>NC_134982.1:57785957-59028100 GCF_965638725.1 Aptenodytes patagonicus
TGGTAAGTTGCAGGTGCAGGTGATGCATCTTAACTAATTTTGCAGAGATGGCTGAAATCAAGCAAAGATAGGTTCAAGGCTTGATAAGACTTGAGGTCCGCTATAGCAAATTAATGTGATCTGTTAGGAGCATGGCTGAGCTACAAGGCTACAATTTCTAGGTGAGAAAAGGCAAGTCCAAGGCCTCTTAAGACCTGAAATTTCAGAAATTCTTGTGTGCCAGTGATACATTCATGGTGAGCAAACACCCACCTTCCCCTGTAAGGAATTTCCAAGAGCTAGGAGGAATGAAGTCCTTCAAACAATTTACAATACCATGGACTTTGCAAT
This sequence comes from Aptenodytes patagonicus, assembly GCF_965638725.1. Classification (NCBI taxonomy): domain Eukaryota; kingdom Metazoa; phylum Chordata; class Aves; order Sphenisciformes; family Spheniscidae; genus Aptenodytes; species Aptenodytes patagonicus. The sequence continues at coordinate 57,786,288 of NC_134982.1, forward strand.
GGGAGGTCAATACTTCTGATTATTTAGATAGCATCTAAAAAATCTCAGGTTTGGTACCTTCAGTGTGGGTCCTACAGGCCTGTGTGTTTCCTATATTCAGATGTTTGACTGTGTCTGAGATAATGTTTGCCCTTCTTTTACACATCCAGTTATCGATGCTGAAGCCATTCAGTTTTGGACCAATGAGCATGAACAAGAAAGCAGCCTGGTGCTCTTGGCAAACGCGTGCTCAGGCAGAGTCTTGTTTTCAGCTATGCAGCTTTTGCAGAATGATCTGCTTATCGACCTCTCCGCAACTCCAGTGTTGGAGTAATCTGAAATAGTGGTGATTTTTCTATTCTTTTCGCTATGGCATTTTTGGAAGGCTGAAGTGGTTCCCTTGGCATTAAGTATAACTGCAGTCATACCTCCACTTAGCTTTTTAGCTACAACTCAGGTTTCCACAGTGAAGACCAGCCTGTGTAGTTGGGTACCTGGCTCGGGCACATGTGCCTCTTGGTGATGTCTGGGTGCTGTGCTGCCTGTGCTGTGCCCCCGAGCTGGCCCCAGGTGTGGGTCGGTGGGAGGCCATAAGCCTTCGTGGAGGAGAGAGAAGGTTTCTGTGGTGTTAGCAATGTGCTGTCTTCCCAGCAGGAGAGTTTAGTAAGAAACTTATGCTTTGCAGTTCTGCTTTTTGCTAAAGGGCAGAGTAAATATTGAAGTGCTAGTAAGATCCAGCTGAGCTGTCTGAATAATCTTGCAATAAATTGCATAATAAAGAAGCGAGTTCAGTAGGAGATCAGCTGTTTACACTGGTCTGTAATTGATCTCCAGCAAATAACACATCCACTTAGCATCTTTCCTGCTTTCAGATATGCCAGTATGGACCTTTCAGCCCTAGGGATGTGGAGGATGAGATGGCATGAGCTTTTTCCCTACTTGCAACGTCATGGTTTGCATTGTCACTAGGATTAGGCACATCCTGTGCAGTGGGAGGCACTGCTGGCCAATTGAACCATGGGGCTTTGCATGAGCAGCTTGCAGCTACACAGACCAGTGGTTGCGCTGTGCTGACTGGCAGAAATACCTCGCTAGGCAGAACTGATTCTGCTCCTGCCACTGCAGACTCAACACTGAAATCTGACAAGGGAGCTGGCTCAGCATCGCTGCAGGGAGAACTGTTTGCAGGAGCTTGCTCTAGGGCTTGCAGGGGCTGCTGCAGGGAGCAGGGTGGCTCTGGGATGTTGGGTATCTGAAGCGGTCTTGGACCTCTGACTTCAGAGCAGACATTTTGGAAACGTGGCATATAACATCTGGGAATCTGTACGCTGCTTCCCCAAGGACCCCATCCCAGGTCCACCTGCCTTGCCGGGTCTGAGCCCCTGGAATAGAGTCCTGGTGCATTTGCTCTTGTGGCTCCAGGGCAGATCAGACCTTGGGGTTTCTGGAAAGCTCCCTGATACACTGTCTGTGATGGTGTGAGCCTGAAGCATTGGAACAGTTGACCATGCAAACGCAGGTTTAATCGTTCAGCATCAGAGAAGGGATCTGCCCTTCTCCAGTGGCTCATGTCATGGCAACATACTCTTTTGTGCCATAGGGCAAGGAACTGAGTAAAAGGAATTGGGTGCCCTCAGCCAGCCTCCTGGAGACACACGCTCTCCAGATCCTGCTGCTTCCCCCTCCCATAACTCATGCTTGGGCGGGAGACCAGAGGAACCAGCCCATCGCTGTGTGTCCTGTAAATCCTGTCCCAAATGTCTTGGAGAGGGAGGTGATCCCTGCCCCTGCTCCTCTTCCTGTCACAGCAACTACAAAGCGTGAGACACAATGTTCTCCTTATGGTCCAAAGTTGCACTTCTTAAGTATTCTATGTGCCTTTCTACAACAGACACAACGCTGCCTAATACAACAGCGCAAGAGGCTCTGCTGTTCAGCCTGGTCCTTCCTCGGCACTGTGGAGGGGCCAGCACTTCCCACAGGCTCCCCTCCTGCTCCCCGGTGTCTGAGGATTGCTCTGAGCCGCAGGGCACAGCACCTCTTAAAGCTTCCCACCCTCTGCCTGAGGAGCTGCCCGGCAGCTGGGCCTGAGAGCGTAAGGTCTGTCTTTGGCCCCAGAGCAGGTTTTACGTATGTGCTTTGGAGTCCTGCTGCACATCGGGTTGCAAGGCTTGTTGCGTTGCAAACGATGCAGAGCCCTGGGTCAATGCACCCTGTCAGCTGGGGGGTCTGGGTGGTGGGAACTGGCTGACAGCATCTCCTTTCTGTCATCTGCACAGCACAATCTGCCTCCTCCTTGCTCGATCTCTGTATGCCGGAGCACACAGAGACTTAATTTGCTGGCAACCAGACATGTTGGATATGCAGAGCACGTTGCCATACGCATCGCCAGTTTTACTGCTAGGAAAGATTTAGTGGCTGTGAAATGAAGATAAGCTGAACAGTGTTACGTTGGTATCAGTGGACAAAAGAATCGAAAGTAAAGGTTCTGCATAACAACAACAACAACAACAAAAGATGTATTAAGTCTGATGTTAGATGGTTCATGAAATAATTAGCGTTTCCAAGTGTGTCCTAATTTCAGACAAAAGTGAAAATACAACAAGATGAACAGAAAATTATGGGTTATGCTTTTGGAACAAGGCACTTAAATTGAGCCAGATGGGCCCAGATGTTTCCTCCCACTTTCTGACTGAAATGATCACCTATTCAGAGAGAAATGTTGTGGGAGAAACTGTAACAAAGATGCAAGAGGAAATTTTCCACAAGCAATGATTATATTAAGGGGACTTCATGGAGCTCTTACTGCTCTAGTGAGGCTAATTGTGTATGAAAATAGGAACATTTGAAGGCTGACTTAAAGAGGTGCTTACTGCTGCTCACACCTCAGTTTGCATTTTGATCCAAGAAAGACTTTATAATCAGTGTCCTCTCTCATCAGCTGGCTTTGACTCCAGGTTTCCTTTTGGTTATCTGCTCTTTCTGTTCCTGGTTAATGCAAGCAGACCTCTTCTCTCTGTGTTTCAGCTTTCCTGATGAGTTTGATAACAGTGACTATTTTTCTTCTAATCCATTTTTAGAGTTTCAGTTTGAAGTTGCACCTGAGAGGAATGGTTTTATATCACTGCAACATTTGACATGATCAATCTAATCAGAGATCTTTGAAGAGTGTCTCACACCTCTCCCATGTGGTCCAGCCTCCAAAGTGCTCCACCACCAGCCTCTGGGTTGGAGCTGTGGCTCTTCGAGTCCCACCACACCCCAGGAAGGAGCTGATGGGCCTTGGATGGCATGCGGTGGGGCCTCTGCCTCTTCAGAGAGGTTCACTGGGAGCTGTGTACCCTTCCTCCATGAGCTGCATCTTAATTCAGCCCAGCTGGGGAAGAGGGCAGGGGGTCATTGGTGAATATTACACTAATTAACATTGCAGAGCGGCATTTCTCTCTTGGGTGTGTGTGACCCTGCTCCTCCACCGCTGGGAACTGGTTCTTGCTAGAGGGCTTTTCCCCAGGCTAGTGGAGCAGAAACCTCCAGGGAAACCCACTGCTTCCTTCTCCTCCCTGCTTGATGAGAGTGTTTGACCCAGGGATTCAGATTTGCTTTACAGCCAAACAGGAGACTGTTTCCTTTGGCTAACCCAGGGCAGCACATTTCTCACCACATGCCTAAAATGCTGTTGTGGAATGGCAGAGAAGCAGGCACAAATGCAGTGTCCAAGCTGGTGGTCAAGGCATGGGAAACTGCTGCATCCATCAAGCACACCCAGGTTCTTCTTGGGAAGGGATTCTCTAAATGAGAGCAGCAGAGAGCTGGACAGCACGGACCAACAAACATACCTGCAGAGGCTCACTCCTCTTCAACTTGCCAGCTTTCTTCCAAGCTCCTGTTAACCACTGCAGCCAGTTGATGTTCTGGTGCTTTCTGTGGGGACCTGTTTGCAGGTCTCATATGGTCTAGAGCTGTACTGATAGCATAATAGTCCCCGAGATGAACTGCCTTGTAGTTCCTATTCATCATATAGGAAAAGCTTAAAGCTGTTAGACAAGGCCTTAGCTCTGCTCGGATTAATCACTGGGAGCCCCAGGGAGCAGAGCTAATACTCATGCTCAGTTGTTCCAAGCAACACTACAAGCCAAACAGCTGTTAAAAAATCTTATGAAGGCAGTAACTCCTCACCACCCCCTCACAGCCGTTACCTAGTAGCTTACAAAATCTCCCTTCTGCTGATAGGAATAAAGAGCCTTTGTTTCTCCCTCTTTTCAGTAGGTTTCTGGGTAGGAGTTAGTTGCACAGAAACAAGGATCACACAAGTTCCTGGCCTGATCTTGATGTAGGAAGACAGTACTCTACATGACACTCTCCCATCCTGGGTACACCTGCAACGGAGAGCTGATCAGCGAACAGCAGTTGGGAGAGAGGCAGATGCAAAGGCTCCCTGTGCATCCTCAGGCAGTATAGCTGCAGAAGAATACAAACCTGCCTTGAAATATGCCTTGGCAGCTTGTTACCTGCAGCTATCGCTACCATAGAATCTCAGAAGTGCTGGATATTCATTTAGGAAACTGACCTCCAGGGTAACCAGCAGTCCTTCCTTAAGCACCTCTGTTACGATGTACAGAAGTGCGTGAACCACAACTCCTGAATGGAGAGTGCTCCCTGCATGCACCCTGGGATGTAGGAACATCGTTCCCTCAGCTTTGGCAACCCAAATGCAACATTACTGATGATCTGGACAATTTCCCCCTTGTGACCGCACCACAGGCTTTCTTTGGCTCCCCCCCCCCCCGGCCCTTGGAAATACAGGGCAGTGAGAAGATGAGACAAACTTCAGCGCTGTGAGACACAGCAGTTCCTCAGCAGACTCACAGAAACTTAGCAGTGCAAAAGCTCTTCTTATGTTTCTGGTTCATGTTGGTGTTTGAGCACTTAGCGTATGAGATACTGCAAGAGTCACTGAACCCTAATCAAACAAAGTAACTTTCAAAAAAAGAGGAACTGCTTGACAATGAATTTGGACACGGTGTTTTTTCCCTGACCAAAGGGTTCAGGCATTCCCTGGGATTCGGCAGCTCTCACCTGGGGGGACCCCTCTGGGGGATCCTGTAAGCATTTCAGAGAACTCCCATCAAAGCAAGAGTCAGTTGCTAAACCAGGCACGGGGGAGTCTGAATATTTATTCAGCCTTAGCTCTGCCCCTTTGAGCGAGACACAGCAGCTTCCCATCGTGAACACGCCTCTGCTGTCAAGTCAGCAGGACTGCAGCTTGGACTGGGAGTTGTTCACAGAAACCCTGGGAAGCAGCTTTTCCTATGCTGGAAACGCTGTGCTCTGCTTCCTGGCAGCCTAGAAATGGGCAGGGATGTATCTGCCAGTATCTGTACACTCTAGTTTCTTCCAACGGAAATACATCCCACTGCTGTTGGTGAAGGAATCTGGTTGCTACACAGGTTTTATTTTTTTGGAAGCAGAAACGAAAATTCCTTAGCAGTCCTTAATTTCCAAAATAATTTTAATTTTTCATGAAATGTAGATGGTCAAATCTTCCTGTGAAAATAGCTGATCTTTGTTGCTGTCCCAGCCTGTCCAGGAGATGCCTTCTCACATGGCACAGGTGACAGGTAAAGGCGGAAAGAATTTTATTTTTTTTTTTTAAAAAATCACAAGGTCCAAGTTGCTTTAATAAATGTCATCTGGTTACCAGCAATACAACGTTGAGCGAACAGAAGCTACCTATAAATAAATGATGACTAGCCTTGGCTTGTGAAAGGAAATGCCTGCCTTATCACTGCAGTTGGGATGGCTCCCAATACTGGCTGCAGTTCAGTCCTCGGAGGACACTTACTGTCAGCATGTGGGATGCTCTCAAAATGAAAATGGCATAGGTCCTCATCTCCGCAGGCGGCTGCACCCTGGTCTGCCACTGTGCTCCGCAGAAAGCTACAGCTGTGGCTGTTTGCTGCAGCAAAGCACCTGTCCTGTCCTTGCTGCTCCCAATGTGTTGGTGAATCAGGCAGGCAGACTCAGCTGCAAACTGGAAAAACTTGTTTGTGCCGATACAGCCTGTACCTGACTCCACATTACCAGGTAGTGTGCAGCTCAGAGGTGTCTGCTTGGTTTTCAGCTGTAATCCTGCAATCTAGTGACTAGTGCATGGAGCTACTGGCTTGAACGTGCAGTCACCTTAGCAATGGGCTCCCAAAAACGCTGCCTTCTCCCCACCTTTCCTCCCACGTTTCCCTTCACTGTAGAAGCTGGCTCGTGCTCTTGAATATTTGGGCATCAAACCTGCTTCCACCACCACGCGCAAGCCCTCCACCCTGCGCAGAAACCAGGCACCTCCAGTGGCTGAGCCCTGGCCTGGCACCAAGTCCCACCAGTGACAAGGCTGGGTCCCAGGCAGCCACCAGCAACCCTGTGTCATCTTCGGCTAGGGCTGTCCACAACTACACAGTTAAAAGGGATGTTCTTGTACCACCTGAAACCCAGGCATGGACTGAGCTCTCTTACCTCTGAAAGCCCTGGAGAGGAAATTGGCTTTAAAGAGATGATCAAAGGCTGATGAGCAGTTAGCACAAGTGGTGCTCTTGAGCGGTGTCCATTGCACCCTCTCCCGAGCAGTGGCCTGGGAGAGGGACCCGTGGGTGTGTCATCATGGGATGCCTGTACACCTGTTATGAATCATGAGGGGGGTCTGCACGTGCCCTTTCGAGGGACTTTGCAGGGGCTAGAGGAAGCCCCTTGCAGGTGAGGGGCTCTGCACTGCCTGCCCTGAAGCTGAGGGAGCTCCCTGAGACAAACCCCTTTGGCAGCAGTGTGTGTGCCACTCGGCGTCTCACCAGCACGGGGACTTCCAGCGCCCAGGAGAAGCACGCCATGCCTGAGCAATTCTCCCAGAAACATGTTTCTGAGGGTTCTCCCAAGGAGAAAAACCTCCTGATTCTGGTTACTGCTGCTTCCTGCGTTTCGCAGACAACCTTAGTAAGGATGCCACTTGTTTCAGGCATCATGCCTGAAATAAGTCAAATGCCTCACGAAAAATCAGAGAAACCTGTGCCGGCCTGGATCCTCTGTGCAATCCCCCCCCCCCCAAACAGATCCTGCTCTTAAAGCAGCATCCTGTCTTCCTCCTTCTCTCCAGCTGGTGCCAGGTCTAACAGTAACTAGATTTGGGAGTTATGCTGTTTTAATGATATAATAATACCTACTCCCTCTGCCCTACTTCTAGGCTCTCTGGCATTCAGAAAGGTCATAGAATCATAGAATCATTGAGGTTGGAAAAGACCTCTAAGATCATCGAGTCCAACTGTCAACCCAACACCACCACCCACTAAACCATGTCCCTAAGTGCCTCATCTACTCGTCTTTTAAATACCTCCAGGGATGGGGACTCAACCACTTCCCTGGGCAGCCTCTTCCAATGTTTAACCACTCTTTCAGTAAAGAAATTTTTCCTTACATCCAATCTAAACCTCCCCTGGCGCAACTTGAGGCCATTTCCTCTTGTCCTATCGCTTGTTACTTGGGAGAAGAGACCAACACCCACCTCGCTACAACCTCCTTTCAGGTAGTTGTAGAGAGTGATGAGGTCTCCCCTCAGCCTCCTTTTCTCCAGGCTAAACAACCCCAGTTCCCTCAGCCGCTCCTCATAAGACTTGTTCTCCAGACCCCTCACCAGCCTCATTGCCCTTCTCTGGACATGCTCCAGCACCTCAACGTCCTTCTTGTAGTGAGGGGCCCAAAACTGAACACAGTATTTGAGGTGCAGCCTCACCAGTGTCAAGTACAGGGGGACGATCACTTCCCTCCTCCTGCTGGCCACACTATTTCTGATACAGGCCAGGATGCCATTGGCCTTCTTGGCCGCCTGGGCACACTGCCAGCTCATGTTCAGCCGGCTGTCAACCAGCACCCCCAGGTCCTTTTCTGCTGGGCAGCTTTCCAGCCACTCTTCCCCAAGCCTGTAGCACTGCATGGGGTTGTTGTGACCCAAGTGCAGGACCCGGCACTTGGCCTTGTTGAATCTCATACAGTTGGCCTGGGCCCATCGATCCAGCCTGTCCAGGTCCCTCTGCAGAGCCTTCCTACCCTCGAGCAGATCAACACTCCCGCCCAACTTGGTGTCGTCTGCAAACTTACTGAGGGTGCACTCAATCCCCTCATCCAGATCATCGATAAAGATATTGAACAAGACCGGCCCCAGTACTGAGCCCTGGGGAACACCGCTCGTGACCGGCCGCCAACTGGATGTAACTCCATTCACCACAACTCTCTGGGCCCGGCCGTCCAGCCAGTTTTTTACCCAGCGCAGAGTGCACCTGTCTAAGCCGTGAGCCGCCAGCTTCTCTAGGAGAATGCTGTGGGAGACGGTGTCAAAGGCCTTGCTGAAGTCCAGGTAGACCACATCCACAGCCTTTCCCTCATCCACTAGGCGGGTCACCTGGTCATAGAAGGAGATCAGGTTGGTCAAGCAGGACCTGCCTCTCATGAATCTGTTTTGGCTGGGCCTGATCCCCTGGTTGTCCTGCTCATGCCTTGTGAGCGCCCTCAAGATGAACTGCTCCATAATCTTCCCCGGCACCGAGGTCAGGCTGACAGGCCTGTAGTTCCCCGGATCCTCCTTCTGGCCCTTCTTGTAGATGGGCGTCACGTTGGCAAGCCTCCAGTCGTCCGGGACCTCCCCCGTTAACCAGGACTGCTGATAAATGATGGAGAGTGGCTTGGCAAGCTCCTCCGCCAGCTCCCTCAGCACTCTCAGGTGGATCCCATCTGGCCCCATAGACTTGTGAGCATCCAGGTGGTGTGGCAGGTCGTTAACTGCTTCCTCTATGGTTTAATGGTTTAGTTCCTAAAGGAACTGAATACATATTTCTTTTGCATCTGAAGAACTGAGTGAAAGAGATGGTGATTGTTTTGACACTCTATATTGGGCCCCACCTAAAACTTTCTTTTTAGTCTAGTTCCCCTGGTATACCTGCATTGCATGGACTTTGCAACTCCAGCAAGCAAAGAAGCTCTACCAGCAAAAGACATCTTTTGCCAGTTGGTGTACAGCATCTATCTTGTCTGTGGTAACACACCTTTTAAAGAACAATGTTTTGTCAAAACAGAGGATGCAGCATCTATGTGACAACAGCCAAACGTGCTGCAGAGGGAGTGAAACTGTCCAGGGACCTGGGTGCAAAAAGGGAGAGCGATGGACTGTACAAGAGAGCTCAGGCATGGGCTTGAGAGCACCCGGGAACAGACCCACAGCTGCGCCTTAGAGAGGATGCTGAGAGAAACTTTCCCCAAGGACCTAGGGAGGCTCTGGCTGCAGCTGAGGGGAATGACTGAGTGCTGGGAGGACACGTGTGCCTACCAGGAACTGCCTGCCCTGCCTGAAAAGTGCTGCGAGCTGGAGGGATTTCATTTACTATGCCTTTATTTCTGTTTCACTGACGATGAGTTTCCTCAAGAGCAGGTTGTCTAGTGCCTGTTCTAACAAAAAGCTGTCCCCAGTAAGGCTCATGATATCTTCAGGGCTGCACCATGGCTAGTGTGGCCACAACAGAGAGATAGCCAAAACATCACTTATGTTTGTTTGTTCAGACTGAATGGGAAGGTGGAGAAGTGGGGTTCACTCCAGCAGTAATGGTTGGGTGACTTGTTCTGCTTTCCTTGCATAGATAAGAGGGAAGGAGGTTGGTGCCTACCGTTCTCCCTCCAGACTCAGCAGGCATAACATCAGCTCTGTGGTGACCCTAAATGTCAGGCAGGTTCATGAGGACGCAGAGTATGTGCTGTTGTTTAAGCAGATTTTCCAGCCCCTGGTCTCTAGATGAGAACTGAGTTCCAGGGGTTAGCTCAAGAGAAGGCAGACTTTTCAAAGGAACTGAAATTAGAAGCAGTGCACTGAAAATGAACTGTGTATTGCAGCAGGAGAATTGAAATGAATGCAATATAAATATTAAATAGAATAAATAGCATGTGATATAAATTCTGTAAACATAACGGAAGGGAATACTTGTATCAAACACTTGGAAAGCTTGAAGACGTTAAAATACTACAGATGGGTAGCCAAACATGGCACAGACTTCTGATGCAGCCTAGTTTTGTTACTTTGGTTTTACAAGAACTAGCCTGGCTCTATCTTGTAGTCAGTTTGAACTACAAGAAAATAAAACAAACAAACAAAAGAAGTCTGTGTTACTTCTATAGCTTCTTGCTGAAGACCATGTTCTCTGGTTCCTCTTTTCTCTTTGATCCAGCTGAGGCTGAAAGTCTTAACATAATAGAATCATAGAATCATTTAGGTTGGAAAAGACCTTTAAGATCATCGAGTCCAGCTCACAAACCTTCCAAGAAATCTAAGGCCTCTGAAAGACATGCAAAACTTCATTGCCTTTGTTACTTTCCTACTTCTTTTTGTATATACAACTTTGGGATAAAAGCAGCCACTCTGTGTTGTGTTTGCACAATACCCAGCTCAGCAGATCTGGTCCGTCTCTGGGGTTTCTACATTCTGCTGAAAAGCCTGCAAACCTTCCCTGTATTCTCCAGGCAGCCATCAAGCTTGCGTTCCTGCAAGAGCCCAGGCTGGCTCTCCGGCTGACTGAAGGCACTACCAGGTACTTTGCTCCTGCACTCCCCTTTGCCCCATGCCCTTTGCCCCATGCCAGTTCTGAAACAATGCTGCTGTCCTTCCAAGAGATCTCCGCTCCCATTTGTACCAGCTGTGCCAGCCTGGAAAACAAACATATTCCTGCTGCTTGTATAAACAGTTACATGGTGGTGCTCACTGTGTCCCATCTCTACATAGGCTGAGACCGATGTAAACACTTGTGCCTTGTCCAAGAAGTGGACCATCTTCATTGCAGCGACTCCCAGCAGTGATAAAATAGTGCAGGATTTCTAGCAGAATCTTGCTCTCATCAAAAAAGGTACCTGTCAGCTGCTGCCATTTCACTGCAGTCCTTAAGCAAAATCTCAGGGACTCATTTGAAAATATTTGGTTTAAATGGGGGAACACTGTGCTCTGGGGGCTTTGTAAAATAAACGCCTGTTTGGTAGCATAATAAAATGGGAAGGTCTGAAAGCATTTCTCCCTTGGCGCTACATCATATTGTCCTTTCCTTGATTTCCATGTAGTCTCCTGTTCCCTACAAACTTCAGATGAAAAAATTCTTTGTACTGAGAAAATATAACAGAGCTGCTGCTTGAGTACTGCTCTTGCATTTAGAGGTGTGTTGGTGCTCCTTTCCTGGAGCAGTCCTGGCTGTTAATGCAGCAGTGTGCACCGGTCAGTGCCTGACCCTGAGACTGGCCCCTTGCCAATAATCAAAACCTCCCACAGAATAAAGTTCTGCTCATTCTCAGTGGGAAAAGCAGGTCCTTGGTTAACTTTACTGCCTTTTTCTCATCCAATTCTTATGGCAGCAGTCCCCAGATGGCACTGTTTGGCCATCCTATGTGTTTTTTTCTTGTTAGCTTTTTTTTTTTTTAAAGTTCATAGGCAGTGTACAGTCTTTGAAGACACACTATATTCTTCCATACAGAAGGAAGGGCTGCTTCCTAGGAACCATGGCTTGGTGATGGGATTGATCATTTCTTCGTGTTTTTGGAGTCTCCCCCATAGAAATGGCTTCATTCTTTTTGACTGTCAGTGTTTCACAATGCTCTGCTCTCCCCAAACCCCTTCCTCCCATGACAGATCTTCTCCTCTCTCACCTTTGAATATTCTTCAAGTATTGCAGGCAGCAAGAAGCTGATAGCACACCACCACTGTACCTGGATAGATGGTATATCCTGAAGCATCATACTCACAACCTGCTATCTTTCTTTGCAGCTCTAAATTTCCATGCTTCTACTGTCACGGGTGTTTGTGTTTCTTTCCCTTTTTTGATGTCTTTTTTATGACTGCTTCCATTGTTAACTTCAACTACTTAAAGAAAACCAAGACAACTTCGATACATTTTTCTCCAGATAGAGTCACAAGCTAATAAGGGACCGCTAAGCTGTTAATAACTACTAAGATGGCTACTGCTATAGTTTGAGGAAAAGCCAAAGAGTCGTTTTTGTTGTTGCATTCAGTACTCAGGAAGGAGATTTAAGACCAAATAAAAACATGGTAACACAACGGACGGAAATGTTCAGGGAGAGAAGCATAGTGGTGGTGAAACCTGTTCTCAGGTAAAGAGGATTACGTTCCTCATCTAGTAAGGGAAATAGTGAGGTTCAGAAAGAAAGAAAATGTCTGTTCAGTCAAGTCATGTCAAAACAACAAAAGGAGGAAGACAGACTTACTGTTACTCAGTTTGGGATGCTGAGGAATAGCTGATTTAGAGAAGGAAGGACAGAGGCGGTATGTGCTGACTGCAATAGCCCATTCAGAGACAGGACCGATCTGTGATGTCCTATGGGTCATAACTTGTTTACATCTTTACTAATGATTTTTGGCACAAGAATTATAACTGGAATATTTAAGGAGATAAGAGTGATGATACAGCATGAGTTTTAGTAACCTGAAGTGGTAAGATCATGATCTTGAGAACAAGCAGCTAGAATCTTTGTTATCAGCTGGAAATACATCAGAGGTGGTGTAGGAGGAACGAAACATGTGAGGGCATGCCAGTTACAAGATGATCAGGCTACTGGTGGGGCACAACTGTGGAGAAGCCATTCAGCTATGTCATGGCAATTGCCAGCAGAGAGGAAAGAGACTCTGAGAGTCACAAGTGGCCTACTGAGGGCTCCTTTGAAACACGGTGCGCAGCGCTGGTCACTTGCAATATTGGAATGAGGCCTGGTGTGACAAATGATAATCTTGGTGGGTGCAGCACAGCCGAAAGGGGCCGAGGTGCAATGACAGTGTCTTCTACAAAGTCATCAGTGCAGGGGGATGAAAACCAGCTGGGAGTGAGAGAAGCTAAGCTGGATGACACACAGTGCTGTCACATGAACAAGGGATCACCGATATGTTGAGGGTGGAAATTAGCAGCTTTCTAGCAACTTCAAGTCATCTTTTTGGAACAGGCTAAGAAGCCTGAATAACAGCAAGATGGAGTGTGACAGGTTTATGGAAGACAGCGTATAAGAGGATGGGAAAGGGATGGTTTCACTGGCTGAGGGGTGCGCTCTTAATCTACTTTCCTGTGCCATTTTACTTGAAAAGAGAGATGTGATTTCTCACAATTAGTTCTTCCTTGTAGAGTTGTATCAGACAGCTTTTTGGGACTGAGCTTAATCACTGTTACAAATAAAAACCCACACAAAACAGAGAGAAAAACAAAGAAAAAAATCTTGACCTCCTGTTGTAGCTATTATACTCTGTGGTTTTGGTGTTCTGGGTATGCTGATAATTAAACTCGCAGCTCAATCTGCTGCAGTTTAAATGGAGTGGGTAATGGAAGACTTCTGTTTCAATAGAAGAGAATACCCAGTTGCCTGCCTTAACAGTAGAGGCATTCCAGGAATGGAAAACCATTCTTACCAAGGGCTATATAGAAATCTCATCTTCTTCATGGTTCTTGATTCTTAGTTACAGTAATTCTTGTGCCCATTGAAAGCTTTCAAAAGTCATTGAAATGGACACAAAATATTCCTAACTTCTTTTTTTTCTGCTATCAGGAACACTGGTGACCTTTGAAAATCTTCCAAAAGCTCAGCCAATTTCAGTGTTGCTGTGACCCAAACCTCATTCTTCATCTACACTTTGAGAAAATAGGCACTGAGGATGGCTAAAGTAGGGGAGAGATCTTGCTTAAGCCTTGTTTCACTTGATGGATGTGCCAGAAGCTGTTTTGGAAATGAAAAGAAAGCTCAGACAAGGAAACTTTGTCAGTTTACTAGTGCAGATAAGCTTAACAGCCTGCAATCGGATGTAAGGACTCCTTGCCTGATTTCCTCTAGAAATAGGACTTATAGTGTCTCTATATGTCAGTGTCAGTCCATCTTAATGTTATAATCCCCTTGTCAAGTACAAAGAAACACGGCAGAGAAGCAGCAATGCTGCATGACTTGAGGAAACCGGTGGCTGAGTTAAGTGGGGAGGACCTATGAAGGGCTGGAAGCAGTAAAGCAAACTTCTGTCTTACTAGACCTTAGGAATCCATGAGTCTTCATAAATGCCTCAATGGCAGAGGAAGCAAGAGGTCCAGCCATCTCAAGAAATGAAACTGTAGAAAACCTAGTTGGTTTTGTTTTTCTGCTTGGCAAATCACCGTTTTCTTGGCCTGGCTGCAGTAGGCAGGTGCAAACACAGGGACAAAACCCAGGGAGTCTCCTTGCTCAGGTAACATGCTCAGGAATGTCCACATTGACAAAAACTCCTGTCGTGGTTTAATCTCAGTCGGCAACTAAGCACCACACAGCCGCTTGCTCACTCCCCCCAGCCGGTGGGATGGGGGAGAGAATTGGAAGAGCACAAGTGAGAAAAAACTCGTGGGTTGAGATCAAAAACAGTTTAATAATTGAAATAAAATGATAATAATAATAATATGATTACAATAATAATAATACACAAAGCAAGTGATGCACAGTACAATTGCTCACCACCCGCCGACCGATGCCCAGCCAGTCCCCAAGCAGCGGCACCCCCGGCCAGCTTTCCCCAGTTTATGTACTGAGCATGATGTCACATGGTATGGAATGTCCCTTTGGCCAGTTTGGCTGTGCCCCCTCCCAGCTTCTTGTGCACCTCCAGCCTTCTCAGTCAGTAGAGCATGGAAAACTAAAAAGTCCTTGACTAGTGTAAGCATTACCTAGCAACAACTAAAACATCGGTGCGTTATCAACTTTGTTCTCATCCTAAATCCAAAACACTGTACCAGCTACTAGAAAGGAAATTAACTCTATCCCTGCCGAAAGCAGGACAACCCCACCTCCTGGGTCTTGGTCCCAGTCTACATTTATACGTATTTTGATTTGTTCCCACGTTCCCTTTGGAAGTGCAGCATCTTCACCCCACAGAAAACACAGCACTGCCATTGCAGAAGCAACCTGGGAAAACACCCACAGCAATGGGCTTGGAGCTCTAGTTTATTCGGGGCATGGAGGAGAGTGGGCCCAGGTATGATGCAAAATGACTCTGGCACACACAGGAGCAGCTAGCCCTTCCCCACAGGGGAGGAAGTGGGTACGTCTGCCTGGCAGGCTGTTAATTGATGACGAAGCTATCAAAGCCAGAAGTTCTAGCTACAGAGTATTGGAAGAGATTTATCCTGAAAATATAAGCACTTGAAAACCTCTTTGAGAATTTACTGATGCCACAGTTTGACAATGCTGATGCATTACCTTAGGTGACTAAAGACAGCTAAGTTACTCTTTCTCCCCCCCCCCAACACTTTTCCTTTCAATAATTTGTCCCTGATACGTTCTTCTTTCCTGTGCCTGCACAGTAACAAACGCTGTTTCCTGACCTCTCTGCAGCCACTGACACATCTTATTAAGGACCCTTGTATAGGTTCAGCTTTTCCCTTGGTGATGGCTTGGCTATTCAGATTTGACAAACAAAGTGCACACTTCAGTTAGCAAATGGGCAAACAGCTTGCACTCTTAATGCCTGCTAGACTTTCTCATTTTCTTCTTTCTTAAGCTAAACAGTTGAATAGCGCCTGAGACAAGGAGGTTTATGATGCTAGCTTGGTACAGCATGCCATTTGCCAGCAGCAAAAAGCAACACATAAAGACCTCTTCCCTGGAAACAAGTATTCGTGGTAAGAAGTGTCAGAGAAGAAGCTGGTTTCTAAAACAAGAAGTGCTTACATTACACGTTGGTATTTTGCACACCATAAAGAATGTGGTGTTTAGCTATTAATAAATATCTAGGCTTGAAGTAAATAAAAGCCAGTGTTACTGAACATCTGGCACCTGCAGGTGAATTCTGAAGTTAGTTCATTTCAGAATGAAGACTTGGGCTCAGAGAAAGGAGAGATGTGGGACAAGAAGGCTACAAAGGTAAAAAAAAGCTTGGCTAGGATTTCTTGCTTAGGAAGGTTATTTCAGTAAATTTATATGTCATGGAAAAATATAACTACATTTCCTCCTTCAGCATTGTAATTGTTTATCACCACTGTCCATAGGCACCCAGGAAAAGAGGATTTCTGCACCATGAGAAATTCTCAGCAGGACAAAGACCATGTGACTGAAGAAAGCCCTATAGCACCAGGCAGATCAGGCAAACAAGGAGGGCTGGAGGGGGCTGAAGTCGTCACTTGCATGCTGGGGACAAACGTACTAATGTCATGGAGAGGGAGCAGCTAAGCAGGAAAAGGAGCAGTCCTGTTTCTTGCAGCTGCAGGGTGCAGTTGCCGGATTCCCCAGTGACCAAGATGCAAACGTGGTTGTTGCACGTGTTCTGGTTGGGATGTTCATATCGTGCCCCTTTTCTGCCACTGCCCTGTGGATTCTTTGGCACCTGCTAAGGGGTCAGCTTACACCACAGAGAGTTTTCTTGGTGGGGACACTGATAGAGTCTGTTTGCTTTCTCCAGGTTCTCATTAAACCTGGAAGAACCTAGTACCACCGGGACCCCTGTTCACTGCCTCTCTAGAAATGAGCTAAGGCTGTCAGGAAGAGCAGGAGAGAGACTGTCAAACATAGAGCATGGCTGCACAAGATTTTTTTCCTTAGGAATAAGAAGCAGAGTAGGAAAAGAAATGGGATTAAAGGAGGAGACAGTAAGATAAGGGGGCAAAATTAGAGGGAGGGGAGATTTTGGTCAGTTTCCACGTGTAAAGCAAGGCTGTTGCTTCAGCTGTGCCCTGATTTGGCTCCTTCTCTCCGTGCCTGCCTTGAAAACTAGATGGCTGGCATTACTCTAGCTGGTGGAGTCTCCTGATGTTTGGGGGGTTTCACACATTTGTACCACCAGAATCAGTCCATCTATTTAAGTGGTTTTAGAAGTTTTCCTTGAGGACTTATTCTTTTTCATTCATGTTTTATCCAGCCCATTTAGACTGAGTGGAAAACTAACATTGGGTCAGAGCATCCCAAAATCTGTTCTAACCAGCAGCACATGTGGGGATCGGGCTCAGCGGTCCCAGCCTGTGCTTGCAGCTCTCAGAGAACCTGCACGGATGGGAGCACAAATGCAGTTCTAAAGCCAGGACTTTCTTAAGCAGCAGTGACTGTTCACATCTCTCTACAGCCCTGTGTAGAGACAGGGGGATAGAGATACTGCTACGAAGCAGTGTAAGCTTGGAGTGCAGGGCTCTGGGTGAAACTAACAAGCAGCCTCTTCTTCAATCAATTCTTGCTCTGCAGCTTTGCTTCCCCTTTGAAAGCAAGTAATTTCATCCTGCAGCAAGGGTCAAGTCTGCAGTCTACAGAAACAAAACAGACTTTGATTTCCGTCAGCTCACCATCTCAGGCTTTATCAGGGGTTATCTTCTTCAGTGATCCCCGTCTGCCTCAATCTCAAATCCCATAAGCTCTGCAAGTATGGTCTCCAAAGTATCGAAACCTGAAGGTAGACTCTGTGCGTGTGTGTGCACGTGTGTGTGTGTAAAGATAGACAATCAATTATTTGACGCAGATAAAGCTATTGAATTATTTTTTAATATATTTTTGCTGTTTAATTCTCCTGTATGTGCAGAAATTCCCATTTGGTCTCAGATTTGAGAAGCAGGGTTTACAATGACAGTGCTTCTGCACTGTCTTTTGCCTCAGCAACTACAAACCTCTGGAGACTTTGCAGTGCACCAGAATGGAGGAGGGAGATTCACACTTCAGTAGGCAGTCTTTGATAACCTTTTGTGATGTTTTACCATGGCTTAAAACCAGCAGAGACCTGACATACATTCAAATTGCCAGGTATGGAAGAACGGAGAAATGAGAGGACAGAAAAAATTGCTATGTGTCCTTCCGGATTTCTAACTACATAGTAGTGCTTTCAGAGTGTCAGATCACCTTGGCAAGTCTTTTCTTTTTATTACAGCTTCACTTAACTGATATGCTACACTCCCCTTGCATGTTAGAACAGTGGCTTTTACTTACACTGGTCAATTTTGCCACTGTCCCCATTCCTGCTACTCTTGTGTGTTCCCCGATACAGTACTGAATGTATTAGGGACAAGTTTAACAAGTATCACTCTGATTATAGAAAAGGGATGCTTGTTTAAACCTGCAGCATGCGATGTTCACATACCTGACCTTGTCAAGTTTGGAAGAAATGTGCAGGTTTCACATCGACACACACAACACACTCACATGGGACATCCTGTTAAATTAGGACCAGAGAGGGAGAGTATCTGAGGCAGTTCAAAGAGCAAGGTGGTAAGCTGCAGATCCCCAGAAGTTATTAACTTAACAGCAGGTAAAGAGACCTGAGAGCAAGACTACAAGGGAATCAGTCAAAATAAGGTTAAGAGAAGGGGAAAGAAGAAAAGAAACTGAGGAAACTGGCTGCATATTGGCTGTATTTGAAACTAGAGGAGAGGGGAAGATTGGGCCTTTTTTTCCAGTCAAAATGAGAAACGTAAGAAGTGAAAGAATCAGGAGAAAAGGAGCTGGGGAAGCAGACGTGCTGGGTACTAACGTGTGCAGCATTTCATTAAGTGCTAGCAGAGGACACAGAGACTGTTGGAAGGTGGTGTTCTCCTCCCTCATGGGACACACCAACTTTTTGTCTTACCTGCTTTTTAATTGTTGCCCTAGTAAAGAAAAGCCTTGAGGGATGCCAGAGAGATTAACAACATCACCTGGCTGCTTTAAGTGTTGGTTGCAAAGAGCTTCACCGAAGTGTGTTCCTACTGGTTTAGTGGAACCAGTGGTAGGCATGGTGAAGACAAGGTTTGGTTGGCTTTCTGTCTGCCAATTTCTCAGCAGGTTTGAGGCAATGCCTCTAGTGAGGGCAGGGCACAGCACCTTAAATTCCTTCTTCTTCCTCAAGACACAGAGCAGTAAGTTTGCTTGAGTGGCTCTTCACAACAGCGGCAGTAGCAGCGTGCTGCTCCTGCAGAGACAGATGCAGATTCATCTCCCAGGTGGATGAGTTGCACTGTGCTCTAAAACGCTTGCTGGCTCTGATGATATGACAGCCTTCTGAGTGGCATGAATTGCACTTTAATGCACAACCTTTCCTGACATTCTGACATGAACGTTTAACCCTCTAAAGGCTATTTAAGTTAGTCAGCGCCCCTTGGCATAAACTGGTGCACACAACAC
Source organism: Aptenodytes patagonicus (assembly GCF_965638725.1). Lineage (NCBI taxonomy): Eukaryota > Metazoa > Chordata > Aves > Sphenisciformes > Spheniscidae > Aptenodytes > Aptenodytes patagonicus. Next base: position 57,805,410 of record NC_134982.1, read on the forward strand.
TGGTCGTGTGCTTACAAACTGGGGAGCACACAAACATTTCCTCCGAGTTCTCATGTAATGACCAGCTCTCACAGGGCATAAATCTGTTACGCACAACGGAAGAGGTTACACCCAAAAACTTGTAAAATGGCCACAGAAACGCAGAGCAGCAATTGTGAGTATATTATGCTATAATATACCTATAGACTCGTAGACAATTACTCAGTCAGATCTAAAGTCTTGTGCAGTGCTGATTTTTTTTCCTAGATATTTGATGCCGGTAGTTAAGTGCAACAATAATGAACTTGAAAGCATGTTGCTGCAAGAACTTGCCAAATGGTGATGGGGTGACATGGTGATGCTACTCAGTAAATGCCCAGAGATAGGTCCTGGGGAGTGTGAGCCACGTGCCAGCTCGTGTATTTATGTCTGTGGAGAAATCCTTTTGCATGAACACAGATATTTTGATCTTAGGCGGGAATTTGAAGGTATGAACCACAGAGAAAGTTGCAGTGTTTGGGGAATTTCCACCTTATTCCTGAAGGGGAAAGTGCTGTAATATTTGCCCAGGAAATAAAAAGAAGACAGACATTTCTTGTTACTGTTTTACGATTTATAAACACTGCCTACATTAGGGTGCTTTATATTTGTTAGCGGAGTTCACCTTTCTTATTTTCTGCTTGGAGAGTCTCACTCACTAGTTCAAGGTTTAAAGGAAAGCAGAAAATGCCCATAAAAAGTAACAAATACAGCTTTTCTAGACATACAAATAATGTAACTTTGAGGCATTAACATGCCTGAAGACATTTTAGAGCTGGAAGCACACATACAATGGCCTGGACTAAAAGCCAGAAGTTTCCTTTTGCCCTTTCCTACTGATTTAAAGCCTTGCACATTCTCTCTGAATTTCATTGCACTGTCCATAGTCAGCTGCAGTTAATTATTGAATACTAACTTTCATGGGCCTTGAAAGCCATGCTTCTGGAAAGAAACAACCGAACCATACCTACAAAAATGCAATTTCTTTTTAACATAATGGCTTTGCATCTTCTTAGGAAATGGAAATGTTAGAAGCAGTCCAAGTAGAAGCATAAGGTGGTTAAAAGGGACCAGAAAAAGCAGTTACTACATGGCCTCAACGTAGCACAGTGTTCAGGGATGTATTACACAATCTGCCATGTAAGCAGCGTGAGCCCACAGGGCAGAGTCTCCTTGATTTCTTCTCTGTATTCGGAGGCCCTAGCAAAGACCTGGAGGGATATGAAGTTCCATGAAGCTTTTATCCCAAACCCACCCATACATGCCTTTCACACCAAGGCAGCTTTGCCAGTGACAGCTGTTGAACAGCTGGCCAGTAAAAACTGGCAGTAAAAGCACAAAACTGACCAAACCTATGTGGGAAAACACTCTTGAAAGCATGGCACAAAGGCCTGTCTTTACACAAAACAGATCTTACTTTGCGTCGAGGGAAATGGCCTGGCAGGAGAACTGCTCTGGAGCCCAGTTATATGGTGCTTGGAGAGTCACATCAACATACACACAGCTATGGGATGATGGCTGTAAACAGGTGAAGTGCCACACTGGCATCAAGCTGTTGCAGCGCCGCTTTGTCTGGCAACAGACCACGATGAGCTAAGCCCAGGATGGCGACTGGCACAGGCAGTCTGGGGGGCACTGGACTTAGATTAGGGAAAACGTGCCACCCACAGGTAAAGCTAAGGAGTTGTTATGTATGCTGCAAAAAGAACATACCACATTTTTCTGGCAAAGAGGTGGGACATATAAGAAGCAGTTTTGTTTGGGGGAATTAGATTTTGAGCTTCGAGGCTATCTTCCTGTATCAATGAGCATAGCAAGACCAGTGTCAGCTCTGCTTCACTGTGCAGAATGTCTTTTATTTCCTTTTTCAGAAAAATAAAGCCTTTTAAAACCTTGTTTCTCCTCCTTCACCTGCTGCGACCCGCCTGCTACAGTTTGTTTCCTTTCCAATGGAAAGATTAAAAGGCTACTACTGTTCGGCATTATTAAAAAGGTGGTGGTGGGGGAAAGATTCTGCTTGCTGAACACCTGCAACAGTCGCCGACTTCAGCTTCCTTCCTCACCTGCCATGCACCCTCTGCTGCCTCTTTACATAAAACCTCCCTGTCATCGCAGCTCGGGATTCAAACCCATGTTTTAGAGGAAGCAGCTCACGGCACTGCTAGTTCCTGGAGCAAACATCAGCTCGCAGCACAGGCTGCGCGAGGGAGTGGCCGCGGCACAAATCACTCGTGGGAAGCCGAGGCCTCGGCACCTTCCTCTTCCTTCGGCATCGCAGCTCCGAGGGGGGACGGCCTCACCCCGCTGGCGCGGGGCAGCACGGCGGCCCCAGGCAGCCTGCCGATGCCATCCCTTAACGCCACGGCCTTTCGCCCCCCGCTCCAGCGGCTCCCCCGCCGCCGGGGGACGCGGGGACCGGCCTCCAGCCGGGCCGGGCCCCGCTGCTGAGCGCGGGCTGCTGGGAAGCCTAGCTATGCTGGCGTCCCATTGGTGCGAGTGCGGGGGCCTACTTCCGGTTCGGGGGGGGGGGGGTCACACCTCTCGCAGAGGGGTTGGCTGGCCGCTGGCCAATAGTAGGGCTCGGCGGGCTGGTACCGTGGTCGCTGGTTGGCCGGTCGTGGGGCAGGGGCGGGGAGAGGGGGAAGGGGCGGAGCGCCGCGGGTGCCGCCCCGGAGAGCCGGAGGAGCGGGGCCCGGCGGAGGTCGGCGCCGCCGGGGGAAGATGCGGCTGCGCTCGGGTGTCTTCGCCGCCTCCTGCCTTCTGGTGGAGGCCCTGGGGGTCGCGCTCTTCCTCCGCGGCTTCTTCCCGGTGCCCGTCAGGTCCCTGCCCCGTAGAGAGGCCCGCGGGGACCCTCCCGCCGAACCGGCCCCGCCCGGCCCAGGTAACCCGAGCGGCCCGCCCCTCCCCTGGTCGCCGAGGCAACCCCCCTCCCCCGCCGCCCAGCACGGACGGCTCCCGGTCACCACGGCAACCGCGCTTCCCCCCCGCCCGCAGCCCCGGGAAACGGTTGCCGCGGTGACCCCCCGGCCCGCCCCGGCCCGCCCCGGCCCCGGCTGTGCCCCGCTTTTCGGCCAGAGCCCGGCGGGGTGAGGGGCGGGGCGGCGTGTCTTGCCGGTCACCGTTGCGTCTGCCGCCGTCGGTTTGCGTTGGGTCTGTTGGGTTGTGAGAGTGCAGAGGCGGGAGCTGCCGGTGCGAGCCCTGTGCCGTGAGGCCGCTCGGTGCTGCAGGACAGCTTTCTGTAGCGCCGTCGCGTTTCCAGACCTGTTCCCGGAATAGTTTAGAACTTAACTCCTTTTGCGTGTAGTTATCGACCACTGCCAGCAGTATCTGCTCACGGTCGCAAAAAGCCTTAAGCATCAGCTGTCGCATTTTTGGAGGGTGTGCTTTTCTGTCGTTCTGTGCCCCCTTCCCTGTCTCTGGTGCAGCCGTCATACCCATACTCTTTAATGGTAAGTCGTTTGCATTAAATGATGCCATTTCAGTTACAGTGCTTCACGTGCTTGCTCTGTTAACTTACTGGTTGTGTTGTGCTTGAGAATCATTGTTTCTGTGATGCTCACTGTGGTGTGTGAGTGTCTTAATGCCACTTCAGTGAGACTTTAACACTTCAGTAATGAGGAAAGCAACTGTAGTAATACAGGTTTACTTCACAGTCTGGTCAGATTGCAGAATGCACAGTGTTACTGTCCATTATCGTTTCTCTGAAATCATGGTCTCTACAGTTCCTGCTGCATTCCTTAGCTGAAATTGTGAAACCAAAGTTTTCAAGCATCTTTTTAATGAAGGGTTGGTAGAGGATGTGCTGATATGTAGCTGTCATATATCCAGTCACAAGTTATATTAAAATAATGTGAAGAAGAAGAATGTGTACTTGAAGGAGTGTTCTTCACCAGTGTTTGGAGCTTGTGGGGTGAAACCAGGTTCAGTGGACAGCTGAACTGAGTAGTATTTTGCTCATACAAAGCTCTTGCTTGGGACATCTGCTTATGGTTAACTTGGTGGAACAGGACTGTAACTGCCAAACTGGGTCTTTAGCTGCTTGTTATTGTTAATTCTTCTAAAGTATATGACATTTTGCATGTTGGGAGAGGCTTACTTAAATTGCGAGAAACAGTGGAGGGAAGAGAAGGTTGTGTACTTTAGTGTGGTGTGCTGGTATCAGTTAAGCAGGAACACTGAAAGAATCTAATCTGGTAACAGACCTGAGTGGATGTTGCCAAATGGCAGGTTGCTTTTTAGGTGGAGATTGCCAGGACTGTCAGAAATGCTTGATAGGCTGCTGTGAGTGAAATGTTGCATTCACGTATGATTATTAGCAGGAGACTAACCTGGAGGGAGACTGGGTGGGTGGGAGGGAACTGTCAGACAATTGGGTTTTGAAAAGACTTGTTTGAGTTGAAGAGTATAAATGTGGACCACAGGGCTCTACAAATAGTTTAAATTTAGGCATGTCACTAGTAATCCTAGGTATAGTCAGCAAAAATGGAGTGACAGTGGAAGAATACTTTCTTTCGTAGTTCTTTGGTTAAAACTTGCTTGCAGAGTGATCTCTTGCTCTGGATGATAAGCTCTAAAGGCAGGGGATTGCTTACTAAACCACGATACAGAAGGCTTTCAGCCTACTTTTGATCTGTTCAGAAAAGAATATTTCTTCAGTGCTTCTGTATTTCCTGAATGTTTCACTTTGTGAGCCCTGACTACCATTGAATCCATGCTGTGGGATGACTGATAAAATTGTGTAGTTGCTTGTATAGTAGTGAATCCTTGCAGCACGTCATTGTGGTAAGTTTTTGGTAGAAGCTATGGTTTTGTTCACTGCTTACAGAAGTTCAGCTTCATTTGAAGTAACTTTTCTTAAATAACCATGGCAAGAATAAATAAGCATGCTGCATGCCAAGAGTTGCACGATGTGTTGCTTTAGCTACCTTATAATATGTATTTTCAGATGGCTTGTAATTGACTCCTAATTCCTTTGCACTTCTCAATACTTTGGCTTACTGATGAATAACACTGTAGGAGGGAGTTGTGAGCAGGGTGTATGTGTTTGTGATATGAACATTTTTGGTGTCCAGCAAGTTTTGTTTCCCTAAGCAAGTGGATAGGAGTAAATGGTGAGACAGATTTAACTAACAGTATAGTACATCCAGTTGTGCCTTCTTGTTTTTCATTGAGAGCCAAAGCATGCCTGCTAAGTTGATGACTCAAGTCCTGGAAAAACAACATTACCATTTTAATCAGGGTTGCTGGCAGTTAGTATTAGCATTTTGTTGTTGAGATTTCCTTCTTCCCCCTGCTGTGCCCCCCTCCCCAGTTTCCTTATCTGGAAAAACCACTAGCAGTAACCAGTCTGTGAATGTCAATTTATTGATGCTTATCTATGTACCCAAAAATACAGTTTCTGAGGTTGTTTTTTGAGGTTCTCTTGTTAGACACAACATTATCTGTGACCTTTCCCAATTGTCAACCACTTATTCAGAAACACATTTTATGCTAAAGGAGTGTAAAAACCCTATCTTTATATAATGCATGTACTGAGAAGTTGATTCACCACAATGTTGTCTGAGTAGAGATCTGTGGGTAGGATCCATTCTGCTTCCATTTTGTCCTTCTGTGTTTTTTCCTGGTAGAGATATGGGACCTGTAGAGGTTGGGCCAAAAACTGCTGCTGTAAAAGCTAAATGTCACCATGTGGACCAAGCTCAATGCAAATGAAGAGTTGCTGCAGCCAGCATTAAGGCCATGCAAGAGAAAGAGGTGGGCTTGAAGGCATGACACTGCCCGCTACCTGATGCACAGCAGCGTTTTGCTGTGCCCACTCACGTAGCATGTTCAGGGGATTGTGGAATTGGATTTTGGCCCTGCAGCTGCCATCACCAAACTATCGTGGCATACAGTCTTCTACCTTGAAGGGCACAAGTGTTCACAAATCTTTTCCTTTCAAATTTCAGTGAAACTGTCTCTTTATTTGTAATTTTCCTGTTCTCTTATGGTGGGATTTGATTGCGAGGCATTGCTTGAGATATTGTCTGATGTGCAAAATTGGGTATTAGCACAGGTGAATGCTGCATCTTTTTTGTAACAGAAGTTGTCTGTTGCATATATGTAGTTCAGCTTTACTAAATCAACTAGAGAGAAGGTCGCAGCTATCCCTTCTTATTCCTTTGAACATTCTCCATTCCATAGCTTTTCTTTGGTTCTCCCAATTTCACATCGTGCATTCCATTCACATTTTGTTTTCCTTCCTAGATGCTGTATTGGATTTGTTGTTGTGGTTGTTGTGTCATTCCTGTGCTGGATGGCCTGAAAACTCAGCTCCCTCTGATTACTTCTCATGTTTGCTATTGTTTGCAACTTCTCGCTTCTGAATGTAAAGTTAATAAAGAAGTTGGAAGCACTCATTTCTGTGGTGAAGTTGTCCTTTAACTTCTGTCTAGCCATTGTTAAAATTTGTTGGTGACTTTTATATACCCTTTTTTGTTGTTTAGGAATGGTTTCTAACTGGACCAAAATTCCACCACCACTTTTCAAAAAGGTTGTCATTGTGCTCATAGATGCTTTGAGAGATGACTTTGTGTTTGGATCCAAAGGTAAACAGTTCATGCCGTATACTACACAAGTTGTTGAAAGAGGGACATCCTACAGTTTCATTGCTGAAGTGAAGCCACCCACTGTGACTATGCCTCGAATTAAGGTAAGTGTTTTTTTTCCACTTAGTGTTGTTTCATTTGAGAAAGTTTTGAAGGCTGAGTGGTTTCATATGCTCAGAGTTGGCATATAGGGCAGGTTTGCTGTGTTACTGCAATTTGTGTCTGAAACTCTCTTTGCTGTAGTAGTGCATATGACAGAGTCCTGATGTGCCATGGCCCAGAGGTGCTTTCTGCAGGAAAGGTCAGGTCAGGGATTGAAGGAAAGTAGAGAGGCTGAGTAAGAGTAAGAGTAAGAGGTGGCAGCTCCCACTTAAGTCACTTGCCTTGTTTTGTTCCTTTATTTGGTAGCTCTGTGGTGGGAAGGTCTGTGAGAATCAGTTAAGGGCAGTTAAGGCCCTAGTGCAGGCTTAAATGATTGACATAATCTTTTCATTTGCAATCATGGGAAGGCAGTAGCCTCTCAGTCATCAAATTTTCCAGTTGTTTTCTATCCAAGAACGTTTTTGTTGGTATTTCTCTGTGTTCTTGTAACTTCTGATAGGAAATCCAGTTTAGTGTAAATTTGTTTTCTCATAGGGATGTTTTTGCAGAGCTTAAAAATTGTGCCAGGTTCCAGGTAACTAAAAGCTGAATTGTGGCTGTGTCATCAAAATACTTGATCATCCACGCTTCTCAGTGGTAGATCTGAGTGACATTTCTTGCATTGAAGAAGCTGAGAAAGTGAGCGAGGTTTGGTAGGTCAGCTACGAGGCCAGTGAGAGAGTGAGGGGGAGACGGTCTGGTAACTCTTGATAGGTGTACTTCATTGCATTTTCCGGAAGATTCTTAATTACTGTTTTGAATGTGCTATCACTGTTATTGTTAAGTCAGTTTACTTAGGCCTTCTAAACTATCTTTTTGGTGATTTAATGACCAGTAAATGAAGTGAATTTCAACTGGTATAGAAAGTAATTTTGCTGTCCACTAATTAAGAAAATATTATTTTTACCTTTCTGTAAAGCAGTTATTATCTCTGACATCAGCTAGCACTGTGTTGTGGCAGGTGATGTGATGTAGCATGGCAGCTCATGTTCTTTTACTTTATTATGTTTCTTTATTGAAAGTATAATTTCTCTGACCTCTGCTTCATTGCTTCCTCTTACACTAATACTGTCGTCTTAGTACTGGAAACTTTTTCGTTTCTGTTAATATGTCTCTTTTCTTTTCTTGTTTTATGTAGGCTTTGATGACAGGTAGCATACCTGGTTTCATTGATGTTATTGTGAACCTCAATTCTCCAGCTCTGTTGGATGACAATCTGATATGGCAGGCAAAAACAGCTGGAAAAAGAATAATCTTTTACGGTGATGATACTTGGGTTAAATTGTTTCCAAAGCATTTCATGGAATATGATGGAACAACATCCTTTTTTGTGTCAGACTTTACAGAGGTGAGAGGCTTTGTGTAATCCCAAGTTAAATAATGTGAGTACAAACACAGTGGCAGCTTCTAAGAATGAATGAGTAAAACTATCCTTGTTCTGAAGTATGAACGTGGCAAATTGGATTTATATGTGTTTTCAGTATTGGCAATGTGGAGCTAAGCATTTCAGTCCCTCATGCATATGCTGTGGGAAGTGTTTGGATGATACAGTAACAAACAGTGTGTTACTGTATAACTTTCCTAAACATACAATATTCTTACAAAACTTGTTGTTGTAGGAAGTTAGACCACTTGCTTTGTTTAAAAATTCCACTATCCATGTTTCCAGCTTGCTATCGCATTTATATTAGTATGTACCATCTTTCAGAGGTCCATTAATATATAATCTTGGTCTCTTAGAGGCATACTTTCTATAGTATTGTATTGCTTTTGTAGTTGCAATATGAGTAGTGTTGCAGTGCGTTATCAAAGAGGGAGTACAGAAAGTAAATGAAACAAATTGTGAAAATTCTTATTCTGGGCACACTAAAAGAGTAAATGGTTCGGCAATTTTAGTTCATATTTTGAACCTTTCTCATTTTTAAAACCTCAGGCCATTGACCTGCTGCTACTGACTTAGGTATTTTATGATCATGTTTAAGGAAGTTAGATAGGTCTAACATGTGAATTGGAAGACACTTTTAATTGGTTACTCTGATAAGACTTGCAGAAGCTTCAACATGGAGTGGAGAAATGCAAACATGCTGCTGGATCTGTGATTATATGGCTCTCAAGCCCTTTATGCAGTCTTTATGCTTTCTGAATATAGCCCATTAAACAGAAAGCTTTTTATAGTTTTTTAGATAGTTGTATACAGAGTCAACAAAGCGGTGTTGCATGTGAAATTTTGTAAGGATTTTTAATATCCAGGGAGAAACATGTGCAACTAAAAATCGGTTGTCAACCTAAGCAGGAAAACATGTGAGTTAGGCCCCAAATAGCACTTTTCAAATAATTTTTCTTTCTTTCTATGTCATCATTTTCTCACAGCAAGTACAATCATTTTGTGTTTGTACAGTAGCAAAAACTGAGTTGAAAGAGCAGGAGTGGTTTTTTTCCCCCCTGTGCTTCCAAGCACCGAAGAGAGGCTTTTCCCTGTACCTACTTCTTGTGAAGTGATAAATCAGGAGTGTGAAGGATGAAAGTGACTGAAAATTTCTTGAAACAGTTTTTAAAAGCATCTGTGAAAGCGTGGCAACCCATTTTCTCTGTTTGTCTGTAATCTGATGCCTCATAACCAGAAAAGAGTGAAATGGGGTGAGGAATCTGTTTTGTAAGACAGATTTTTTGACTGCCTGGCATTGAACTAATCAATCTGGTTTTTTTTTTCTTTCCTTTTTAACATTGTGAGTGACTGTAATTCTCATCAGCTTCTACAGCATTTTCATGGGTAGTGTGACCTAATTTTTCTATGCTTTTTACAAGAGGGAAATTATTTTTACCTTTTAATTCTTTTCCTTTTATTTCTGAGGTTGATGATAATGTTACCAGGCATTTAGATAGAGTTTTAAAGAGAGAAGACTGGGATCTCCTAATACTACATTACCTGGGGTTGGACCATATTGGACATATGACTGGGCCAAACAGCCCATTAGTGGGACCAAAACTTCGTGAGATGGATAACGTCCTGAAGAAGATTCATATGTCTCTTCTTTCAAAGGTAATATAGCTCCTTCCTGGATCGATGTTTGTTAGTTGTGGACTAACTTTAAAATGCTTGCTTGCTTGTTTGTGGGTGGTAGCTTGTTTATTCCTAGACTAAGGCGGGTATTCTGTTCTTTTCCTTCCCTGGCCATTCCCCTGTTAACAGTGTAGTGTAACATTTTTAAGGATTTACTGGCTGACCTTCGTAACATCTGTTAACAGTCTCTTCTGAACAGCTGTGGGAAATAACTCCCCCTTGGTGTGCGGGAAGAGGAGAGGAATGCGTGCCAAAATTCTCTTATCACTCATGAATTAAAATGGTGGTTAGCATGCTTTCTAGTAACGAAATTTCACTGGAAAGAAGGAATAATAGGCATGTATAGCTAATGGCTCTGATTTCTACAATTGTGAAGGCATACCTAATTCTTAGATATTGAAAAGATTCAAATGGAAATGGTGGTTGTAAACAGCATTTTTCTTATGCTAAATGTAGCACATAAATTACCAAATCTGAGTCTGTTTTTAGATTTGGAAATACAGGATGTCACTTATCTGAATAGTCTGGATGTTGAAATAGCAAGTCCTAATTTCAAGTGGCCTGAAGCTTTTTTTTCTTGTTTGATTTTGGCAACTGCAATTCAGAGTAGCTGCTCATAAAATTTCAATAGTATTCTTAGACAAATGGAAACTATTGTATGAAAAGAGAGGTTAAATTCTGCCTGTGGAAGTTACAATCTCACGAACGTTGCAGTGGTTTTGCTGCAGTTTGCTATTATGTTTTGCTTTTGCCAACTATATGCAAGCCTTTATCTCAGTTTTAGAATACAGAAATAAAAAAAACCCACTTTACTGTTGGATACAACAGGTACTGGTAATAACTAGAGATGACAAAAAGCTGCTTTCTTCTGGAATGACTATTTATTTTCTGCTGTCTTTGATTTGTTAGCTTAAAATTGTGGGACAGGCCTCACTTATGCTTCTGTTTCTCTTTCTTCAGAAAAATAAATATCATTTGACATCAGTCATGTTGGATTTCTACCCCAAAAGCACTTGAGAGACTAGAGACTATTAGAAATAGGATTATCTTTTTATATTAAATTTCTATTATATTAATATTTGCGATATTAGTAATTTAGCATTGCTGTATTAAAAACTCAATGAAGCTGAAGAAATGGAGGGGGGGGAATACTCCTCTGTTAATGCTACTGCTCCTGGACTCCCGATTTTCTTCCTACAGTATGATGACCTTTATTTAATCCTTCAGTCAGTTTCTTCTGAGTCTGTAAATGAAGGGTTTTTTTAAAGCTTTTTTGTGGTTTTTGTAACATAGTGACAAGTATGTTAGATAAGTCTGTGTGCCTTTACTGCTAAAAATTAATATTACTGCATAACACTTAGTTGTAGACATCTCTTGTAATCTGCCCCAGGTGTTCTGAGCCAGCTTAAAAAATGGAGTTTATTTTGAGAAATATTCATGTGTGAAAGTGATAAAGATAGTGAAGCATGATATATATGCATCTTGTTTGTACAGTAACTTAAATTTATTTCTGTGTCTCGCAGGAAGAAGCTTCTCTGCCCAATTTGCTAGTTGTTTGTGGGGATCATGGGATGTCTGAAACAGGCAGTCACGGTGGTTCTTCAGAAGGAGAAGTGCACACACCACTGCTGTTTATCAGCTCTGCTTTTGAAAAGAGAAGTGGTAAGGATCAAAGAAGCTTGACTTTTTTTAGAACACATTGCCATCTCTAATTTATATTACCTCTAGAATTCTTCCTGAAAAGTGCTTTGTTTGTTCTACAGATATCTGGCAAGACCCATTCTGTGTGACCTAAAACTCTGTTTTTAGCCAGAGTTTGCATCTATGTCATGGTGAAACCATGGCTTAAGCTTTGTAACCACTGAGAGAATTGAGTATTTCTCAGATGATAACCTTTTGCAGCACTGCTCTACCTGAGTGTTGAGAGCTAGTGAGATCTGTTCTCAGGATCTTGGGATACTGGTAAATGGATAGGATTAGAAGTAAAGTCCTATTTGAAGTGAGTTTTAAGTTTTGTCTTTCTTGGCCAGGATATTTCCCTGGCCTCCATTCTTCCCTCTCAGACAGCCAGGGTAGAGGAATGAATGACAATTTCTCATGCTGAGAGTAACAGGAAAGAGGAAGAATTGCTCTTGTGAAAGGGTGAGAGATGACAGCAGTGAAAACATCACTATTGATTGCTAAGCGTTAAGGAAAGAATATGGAGCATGAGTGTATTTACTGTATTGGCCAGGCAGTTACTTCCAAATCACTGATGTGAGTTTATCTGTTTCTGAAACTCATTTTCTACTTGTATAATATAGCTTAAGATAAGAGGCAAGAAGGGAATGGTGTGGTAGAGAATCTTTAGTCTAATTTGTAGAGTCTTGCTTAAATAAACTTGACTGAGTGAATCCATGAAATCTAGTTATACCAGGAGTGAATATTTTCTTTAAAATAATACTTCCCTGTGCCTTTCATTCTGCCTTTTGCTCATTTCCATCTGATTTCCTTGCTTTTAAAGCCTGTTTGCAGAACCTTGCCTTGTTTATCTTGCTGGAGGTTCCTGCAGCACAGTGGAAGTACATTTATCTGTCAGTCATTTATAAAGCTGTTATCCAGCTGCAATAGAAAGCATTGTTTGAGGAGTCATTGAAGTCTTTCCAGATATAAAACCAAAACAAAGTCAGGAGCTGACCAAAGCTCTTAGGTAAGTTTTTGCTTTATAAATTTCACCGGTGCATGTTGACAACCAGGCCGCACAAGTGTAGGTTCTGTAAATGCAGTCTCTTGTTCATTGGGATTAGTTTCTCTTAGGTTTAAACTGAATGTGCAGTTTTTACAATACAGTGAATATACCTATTCACCTGTCTTTTGGGATAGAGTTTGTGATTTCTAATGATGCCCATGTAAATATCCAGCAGCTCGCTTCTCATTGCTACAGTAATCAGAATTCTAGTGATTGCTCCTTATGATCCTACTGTAAACAAAATGTGCTGTGGTTAATTTGGTAGACCTCAAAAATAGTAATCCTGTGGGCTTTTGCATTTAGTATGCTGTCAGAATATTACTTGTGTAGAGTAAGATGTACAGAGATGTGTCACCCGTGATTGGCTAAATGCATTTGGTAGTTTGGCTTTTTTTTACCAGTTAAGAACTTGCCTTTAAAGATGAAATCTGAAAACTGCTGACATACAGGCACTCGTGCAGAGAGGCTTTGGGGATTATAGATGGCATTCTGTGCAAGTATGGGATTAATCAGAGCTAGATGAGAAATGATAGAAGTTCTAAGGGAGCCTTAGAGAGCCTTGAGAGTAATAAACACTGTATATAGAATTCTTTCTGTACTGTACTTAAGTCAAAACACTCAATGCCTGGAGTTACAAAGAGGACGAAGTAAAAGCATAATAGAAAAACACTGTTATGTAACTAGTGAAGCACACAAAGGAACAATTGGCAAGACAATCTTAAACAAAAGGTTACTTACGTTAGTGAAGTCATTCACGCCTGTAGATGTCTGTGGAACTGAAGGCTAATCCTGATAACTGCAGTAAGGTAATGGGATCCTGCACAGAACCCTTTAAAAATCGCTGGGTTTGCCTGCATGGAGCCATAGATTTGGGCCTTAAGATTCTTTACCTGACCTCTAATTCTGTTTGCCTAACAACCTGATATTAATTAAATCTTGAGCTGTTGTCATTATGTTGAGAAGCTTCTAGAATGCTGTCAGCATTATTTTAGATTCTCATTCTTCTTTCATGCATGAAATTAGTCTACTGTAGTGCTTTCTATTCTTTCTAATGTAAAAGTTATCAAACCCTCTTAGGATGTAGGCTGCATCCTAATATCCTAATTGATATCCTAATATCTCATTGATGTTAAGATGATCTCCACCACCTCTTTTCTTACTTATATAACATTCATGTTGTGTTTACGGTAGTTGCTAGCATTGAAGAGTGATACTTGGCTGAGAATTGAATCAATTTCGGTTTCACAGCAGCAAAGGACAGCAGCTGAAAAAGATCACTCAGCACTCTGTAGATTACTTGAAATAGCTGATCTAACACCAGTGAAAAAATTTTGAAAACAACAAGATGCCGGCTGTCTCTGGAGGTATAGAATGGGCCTGTTATTGAAATACTTTTTTTCCTCTTTTTTTTCTTTTTCCTTTTTTTGTTGATTCTAGGTCCTCTAACCCAACCTAAACTTGTGCAACAAACTGATTTAGCTAGCACACTGGCAGTAGGTCTTGGTCTACCAATTTCAAGAAACAGTGTTGGGAACCTTATATTGCCAGTTGTGGGAGGCAAGACAATGAGAGAACAACTACGTTTTGTGCACTTGAATGGGTTCCAGCTTAGTAGACTGCTGCAAGAGAATACACCTGCGTATGAAAAAGGTAAATCAGCTAAAAAAAAAAGTTACATATACAGAAGGAGATTGTTTATAACACAGTTTGGGCTTTTAGGTTCAAGAGTATAGCATGGCACTGCAAATTAGCCATTCAGTTGAGAGCAGTGTTCAGAGAAATGATACTGAGTTCAGTCTTTACTGTAACCTACTCTGGCACACTGCCTCTGAATAAAGTTTTTTTAATGACCACTACTACTCCTAGTAGGCAAAAGAGCAGAAATAACGATGAAAGAGTAAGATTAAAGTAAAACTGCCAGTGTAGTTAAATCTCAGTGGTTTCATATCTGCTATTTGTGAGGTATCCTACAAAGGGCACTGATTCTGAGCTATTTGGAGGAATAGCACAATGGAGTGAATTTTCTAGTTTAAATAAAAAGATGCTTCAAGTAAAGCTGGGAAATAATTTAGGGTAAGTTATCTTTTTATTTCATTCTTATGTATGAATTTGCAGTTCTCTAGGTTCTCACTCCAAGTAAAGTTGCTTATGAAAAATACACATATGTATGCATATATATGTGTGTGTGTATTTGGAGGAAAGAATAAAAAGTGGAAAAAATAAACCAAACCTAGCAAAATGTAGTATTTCATTAGGAGGCATGATAAAAACTGCAATATAAGTAAGCAAGTTAATATGATAATTATGTGAAAAAAATCGAGTCAGAGGATGAAGGAGAATATTTTACCATGGACATTAGAAGATGTTGTTGTCTTAAAGTGACTGTGAAGCTTGAAGTCCTTGTCACTTGATTTATAATCTGTTGAATCATTAAAATAACTGGATGAGAATGCAGAGCTGTGTTACAGCTATGAATAATTAAAGTAGATAACAACGTAAAGTTTAGCAAGATGATCATTGTAGGTCAAGAATTAATTATCTTTCAACATCATGGCTTCTAACCATAATTAAACCCTGTCCAGGAGTCTAACAAAACAAATGCTGCTTATGGTAGCAACATGTCAATATCAGGACCTATGCTCCATCTATTCTGATATTTTTTTCTGCGCAGTTTTCCTCACTTAACCCCTTTGTGTCAAGTGAGGAAACTGGCCCTGTTGGAAACTTTGCCCTGGTTGGAGTTCAGGATATGGCTGTGTTACTGAAATTTCTAACACAAAGCTTCATCTGACAGTATTTCTGCAAGTACTGGTGAAACAGACTGTAGTTTCTACCAGCTCCTGGTTTATATCTTCACTTTCGTTTTATTTTTGTCTGGGAACAGCTTAATTTCAACTTTCATCTGAGCGGCTTTCATCTGAGAAATGAAATCAAAATTGCTGAGGATGGAAATGTGAGAAATTTTTATGCTAATTGCTTGTGACTGCTATTAGACATGCTGCCCTACTGGAGAGGGGTTGTGGGGCAAAGCATCTGTGATGAGCTCCTCTCCTTTCAGTGATGGAGAGTCTCAGTAACATGGAACTAGATCCAAGTCATGGTAGCTTTTTTTACAGTCTTAAGGTGAATTCTCCCTGTTGCTGTAAACTTGTCTTGTTTAAGTTGGGGGTTTGACTAGAACAGTCATCTTTCAAAACATGGACAGCATGGGTTTGGTGGGCAGTAGCATGGAAGGAGGTAGATGAGAGTGAAATAAAAATGCTAAGAGGAATGAAGAGGGAGACTGGGCAAAAAGCATGAAAAGGGAGTAGAACAGCAGCAGCAGATGTGGAGAGAATTTATTTAGATTTCAAAATATAACTTGAACTCATTTCAGTGTTCTGTTTAATGAAATAGTGTCATGTCAAATCTCAGTTTGATTAAAGCTCATTTTAGATGATCCTTTCTGGATTTCTGGATTACCTCAAAAGTATGACTATGAAACTCTTACTTCAAATATACTGGAAGAGGAGCTTTCTAGGGAATTCACTGTTCAAAGAACTACAGTAGGGAAACAAAAGTCTCCATGCGCGCTGGCAGCTATCTCGATGTACAAGTGGTTGCTGCTGGCTGAATTGTACTTTCTAGCAGATACCTGCAAGCTTCCTGCATAGTAGGATCAGCATGCTTTGGAGTCTATTAGAAGTCTTGGGAGACCAGACTGGATGTTCTGAGTTAAAAATTGCTCTCTAAAATTCTCACTTTGAATTCAGCCTGTAGTAGATCAAAGTGTCTTGTAGTGGTAAGAGACTTCCCAAATGGTAAGGACAGTTCTTTCATAACTGTACGAGAATTGTGAATAGAAATAATTCATTCATCTTACTTCACTTGAAATAAAATTAAAAATGTTTCTGAGTTTAATAATGTACTTCTGCTGAAAAAGCTTAATAAAGAACATGCTGGGTTTTTTCTAAGTCTGATACACTGTTGATGTATCAACAGGAGTAAAAACAGGTTAAAAACTTAAGTCTTTGTGACACCAAACTTTCTTCAGTCATTGCTTTAACACTTGTCGTCTGAAACTGTACAGCAAATGTTTTGCCCTTCTTTTAGCTAAGAAGGTAAGGAGTGCAAGATGGGAAGATAATGATAGGCTTGTCATATAAAAATTTCCAAATTGGCCTTTTTGCCCATAAGTTGTCATTACCTTTCAAGTGAAATCTCAAGGAAATAGAAAGGATTATTAATGTGAAGTGAAACTAAACATTTATTTCTTGCAAAAAATACAGATATATGTGAATGTTCACGCATAGCATAACGTCCAGTGAGATATAAGTTTCTGAAGGTTATGCTCTTGCTTTCCTTGTCTTGTCAACTGAATTTATGTTGTGATTGCATTCTACACTCAATGACCAATATTTTAAATATCATGTGGCATGTTGGAGTGTGGGGTGATGCACCATAAAATGAAGAGGTAAAATGTCTTAAGTGCTTTCAGGAACAACGCCATTTTCCACATTTACAATAAAACACAGAAACTGACCTAATTGTTCTATTTTAAATAAATGCTCTTGAAGTTAAACTTACATGGAGTGAATAGAATGCTCTTCAGGTGCATGTAGGACCCACACTAATAATTTTGGCAGAAATTGTTTTAATTTTTTTTTACCTATATGCTTGTAGTGAGTGTTTATGGTTTTTTTCATGTGTGAACAAAATGATGCTTATCTGTTTTCGCCTGCAGCATCTGGTTATTGTCACTGCTGAATATATCTTTGGGAAGTAAAAAGGCTATCAAGACTCAGCTTTTTGTGCTGCAGCTTTTTGTGTAAATGTTTAATAATGGGAAAGTTGATGATCCAAATCAACAGTAGTTGATGGGAGAATAAAATGACTCTCGTGTCCTTTGAATCGACTTGAATCATTGTCTCTTCACACCTACCCTTTGGCATGTATCAACCAGAACAGTTGGTGTAAAGTAAGGATTCTGTGGAATAACTAGTGAGGGGAAATACATGTAGGAGAAAAGCTACTGCTGCAGTACTTGCAAAGGACTTCTAAATTGTAGGATTTGTCTGTTTGCTTCTTTCCTGTGTCTCCTGTTGACCTCACTCAAGCTTTTAAAATAAATTTAGAGAGACTAGAGTAATGCAGACGTGTTTCTACAGTATAAGAGAGAAAGAAAAGAAACTGTGATGTCTCTGTACCTATACTAAAAAGCATACTCACATTAAAACGATTCAGTGGTTCCTTATTTATGTAATGTAAAGAGTTGATCTAAAATTGCTTTCTTCAGGGACATAGTCTAGTGCTAGTCCTGTCCTCATCCCCAGTTCTGAAAGCAGATCACAGTCTTCATATGTGTTGTCAGTGTTCACCCGTCGTCCCGTTTACACATACCTTTATCAGAAGACTTAATCAAAATTACATTTCTACAAGTAAATATTACCTAGGTATAGACAACAGATCTGTGTCCTGGAGGTTGGGTTTTTTTCTGAGTTTTTCTTAATTCATTATTTGTTTGGTTTTTGTTTTGTTTTTTGTTTATTTGTCTTCAGGTCAGACGTTTTTTAGATGTAGATAGGCCATCATGAAATCACCTTCTGCTACAAGAGTTTTGCTTCCATAGGTTGGTGGCAGCATCAGGTTTTCTCTTTTTTAATCAAGTTAGACTGCGGGCCATCCTTACACTATTACAGAATTACTAAGTTTCACTGCTGAGGATTGCTTTGCCCCAGCTTCATAGTCCAAATGCCTGAAGCCAAACTGTGCACTTCAGCTGTTGACTTTTCTATTGCTGCTCCAAAATCTCACATCCTGTGTGTTTAACTTCATGTTACCAACTGACTCTCACTAGCTTTGCAGCAAAATCGAGGTCCCTAATATGGTGTGTGTGTCCTTTGATGTTTCCTCCAGAGAGAAGCTATTTGATCATTTCCCACTTGACTTGCACAATATGGCCTGGATAATGAGTGGCTCCAGTGGAAAACATGACTTCTTTCAGGATTTAAAGCATTTGAATAAGTTTGTCCTGGAAACCTTTTGTAAGAATAGATGGATGTTTTAATACGTTTGTCACTTTTAGAGGTCTTGACATTTTATCAGGTTAGGGATTAATTGCTTTTATTCTGAGTATCTGGCTCATTATGGTCTTACTGCAGGACGGTAATGTAACTTTCTAGGTGTGAAAAAAGTTTCAACCCCCATAGAAATTTTTTTTTATACTTTACAAGCAAATATAAAAATATGATCACCTCTCTAATTAATCCTTCTTTGTTCATGGATCTTCTTATCTCTTTTCTTTTTTTTTTTTTTTTTTCCCCCTCTCCTTAGATCCTGGATATGAACATTTTAAGATAGCAGAAAAGTCCCATGCTAATTGGATCAAACTGTATTTAGAGGGGAATAATTCAGAAATACTCTTAAATCTTGGCAAAAAGGTCCTGAAGCAATATTTGGAGGCCCTGAAGACCCTGAGTTCTTCACTAAGCAAACAAGTGGCACAATATGACATGTATTCGATGATGGTGGGGACTGTGATCATTATGGAGGTACAAAAATACATCTTTCTGTGAAAAAGCTAAGTGCACAAACGTAATTCTGGTTTTGACTACTTAGTATATACTCTTACTGGTCTTTAGAATTACCGAGTATGAACTCTTAGAGTTGGCTGACTTTCTGCTTGGATGAGGGTAATATTCTTTTTAAAGTATAAATTAGCCTTTAAAATGATTCAAGAGAGCTTTTGATACAAGCTACTTATGTTTTGGTGTACCTAGTTACAGTAAATATGCAGATGTGCTACAACTTAAATTACTCCCATGTTAGTTAGCCTTCTACTTTTTGAGTAGCCTTACTGCATTTAAAAAAGTGTGGCAAGTAAGTTCCTACCTGTTCCTCTTTATCTAACAGCGAGCGTAGCTGCTCAGAACAGGCAATACATTGTGTTTTCACAGTTCCAAGATTTGTTCTTTGTACTGGTAGGTGTCGAGCCCTGAAATAAATACTTGCTGTAAGGTGCTGGGTTGCCACTTCATATCTCATGTAGGAATAAAGATAAGATATCCCATGTCTGGAATTTTAAGTGGTTCTCTGCAATTGATATTTTGGGCAAATATCAAATGCTGGAAATATCCTCTGTGGTAATGCTTTGAGAACCGTGCTGGAGGGATACCGTGCCTGGACACTGAACTTTTATGTACAGAAACTTGCACTGACCTTTTAGATGACACAAGTGTCAACTTTTGTAAGAATAAGCATTGTTGCCTAGGATGAAAATGCCTACTACAAGCTTAATTTAGTCCTTGAGTGTGTGTGGTGCTGTACAAGACTATGTAATTGCTGTAGCTCTGGTCCTGTTCAGTGCCTGGAATGGATAACAGTACCTGAGCAGCTATTTAGTCTTTGAGTCTCCTTTGTCCTGGCAGGGCTCTATGCCTTGTCTTGTATGCACTGTTCTCTGTGTACAGAGTACATCTGAAATGGCTTTCTGGTGGACTGCTCAGTGGGGTTTATCACTCTGCTGACCACAGGAATTAGTTCCACAGTGCCCTTGGGAGATGAGATGGTAGGTTCTGTTCCCGCTCTACAGGTGGCAAATCTGGAGGTGGACAAAGCTCAGCGCAAAGCTGAAGTGCTTATATTTCTTTTTGGTTCCGTTGTTTTTTGACCCTATGCATTCAAGCTCTTGACAGTTACTTTGGACCTGAAGCATTGGATTTCTTTTTTTTTTTTTTCTGGAATGCAGTTGTAGGTGCTTACTGTTTCTACAAAACAGATCTCAGGTATTTTACTCAATGGGCCTCCATCAAAAGAAACATGCAGCTACTATCCATGAAAATTTTGGTTGACGAGGGCTTGCTCAGCATCGCTCTAAGACTTGGTGCAAAACTGCTGGAGTTTTTTCTTTTCTCCAGTGCAGTACTCAAGAAACTGCCTTGCTTTCCAAAATCTTTTTGTCTTGATATGTATTTTCCACCCTCACCAAATAAATAAGGATAGGGAATCTCACAGGTGACTTCAAACTATACCATGCTATAAATGCCATTTATCCCGTATTTCAGATGAGGAGAATACCTCTGGGACATGAATTGATAACAGTGCATTTGCTCAAAAGAGCTGAATTTAGATTTGTAGATAACTACAATTTGAGCATTTTCCTACCATGAGTGCTGTCTTTGTTGTAGCTGTATGTGCTTAGGTAAGACCTAAGCCAGTTTGATACTGTGAAACCTCATGTTTTCATAACCAAGTGAACTGTATGAAGTAGAATATGAAGAAGAAGGAAGACTACTGCAACACCTTGGAATTTTTTGGTCTACTTTACTATACCTCATTGTATTGTGGGAAAAATTTTAGGCAGAGGTCTTCACAAGTGATAGGTTACAGGTTGGCAATGGTCTGATATAGTTGTTTTTATCTTGATTTGTTTTAATCTTACCCTAGCACAAGCTGATTGAGCTCAGTCTAATCCTAGCTCCATCCGTGCCCCTTGCAAAGCATTTTGCATGTGGCTGAATTTTCCCTTTACTTGTAAAGGTTTCTACACGCGTAGCAGAAATTATTCATGATATTGTTCATCTCCACTGCTACAGTAACCTGAGAGGAAGCTTGGAATTCTGCGTGATCTATGTGCAGGTTAGAGCAAAGCGAAAGTAAAACCAATAAATCAAATTAAGATGAGGAGAAGTACAAAAAATAAATATGGGGAGAATACATAAGCTTGAAATGCAGCGTACGCTTGTGTGATAGTATGAGAACTTTCCCTGCTCTGGGAAGCTATTTAACTCAGCAGGATCTCTGTGTATGTGTATCTCGCACATTGTGAGATAAACGGCCTTTGGCAGAGTATGTATGTAAATTTAGGCATTTACAGGTGACAAATAATGGGTCAAATTTGTTCACTTAGGAACTATTTTGATATTGGGAGTTAAAACTCGTACTTTTGCAGGGGATGAAGATTATGCATGTGATCAGTTACCACAGGTGAGGAGGTGCATGATAATTTATTAAACTCTGGTAACTTGTATGTCCAAGCCCTTAATAAATGAAAACACTATCTTTGATTCTCCCATTTATATGGTAATATCTTACTGAGGTCAAAAAAATCCAGCATAGTTCTTCACAGGTTTTTTTTGATGAAGTATGTATACTAGCAGAGTGACATGGATGACAACAGTATGATTTTTTTTGTGCGAATTCTCACTGTATGTTTTAACTAACCCCAGTTCTTAAGTATTAAGTATCTGTTTTTTTCTAGGTTCTGCTGCTGCTTTTGCTCAGCTTTCCAAAAGCCCTGAGCAGCCGGGCAGAATTTGAAGTGCCCCTCTCCCCTCCACTATTCTCTCTGCTGTTTTACTTGATGTGTCTGATACTGTGTGCAGTTCACGTCATTGTATGCACATCGGCAGAAAGTTTATGCTATTTCTGCAGTATGTCCTGGTTAACAGCAGTTGGAGTGATGATGCTGATTTCTGCACTCATGTGCGGTATTTTATCTGCCATTGCAAAGATCTTTGAGAATTCCACACTTCCACTGAAGGTGAGAGCATATGTTAATTACGGTTCAAAATGTTTTGCTCTTTATGGCATACTTTCAGATGAAGTTTTATCAAAGTTTTTTCTGTGTGTACTTAAAGAAATTTTTATTTGTAATGTAATCTGAATAATTTAAAATTGAAATTGAAATGTGGTGCATTCACTGTGGCATGATACCGATTGCTATAATGAAGATCATAGAAGTGCTTATTTTCACATTACTTTAAGAAATGTTCTAATTAGTGTAAATTATTTTGCAGTTGATTTTATGAGATCAGAAACAGTTACGCTGTGTACTAATTTTATGCTGTTACACAGTGATGTTTCACAATTGCAGTTAAAGCATGATGTATGGTATTTTGCAACAACATGCACTGGTGATGATCTGTTCTTTCCCAAATACCACAGACATTAATGCTCTAAGACTAATGAGAAAATACTTGCCAGTACCCTTTCTTATATTGGTATTCTTAATGCTTTTTTAAAAATAGTTTTGAAACTGTAACAGAGGGAGCAAAATTAATCTGTCTCTTCTACTTTTTAAGTTAAACTTTTAAAGTTTTTTAAGTTTAAGAAATTGAGTTTCTGTCATGGTTTAACCTCAGTCGGCAACTGAGCACCACGCAGCTGCTCGCTCACCCCCCCCCCCCCCCCCCCCCCCCCCCCCCGGTGGGATGGGGGAGAGAATTGGAAGAGTAGAAGTGAGAAAAACTCGTGGGTTGAGATAAAAACAGTTTAATAATTGAAATAAAATAATGATAACAACAACAATAATAACAATCATAATAATGTAATAATGATAATAATAATACACAAAGCAAGTGATGCACAGTGCAATTGCTCACCACCCACTGACTGATGCCAGGCCAGTCCCCGAGCAGTGGCCCCCCTGGCCAGCTTTCCCCAGTTTATGTACTGAGCATGACGTCACATGGTATGGAATGTCCCTTTGGCCAGTTTGGGTCAGCTGTCCTGGCTGTGCCCCCTCCCAGCTTCTTGTGCACCTCCAGCCTTCTCAGTTGGTAGAGCATGGGAAGCTGAAAAGTCCTTGACTAGTGTAAGCACTACTTAGCAACAACTAAAACATCGGTGCGTTATCAACATTGTTCTCATCCTAAATCCAAAACACAGAACATAGCACTGTACCAGCTACTAGGAAGGGAAATAACTATCCCTGCCGAAACCAGGACAGTTTCTTACCATCTTTGGAATGCTCAGAAATGTTCTCAGTTGTGCAAGTAGTTATCTTCTGTAAAGTACTCGATGAGTTTTATTGTTGTATTGAATAGAATTCAGGTAATTCCAAGGAAATAGAATTTGCAATGTCATGCTCTTCTTTCACTGTGAAACTTAGTATGCCAAGAACTGTCAGTCACACCGTTAAATCAGCTTCTAGCTGTTTTTTCTGATGCTTGTTAGTCATATCTTTCAAAGGTCTCTGAAATCCAGTAACTTTAATGCTCATAGCGCTCTGTTCAATGATGCAACCTCTGTGCAGTACAGTCCTTTGTCAGTGGGTTTCTTTGAATCACGTTTGGGGTTTTAGTATCTTTTTTTTAGTATGTGACAATGTGCGGCAAGTACATTGCTTTAATGATACAATGACATATTTCTTTAAGCTAAAAAGCAAACTTTCTGACTTAGAGAAACATTTAATACCTGCTATATTTCATATAATTCAGAAAATTCACTATTCCTGAATAGAGATTAATATTGCACTCTGTGCAGCTATATGCTGTAATTCCTGAGCTTAATTATAAATTTAAGTTCTTACAAGTAAGACTGCTAATTTTTATTATTCAAACTATACCAGTTTATAATTTTGTTTCTGTAATTTCTGAATTTGTGTTATTCCTTCTTGGAAATGCTGCTTTTCTGAGAGAAGCCTTGGACTGAAAGTAATGCCCTTCTCTCCTGAAGACAGCCCCCCCCACCCCGCCCTTTTCAATTTTCTTCAGTGCAATTCATTTCAGTGTATTGAAAGTGATTAAAAAGGGAATTGTTGGTAGAACATGGTGTTTCGTTCTTATGTTTATATTTCTCAGCCACATAAGATTTAGGTGTGTCTGTTGATTGTTTAGATGGACTAAAATGGAGTAACAAGTCAGCTAACAATGTCTGCTTAATGAAATCAGGGAAAGAAGTTCATCATCACAGGTGTAGCTGCTAACAGAACAGTCTTTGTAAGTGTAAATCAGTTTGCTTTTGGTACTGAAAATCTTTGTGTCCAAGTAGTGTTAATGTTTTGCTGCCAAAGCTAGTGATGCTTGTGTGGGTTTTTTTTAAAGGCAAATGAAAGAAGAAAGTAAAATTAATCAATGTGAATGGAGAGGTCTGCTGAATGAGATGTCTAGTTGTACGGTTTGTTAATGCTGTTGGTACTTAGGGGCGTGTTGGTCTTTAAATGGACTCGGTTCATTTCTGCCATTTCTGAGTTGTTCTACTTAGGGCCTTTATTAGCTTTCTGTATTTTATTGTAAATGAAGTGGAAATTATTCTTAGAATAAGTAAAAGAATATGGTCTTGAAATAAAAATTAATGATCCAGTGTATTCCGTAGAAACTTAACGTTTACTTGCTGTGCAATGATAAACATACACAACTATGGAAGACAAGCTCATTTTTCATTTTAATTGTTACCAATTTTTTTAATTCTAGCAAACAGTAAGAATCTAAAAATGATGACTGTCTAGACCTGCGTAAAATATACAGACGTTCCACTTCAGTAGAGTTGAGAGCAATGACAACGGGTTATAGCTTTCTCCTCCAGGTTCATAGTCTCAAAGCAATTCAGCCTGTGACCAGAAATCTTTGTTACATAGCTAGAGATGAGTTAATTCCTTGTGCCACCCACTACTGTAGGAGTAACTTTAAATGACCCAGGAAAAATGCTTTCCTACTAGATCAAAGACTGGAATCTGGGAAGATGCTGCTATTCCTTGGCTATTACTAAATTTAGAATAGGTTGTTACCAAGTATTGGTTGACAGGTATGAGCTCTGACATTTTAGTTCGGCCTGAGTCTTAGGGTTTCATTCCCATCTGTTCGTGGCATGTTTTCATCCTTGTTGGTGAGAGACAGCTGCTGGTGTGAACAACTTCCTGCAGATGGCTTATATATTGCTAATACAGCTGCTCTGTCAATGATCATACCAGCAATTGCAAAATTTCTCCTGGTATTCAAAACTTGAGTTGGGTGGAAAGGCTTTTCTTATGAAAGGAATTAATTGCTAGCTCCCTGACGGAGGCAAATAATTCCTCAAGGAACACATAAAAAGAAGCACCCATATAATCCATGCTGTTCCATTTTTAGAATTAATCTTTCTGAGGAACTTTAGAGGAGGAAGTGCCATTTCCATACCCATAATCCTTTGGCCATTTCTGATGATTCCGTCTAGTCAGTTATGCCTAGGGAGCATGGACAGGAGTATGTGTGAGAAGTCTTTACCTATCCCTTCTATTTCAGTTGTCTTCCTTCCCCACCCCTGCTTTGTCTGTACATCTGCCTTTGAGGACAAACTGAGCAAAACCAAACAGGCTGATTAGAAATTATATCCAGGATACTGTATCCATTTTCATATCTTTGCCTCCAGCACCCCACATTCTGCATACGAGAGACCACAGCAGCTGGAGCTTTCTCCCTAGTTGATGTTGGTGCTTTAGATTCAATCCCCTGTTGCTTGAAGAAGGATGTTTCAGCAGCAGCTTGTCTCCTTTTCCTCTTTGGTACCAATTATGAGACCATCTGGAATTCAAGAAGTGGAAAAAAACCCTTTTATTCACAAGTGAAATTTGGTGTTACACTTCTGTCATTTTAGGACAGGGATCAGTTAGTGTCTCTTGGACATGAAGATGCTTATTTTCACATCACCTTTGAAAATATCTCCATTTGGCTGTAGTGGAACACTTATGAATTCAAGCATTTCCTGTTTGAACTAGAAAGGTAGGGGAATATCTGGAATGAGCGCATACATGTTTTCTGGAGTTTTACCTAGCTGAGACCTCAGGACATACCAGCAAATGATCAGATCATCTGCTTCAAGTTGATAATACGTGAATGAGGAGGTTTTCAGCAATGTTTTCCAGAACGTTTGTGTGTGTGTTTGTTTTTCCAAGGCTGGGGCAGATAGAAATAAAAAATACTGGATTCTCTATCCCAGGTCTCTCTGTGATCATATTCCTATCTGAGACATATCTGAAAATGTGGGAAGCTGAAGTATGTCTTACAAAGTGTAGGCAATAGTAACTCTGGTTGAAGCAGATGTACCTTTGTGTCCGGACCTGTAGAAATTCATTTTCGCAATCCCATCTTCAATCCTATTCCATAGGTGACTGGATTGCTGGGTATATATCTCATCAGTCAGATAGGCGTTGCTGTCTCTGTCCAAGTTCCAAAGCAAGCTTGAAATATTTTGTAGGTTTAGTTAGTAAGCTCCTCCGTTCCAGACATGTATAAAAGCAGTGACCTGGATGTGGTTTACATTTTTACCACTCAGGGCTGTTGCAGAACGATATGGTGGGTTTTTTTACAGGTGGCTGCATTTACAAAGATAGAGCCTGCAGAATGTGAAAGGAGCAGGGGATAATCTGGTGTTGCTTGCAGTGTGGATGTGAGAGGTTATTTACTGGTAACTGGGGCACAAACACTATAATTCACAGACATTCATGTGCCACCTTCCATCGCCTTTTCCAATAGAATACCTAGACTTTGGGGGAGAAACTGGTTGTCTGTATAAGCTGTGTGTTAATCTTGAGGGGACCTTCTATGTAAGTTAGGAGTATTACTTACGCTAAAATGTCTCTGAATCCAAGTGTCTGTGACCTCTGTGTCTCCACAGTGCGAATCTGCGTATGGGCTCCACTTCTGAAAGAGGTATGAAGCCCTGCTCTTCTGATGGCAGGAGTAGAATCCTGAATCAGGGTCTTGCCAGTTAAAAAAGCTAACAGCCTATATAAGCTCATGCTATACGATAAAATGTAGGCATTTTAAAAGTAATTAAGATAAGCTCTCCTGCTAATGGCTTCAGAGCTTTTTTTCTTAAAATTGTTTCCGTTCACATCTAAAGATTTCTCTGAAGTGCATCTCATTTGTAATGCTTTTTTCCACTGTGGCTAAATATAGAAACTGATTACCAAGTTTATGAATTTTCTGAAGACCAGTGCAGACAGTGGTTAGTATCTGCTTCCTGACTGTTATTTATAGGTTCTGATTACTATGTTTCTAGCAGCACCAGTCCCCTCTTTTAATGGCACTTGAGGCTTTAAATAGTTCTGCAGCCCTTTACGAATTTCAGAAAATCATCAAAAATTTTAGCTTCTTGTTCATAGCTTCACTCTAATTGCTTGGTAGTTGACTTCAGTATGGTATTTACTACTGCTAGTTGTATTTTTTTTTCCTACTTCTGCTAGAAATCAAAACCAATAGTTTTTTGAAAATAGAACACAAAAGTTAAAGCCTGTCAAATACAGCTTTTGAGAATTCTTGTTGTGCAGAATTACAGTGTTTTTTTCATTACTTAAACAAAATGTCCCTCTTTCTGTTTATTTTTAAATATCCTGTTCATTTTAAAATATTTTTGTTTTTCCTCTTCTGTGTGATATTCTTTACTGAATCGAACCATAGAACATTTTTACGCAATTTTACCTAAATTTTTTTTTTGCATTTTTTGATTTGGGGGAAAAAAAGTGATTGGATGGTGCCTTACTGGGTAGCTTTCGAAAATGATCCCAAATTGCTGTGAAAATGTAGGAGCAAGTGTGGTCTGTAGTACTCTATCATAGGAAAGTTATCATCATTGGGAACCAAGACTGGGTGCAGGGAGCTCAAATATCAGAAGGGAACAGAATGATAAGTATTTAAATTTTGGGTGATGGTGAGCATGAAAAGTAAAACGTTTCTCATTTGAAAAGTGATTGTAAAATTCCTCAGGCATTAACTATGGATGGTTAATTTTTGTGAAAAAGAGCTTTACTCTCAACCATACAGAAGCCATATAACTGGAATTGGACCCAGAAGGTAGACTACAGGAGGTTTTATTTCAAAGTGAAGAAAATGTAAGTTTCATGGGTGGAGATGCATATATTCCATTGTTTATGTACTGGCACTTCTGGAAGCTAGCAAGATATGTTCAAAGATAGGGCAAAGAGGTCAGTTTCTGTATTACTTAATTACTAATGCTGATACATCAAATGTTAATGCTACCTTGGCTTGACATATTACAGGCTTAAATTGAAAGCCCGGCATTTATAAATTTCTAAACCAAAGATTCTGTATTAAGTTTGTTTGCCAAGATATCGGTGTGAGTCATACAAGTCTTTTAGTATCTGGAGTGCCTACTGAGTTCCTGAGGGTTGGAGGTGTTCAGCAGCTAGAAAGACAGAACCATGAATATCAGAGTAGGACCTATATTTCTGTGCCTGTAAACCAGGTCTAAAACTAAGTACAATCGAAGTAATATAAGGTCAGGATGTATAAAAAACTGTAATGATGGCCTTCCTAATAAGGCATGGTTCATATATGAGGGATTACCAGTAAATTTAGAAAAACTTGATGAAACTATTTTCAGTATTTCTTAGATCATTTCTTAGAAGGCTCAGGGGATCATAATTTTCAGGGTAATTTTTCATTTTGCGTAGTGAATGACTCTTGTCTGAAATGTGGTTTATCAATAAATGCCATTGGACTTTAACCCTTTGATGTGAATACAGGAGTAATTTTTTTCTCTTTTCACTGGAGTTGTGAGAGTCAGACAAGCAGGCAAGAAATACGGATTTCTGACACTAGGACATTTCACGCTAATGCCATCATTTTCATGAGGCTTTTGCATGTTCCCCATTGATAATATATCATCTCTTCAGTTTTCGTATCAGTGCTGACATCAACCAGATACAAGAGAGCAATCCTTATATAGATTTTATGTTATGTCATAAAGAAGACAAATGAATTGTATTGAAGACTGGTTCATTCTCATTTGTTGAGGATCTCAGTTTCCTTTGTCTCTGCAAGCTTGCTCGCTCATTATTTAGTGAGCCAAGATCTTTAAGGTCAGCATGATGGAATTATTAGAGTTTAAACTTTCTGTAGTTTAGTCATGTACCATTCTTGTCTCAGCTTTGTCAATTTCATGGTCTTTGGTCTCTGCACGGATTACATCTCTACCTTGTCCTTTTGTTCCAGAATGCAGCTTACGGTATTTGATTTCCAGAGTAGAATACTAAACAAAAAGGAGTGGTCTTCAGAGCACCAAAGAAATTTCAAGTGCTAGTAAATTTAGATTGGGCCTGGGTGGTTTTTCAGATTATGACTGTTCTTGTGCTAGATTTTTAGTGGTTTTTTTCCCCCATTATTGTTGTGTGTAACTTCATGGGGATTCTTTTGTTGGTTTTGTTTTTGTTTGTGGTTTTTTTTAAGTGAAGTGACTTTGGTGTAATATATTTCTTTACCAACAGAAGAAATGGAGGTGATGTGAATAGGTGATAACTTTAACTATACTCTTTCACATACATCTTATAAAATCTTGATTTTGTGAAAGTTGCTTTCCTCAAAGCAAAATTCCAGATAGTGTTAACTAGCTTCTTGCATCAAGTGCAAGTTGGTTGTCCTCTCCATGCTACGTGGTCTTGCTTATTGAACAAAAATACATATGCTGCTGTCAGTAAATCTTAAGCGTAAGTGAGACTTGCATCTAAGATGCTCAGGGATATTTGTATTGTTTGTACCCACTTTCTTGTTACCTGCTCTAAGATTAGTGAGTTTCTATATTCTTCTAACAAATGCTTTAAATGGTTCAGGAATCAGAGTACACTCTGCATCTTTGAATGTAAGTATGTTCTCTGTGAGATTTATCTGTATGAATATTCAAGGCATTTTTTTGAAGTTTGTTCATAAGGTCAAATGTAGGAGAATGATGTAGTTGAAGTGTGCAGTTAAAGAAATTAATGTGAAAGTAGGTTCAGAGATCTTTGTTCTGAAGTAAAAATGGCATGTGGTAGTTTTGATTTGGCTTTTAAGTTGTTGTTTACCAGGTTTTTAAAATACCAGTTTAAGAGATACTCTTTGATATTCTATAATAGAGGAAAAATTAATGAGAAAATAAAATGGTAAAGGATGATTTTTTGACAGTGTCTTTCCCAAAATGCGTCACAAGAGTGTAACCCCATTTGTTAAGGTATGTTAGGAAAGCCCCTGCTGGCTCTGGTGGCCTCCAACGCCATTTGGAGGGGCATTTGTCCTGCCTTGCTGCTGGAGCCCAGCTGTGCATGCCCAGCCTGGGCTCCTGTCCTCACCTCTGGTTTAGACTTTGAGGAGAAGTTAAACAGACAGATGTCTCTTCCAGTCAGTGGCATTGTGACCTCTCACATATAGGTGCATACTCTGGGCCCTCCAGTTTCTGACGCAGACCTAGAAGCTTGGTGATCCATGGTTGCTTTTCCTGTTGCTGACACCCTGACTTCTTTTGCACTCTGATCCCTCCAGCTGCTAGCACCTCGGGCACACAGTCCCGATGGCCTGTGGTCCCCACTCCGGTCTCCGGCACGTGGACCCTCACGCACTGCAGTCACTGGCACTACAGGTGCATGGGTCCAATGACCTGTATTCCCGCTTGAGTTGCTGGCGTTTGCTTTTACTCGCTCTGGTCTCAAATTGCTGGCATGCAGGCTTGTCCCCAGTTACTTGCAGTGAGACCTTGCAGCACCTATAGGTGGGACAGAGAGTGGAGTTGCCCAGATAGTTAGGAGAGGATTTAATAAGACAGGATAGACTGCAGTGATCAGGCACAGGGCTCAGTCAGAGAAGTGCACTGACTGATGCCTGCTTATACGCGACTCTGGCCCCTTTATCCTTCCTCCTTTCACTTTGCCCCCTGCCTCCAGCCTGTTCCTCACCATCCCTTCTCCCCCACCTTTGACGCTTTCCTGAAGCATTGCTTAATGAGTTTGCATAGATCCACAGGCGCCCTCAGATATCCATGATACTCATGGTCCATCACTTTCCCCTTATCTGTTACAAAGTCCAGGCTGATGCTCTTCAGAGCTATGCCTGTGGTTTCTTACTGGCCTGTCAATTAATGGCTGAAGAGTTTTGGTCATCTTTATCATCTCCCTTAGTGCTTACTTATCAGGTTTGTGTCTCTGTGTGGGCTTTTTATGGCTTTCCCTGTTACTTCCTATTCCCTGTGAGCTGCAAAGGTCGTTTAGCTGATAACGTCAATGAACCAGATGCTCTTTTTAGCCATATCATCGAGGGCAGTGATGATGAGGCAATTCCAAGTAGCTGCTGTGAACAGGAAATCAAACTAATGGAGGCATTAGACAAAGAATATTATGGTTTTAGATAGGCACAATGTGCAAAGTAAATAATAGATGGGTAAGGTTTAAAGTAGATTTTATGATGAAAGACACATTTCAAGCTAAGCAAGGTTAAAGGGCGCCATCAGACTGTCTTCAAGTAACTTTTGTTATTTTGAGTAGTGAAGGCTGTCACTGTACTGAGTTGAGGGTAGCACAGATTTAAACTATTAGAAAATCACCTATTATCAGTATCTCAAGTTTGATTTCTGCAGGATTTCTATTTTTACATCTACGAATGTGCAATGGGGAGAGAGCTTGTTTCAAACGTTCTGTCACAGGGTGGTAGGGAATCTTAATCTGTACAGTTGTGATGGTTATTCATAGAGAAGTTTTTTCCCTTAAACAAAATGTCATTTTAAACAGTTTGATTATGTTGCAATGCTAGCTAAATAGGCTACACTAAAATGATTCTTTTATAAATTTTTGGGATTTGTCAAGATAGAAATAACTTCTCACTGTTTATTTTGTTTTCTTAGAGGAAATTCCTGTAAGCACACTATGAATGCTTAAACAAGTGAAATTTTTATACACTTTCACTACTGCTATTTTTTTGTTTGTTTATTTGCAGAATCCAGTTGTGTCCAGTTCCAGGTGGTCAGAAATAAATGTGCTGATTCTGGCTGGAACAATTGGCCATGTTTTGAGTTTGGGGGCAAGCAGTTTTATAGAAGAGGAACATCAAACCTGGTATTTTCTTATCAATACGCTTTGTTTGGCACTGTGTCAGGAACTTTGCAGAAATAATTTTCTTCTGAAAGAATATGACCCTCAACATGTGAAACAAAATTTTGATAGTATCGGGGAAGCCTCTGAGTGCAAGAATATAGACATTCCAGCAGCAGGTAATTCGAAATTGGGCAAGGCCACCTCTTCAGCTGAATTCATACAAGGATCAGATAAGTGGATAAGCTTAGCAAGTCCATGGATCATCCTTATTTGCTGTCGGCTGCTTCGATCCTTGAATCAGACAGGTGTCCAGTGGGCTCATCGGCCAGACTTTGGACATTGGCTAACAAGGTGGGTATCTGATTTATTGTCATACTTTCTGTCTTATTTAAAAATTAATGTATGTTTCATTTGGTGAAATATGTATACATTTCTGTACAGCTGCTGTTTAGAAAGTGCTGTAAACATGCAAAGTGGGTAAACAGTGAAGCAACATAAGGAATTTTTCACTGCTATTTCATGCAGGAGTAATTCCTTGTATACTATCAATAGTTTATAATCTTTGCCCTGCACCATGACTTATCTAACTAACGCCAATTATACACGATAGGTTTATCAGAGGCAAAAAGTAAATATTTTTCCATGTGAAAGTCAACAGTGTCTGGTTTGGGAAATTAAAAATTGCTTAATAGAATTAAACCCTTGAAATTAAGACAGAAGGTTCTGCTCAATTCCAAACTTTATGAAGTTGCAGGAGAAGATGCTGCACATAGAATTCTTCCTTGTCTATCACAGGCATTTAACGTGTGGGTGGAAAACTGAAGGAATTTCTCAAGCGTAGTATGATAAGAAAGGGAATTTTTTACAACCTGAAGTACATTGGAGAAGGGCTTTTACTTTTTCTAGTATTGTGAAGAACTACAGCCATTATTCAGTGATAAAAAGTACTTGAAGTACAGAAGACAGTTCAAATATCAACTGGTGGACAGAGAAGCAATACCTTGTGACTGACTAGTCAAGATTTTTGCAGACAGCAGATGGGGAGGCTGTGCTGTGTAAGATAAAGAGATTTCTTGCCAGTATCTTAAAACATGTGGATGAAATGTCATTCATCATTCGTTAATAGCGACATGAGCAAATGAACTAATAGACTTATTAATTATTGGCAGCCTCACAGATAAAATGCTAATTGCTGTGACAGGCATGAGTGCTGAAAGACATGAGTTATGAGGGAATTTATCGCATTATAGCAGTTGTTCTATACCAAAGCTTTCGCCATGCATTCCTCCTCCTGAGATGAGGTGAGGGATTGAGGAAGGACTGTCATATTCGCAACATTAAGTCCACATGCTCCTTCATTATGAGCTAAGGCAGTGTGTGAGCAGGATTAGGTGTGATTTGGTGCAACTGGGAGGATTTTTATAATTAATCCTGAGCATCTTCCAAAGATCTATTTGCCCAATAACTCCCTGAGCCAGATGCCTTCTTCAGACTGTCCGCCCTTTTCTTTGGAGTGTGCTAGTGCCACAATGCCACGAAACAAGGACTTGATATTCTTGCAGCTGAAAAATTGCCTTTGTTTCAGGGATATGCTTTTGCTTGTATAGTCCCCCAGGAACGTTTACTGATACTTGCAAATGTTACCAGACTTCCAAAAACGGAGTGTGCATGCCTGGACTTAACTTCCAAAGATCCTGTCTTGGTTAATTGTGCTCCCACCTCCAATTTCCTGGTGCTAGGTATGACTATAGAGCAGCAAAACCTGTTACAGCCTTGGGCTGTGGGGATTCAGGGAGATTGCACAGGTAGAACATAGCCTGCAGCTACAGCAGGTGCTTCTAGGGCTTAGTGATCTATAACAAAAGCGAGGAAATCCTGTATGCCCATCTCTAACATTATTGCCTGTCAGGAGCTTCCAAGCAACCCAGTCAGGTGAACTAAGGTTGTTTACACCTGTTCTGGCTTAGTCTTTTTTTTTATTGGGGAGGGAAGGGGAAGAAGGGAGGAAGGAGGCTATTTTTGTGTTTCCTTTTTTTTCTCCTGTGAATTGGAGTTGGTGTGTTTTGCAGAATTCCTATCCATCTTTGAAAACAACAGAATCACAGGATAGTTGAGGTTGGAGGGAACCTCTGGAAATTATTTGGTTCAATTCCCCTGCTCAGAGCAGAGTGATCTGGAACAGATTGCTCAGATCCTTGTCCCGCTGGGTCTTTGATATCTCTAAGCATGGAGACTCCCCAACTGTTCTGGGCAACCTGTTTTCTTTTTCCCCAAAAAATTTTCCTTCTGTTTAAACAGAATTTCCTTTATTTCAATTTGTGTCCATTGCCTCTTGTCCTTTTGCTTGGCACCACTGAGAAGAATATGGCTTCATCTTTCTTAACACCCTCCACCTCCAATCAGGCTGGTAAGATCCATACTGAACCTTCTCTTCTCAAGGCTAAACAGTCCCAGTGCTTTGAGCTTCTCCTTGTATGACAGATGCTCCAATCCCATCATCATTTTCCTAGTCCTTCACTGCACTTGCTCCAATATGTCCATATCTTTCTCTGTACTGGGTAATCCATAACTGGACCCAGGGCTGAACACAGGGGAAGAAACACCTTCCTCAACTTGCTGGTAATGTTTTTCAGAATGCAACCCCAAATGCTGTTGGTCGTCTTTGCTGCAAGGGCACATTGCTGGCTGATGATCAACTCGGTGTCCACCAGCGCTCAGAGCCATCTCTGAAAAGGTGGTCAGCCCCCAGTCTGTCCTGATGTGTGTAGCTATTTGTTCCAAGGTGCAGGACTTGCCTCTTCCCCTTGTTGAACTTCATAAGGTTCCTGTTGGGCCATTTCTCCAGTTTGTTGAGGTGCCTCTGAGTGGCAGCAGACCCATTTACTGGATCGACCGCTCCTCCCAGTTCTGTATTGTGTGCAGGCTTGCTAAGGGGGCACTCTGCTCCATCATCCAGGTCATTAATGAAGATGTTGAACAGTATTGGCCCCAGTGTCAAGCCCTGAGGTTGATCACTAGTGACTAGCCTTCAGGTGGACTTTGTGCTGCTGACCGTGTGAGCCTGGCAGTTGAGCCAGTTTTCAGTCCACCTCACTGTCTGCTTTCCTAGCCTGGACTGCATCAGATTGCCTGTGAGGATGTTATGGAAGATGGTGTTAAAAGCCTTGTTAAAGCCAAGATAAACAATGCGGGCTGCTCTCCGCTCTTCCACTGAGCTAGTCATCTCATCACAGAAGTCTGTCAGGTTGATTAGGTATCACTTCCCCTTCATAAAGCCATCACAACCCTATTATTAAAGCTGTCTACCTCCCCCTTCAGTAAGGCTGAAGTACAGCAGCTAGATATCAAACCCAAAATTTAAGAATTTTACAGGTGAATTGCTCCCTGTGCTTCCCCACAAAATTATAGCCTCACCTTGGGTATATTTGCTTGGGTCTTGAAGCAAATAGAAGAGAAAAGGTCCTACAGCTATAGTCTTAGGCTACAACTGATTCTTTGGCTATAATGGTATATTAAAGGGGCTCTTGCCTTACAAGGCAAGGTACCTGCTGTCTTGCTCCTCCTCTCACTGACCCTGTGTTTTACCAGCACAGCTGTTGCTTTGTCAGTATGGTGAACTAAATCACTGAATAGATGTGGCTGGAAAAATAAGCCAAGACGGGGTGGGAAACTCTTGGCTTTCAGATGGATCTCTTCCCCCTCTGATTTACCATCTAGCTTCACAGGCAAATGGGCTGGCTTAGTAACAGGAATGCAGGAAAAAAAGCGTGTGCAAGCCAGCACTGCTGCTACTGAAATTCCTGTAGAAACAAAACATGGAAGTATCTGCATCTTTTGAAGTGCTGCAGACATAAACAGTTTTTTCTTTCTGCCATTGTCAAGCATTCCTTACAAAAACCCACTTGACTTTCAAATCTAATCAAGAAGGAAGTAATG
The DNA here is from genome assembly GCF_965638725.1 of Aptenodytes patagonicus. NCBI lineage: Eukaryota > Metazoa > Chordata > Aves > Sphenisciformes > Spheniscidae > Aptenodytes > Aptenodytes patagonicus. The sequence goes on from NC_134982.1 coordinate 57,841,412, forward strand.
ATTCACAAACTCCTACTTTTGGGGGCTTTAAAAAAATTGTGGAACAGTCCAGAATGCCGTGTCATGGCAGGCTAAGGGGATGTGTCATTGGGGCTGCCACAGTTCTGCCTTCTCCCTTTCATTGGTGTAACTACTTCTGCCATGTTTAGGGAGCAGGCAAAAGAGCCGAACCCTGGCAGCCCTGGCACAGGTTGGCTTGGGCTGCTGTGGAGCTACATCCTGACTTAAATCAATAGAGCAGTTTTTAGCCTAACAGGAGAATACAATATATGTCACCATGCTGACATATACTTCAGTTGCTTTATAGGATTAAAAGATTGCCCAAATAGCAGCATTTGAAGTGCGCAGTTTTTGGACTTGAGTGATGGGATGTAGGTGAGTTCTTGGGTCTGAAACGTTTCACTGGACAAACTTTGGAAAGGTCGGTCAACGACGCAACTAAATCTTTGCATATCCTGTGGTTTGTAGAGTATCCCTGAATTCCTATTTGGCAAGCATGCTTGCATTTTCTTTGGTTAGAGGTTTTAATGTCTTTATTGCTTCTCCTTCACAAGAGAACAGGGTGGCAGAGATGTCTATTTCCCTAGTGTTTTGATCAGGATTGAGATGATGTGTTTTCCTTATAGCATAAATTAAAAGTTGGTGATAAGCTGAGTTGCATAAAGCACTTATTCCTCTTCCCAAAATGCATTGCTAGCCTGTAAGGTTGATTGTTATTCTATTTTTAGTACGTGTTTAATTTGCATAGTTATGTCTTAATAGCACATTTTTTTAGTAATAGTAATAAGAAATGAGAACCTTACTTAGACCATGTGTACCCTTGTTAGTTTGAGTTAAAGCTGCTCAGGCTTTTTCCAGCCAGCCTTCTATTTTGTCTCTAAGATAAACTAATGAACAAACTACCCTCTTTTTCTTCCCCTGTATTGACCTTTTAGACATCTGTGCTCATGCTCAGACTAATATTTTGCTTATCTGGACAGTGCTTAAGGGGCTCAGCATTTGAGACAAAGAGACTGTTGTGCAGGTTTGTGCATGGAAAAACCTAAGCAGCAAAACACAGAAAATCAATCTACCTGTAGTGTGTTGAATTTAGCTGTTAGGGATGCATTCAACAGTGCTGAAATAAGGAAAATGTTCTTTGTTCTTTAGAGAGACACTCTGTGAAATCTGCTACAAAGAAAAAAAAAAAGACTGGTGGGAAAAAGGGCAAAAGAAAATCAGGCAGTAGATGAAGTGGAAGAGAACATGCAATTCCTAAATTTGCCTGGAAGTCAGGTTTTGTTTTTAATTAGTTGATATTCACTTAGCTTCATTTGGCTGTTAATCTTGGGCAGAGCTGATACTTGAAAGGTACACTTTGAAAGATACTTGAGCTGCTACATGGCTCAGTGTGGAAGGGGTGAAGCTGTCAATGACAGCATCAGCTTGAAGAGAAGTGACGAGAAGCAGCAGCATGGGAAGGTGATATTATTTTTTTTTAATAACGTACTTAACCATTCCCAAATGCCCTTCCCCGCAAAGCTAGCATACCACGTGACTCCTGTGTATTCTGTTGTACATAGTAGAATGAAAGTACACAATGAAAAAAAGGCTTTATCCACATAAAATATGAATCATGTACGCATCTATAATTCCTTTCACTCTACTTGTATTTGCAGTAGTGAGGTGAGGTCAAAGCAGTGGAAGGAAATGTATTCAATCTTCATTCTGATATCAGAAGTATGAAAGTGTAGACCACAAGCTGTTATAGTAAGAACATATAGCTGAAGCGCTCTCTTTTTCCTTCCCCCCTCCCAAGGTTCTCTCTCAGGAAATTATTGGTTCTTCACTTTCAATTTTGTGGTTTGGGCAAATGCCACTACATTTCAGCTGAGATCAGAGTAGCACGTTCATGCTTGTATTTCTGAGTAGAATATCAAAATCATTTAGAACTTTGCTAAATGGCTGGGCTCTGTGTTGAGTAACTACAATCCCCTTTCAAAATACGTGCTAATTTAATATGCACGTAGCTGCCTAACTGTAAGAACCTTGGCTGGAAAACTGTGAAACTGTAGGTGATTTATGCTGACCTGACTTCACTTGCTATAAATCCTTTTATTGTTTCTTCAGCAAACTCTATGAAACACTGGAGTAGGTTTTTTTCAACAAATTTACATGGTTTAACTCCAGCCGGCAACTAAGCACCACACAGCTGCTCGCTCGCTCCCCCCCAGTGGGATGGGGGAGAGAATCGAAAGGGTAAAAGTGAGAAAACTCGTGGGTTGAGATAAAGACAGTTTCATAGGTAAAGCAAAAGCTGCGCGAGTAAGCAAAGCAAAACAAGGAATTCATTCACTCCTTCCCATCGGCAGGCAGGTGTTCAGCCATCTCCAGGACAGCAGGGCTCCATCACATGTAACGGTTACTTGGGAAGACAAACGCCATCACTCCGAACATCCCCCCCTTCCTTCTTCTTCCCCCAGCTTTATACACTGAGCATGACGTCATATGGTGGGAATATCCCTTTTGTCCCCTCCCAGCTTCTTGTGCACCCCCAGCCTACTCGCTGGTGGGGTGGTGTGAGAAGCAGAAAAGGCCTTGACTGTGTGTAAGCACTGCTCAGCAGTAATTAAAACATCCCTGTGTTACCAACACTGTTTCCAGCAGAAATCCAAAACATAGCCCCATACTAGCTATTATGAAGAAAATTAACTCTATCCCAGCCAAAACCAGCACATTGGTATGAAAAAATCCAAAACTGAAATCACAGAGGACTGTTATCAGAAAACCTGTTGGACACAAGTTGGATATAAACCCCTGTGCTAGCAGTCAAGAATGCACTATTGGTGACTGATGTGCACGTGACTTTGAACTTGCTGTTCACTGCGCCTCCTCTGCGAATTTTCTTTTGGGTGGGGTTAGAGTATGATTTTGAATGTTCACTGTAGGAAATTGCAGCTGTTAGTGAGTGTCTTGCTTGATATAGCACCAGCAATTACTTCTTAAAGGTAGAAATGTTGTTTTAATTTTTATGTGTTGCTATGTTAGATTTGCCTGCAGGAGTCTCTTAACAGAAGTGCATTGACTTTTTTAGATAAAGAGACAAAGATGATGATGATGATATGCTGTTCTTTATCCCTGATTTGTTTTATCTCGCTCTCATACAATGAGCAGCCAAGGAGAATACAGCCTGAAAGCTTTTAAAATTTTCCACAAAGGTTCATTTGAAAGATGCAGTGGCTACTAAATTATTTCTTTATATGTTGATCGTAAGAGAGAGTGCATGCACTGTCTTCACAGGTTGCTGCAGCAATCCATTCACTGCTTCTACTGTCTCCTCCTGTAGAGGAAGAACAATAGTGAGGAGAAACGTCAAGGCTACATTTTCTCTCCCATAGTGTTCTAGTTCTTATTCCTCTCACTTTCCTCTATGGGCCTGCAGAGAGCAGTGCATCTCTTGAGGGTCTTGTTAAGTTGTATGAAGTGCTTGACTGGGTCCTGCAGGGAGGACTAACAGGACGATTTTTCTGCCCCATATCCTTTCCTCTGTGACTTTCCAAGCACAAAAGCTGAAATAGCTGTTGGTCAAACTCCTGATAAAGCATATACTAGGGAACAGGAAAGTAAACCTGTTTGGAGTACTATAATTTTGATTAAATCAGAGATAAAACTGGAGTTTCATAAGTGCGATCAGAGTTAATGCAGGTAACAGTCCATGCTCACTGTCAGTTTGCTGAAGTGAGCGATCTTTTATCATGGCATTTTGGAGTGTGGAAGACAGAAGATGGAGCCCTTGGTTCTCACACTCGACATGATGTTCTTAACAGAAGATAAATCTAACAAAATTAGCGGGTTTAGGTCATTTGGGATACTGGGAATATTTGCAGTAGGCAAGGGTTAGCAATACTTGGATTACAGTCGGCTTTCTGATATTGTATAGCTAGCTATGGTAGGGGTGAGTGCAGATCTTTGCCTTACCCATTACATTTTGCAGTGCTAACTGATATCACTGTAGATTTAAATACATAATGTTGGCAGCATGCTCAATGAAATGCCCTTGATTCTGGCATGAGTGTTACCTGTTTAGGATGTTGGGGAACAAACAAACTGTATCTGTAATCTTTTTGGCCAGGATACAAATTATGTATCTTTATCTCTCGTATGTATTGATCCAGTACAAGGTGCTGTAGTTGCGTAAGGGAGTCATATTGTGCTAATGTGTTTGCCTGTGTATGTTTTAAACTATGTAAGTATATTTCTGGTCATTTTGGCTAGGTAATGTTTTATATGTCTAAAATTAAACAAATCAAATACATGTGCAGTTATTTAAAAAGGGAGAATAGTTCTAATTCTATAGTGCAAAAATCTTTTCTGCCTTATGCTAGAAAATGAAATGCTGTAGTATAAGCAAAATGCCCTGTTTGAAAATATATAAATAAGAAAACCCTAGTTTAAAAGCATTACACCCTTTTCCATTATGCAATATGCAGCTCAGTTTTTATATAATTAACAGAATAACTAGCATATGGTGGAACACAACAATTACACTTTTAAACATGCATGCTTGAATAGAAAACCTCATTAATAAAACTGCTTTTCTAAAAATACTAAACTATTTTACCATACCTCTTGGAAAGTTCATAACAGATGTCAGTGCAGTGATTAATTTGGAAATACAGTGCTATAGCTAAGGCTCTGTCAAATGTGTTTAGCAGTAATTACAATGGTTTGAAAGGTGTTTTTTGTTTGTTTGTTTCCCAGCTCTGAACATAAATCTGAACTCTCCTTCTTGGCTGCAGTCTCCCTACTTATGATCTTCTTTCTGGTTCAAAGAAGATGCTCCCTGGTTTCAAAAATTGCTATGGCACTTGGGCTCCTGGGAGTCTACAGTTACCGGGCAGCTATTGGAAATGTCGTATTTCCATGGCAACATGACACGAAAGATATTTCAAAGTAAGTTAATCAACAGATATGTAAATCTATTTCTAGAGAGGTGTTAACACTTTGGATATCAGGGGATGAGGTGGGAGGGGACGTTATGTCTAGGCTGAAATCACATTGTTATGAATAAAACTCTATTTTGTAGGTGGCCAGCGCTCAGTTTTTGTGGTGTGTGCATAATTTTGAGCCCCATGAAGTGTCTTGCAACTGTGACAGATCATAAGCCAGTCAGATAAGAATTAATATGACGAAAATCTAATAGTCATACCCTGTATTTTTGCTGCAAAGAAACTCCAAATGCACCTTCTCCTCTTGTTTTAGGTGGGCTTGACATGTTTAGCAGAGTGCATGCCAAGCTCATTTAGCTACTTCCTAGTTTTGAAAAATGCTTAGTCGGTAATTGGGAGAGTTGCTTTTCCATATCTTTCTTTTGCAGGTGAGCGTTCTGTAATGTATGACCTTTCAAGATGTAACCAAATCCTTCTTGAGGTCTAGGCTGTGCTGCACAATGCATACTAAGGATTTTTACATGCATGTTAAGTTTCTTATAGAACTAGTCTGTAACTGTAAGGAAGCTATTAGCTCTTTCACCGATAGCTGCTTTTGGAATGTAGCTAAGTGGCTTTAGTTTTCTTATGATACTTTCTACTGTTGGGTTGTACCTGGATCTGCAGCCTCAAGTTTTTCTAAATGTCGGAGAGCTGCGGAAAACTTCCAGGCTCAGTTGGGACATTTGATGAGGAGGAAGGGGTCATGGAAGAGAAATTGTAAAACAGTTGTCTTCTGGATGTAATAAACTTTCTCTGGCACTCTTTTTGAATTTAATATGGATACAAATGGTTTCTGTTGGAGCTTCTTAATCAGGGGCCAGAGATCCACAAGATGTGGAGAGGTGGAAAAAAAACCTGCAGCAGAAGATCTTAGGACATATAGAAGATCAGATTTGCTAACGAGGCATGTTTTAGAACAAATACTATTATGTATGTATATCTAGATATATTTACATACATTCCATCTCTCCAAATACTGGAGATAATTCTAGTTGTACACTAGTGTTAACATTGTGTGCTAGTTCTGCTGGACATGAAAGTAATGGTAATCTTTACTTAGTCTGCAGGATTTGGCTCTGTGTTTGAAACATGCCTGACTTCTGAGTGTGACCTGTAGTTATGCTTTGTGTTTGAGTAAAATCCTTGGAGAATACTGTCCTTGCAATAAGAAGAAGAATATTGCACTGTGGGACAGAACATTAAATACAGCAATTGAGCCGCAAATAAAATGCGATTAGAGAAATAAGTGGAGTACTTAAATACTAAAGGCAAAGCATTTACTGGGAACTTGTTCATTCTATAGTCAGCATATTGATCGCAATTACAACAAGAAAAGATACCAGCTTTTTGTGTTATTTCACCTTAAATAAATAGTGAAGATGGTAATTTGCTTAAATTATGTCAGACCTTTATATATCTCTGATTATATACTACTTTAAAAGTTACTGTCATGTTTCAAAGCTTTATACCCTTTAGATCCTCTGTGTAAACTGTTTGGTGAAAGCTGATAGGGTTAGCAAACACAGATTCTGACGTTTGCGTCAGCATGTGTTCTGCACCTGGGGTGGGAAGTGTGGTGCAGGGCTCTTTCCAGATCTCACTAAGAAAGGACCAACAACAAATGTGTAACAAAATAGCTGTTTTAATAAGATAGAGTAAAAAAGAGGAATAGAGGTAGTGAGTGTCTTCGGATGCTGGGAACCCTGCTTTTGTGCAGCATCAGACAAACCCCAGATGAATCTTCCAATGGCACGCTGTGGCACGTGGGTCCCATCTGTGGAGAGGTTCTGCCTCCCTCCCATACCATGGTGTCTTTTATTTTGTGTTAAAAAAAAAACAAAAAAACCAACCAACGAACCAAGCCAAAACAAACACGTATCTACTCTTGCCAGGTCAGAACATTATCTCTGTCATAATGCCCACCAGCGCACAACACAGGCCAGCACAGGGGTTCCAGCATGGTCCTTTGCAGTGGCTACTCATGCTAACATGGGGACTTCTCAAGCCTAAAGTACAAGGCCTAATAGAGCAGACATGGTTTGCCCGAGATCACTAACTCCTCAAACACATTATCTTCGGCAAGGCTCCCAATACAGCATGTCAAAAAAGATGGTAGACACATGTTAGTAGATTTCAGATGTTAGCTGATGTGTTGACATAGTGATCCTAGCTCATCTTTATTAGATGACTGATAACAATAAATGGTAAAAGCCTATTTAAAATGCCGCCAGGAACAAAACCAGGACTTTCTTTTAAATGTGTCTAGAGGTATCTTTAGTGTATTCATGACATGGAATAGCTCCAGATCCAGGTGCAAGGTAGAGGTAGTTTTGTGTAATATGAGAAAAAGTTGTAGGCAGCCACTGCATTTTTCACACATAATGCTTTCTTCTGTAAGATGGAGAATCTTTGCTCTGAAATGCCCCCTCTCTGTAGCCTTCACTGAAGACAAGTGTTTTCTCTGAATGTGACAACTCCTGGGTGGTGGATGAGGGAGAAGAGGCGACTGAAGTGTGCCCCGTCTTCTATGGCTTACACTAAGATAACCTCTAAATTAAGAAATGCAAGGAAGTAATTTGGCACTCCATTTTCCTCAGAGTTCTTTTTAAAAATTATAGTTTGTGCAATGAAAAAGATGAGTATATATCATACTGACACAAACAAAATAATAGTAGTGCATTTGCTGAGAAATTGTTTTTTTATTGAATTTCCATCAACCGGTTAATTTCAGTTTTCACTTAACTCATTTAATAGTGACAAATACCCAAAGCTATTTCCTAAAGTTTTACTTCTAAGTCACATGAATATATTAGAATATTTTATGGTAATAGTCACACCAGAATTACCAGAGATACTGAAATAGGGCACTGAATTTCTGCATTAGCCAGAAACACAGGAACTCTCTAAACTTTACTGGTTTGTTTGTTTTTTTTTTTTTTCCCCTAAAGGAAAAAGCCAATGGTCCTTACAGGGGATTTACAAAGACTTGCTATTTAAGGGAATAAAATAGTCAAGCCCCTTTGCATAGACCATTAGGTATGAGTTTGAACCTTTGAAAGCTAAACCACAGCACAGAGCACTGTATTCATGTTTAGGAAGGCCACATCACTATGTGGTGGTTTTGCCTTTTTTCTTGGTTCTGTGGGTGCAAAAAGAAAACTGAACATGTAAATACTATTGCTTATTATTTCTCCTTTTGCTTTCTGGTTCTGCTTCCTGTATATGGAAAAGAAAGATTGAATTCAAGCTCATTTGTTAGTAATTGTTTGAGAAGGAAGGTGACCTTCCAAAGACTGAAAAAATACGTAAATTTAAATGGAGAAATTTATTTTTAGAAATTTTGACTAGTGTTTCTTTCTGTGGCCAGCTAGTTACACTAGTTACACCAAGTTTAACTACGCTTTTACTGTTTTTAGTGTCATGGTCTAATCCTCCGTATATTATTAAGTCCAGATGACTCAAGAATCCTCACTTCTGAGTGAATTATATTATCTTTGTAGAAGACCATGTTCATTCACCACTCATGTATAAAGTGACTGGTAATCCCTAAGGACAGTGTATATTAAATTATGGATAAAGTGTGTAGATAAATGTGTGTATTTATCTTTTGCAAGATAAAAAAATAGATCTATAACCACAGAATTTTTAATATGCTTATTTGGTCAGTTCATTGGATTATTATTATAGCTTAGCTCACACTAATGTGGTCTGTGACTTTTTTTGCCCAGTAAACGTAAGAATATCAGTGCATTCTGATGGATAGCTGCTTTTACTTTCTTTGTTCCTTGGGCCTTGCACTTCTAGAATAGCAGGTCACAGTTTTTAAGATTACCGGTCCTTGTCCTTGTCAGCTTTTTGGACGAGATACTGTGCTTTCTTCAGAAGCCGACTTTCACTGGAGATGAAGAGACCAATGAATTTATAGGTGTAATGAACATAGCAGTAGATGCTAATTACACTTCCTACTTAAAAAATTCATTTTTTTTGTAATGGGATTGCTTAAGGATTTGAAAAATGTGTACAGTTACAAGGAAAAAATGTGCTGGTATAAACCAGCACATCTGTATATCTGTGCAGCTGTGTAAGGTGAGAAAATGTCTGAAGTATGCAGAAATTTCAGACTGAAATAAGGAACTTCAAATACTATCACTGTCTTTTTGCTTGGCTAAAAAGAAATATATGTTTGTGTGAATGAGTTGTGAAAAATCACTGAAGAGCTTAAAGGGAATAGTCATTTTTAAGTCAATTTAATTCCTGAAATAAAGTTTCCATATCACTCAAAGGAGTATTTTTGGGGAAATTCATTATGCTATATAAATGGCATATTTATATGACTATATGGATCCAGACCTTGAATAGTAATAACATAAATTTATTTTGGTTACATTAATTGACATATAATTTTATTTTTATATTTTAGGTTAGTTTAGTTTTTAGCACAAGCTGTTTTCTTTGCTAAAGCTGGAGGTTGCTGTAATTTAAGTATGAACCATTTTTAGAGTTTTTGTATTTGAGAAAGCGCTGTCATGAAATTGGCCAGTACTAGCCTTAGAATTTAACCTTTTTGGCAGAACTGCATTGGTCTTCCAGTTCTCTCTTGAAAGACTTTTTGACCTGTGAAATAGATATTAGTAAGTAGCTCATCTTTCTGATTTCTTTATTAATTATTATTACTTTCTTTTTTTAATTTCCTCTTTAGGGGGATTACTGAAGCTCGTTTTGTTTATGTCTTTGTTCTTGGCATAGTCTTCACTGGCACTAAAGATTTACTAAAGTCACAGGTTATTTCTGCAGACTCCAGTGTGAAGAGTACAGGATTACGGGAAGTGTATAGTGGATTGGTTCTACTAGCAGCCCTTCTATTTAGACCTCACAATTTACCAGTCTTGGTGTTTTGTCTGCTGATTCAGACAATGATGACAAAATATATCTGGAGACCTTTGAAATTTGATGCAGCACAGATTACTATCATGCACTACTGGTTTGGCCAAGCTTTCTTCTATTTTCAGGTAAGCTGAATACTCTCCCTGCTACAGGGGTGGGAGGGGGAATAGTTTGTGAAAGAAATATTGTCCATTGTGAGTAAAATGCCAACTAAATCTCAGAGAGAAAGAGTTTATGAGTTCTCAGACGGGTTTAGTTTCTAACTATATTATTAATGTTTTGTTTTCAGAATCAGGGAAAAATGCATACCTTGATAACTTATCTTCAATATAGATTTCTGAAAGTGTTAAAAATGTCGCATAGCTATACCAGGGGTGATTTTGGTCTGTTAGTGGGCCTCCTAAGTACTGTTCTGGTGATAACAAATTTAAAAATTTCAGCTGAGTTGATTAATACCAATAAAAGGCAGATGGCTGTTTGTCCCCGATTCTTGAGGCTTACAAAACCTTTGGTAGCATCACAGTAGGTCTACATACAGTTTAATACTGAAGGAAAGTTCTGTGACAAGTTGCTGTCTCTTGTGAGTATCAGAACTAATTGCCATTCTTATTATATCAAATGGTATCTTCTTTCCTGAGGAGCCTTACTAATTTCAATAACATAGTTCTCTGCATTGCAAGTAAGGTTGCAATTCCACAAAAACTTTCCTTAGCATTGAAGCTGGAAAGGTTCTTTACACTCCTAATAATGTTCGAAACTTAGTGTAGCAGACTGTCTTAAGAAGGCATTTGTTAAGTTGGAAATCAGGTTGTTTCTGGTTTAGGAGGAGAGGCTTTCTGATTTGGTGCAAAATTTCAAGGTGAGATCTGTGTTGGCTTTACTTTTGAGGCATGGCTGAGGATGTTAAAACTGTGGTCAAGCTTAGGTTACTTCCTACTGTATTTTTGATCCTGTTAGTACTGACTGAGGATTGGCTTGACTTTGTTCTGAGAGTACATGTCAGTATAGGGAATTGCTGATGGGGATAAGATCATCATGATTCATCCCTTCCTACCCAGTTTTCCTGCTCTGAGGACGTAACATTTCTTGGTTAAATGTTTTTTGCATGTCTTGAATGTTACTGTTCAGGCAGTGAGCTCTAATTATGGCCTTCTGAGAGCAGCCCTTAGTCGGGTTGGCAAGAGGCTGAAGGCAGGGCCCTCTCAGTACTGATGTACCAAGCAAAAGCAGCTACCTGAAATTTAATGGTGGGGAGGCTAGCAAGAAAATCCGAATTATGGAAAAGGGACTAATAAAGAATAGTTTGAATGTTTCCATGAAGCGCCCATTTTCAGTGATGATGAATTCTTGGTATAGTTGGCTGAGAATTTCACAGAACCATCAAATCAGAGAGAAGTTGAGGCTGGAAGACGTCTCTGGAGATCATTCAGTCCAACCTCCCCCCATCCAATGGTAGGTCAGTCAGATGAGGTTGGTCTGGACCGTGTCCAGTCTGATTTTAAATACCTGCAAGGATGAAGACTCTGCAACATCTCTGGGCAGTCGGTCCCAGTGCTTGACCACCCTAGCCAGTAAAAAAACTTTTTCTGATGTTTAAACAGAACTTCTTGTATTTCAGTTTGTGTGCATTGCTTTTCATCCCTTCGCTAGTCGCTACTGAGTGACTGAGAAGGTCTGAGTCTGGCTATCTCATCTTTACTCCCTCGCATCAGATATTTATATACATTGTTATGATCCCTGCTGAGCTTTCTCCTCTTGAGAGTAAACAGACCCAGCTCTTTCAGATAGATGTTTGTATGACAGATGCTTTGTTCCCATCATCATCTTTGTGGTGCTTCAGTGGACTTTCTCCAGTATATCCATGTCTGTCTTGTACTGGGGAGCCCAGAACTGGACCCAGGAGCCCAGATGTGATCTCACCACTGCTTAGTAGAGGGAGTGGAACATCTCCCTCAACCAGCTAGTGATGCTCTCCCTAATGCAGTCCTAGGTGCTGTTGGTCTTTGCACAAAGAGCAAATGGCTGACTGATAGACAACATGGTGTCCACCAAGACCCCCATGTCCATCTCAGCCAAGCTGCTTTCTATATGGTTAGTCCCCAGCCTGACCCAGGGCACGGATTTATTCCTCCCCAAGTGTCGGATTTGACATTTCCCTTTGCTGAACTTTGAGTTTCTTGTCAGCCCATTTCTCTAGCCTGTCAAAGTGCCTCTCAGTGGCAGCAGACCCATCTGCTGTACAAACCACTCCTCCCAGTTTTGTATTGTGTGCAGGCTTGCTGAGGGGGCACTCTGCCCTATTGTCCTTCATTAATGAAGATGTTGAACAGTATTGGCCCCAGTGTCAGGCCCTGGGGTTGATCACTAGTGACTGGCCTCCAGGTGGACTTTGTGCTGCTGATTGCAACCCTGTGAACCCAGCAGCTGAGCCAGTTTTCAGCCCACCTCACTGTCCACTTTCCTAGCCTGGACTGCATCAGTTTGCCTGTGAGGATGTTGTGGGAGATGGTGTTCAAAGCCTCCCCTTGTGAGGTGAAAGTGCAGTAGACACATGTAGCCCATACAAGGCAACGGCGTGGCTCAGTGTGTTCAGGGATGAGTATTAATGGCCTCAAGTTGCGCCAGGGGAGGTTTAGATTGGACGTGAGGAAAAATTTCTTTACTGAGAGAGTGGTTAAACATTGGAACAGGCTGCCCAGGGAAGTGGTTGAGTCACCATCCCTGGAGGTATTTAAAAGACGTGTAGATGAGGCACTGAGGGACATGGTTTAGTGGACATGGTGGTGTTGGGTCGACGGTTGGACTCGATGATCTTGGAGGTCTTTTCCAACCTTAATGATTCTATGATTTCTACGTATCTTCAGCCAGTATGGTATGATGGAATAGAAAATAAGGACTTTCTGAAATAATACATTTGCTGTGGAAGTGTAATTGGGCAGGTTAAATTTTGTGTCTTCTCTGATCTGAGTGCTGCAAAAAATTGGGGAATAACTTTTGGGAAGAATTTCCATGAACTTTGGAAAACATGTTTACCTGCTTCAGAAGTAAGGTATCAGAGGCTGTCAAGAGCATGATACCTCCTTCCATTTGATTATGCTGTGCCAGAAGTTTTTTTCTATACCAATAAAAATGTATTTATTCAAGACCAGTAAAAGGTAACAGTTAGATCTGATAGCATGTGTTGGGGTTTTTTAGTGGTTTTATACTGGTGTTAGTGGGAAGATAGAAATATGTTTTAAGATTTTTCTTTTTCTTTTTAATGACTAATTTTTTTTCTCTTTCAACTACCCTTGCAATTGAGGAATTTTTTGGTTTTTAGAAGACTGGAAAAAGTGATTTCCATTTTAATTGGCTGCACATTGTGCTGTTGGATATCCTGCATTTTCAGGGCATCCACCCACACCCCATCACACCCCACTGGCAATTTTGACATTTCTTGTAGATGTGTTTCCTTTGGAAATAATAACTTCCAGCATGATACAGATTTCAGCAAACTTGAGGATATTTTAAAAATTATCTCTGACAAGGAAATCTCTTGCACATAGACATGGTGCTGAATCACAGCATCCAAAGCTCAGAAAGGAGAAATTCTCCATTGCTTTGTTGTGAGCCAGATTGCTTGATTGGTCTTTGTGCATCTCCTGTCACTCTAAGATCTGGAGAATGGAGGGTCATAATTACTTATTAAAACTTCTGGTAGAAGCAGACCAAAGCTTTTTCCCTGTCATGTTATTTCCCATGCTGGTTTATTATTAAGTCCGAGGTACGAAACAGAGCACATCCAGATAAGGAGCTGCCTTTTTGCGTCCCATCACATGTCTGTAAACTCCAGCTTTGAAGAGATTCTTCTGAATTTAGCAATGGCTTAGCAAAAATTTTGACAAATTCTTGCTCTCTTTAGCATGGGGCCCTTTAAAAAATGTATCCATTTCTGAAGAACTTGCCAACAGTCTTTTGCAGATTTTTTTGGCTGTCTACTTGGAAACCCAAGGTGTGTGCCTATTCAGCATGCCTAAGACAGAATAAAATGATGAATGAATTGTAATAGAACAGGAGGGATTTTGATTGTGGCCTATTTCTCTATTTTCTCTGTTTTTCTCTAGTTATCTCTATTTCTCTATTTTTTCTGTTTTCAAAACATCCTAGAGAAGTTTCAAAATAGAGAAATCAATTCTGCTAAGGGAAAAAGTGCTTTTAAGAGTCAAGACAGATGGAATTTTCTTCCACCCCCCACTCCTTAGAGAACAAGTTTTCAGTTATCTTTTAAAAATGCTGTAAGTACATTTACATTAGATGCCCTTTCTAGGATGGAGATTAAGAGTTTGACCAAAATACCACTCCTCAGATAGTAGCTTTGTTCTTTTATTCTTTGATGAAAAAACTGTTCTGCAGGAATGGAAAGGAACAAGTTGAATCATACAACGCTAAGAGGGTGGGAGGTTTTTTTGCCTTTCACAATTGAAAGCAATTATCTGATGTGCAAAATTTTAGTGTAGAAAAGTAGAATGGTCAAGCTGATAGCTCATGAAATTACGGAAGCTACAAAGGTCTCTCAAAATCTAATTAATGCTCTCTTTTCAATGGTAAATTTCTCCCAATTTGTTCTGAGAATAGGTTTTCCTGTCTGGGATTCTAGATCCAAAGATGGAAGAAACTTCTTCCAGTAATTATGTTTAATTTCATGCTCTTTGTATGTAGGTTTGCTCAGTATGTAGCATTCTGATCTGCACTACCAGGGAAAATTAAAAACCTGAGAACCTACAAAACTCACTTCTTCATTAATTATTTTTCATGGTTATATTTAAGTTTCTCCTTCCCTTTCCTTTGAGTTCAGAGTCTAGAGCACCAATGACATGTTGCAAGGGAAAAGCTGCTCAGTTTGTGTAGCTTAAAATCAGGATTGAAGTGTTTTATTGATTTATTAGTGACACATAATTAACTGGCATTCATATATTAATGGCACTTAATTAACTGGCAGTCACTGACCTATAGATGCAGGATCCATACCAGATATACAACAGATGAACACTCACCAATTTCTATGCCATTTTGTATACCTGATTTGAAAAAGATCTAGCCCCCACCCCTGCACTGGGACCCCCCTCTCCCAAACACAGAGAGGTAAGCCCCCCTTCAGGTGTGTTACAAACACTCTCTTCTCATGGCAATGCAGGTTCCCCTGTTTACTCACATCTCTTGTGACAGATGCAGGCACTCAAGCTTTAGGTGTTTATGTATATCTCAAGAGTACCAGAGATGAGTGACCTCAGGAGAAGCCATAGATGATTTTGGGTGGTTATGTACACTTCCCAACTCTTCCTTACCTGAGTGATGGAGGGTGGAACTCTGAAAGGACCCATACTTTTCATGATGTAGCTTTCTGGTTTAGTAACAGATTTTAATTGTTTGAATAAACAATTTAATCTTCTTCCTTTACCTTGTGGGGAAAAAAAGGAAGGTCTTTGCTTGGTGACATCTTTCAGATCCCCTCCTTACTTCTGTGCCTTCCAGTGAAGGTACACCATTCTTACTGAGTAAACTTCAGGTATCCCAGATTTAGCAACTACCTGTCTTGGCCTTGACCATCAACACTGAGGTCTTACATTTTGACTGACTTAGGAAAGGGTTGTATTTCAGACAGAGTATGTATCTTTTGTTCTCAAATACTGAATAAACATTAAGGAAGTACAGCTGGGCTTTTTCTGCTGAAGAAGTCCATCATGTTCTCAACTTCAGTATTGACCTCTGTTCAGCCTGGCTTCGTACCAGCTAGTCACTCGTTTACTACGTCTGGAGTGAGTGATATCTATGCTTGAATGCTAGGGGAGAGATATGAAGGAAGCACAACTGTATTATTAGGCATGATGTGTACTGCTGGCATAGATTTAGATGTCTTCCCTGACTTTCTTAAGTTTTGTGGTTACTAGAGCTACCACTGTTAAACTGGCTGGGTTCAGAGTGGTGCTATGTTTTTAACTTCCAGACAGGCATAAAGATCTAATGCAGCATACAAAAATGATAGCAGGTTTATGGTTGAAATACAGAAATTGAAAAACACTGAAATTTGTTGTTGTCGTAGATCAGATTGGATACTAAATTTAAACTGTGCTAGCTAAATGAGGCAGGAGAAGACAAATACAAACTAAATATAAAACCCTTCCATCTGGAAGTAGGAGAGAGATTTGGAGAACTACTTTTTGCACATGTCCTGGTGTGATTATGAGGAGAATGAGACTTCTTGCCCATGTTGCTGAGCCTTTATTAAATCTTGGTAGGCAAGAGGGTACATAATGACAAAAGCAGTAACTCTGTCTTGCTAAGTGTGGAATGTAAGTGATGGCCTTTTGAATATGATAGTGAGTAAAAATAGCTTTGTTCAGGATAGCATATTTAATGAATGAGGCAGGGTTCTTTCGAAAAAATATTGTAGGGTCCTTAAAGACTTTATGGAAGTATAGCTGTGAAAATCCTAAGTGTGCAGAGTAAGCAAGGTTCATAGGGACAGATAATATTTTTCATTAATCGATTGGTATAGTTGATGAAAGGGCGGGGGGGGGAAATGAAGTGCCTGAATGTGGAAGCTAATATTTTGATCTTAAGTAGAAGTAGAAAAAAAACCCAAACAAATTGGTTAAAAACAAATGCCTTGACCTTACACTTGGTTTTGCATTCTACACTTCATCTGTGCCAGGGCCCTGAGTGCATCTCCTGTCTAGGAGTTTAGTTTAGCAGAATTCAAGGTCATCTCCTTCACCGAGAGGAGCTGTTGGGAGAAAAGCTAGAAGGAAGGGCCTGGCCTTCCTTTCCTTTGGGAGCTGCTTTTAATCTGATGCTTTACTGCCTGTGCTGTGTCACAGCTGTGTAAGCAGGTATGTCTGTGCCTGCCTCGTACCTTCTTGATCTTGATCTGGACCTGCTGGCTGGGCTTCCTAGCCTAATCTTGGACCTGCCTTGTCACTACAGACTTGCTGTGTGATCCTTGGACTGCGTCTGGCCCTGATCACTGTATCTGGATCCAGTCCTGACCTGGACATGCCACTGAGTGTTCCCAGTCCTCCTGACTTACTGCTCTCACCTGCCTTGTTTTCACGCTCATTCCCCATCTTACCTTCCCTTGTAGAACCAGCTGGCCCTTGCTGCTCTCTGACAATGTGAACCTGAAAGGCAAATTTATTAAACAGTTGTAACTTACATGGGAAGACTACACATTAACTCGTTTTCCCAGCCCTTTAGCAAGATTTTTGTGAATAGTAAGCAGTGGAAAAGATTGCACACGCAAGTTGTGCAGTCTTCATGCTTGGAGGTTTTCAGAGCTTGGCTGGATAAAGTCCTGTGTTATTTATGTGGACCTGGGTAAAACCACTTTGTTTTTTAGTCTTGTTTTAGTAGTCAGGAGCTTTGCTTTATGTATTGCTTTGTGTAAACTGATGAAGAGAAGCGAAGTTAAAAATACTCCAGTATTGTGAAACAGATATGAAATTAATACATTTAGTCAGAATGCTACTTATTTGTCAGGATATTACTGCAAGCTTGAGAACCTCTTGATCAATTTTTCAACAACCTTGAATGATTGATTGTTTTCTCCTAAGCTCTGAGTTGTCCACATCTCATAAGTCATCAGTCACTTCCCAGAAGTATACTATATCTTTATCATTGCTACTTGCCCTTCAAATGCAGTAAGAATAGAAATAAATGCATTGGTTGTTTCTCTTAACTGTAGCAGCTCCTAAAAAATTTATGTTGCTGTAAATATTTCTTAAAATATTTTAGTTACCTTGGATGAAAGCTCATGAATGAACAAAAATTCCATGTATTATTAGGTTTTTGTTCCCATCCTTACAGCAGTATATCTGCGGAAGAGGAGAAAGAAAATACAGTCTCAAAACCTTTAAGACTTGTTTATACTTTCTGGTATTTTTTATCACTGGAGGAGAACAGAATAGGTTTGTATATTTTCAGAATCATTTATATCTAATTCATCTTGCCTTTAGATAGAGAGATGGACTGAGTGGCATTTTAAAGTGGCTTATATTTTTCTCTTGTTATGATTTTAAAGCGTTGTAGGATAATTTACATTGGAGAGGACCTCAGAAGGCCCACAGTTCAACCCCATTCTCAGAGCAGCGTCAGCTGTGAGGTCAGACTAGGTTGCTCAGGGTCTTGAAACCTCCAAGGATGGAGGCAGCAGAACCTTTCTGGCCAACCTTTTCCAATGACTTCATTTTTTCACCTTAAATTATTTGCTTCAAATATTGAAAATAAATTCCTCATTCTATGCTTGTTTATAGAATTCCAGTTACTAGAAAGGCATACAACTATGTGAAGGGCTCAGTGGAAGTGCAGTAATAGTCAGTTGTGTTAAACCAGTTGTTAAGCCAGAAGCATGCCAGTTTTGTCTTGCACCTCTGTACTTCTCAGTTCAGTGAGAGTCACTGAGATATTGCAGGTAATAGCTCATATTCAGTGAGTGATGTGGTATCTGAAAAGTTTTCAGAGAAATCATTGCAGCTTTCAAGAGGGTCTTAGATTGTTTTCATTACTGTCTATGGAGGGATTCTCCTCTGTTACTGTAGCACATATGCTGGGTAGTTTCTGTAGCCAGTTTTCTTATATTTGTGCTTCATTGAGCTAGATCATGATGGATTATCATGGAATGCTTTTATGCAATAGCACATTGTCTCCTGTCACTTTCTGCCCTTACCACAATAAACTATTGCACTGTTTGAAATACTTGAGTGATACTTCAAAATAAAAGCAGACACTCTGAACTGTCAGTATTTATGTATTGTGTGGAGTATTAGAAGTTATAAGCTACGAAAATTCAGTTCAAATATATGAAATAGTCTTGAAGAAAGATATCTAACGTGAAGAAAAAATTCTTCTTACTGCTCAGCAGGGCTCTTCCAATAGTAGCTGTGGAGCCATTCACGAGGCTCAACAGATTCCTGGTGAGAGTGGGGTTTTTGGACACTTAACATCCAGTGTGGTTGGAGTTTTAAGTGTGTGGATCCAAGTGTGTGCATCCTTACTCTCCTTCTTCTTCAGCTACATCACTTTAAACAAAGTCAAAGATAGCTGGAGTGAGCCCTGTGTGAAAGGAACCACAGGAAGTTGGGGAGAAGGTGGAAAGCACTGTTCCTTCCTCCTGGTTCCTTCCTGGAAGGTTCTGTACCTTCCAGAGGAGAGTACATCTTTTTGCCCTGTTCTGCAGGACCAGTGACATGCACTCCCAGGTGCTGCATTTATTCTTGCTCTTTCTCACATGCAGCGGGATGGGGACTTGCCCCGAGGTGCTAAGGATCAACCATGTGTATGTACAGGTAGAGCAAACAGTGTGAAAGAGACGTTTCAGCTCTTCATAAGATGAGACATCAGGCAATCCTGCTCAACTTTTCTACTCTGCATGCATCATACAGACGAGAAGGAGGGGAGAGAAAATAAGTAGATGTGGCAGGGAAAAGACCTGTTGCTGTGGACAGGGATTGGGGGAAAAGAGAACAGGTTCTCTCCCTACCTGTCCCTGTCAAACTTTTGCTTGTTGAGGAGCAGCACCCTGCTCTGCTCTGCAAGTGCTGCACCTGACCTTTCTGCTCTTGCCATGTCCTCAGTCTATACCCCTTAAACCTGAGGAGGAGCCTTGTTTTACAGCTTTCTTTTCCAGTCTCATCTTACGGGTTCTAGGGCACAGATAGCTTTTGCTTTAGCTGCTCGTCATTAGTTATTCTTTGCTCTGCTCCTGTCATTGCTGAACATTACGCTAAATGCATAACAATAATTTATTACACTGGTGCACCATAACAATAATTTACTACAGTGGTGCATGGTGAAGGTCAAAATGAGGAGGACTGACAGTCGTAAGTCAAGATTTTTCTTCTGTATGATGTCTTGGTAAAATCCATACCTTACATACTCTTACAGCTGCAGGCTCCCTTTACATTCTGAGGATATCTTCGTGGTAGGATTCACGGGGACAGTGACTACTGATGATGAGCTCTGAATGGTTCTGTCAACATGGATGGCTTTTTTCTCCTTAGATTTTAGAGCTGTTTCAGGAACAGGGTTCTTGCTGTCCCTGGTGCCTAGTTACTTATGTACCTGAAAAAGCTACCTATTTTTCGTGCTGGTGGTTTGACCTCAGCTGGATGCCAGGTGCCCACCAAAGCCACTCTATCACTCCTCCTCCTCAGCCGGACAGGGGAGAGAAAATATAATGAAAGGCTTGTGGGTTGAGATAAGGACAGCGAGAGATCATTCACCAGTTACTGTCACGGACAAAAGAGACTCCACTTGGGGAAAATAAATTTAATTTATTACCAATCAAATTAGAGTAGGATAATGAGAAATAAAAACTAAACGTTAAAACACCTTCCCCCCACCCCTCCCTTCTTCCTGGGCTTAACTTCACTCCCGATTTTCTTTACCTCCTCCCCCTGAGCAGTGCAGGGGGATAGGGAATGGGGGTTGCGGTCAGTTCATCACATGTTGTCTCTGCTGCTCCTTCCTCCTTGGGGAGGACTCCTCACACTCTTCCCCTTCTCCAGCATGGGGTCCTTCCCACAGGAGACAGTCCTCCACTAACTTCTCCAGTGTGAGTCCTTCGCATGGGCTGAAGTTCTTCACAAACTGCTCCAGTATGGGTCCCTTCCATGGGGTGCGGTCCTTCAGGAACAGACTGTTCCAGCATGGGTCCCCTACGGGGTCACAAGTCCTGCCAGCAAACCTGCTCCAGCGTGGTCTCCTCTCTCCATGGATTCACAGGTCCTGCCAGGAGCCTGCTCCAGCATGGGCTCTCCACAGGGTCACAGCATCCTTCGGGCATCCATCTGCTTCAGCGTGGGGTCCTCCACAGGCTGCAGGTGGATATGTGCTCCACCGTTAACTTCCATGGACTGCAGGGGGACAGCCTGCCTCACTATGGTCTTCACCACGGACCGCAGGGGAATCTCTGCTCAGGCGCCTGGAGCACCTCCTCCCCCTCCTTCTTCACTGACCTTGGTGTCTGCAGGGTTGTTTCTCTCACATATTCTCACTCCTCTCTCTGGCTGCAATTGCTGTTACACGGGGGTTTTTTTCCCCCCCCTTCTTAAATATGTTATCCCAGAGGCACTGCCACCGTCGCTGATAGTCTCGGCCTTGGCCAGCGGCGGGTCTGTCTTGGAGCTGGCTGGCATTGGCTCTGTCGGATATAGGGGAAGCTTCTAGCAGCTTCTCACAGAAGCCACCCCTGTAGCCCACCTGCTACCAAAACCTTGCCACACAAACCCATTATGCCCTGTATATTCTGGATTTTGTAGGCAACCCAGACGCGTATTTGATGATAGCACTTCCTTGCTGGGGTAACTTGTGGTTCAAGAAGACTGCAGTCACTAAGGTGAGAGGAGATCAGGTCAGAGGGAAAGGGGGAGCCACCACTCCTCATATGCTCTGCTGGGACTGGGTCTGAGGCCATCGGTGGTGACAGCCCTTACATTTGTGGTGTTCTGGGATTCTGTAGTGGGGAAAGGAGAGTTTGATGCCTATTAGAAGACCAGTGCTGTAGAAACGGATCAGCTTCTCCAGGTACAGTAACAATATCTGAGATCTTTTGCGCTAGTCTGAGGAAACCTATCAGTGACCTGCTAAGCTAAGAAATATTCTGCCTTAATCACAGGGTGTGTTTGCTGCTTTAGGTGTTTGAGTAAAGTTAAATGCTTGGGCATCTTCAGTGGAAAATACTTCCTTCAATTTTATGTTATCCCCTGTTACTTAGTGGTCTTAGTCATTGAAAAAGAAAACTAGGTAAAACATAAAAGTCTTGGACAGCTCTTGATACTTACTTGTTACAAAACACAAGTTCCCTGTGTTTTTCTAGTAAAACCTACTGCCTTTTATTGATGATTCAGGTTACCTAGGCTGACTTTGAGTCTATTTCAATGCAATCTGTTGTGGTATAGAGACTTGGGAAACAGAAACCTCTCTGAATTTGCCTGTCTTAATCCGGTTACATGCAGCAGTTTGTGTCGTGGGGTAGGCAGGTGGGCAGTGTAGTGTTCCACTACAGCTCTAAATTAGAGCCCTGTTGTCTCTAAGGGCAAGAAAGATTTATCTCCTGGTGTAATTTAGGCAACAGGCCTAAAATCTTGGATTTGAACCATGTGTGATGAAAAATGCATTTTTTTCATTACTGTGACTGAAATCAGCAAGTGTAGCTGCTTGCTTTAAACTCTTTTTTTGATGTAATTTATTAAACAACAGGCATGTCAATTTGCAGACACAATAAGACAAGCAAAAGATCATGCTGTTTATGCCTTCATTAGTCTGTAAATCCTAAACAGAATCTCTTGTTTGGTAAGCTGCTTTACTGAAATTCCAACATAAAGAATAGGGCTGTAATGTAAAGTGGCTTAAACAGTAAGTCTTTAACTGATGCAATAATTAATATTATTCTAATGTATTCTAAATGTTTCTTTGGAGACATTTGAATCTTTACTTTTTTATTCCTATTTTCAGGGAAATTCAAATGGCATTGCTACTGTGGATGTTTCAGCAGGTTTTGTGGGACTAGAAAGCTATGTGGAGATACCAGCTATCTTCCTTACAGCATTTGCAACATATGCAGGACCTTTGCTTTGGGCCATTCATCTGCTGTGCTACTTGAGTTCTGAAGTTAACAGGTAATCATGTTTTGAACTAAAGTAATGCTCCTCTGCGTACTGCAGATATGAACACCATCCATATAGTGTATACCTTTTCAAACAAATAGTTTTGTTCACATCATTTTTTTCCTTGGAAGTTAGTTTTCTATTAAGAAAATGCATGCTCTTTTTTTGGTATGAATTTGTATCACCTCACTCTTCCAGTTTCATTTCCTCTGCAGAAGTTTTGCACTGGGAAAAGACGTGTATGCTTTACTAATTTTGTTTCTTAATGAGTTCTCAGTTTGCTGTGTTAAATTACTTAAAATTTTATTATGTTTTGTTGTAACAGCATGTGCTGCCTGAAAACATTCTTCTTGGAACCTATTAAGTAGGAGACCTGAGAAGGACTTTTTAAAGTAATAGAGTAGAATTCAAACATAACTAACATGCTGTTCTTTGAATGTCTGTCCTTGTTTGGCATAGTGACATACAACGTTTTATAAATAAAACAGATTTATTTTATTGTATGTTACTGGTTATTGCAGTCATTTGTAGCTAAAATATCTGTACTTTTGGTTATCTTATGTAGTAGATGTGTTAATGTAAAATGAATTACTGCATTTGGAATTTTAAGAAGACATAGTTGGAAAATGCTTATGTAACTTAGAGTGTGCATGTAAAATCCAATTGGACTGTCTAATATTGCATTTCACTCACCATCCAGGGCATTCAAACGGAGAGATGCAGTATGTTAAAATAGAGAGGAGTTGTAAATTCCGTATCGTATAATATCAATGCACAAATGCAAAAACTTGATATATTTTCACAGAAATAACATTTGACAGTGACTAAATTCTGACCATCCCAGAGTCTTTCCTCTGTTACCTGTGGAATTTAAATGTACGCTTTTTTTTTTTTTAAATGGGGAACAAAATATTGCAGCAGGCTTGGTAGGTGGGATTTTAGACAGTATTTAGTTTATCACAACTCTTTGCCGTATGCATTGTCATCCTCTGTAAACCTCTGACTTCCCTTTATCTACAGAGTGTCATCTGGTCTCATCCTGTCAGTGCTTTTTGTTTTCTGGCTTCTCTCTTCTCCTTTTGCTTGTTTGTTTTGGGCTATACCTACACTGTGAACTTGTGTTGGCACGTGTGTGTTCATCAAAGGTGTAAGGAGATGGGATCCCCAGCTGACCAAGCTGTGTAGACTAGTGGAGGTTTTTGAACCGGGAAGGACCTGTTCTAACAGGCTAAATTCCTGTACAGTCATTGTGTCCATTGCTCCATATTAACAGGCACCTTTAACAGGTAGAGTTATTATTCACCTTATTCACTGATTTGCCTGTCTGCCATATTGCTCTCTAAAGATGTCTAGCTTTCTCTACTTTATTGCAGTGGAATTATGCAGCCCATTGCTGGGCCACTCTATTGCTCTAGTAATGCACTCCTTAGTGTAGATTGAGGCTCACTGTAGAACATTACCTCTTAGTCAGAGGCCAACTACCTTGAAGTCATCTTTGGTCTTATATAGATTGATAAGTACTGGTCTTTATGTATAATGCCTCTGAAAACCAGCCTTTTCTCTGTTCATTCTGATATTTTTTTGCTTCAGGAGGAGTAGATGTGGAATACACAAATTACTGATGTCTGGATTTGTATAACCACAGAAACCCCTTTCTTGAATTTTCCTTACTACCTGGTGTCTTGACAACAAACTCAGTTTTAACTCTCTGTTTCTAATGCTCCTCAGTTTAGCTTTAGTTACTGCTTTGCTCCATCAATGCATCTTCTCAGTATCCAAGCTCTTCAAGTTTTCTCCATTTTTCAGCTCTCTTTAAAAAGAGTTACCACATACATATAAAAAGCCCTGCCTCTTGTCTTCTAGTAAATATGTGACCCACGACCCTGGGTATTACTTACATTCTATTAATCTATTGTTTTTCCCAATTCCTTTATACCTTTGTCATGCTTTGTTTAAAATAGTGCTAGACAGTTTCACTGGTCATATCCATGTTCCTGTGTTGGTTTTTTTTGCAGTCCCACTTTCCATTCTTCATTATTACACTGTAGGTGCTTTGGAAGTGGAGCTTTTTGCTTGTGCTTGGAGGACTCCGAGCACAGTGGAGTAAACTGCCTCAGTGCCATTGTCTGGGGAGGGAGAGGGAAAGAGCTCCCATAATGTTTTTAAAGACATGAAGTTTTAATGTTGTTTAAACCCTAGGCTGCAGGCTGTGATGAACACTAACATACAATGAAGAGAAAACGATACCATACAGCATGTTTTTTGAAAGCTCTTCTAACAAAATAATAAAAAATTTTCTGTAACAAAATCTTTGAGGATCTGTACTTGTTTAGTATTGTTTCAAATGATGTGCCTCTGTAGTAGTGTTGGTTGTTGTTCTGATGTTTTCTTGGTTGAATTTTTGCAGATTAAAAGCTCAGCTAGTAGTGTTGCCAGGTACAGTGCTGGTTTAAACTGCTGTCAAGTGGGTAGCTGTGACCTGTAATACCCACATCACTTATGTAAGTAGATTCCATCAAGCAGCTTGTGTCTGTAGCCATTTTAAGGTTCATTTGGGTCAACTGGTAAGGTTGTTTCCTCTACGAAACGCTGAATAACTCTGGACTGGAATCTCTGTAGCTGCTGGGACTTGTTTAAATTGGTACGTTACGGTGCTCAGAACTTGGTCCGTACACTATTTTACTCTTGCGTTTTGCTGTTGCTGGCCAAATGGTTGTCTCATTACTTTGTCATTATTCCCTGGATCCAAAGCTGAAACTGCAGAAGGCAGAGGTCAGCTGCTTCATGTGTTTTCTTAAATGTATGGGAGACTGAGTGTTTTAAAAAACAGCTGGATGCTTTAGAATGTTCTTTATAAAGGCTTCTTATTAACTGTTTTATAAGCAATATGCCTTGGTCAGTGAAATTCAAACCCTTTCTTTTTTTTATGTGGTCCTGAGTGCAAGATGAAGATCCTTTCCCCACTTCCTCCAGATAGGAGGATCTAAAAGAATCCAGCTGCCCTGGTTGTTTGGAGTATGCTGAGTGGGTCCAATTAGATTGCCACAGGATGTTGTCAGGATTCCTGACGCATCCTGGTACAGTCTCAGCTGAATGGATGTGCCCAGAACTGCTCAGCAGTGCCATTCTTAGCAAGTCCCTAGCATCCTGCAGCCTATTTTAGAGCTGTTGCATCTGAGGAAGTTGACCTGGACAGGGAAGCCTGACTTCGGTGCTAGCTATCTTTGTTTATTCCAGCCGCTTAGCAGAGCCCATGTAATTTATAGCTGCATCAGCTGGGTTGGCTTACCAGAGCTTCTTGCTGGAGTTCTTGGAAGCTGAGCTCCACTGGGGCATCACTTCCTAGGGGCAAGTACACATGCATACCCTTCCCTCTCTCTGCACTTTGCATTTATGAAATCACAGAATACTTGAGTCTGGAGTCCAACCCTCCTGTCCAAAGGATGGTCAACCAGAGCAGGTTCCTCAGGCCCATGTCCGGTTGGTTTTTGAGTATCTCCAAGGATGGACACTCCGGGGTCTCCCTGGGCAACCTGTTTCAGTGTATGACAACCCCCGCAGTAAAACAGTTGTTTTCTGATGTTTAAGTGGAATTTGTTGTATTTCAGTTTGTGTCCATTGCCTTTCATCCTTTGACTGGACACCACTGAAAAGAGTCTGGGTACATCTTTACTTCTGCCCATCAGATATTTATGAACATTGGTGAGATCCCTGCTGAGCCTTCTCTACTCAAGGCTAAAAAAATCCCAGCTTTCTCAGCCTCTCATTTATGTCAGATGCTCCAATCCCTTCATTATCTTTGTGACCTTTCAGTGGACTTGCTCCAGTACACCCATGTCTGTCTTGTACTGGGGAGCCCAGAACTCGATCCAGAACCCCAGATGTGATCTCACCATTGCTCAGCAGAGAGGAAACTACCTTCCTCAAACTGCTGGCTCTACTTTTCCCACTACAGCCCTCAGTTGGCTAAAGGAAACGTTGCTTGCTCATGTTCAACTTGTCCACCAGGAACAACCTATGTCCTTCTCTGCCAAGCTGTTTTTCAGATGGTCAGCCTCAAGCCTGTCCTGGTGCATGGCTTTATTCTTCCCCAGGTACAGGATTTGGCATCTCCCTTTGTTAAACTTCTTGAGTTTCCTGTCAGCCCATTTCTCTAGCCAGAGTGGCCTCTTGAGTGACAGCAGACCCATCTGCCATATCAACCACTCCTCCCAGTTTTGTACTGTGTGCAGACTTGCCGAGGGGGAACTCTGCCCCATTGTCCAGATCATTAATGAAGATGTTGAACAGTATTGGCCCCAGTGTCAAGCCCTGGGGTTGATCACTAGTGACTGGCCTCCAGGTGGACTTTGTGCTGCTGATTGCAACCCTGTGAACCCAGCAGCTGAGCCAGTTTTCAGCCCACCTCACTGTCCACTTTCCTAGCCTGGACTGCATCAGTTTGCCTGTGAGGATGTTGTGGGAGATGGTGTTCAAAGCCTCCCCTTGTGAGGTGAAAGTGCAGTAGACACATGTAGCCCATGTATCTTCAGCCAGTATGGTATGATGGAATAGAAAATAAGGACTTTCTGAAATAATACATTTGCTGTGGAAATGTAGTTGGAACTCCTTAGACAATTTGCTTCCATCTGATCAAACACGTGGAACTATAAAATATTCTCCTCATACAGAAAGGTAAATATGTTTCTAAAATAATTAAGTGGCATGTGATAGACAGTCACATGGATATTACTGCCACTTTTAGTCTTTTAGGCTCTCCTAAGAAACTTGGCAGCTTAAATGTGATGGGATTTTCACAGACAGAAATAG
The DNA here is from genome assembly GCF_965638725.1 of Aptenodytes patagonicus. Taxonomy (NCBI): domain Eukaryota; kingdom Metazoa; phylum Chordata; class Aves; order Sphenisciformes; family Spheniscidae; genus Aptenodytes; species Aptenodytes patagonicus. Next base: position 57,868,716 of record NC_134982.1, read on the forward strand.
TAAGAAGAACTCTTTGGCTTCAGTCTCCATGGAAACTGTGCAATAACACTTGAAACTATTTTTGAGACAGGGAGTACTGATTAAACTGATGCCTAAGCTTAACCAAGTATTCTCTGTGTGACTTGCATAAGTTCCAGAGAGCACCTGATTCATGTAAAGGGTAGTTTTTACAGTGACCGCTGTATTGCTCTGACCTGAAGTAGAACTTTGGATTTTGCGATCCTTATGACTGGGAAAAGGGACATGTTGTTGGATAATCTGACCTACGTTATATGACCTCACTGTGCAGTACACTCCAGATGGATTCAGTTTTCAAGCTTCTACCCAAACAAAATTGTCACGTGGGTGACGTTCACAGTGTTGTGTAATTACCACTCTTTAGCTAGGCATCGTGATAGTTTTCAGATTACTTGCACATTGGAATCTGTGTTTTAATTGGTTTAATGAGTCAAGTATCAGGGTGAGCTGGTGGATGTTTCCTAGCATTGGAAGGCTGTGTGCTTTTTGGCTTTTCTTCCTTAGTGATCAAAAGTTATAACAGTGCTTTCATGCTAGCAAATGGCTTTCAGGTATTGAAAATGGAAGTTATGCCCAACAGGAGGGTGTTAATAGTTGCAAAACTTCTAATGTTATGCCATGACTTTGTTAATGTAGAATACCAGCACAGCAAACTTAAGTTTTGCTGTGAATTCTTTTATAATGCTGATCTAAACAGAATTAGGAAGGCATGCTAGCTAAAGGAATTTCAGCAGTTAACATCAGCTTTTACCATCTTACCTAATGTGTTTGATTCATGGAGTCCCCCATTCACAAACCATGTTAAAACATTAATCCTCTTTCTTTCTGATATAAGCTGGACATGCAGTGAGTGTTTCAATATACTTTTTTTTTTTTTGAGTCCCATGTAGAAAGTGCAGCCCTCCTTAAAGACAAAGGAACAATTCAAACATTTTTCCCTGAACCCTTCAGTATTTTACATAAGTCGTTTTTAATTCTTCTTGTTTCACTCCATTCTCTCTTCCTTAGGTTAGTTAAAGCTGAAAAAATGTTTGCAACTAAGAATATACTGCTGCTGTATTCTCTGGAATGGTAATACCTGTTATCTGTTGTGTTTGTCAGCAGTCCCATTCTCTAAATAAAAAAATAAATAAAATTTATAGAAGAAGGTATCTACTTGTTCATTCATGTGTATGGAAATCTGGAAGTGATTTTATAAAATTGGAATGGGGTTTTATTGCCACAAGCCAGAAGAGTATTTTACTCACTTAGGTATCTCCTGACATGCTGTCATTGCAGTGATGGCTGAAGGTTTCTCTTAGACATCATTAGTGCTCTGTGATGGATACCTCTTCATTCATTCCTTTGTCATGCTGGTGAGACACTGACTTTTCCTATGAGGTTTCCTTCAGGCAGCAATGACTCTTAGTATTGAAAAGTATTTTCTTAGTAGTGAAAAGTGATCCAGCAAAGTGGGGTTGCCTGCAGTTTCCTCTATGTTATAAACAAATGACAAGTTACTTCAAAGCCATTTGCAAAATAAATGTCGTCCAGTTGTGCCATGGACCAGCTGTGCAGCTGTGTTTTAGGAGCTGAAACACTTTCTATGTAAAAGTTAAAGGAAGTTGTGTGCACAGAATTTATAAATACACAAATTTGGGGTGGGTTAGGTTATTTTTGCTTTGTGTAGATAGATGTAAACATCTGAACAGATTTGGCACTTAAAAAACTATGATCTAATTTTTGGTAGATTTGGCATACTCAAGATGAGGTTTGTTTTCTAGTAATGGCTGATGACCCTAATTGAGAACTTGTGCTCCAGTGCGCTAGTTACTGCCCAAATGCATTGTGGAGTTGGCCACACAGCTTTTAAGTGGTCTTATTGATGCTGTGTACTGCCATTGCTATGAGATTGTTCTCATCAACAGAACTGCTGGCTTAGGTAGAGGCCACTTTAAGTACACGTCAGATGGGCTTTTTAATTTTTAAGTGGTCTATCACTGTTTGTTTGTGGGTAATCTTGAATTGAAAGGAAAACGTTCTGAAATTGTTTTTTATTTCTGCCCAAGCTTTAATTTTTTTTTTAGGTTTTTATGGTTACATTGTCTTCCTCCTCTTTGCTTTTCTGGTGTTCATGTGACTTATAGAAGTATGCTCAAAAGCATGTAGCTGAGTTGGCTGTACAGCCTTCCAGTTCTCAATCTATCTGTAGAGCTACAAGCTTCTTCTTACTCTACCTAGAGTGCAGGTATGCAGTATCACTTTGCTGTACCAAAAGGGTGCAGTATTTGACTTTTATTCTTGTTTGGAACCTCTGCATTGTGAGACAATATTTTTCTGTAGTCCTGTATGGCTAGATTTACAAATGCTGCTTACAAAAAAGAGTTCATTAAATTTAATACACACATAAGCTTATTGAATCTATTAGGAGAATCAACATTAATGACTTTGGGCATGAGTAGCGTAGGGGACATCAATTTCAGGCAGAAATTTTGGGATCCAAATAGCAAGTGGCATGTTATTTTCAAAAATCATAGGCACTGGGGTGCAATAAAAGGAATTTTAGTAAATTCTGATGAAAGGGATTAGGTTTGTCTATACTGACATCTAAGGAGATTTCTTTGATTAGTCCACACAGCTGTTAGTAGAGGAAGGACCCTGAAGCTTGGTGCTTCTATAAAATGAAGTTACACTTTCCTATGAGCTTCCCCTCTGCCTCTGACTCACTGTCCCTCATTCTCTCTTGCTTGCTACCCCTCTCTCTCAGTCACTTGATATCCCTCTCTTTACCTTGCTTGGTATCCTCCCCATCCCTCTCTTTCTCTTGCTATCCCCTCATGACCACCCTCCCCCCGCAAGCTTCCCTTCTCTCTTGGGCACACTTTACACCTCTTTGATGTGCTTTGCCTCTCTGCCTCTCACACTTGCCTTCTCTCTCGTGCATTTTCTGTCTTGTCACAAAAATTTGCAGCTGGCCTGCACTGACTGAGGAGGGAGGCAAGGACGCAAAGTATACAATTACCAGAGTAAATATTTATTCATGTGCAGGAGGTGTCCAAGCCAAACTGGGGCACCCCGAATGTGGTTTTACACAGAGTTCTTATACCTTTGCTCATACTTCTCTCTTGCTATCCCTCTCTCTCCGTCTCTCTGTCTTGCTATACACCTGTCCCCTTCCTCCCCTGCCCCCCCCCCACTATTCCTCTCTCTCTTGCTTTCCCACCCTCTCACAGATGCTTCTCCTCTTTGTACACTTTCCTTGTCTCTCATGTCTGGGCTTTCACCATCTCTCATGCATGGATGTTCCCTGTCTCTTTTGTGTGCAGGCTTTTCCCACCTTTCATGCACGTGCTTCCCCTCCTCGCACGTGCTTACCTCTCTCTTAGGGGCTTCCCCACTCTCGCGCTCTCCTCCCCCATGCACTTCTGTCTCTGTCATGCTTCTGCCCCTTTGCAAGCATGCTTCTCCCCTCTTGTGCTTCCTCATGTGCTTTCCTCCTCACACACTTCCTCCCTCACACTTCCCCCCTCACAATCCCCCATCATGCTTTTTCCCCTCTCTCGCACACACTTTCTCCCTCTCCCTGTCATGCTTTCTCCTTCTCACACATGCATTCTCCCTGCCTTGTGTGGGCTTTCTTTCCCCCTCGCATGCACTTCACCTTCTCTTACATGCTTCTCTCCCTCTCATACACCTTTCCACCTTCTCTCATGCACTTCTCCCCTTCTTGCATGCGCTTCCACCTTCTCTCACATGCCTCTCTCCCTCTCTATTGCCTGCTTCCCTCTCGTTTGTGCTCTTCCCCTGGCTGGCACGCTTCCATCACTTTTGTGTGGTCGTCCCTTCCTTTGTGTGGTCCTGCCCTCCTTTGTGTGGTCCTCCCCTCCTTTGCGTGGTCCCCTCTTGCACGTTTCCCCCCTGCATGCTTCCCCCTCTCACGCATGCACTCTCCTCCTTGCGCATGCACTTTCTCCCTCTCATATGCATGCTTCTTCTCACGCGTGCTTTCCCTCTGTCACTTGAATGTGCTTTGTTTCTCCCTTGCTTTCTTTCTCTCTTGTGCACTTTTGCTCTCTTGTGTGTCTTTGTCTTGCGCGTCCTTCTGTCTCTTGCTTATCCTTTTTCTATCTTCCTTTCGCTTCTCTAGATTTTCTCCTTTCTTGTGTGTTTTCCCATGTCTCACACTTTCCCCATCTCTCACACACACACACACTCAAATTCTTACAAATTCAAATTGCTTGTGCTTTCCCTCTCTGCACATTCAATCTCTTACCTGGGTCCTTCTTCTGTCTCCCACCTTCCCTCTCTCACAAGCCTTTTCTTTCTTTTGCACTTCCCTCCCTCATTCTCTCTTTGCCTCTTTGTCTCTTGCTTTCCTTCTCCTTTGTATGCATTCCTGTCTCTGACAGACTTTTTCTTTCTTGCATGCACTTTCCCTCTCTTAAGCTTGCAGTCTCTCACTTGTGCTTTCTCCTTCTCACTCACTCTCTGTCCCTTCTATCTGTATTGTTTTTCCTCTCAATCTGTAGAGCTTCCCCCAACCATACCCTGCTTTCTGCTTGTTTCGGACCTGCTTTCCCTCCCTCTTAGATTTGCATTTCCTCTCTCTTGGGCATTTCCCATCTCTTGGGTGCACTTTGCCTCTGTCTTTCAAGATTTCTTGAGTCCTTCCACATACACTGGCTTTCTCTCCTCTCTGCCCCTCCATTCTCTCCCTTTGTTTCTTTTCCCTCTCTCTGTTGTCCCTTTCCCCCTCTCTCCCCCTCTCACATTCCCTCTCACTCTGAGGCTTCCCCTCTCTTTTCTGTCTTTCTCTCTGCACCTGTATTTCCCTCTCTTTGACACCCTTTTCCTGTGTGCCTTTTGCCTTTCTCTCTGATGTGCTTTGCCTTTCCCTCATGTATATCCTTATCAATGATCTGGATGAGGGGATTGAGTGCACCCTCAGTAAGTTTGCAGATGACACCAATTTGGGTAGGAGTGTTGATCTGCTTGACGGTGGAAAGGGTCTGCAGAGGGCTCTGGACAGGCTGGATCAATGGGCCGAGGCCAACTGTATGAAATTCAACAAGGCCAAGTGCTGGGTCCTGCACTTGGGCCCAACAACCCCATGCACCGCTACAGGCTTGGGGAAGAGTGGCTGGAAAGCTGCCTGGCGGAAAAGGACCTGGGGGTGTTGCTCAACAGCCAGCTGAATATGAGCCAGCAGTGTGCCCAGGCAGCCAAGAAGGCCAATGGCATCCTGGCTTGTGCCAGAAATAGTGTGGCCAGCAGGAGTAGGGGAGTAGTAATCCCTTTGTACTTAGCCCTGGTGAGACCACACCTTGAATACTGTGTTCAGTTTTGGGCCCCTCACTACAAGAAAGACATTGAGGTGCTGGAGTGTGTCCAAAGAAGCTGGTGAAGGATCTAGAGCACAAGTCTTAGGAGGAGCAGCTGAGGGAACTGGGGTTGTTTAGTCTGGAGAAAAGGAGGCTGAGGGGAGACCTCACTGCTCTCTACAGCTACCTGAAAGGAGGTTGTAGCGAGGTGGGTGTCGATCTCTTCTCCCAAGTAACTAGTGATAGACTGAGAGGAAACGGCCTCAAGATGTGCCAGGGGAGGTTTAGATTGGACATGAGGAAAAATTTCTTCACTGAAAGGGTTGTCAAGCATTGGAAGAGGCTGCCCAGGGAAGTGGTTGAGTCCCCATCCCTGGAGGTATTTAAAAGACATGTAGATGTGGCACTTAGGGACATGGTTTAGTGGTGGACTTGGTAGTGTTAGGTTAATGGTTGGACTCTGATCTTAAGCGTCTTTTCCAACCTAAATGATTCTATGTGCTCTGACTCTTGCATGTATGTTCCCTCTCTTATGCTTTCCCTGCTCCCCGATGCTTTCTTTCGCTTGCATGTTTTGCCTGTCCTGCATTTCACCTGTCTTATGAGCTGTGCCTCTCTCGTGCTTTTTTCTTCTACTTCCCTACTTCCCTGTCTCATTCTGTCACTTTGCCCCTCGTGTGCGCTTTGCCTCTTATGTGTACTTCCCTCCACTCACGTGCCTCCCCTTCTTGCACGCACTTTCCCCCTCTTGCACACTTCCCCCCTCACATGCATTTATCTTCCTCGTGTATGTTGTCTTTCCCGTGTGCACGTTGCCTCTCTCTCGCACACGTGGCCTCGTGTGCTTTACCTTTCATGTGCTTTGCCTCTCCCTCATTTGTGCTTTGCCCCTCTCGCATGCATGCACTTCACCTTTCTCACTTTCTTGCATTCATGTATGCTTTCTCTTTCTCACTCTCTCTCTCACAGTTGTCAGTTTCTTGTGCTCATGCTTTTTACCTCTCATGCATGCAAGCTTTGCCTCTCATGCGCATGCTTTGCCACTCTCTCTCCCTCTCTCATGCACTTTGCTGCTTTGTCTTATGTGTTTTGCTGCTGTTGTGTCAATTTAGGCACTTTGCTCTCTCATTCTCTCTTGCTTTCCTGTCTAATGTTTTTTCCTGCCCTCTCATACATTTCCATCTCTCAGTTTTTCTCTCTTATTTGCACTTTGTCTCACTCAAGCTTTCAGGCTCTCACTATCTCCCTCTGTCTCACTTGCTGTCCCACTCTGTCTTGCTATACATCTTCCCCCTCCCTCCCCCCCATCACACCCCCAACCATTCCTCTCTGTCTCTCTCTCCCCATTTCACCCTCCATCTCTCCCCCAGCTCTCTATCCTCCCTCCCTTGCTTCCTCGGTCTCTTTTGCTCTCTCTGTCTCTCATCTTCCCCTCTCCCTCAGATGTGCTTTACCTCTCTCAGTTGTGTCCCTGCCCGTCAGCTTTCCTTTTCTTCCAGATGTTTTGCCTCTCTCCCTCACACACTTTGCTTCTCACATTATTTTTTTTCTCTTGTGCTTGCCTTTTTCATTCTCCCTTGCTTCGCCTCTCTTGCTTTCTCCATCCCTCACGTGCTTTTCCATCTCTGACACATTCTTGCATGCGCTTTCCCTCTCACTCATGCTTTCAGTCCCTCGCTTGTGCTTTCCCTCCATTGTTTGCTATTTCTCTGTTACTTCCCATCCCTCTTTCTTGCTTTTGGTATCCCTCTCTCTCCCCCCCTTGCTATCCATCTGTCTCGGGCTTTCCCTTTGTCTCAAATGTGCTCTCTTTCTCCCTCACAAATTACCCCCCAATCTTATGTTCCTTCTCTCTGTTTTGCTTCTGCCTCTTTGTCTCTGCCTGTCTTGGGCTTCCTCTGTGCTCCCTTTCTCTGTCCTTCCATTTGTATCTCCCCCTCAGACGTGCTTTCCCTCTTCGCAATGTGCTTTCTCACTGTCTCAGTTCCCTCCATTCCCCCCACCTTTCCCTCTTTCTTGGTCACATTCTCCCTCTCTCACAGAAACTGTCTCTCTCTTTCAGATGTGCTTTCCCTCTCATTCTGATCGGCTTTCTCTTTCACAGGCCCTCCCCCTCTCACAATCTTAAACACACTTAGGCTCTCTCTGACGTACTTTGCCTCTCACACATGCTTTGCCTCCCTCTTGGTTTCCTTATTGCTCATGTTCTTGTGAGCATTTGTGTTCTTGCATGTTTCTTTTCTATTTCTTCTCTGTTCCCCACCTTTCCTCCCCCTCCGTCTCCCTATTGCTTTCTCTTTCTCTTGCTCTCACTTTCCCTATGTATTTCTCTCTCTCCCTGCGTCCACCCACTCCAAATTTTCTGTCTTTCTCAGATGTGATTTACTTCTCTCTGAGATGTTTTCTCTCTTTCTCTAACATGTTCCCGCTTTTGCAGTTTTCCTCTTTTGCTTGCACTTTCCCACTTGTGCTTTCTTGTGCTTTTCTTCCCTCTTGTGCTATTCCTTGCTATCTATTGCTGTCCCTTTCTCACGTTTCCCCTTTCTCTTGCTTTCCCTCTCATCTTTCTCCTTCCCTTTTCCCCTCTTCCTCTCTCTCCCCTCCCTCTGTCCCATGCCCTTCCCATCCACCTTGTTTTGCCTGCTTTTCTGTCTTCACCCACCTTCTCCCCCCCTCCCCCCCCCCTTGCCTTTTCCCTCTCTCTTGGGCTGTCTTTGCCTGTGTCTCACATGCTATTCCATCTCTGACAGTTTTCCTCTTTCTTGCGTGCACTTTCCCTCTCATGCTTGCAGTTTCTTGCTTGTGCTCTCACTCTGTTGTTCACTATTTCACTCTTGATTGCTCACTTCCTCCCTCTTTTGCTTTCCCTCTCCTGAGCTTTCAATTTGTCTCAGACATGTTTTCCCTCTCTTCTGGATGTGCTTTGCCTTTCTCTTGGACATGCTTTCCCACTCTCTGGTAAGCTTTCCCTGTTGCATGTGCTTCTCTTCTCCCTCTCGCTTTCCTTGTCACCTTTGTGTGCTCACACTCGGTAGCACACCTCTGGCATGTTTCTTCTCTCTCATGGTGTCTGCTTTCTCCCTGTCTTGCGTGCTTTCTCTCCTCTCTTCCACGCACACTTTCCATCTCGCTCACTTTTCCTTGTGCCTTTTCTCCCTCTTTCTTGTGCTGTCCCTCTCTGTCTCGTGCTGTACCTCTCTCTGACACACTTTTCCTTTGTATTGCTTCACCTCGCACATGGTTTGCCTCTCTCTCATGTGATTTGCCTCTCTAAGAGTGGGGGTTTTGCCTCTCTCTCCAATGCATTTTCCTTCTCTTGCCCCCCTGCCTTGTCTTCTCTTGGACACACTCCCCCCGCCTAATTTTCCCTGTGTTTCGCACTTCCCTCTCTTGTTCTGCCTCACTTTCCCTCTTCCTCTTTCGCTTTGCCACTCTGACTTTTGTTTTCCCCATCCATTGCTTGCTTTCCCATCTCTGAAACGTTTCCTTTCTTGCATGCACTTTCCCTCATCTATGCTTTCAGTCTCTCTCTCGTGCTTTCTTCTTTCTGTGGCTCATTATCCCTCTCTGTTGCACAGCATGCCCCCCACGATCCCTCTCTCTCTCTGATGCATTTTTGCTCTCTCTCACACACTTTGACTCTCTCATATGCTTTCCTTCTGTCTCTTGTGTGCTTTGACTCTTGTGTGTTTCTTTTTTCTCTTGTGTTTCCCTCACTCTTTTGCTTTCCCCTTCTCTGTCTTGCTTTCCCATTTTCTCTTTCCTCATGTTGCATGCTTTCTCCCTGTTGCACAGTTTTCATCTCTCCTTGCCGTTTTCCTTTTGCTTATGCTTCCTGTTCTTTGTGATTTTCCTCCCTCTCTTGTGCTAGCCCTTGCTAACCCGTGCTGTTTCTTTCCCTTCTCTTGCTTCTGCCCCTTCACTCTCTTACTCTCTCTCCTCCTCTCCCCCCACCTTTCTCTCTCTCCTCCCCTCGATTTACTTTTATTCTCTTTTCCCTCTCCATCCCTTTTGTTTTCACCTCTCCTTCTCACTGCCCCCTCACTTGCCCTCTCTCTCTCTGACACACTTTTCCTCTGTATAATTTGTCTCTCTCTTGCATAGTTTCTCTTGTTACCTGCTTTCTTCTCTCGTGGCCTTCCCTCTCTTGGCTGCCCTTTCCCTCTCACATGCACTTTGCATCTCTCTGTAGTTTCAGTCTTGCATGTTCTTCTTTCTCTTGCACTTGCTTCTCTCCCTCTTCCCCCCTCTCTAGCATGCTTCCTCTCTGTTGCACAATCCCTTTCTCTCCTGCTTGTACTTTCCCTCACTCACCCTTTGCCTCTTGTGGTTTTCCTCCCCCTTTTGTGCTATCCCTACATCTCACTATCCTTTCTCAATTTCCTTCTTTCTCTCACTTTCCCTCTCAATCTCTTGTTCCTCTTTCCTTCCCTCCCTCTCTTTCCCCTCCATCTGCCCCCCTTCCACCCTGCCATCTCCCCCCGTGTCTCTGTTCACCCTCCTTGCTTTTGCTCTTTCTCAAACACTTTCCTCTTTCACTTTCCCCCTTTCACATGCTTTCCCTTTTGTCTTAGGTTTTTTGCCTCTCACACTGTTTCTCTCATGTCCTTTGTCCCTCCCATGCTTTGTCACTCTTGTGTGCTTTTACCTTCTCTTGCACTTCCCTCTCATCACTCTCACTTTCTAGCTCTCTCTCTCATGCTTTCCCCTCTCTCGCATGTTTTTCTTTCTCTGACATATTTTTCTACTTGCACGCACTTTCCCTCTTGCTCATGCTTGCATTCTCCTGCTCATGCTTTCCCTACTTCTGTTGCTTGCTATCCCTACTTCTCTCTCAGTATCCCTCTCTCTTTCCCTTGCCATCCCTCCCTCTTTCTCTCCCTTGCTTTCCCATTGCCTCAGGCATGTTCTCTCTCTCTCTGTCTCTGATGTGCTTGCTCTGCCCCCAGATTTCTCTCTCAAGCTTTCCCCCTGTCTTGGTCACTCCATCTGACATGCTTCATCTCTTGCATGTGCTTTGCCTCTCTTGTGCACATGCTTTGCCTCTTTCAGATGCTTACCTGCTCTTGTAGATTTGGTTTGCCTCTCACATGCTGTTGCACTCTCTCGTGTACTTCCCGTCTTCTGATGTGATTTCCTTCTTGCTCATTCTTTCTCAATTTCCTTCTTTCTCTCACTTTCCCTCTCAGTCTCTTAGCTGTGCTTTTCTTCTGTCTCTCATGCTACCCTTCTGTATCTCTTGCCACCCTCTCCGTTTCCCTGTCTTTCTAGCTCTCTCCATCTCTCTCCCTCCCTCCTTCCCCCCCATTCTCTCCCTTCCCTGTCCCCCGTACGTTCCCTCTGTCTTGCACACTTCACGTCTCTGCCATTCCATTCGCATCTCTCTCGCCTGCTTTGCATCTCTCTGCCACGTGTTATTCCTCTTTCTCAGACATGCCTTACCTCCCTCTTTTTAGTGCTTTCCCTCTTACATGCACTTTGCCTCTATCTCGTTTGCGCTCTCTCTCATGTGCTTTCACTGTCTTGCATGTTTATTCTTTCTCAGGTGCTTCCCTCTCTCAATGTCTATTGCTTTCAATGTCTTTACCTCACATTCCCCCTCTGTCATGTGGTTCCTGACTCTCTCACACAATTCTTCGCTCTTTTGATTGCACTTTTCCTCTTGCTTGGACGTTTACTTGTGCTTTTCCTCCCTCCACCTCCTGCTATCCCTGTCTTGCTTTACCTTTCTGTTGCTTTGCCTTTCCCTCTTCTCCACCTCTCCTACTTTTTTCTCACACTTTTCCTCTCTCTCTTTCAGACGTATATTTCCTCCATATTGCTTTCCTTCTCTCCCTCACACAGCTTCCTCTCCCGTGTCTCACACAGTTTGCCTCTTTCACCTGCTTTGCCTCTCTGTTGCGTGGCTTGCCTCTTTCTCTCTGTCACCTACTTTGCCTTGGTCTCTCTCACATGTGGTTTACCTCTCATGTGCTTTGTCCCTACACTCACTTTCCCTCTCTCTTATGTGCTTTCCCTCTCAGGTGCTTTTCCTCCGTCTCACACGCCTTCCCTCTCACACGCTTCCCACGCCCTTTTCCTCTCTCTGTCATGCCCTCTGCCTCTGTCTGGTGCACCCTGTGCCTGTCTCTCTCAACAGCCTCCTTCTCACATGCATTCTTTCTCTCACGTGCTTTCCCTCGCCAATGAATTTTGTCTCTCTCTCATGCTCTCCTTATCTCTCGTGTGCTTTTCCTTGCTCGCTGTTTTAATTCTCTTGCATGCCTCCCTCTCTCTTTCAACTCATGTGTCTTCTTACCCCTCTTTTCTGTGTCTTTCTCCCTCTCTTGCATGCTCTCTCTCACACAATTTCCCTTGTTTGCACTTCCCATCTCACTCATGCTGTCTTTTGCCTGTGTCATCCCTCCCTCTCTCCTGCTATCTCTGCTGCTAGTCCCCTCTTGCTTCCTCTCTTTTTATCTTGCTTTCCTTCTCTCATCTCATTCCCTCTTTCTTGTCCTCAGTTCTCCCTTCCCTCTCTCTTCCTTCAGCTTCCACCCCACTCATCTCTGTCACTTTCCCTCTCTCCCTCGCACACTTTCTCACTCAGTGCCACACCGTTTGCCCCCCTCTCACCTACCGTGCCTCTCCCCATTGTGTGCTTCTCCTGCATGTCACATTGCCTTTCTCATGCTTCCCCGCCTCATGCTTTCTCACACACTTTCCCCATCTCCACCTCATGCACTTTCCCTCTCTCACACACATCTTCCCTCTCGTCGTCATGCGGTTTGCCTCTGTCATGTGCTTTTCCTCTCAGACATGCAGTTTGCTCTCTCTCTCACACGCTTTTCTTCCCTCGCATGCTTTATTTTTCCCTTGTGCTTTACTGTTCCCCTTTTTCTCTCATGTTGTCTCTTCCTCTCTTGCTAACCTCCTCTCGCATGCTTTCCCACCTTTCTCACGCTTTTCTTCTTTCTTGCATGCTCTTTCCCTCTCACTCATGCTTTCAGTCTCTTGCTAATGCTTTACCCCTCTAGCTTGCTACCTCCCTCTCTTGCTCTCTGTCCCTCTTCCGCTTACTATCCCTCGCACTTTCTCTAGCTTTCCCTCTCTCACTGTATGTTTTCCTCTCTGTCATATGCCCTTTCCTGCCATCTTGGATGTTCATGCCCTGTCTTGAATGTGTATTCCCTCTCTCCTGGATGCACTTTGCCCCCCTCTCTTGCTTTCCATGTCTCTCTTGTGTGCCTTCACTCTCTTGTATGTGTCTTTTTTCTCTTGCACATCCCCCTTTCTCTGTGTCACTTTGCCCTTCTGCTGTCCCACTCTTGCATGCTCTCCCAGGCACACAATTTTCCTCTTGTGCTTACACTTTGTCTGTCATTCCCATTGTAATTTTTTTTTGTTCTTTTCCTCCCTCTCATGATGTCCCTTTCGATCTCTCGTTATCCCCCCTCTTGCTTTCCCTTTCTCTTGTTTTCTCTCTCTCTTTTTCTCTTCCCCTCCCTCTTTCTCTTCCCCCCTTATTGCCATCTTTCCCTGCCTCTACATCATTTTCCTCTCTCCCCCTTTCCCTTGCTTTCCCTCTCTCTCAGACACACATTTTCTCTGTTGGGTTCCCTTTCTCACACACTTCCCCTCTCAATCACATGCTTTGCCTCTCTCTGCTGTCCCCTTTTCCTCTCTCCCTCACATACTCCATCTCTCTCTGTCACATGCCTTGCCTCTCTTGCGTATGCTTTCTCTGGCACTTCCTTTTCTCGCTCTCTCCATCCTTCTCTCTCTTACCCCCCCCCTCCATTTCCGCTTTCTCAAGCCACCCTCCCCCCCAATTCCCTCGAATGTGCTTTTCATCTCTCTAATGAGCTTTCTCACCCTACCCCCAAAGTCATCGTTCCCCTCCAGCCTCTCCCTGAGCCTTCCTCCACCCCTCTCTGCTTTCCAGTTCTCTCACACACTTTCCCTCATTCACATCTTTCTCATGCTCTTCCCTCTCTCATTCCCTCTTGCTTTCCTCTCTCTTGATTTCCTTCCCCTTCTTGCATGCTTTTCCATCTCTCACCCCCTTTTCCTCTCTTGCTTGCACTTTCCCTCCTGCGCATGCTTTCAGTCTCTTGCTCACTACCCCTCTCTGCCCTGTTCCCTCTCTGCCACTGTCTTTCCTATCACATTCACTCCCTCTCCCCCCACCAGTGTTCTCCCTCCCCAAAATTCCTCTCTCCCCCCTTGCTGTTCCTCCCTCATACCCTCTTTCCCTCTCTCTGTCTCTCTCTTCTGTCCTCTGAGTCTTTCCACCCCCTCTTCCCCACCCCTGCCCTTCTCTGTCTCCCTCTCTTGCTTTCACCTCTCCCCTCACTTCCCCCTTCTCAGAAGGTGCTTTCCCCTGCCATAGAATGATGCACTTTCCCCACTCTTTTACATGCTTTCCTAATCTCTTCCTTGTGCTTCCCCCACTCTCTCTTCCCCCATCTTCCTCACGCTCTTTCCTCTTGCTTTGCTCTCTTGCAGTCCCCCCTGGCTCTTGCACGCTTTTCCATCTCTCACTTGCACTTTACCTTTTGCACATTCTTTCAGTCTCTCGCTTGTGCTTTCTCTGTGTCTCTTGTTCACTAGCACTCATCATCTCACTGTCTTACTTGCTAGGTCTCTCTCCCCCCCCCAGTCTTTCAGTCCCTCATTTTATTTGTCTTGCTGCCCTCCTCACTTTCCCTCTCAAGCACCTGCATTTCCTCTCTCCCCAACATGCCCTCCCTCTTGCTTCCCCTCTGTCTCCCCCACCTCCTTGCCCCCCCCGGTTTTCCTCCCTCACAGACAGCCTTTCCCTCTCTCTCACACACTTTTGCACTCACTGTCATACACAGTTTCTGTCACTCTCACATGCTGTCCCTCTCACTGCGCCCGCCCCATCCCTCTCTCCCTCCTGCCCTGGCTGGCCGTCTGGCTCCCCCATCAGTCCCTCCCCGCCGCCCCTGTTCTGACCTTTGTCTCTCTTTGGCTATCCACCTATTGACTGCTCCCCCTTGCTGTCCCCATCTCCCCCCCCCCCCAATTCTCTCCCTCCCATGTCTCCCTGTCCCTCTGTCTCACTTGCTGTCGCCATCTATCTCACTCATTGCCCTTCCCCCGACACTGTCCTTCTGTCTCTCTAGCTGTTCCTCAGTCTCTCTTGCTGTCCCTTGGCCTGTCTCTGTCTCATGGCCCCCATCTGCTTCACTGTTGCCCCCTCCCTGTCCCTTTGTGTGTCTCTCTCCCTGCTCTTGCTGTTTGTTCCTCTCGCACACTGCCCCTTCTCCCTCTTTCTGTGTCCTTTCCTCTCTCCTTCTCAGTGTACCTACCTCCCCGTCTCTCACCTTCTGTCCCTCCCTACTCTTGCTGTCTATCCCTCTCACTCTTTCTCTCCCACTGTCCCTCCCGGTCTCCCCGCCCCAGCCCCATGCTGTCCCTCACTTTCTCCCCCCACTGTACCTTCCTCTCTCCCTCTCACTGCCCCTACTGCTCTCCCTCTGCCTCACTGTTCCTTTCATTCTCCCTATCTTGCTCCCTGCCCCTCCCTCTGTCTCGTTGTCCCTACATTTCTTTCACGCTCACTGTCCCTCCCTCTTTCCCATAATTTCCACACATTTATGCTTTTCCTCTCTCATCTGTCACTCTCCCTTTCTCTGCCTCTCTCATGTTCCCTCTTTTGTGTATTTTCCTTTCTTGGACACTTGGCCTCTCCCACAAGTGCTCTCCCTGTCCTGCACATACTTTGTGTCTCTGGCATGCTCATTGCCTCTACTGCATGGTCTTTACTTCTCTTGCACACTTTTTGCCTCCCTTGAATAAGCTTTCCCTTTCTGCCTTACAAGCTTTTTAACTCATATTGACCCTATGATATCCTTTCTGTCTCAATTTCCCCATCTCATGCTTTCCTTCTCTTGTGCATGCTCTTTGGTGCAATCTTGGCATGCTTGAGCTCTCACACACTTGCCCTCCCTCACACTTTCACGCTCTCACTTTTGCAATCTCTGTGTCACATTTGCCCTATCTTGCGTGCTTTAATTCTCATACGCTATCCCTCTCATTTGTGCATCCCATCTCATGCACTTTCCCTTTCTTCTGCCTTCTCTCCAGTGCTTTCTTTCCCTTGTGCTTTCCCTCTCCACAGGTGTGCTTTCCTGCTGCTGTATGTGTGCTTTTCTTCTCTCTTGCATGCTTGCACTTTCCCTGTCTTGCATGTGCTTCTCCTGCTATGTGCACTTTACCTCTATTGCATGTGCTTTCTCTCTCACTCACTTGTATGGTTTACTTCTCCCTCCATTCCTCAACATATGAATTCCTTCTCTCTTGTGCACGTGCTTTTTCCTCTGTATCTTTTGCACATTCCCTCCCTCCCTCTTGTGCACTTTTTGCCTCTCCCCCGCACCTCGTGCACTTTTCCTCTTGCTCATGCTTGTGCCTTCCCTCTCTGGTTCTTGTTTCCCCATCTCTCTCACACCCTTTCCCTCTTTCTCTCACACACTTCCATCTCTCACTTTCTTGCATGCTCTCTCATGCTTTCCTCATGCAGCTTCCCTTTCTAGCATGCTTTTCTTGTCTCCTACTCTTCCATCTATGCTCTTCTCTATATCTGCTGCACCCTTTTCCTTTTTTATCTGCCCTTTCCCTCTCTCATTTTTTCCTTTTCTTGTGGGTTCTGTCTCACACATTTTGTTTCTCTTCTGTACTTTGCTGTCTTTAATGCTTTCCCTTTACCACACGTAGTTTCTCGTTCTGTTGAACAGTCTCCCACTCTCTTGCTTATACTTTTCCTCCCTCATGCAGTCTCTCTCTTCTCCACCCACTTTCACTTGCTCTTTCACTTCCCCTCTTCTCCTCTCTTGCTCATGCTTTCTGTCCCTCTTTCGCACTTTCCCTCCCTTTCCTTTTCTCGCACTTTCCTTTTCGTGCATGCTCTCAATTTATTGCGTGCTTTCCCTCTCATGCATGCTTTGACCTTGTTGTATGTGCTTTTCCTTTTGTCTATTTTGTCCTTGCTTTTCTTGTACGCTTTTCTCTCGTGTGTGTGAATAATATGCTTTCCCTCTCTCTTTCCCTCACACGCTATTGTTTTTTCCTCCTCTCTCAAATTTTCCCTCTCTTGCATGCATGCTTTCCTTCTCTCTCTGTTGTGTTTCCCCTCTTTTGCATGTGCTTTTCCTCTCTTGCACGCTTCCCCCCTCTCACTCTCTTGCACTTTCCCTCTCTTGGTTGTGCTTTCCCTCTGTCTGTCTTGTTTGTACTTTCCCTCTCTTGGGCACACTTTCCCTCCCTCATGCAGCGCTTTCCCCCCCTCCCTCGTGCTGTCTTGCATGCTTTCCCTCTCACTTGTGCACTTTCCTTTCTGTCACACTTTCCCTCTTTCATGTGTGCATTCTGTCTCTAATGAACATATCTTCTTTTTTTCCATACATTCCCTCTCTCATACCTTTTATCTTTTTTAGCATGCCTTTCCTTTGCTCTTTCTGATGCACCTTTTCCCTCTCTTGTGCATGCTCCCTCTCTTTCTCTCTCTCTCACTTTCTCATATGCACACTCCCCCCTCCTCATTTGCTTTCCCTTTCTGTCTCTGGCATGCTTTCACTCTTTCTCTCATGCTTTTTGTCTTTCTCTGACGTGTGCTTTCTCTCAGTCACAGTTTCCTGCTCTATCATGTGCATTCCCTTTCTCATACGCTCTTTCACTTTCTCATATGCACTTTCCCTCTTGTTTGCTCAAGCTTTTCTTGTCTCTACTGTGAATGTTTCTCACTTTCATGCTTTCTTGAGCTCTCTCATTTAACATATGTTCCACTCTTGTGCCTACTTTCCCTCTCAAATACTTTCCTTCTTGGTTGAACTTGTCTCTCATGCTCTTTCACTCCCTCTCGCATGCTTTCTCTTCCTCTCTATCGTGTAAGGTTTCCTTCCCTCTCTTATGTGCTTTAGCTCTGTCCCATGCGTCTGTTCCTCTCTCTCGGACACTCTTCACACTTTTCAATTCTTTCTTGATTTCTCCTTCCTTCTCTCTCTTCTGCATTACTTCTCTGCCATGCACTGTTCCTTTATTTTGTGTGCTTTTCCTTCCTGCCTGGGACACTTCCCCCCTCTCTTTCACCATCCCTCTCATATGGATGCACTTTTCCTGTCTTTCTCCCTTGTTTTCTTTCTCTTAGGCACATTTACCCTTTCTCTGTCATGTGCTTTATCACAGGTGCTTTCTCTCTGTCTCATCATGCTTTCCCTTTCTCCCTTGCCTGCTTTCCTGCTCTGTCTGCACTTTCCCCTGCACTTCACATATCTTACATGTGCTTTTCTCTCTTTTTCTTGTCCTTTGTCTGCCTTGCACTTTCTTTTGCTAACACTCTCACTTTCCCTTCCTATCTTGCACACTTCCTCTGTCTCAGGCTTTCCCTGTCTCTCATGTTTACCTCTTGCATACACTTTCTGTCTTGCATGCTTTTTCCCTCTCTCATGCATGGTCTGTCATTACCTCTCTCTCATGTATTGGCTTTCTTTATAGATTCTGTGTAGTTTTCCTCTATTGTGTACTCTTTCCCTTAATCTCGGGCATTTGCTCTCTCTCGCACGTGCACACTGTCCCTTTCTCTTGCATGCACTTTTCCTTTTTCTCCTTCTCATGCTCCCCTCTGTTGTGCCCTTTTCCTCTTTCTGTCATGCTCTTCCCCTCTTTCTTGCTTTCCCTCTCTTGTGCACGTGCTCCCTCTTGCATGCTGTTTCTTGCTGTTCTGGGCTTGTTGTGTCTCTCTTACACAATTTCCCCTCTTGTGCACTGTTTCCCTCCCTCTCTGTCACACTTTCTCATGCTTTTTCTTGCATTCTTTCCCTTTGTCACGTGCTGTCCCCCCAGTGCATGTTTCTCCTCCCTTGAGCATGCCATTTCCATATCTGTTGTGTGCTTTCCTTCTTACTTGCTTGTGCGTTCTCTCTTGCGTGTTTCAGTCCCTCTCATCCTTTTCCTCTCTGTTGTGTGTAGGCTTTCCCTCTCTCACGCACTTTCGCTCTGTTGTGGGTTAACCCCAGTCCGCAGTTAAGCACCACACAGCCCTTTGCTTGCTCCCCTCCCAGTGGGATGGAGGAAAGAATCAGAAGGCAAACATGAGAAAACTTGTGGATTGAGATAGAGACAGGTTAATAAGTGAAGCAAAGCTGTGTGTGCAAGCAAAGCAAAATAAGGAATTTATTCACTGCTTCCCATCGGTAGGCAGATGTTTAGCCACTTTAGTGGAAAGCAGGGCCTCAGCATGCATAACAGTTATTTGGGAAGACACACTGTAACCACAAACATACGCCCTTCCTCCTTTTTTCCCCCAGCTGTTGTTGCTGAGCACAGCATATGGGATATCCCTTTGGTCAGTTGGGGTCAGCTGTCCCGGCTGTGTCCATTCCCAACTTCTTGTGCACCCCCAGCCTACTTACTGGGCGGGCAGCATGAGAAACTGAGAAGGCCTTGATGATATGCAAGCAATGTTCAGCAATAAATAAAACATCGGTGTGTTATCAACACTGTTTTCATCATAAATCCAAAACACAGCACCATATGAGCTGCTATGAAGAAAGTTAACTCCATCCCAGCCAGACCCGGTACGTGCTCCCTCTCATGCTTTAGCTCTCAAGAATTCTGATGTGTGCTTTCCCTCTTTGCATGCTTTTTCACTCCATCTTATACTTCCCCTCTTATTCTCTTCCTTGTTCCCTCATGCTCTCTAACTTTTGTCTTTGTCTTTTTCTTGAGTTCTGGGGCTTCTTTCCTTTTCCTTTTTCCTTTTTCTCTCGTTTTCCTTCTCGTGCACTCTTCCCCTCTCTCTTGCAGCACTCTTTCCCACTCACTGTCTCATGCTTCTTGTTTGTTTGACACTCTTTTGCAGACATGCTTTCCCTCTCTTTCTCTCTCTCTTTTTCTCTACCCCTCTTTTGTTCTTTACATCTCTTTCATGCTTTCCCTCTCTGTCTCGCACATTATCCCTTTCTCTCTAGTATGTTTTCCTCTCTGTCTAGCATATGGCCTTTTTCTGTCATGTGTACACCTTCCCTCTCTGCCTTTGTCACTCATACTTTCTCTCTCACACATGCTCTTCTGCTCTGTTGTGCACTTCCATCTCCATCTCATGTGCTTTCCTGTTCTTGGACTTACCATCTCTCACATGTTTTACCTCTTCTTTACACATGCTTTCCTTTTGTTGTGAGTATGCTGCAACATGCTTCCTCTCACTCTCATGCATGCTTTTCCTCTTTCTTGCACATTCACGTGCTTGCTCTCTCACATGTGCTTTCCCGCTTACTTATGTTTTCTCTCCTGCATGCCCCCCCATGTGCTCTTGCTCTTTCATGTCCTTTTCCTCTCTTGTGCACTTGCTCTCTGTGTCTTTCTTGCTCTCTGTGTCTTTCTTGCTCTCATGCTTCTGCAGGCTTTCCTGCTCTCATACTTTTTTCTTACTGTGTGATTTTCCTGTCTCATGTGTGATTTTCCTGTCTCGTGTACTTTCCCTCTCCCTTGCAGTTTCACTCTTTGTGTTACTCTCACCATCTCATTCCTTCTCTCTTGCTCTTTCTCCCATCTTAATTTCTCAAACTTTTCCACTTTCTCTTGGATGCTTTTCCATTCTCGTGCTTGCACCTTTCTCTTTCCCATGCATTTTGTCTTGCATATTTTCCCAATCTCATGTGCCTTTTTTCTTATGTCTCTCTTTCGCTTTCCTTCTCACACAAGCTTTCTCTCTTGTGCACTTTTTGATCTGTCACTCTTTTCTTGTTGTTCTTGTGCTATTCCATCTTTCTTGGACTCCTGAGCTTTACCTCTTTTGTGTGCTTTGCCTCCCACTCATGTCTTTTCCTTGCTCACACTGTCCCTCTCTCATGCTTTCCCTCTGTATTGCATGCTTTGCTTACCTCACCCGTTCATGTTTTCCCTTACTTGCTCTTTCTTGTGTGTTGTTTTCCTCTTTTGCATGCTTTCCCTTTTCTGGGAGGCATTTCCCGTACCTCTCCCCCTCACACACTCCTTCCCTCTCTTGCATGCTTTTTCCTTCTCACTGTCTTGTGCTTTTCCTCTGCCTCTTGTACTTTTCCTTTCTCACTGATGTGCTTTCTATCTCTCCCCCCTGCCCGGCTCCATCTTGCACACTTTCCTTTTCTGTCTTGCCTTCTCTCTCACTTCCCTCCCTGGTACTCTTTCTCTTGCTGCTTCCCCCCTCTATCTTGTGGTTTCCCTCTGTCTCTCAGTGACAGACTTTCCCTCTTTCTTTCTGCCACACTTCCTTGCATGTGTGTTCATGTCTTCTCAGGCATGTCCCCTCTCTCTTGCATGTTCTGTCCCACTTTATCTTTCCCCTTGTGTGCAATTTTGCTTTCCCTCTTTGTCACGTGCTTTCTCTCTGTTGTGGCCTTTATCTCTGTCTTGTGTTTTCCCTCTCCCATCTGCAGATGTGCTTCCTGCTTCTGTCTTGCTTTTCCCCTTTTCTCCCTATCTTGAGCATTCTTTCCTTCTCTTGTGAACACACGATTGTTCTCTGTCGCTCTCAGTCTCACACGCTTTCCTTCTCTCTGCTATGCTTTCCCCTTCTTGCAAGCTTCCCCTTATAGACATGCTCTCCTCTTCTTGTTTGTGCCTTTTCTTTTGCATGTTTTCCCTCTTTCATGGGCTTTCTCTCTCTTTGTGTGTCCCTTCTCTCTCTTGCATGCACCTCCCCCTGCTCCTGTTCATGCTTTTCCACACTCATGCACTTTCCCACTTGTATGTGCTTTTTGTTATTCTTGCAATTTCTCTCTTGCTCACTCTTTCCCTCTCAGTCTTTCACTCTTTTCATCTTGCTGTCCCGCTTCCTTTCTTTTGCTTTTTCCCTCTTCTTTGATCTCTTGAGCTTTCCTTCTTTCTCATGTGCATATTCTGTCATGCACTCTTTCCCTCTTATTCAAATCTCCCTCTCTTGCCCATGCTTTTCCCCCTTCTCACATGCTTTCCCTTTCTTGTACTTTCCTTCTCATGCAGTTTCTTGTGTGTGCTCTTCCCCTCTCTTGCATGTTCTTGCCCTCTCTCTTACGTACCCTTTCCTTTTTTTCACATGAATGCTTACCCTGTTACACGCTGTCCCTCTGTCATACATGGTTTCCATCTCCTGCACATGCACTTTCCTTTGCTCTTTTCTTCTCTTTTTCTTGATCTCTTGAGTTTTCTCTCTCTGTTTTTCCCACTTGCTTTATCTTACACAGTCTTTATCCCTTATGTGTGCTTTGTCTCGTAAGCATGCTCTCTGCCTTGTAGATGCTTACCCTCTCTTGTGTGCTTTCCCTTTTCTCATTGCTTTCCCTCTTTCTTTCATACTCACTCTTTCCCTCTTATTTACTCTTTCCTAATACCCCCCTGCAACATGCTTTCCCTCTCTCTCCTCTCTCTCACTGCCTCTTTTCCTTCTCACTTCCCCTCTAGTCTTCTCTCACACTCCACCTCTCTTGCTGGCTCTCTGTCCATGTCTCTCACTCATTCCCTTTTGCTCTTGCTCTTGCCCTCTTGCTTACTTTTCCATCTTTCTTGCCCTCTTTTGCTTGCTTTCCCCTCTCTTTCGTTTTCCCTCTTTCCCTATTGTTTGCTGTCTTTCCCTCTTGCTTTTCTTTGCTCTCACTCACTTTCCATCTTCCTCTCTTTCCCTCTCACAATCTTTCCATCTCACTCCCTTTCCCTCCTGTTATCTTTGTCTCTTTCCTTCTGCCTTTGTGTCCCTCTCTCGTTCCCACTCACTTAGCTTCCCTCTGCCTCTCTCCTTGATAGCTTTCTTTTTCCCTTTCAGCTGCTCTCTTTCCTTCTACTTGTCTGCCTCTTGCTCTCTTCTATACCCACTTACTTGCTCTCTTTTACTCTTCCCTTCTTTCTTCCCTGTCACTCTTTTATGCTATTTTGCACACACACACACACACACACCGCCCCTGCCTCTCCTTTCCTCTTGCTTGATCTCTTTTGCTTTCACATGTTGGTTTTCTCTTTAATTTTTTTCCTCTGTCTCAGCTCACCTCTTGCCCAGTGTCCTTCCCTCACTCTGTCTCTTTGTCTCACTTTCCCTCCTGATTGCTCTGACTCACACAGTCTCTCCTGTATGCTTCTCACTGCCTCTCCCCTTTGTTTACCTCTCTCTCTCTCTGTCCCTTGCACTCGCTTTCTCTCTTTCCTTCTGTCTCTGTCCCTCTTGCTGTTTCACTTTCTCACCATCTTTTCCACTGATTTTTCTTTCACATCCATTTTCGCCTTCCCACTTGCTTGGCCTCTTTCTCGTATCATCTCTTTTCCTCTCAATTGCTGTCTTTCCTCCACTCTTGCACTCTTTCCTTCTGTCTCTCTTTCCTTTTCTATCTCTTTTCCTCCCTGTCCTGATCACTTTTCCCCTCTTGCTTGCTCTTTCGTCTGCCTCTCTTCCATTCTTGCTCACTCTTCCCCCCCAGCTACCTTTTCCTATTCCTGTCTTTCAATCCTGATTGCTCCTTTTGACACTCACTCCCTTTCCCTCTTGCTCTTTCCTTCTACCTCTTTCTCTCTCAATTGCTGTCTTTCCCTCTACCTCAGTGCCCTGTCCCCCTCTTTCCCTCTTGCTCCTTTCCTTTCATTCTCATACCCGCTTCACAGAATCACAGAATGGTTGAGGTTGGAAGGGACCTCTGGAGGTCATCTTGTCCAGCTCCCCTGCTCTAGCAGGGCCACCTAGAGCTTCTTGCTGAGGACCATGTTCAGATGGTTTTGAATATCTCCAAGGATGGAGACTCCATAAACTCTCTGGGCAGCCTGTGCCAGTGCTTGAGTCATCTCAGTAAAAAGGTGTTTCCTGATGTTCAGAGGGAACCTCCTGTGTTTGTGCCCATTGCGTCTTGTCCTGTCACTGGGCACTATGAGCCTGGCTCCATCCTCTTTGCAGCTTCCCTTCAGGTATTTATATACTTTGATAAGATCCTCCCCAAGTCTTCTCTTCTCTAGGCTAAACAATCCCAGCTCTCTCAGCCTTTCCTCATAGGAGAGATGTTCCAGTCTCTTCATCATCTTAATGGCCCTTCACTGGACTCTTTCCAGTAGCTCCATATCTCTCTTGTAGTGATGAACCCAGAACTGGACACAGTACTCCAGGTGTGGCCTCACCAGTGCTGGATAGAGGGCAAGAATCCCCTCCCTCAACCTGCTGGCAACACTCCTCCTAATGCAGCCCAGGATACCATTGGCTTCTGCTGCAAGGGCATATTGCTGGCTCCTGACAACTTGGTGTCCACCAGGCCCCCAGGTCCTTTTCTGTCAAGCTGCTTTCCAGCTGGGTGGCCCCCAGCATGTACTGGTGCATGGGGTTGTTCCTTGCTGGGTGTGGGACTTTGCACTTCCTTGTGTTGAACTTCTTGAGGTTCGTGTTGGCCCATTTCTCCAGCCTGTTGAGGTCCCTCTGAATGGCAGCACAGCCTTCTGGTGTATCAGCCTCTTCTCCTGGTTTTGTATGATCAGCAAACTTGCTGAGGGCACACTCTGCCCCATCATCCAGATCATTAACAAAATGTTGAACAGTATTGGACCCTGTGTTGATCCTTACAGCACTTGTCACTGGCCTCCAACTAGACTCTTTACTACTGTTCACCACCCTCTGGGCTTGGCCATTAAGCCAGTTTTCAGACCCCCCTCACTGTCTGCTTTTCCAGCACACATTTACTAGCTTCTCTGTGATGATCTTATGGGAGACAGTGTCAAAAGCCTTATTGAAGTCTAGGTAAGCTATATCCACTGCTCTCCTCTCATCTACTAAGCCAGCCGTTTCATTGTAGAAGGTTATCAGGTTGGTCAAGCATGATTTCCCCTTGGTGAATCCGTGTTGACTACTCCTGATCACCTTCTTGTCCTTCATGAGCCTGGAAATGGGTTTCCAGGAATAGTTGTTCCATCACCTTTCCAGGGATCAAGGTGAGGCTGACTGGCCTGTTGTCCCCTGGTCTTTCTTTTTGAAGATAGGAGTGACAGTTGCTTTCCTCCAGTTCTCAGGCACCTTTCTCAATTCCCATGCTCATTCAAAGATTGAGTATGCCCTTGCAATGACATCAGGCAGCTCCCTCAGTATTTATGGGTGCATCCCATCAGGGCCCATGAACTTGTATGTCCAGTTTACTTAAGTATTCTCTAACCTGATCCTCTTCCACCAGGGGTGAGTATTCCTTGCTGTCTACTTTCTCTGGGTCTGTGAGTGCTTAGATTTCTGAAGAACTGTCTTATTAGCAAAGGCTGAGGTGAAGAAGGTATTCAGTATGTCAGCATTTTCCATGTTTTGTGTCACCAGGTCCCCTGCTGCCTTTAGCAACAGGGACACATTTTCCCCAGTCATTCTTTTCCCATTCATGTACTTGTCTAGAAGCCCTTCTTGTTGCATTTGACAACCCTTGCCAGATTCAATTCCAGGTGGGCTTTGGCTTTTCTAACTACGTCTCTGTATGCTCAGACAGTGTCTCTGTATTCCTTCCAGGTTACCTGTCCCTACTTCCACTTTCTGTATGCTTCCTTTTCATGTTTGACTTTTGCCGGGAGCTCCATGTTCATCCATGTAGGCCTCCTTGCGTTTGTACCTGAATTCCTACTCACTGGGATGAACTGCTCTTGAGCTTGGAGGAGGTGATCCTCAAATATCAGCCAGTTTTCTTGCACCCCTCTTCCCTCCAGGATTTTTTTGCATAGGATTTTCAAGCAGATCCCTGGAGAGGCCAAAATCTGTTTTCCTGGAGTCAGGAAACAAGTCACAACAAGGGTTGTGATCTTGCTTTTTGCCCTCTTCCCTCCCCTCAGGAGTCCCCGTCTCATGGTCACTGCAGCCAAGGCTGCCTTTGAATTTCACAACCCAAATAAGTCCTTCCCTGTTTGCGAATATGAGGTCCAGCAGAGCACCTCTTCTCGTAGGCTTCTCTATCAGTTGGGTCAGGAAGTTGTTACTGATGCTCTCCAGGAACTTCCTGGATTGCTTGTGCCCTGCTGTGTTGTCCCTCCAGCAGATGTTGGGGTGGTTGAAGGATGTTGTGAGGACCACGGCCTGCGAACTTGAGGCTACTCACAGCTATCTGTAGAAGGTCTCATCTACTTGTTCTTCCTGGTCAGGCAGCCTATAGCAGACATCCATTACAACGTCACCTATACTGGTCCACTCTTTAATCCTTACCTATAAGCCCTCTTGAAAGCACACCCAGATCCTCCTCAGCTTTGAAGACAGTGAAGCTGTTCCATAGTTTAAAGCCTTCGGGTGGAGCAGGAATCCTCTTGGTATCAGAAATCACCATCTTCCAGCCTTGGCCTTCCACAGAGTTTTCACTTACCATTCTGCTAGGGACAGACTTTTTCCTGTGTCTGCACTGCAGTTGAGGTCCAGGGCCCTTGAAGCTATAGGGTCTCTGAGAAGATCATGTCTCTCTTTCATCCTCTCTGACGCTGCAAAGCCTGCTCACTTCATCCCATAACTCTTCCACTTGGTGACACAGCTCTTCAACAACAGCATATCTGCTGCAGGAAGGAAGACCATCTCTGCAAGCCTTAGGGAGAGGCCCTGCGCAATTCCTGCAGCTGGGGACTTGCAGGCCTGCATCCGCTATCCAAAACTCAGTCTGGGACAGCTGCTCCAAGAGCTGCTGGAGAATGTGCTCTGGTGCATCACTGCCATGCCTGAGAATGTTTAGGCTGGTCTGAACTGAGATGAGGATCCATTCATTGCACCCTTCTGCACAACTGCTTGCTCTCTTGCTCCTTCTCTCATGCTAGTTGTCTTTCCTTCTCCTCTCTCTGTTGGTCTTTGTTCCTCTTGCTCTTCCCTTTCCTCACACTCATTCCCTCTGCCACTCTCTCCTGCTCACTTGTGCTCTTTCCCTCTCATTTGCTCTTTCCCATTCACTGTCTTTTCCTCTCTCTCTCTTTTTTCCTCTGTCTCTCTACCCGTTGCTGTCTTTCCCTCCTCAATATTTTCTTTCTCTCCTAATCAGTCTTTCCAAGTCACACTTTCCCTTTGTCTTCTCTCCTGTTCTCTTCCCCCGTTACTCTTTTCCCCTCGCTGTCCTTACCTCTGCCTTTTGCCTCCTTGCTCACTTTCCTCTTCACTCGCCTGCTCCCCTCTCTTGTTCTTGCTCTCTCAATCCCTGTTGCTGTCCCTTTCTTCCCTTCTCGCTCTGAATCTGTCCCACTGCGTCTCTTTCCCTTTTGATTGCTTTACCTCATGCTCACTATCTTTCCCTCTGCCTCTTTCCTTCCACGTCCTTCTCTCTTGTTCACTCTGTGTGAATCTCTGCCTATGCTTGCTCTTTCCCTCTCTCTCTACTTTCCTTCTTGCTTGCTGTCTTACCTTTTCTTTTCTTTCCGTCTGCCTGACTCACTTTATTTCCCTTTCACTCTTTTCTGTCTGCTCTTTTTTCTCTCTCAATCTCACTCTGGCTTTCTTTGCCTCTGCTTCTATTTCTGTCTCTTTGCCTCTCACTCAGTCTATGCCGCATGCTCCTTTCCAAGTCTGTCTCCCTCTTACTTGCTCTTGCCCTTTGCCTATCTTTTTGTCTTGCTTGCTCTTTCTTTCTGCCTTTCATGTCTTGCTCCACCTTTGTCTCTTCCTCTTTATTCCTCTCTCTCTCAATCCTGTTTTCTCTCCTCCTTTCCACTCAGTCCCCTCATCTCTCACACTCCCCCTCTGCTCACTCCTCATCTCTCCCGATGTCACACTGCCCATTGTGCTCTTTTTTGTTCTTTTCCCTTTCTTTCTCTGCCTGCCTATCTCTTTCCCTCTCTCCCCTTCTCTGCACTCCCTTCTTTCTCGGTCTCTCTCTCCACCTCATCTCTCTCTCATGCCAACATGTGCTCTTTTGCTGTCTTTCCTTCTTTCTCTCTCTAACCCTCTTCCCCCTCCCTCTCTCACGTGCCCAGCTTCTCCCCTTTCCTTCTCTTTTATTTCCCTTGCACATGTAGTTTCCTTCATGCACGTTCTCTTTCCACCTTTGTCTTTTCCTCTTTCCCACTCTTTCCCCTACTGTTTTCCCTTCTCTTCCCCTTGTCTCTTTTTCTTTCTCACTCCCCTTGTCTCTCTCATGCTGTCCCCATTCCCCCTCTTTCCATTTCTCTTTCCCTATTACTCGCCCTCTTTGTGTCTCCTTCCCTCTCTTATTCTCTTTCTCTTGCTTTCTCTCTCTCCCTCTCCCTCACTTCCCCCCCCTTTTCTGCCTTTATCTGTCAATTTTCTCTTCCCCATTCTCCCCCCCCATTCTCTGTCCCTCTTTCTTTGTCCTCTGTCTCTTTTTCTACTCCACCCCCCTTTCTTGATCTCTTTCCCTTTATCATGCTTTCTTTGTCTTTCTGTCTTTTCTGTCCTCCCCCTTTCTCTCCCCCCTTTCTCCTTTTCTCTCTTTCTCAACCTTCTTTTTCTCTTTTTCCCTTTCCCTTGCCTTTTTAGTCAATCTCTCTTTATCGCTCTCTCAATTTCTTGCTCAGTGTCTTTGAGTCTCTCCCCCCGTTGCTCTCTCCCCCCCCCCCCATCCCCTTCTGTCTTTTCCCTTTCCTGTCACTCTTGACCCTTTTATGTCTTTTTCACTCCACACCCTTATCTCTCTTCTCTCCCATTCGCTTTCACACTCTCTTTCTCCATAAAGCCCCCAGCCTTTTGTCTCTTTCTGGTTCTCTTTCCTGCCCCTCCTCTCTCTTCCTCCCTTTGTGTGGGTCTCTCCCTCTGTGTCTGTATCTCTCTTTAGGCTTCCTTTCTGTCTCTCCATACCTCTCCCTTTTTTGTTCTTACCCTGCCTTTCTCTCTTGCTCTCTGTTTACCTCCTTTTGTCTCTCCATTTCTCTCTTTTCCTCTCGCCATGCGCCCTCTTTCTTTCTCTCTGTCTCTCTATCTCGCTCCATCTCTCCCTCTTTCTCCTGTGTCCCCTCTCTTCCTGTCTCTGCCCTTCTCTCTCTCCCCCTCTTTCATGCTGCTTGTTCCCTGTATCTCACACCCTGTCTCGTCACTTACACTCTTTCTCTTACTTTTGCTTATTTTCTCCTTCTCACTTCTCCTGCTTCCTCTCTCTCCCTTGCCTTCCCCCTCCTGCACTCTCAGCTGTCTCTGGTCTTCTCTCTCCCCGCTTTTTGCGCTCAATCTCTCCTTTTTCCTCACTATCGCCCTCATTCTCTGTCTCCTTTTCTCTCTCTTGCTCTCTCTGTCCAACAGGTGATGTCCGCATTTTCCTCAAACTGCAACATAACATCTGCAATCTTCTGAAAGTTGTGTCCTGTCTGTTTACTTTATATTTTCTGTGTCAGAGACAAGATTAGCATTACAGTATCACCAAAGCTATGGCATGAAAAATCCTGTGCTGATTTTTCTGCATTCTCCTCAGCTAGAGCCTGGTGAGGAAGAGAGTCTGCAGCTAGTATACCAAGGTGTCTTCCTCAAAAATCAAATTGGTCTTGCACTTAATTTCTTGCCAAGTGACACCATTTTTGTTTACTGTTCCTTTTGTGCTTCATGGTATTAGCATTGTTTCATCCTTTGCAGAGATCCTAGGGTATGGGTTTACAGATCCAGCTGTAATCCATTTTGCTCACAAGAGAAAGCGTGTGGGACTCTACAATCTTTTTGCTAACGTTGAGTATTGTTGTTTTTAATTATTCAACTTCATGCAAATTATTTGTAAGTCCAACATTCCTAGAAACTTGCCAAAGTAAAAAGTATATATGATACTTGGGCTCAGTAAGAGTATCCTTGCATAATCCCAGAAGTCATCTCATTGCACCACAAGGAATAATGAGTCTGTGAAGATGAATCTGCTGCGCATTGCACCAGAAAAAGCTGTGAAGAAAGTTGGGGGCAATATTCTGATACACTGCATGAAGTATACACAGTGCACTGAAGGAATTCTCTCCCCTTTCTCTTCAGTACTTTGAATATTCCTTCCTCTTAATTCTGAAACAGAAATCTTCAGATTGAAGCATAGTACTAACTTTATTTCTTCTCTGCAATTAGTAAGGGCTGGATGATGATGATGGGTTCTCAGTGGTTTATGTTACTGCTCAAGCAGGAGCAGGGCCATTCAGAGGGGCACTTCTGGAAAGAGAGGACCATATTTGTAGACTTCTGCTTACATACGTCTTTATTGTAGAAATGTTTCTAGATGTAACCTGTACTTTTTGCTGTTATTGGCCTTGTCTTACTGTTCTTACTTGCAGGTTTTTTTCTTTTTCACATTAGTTTTCTGTCCTTCTTTGTTCTGTGGCCAACATAAGCTGACTTCTTGGTTCTGGTAGCTGTGGCTAGGACCATACATGGGATACTGTCCTTCTGCATTTATCCAGGATTTTTCTGTCTTCTTTTCTCACACCTTTTCTTGAAGTGTACAAGTTCTTCTCAAATGTGTATGTTATTGGGGTGGCAAGAGTAATTTGAGGAGAGAGCTGTTATTTTAGTTTAGTCACAAGTTTAAAAATAGTTACTGTAATGGAAAAATACAAGAAAGAACTGACTCTGCCCTCAGTGCAGAAGAGCGAGCATTGTTTCACAGAAACATAGAACAGCCCAGGTTGGAAGGGACCTTGAAAGATCATCTTGTCCAACCTTTCATGGGAAAGGGAGCCTCCATGAGATCATCTAGCATCCTGTCCAGTCACATCTTGAAAAACTCCAGTGATGGGGACTCTACCACATCCCTGGGGAGATTGTTCCAGTGATTGATTGTTCTCACTGTAAAAAATGTCTTTCTTATACTGAGATGAAACCTCTCCCAGTGCAACTTGTACCCATTGCCTCTTGTCTTCTCCATATGGTACCTGGTGAAGAGACCACCTCCGTCCTCTTTGTAGCCACCCTTTAAGTATGGGAATACTGTGATGAGGTCTCTCTGAGCTTTCTCTTCTCCAGGGAGAAGAGACCTAACTCCTACAGTCTTACCTTGTAGGGTAGGCTTTCCAGCCCTTTGATCATCTCGGGCCCTCCTTTGGACCCTCTCCAGCCTGTCCGCATCTTTTTTGATTTGTGGGGACCAGAACTGAACACAGTACTCACGGTGTGGCTTGACAAGCACTGAGTAGAGTGGGATGATCACATCTCTGTCTCTGCTAGTAATGCCCCTATGGATGCAACCCAGGACCCAATTTACCTTTGTTGCTGCAGTGGCACTCTGATGACTCATGTTCAGCTTGTTGTCCACCAGCACTCCCAGGTCCCTTTCAGCAAGGCTGTTCCCCAGCCACACAGATCCTAGCCTGTACTGGGCCCTTTGGTTATTCTGTCCCAGGTGCAGGACTTTGCACTTGTCTTTGTTAAACTTCATACAGTTCTTGCTAGCCCACTCTTCCAGCCTGTCCAGGTCTCTCTGTAAGATGGCTTTCCCTTCTGATGTATCCACCTTACCACCCAGTCATCAGCAAACTTGGTGAGGGTGCTTTCAATCCCGTCAACCAGATCATTTATGAACATGTTGAACAGCTTGGGACACAGTATCAATCCTTGGGGGACCCTACTTGTGACAGGCTACCAGCTTGAGTAAAAAACATTGATCACCACCCTCTGAGTGTGGCCTTGTTGGCCAGTTTCCTACCCATACTTAAAAAATTCCCTACCCATTACTTAAATAATTTGTGCCTCACCTGTTTAGAAATGCCTTGTGACACTTTCACGTGTCCAGTTAGAGTGGTATATTCTAAACTGGTAAGTTTGAATTTAATTAAATAACATGGTAACAGTCTATTTTAAGTCTTTTCAGAGCCTGCCTGTCCAGAACAATCATCGGATGCAATTTTTCTTTACAGCTTTAGCTAAGATGATGAAGAAGAGCTGTTTGTTTACAAAGGTGGGCAGGAAAACCTGTAGATGCATCATAACAGAAAATCAAGCTATAAGTTTCCTTGTTATTCCCTGCATGTATGACGCTGATGTAAAATGCTTCAGGCTTTTTTCTACCTGAAGTCTTCAGAAGTGCTAAGTGGGTTTTGGAAGAATACTTGCAGAAAATTGTTTAATGCTCGGCTTTGAAGTAATTATGATTCGTGTTTTGCTTGTTAGGAATTTTAATGATTTGGTTATATCTTGTTGCTTTAAAGTCTGGGCCAGTGTCAACAGGAATAGACTGATTTAACTTTTTTGGTTTTCTTGGATCCAGTGCTAAGGATTAACCTGAACAGAGCCTTATGGGAAAGCTTGAGGCAGTGATAACAGGCAGGAACAGTTACTGCATATACACCAGTATGGCCTGCCACAGAAGTACTGAGGAAAAACATATCAAGCAGAGCACTCGGGATTGTATGCAAATCCTGTCTTTGGAGAATGGCTGGAACTCATCAATAGCCATCATAGCTTACATGGAGAAAGCTCGTTTCCTGAGCCAAAGGTACCTACTGAAAAGGAGTAGCTTCTTTGTGGTGAAGAAATCTAGAGAATACATGGCCATGTTGCCTAGAGTGCAGTTCAGCTATCTCTTTGCCTGCAATCCTGAAATAGACACAGATGTTTGAGCTTGTGAAGTGTTTTCTCTTTTCTCTAAGGGAAGGTGAGGACTGATCAAGTGAAGCTGAAAAGCAGAGAGTTTCTAGTCCTTTGTAAGTTGATTGCCACAGGATCGGTATTTGGGGAAACGAGTACGTGCAGGGGATGAATTGGATCTAGTGGACATCTTTCCAGTTAGGTTGCCAAGGTCTTTAGAAGCCTTTACTAAAGGTAGTTGATTTCTTGCCCTAGCAGTTAAACAATGATGGTAGTCATTCAGAGTGGCTGTTCAGACCTTGTGGCCCAATGCCAGCATAATTGCATTCCTACTTGCAATCTAATACAAATTTTTGTTAGGTATCCAGTTTAGGGAGTTCCTCTGGAACTATTTTCAGGGGCCAAGCCTGACTGAAGAAGGGAGAAAGGAATCTGAAACTTCATCAATATATGCCCTGTGTTTTAGATAGAGGTCTGTTCTCAGCAGGTTAGCTAGTAATGGATGCCAATGAGAAGAGTTACCGCTGCTGGGTAACTGAGACTACTTCTCTTTTTGACAGGAAGCTCCCAGCACAACTGATTATGCCAGCAGTGAAAACAGGCAGAAACATTGATAGGATCCTATTCTTCCTGCTCTTGATGCTGAAATGAAGATACCTGAAGTTTCAGGTCTTAATAGCCTTTTACAGCTAAGTCTTTATGAGAACCTGCTGAACCCTATACTATGGTCCACCCATACTACAGTCCACTGTAACTTGTAACAGTGCCACAGACACTTGGCGTTGCTCAGGTAGTTGTAGCTTCTTCACCTTCCTTACTGGGAAAGAGGATGTGCAGGAAAATCAATGGTCATCCTCAAGTTCCTTCATATCTATGGCTGTAGAATATACTTGACAACCCTTTTAGCTTGTTGGCAACTGCCCTTTTTGACATCTGTCCATTGATAGGGTTTGGTGTCAAAAATTGTGACTATAGAATTAATGCTATTCTGATTGATAGTCTATATCGGAGTTGATCATGTAAATTTCCAGAAGACTCTTAGTTCCCTTGTATCTGCTAAAAATGTAAAGTGTTTTTGCATGATAATGCAGGATTGTGCTATAATCTAAAATAGCACTGTAAGAATTATATTAGGTGAGAGTAGGGCATGTGGGAGAGACATAGCAAATTTGTTCTTACTGCTAAACTAATTGATACTTGCTTTGATCAGAGGAATTTTTTATAGATTGCAAATACTCTAAGATGTCGCAGACAGACACTTGGAGTGCTACAGGGTTTGTTTCTGACTGCAACCCTGTATTAATATATACAGGACAGATTAACAAAGTGCCAACTATTTTTCAGAGAGCACTAAAGAGGGAGATCTTGCAAACTGAAACTGCAGAAAGCCTAGAAAGAAAAGTGCCACTAATACAGTAAAAAATGTTAATACAGTAAAAACTGCCTTCAAATATGCAAATTCAGTATCCCCAATAAGAGGTAATCTAAGCAGTGATATTCAGCTAGAAAAGAGGAGCTGGAAGGGCAGAAATGCTGGAGGATAACGTTCGTTGAAAGGATTCAGCACATTTCATACTGAAACCCTCCAGACATGA
This sequence comes from Aptenodytes patagonicus, assembly GCF_965638725.1. Classification (NCBI taxonomy): domain Eukaryota; kingdom Metazoa; phylum Chordata; class Aves; order Sphenisciformes; family Spheniscidae; genus Aptenodytes; species Aptenodytes patagonicus. The sequence continues at coordinate 57,902,039 of NC_134982.1, forward strand.
CCCCCCTCCCCCAATCCCATAAAAATGACAATCCTGGGGTATTCGTCACTTGTATGCTTGCATATTTCTAAAATGTTTAATTTGTGAGTTAGAACAAGGGTTGGAACAATGTAAAGTAGTGTATTTTAAAATTCCTTGTGGAAGCATTTGTAGGGCTGTCTGTGGAAGTTCTTTGCTTGATTTTTAAACTACAAAACTTGTGCCACCATCTGCCAAGTATTCTATATAACTGCAAGACATGCTTTCACAAGAAAAGAGTTGTTTTTCTTCCATGTTTTTGGCATCATAATTTTTTCATTTTACAAACCGTGTATTACCCATTTTAATAGCACCTTAGAGATGGATTGGGAGGTGGAAGATTTGTTGACAAAACATCAGCAATTAGGATTTAGGAGATCCAAAGAAGCAAAAAACCTATTAATAGCACAATTTCTTGGCCATATTTTTCTGCGTATTAAATATTCAATTGAAAGAGAGGATTTTTGTTGAAAGCAAATATGTGCTCTAGACTATACTTAAAGTTTGCAGTCTGAATACAGTGTGTTCAGTGACATGAATCTGTAGTGTTCTTTGCTTCAAAAGTCTCCGAAGGCATTGTTTTTTCTGGATCTAGCAATCTTCAGCATCAGTCTCACATGAAGTTTGGATACGCTTTGTCATCTTTAAGACACGTGGATTTCTCATTTAAGTCCCCAGAAGCTAACTTGTAAAATGAGCTCAGTATTAGAGGCTGGGTACTTATTTTCTTACCCCTGCATTATGCAGAGGCCTTAATATTGGGCTGGTTCTGTCAGAACGTGGAGTTAGCATGTACAGTTTACATCCCTCTATGCTCTTCTCCTTTAAATAAGAAAAGGCATTAACTGTTGCAGAGACAGTTCAGTATGGAGTAGTTACAGGTTGATGCTTTAGATGCGTCCTGTAATCTTCTGTTGTTTTCACTGAAACAGCACTGGGAGCTTGCAAGGTTATTCATTACTGGCTGATCCAGCTCATAAACGGTAGGATACATGAGTGGCATGCCACAGCCAGCTTTCTGTGCTCTCCTGGTGACTTCTTTTGGAATAACTCGGGAACCAGCTGAACTACCTGGATTGTCTGGGTCACAGCAGCCTGATCCCTGGCCACTGCGTTCCTTGTGGCCTGGTGAAGCCCTGTACCCTGTGGTCACTCTGTGTCTGTAGAATGAGCAGAAGGAGCGCACAAAGTCATTATTGTTAGCTATTCAGCAATTTAGGTGCCTGGCAGAAGCAAGAAGAAAGAATGGTGCTGTGCTCGAAGAACTAAGTCATTGCCTTAGCATCAGAATAGCCAAGTAGGTCTAAGTGCTTGTGCTCAGTCATTCCAGTGCTGTTTCCGCAACAACATGCATGTGTACTCTTATACCAGCTCCAAAAGAAACTGAATTATCCTGCTATTGAACCCCACTAACAGTTTAACTTTGTGGATGCAGTGTGCTTCTGTTGCCTTCTCTAAATTGCACCGCTACGTTATACTGTGAAACTGTCCAAGATTTCCCTCTGCAGGTAGGTGTCTATGTTTTGTTGAGAGATGAAGTGAGTGCTGAGACCTTTTGGAAGTAAAAGTATTATATAAGCAGAAAACAGTTCATTATTTTTGCTATATCAGAATACAAAAAGAATTGTACCATTTACTTATTGACTTAGTGATTCTTTGCTAGTAATCATAATGTGAAAATGTAGAATTTAAATGTTACTAGTAAACATTTCTATGTGCTCTCATTCCAGTTTAAAATGTGAGTATCTAAAATATTATGTCTGCCTAATTTTTAAGCCAAAGAAGTGAACACACACAGATTCGATTCAAAATAATCCTCCAGCCAGTTTCTTCATAATTGAAAAAGTAGCCATTTTTTAAATTTTTAACACCATTAATTTATGCTTAGGAGCTTTCTCACAATAGGGTACTAAATGTGGTATTAGGTGAGCACAAACTAGGGAAAAAGATGTGAACTGAAATTTAAACTTAAAATGCAGGGCTCTTGAAAGACCTGGATGTATAAGTTCGTAGACACTCTCACTTCTCTCTTTTAAGATTCCCTTGAAAATCCCATCATTGAGTTTTATAAATGTGATAGCTACAACCACTGATAGCCTTCATCTAGCTGGTCTATCAAGTGCATTTTTTTACTCTAGAAAATGGTTTAAAAATTACCTGTTTGCCTATCTGACTCAAAAAACATTTCCTCAGTTTATTCAGTTGTATCATCTAACTACTACAAATACTGTTTTTACTTATATTGGCATGAAAACAGCTAAGACTGAGTGAACTGCAGTTTGTTTAATCCTTGTCAACAAAATCAGTTATTAAACATAAAGCTGGTTATTTACACAAGTTCACTGAAGACTAAGATAGTTACACAAAAGCAGGGAGCAGCCTAGTTCACGCCCAAGTCACAGTTTCCTTGGCTAAGCAGCGAGGGAAATAGTTTTCTGTGAACTGAATGTATGTTTTGCAATCATTCACACCTGCTGTTCTTAGCTGATTTTTCAACTCTGCTTTCATGAGTTGTTCTTCCTTCCACTGAAAGCCTTGGGAATTTTGCTCTTGACTTCACTGCAAAACAGGACTGTATCCTAATTATTTTGATTTAAAGAATAGTAAGTTTAATGGCTTATGTAAAATACTGCATTCTGCAGCTTACTTAGTCATAAGTGACTAATTTACATCTCACAGAAGTGCTAGACATCTTAAATTTTTATTACTTGGAACAAGATCAGAATTAAAAACCGGGAGGAGCAGAATAGATTCTCAGATCAGGATTTCAGTGTAAATCATGTCTGCTTTTTGCCGATGTGTTCTTTTGGGAACTGATGATGTAAAATATTTTGATGGGGAGAGGAAAATGTTCTGCTTATTAATCCAGTGAAATAGCTTTACTCCTTCCTTTTGTCTGAACAGGTAAGCATCTGAATTTGGTGTGAATTAGTTTTTGCAGATGTGGTTTGGGGAAGGTGGACATGTGCCAACCCAGCACCATTACTGCGAGTTGGCACCTCAGGGAAGGGAGAATAATCGAAGTGCAGAAAACCCTTTCACTTCCATTTTCATCTGACTCCTATCACCCAACAGAATACCTCAGTGTGGCAGATTTGGACTGTGTAGGTTACATATGGGGCAGACATTTCTTGCAATACAGTGGGCACAGCTGAGCTAAGCTGCTGTGACAGGAATGCAATGGATTGTTCATATAAGCCTAAGAATATGGTATTCTTTGGAGAATGTTATGTTAGCTAGCTTTGCAAAGTTTTCTAATAGCACAGTTTTTATGTTGCTCTGTACAATGTTACTGGCTATGGGCAGCAGTGTACTCTGGCAAGTTTTATGCCCTTTACAAGGGGAGCAGACTCCATCTGATTATCCATTGCACAGGTTAGGCAGCTTTGTGAAGAGTACTGAAGTCTTTCTTCTTCTGCCTCTTACCATCCAGATTCTGTGGAAAGGCACTGGAAGGCCAACAGGAGATGAAGCTATCTTGAAACTGCTTAACGGAGACTTTAACAATTAGAACAAAGTATATTAAAGCACAGAACCTTCTAAGTTTGAGGTGAACTACTGGGTGCCTTTATTGCGGTGACAGTTGCTATGCTTACACTTAACATACTTACACATTATAGGATATATAGAGGTGATAAGGACAAGCTTTATTAGTTACATCATTGCATCAATAATCAGTTTTCTAACACAATCACATCTGTGAGTATTCTTTGTGTTGTGGAATAATGCTGAAGAGTGGATGAACTCGGATGTCTTTACTAAGTTTGCCTGAGAATGAACTCCTCTGTTTTTGTTACCAGGGATTCAGCGGCAGTGGGTCACGGCTGTTTCTGCTATGCTCTAATGCGTTCAATTCCAGTTGCCATCTACATTGTTTTGGTAACAGGTCTGCGTTACCACCTGTTCATATGGAGCGTCTTCTCGCCAAAACTACTTTATGAGGGAGTGCATGTGTTCATCACAGCCACTATCTGCCTGTTCTTCACAGCCATGGATCAGAACCACTCTCACAAAGTGCAAGATTGAAAATAAGTGTGCGGTATGCAGTTCTACATTGCAATGTCCAGTGTGTCACTGGAAAGGAAGAAGGAAAATAATGGCTTTAAATTGTGCAGAATTTGAAGAGAAACCTTGTTTAGTTTAGTCAAGATCAGGATCTGAAGGGCCTGTCCTGTTTTAAAACTGAGTTTGCTTTAAAAATGTTGAATTGAAATAAAACTGTTTTTTCATGGATAACTTTTGTTCTATAGCTGTCATTATAGCACTTTCCAAATAACAGAATGGCAATATTACATTATTTGAATTTAAAAATGTACATCTTAATATAAATACAGAGCAGTGCCTCACGGGCACTGAAAAAATCGTTTGCACATAGAATTTTTTTTACCTTCTTAGACTACAGGATCCTAAAAATATGCAGGATTTCTTGGTGCTGTTCACAAGATCTTATAGTCATTAGCCTTGGGGGGATTTTTTGTTTGTTTTGTTTCTAGCGTGTGCACTGAAATTATTATTAAATTATTGAATTACTGTACAAATATCCCAGGTAAGAGATTTTTTTGTTTGTTTTGCATAGGCAGCATTTCTATTTAAAGGCAATATTTTCTTTTTAAGATGAGTGCAATCATAATCTGTAATGGACTTCGATCTGCACTTCAGGCACTGGATAAGAAATGCTAATGGGCTAAGAAAGTAAATCTTCTATGGAGTCCATTCACTGCTAAAATGTTGTGTTTCTTTTCATTAATGTATAAATGTTAAATCAGATTGGTGGCAGCTGCGCTGAACATATGATCATGTTTTCCACACTAGGGTAGAGAGTTATGAGCCATGAGCAGGAAAATAGTTTAATGGGCTAAGTTACCAGCAGAATAAAAGGTGTCTTTGTATCACCTTCCCCCTAGTGACCTGTCTAGGCACCTCACTTGAATGTGCTATAACTAATTCCTAACAATGTTGTTTTCCTTGTTTCTGTCAAGAAGATACACATTGATGACTATCCTGAGTATCAGTATTCTTTATGTGGGTTTTTTTGCCTCATATTTTTGTCCATGTTAGCAGCCAGTAGGATTTAATCTAAATGTATTAGAGGTGTAGCAGAAGAGCAGCATACAGGGAACTTTAACTTTTTTTTATAAATCTGAAAATAAAAAAGCTTTTAAGCCCTATGTAGCTGACTACATTTGTTAGGATCACTGGTACACTTTTCATCTCATGTTTCAGATAGGGCGAATCTCAAAAAGTAGACCTTTAGTTTTTATACATTAATAATAGGCCATCTTGATCACTAATAATGAATTTTTTTTCAACTGTGAAACAACAAAATTTTCAGTACCCTGGCCACATGTTGCTGTTTATCTGGAGAAGAGACTACTGGATCTTAATGTCATTCACTGTGACCTGCTGGAAGTTTGAAAATTAAATACTTTTAATAAATTGTTTTTCACTGCAAATTATGGAATATTTAAAACAGTTTGTACTTGTGAATGTTGTACGCATTTACCATTTTCATCATTCTCAGTATTTTTCTGGTTACCTGTTGCCTAGCAACCATATGGGGATCGACATCATCTCTGTTTGCTTACTTGGTTAATTCCTAAGCAATGATCCCTACCGTTCATACAGAATATGTTTATAAGAGATTTGACTCGGAGAGAAAGGGTGCTAATAAAGAGATGGAAGGGGTGGAGGGGAAGTTGCTTCTGGGGTACAGAATCCTAAAACAATGTGGGGTGACATTCACAAGATCTTTTATTCCTTCCTTCTGATATTTTTTGCTTCTAGTTTATCTCTTGGACATTTTATCAAATAGTGGAATCTAAACTATTGTGTGTGTATTAAGGTGGCATGTCTTCAGATTACTTAGTTAAATAATCATAGTGTCCCCTTTCTCCTCTGAAGTTGAAAGATGTCCAGATTGAATCCAGGAGAAAATAAATGGCTTGGAAAAACTCTGTTACTTAGGTCTTCAAGACCAGGAAAGGAAGGAAGAAGGAGGAACTTAGACTGCATCTCTGTCTCGACTTTACACATGAGTTTGGGTGATACCTCAAGAAAACATGGTGCATTCAACTTCAGAATTGCCATTTTTATTCTTTTTCACCCTTTCTCTTTGGGTATAAGCAAATGAAATACTATTTTAACTTCATCAGCTTTTGGGCTATGGCAATGCAAAGCTGAGGCAGTGAAGAAATGAGTTGGTTCTTGCTGCAGGCAAAGAGACTTGAACTGGGGAATTATGTAAAAATCATTTTATTTTAAATCAACATGAAATTTTGGCAATTGATTTGAATGCACAGGAAAAGTAAATGCCTGCATGCAAATTCTCATCTCACTAGTTAGCTGCTCCCCTTCCCTCCTCATCCTAACTCCCCTTGTCAGGTTCAGCACGTCCCAAACCTTCAGACAAGGAGATAAGCGACGTGGGAAGCAGGAATGGTACATGGGATGGTTTCGGCCGTTCTGAGCATACTGGTTTCTTCTGCCCAGGTCCTCCATGGTCCCTGCTCCGGCATGGTTCCTCAGGAGTACCCTGTGCGCAGGTACAGACTCCTCCTTAAATGTATTCTGAGGAGGGATGTTGTGTACTTCTCTGTTTGGATAAAGTTGCGACACACGGTAAATTTTTCCACTCAACATCTTTGCTTCTGGTCAAAGCCAGGTTCAGCCAGTCACAGTGGTCTGTAGCTTCCTCTACTAGATTTCACTAGATCACTAGTGCGGCTCACTGCCTCTCAAAGCTTGTAACATATGTCCAGTATGGTCGTAAAGATCCAGAGTGTGATGAAGCTTGAGCTAAGAAGAGGCTCTTGTAAATTAATTCAGGTTTAAAAAAACCGAAACCTATTCATATTTCAGATACTATGTATCTCTATTTCTGCTCTGTAGAAAAAAAACCCAAGTTTTCCTTGGCTCTACGTAAGGCAGCAGAACATCCACACTGTACACCCCAGCCTTTGCAGCAGGCGATGAATGCGTGCTAAACCAATGCTTATGTGTGGTGCTGTCTGTAAACGTCAGGGCAATTTTTGGAATTCCTCACAAAAAGCATTTGCAAATTAAACAAGATTTATCTCCACAACTGCATAGTCACAGGAGGAGGGGCCACAGATGCAAGTTGCCATGAAGGGCTTCCTCTGAAAAACCAAATCGTCCCTGAGTGCTTCAGCAGCACAGGGAGGGGAAGGAAACCATGGTCCCACTGATCAGTGGGGCAGGAGGGGGAGCTGGCTGATCTCGTTGTAGGCTGCCCTCTCTAACTGTGAAAGGCTGTCACTGGGGGATGTTCATGAGGCTAGCATTGCACCATCTTCCAGAAGTGTAAGGAGGGTCTGCGAAATGACTGGCCATCAGCCTCTCCTCAGTCCCCAGGCAGACGATGGAGTCGGAGACTATTTCCCAAGAACTGGATGGGGGAGGAAATGACCAAGAGGGGTTTACCAGGACAACTTGGGCCTGGTCCATTGGTGCCTGATTGCCTTTTCTGAAGAGATGACAGACTCTGTGGAGAAGGGAAGAGCACTACATGTTGGACAGCTTGACTTTAGCAAGGCCTTCAGCATGATGTACTTGGTGCCCAAGTGGTGAGCTATGGATCAGTGGGCTTGAAGGTGGACTCGATCACTGGGCTCTGAGGGTTGTCTTCAGTGGTCTGAGGTCCCACGGTTGGCTGGTGAGCCGTGGTGTCCCTGGGGGGCAATGCTAGGGCAAGGCAATTTAAGATCTTTCTTAAGCTGGATGAGGGGATGGCAAGACCAGGACAAGTCTGGAGATGGTACCAAATTGGGGGAGCGGTGTTTATGCTGGAGGGGAGGGCCACCCTTTGGAGGGACCTTGGCAGGCTGGAGAAATGGAGTGCAGCCTGGGCAAATGCCGAGTCCTGCCCCTGGCTGGGAGGAGCCTGGTAGTGGTGCAGGATGGGGCCCATGGGCTGGGGAACAGCTCTGGAGCCCCAGTGGGCAGCAAGGGGGACCGTGAGCAGCACTGACAGCCTGATTCTGTTCCCCAGCTGATCAGTATTCAAGGAACACACACGCGCACACACATACATGTGTTTGCATAGACAGTTTATCCAACACCAGGCACAAATCCCAGTGGCCTCCCCTGCTGCTGGCACCCAGACAGGGGAACCCCAGAGGTTTGCAGCCATGCTTTGCTTGCTGGTATCCAGACCTCTTATCTTACTGGTGAGTCCAGTTTGAAGTTCACTGGTGTTCATACATAGCTACTAGGAGTAGAGACTGCACTCACAAAGAAGAAAGAAGTAGGATTTAATGAGAGGATGGGGCACACAGCGGTGATGCAGTGAAGGGCTCCATCAGAGAAATACACTGACTAGCAACCTGTTTATACTCAACCGGTCCTTTTTATCCACTTTTTCCTCTGCTTCCCATGTTTATTCCTCCGCAAGCCATCTTGATCCTTCTTTTTCCCCTCCTTTGGTCCTTTCCCTAAGCATCATATAATGTCTTACGTGTCCCATTAATCCCCTTAAAAACATCCCGTTAGTTTTACAGAATCCCCAAGTGCTCTTCCTTGTGCATCCCATGAGTCCTGTGCTCCTTCAGGCAGTAAGCTCCTTCAGTTTGCAAGGTCTTCCAGGAGAGGAGTTTCTCTCGTTGACTAACCCTGGTGTGCTCACACCAGATACAATTGTCTAATTGCTTAGTGAGTGATTAGATTATCATATAAATTACTATAAATTACTGATTAAGCGATAAGGTTAGTAGAGATCCTCAGCGTGTCCTTGTTCATCTGACCCTCTCCAGACCTTTGTGTTAGCCATGAATAGTCTTTAATCATGTAAGTTCACAGTGATTACTGCTTTGTTTTGGCCTGGGGATGAGAAACTGTCAGGGAGCCCTTTTCACCATAGTCAGCTCCCAGGAGGGAGGGCATGGAGGTGATGGAGGTATGCTCTTCTCAGAAGGGCACAGGGACAGCCCCACAGGCGACAGGCACAATTTGCAGTATGGGACATTGCCAGGAGGTCAGAGGAGCCTTTTCTTCTCTGGGTGTTTACTGTCTGGGATGGGCTCCAGACCTCCACCCTTGGAGTTCTTCCCACCTTGGAGCAACCTCATTTAGCTGGCCCTGTTGTGGGCTGGAGGTTGTATCGGATGAGCTCCAGAGGTCTCTTCTAGCCAACATTTTTCAAGGATTCTGTGGTTTTGTTATGTTTAAAGTTGACGCTGCCATTTTTTACTGACTGTTTCACAGGCTATTTCCTGATGTCAAAGAGCTTTGTCATTGATTTCATAACAAAAATAAAAAAAAATAGCCAACAGGAAATAAAACAACTGTGTCACTGTTTTTTTTAAGAGATAAACATTGCAGCTGAAAACTGTTAATTTTGGTTTTATTTTATGTAGCTGTGTATTTATATGTTAGATACAAGAACTAAGCGTCACTGGAAGGAGAGGTTTAATGCCATCTGCCCTTAGCCATGCCAGCTTCACTGCCTCCGTAGCTTGAGGATTCCCAGATTCAATGACAAAGGGTCTTATTTTGCCATTGCTTCTGTTATGATTCAGATGATTCCCCAAAATGTTCAGTTTGCCTATCAGGCCTGAAGTGAAAGTTGTGGTCTTGCTGTGATCTCTGTGGGCCAATGCCGGGTACATATGGTAGGACACATACACAGAGGTGACTTACTTTCTGAAGTTGTTTTTCTGGCTTCAGACTGAGAAGTAGGCCTGTGAACATTAATTTCTGCGTTTTGCCTGATGGGGGACACAGGTTCATCCCAAAGGACCTGTTATCTCCCAACATTTGATAAAAAGCTTGGGTTGCTATGAGAAGTAGCCCTGTTCCTTCAGCAGCTGTCTCCCCCACTCAGTGTAACACCATTGTCCTCCCACTGGCAGGGTGTTGAAGACAGATTTTCGGTGTGATACTAGCTTAAGGTGTAACTCAAGTTCGATCCATAGCTCAAAGCACACCCTTTTTGCTTGATGTTGTCAACTTAAGAATGAGGGTGCTAGCCACTAGAGATGGGCTTCAGCATAATGCTTATTCTCAAGACTAATACATGGTAAAACTTTCATCACCTATGCCTTTTTTACGCCTCTGATTTTACCACTGCAGTGTGTTATATTTGGTGATGTCTACTGCAAAGACCACTGGTGATGCAGAACATGACACAGTGCAGCTCACACAGCAAATGTACACCCAGTACTGCATGGTTGGTGTATTAGTCACCAGGAGGAAGACAGGAGATTCAAAACACTCAAAACCCACTGCAACTGTTACCCTGAGAGTTGGTTATATCTGGTGAGATAGGAAGCCTTCAGCTGAACTTCTCCTGATACAAAAAATGAAAGCTGCTCGAAGAGCACTGTCTTTGGAGGTTGTGGGACTTCCCAGTGGGTAAAAATAGCCCTACCTGGTCCCAAGCCTTTGCTGAGCCACAAAAGCTATTTGTATGGGGTGGTCTCCTGAAAGAGCTGAGTCTGTGGTCCCAGACATGGCACTGGAGAGTGGTGTAGTGTCTGCAGTTGTTTAGGCTTGCCGGTTTAGCACAAGTTAGTTTGTCACTATTTGTGTACAGCAATTGCTGAGCAGAATTAGTTTGTAGATCCTTTGGGTGGCTGGGCAAAAGATCAAATTAAAGAAAACATGCCGTTGAATCATACCTAGGGCCATGGAAATCAAGATCTTATTCTCTAAAAGTGGCTTTAAAAGGGAAAGTGACAAACAGATCCACTGGCCCCAATTCTTCCTCGGTCCCTACATGTAGTACTTCCTACAGTCGGCTGTAGACTACCAGAGGTGCTTGACTGATGAGAAACGCAAGGCATGAGGACAGAAGGGAAGTTTTGGGGCAACATTTGCATGTATTGTGGGTGGCTTTTTGTTTTGAAGAAATGCTTAAAAAGAGACTAACATGACTGGTGCAGCTCTCCTGGCTGGAGTCAACAGCCCAGAACAGCAGCTTAGGAGTGGGTGAACAGCCTTTTGCATTTTGGCTGCACATGAACTCCCTCTGCACGTCACTGCTCAGGACTTTTGGCAGTGGCACTGAAAGCCTAGTTCCTCCACAAAAGCCATGCTGGAGGTGCCTTGTCAATGGAGGAAGGTCCTTGGTCCTCCCCTTTCACAACTGGGACACAGGAGACAGCTGCTGAGAAAAGACAGAGGCCCATTAGAGAGGACTGCCACAGCTGGAGATGCAGTTATGACTGGTTTTTTGCTGTCTGCAGCTCTGCCAGTGACATGTTTGTGGGGATGTGAACACCTCCTTTCTGCTGTGGGTGATGACAGAAAGAATCCAGCATTGCCTGTTTAATACTGCTAGGCAGTATGCCGTAGCACAGAAATCCTAGGCTTCCCTCCTTTCCCATAGACTTACTGGGCTAGCCTGTGGAGTTACGCCATGGGAGGTAAACATGTGCATACTGCCGAGGAGACCACAGCACTTCGTGTAGGCACTTGCACCGATATGCCTGCATGTGATAAATCCTTTGGTGAACAGCAGCATGGGACACAGTTTTGGTTTACAAAGCACAGCCTCACGTGTGAAGCATGTTAAAGATTAATATGTGGAGAACCATGCTCCTCTCACTCGCCTATTTGGCCTCCGAGAAGCAGGTCCCTGTGGGGTGGTTAGGAGCCCCATGCTCTTCAGGTCTGGATACACAGAGGGGAGTCTGAGGAAGTCCTGTGAGGGCACTGGGACTCCCTCCCGAGGCTTTCAGTAGAGGGCTGAGATGATTCCCAGATGGGATAGGAGGAGCACTTCAGGGAGGGCAGAGCTGTGGTGAGGGAGGTACAGGGGCAAAACAAAATAAGAGTTACTGGAGACCACTGGGAGGAATTTTCCTTTCTGGGGCAGTTTCTGCAGGGTGGGCAGGCCCAGGAGAGAGTGCTGTAAATCCCATCTGCCCTTATAACACATGCAGCATCCCTTAGCAAGCCAAAATGAAGCCATTTTATGAAAACCCTAGGGAAAAAAAAACCCACAAAATCAAGACAGTTGTCTGACTGGGAGCGATAGTTCACCTACACATAAGCTCACAATAGCTGACTTCCAGTATGCTTTCATCTTAACATCCTACTCAGAGAAAGAATTTTACTGGTGGGGGAGAAAGGGGACATAAGAAAACAAAATGTGTGTAATCCATACTGCTGACCTGTTTCAACCAAACCTGGAGCAAAGCAGATGTCTTAGGATAACCTGAGTTCCTGTATCTCTCTGCTAAACATCAGCAATGTGTCATGGACAAGGATCTCAGGGCATGCCCCCACTGAAGACTGGGCAGTCAGGACTTAGCTAGTGTCCAGTCCACATTAAAGCAGCTGTCTGACCAGTCCATGCAAGTATGCTTTGGACAAAGGATGCATGTTGAAACCAGGCTTTGCTAGTTGCCCTGGTCTTGGAATAGCTTTCTTTAAATATATACTGAAGAAGCTCCTACAAGTTCCTTCTTATTCACTCCGGAGAGAGAGTAGTAGCTGGAGTCACCTGGCAAATGTGCCTCAGTAGTAGAGTTTTACTGGGCTTTTGATGTAGGCTTCTTAGCTCAGACCATGGTCAACACTTGCAGCCCTGCCTTAGCGTCCTTGCGGTGAAGTCTGAACAGCTGTTGCCTGTTTTGGCTTCTGAGCACAGGTGCAGGGTAGAAATGAGACACCTTTTCCATCCTCCTCTGCATTGCTGCATCTGTCAGTGTATGTGAGACCAGCTGCACTGGACTCTCACCTCAACAGAAAGGGAGACAGAAGTGCCACACAACCGGCCTAGGACTTGGACTGTGAGTTGGGGGTGAAAGCCTTTTCCCCTTCACAAAGTGTTGTGGGGACATGCCTGGGGGCTGTCTGCTACCAGAAGGGACACACAGTACCCTCCTAGCTTGCAGATTAGCACAGACACACAGTTAAAGAAAGGTCAGTCTTTCCTTCTGCATCCCCTGGAAAAATCTTGTGTAGAGCCTGCCCGTTTGCCCTAGGGTGAATTTGGCAGAGCCAACATGATGATACCAAAGGTATAGCATGTGTTATACCATGGCTAGCAGACAGGTATGGCACAAACAAGCTATTTAAAGCCTGAAATTCTGATGATAAAATACTAGATGATTAGCAAAGTAATTTTACTCCATTTGCAACAAATGTGCTCATTTGCATGAAGAGTGCAGTGAACGTAGATTAGCTGAAACAAAAGCACAGAGATTGGGCAGTTTTCCTCTTTGATGCAAAGATTATAATTAGTTCGTATTTTTGTATGTGATGGTTTGAAAATGTCTTAGCTGAATATAGAGCAAATGTAACTTCTCCAGAAGCGTTTCACCTGCTGTTGGATGCTTAACTCAAATGGCTGGATTCTTTCCATCAAATCAATTAGATTTTCTCACATTCTTACATGTGACATCCCCCCCAAAACCCTCTGAAGATACTGTTTGCCTGGAATGTTAATGTTATTGTTTAATGGCCTTGCTCCATTCCCACTGAAATCAGGGGAGTTTTGCTCATACTCCAAGAGAACCCTAACTTGCAAATCATTGCCAGTTCCCATCATTGAAATCTTTTGCTTGCCTGATGCTGTATTGTTTAAAATGTCTTAAGTACGCTTAGAAAATAAAGGCTAAATCAGTTTAATTCTGCATTTGAAATGTCAGTGTCATGCTGCTTTTATGTAGGCATATGCATATTGAGTATTATTTTCTGAGTGTAATTGCCTTAAGTGCTGTTGATCGTGCAAAGAGAATGATGCATTCTCTGACTCAAGGGTCTGAGAATCAAAGATCCAAATCCTGCAAATGCTTAAGCATGTGGAGAAAGCCCTCTCAAGGGATGACACAGACATCCAGCTACTCTTGTGTTCAAGGCTGGGGTCCGCATTTAGCAGACTGAAACCAGCAGAAGCACACAGCATCTCATCCCTGAGCAGTACTGGTTATTGGAGGGAGAGGCTTGGCAGGAGAGAAGGAGAAGGACTGGTGAGGACAGGTACAGGTAGGAGAAGAGCAGTGTGGATGGAGTGTTTGGAATCAGATGGAAGTAGCCAGATGGGGCATAGAAAACACCAGGAAGACAAATGAACAGAGGAAAAAGAAAGGAAGACTGGGAAATGTGTGAATACAGGGTCAGGCAGCGATCCTTCAACTTACTGGTGGTTAACATGAAAAAGTTATGTTGAAATGTGTTTTCAAGGTGTTTGTAGAGGGCTTGTTCTGACTGGCTTCACTCCACTCTATTCCTGAATTGAAATACCAAAAAAATAACAGGTGGTTTGGAAAGATAGGCTGGACAGAATGAGCATTGCTGGAAAATGAGACCAGTGTGAAGACGAATGGCATTTTTAAGAGTTGCCAATTCAAACTGCCTGCTTTTACTGAGCACCCTCCCTCTCCATTTTGAGGAACATTCATTCTGTTCTACATCGCATGATTTCTCATGAGCAGCATCTCACATTACAAGCTTAGGGTGCTGAGATAGTGTTTTGTGTTACCTATTAATCTTTAGCCTGGTTTGCTGACTAGCCAGCACTTCATGGGATCCTGTCATGGTCACCCTTGCAGCTACAGATGTGGTCAGAGCACTGTGTCTTGAGGTAGTGGAGGTACGAGAAAGACATGGACCTGTTGGAGCAGGTCCAGAGGAGGGCCATGAAAATGATCCCCCTATGGAACACCTCTCCTGTGAAGAAAGACTGAGAGAGTTGGGGTTGTTCAGCCTGGAGAAGACAAGGCTCCAGGGAGACCTTACTGAGGCCTTTCAGTACTTAAAGGGGGCTTATGAGAAAGATGGGGACAGACTTTTTAGTAGGGCCTGTAGCGATAGGACAAGGGGAAATGGTTTTAAACTAAAGGAGGGTAGAGTCAGACTAGATACAAGGAAGAAATTTTTTACGCTGAGGGTGGTGAAACACTGGCACAGGTTGTCCAGAGAGGTTGTGGGTGCCCCATCCCTGGAAACATTCAAGGTCAGGTTGGACGGGGCTCTGAGCAACCTGATCTAGTTGAAGATGTCCCTGCTCACTGCAGGACATGATGACCTTTAAAGGTCCCTTCCAACCCAAATCATTCTATGATTCTATGATTCTATGAAAAAGAGGGAGGGGTTGGGAAAGCTGTAAATGTAATGTACAAATATCCATAGACTTTACACCCTGAGAATTGCTAGAGTTGATAGTACAGACAATTTCCTTTTTCATGTATGAATGTTTTACAAAACACTCATTTGATGGCTCTGACTTCACTGAGTTGCTTGTTCCCTAAAGGTGACATCTGAGGAAAGGCCTTCCCACAGCTTATGAATGAAGGAGGGAAGCTTGTTTTATGAAGGACCAAGCCAAAAGTCTTGAAAGTGGCTGGGCATTTCTTTGATTTAAAGAGAGAGAGTTTTGCTGGTGAAAGAAAAATCACAGCAATCTATGAAGAGGTATTATAACTGGGAAATCCCTTCTTTTCTGGACGTGCTCTCTTACAGGAACATCCAAGATCACTGCAAGTGGAAGACAGCATGTGTATTTGCTTGTTTTGCCTATTTCTTTGACAACCCTTCTACCTCCAATGCATCTTCTACTCTCTCTTGCTATATCTACTGCAGCTGCTAAGTCCCTGCACTACTCAGCTGCACACAAGCCAGCTTGTGGGAACACCACTATCATGTCCCTCTTTCAGGGTGCATCTCACAACTTTGTTCATGCCTTTCTGTGTATGTGTTTGTCCATCTGCATTTCATATAACTATGTTGAAAGAAACTGTCGTGGTTTAACGCCAGCCCGCAACTAAGCACCACACAGCCGCTCGCTCTCCCCCCCGCAGTGGGATGGGGGAGACAATCGGAAGGGTAAAAGTGAGAAAACTCATGGGTTGAGATAAAGACAGTTTCATAGGTAAAGCAAAAGCCGCGTGCACAAGCAAAGCAAAACAAAGACTTCATTCATTACTTCCCATCGGCAGGCAGGTGTTCAGCCATCTCCAGGAAAGCAGGGCTCCATCACGCGTAATGATTACTTGGGAAGACAAACGCCATCACTCCAAACGTCCCCCCCTTCCTTCCTCTTCCCCCAGCTTTATATGCTGAGCATGACGTCATATGGTATGGAATATCCCTTTGGTCAATTGGGGTCAGCTGTCCCGGCTGTGTCCCCTCCCAGCTTCTTGTGCACCCCCAGCCTACTCGCTGGTGGGGTGGTGTGAGAAGCAAAAAAGGCCTTGACTCTGTGTAAGCACTGCTCAGCAGTAACTAAAACATCCCTGTGTTACCAACACTGTTTCCAGCAGAAATCCAAAACATAGCCCCATACTAGCTATTATGAAGAAAACTAGCTCTGTTGCAGACAAAATTAGCACAGAAACCCAGCTAAGTTTCAAGAAGGGGAAAAGCTTTTTTAGATAGTAGTCTTGTGCCTCTACTTCCACATGGCAATTACTGCCTTGTTGGTATCTACACACATGGGGTGTGGGGGGAATGTCTGGGATCCTCTTCGGTAAATTAAATGACAGAGATCAAACTCAGCCTCTTCTGCATTCTTCTTCATAACTGCTGTCTGTTGTGTGAGACAACACTTACGAAAAAGCGAGTATTTGAGTCTGGTAACTGATGAAGCTGGTGGCGTGCTACTGCCTGGCAACCTTAGTTGGTCCAGGCTCTGGTCCTGCAGGAGAAGGCATGAGGGCAGAAAGGGAAGAGTTAGCCTATCCTTTCTTCTGCCTTGTCTGAGTAATATATTCGCAGGAAAACGAGCTCCCAGCTGTGCTCAGCTTCCCCAGTTCAGGCTGAATTTGCTACATTGATTTTATGGTTGGAGGGGAAGTGGAGAACTTGGAGATCAGTCACAAAATGGCTCTGAAATGTGGCAGTGGCAGTTCTTTCTCCAGAGCCCTCTGATTAGAGCACTCAACATGGGGAAGACGAGGGGACCGAGTCCCTCCGGCTCCCAGGCAGTCAGGAGGACTTACCCCAATATCACTGGTGTGTATTTTTACCCTCTCCTGTTGACTCTGTTCACCTTTGTATGAAGCAGCTGAGTGTCCGTTGGAGCTGAGGTCCCTCCCCACCAGTTAGTGGGCTGTCTTCTTCCGCATGCTATGAATATTTACATGTCTTATGCAAGCTGAAGAGCTTCGTGGGAAATGAAGGAGACCTGCCCTCAGCACAGCTCGCAGCGTGACCTGCAGGAATCCAGGCAAGATGTCCATGTGCACAGGGACAGTCTTTGCAGGTCACATCTGGAAAGGGCATGACTTCTTGTAATGTGGCTGAGAGAAATGAGGCAAGGCTTGCAAGGGGAGAGAACAAATTTTATTAGCTAAGGTAGAAACCAGGCAGCTTCTTATTTTATGCAAGTGTACACAAAGGACATGCATGTGAGGGAAATACCAGTGGTAAAAGTACTGGGGGGGAGCCAAAGGAAAACATGTGCAACCTTCCAGAAACCCTAATGATGTCTCCTGATGTGTGGCCTTCTGCAAGGGCTTGTGGTAGAAGTCAGCTTGCTTCACTGCAGATGAGCTAGGCAAAGCCCTGGAAACAACTCCCTCCCATTTGACATGCAGGAGGAAAGGGCTCTGCGATTCCTGCAGCTCTGTGGGGAGTTTTTGACTCGTCTCCTTTGAGACTGGTGTCCTTTGAGATCGGGCTTAGCAGTCCCATCCAGACTTGTGAATGTCCATGTTCATGTAAGTGTCTAGACAGGAGTGATTTCTCTGGTGTGTCTGCTCCTCTGGCGTGTGAGATGCAACATTTCAATGGTTCCTTCCAACTGCTGGAGACTTTCCTGACCTCAAGACCCAAGTGTTTTCATGACCTCAAACAGAATTTGTGAAGAAAAGGCAAAAATTTTTCTCTAACTGTGTGGAGTGGGCAGGGATATGTCTGGTCCAGAGGGAAAGCCTGAAAGAAAAGCAGCACAGAGTTACAACAGGCTTGTGGCCTGTTAAAAACAGTTATCTGAAGGTGTGCACAGACCTCCGGTGTCTAATCTAGCGGGGAGGGTGCTGCTGGGCATGCTGCCCTCTGGAGTGCAGCCAACGAAAGCAAGAAGTCAGCCAATGAGGTGAATCGATGGGGACATGGCCTGGAGGACCCCAGGGGTGCCAGAGGATAAGACTTCCAACTGAAATGGCAGATGGGGAGCTCTTAATTTCTACAGCTGGCTTCTGCAGTACAGGAAGCCACCACTGTATTCCCAGGTGTGTAAGTGCTGGTTTGGGAGATTCTGTTTTTCAGAGTGTGAAGTTTTGGCACAGGTGGGTTGTGAGGGAAGACAGAAACCCCATATCTATGATGCTGGGCACTAGCACTGCCTGGAGGTCACTGTTGCTTCTGTCCCACGATGATCGCTCCCAGGGGCCTCACATAGCACGGCGCAATTCAGCTTGAACATGGCAGGCAGGTCATGGGAAACTCTGAGATCCTTGGTGAGAAGGCCAGCCTCTGCAGACGTGGATGGCCAAGGTCAGGTTTGCCAAGGCAGCCACATTGCAACTATATGAGGGTGAGCAGCTGCTGGAGCAGGGTGTAAAACTCTGCCCTGGGTCAGCGAGGTCCCTCCATAGGCTGATTTCAGTGGGTTTTCATCGTGTCCTTGAAAGCGGGCGCACGCTCACACATGTTGGTGAATCGGGGCCCCAGCCCCTGGCCTCCTGTCTTACAAAGGCTGCTTCAGGGTCTCAGCAGCTGGAGCTCCCTGCATGGAGCCCATACTGAGATGTCTTCTGGTGAACCAAACAACAAACCAAAAACCAGCCCTTATGTTTGGTTGTCTGCTATCTGCTGCCATTAATCCACTTGGGATAGTTTGGCAGCAGTGATGAGAATGAATTAATTTGGGATTTGCAGGCTGTCAAATGTTTTTCCTCAGGCAGCTTTCTGTGGAGTTTGTGGACTTTGGGGATTAGCCGCTATTTAAAGCAGCAGTGTATGAACTTCCATGATAGCTTGTGCTCTGTCTGTCCAGCTGAGCCAGAGGAAGAAGTGATGCAAACTTGAAATTCAGTGCTCTGCTGCTCTGCCTTGGCTCTCCCATCGCTGGTGGGATTGATCTCGCTGAGTTTCTAGCATCAAGGTGTATGCTTTCAAATCTTCCTGCGTGCTGGGCTCTGCTCTGTGACAGCTAATGTTGCACTAGAGACCTGTACAGCCTCGACCTCTCCAGGAAGGGACTGTTACTGCTCGACAGCCAGTTCTCTGGGGCTAAAGCAGCTGTTATTCCCTGTTGGCTTCTTGACATAGGCAATTCAATCTGCTGCTTCCACTTGCAGAGTTCATCCTCTGCCCCAGGGGGACCAATCTTCAGTGCTGGGAATAAAGCAGCTAAATAGAAAGAACGAGCTATGAAAAAGGGGCAGAGGAGTCTGGGGAGTGGTGCCGGGATATGGCGAGCTGATGTGTGAGGGGAACTGCCCCCCAAGCTGTTCAGAGCAGAAGCAAGTGCCTGTGGATGGGGTCCTGGACACGCTGTGCAGAGGCTGCCGTCTCCCTGGCCCAGCCCAGCAGTAGCACAGGCAGGAGAGCCTGCGGCAGCAGCGCATCCGAAGAGGATGTGCCGCGTTTCCCTGCCTGCCTGAGCATTTAAGCACATGATTCATACCTTTCATACCTGGATGTCCATACCTTTTTTTAACAGACTCTGACTTGGGTGGACTCAGTGAGGCCAACTGAAGTCGCAGGAGGCTGTGGTGAGAGCCTGGAGTCTGGAAACCCCCTGCTGAGAGGCAGGTGCTTAAAAACGCACATAGAGGCTGAGATCTGCAGCCTGACTTTCAAATGGGCAGAGAATATGACATTTCCCACAGGCTTTAATAGCAACTGTTTGGAAACAAAACAACAAAACTACCCAAAAGATTTGGCATCTGTGTGCCTAACATCAAGTTTTCACTTCCTTTTTATGTCCAGGTCCACATTTTCTTTTTACTACAAAGAAGCTTTTGCGTGCTTTGCAGTGGGAATTTAAAGGAAGAGGCAGGATGAAAAATAGAGTAGGTGCATTGGGTCTTCTGGTCTTGATCTTGCAAATGCACTTATCTGGGATGCTGCAACATGACACGAGGTATGCGAGATCCATGGAGAAGGCTATGTTTGACCGTGATAGACCTGAACCTTTATCGGCAGGAGCCTGACCAGCAATCCTGTGTTCAGAAGCTATAGCTCCATTTCCCCCAGCAGCTGCTGGAGCAAGCCTTCTACTAACTCCTGGATAGACTAATTCTTTGACCTTCCCTGTAAGCTGTGATTTAAAAACACGAATATGGTTTTTAAATGTTTAGATAAAAATCAGCGCTCAGCCCACACCTTCCTATTTTCAAACTAGGAATTTCTAACTGGACTGAAGTACAGATCTGTGACAAGAAGAGATGGCAGCTAGAACTGTCCTGGTGACTGATTTTGCATTTGCAAGTTACTATAGAAAACTTTTCAATCCAGAAATATTTTAGCTGGCACTTGTTTAAATTGGATCCTCTTAAAATAGCATGAGTTATTTTAGAAGTCTTTTCTGCCTTGAGCTTCTTAGTACCTATTAGGAAATATTAAGTGTGCATTCACTGTGCTAAAAAGAATAATGGAGATCTCAGAGCAATCAGTTCTGTGTGGGATGCTTAAAGCGTTAACATATTTTGAAGTGATTATTTCCAAACGAAGATACCTAGAGTTAGAAGTGATCATAATGTGACTTTTGCAGTTGAAAGACATAGAGTAGGAAATATAGAGAGCTGGCAGCGTGTATGTGTTCTGAATTAGGATTAAGTGTTTATGTGTGCACTCTCTCAGCCCATTTCTATAGCATTATTAATATCCGTCCATATGTAATTGATTTAAAAGCTATTCACTCTAAGAGTCAGTTTCTGTGATCTGAGAACATCACACAGAGCTACTAATCTCAGCCAATTTAAAGCAAATAATGTTATTTGTTATTGTACAGCTGGTTTTATTGTTTCCTTTTTTGTACATAGGAAGAAATTTTCTTTTCAATGGGAAAATAACCACTGCTGCCACAGCAGAGGGAAAAACCTTTTGCCCGTGTCTTCATTTTGGATGGAGAAGCATGTGCCAGAGAAAGCCACATGATGCTAGACAGGCATGTGCAGCGGTGAGCTTCTATCAGGCACAGCTTTGGCCATCCTGCTGCCCATTGGGACCCTCGTGATTTTGGGAGCATTAATATTTGCTTCTCTCTGGAAACCTCAGGGAGTTTCAGGCTCCCCAACCGATCTGGGATGGGAGCTCCGGGTAGTGACTGCAGTAACACCTTCAGGTTTTGAGATGCTTTTTCAGCTGCAGTCATGAGGAGGTGGCAATTGCATGACCCTGTGGAAAGCAGAACGGTGATGCTGTGAGGGGACTGGCAGCCAAAGCAGCTGATAACTAACTGCCTGCCTACTCCCAGGGTGAGGCCATGGTGTGGAGAGGATGGCAGGAGGAGGAGGGACCCGCACCTCAGACCAGTGTGGTAAGGCAGGGTGAAGCGGTGCTGGGAGGTAGGCAGGGGGTAGTTGTGTTACAGGCTGGAGCAGCAGCAGTTTGCAAGTGTATTTTTGCAAGCTTCTGGGGGCTATTCTGAAAAGAAAGAAGTACCACAGGGGACAGGGACAGCCTGTAGGGATCATAAAACTAGTGCCCGTTTTCCCTGCTAAGTCCCAGGGCCAACCCTGCAGCTCTGCTTGCAGCATCTAGAATGGACCTTCCTCTGTTTATGTGAGCACATCCCCATTTCTGGCACTTTTTCTGTAATGTGTATTCATAAAGATGCTAATTCCCACCAAAAAAACAGAAATTGGTGCATGACAAAAAGTTTGGCTTTTACCACAGCATGGTAAAAAAGTCATGCTCTTTCTTTTTGCTTGTCTTGCTTCTTGGAGCCAGCAGTTTAGGCGTATCTCTCTGTAACTGAGCAATCCTGAAGGACAGAGGTTTCTGTCTGCTGCTTGGGCTGCTGCAGCTCTTTCTAAGTCCACCTTATTACTGAAGTTGCTGCTACTTAGCCAAGGAATTCAACACAAACACCCATCATACACACAGACACAGACACACACACATAATTTGATAGCTCTGCATGGCTCTTCATCCAAAAACCAAAACAAAATATGTCTGGTCTGCATTTGTTCTCAAAAGTGACCCCTAGTCTGCTGAATTTAATGATTTCTCTTCCTTACTCAGTGTGCTAACAGCTATGCTGTTAGAAACAGAAGGTAATGTCTGCACTTGGAGTTTTCTCCTTACACAAAATTGCCTGAGCCTTCAAGCTCCTTTGTGTTGTGTTTGGTGCTGTGCAACAGTGCCTCCATGTTTATCAAAGGAAATGCAGGGTTTTTTCAGTGTCTTGAGTAATAGTGGAACCAAACAGCTTCTGGTGGGTGTTAAAATACTTTTCTAGTTCGACAGGTTCATACAGCAGACATTTGTTAACAAACAAAAGCACTGGTTGTTGGCACCTGCTGGAAAGGCAGTAAAAATAATTCAAATAAAATTGAAACCCATTGTGCTCATGCCTTACCTGGACCATGTTAAATGGACCTCAGAAGGGTGTTTAAATACACCCCTGTGGAACTTTTCATCAAAATGCCTTCTAAATGAAAAGACACTAAACAAGTGTTTGTCAAAAAAATGTTTCCCAGTGCCCTTCCTGCCCCAATGCCTCAGAACGTTTTGGGCTCACACTTGCGCTAAGCAAAATCTTTAAATTTGTAGTAACTGCTCAAATGGGTAGCCTGGAGAAAACACATAATGAGGAAGAAAAGTGAGACAGCAGCTGGATTCAAGCCCTTCAGGGAAAGCCGTCTGGGGTCTGCATCTGCGTAGTGGGAGCTTCAGCCCTGGTTCATGGAGTGGTCCTTTTTTTTAACACCCTCTGATGACAGCCCTGGTGGCTCAGGCCAGCTTTCCAAGCACAGCTTCACTGACATGGAGGCCCCCTCCTGTTCCTCTTGGCAGGATGTTAATATGGGCAAAATCCTCAGTATGGGGAAAAGCTGGGGCAGACCCTTTCACACATTAAACTCACAAACAGCTGGAAATACCTTCAAGGTTTGTTCCAGCAGCTGGGCACAGAGAGGGAATGATAATCCACCTTCTCCTCCTGCCACTCTGTAAGGGGCCACCCTGAACTTAGCAGCCGTGATTGTGGCGTTGCTGCAGATGGATGCTGGGCAGAGGAATGGCACAGGTTTGGAGACCAGCAGCCTGCCACCTTGATCAAATCCTGGTTGCCCCAGGTGCTCAAGTAACTGCAGCAGGAATGTACATTGGCCATGAGGCAGTAAAATAAAATGAGGTGGGAACTGGGGTACGCTGTGTACTTGTGTGGACATCAGCACTCACGCGATGATTTGAAATTGCTGGGCCGTGTCACTGCTCAGCGAATGGCTACAGCATGGCACAACAAATGTGGCAAGGGGACAGAGGCATGGATCCTACCTGCAGTGCTGCTCCTCTGTGGCAGTGAGGCCATGACCACGGCATGCTGCCCATCTTCCTTGTTTTCAGCTTTTGCTAAACAAGGTGCAGAGCTGGGGGCTGAAGCCCCACTCTGCCCTGGAAAGCCTGTCTCCTCCAGGAGGTTCTTCTGGCCAGTTCAGCATATTTCAGCCAACCACGACATGGGCTTGCTAGTGACATCTCCCCAGGAGCCCCTCTCAGACCAAGCTAATGGGACAAAACTTTCTGACATGGCCTGGGATGTGTGCCAACCCATCACCCATTGCTGGATAAATCTGCCCTTCTTGTTAGGAAGAGAGGGAATCCTGCTGTCCACTGTAAGGAGCCAGATAACTGGGGGGCACACTGCTGGATTGGATAGAGTCATTAGGGGGGCATAAAAGAAGTTACAATACAAAGGTTGTGGTAAACACTGATGGGAAAGGGAAACAATTACTGAGATAGGTCACTTCTCTATGAAATAACCTGGAACCCGTTTGAGCTAGGTGCAGACAAACTATTTGGACAAACAAAGGTCTTTCAGCTGGCAGTGAAGAATGCAGTCCATATTCAGTGTTACAGAGCTTATCCTGGACATTCTTGTGGAGGAGTGTCCCAGAGCAAGGCTGGGACACAAACAGCAGCATCGGACTGGAACTGGAGCAACGGTGTCACCTCTCTGCTTGCTACTGGAGTGACTGCAGCAGAAATGCTGTGTCCAGCCCTGAGCCTGCAGCTTAGAAACACACTGCTAGTTTGGAGGAGGCTCTGAGAAGGGCAATGAGAACAATTAGGAGACCAGAAAACTTGCCTTTGTAATGAAAGAGTTGGGAGTTCAATTTATTTGACTTATCACCCAGGAGGCCAGGGGCTGACTAGATCCACATCTGTAAGTATCTGCCAGGAACGAGGATGTGATGACAGAGGGCTCTTCGGTCAAGCAGGCAGATGGATAACAAGACCCAGCCACTGCAGGTTAAAACAAAACAAATACAAAGCAGAAGTGAAGGGTAGCTTTTACCAGCTGGGTTAATTGAGAGCTGTGGTGGGGTCTCAGTCTTGCTCCAGAGGTTGCCCTTCAACCTCAGCACTCCTGCCAGCTAGAAGGGCGAGTTAGCAGAGGAGCAATCCCTGCCTTGCAGTTCACCTGGGGGAAGGCTGGCAGGGTGGTGTGGGCTTGCTTTAGTCCCCAGGGCCATGCAGCTCTGTGGATGGCCCCACTGGGGCTCAATCTTCTTCCCCACAGTGACTTGCAGGTGTTGCGTCCTCCAAAGTGGAGGAATCGCACAGGAATGCAGCAGCAATGCCTCTCCCCTGCTGGCTCAGCTCAGGTCTTGCTTTACTGCTCTCCAGGGGTGCGAGGCAGGACCACTGGCACCCTCTGTGGCGTTGGCGCTGCAGGAAGCACTGCCCTGGCATGGGTTGCTTGGCCAGGGGTCTGAGGTGAAGGTGCTGGCTTTCAGCTGACAGGCCCCCAGGGTGCCCAGCCTCTTGGATACTAGGGAAGGTACTACCTGCAGATCAGGGATCTAGCACCATCTCCCTTCACTCCTTTATCTCAGCATAACCCTTTTCTACTCCCCCTTGGGCCCCAAACCTGGCTGATCCAAGTGCAGGGCAAGTCTGTCCTGCTTTGGCTTATGCTGGTGGGAGCAGCATGGTTGCTTCTTGGAGTGGTCCAGCAAGGGAGGAAGGGAAGGGAAGGGAAGGGAAGGGAAGGGAAGGGAAGGGAAGGGAAGGGAAGGGAAGGGAAGGGAAGGGAAGGGAAGGGAAGGGAAGGGAAGGGAAGGGAAGGGAAGGGAAGGGAAGGGAAGGGAAGGGAAGGGAAGGGAAGGGAAGGGAAGGGAAGGGAAGGGAAGGGAAGGGAAGGGAAGGGAAGGGAAGGGAAGGGAAGGGACCACAACTGGATGCCCGGTCCCCCCTTTCCTCCTTGCCACTTTAGGGAGGGAGAGGCTGTGTGGGTAGTACCTCCTTAGCCTAGGCAAGGAAGGCCAAGGACACAAGAAGCATGGGCAAGGCACATGTGATTACCAGTGGAAAGTTAAAGCCTAGCTTTGGTAACACATATGTTTGGGCTGTCTGTGTTGCCACCACTCTAGGTAGTCTGCAGAAAAAAACTAGCATCTCAAGCTAACTAAGGTGGATGGACTTTTGTCTCTCCTGCTTGGGACTAGCACATCCACATTTCGTGGCAGATGACTCTCATGTCCTCTGGATCCCATGCACTGTCTGTGTGCCCTTGAAACAGGATAACCTTTTGGGGTGGAGGTCTATAGGATGATCACGGGGAGCTGTCCTGGGCACAAGGCACCTAAGAGAATCTGTCTGTCTGTTGAGGATAATGGAAAAATTATCCTGTCAGCTGTGCACAGGTATCCTCCAAGAGGAAGTTAGATTGCATGAAATCATTGCTACCAGTCTGGGATCAGAGTCTGGGAGTGAAACAGACAGACCCTTGGCTTGGGCTGTTGACATGGCTTTGCCACCTGCTGCATTGAAGTACTACTTCACTACTATTGCTGCATCTGGCTATATTGATATTTTATAAGACCTTGCACAAAAGCTCAGAAGGGTTTTCCCTGCTAGCTGAATGGCCAAATTCTCATTGTGATCCCAAGGAGTAACTCTAGTGCTCAGCTACGCAGTTTTCTGTCCTAGCTATGGAAGTAGCTGATACTGTCTCTGAGAGACTGTATGACTTCTTAAATGCAAAGGGAAAGCACAGAGATTTTCTGTGAGCTGCTCTGCTCCACTACTCAGTAACACATGATATTTGTTCATAGCAAACCCGTTCTCCCTAGGAAAAGATTTTCTGCTCTTCTTGGTGAAATAGGTACTGTAACACTGAAGTCCTCTAAAGAGGACATTTTCTGCTTGCAAGGGAAAAGCTTTAAAAATCAGTTGGATTCAAGCTTTCCTCCCTTGGAGGGAGGTGAGAAGAGTACTGCATGCATGATATGAGTTGCTTTTATACACAATTTTCTTCCCTTTCTTAACACATTCCACTGAGATAACAAGAAGGGACTATTACCCAAAGCTGTAATGGTCTTCTAACCAGAGGTCTAGCGCTGGCTCTCCGTCTGTCATAAACATTTCAGACTAGAAACTGCAGACCTGGGTAATGTCCCCTCTGCATGTGCACCTCCAGTGGCCCCACAGCTGTGTGTGCCAACTTCGTGTTTTGGAGGAAAACACGTTCCATGTTTTCCAGGTTTCTCTTGGGGTTTGGGCTGTGGGGAGCCTGGCTGCAGCTCTTGTGATTTCCTTTCTTTTTCTTTACTCCTGGCATTTCCCATGGTGGCAGCCTGCTTTCCCCACGGGCCTGCTCACGTCTGTACTTCCACAGCAGGTGGGAAGAGGCAGCAAGTGCTGGTACAAAGTGAGCCTTGGGGGACACTTGCAGCTTCCTTTTATTGACTCCAGAGGCCTCTCTTGAGTTTGCAATCTAAATGGCTTTGGACTGGATAAAGGCAAATCCTTCCCTGACAAACTCCCTGGAGATTGAGTGTGTGCTCAGGGCTTGAATCAGCAGAAAAAGTTTTAGTGACTCCATTGGCTTTGAACAAGGCATGGGAGGATAGGCCAGTGGTGAAAGCCAGGAAAAGCAGAGAGCTAGTACCTGAGCAGGAGAGAGTGAAGGGGAAGAGAGACAGGATTGCTCTTCTTTTCTTCTCCATATGAAATTCTGTAATAAAAGCCAAAAAGACTTGTTTTCTGTTGCAAGGCAAACTGATTTTATAACGAGTGAGTAGGAGATTTCAGTTCTGACAGGATGGGCTGGCTCAGGGCTCATAAAACTATTATGCTTCCAGCTCTTCTAGATATGCCATCCTTGCTGGAAATGATGTTTGGCTGAAATCTGCCGTCTTTGGATGTTTGCTTGCAATTCCAGATGTTCAATGTCCTGGTTGGAGTTGTTATGCAGAAATTTAGAGTCCATGCATTGCACATGAACTGGTGTGTCCAGTGCAGGTGACCTATTTGCTACACACTGAAATGGATGTGTTGGAATTTTTGTATGTGATGCAGAGAGGGTCGTGTACTCAGGATGCCAGGGGATCATTGCACACGCTTGTCTGTGGTGGGACTTGTGCTGTGCAGCAAGCTGGACATGCATGTGCATGATTTCTGTCCTGGAAAACCCTCCATGGGGAGAAACATGGCAGCCCTGTTTGGGGTGAAAGTGTATGAGACTGAATAATTAAAGTGCTTTCACAGTTAACAGGCTGTTGAAAACCTCTACTTGGCAAGACGAGGGAGATTATCTTCCCCCTGAGGCTAAGACCCTCCTTTTGCAGGTGAAATATATAAACGTAAGTGGAGGAACGCTTGATGGGACCACAGACCATCCAGCTCCAGTATCCAGTCTCTGACTATGACCAGTGAAAAATGCTCTACTGGACAAGCATAGTATGGGAGATAATATTTGGTGACAGTTTGGCAATTCAGGTAAAATCCCGGTCTCAACACCTCTGACAGCTAAGTTATGTGGAGAAGACGACTTTTTCCTGTTTTGGGGATAGGCTGCTGAAGAGTTGAATGATGGCTCTCCTTCTGTGATGTGAGATTAGTGATTTCCTGACTGTCGCTCCATGACTATCTTACCTCCCCCAGCTGTCCCTCCTCGGCTGAAGTCCGTGTCACCTGTCCTCCCACAAGGGACCTGTCCTTTTCCTGGCCCCACCATCTGCCTCTGGTCCCTCTGCCCGTTACAGCTGCCACTGCGGCACTAGATGGCAGGTTGCTTCGTGTGAGCACAACCATTTCCCACCCGCTTTCCCAGGTCTTCATCTCCAATCCCCATAGCACGGCACCTCAAGCATCTTTTTGTTACTTCCAGTCGTGGCTCCCTTTGCTGACCATTGGGAAGTAAGCTTGCAAAATGTCCCTGGTTCACTGTGAACTGGAGGTGCGAGAGTAAATTTTAATTACTCCCTGAATCCAGTGGGTTGGACAACCTCTCCCTGCAGCCCAAAAGCGCTGTGTGTTCCATTCTGTAAATCAGGTGCTTTATTAGATCCACTGTAGCAGAATATGCAATGTAAAACTGAGTGTAGACTTATTTTAGACACAGTAGTAGCCAAATTAAGAAGGGAAATATCTTTGACTTACTGGGGGAAGTAATTTAGGAAGAAACTGGAATGGTTAATTAGAGAAAATTATCTCAATCTAATGCTTTAAGGCTAATTTAAATGCTCCACTTTCTTTCATGTAAGGAAAAATCTTTTTTAATAGCTTAGATTATTATCAAGGGATGTAAGTTTAGCAGTAGCAACAAATTTTTATAAATTTTCCATCTAGAAATACTGTTAAAGTGGTGCCCAAAATATTGCAACAGAGATGTAAAAATCATAGTGGGCTTCTATTTTTTTCTTTTTTTTTTGTTCTTGGGGGGTGGGAGGTTGGGGGCAGGAAGAGGACAGGGAAAGAGATTTATGAAGCTTTTCAAGTTTTAATGTACAGCGTAAGCGCTAGAAACTTTGAGATCAAAAGCCATACCTGTGTGATTCCTGAATTTCAAACTATCAAAAGAAACAATCTCTTGACAAAATCCTGGGATTTATCAGGGTGCCAGTAAAAATGCTTCTTTTTCATGGTAGGTATCATATTGCAAATTCCCAAAACATTTTGTTTGGTTTAAACTAAGAAATTTAAAAAAGCCTCAGATTAATTGCCTACCCTTCATTAATTTAATCTTTTACCCAGGCTCCCAGTTGTTAAACTAAGAGCTTGGGAGTGATGTTTGACAACTTTCCCAAAGCAGAATTCTGGCTTTCACCTGCCAAAGACCTGAAGTTTTGCAGGTTGTGCTGCCTGTGAGGTGGTAGTAGACAGTCAGCTTGCATCTGTAGAGTTGCTGCAAAGGCATGACCAAAGTGGGAGAGAAAACCCGCTTGTCCCATTACCGCTATGTTCCAGCCTCCTTTGCCTTGGCTGGGGTTGTCTGTCTTTTCCTTATTATTTCCTTTGCTTTCCAATGCAGTAGTTCTCCAGCTGAAGAGACTCCTCTCCTGGGACACCTTGTACCTGATTGCTTGCTAAAACTGTGATTGTTTGAGAGAAGCCTTGGTTGGATTTTACTGATTTTTCAGTTAGAAGAGGACACTACTCTTTTTTTTCTGTCTGCCCAGTTTCCTGTGCTGCCCAGGCTGTCGCACCTGATGCAAACAAGGCAGTGTATTAGAGAAGCAAGGACAAAACAGGGCCTGGAGGTGGACTGTGACTACCGCTATCCCTGTGAGAGTGCCACACCGGCATTTGTTGCTGTCAGCACTGTACTTTTTCTGCCACAACGTGAAGCATTGGGATACCAAATTTTTAGTCCCTACTTTCATTTACCTTAATTCTCACAAGAACTAAAAGCAAGGCAGCCAACAGCTCAGAAAACCCCATTCCTTCCAAAATCAGTAAAAACCTGTTGCGTAGTTACATGTTCAGTGTGAGTCCAGGCACCAGCCTGTGTACGGCCATTAGGCTGTGCATGAGGGAGAGTTTGTATAGGAGACTCCAGAAAATTGCCTTAATGAGTCAGTACTGTACAGCTCACACAGGGGTAGCCTTTTATTTTCTCCTGAGAGTTGGTAACCTATTAAGCTACTCTAAGATGCAGCTCTACCCTCACACCTCAGGGAAGGATGAATGCCATTTAGTCACTGGGTAGATAACACGTCTCATGACAGTATCTGGAATTACCTAATGAGAAGTTGTAGGATATTTTTTCCCTTTGGGAGATACATTTTCAATGTAATTATGCATCTCCTACACCAGGGATTCTTTGCTTCAGCTAGTGTAAATTCTGCTTTTCACTGCATTTTTTGCAGAGGAGTGGGACAGATTCTGCTATGTTCGTCTAGAATAAATATGCAGTGATTCATATTTTCAGTAGAATAATTCCATTATGCCAATGTTACTATAATAAATGTGTCATTATTTTTTTTTTGTATAGCACAGTTCTGACAGTATTGTGTTTTGAAAAACATTAGAAGAGTGGATTAATTTCTGTAAAAGTGGTCAGCACTCCACTTCTTATATAAGCATGATGTGGCAGCTTTGGGACCAGAATACAAATGGCTCCTGAAGGTATCTCTCTACTTACGAATTTCAATGTTAGGAACTCTAATAACAGTGAAATGCCACGATGACTCCTTTGTGCCACTCTGGCACAAAGCTGGCGAGCAGGGCATGTACTGAGCTGATGACTGCATTCCCAAATGTTCATTAGCATTTAGCCCACAACTTTTGTAAACAGGACCAAAATGGGTATTCACCTTAAATTACAAAAAGGAGTTATAAGAAAGTAATCAGCACATTCAGTGCTGTATGTATGCTTTCAGGCATAGATCAGCCTTCAGCCTCAATGGGGGCTGGGAAGGAGCAACCTACAAGCGGGTTACTTGGTAATAACCCAATGCCCAAGACTTTTGTGTCTTTCCATGGAGCAGCTGATTCTGGCCAGAGGATTTTAGCTGGATACACCACTGGAGTTTTCTAGTGTCACAGATGCTGTCTTCACAATTGCAATTAAAGACTTTTGGAAGGGATGATGTAATAGCACATGGGGCAAAACCTGAAAATAGGGCCAGATTCTGATCTCATTTGGATTAATTTTAATGTGGAGCAAATCCAAGAATTTAAACAAAATTAGTTCATGTGCAGCTACTGTAAATGGAGCCTGAGTTTGCTCCAATCTGCCACACGCCTCAGTCCATCCCACTCAGCCTTTCTCTCCGATGCTCAGGCAGCATGCTAGCCCGATGTTGTGATGGCCACAGGGAGACAGTTGCTGTGTGCATGCTCCATAGTGCCTTGTTTGCTCTGTGGCTTTGCAGAGGTTGGGAACAAACAGCCCAGATGCCTACAGCAGACCTAGGTTCCTGCCAGCTGTCGCCATCAGAAGGCATGGTAGCAATGAGGCTGTACTCAGAATGACAGTTTCATATACCCTCTACCTGCATCTGTGATGCCCTCAACATGCCAGTATGAATCCTGATGGGGAAAGGGAACTTGCAGGGGTAGGATGCAGCTGCAGAAGCAAGGGAAGACAGCAAAGGCTGAAATGGCATGGCAGAGAAAGAGGTGGGGAGGCTGGGTATGAAATGTAGGGGCAGAAAATGGCAGGTCAGAGGAGTTGGGAAAGGCTGGGGAAGGAAAGAGGCAGACAGCTGTTAAAGTGGCTTGAATTAGTGTGGAGAGCTTTCATTGAACAGGCCAAAGGGAGAAAGGGAAGTCTCTCCGCCTATTTTTAGCCAAGCAGCTGAATTGCTCCACTTCCCTGCCCGCGGGGGTCGGGTGGTAATGGAAGCCACCCTCTGAGCAGCAGCCGAGCAGGAGCAGGGCTGTGCTTTGCCTGCAGGTATGACTGATTTCCGAGAGCTGCGTGATGGCATGTGCTGCAGCGCAGACCTCCCCTGAGCTGAAGTTCAGGAAAATGAAAATGCTAAGGGACGTGGCCATGGATGGGCATGTGCGTGCTGCTGGCCATCCCAGGAGACCGGGGGCATCAAGGGCTGCAAGTGGTCCTCCTCTCTCGACTGCTAGGAGACCATGGCTACGCTTGGGCAGAGGTGTGTCTCATCTTGCAGGTGAGCTCCCCATCAACCTCGTATGGAGCTGCCAGTCTCCATTTCAGCACTTGGTGCATTCCCTGTGTCTGTGAGCTTGCATGGCACATCATTTTGGGTATCTTCGGTAAATCCTCAGCTATCTAGGGAGATTATCTTCCTAATTTATCAGCAAGCACCTTGTGCTTTTCCAGAGGGCAATTCAGTGCAGCTAAATTAGATTCCTGCGTTGCTTTGTGGTTTGAAAGAGCCTTTATCTCTGTCTTAATGACTGCAGAGTACATGCTTCCTGCTCACATGCTTAAGTTAGGTGATGCTGTACATATACTACTGATTTCCTGTGGTCCATGTCCAGGAATTAACACCATGTATTCTTGGCCTTGTGGGAAGGCATCATCTCAGAAATATAGATCAAGGGTGTGCCTAGCTGAGCAGACAGGATGGGAGATGAGGTGTAAGGCTGAGGGTGATAAAGGAAGAGAGAGGATCAGGGCTGTGCTGACATGAGTGTTAGTCACACTTACAAAGACCTGACTGGGTTTCCTTCTCTACAGGGAAATCTAGATGATGTATTCTCAAGAGCCATTTTCATCAGTATTGGTCTGTGGGGAAGTATAAAAAATCAGGTCATTGTGCAGATTTTTTTTTTAACTAACATTTTTATTTTTACTGTAACCTTTTTTTCTGCCATCACAACCCTGAAGATGGTGTTTGAAAAAGAAATGGATGAACTGACATCACCTTTTTGTCCTCCAGGGATCTGTGAAGAGAAGAGGAGATGAAATGTAGCAGTTAATTCACCAGTGCCAGGATCATATCTTTTATGCAGAATATGGCCATCAGGTTTAGTTTCTGGTTTTGTGATTTTGAGTTATTATCCACAAAGGGTGGGTGCAAGGGGACCACAAAGGATGGGGTTCTTGTTCATTGAGATAATCCCTCGCAGCTCAGCTTGTGGCTGGTGAAAAACCAGGCTTTGCTGGGGCTGTGTGGTTTGCCAAATGCAGGCAACAGCATGGCTTGTTGCACCATTGCTGGTGGTGCCCTAGGAAGAGGCAGAGCTCATTCATTCCCTACAGATTAAGTGTGCCGTGAATGTGGTGGCCATAACCTAAAGGGACAGAGCCTAATAAAAAAGGGCACTATCAGCATCACAGGGCATCCGTGGCCACAAAACAAGCCATCTTGTCCTGCTGTATCTGCTGTCCTTGCTTAGTTTACACTTGTGGGTATGTATGGCTTACGGTGAGGAGAACAAACTCTCTGGGAAGAAGCTGGCTGGAGGGAAGGAAGATGAGCTGGCGCTGAGTTACAAGCAGCAGCAGCGATCCTCTGGGCACCTTTCTTCCCTTCCACTTCTGTGTGGAAGTGAGAAACTCTGGCAAAGATTAGTGTTAAGTCTGTGTCTGTTCTGAAATCAGTTTAGGCACTTTAAAGATATTGTGTGCCAGTGTCTTTGGGTTATTAGTTTGTCTGTTCCTCAGCATGTTGAGGAATTGGGGCAGTGGAAGCACTCAGTGCTAGTTTCTCTCTGACATGTAGGAGGCAGCAATTTGTATGATGTGTCTGGCTAACTGTGGCATAGGTCTGGTGAATCTTTTCCTGCCCCAGGTGCCTTGCAGAAGCAACTTATTGATGGCACAGTGCTTTCCACCTTTAATTACCTTGGCCTGGGGTGGCTGATGAATGTTGTCACCAGCATGTATTAAGCTCCATGTGCAGTCTCATCCTTCGGTTTCCCTCAGCTCCTCATGTCCTTGTCCCAGGACAGAGTATGTGTGAGGACCACGTGCTTTTCCCCAGCTCCTGCAGCAAATACAAGCAAGATGGGATGCTGCTGGCAGTACCTTCTCCTCCCATGCAAAATGGCTGCACAGCTCTCTCTGAGTTTGCTTCAGGGCAGGGCTGTGGGTCGTTTGAGCAGAGAGTGAGGTCAGAAGTCAAGCAGGCAAGATGCAGTGAGTAGAGTCACACCTGGGCAATTTCTGGGATGCTTTCTGGGCCCTTCTTGGTATATTTCTCCCAACTCGTTTGCACATGGGCCTGGGAGCCATACGTCCCTTCATGCCGCTGTTACTGCCCTGGCTGCTGATCTGAATGAAAAGGTTATTAGGAAAGGAGGAAAGCTTGGAAGCAAAGAAATTGCCTTTCTGTTCATATGCCCAGTCTTCACAGGGGCCACAGGAAAAGTCAGTTCAGGCAGGCTTGGGTTTTGAATAACTCTGTTGGGTTGGATTTGGGCAATTTAGCCCAGTTGCTGCTCTGGGTCTTTCAGCTGGTGAATGCACTGCCAGAGCCTGAAGCAGACCTGAGAGTAGTGGGCAGATGGCTCCTGCTGGGCTTGGAAGCTGCTGACTTCCTGCTGGCCACAGAGGAGGAAGGATAGCACCCTTCTGAGCTCCTGTTGAGCTCCCTGCTGAGCTCAACTGAAATGTGATCTTGCTGTAGCAGCTGCCTTTATCGCTGAGAGACACCACTAGGCTTCAGATGGTATCTCACAGCTCAGGACCTGCTGGAAGCTCTGACCTGGCATTCCCTTCCCTTCTGCACAGAGGCAAACCAGCCTGCTCCGTCTGGAGTGCCAGCGGGAGCTCAGTGGGTGTTATGGCCAACAGTTGATAAATAGGCAGAAGGTGGGCACATAGCATACTGCTGCATCCCACCTCTGCTCTAAGGTCTGGGCTCTGGGCTCCGGGCTCCAGTGCAGTCCTAAGATGGGGGCTGGTGTCATTCTTCTGCAGGATAAGTTGCTGCAAAAGGAGAACCACAGGCACTCCTGTCACAAATTTTCACCAAAGGAAAACAGATGCTCAAGTATCAGTCACTCAGCATCTCTGTCCTGGCTTAGAAAAACGCATTGAGGGAGGGGTCACACTGCCTTGGTCCACATCCACCCTCAGGCTGATCCTGGGGACTCCAAGGAAGTTTGCTTCTCCCGGAAGAGAGCCAGAAAATTTTCACTGGGGATGCCAGGCTTTGAGGGTAAGTAAGCAGTATGCCTCCCATTGAACTGCTGGAGATATGCTTATCTGCCTTCAAGAAAGGGCTATGGGTGGCCCCAGAAGCAATGGAAGAGTATCAAGGAGTTTTTGGAGCTGGCTGGTACAATTATTTTAATATTGCTGAGATTTTAGTATAGCTGTGATGTGTTAGGGCACTGAGAGCCTTGGGCAGACATCTTTTTATTATTGTTTAAGCTGATATGATGAATCGCTGTTGGTACCTGATCTCAGCTAGATCTGATACAGTGGCTGTCTCTACCTGCTGTTCTGGTCTTGCAGCTTTTTCCATTGTGCAGTTTCTGCAGATAAGATCTGTGGTGTGATTTGAACATGAGGTATTGGGGGTACAGAAAAACACTGAGATTTCCAGGAAGCTGAAAGGTACATGAACAAGACTTCAGGGATGCTGCATGTTTGAGTCTTGGCTCATTTGGAAATCCAACAGATGAAACCAACTTCTTCAAATTTTGCTGGCAGAGAAATCACAGATGTATCTGTAGCACTTTCCTTTTTCTGGCATTACTTCATAATTCCAGCCAATTTGGCCTTTCCTCTTCTACTTCAGGCCTGCTGTTCCCCAGAGCCTATTTCAGCCTGAGTCCTCACAGGCAGCACATGGGTCACGGTGGTTCACAAGAAGATGTTTAGCTCTTTGGCTTCATCTCGAACACTCATTCACTACGCACATTTTGAGGTGCATGGCAGCAGATACCTCAGGCAAGCAAGGAGAGTGACTAAGAGGCAAGGATGTGCTGTGGATGCACCCTGGAAATGCTGCTATGTTATGTAAGCATGGAGGACCTGGGCTTGATGTAAGTATTTGATCACAGCCTTGAACACATCCCTGCCTCTCCCAGCAGGCTCAGACTAAGCTGCTGACATGCACAACAGCTTCAGTTCAACAAGGCTTAATGCGCATGGGTTTAATGCTCTCTTGCCTATGCCAACCCTAGGCAAAACCCTTGTTTTTGGAACAAATCAGGGGTAAAGCAAACAAAGCCAAAAGGAAAGGAGGCAAGAAGAACTGCTCATAGCAGTTACTGTTCAGTTCAGGCAAATGAGAGCATTTTATTATCCCTTGCACAGTATCCAGGGGAACCTCAGGAGCTCCCTAGCAACAATGCAGCAGGAAAAGGAAGTGTCTTAATTCCTGGAGCAAGTGTGTTTGTGTAGAGCTATTGGCCCATGGGCGCTATCTGTCCTGGTTATAATGGAATGGAGAGATGCTACCTCATTCCACAGTAGTGCCAGGCAGCAACAACAGCAAAGGCTGCAATTTCTGGAACTGAGAAAGAGGAAAAAGAGCAGTCATGGTCTAAAGGACCATGTGGTTGCTTCATGAAGAAATTCTTCTCCAGTCATTAGCTGAGATGCACAGCCAGTCTGTATATCTTATAGAGTAAAGCTGTTGTGACCTCCCCATTCCACCTGCTCTCGTAAAAATCCACCTTTTCAAGTTCCTTCCCTCCTTTTCTATCTCCATTTAATCGTCCCTTCACCCAAATCTAAGGTTTCCTTGTTTCTGAAGATGGCATACCTGATCTTGCCATTTTTTCTCTTACTGCTTTTCTATAAGTGGATCATTATGAGAAAATGGGAAACTGTACCCTCTCTGTTCCCTTAGGATTGGCTTTATAAAGGATCCCAAATTTCCTTGATGGCAAAGCTTTCAAAGACAAAATGCAGCCTCTGCAACAAGCAGGTACTAAGGTCCTTTAGGAACTGAAAGATCACTGACACTGGAAACAAATGGCTCCATGTATAAATGTCATCCTACAAATCTGATTGTAGAGTTTTAATTTTGAAATTGTGCTTAGGTGCGTCCTCCCTTTATTATACAGGCCATCAGTGCATCTTTAATTTCCTCTGTATCTGGGATTTGTTTACCTGATGCAGTTCCCCTGAAAGGCACCATGACAAGGTGCACTTTGCACGTGTTCAACTTCAGATGAAGGCAGTATCTGAGAGTTGGTTGTGCCCCTCCAGTTCTTCCAGCACTGGGCTTTGTTTTCGCTTGGTTGGACTGGTACATAAATATCTGTAACCAAAACTGAGCTGTTAACAAAAAATCTCACTCTTTCCTCATAAAGTCTTGAAAAAACACCATGTTGCACTGTTATCTCCACATGTAAGCTCTGTTCATGGCAGGCACTGGTGTGTCTTCCTCCAGAGATGGGATTGCTGGGAAAGAGTTCATAGCTGGTCCCAGGTGTCTGTGGGACTGGTAGCTTCTTTCTGTTGCTCACCAGGGTGTAACTTCCAGGCATCTTGTTCAGGTTAAGAGCTGCAGACACCTGGAACAGAGTTTGCCTTTCTGCTTGGGGAATGTATGAGGCATTTTGTCCAA
This sequence comes from Aptenodytes patagonicus, assembly GCF_965638725.1. Taxonomy (NCBI): domain Eukaryota; kingdom Metazoa; phylum Chordata; class Aves; order Sphenisciformes; family Spheniscidae; genus Aptenodytes; species Aptenodytes patagonicus. The sequence goes on from NC_134982.1 coordinate 57,939,325, forward strand.
AATGTTGTGTTTTTTCCCTAGATTGTTCTGACGATGGGAAAGGGATGGAGCACTCCCTTCCCCCATGGGATGCATTACCTTCTCCTGTCTTGACATGAAGAGTTTTCCTGACTAAAGGAGGCATGGCCATAACTGGGTAATTTTGCTGTTCTCTAGAGCACTCTGACTAAGGGGGAGTAAAATTTGCTTTACTGCTGATGCACATTGAACTGCAGACACCTTGTCATGGTGTAAGTATCTCTCCTTTATCCAATACTGCTATGGGTATCTGTGTACTATGCCACTTTCCACATCAGCAGGGTAAAATTTTGCTGGTTTCATGGGCATCCAGCATCCCCTGTGCTTGGTCATTTGGGGATGAATCTGTGTTCCCCCCCGTTTAGTGCTATTGCAGCATTTGCAGCCATGATGAGCTGAGCAGAACTTGGGTTGATGATTCATTACTGGAAGAGTGTTGAGCATACAAATGAGAGGGTACAATCAGCAGTGGAGCTTGTTTTGCGTATTTCTGCTCTACTTTGCTTCACCAGCAGGAACATTTCTAAGACCAGCCTGCAATCCTCTGCAGCCCTGATGGCCTGCTCTCTGTCAATGTAGCACTGTAGAGACTCCTCTAACATGCACAAGCAGTGAAAGGAGTCTTGTACTTACTGAATGTGAAGTGCTGCTGGCATGCACCTATGCTAAGTACCTCCTCTCCTGGTGGCCTCTATTAGTGCTTTTTATTAGTCAGGCAAGTGAGCAGTTCAAACAAACACCAAAAAAAAATTTAAAAAATGGACATATGCATCTCACTGCCCTCCTCATATAAATCAGTGTGCAGTGATGAACCCTTATTATTTGTGTGCTTGTAGCTACTTGTAGATGGCCACAATCCAGATTAGATGCTCTGTGCCAGCACATCTGATTGTCAATAAGAGGCAGCTTGACTCAGCTGAAGCAAAAGCTTTTTCTGCCTATGACAGAAGAGTGTTGCTAAAGTTGGCTGACTCCCGGACTGTGTAGGATATATTCCAACTAAAATGGTTTTTTTTCTTGCTAAACATCTTCCAGCTTTTTTTTGAAGAAATACATTCAGAATTTCTCATAAGGCATTGGGCAAAGCTGACAGTCAGCACTTTACATGCTCTGCTCTCTTTCTGGTGAAAAGAGGCAGGTTTTGGTGTAATTCCATTGACTGCAGTGGTTTTGTTTCCATTTGTCCTCATCAGAGACGTCAGAATCAGGATCTGACATTTATCCATTGGTGGCAGAAACGTCAGTGCTGGCTGAAAGGCAGGTGGAGGTGGAAGGGAACAAGCCTCAGTGAAGAACACAAAAGGATCAAGGTACCATCCCTGTTCCTGAGAAGTCTCCTGTTAGTGCTGAAGTGGCCAGCAGAAATCGGTTCACTGAAACCAGCAAGTGGTGGTGTGGTAGATCAGCAACACACCCATTTTCAGTGCAGTTGCTCATGCAAGGATTTACTGAGCTCCTTAGGGAAGCAGCTGAACTGGGCTATTATGCTGCCTCCCAGGTGCTGAAATAGCCTGTCGTCTCTTTGCATTAGCTATTTGTGTTGATGTTCTAGTGGCATTTCTAAGCTGAATTGGATGTTTGTTCTGGAGATGCACTTTGATGCCCGTCTCCTCTGAGCAATACAGTTATTCATAGAAGTGAGGAAATTTAGCATGCAATAGCTCAGGAAACTCGCTCTTTCCTATTTGGAGTCCTAATTAGAGCAATTAATCACTGCTGCTTCTGCCATCTAAGCTTCCAGGCTAGAATATATTGTCCTCTCTTGTCAGAGCAGAAATGTAAAAATGGTTTCCCTTTACCTGACACTTTGCCAGGAGAGCCTTTATCAGTGTCTGCCTCCTACCAACTTCTATCTTGCCTGAGAGCTGGAGCTGAAAATGCAAAGAATAAATTGACGTGACTGTTCCAAAAGAAAGAAGAGGTGTGAAATTTTGAGAGATCAGCTTCTACTCTGTTTGTGTGGGTTTTAGTTGGATTTCTCCACTTGAACTACCTTTTTTTGGAATTTCTTGTGGATTTCTGTTTTGCTGCGTAACAAGATGACCATTTTTTTTCTGGAAATACCTGGACATTTCCACTGTAGAGAGGGGGTTTCTTTCCACTTGATGCAATTAAAACTTCTCCCCACAAAGTTGCTACCTGTCGAAGTTTTCCCAGTATGTGCTCAGGGCAGAGTGGGGATGAGGTTGCTCCTCTGTGTTTTAACCACCTCTGCCCCTTGGCCTGTCCATCAGTGCTTAATTTAACTGGTTAAATGCACAATTATCACTCCACTCCCCCTGCTTCCCCATGTATGAGTGTGCATCAGCTGATGAGCTGTAGGGGCTGGGGGTCACAGAACAGCGCCATGGCCCTCTCTGTCTCAAACTATGCAGCTCTGTAAGCTAGGGACATTAGGTGCTGTAGTCGCTCTTCTGTGTGGTCTTGCGACACTGGTAACTCCTTCAGGGAAGAAAGGCATTTCTTGTGGCACCTGACCTCCTGGTGTGCTGCGTCCATGGTGCGCTGAGGCCCTGTGCTATTGAACATCTCACTGGCCTTGAGGGTAAAGTGAGCAGCTGAAGATCACAGCTGCCCCCTTCTTGCCTCTTTTCCTTGTGAGACCTGTGCAAAAGTGTGGTGGTATCTTCCTGTCCACAGACCTGCAGGTTTCGCTGGGGCCCCCCATGGAGCGTGACTGGGGAAGAGTCTGGTGTGTCTCCATGCTGCTGGAAGTGCCTGCACTTCTGCTGAGATATGGTGGCTGAGTGGGGGTTCTCTCCTGCTCCACTGCAGCACCAGACAGAACAGGTAAGCTTGCCTCACCAGTGGCAGTGACCTGGCTAATGAAGATGGCCATCTGTCCACAGCCAGCACACACATTTTAGCTGTGCACACACACAACTGAAAACTTCCAATATGTAGCTATGAACACAGTAGGTACTGGACTGCAAGTCTAGTCTAGTCATGTACAAAATAGTTTTTCAATAGTCATCTGGAGATTTGAAGCATTTCCAGCTACATGTGTAAGGCAAGTTGAAATTCCTGTTATTGTTAGCCTTTGCTGCATATTGTGAACAGTGTGACAGCAGAATTGTGAAATATCCATTTTCCTTTGGTGTAAATGCCTTCTGCTGCTTCCTTATCAGTCAGCTTCAAAACCTCTTACAATGAAGCAATTCTTCGGATCTGAGATGTTAACACTAATGTTTGTCTTTTTGCTGCCCTTGATGAAAAATTAATGAACTATGAATGAATGAACAGTTCTGCCCTGTTTATGCTTTTTTCTTTTCATGCTTGGATGCCGGGATGCATTTACTGAAACAGGGCCAGAGTTGCTTTTTGACTTTTGAGATAAATCGGTCTAGGAAAACTTCCAACAGGAATCTTCATTCTTAGAGCTCTGGATCTTGCAGACCTTATGCAGATAAGAACTGCCACAGCCTTCAGCAAAGGACAGCCCAGAGCGTCATACAGCTCTTGTAATGTGCCAAACATAGGACACAGGCAAAGGTTTTTCATGTCTTGTTGCTCATTTCTATTTATTGTCTCACCACCTGATTGAATAATTCAGTACACCATTGGCAGACTCTCCCCGCCAAGCACAGAGGCAGTAGGGAGCGTTGCACTTTGCCATCCTGAGGCTGTGTGCATGCTTTTGCTTTGGAGAAGTTGCTAGGGGAAGCAAAGGATGAAAATTGAACCCAAGACAGAACTTAACACCTCTGTTGTGAAGGTCTGTAATTTGATCACTTTCATTTTGTTCAGGGGGGAATAAAGACAGTCCTCCTCTCCCCATTCCACTTTACTTGGGCATTTTGCTTTTGCTGAAAGTGACCCAGGAGCAGTTCCCCACATGCTGCCTAGGCCCCTCTGCACCCAAGACCACTGTGTAACAAGTCTGGAGCCTTGGCATCATAACAGCAACCTGCCTTCCCCATCCTGTAACACAGGACAACATTTCACCTGGGCTGCAGCATGTCCTGCCTTACCTTCTCTCAACACAGGCACAGAACAGTGCCACAGTGCACCCATTTTCAGGGGTTCAGAAGCTCCCTGCACACATCCAGCAGGTGCTGGTTTAGTGGTGTCACAAGAGACAGCTGCTTGTTCCCACTGGCATGACAAGACAGCGTGTGGTCCACTGCATATGGGAACATGAAGCTCAACGCACTAAACAACGGTCCAGGTAAGCCTGGATGATGATGGTGCCTTTCAATATTTTCTGGTAGCTCTCCAAGGACTTTACTGAAGAGGAAGTGTCTCTGCCAGCCAAATGCGTTTCTGTGCAGCTATCTACTCCCAATTTGTTGAGAGAAGCACCCTTCTGTTCCATTCAGCATAACAAACCATTTCTTAGCAACAGTTTCACAAAGAGCTGTATCTGAATTTATTTCCTTTTGATTTAGAGCAAGGGACGAGTCAGAAAGCAGTATATGATTTTCTCAATCTCCCAGTCTTATTTTGGTGGTAGTAATTTTTTCGGTTACTAGTAATTTTGACTGCTCAGGTCAGGAGGTACTTTTCCTGGAATTAACACAGGTCTTGATTATACATAAAAAAAATTTGGACAGATTGAGTAGTTTTCAACACTTGCATTTCTGTTTCCACTGTTCTCCCAGGAGTCTAATTTAGATGATCTGCACATGCTGGTAGCTTCTGGGTGATTCAGGAAGAGGCAGATATTCTAAAATCCAACAAAGTAGAAATTTCTCAGTGGCTTTCTCCTTTCCATTGCAAGCATGAGCTTCTTTTGGCAGGACTTTTCCATGTTTCTAGGAGCTGTTTGGCCTAGATCTAGCAAGATGAGCCTCTATTCAGATCCACCACTGACAATCCCTTGTGAATATCTTTGTGAGGGCATCCGTTTCAATCATGAATGCACAGTAGTTACATACACCTTGAGACTGTACGTAGCTCACCCAAAATCCATGACTGCCTGGTTGCCTGGGACTGGATATTATAATCTGGAGCTTTCCTTTCTGTAGCACAACTTTGTGCTGTTGTGTCCTTCATTTGTGAGGAAATGCCAAAATTTGGATGTTGGCATATAAGGCCCCATCCGCACCATGTGCCAAATTCCTTATATGACCTCCACAGGAATTGGTGGCACTCAGTAACTTGTAGGACAGTTCTACTCAATCTCCCTAAATTTAATAATTTAAATGCCTGGAGATTTCACTGAGTATTTTAGTGAGATGAGCTTTCATTTAAAATGTAGAACCTGGGAGAAAAAGCAAATTTTGAACCTTCTCTACACCCAAGTATTAGATTTCCAAAAATATATCCCTGGAAAATAATCCTTTTAGATATTATAGGTATTCTTCCATCCCCAAATCCATTATCTTAATATAAAACCAATGAATGCTTTGGAACGTTTAGTCCTCTGAACCCATTAAGAGGATCACGGTAAGCTTTCTCTCCTCCCACACTTCACTTTATCCTCTGCTAACAATGGCCACAGAGGAGACCAACTGGTGAGGACGCTTGTGGTATTTAGTAGGTGTTTAATCCCTACAGTGCTGTAGTGAAACAAACAATTCATTTGCAAAGACCATGAAATTAACTTCCTAACATCCCCATTAGACAGAACCCATGCCAGGAGTAGAAATCCAGAAGTGAAACACCGGGAACTTCTGCTACGTTGTATTGCTACTGGGATACATCTACTGGATAATTTCACTCAGGACATTGAATTTTCTGTGGTCTGGTGATGAGTCAGAGCCATTTTGTATGTGTTTTTCACTAGAAGTGTTTCGTTCCATAAAGCTTATGTAGGTCTTCCAGATATGTGAAACTCAATGAGTGAAGAAGTAGCAGTCTGCAATATCATCTCCACTCCTACCTCAGGGTAAACTCACTGACATTTAAGGCAGCTGGATCTGAAGAAGGAATGAAAGAGGACATCAGGATTTTTTTCCTCTGTAAAGGAAAATACGCTCTTCTTTTCTTTAGAGAGTCTTGTGGCTTTTTAAAAGGCTTGATCTTCAGTCTCAGATTATCTAGGATGACATCAGGGTGACATACCCATAAACTTCAGCAGAACTTCACCAAGTGCCTGAACATTGGGTGGAAAGTACATAGCAGAGCTGGCCAGCGGAAAGCAAGGCAGTTATTTGAATCAAATTTTGAGAACACCAGTTTGTGGACTTCACTCTTAGAAAGCTACACAGGGGAAGAGTTTCAGAACTGATATTGTAATAGAAAGAACATACAACCCCCCCGCATCCAACTTAATTTCTCAGATTTCTTCTAGTTGCTTTGTTTGGGCAGTGCCTCCTTTTAGGCAGGACACGCCATATACCTAATTGTTGCAACATGTATTTGAAGATCTTCCCCCAGCACTAGGTTAGCCTGTGGGCTTCCTGGGGACCATCTTTTATCTACTCAACTGTAATTAGATCAGCCATTACTGATTCTGGAATATATACTAAGCACTAGTCACAAGCCATTAAGTACTGAGAGATAATTAAGAAATTTAAAAACTGGACAGTGACCATTAGGAATTCAATCTTACTCACCCTTACGCATTTTAATTGGAAATACGAGCCTGTATTAAGGAGAAGTAACATTAGCACACTTGAAGAGTGCCATCGTATGAAATTAACAGATCTAGATTTTTACCAATGGAATTAATCTAAAATATTGGAACATCCTATAACCGAGAAATATCTAACTTAAGGAAACAGACTCGATTTCATAGTAAAACCTGGAATTTTATGTCAGGGTTCCACTTGTACAAGTTGTAAGTCCCTGAAAAACACATTTTTTGTAATGAAAGTGGCAATTAAATCCCTAGTTTCAGTTGTACTATTAGACATCCATCTGAGACAATGAAGAATAGGAAATGAAGAGCGTTAGGCTTTTCTTATAGGATATGCTGTGCTTTAAAACGTATTTTATTGATCCTAAAATTACAAGATCAATTACTGACATTTTCTTGAGGATCAATCTCGGATTAAATGGCAAAATGAAGAAAAGGTTTTCATATGTACTATGTCCAAAAGCAGAAACAGATTGCCATTCTCATGTGAACATTCAGAAACCTTTTCTGATGATTAAACAGTATGTCTGAAATATATCTAAGTTATACCAGCCACCATAGCGCTTTTTGGTGAACCAAAGAAGTCCTACAGTGAAATCAAACTTTTGAGTAAAATCTGTACTACTTTAATACAATTTCCCTCTAACATCATTTTTTCCTGTTTTTAGATTCACGTATATTCTGTCTGTCAATTACAATGCAAAGTATAAGTAACAGATTTAAGCAAGGATGTTGGAGTGTGAAAATAATTCATGTGAATTGCTAATAGGCTGGTGGGAATACATTTTTTCCACATGAAGGCAAATCCTGTCGCATCAAAGACAGCAGACTTGATTTTCCACCGTTTCATACCTTGACTAGCTGCTATTACCTGCAAAGGGGACAGGAAAGCTGGGAGCAGTCTGCTTCCAAATCAGTACTCCACTGTGACCAAAACAGCAGTATTGCGTCTATTCTTCCCTCCCTTTGAACAGATGCGAGTAAAGCTGTGAGCAAATTAAAACAACAAGCCGTGGGGCAAAAAGCAGTCTTGTCGTTTCTTCAGCTAAGCAAAATGGAGATTTGATAGCATATACACGATGTTTCTCTTCCGTTTTCCCGGGTTTTGCTACTTAAGGCAAAAGCCTTGCAGTTAACATCCTCCAGTGACATGAATCGATCAGGCTTGCATTCGCCTCAACAATCATGTGACAGGGAATGGAAAATAGAGGGACAGTATGAGTCCTCTCAGGTAATTAACCTACGCTCCAATGCTTCCCACACCAGCCTATTTTCAATTTCGGCACAGTACAGTTTATACACTCTAACATTATTGCTCAGAAGATAGAGTGATGATTCAGGTTTACTAAAAATGGCTTCACAATATTGCAATCATGCTTGTGAAGCTTCATCTTGTATCCTGTATTTATAAGTTTCTTCTCACTGAGAAATAAATACGTGTGGTGTTTTATCAGAAAAGTTAGTCACCAGATACCTGAAACACTTGTATACCATCTTTAAGAAAACATGGCTTGTTTCGTCAATTTGCCTGCCAATTTTTTTTTTCCTATTTTTTAAAAAACTTGTATAATACCATAGGTGACCTCCCTTAATACTGCTGTCCATACAAATAATAAATAACTGAGAAATAATATGCCACTGCTGCATCCTGCCATGCCAGAAGATCAATATTACTTTAAAGATTATTTAGAGTAGGTTTTACATATCATTTGTGCCCAGACCCACTGAAGTCAATGAAATGATGCCTACTGGCTTCTGTGGGAGTCCGACTTGGACATTATTCTGGCAATCTGTCCACCACTAAACTAAACTATTACAGGGGATAAAAGCCCAAATGAAGAAAAGTAGAAATTCGGGAACTAAAACTGAACCACAAATAAATATCTTAATTCAATGGCATTCTGAACAGACTTAAATAAAACACAAACACACTTACACACACGCATACACATACAAACATAAAAAAAAAGTTATGAATTTAACAATCTTAAAAATTCATAGTTTAAAATTGTTTACATTTAAACAATTGAGTATAATAGGTAGCTTTCTTGACTTTCCATTTATTTCCCTGAGCACTGATCTTTGGAACATCTGGAGTTTCAGAATTGTCTAGTTCATAATTCCTAAAATAGTTATCTTAAGTAAAATACTGTCTTTTTATGTCAAAAACCAATTCCTTAAGTAAAACTAAGATACAATTTCCATGAACTACAATGTATATAGCCAATTTTTTTAAAGCCAACAACTATTATTACACTTCTGCATCTGTATTTAGGCACCTAGCTGGTCTGCTTTTCAAAATCACCCTGCAGCCTAGCAGTTCCCATTTAATTCCATACAGGGTACTATGCTGTCTCATAAACTCATCTAATTGGAAACCTACGTAAGGATTTGCCTCCTTGCTTTAGTTACTCATTGTGCAAAATCTCGGCTGTATGAGCAATACAGTATGTTATGGGTTTGGTTTTGTGCCTAAATTCGTATTAAAGACTACAGGACTTCCCAGTCACTTCCCTGTAAGGGGTTAAGGAGGTGCATCTGCAGAGAGCCAGCATAAAACCAATCTTCAGTACTAAAATGGGACTTAGCTAGGGCGTATGTTTTAGGCTGGCGTTCTGCACAAGGAAATCTGCTGGCCAAAAAGAGCTGTATTTTAAATTTCTGCTATTTAGAACTACTTGGCAAATTGGCAACTGCTGCTTTTAACTGTCTTCTCTAGATTAGAGTTTTAATTGTGAGCTTCACAGACATCAGTTTGCTATTTTAAGACTTCTAAGGCATTCTGCATTTTAGATTATACAAAGTGTGCAAGTCAAAACACTTTAGAAAACAAAACACTGCAGAGAGATTTGAATATTTTTAGGCTAAAATCTTCTCTCCCCAATTCTAAGGCTGTAAATTACGTCAGTCTCTCTGCAGCTAAAAATTTAAAAATAATTTTCCATCGACCACAGAAATACACTGTAACTTTGCATTCCCTTAGCACTCTCTCTCTCTGGGTAGCTGATACACTGACATTATGCAGCAGGCTCCAAACACAGGATTAACAGAAAGGTTATTTTGTAATATTTCATTTCAGTATACCATAACTGGGAGAGGGGGTACTGAACCAAATGCAATCTGAAGAGTTGCTTGCTGGTTCTTTGTGCAACATGAAATTAAGCCTTTACCTGTTCTCCAATGATGTAATAAAATATGCCACACCTGCTTCTCTTTAATTAGCACTTTCTTACACTATCTGGTACTGGCATTCCACAGCAGAATCCAAAAGGAGGATTTAGCAGTTTTTCTCTTTGCAGAAAGCCTTTTTAATACCTCTAAGTTCAGAAAGATTTAACAGCATACAATCCCATTATTCCCCCCTTCAGAACTAAAGTGGCCTCTTTTTTTTTTTAAACAAAAAAAGAATTTTTGCTTTGTAATAGGAGTATAAATACTGTTTCAAAATCACATTTGGAAGATTGTCTTCCAAGATGGTTTATCTCTTTTTTTTTTTTCCCTTTAAAACTGTGACCACTGCACCAGTTAAGGCTGTTTTACAATATATATATTTCAAATAAAACTTTAATATTCAAGCTTACCAGATTGATGAATTGTAACAGCTAAAATGGAACTCTTTACAAGGTAAACCATGTAGTTGTACAAAATAGAATTAAACCCTTCACCTGTGTAAAACAAAAAGAAATCCTGCCTTGCATTAAAAACACAGAACCTGTTTACAAAAAGGAATGTGTATGACATTTGGACTTCCTTTTAACTGCCATATCCTAGCAACATCTCAGTTGTTTTAGTAAAGGAACTAATCATCAATTTTAAACTGCAGTGAATTTACCAAACATTTTCACTATAGACTTCTGAAAGCTTTTACAGTAAGAAGTTATCAACAAAAGCAGGCACGTTAGTGTACAAAAACGTTGTTGATTTTTTTTCCTGTTTCTTTTTCAAAGTGCAGGTTTTTCTCAATGTGCATCTTACAAGACCAACGAATGTTTTAACTCACTAAATCTTAAAACAGAACTCAATTCTCCCAAGGAGTAGTGTAAACGTTAAAGATCCCCAATACACCTCTAGTAAACGTGACACAAATGTCTCTGCGTTGTTTAGAAATTTAGCTCTTTTGAGAGGTAAAGAAGCTTCATGACACCTTTTCCTTACACTGGCTGGTTATCATAAATGGGTAACTCTGGACTGCTAAAGCTGGAGACTGATGAATCACTTGAAGGGAACTAAACTTGGCTACGGAGGAGAGGCGGCGGGAGGAACCAACCCTTAGGCGTTTCTTGCGCAGCCTTTGGAAAATTCAGCCGCCGGCGGACGAAGGGACGGACAGACGGACGGAGGGTCGGTGTGAGGGAGGGAAGGGGGGAAAGGAAGGGGAAAGCAGGGAGGGAGGGAGGAGAAGCTTCCGCAGAGCCAGAGGCACGGCGGCACCCCGCCCGCGGCCCGCTGCGCCCGCGGCGGCGGGGCCATCCCGTCGGTGGTGCGAAGGCTGTCCCCGATGTCCCCGACGGAGCCCCGCAGCTGCGAGGGGTTGGCGGGCCCGGGCCCGCTCCGGCGCCCGGGCCCGCTCCCGGCGCCGGACCCGCTCCCGGCTGTCACGGCGAGCCGGGGGCCGGGCGGAGAGCCGGACGTCCCGCCGGCGGTCGGCGCTAGGTGCCGTGAGCGCAGGGCTCCCCGGGGTAGATCTCCTCGTAGGCCGGGGGCTGTTCGCTGGGCAGCGGGTAGCAGTAGGGGTAGGAGGCGTTGAGCTCGGGGTCCATGGGCGAGTAGCCGGGCAGCTCGACAGAGGGATGCCCGCCGCAGTGCACCTCCACGCCGGCCTCGTCGAAGACGTGGAAGACGCCCACGTTGATGTAGGAGACGGCCTGGAAGGGGCAATCCCCGGGGCTGAGCTCGGGCTCGCCGCCGGAGAAGAGGGAGCCCTGGCTGTGGCGCGGCGCCCGCCGCCCGCCGCCGCCGCCCCGCCGCCGCCGCCGCCGCCCGCCCGCCGCCGCCGCCGCTGCCGGGGCCGCTCGCCGCCGCCGCCGCCGCCGCCCGCGCTGCTGCGAGGCCTTGTAGTTCTTGACGAGGAGCAGGTTGAGCAGGCCCAGGAGGCACTCCAGCGCGTTGAAGACGGTGGAGAGCACCAAGCCACGCTGGTAGTCCCGCAGCTTCTGGCAGCGGAGCGCCGCGGCGGAGCCGTCGGGGGCCGCGGGGCCGCTCCGCGGGCGGGCCGCGCCGCCGGGCTGCAGCAGGCAGTAGTGCGAGTACTTCCTCTCCACCAGCGACACGGTGTCGCCGTCGATGACGGCGCCGGCGAAGGCGCTCAGCACGCCCAGCATAAACACCAGCACCCCCAGCAGCAGGAAGTTCTGCCGCCCCCCGGGCGGCGCCTTCTCCACCGGCCCCGACGGCGCGGCCGCCGCCTCCCCCCCGCCGGGGCCGCCGCCCGCCGGGTCCGGGTCCGCGGCCGAGGCCAGGGCCGAGGCCGGGGCCGGGGCCGGAGCCGGCGCCGCGGGCGCCTCGTCGGGCGGGCGGCAGCAGAGCAGCGCGGCGGCGAGCAGCGAGAGGCCGGCGGCCAGCAGCAGCCCCGAGTAGAAGGCGCCGGCGGCTGTGCCCAGGCGGAAGGGCTCGCCCTTGAGCTCGGAGCCCAGCGAGAAGCACTTGAGGCCCACGGCGGCGGCGCTGAGGGCGCAGGCGAGCAGGAGGCAGCTGGAGAGCGCGGCGCAGGCTCCCCGCACGCTCCACTTCATCCTCCGCGCCGCCGCCGCCGCCGCCGCCCCGCCGCCCGCCTCATCCTCCTCCCGCGGCCCCCCCCGGCCCCGCGGCGGCGGCGGCGGCGCGGCGCGGCGCGGCCATGCGAGCGCGGCGCTCCCCGACGGGGCGGCTGAGCTCCGCTCCGCTCCGCACGGCAGGCAGCCGCCGGCCGCAGTGAGCCGGGCGCGGCGAGCGCACACGCTCCCCCCCCCGCCTCCCGGCCGCCGCCGCCTCCTCGTCCCCGCCCGCCCTCTCTTACCGCGGCGGCTGAGGGGAGGCGATTAATTATGGATGGGAGCCGCGGCGGGCGGGGGGACGGGGGGGGCGGCCCGCTGGCCCACCGCGGGTGGCGGAGGGGAGCGCGACCCCCGGCTCGGCCCGCCTCGGCCCCTGGGCGGCGAGGCCGGCCTCCCCGCCCTCCCCCGGCGTGGCACTGGGGGCGCGGGGGGGGCCGCAGGCCGCCCTCCGGCCGGCTCCCCGCCGGTGAGCACGGCGAAGGAGGCGCAGCTAGGGCAGGGGGCGGCGGGGGTTTGCACCCCCCGGCCGGTTCCGATGAGGAGGGCTGCCGCTTGCCTCCGTGCTCGCGTCCTCTCTAGCTCTCTTGATTTTATTTATTTATTTTTTAGCGCTTGCTCTTGCAGGAGGCCGGCGGGCCGCCGTGCATCCCTGTGACTGCGTTGCGGTGCGTCGGCGGCTCTGATGCAGTGGACCGAGCCCTCCGCGCCGCGCTGCCCGGCGCAAACCCTCCGCGCCCGCGGAGGCGGCGGTCCCCGGCACCCCTCTTTGTTTTGTGCTCTGCCGGCGAACCCCGGTGGGATTGCTCCCCGCCGGGCCACACACGCTGCTCCCTGGGCGGCGGGGCTCGGGGCCGACTGCCCGCGGCGGCGCGCCCGAGACGCCCCGTCAGGGAGCGCCTGCAGCGCCGGTGGGTGGAAGCCGGTGTTAGGCGGGGCGCCGCCACCGGCCCCGGCACAGGGTGGCCCGGCGGCTCCGCGGGGAGCACGCGGGATGGCCTCCCGAAGGAGAGGTGGGAACCTCAGCCTCGGAGTGGGGGAGCAGGGGGACCGTGCTTGTGCCGGCAGCCGGGCGCCGGACTGGGAGCGGGGCTCGGGGAAGGCTCTTCCTCGCCTGTCCCTTTTCCTTCCGGGAAGCTGGAGCCTCCCGCTCCCCCATTTTCCCCTTCTGCCGTGCGCACGCCAGCTTTGCTGGGTATTTTTAGCTGGCGCCGCTGATTAGCATTCAGGGGAGCAAGCGAGGGAGAGAAAGCCGTTTTCCAAGCCGTTTTCTCTTCCTTTTCCAACAGGGCCAATGCACCTGTTGGCGGTGGGAGATGTGTGTAGGGCGTGATCTTGTGTTTAGCTTTCTCCAGGGGTGCGACCCTGCTTCCTCTGTCCTGTCGGGACAGGCCCCATCGGCACCTCCCTGGGCAGCACCAGCACCCCGCTGCAGTCCCAGGCTGGGCCAAGCAGCTGAGCACAGGGCTCTGCTCCAGGAGCTGCTCCTCCCTGAGAGACGTTTCTGGGCCGTGCGTGGGGGGCCCTTGGTGGGAGGCTGCCCTGCCTGAAGTCCAGCCCTCCCTGGTGGCACCGTCCAAAAGTATCAGGGGCTCCAACAGGACATGTCATCCTGCCCCTTGGGGCCGCACAGACAAGGGAATTTTGCCCCCTCCCTCCCGTTCACAAAGGGCCCATGGAGCACTTTGACTGTGTGAGGAAACACGGCAATCCTGGTAGTCCAGGGCTGGCTGACCTGTGGATACCTGATCCCTTTGCTGGGTCGCAGCCCCTGGCTGTGGGAGTAGGACCAACCTTCTTGTGTCCCTCCAGGAGGGCGTGGCTGGGCATGCCACCCACAGTCATCATCAGCTCTTCCCCTTCCTAGGCTGTCCCCCGGCTCCTGAGGATTGGGGCATGCGGGTCTGCTGGTCTGTGGCCATGTGAAGATTTTGCTGTAGGATCTGGGACTTTGGCTCTGCTTGTGCTGAGTGCCTGGACTGCTGGGGAAGATCTTCAGATGTCTTTAAAAGAACTCACCCTGTGTCCTTATGACTCCTAAAAAGTAAACGCATAGAGGGCACACAGCATTTTACAAAATACAGCACCTGTCTCCCGAGGTCTCTGTTGAACTCTAAACATTACCTTGGAAAGCACATGTAAACTCTCAAACCAGCTGCCAATCCAGAGGGCCCCGGGAGACACACTGCGTGTGTGGGTGTGGAGGGAAAGAAGCTGTAGCTAGTGGGAAGTAAACACTTAATGAACTATTTAGATGTAGAATGGGCAAAGTGCCTTACTCCCTGAAACACAACATAAACTTACATGTGAGGGAAATGTGTGATTTGTATCATTTCATTGTTACTGTCAAGAGCTTAATGGGGTTCAAAAAAGGATTAACTATTTATTATGAATAGTGAGAACATTCACTTAACACTAAATAAATACAAAATTAAGAAGGGATCTCAGCCTTTATGAATCAAATTATTAATCAGCCTTTAGCTGGCCATGGTTAGGGTAGGAAAAGCGAACGTTCCACTGGGGGCAGATTGTTCCTTTATTGTACAAAGAGTTTCTTAATGTTTCTTTCCTGCTTCCTGTTTTGGCAGCTGCCAGAAGTGGGCAGCAAGGCTTCTCCAGCATGGTGGTTCACATGTTCCTACAGCTGTCTCAGCTGTTCAGTCTTCCTCAGCTTGAATGTAATCTTCTAAGGGAAGGAGCCTTCCTTCCTTGTGTTTGTGACAGGAGACTGATCTTGGATAGCACCCCTCAAAGCTGTGCATTGTGAGACGCCAGGCTGACGCACAAGTTTAATAATGTAATTAGTAATTCTGCTACACCTTTCTATTCCTCCTGTGGAGCAACTTGCTGCTGTTAACCTTTTCCAAATCTTACTGTTTCTCCCCAAAATGACTTTCTGGCTTCCTAGCACCATGTTCAGTATGCAAGGCTAGAAGTTTCACAACCTACATGCTTCCCCATGTGTTATTTATTATTCATAAACCTCCCGTATTTCAGTATCGCTCTGAGTTAGCACAATTTTTCATATGGTTATTTACAGCTTTGCACTGTGGCACATTTTCAGTAAGAGGATACTTTATAAACACACATGCACACAGAGTAAGGTCATTAGCATATCCTGCATGTTGAAGTTCAATTGTCTTTGGATAAAATATCTGAAAACACAGTAATGATGTTGTTACATTAATAATAATAGACATAAGATTCTATAAAATACTCTATCACATCTATATCTTACATTGAATAATCTGTCGATGATTGAATTGGATTTACTGTAAAAAATTACTGATGTATCAGCCTAAATAAAGGTCACTGGAGAGTTCTCTGGATCCCAAAGGGTACTGCTGATCACCTCAGTCCTAGCTGGCAGCCCCTTCAGATCAAGGTTAGGATACCCATCTGCATGTTCATAGCTGACGTATATGTGTCTGATTGGTCAGCCAGATCTGCCTGATGAAAAAAGAGTATCTGTGTGCAACAGAAGATCACAGAACTGCAAGCCACTTGGCCATGTTAGTCCATCACCTAAATCAGTCACTGCAGGCGAGTTGGTCTGTCAGCCTCAGTTAATAGCAAAGTCTGGACCTGATGGAACTGTACTACAGCTGCTGACTATAAAGTATGGTAGATGCCACATGTTTTGAGTCTCTGGGTGTTGGTTTTATCTTCAAGTTTTGTTAGTCAGATTTTCCTTTTTAATTGCCCAAATCAAAATTTATCACAGTTGTTTTCAAGGGTTATTTTGGAAGACTTCAGAACAGGTGTGTAAGGTTTTGTGGGACAACACCAGCCTGGGACGTGTGTTCCCAATGCCCTCTTCACAACCTGCCGCCAAAGAGGGGTAGAGAGCTTTGGTCCAAGGTTTTGTTTAGCTCACAAGGGAGCTTAGTGGCTGTGCTTGTTGGGCGCCGGTTGGGAGTGGGCACTGTCATGACCAGCGATGCAGGGTTGCTTTGCTCAGTGTGCACTGAGCTGGACGTTTGCAGTAAGGTGCAGATCAGCCTCTTAACTTTTTGTGGTGACTCAGTGGCACAAAGGATGACAGAGCTATTAATTATTTGCTCTTCAGGCTGGAAGCTAAACTGTGTGTTTGTAAAATAGATGGAGATCTTCAGCTTATGCCACCAAAGTGCAAAGCATTGCATTGTTTTATTGTCTGCCTCTCCTCCCACACTGCATTTATGATAAGATATATGTGTTGTTATTTCAATGCCAGTTTGATAAATGGGTGTCATAGCTTTGACTATTCAGTCATGATGGCTATGTAACCTCCCATAACTTATTCTGTTGCCTACTACACTTTTCTTCTGTTTCTATAGGGGACATTATGGACTATAAAATCTTTTTACAAAAAATGCTTTACACACGGTTATTAAGAATACATTAGAAATTAGAAATTTAAAACTCTGAAGATGGAACCTATCGTGTTTCTTTCTGGTCCTTCTTCTCTTCCATTTGCAAGGTCCACCAGGATGTTTCTGTGTGCTTGAGGCCTGCTGTTCTTCTACTTTCACAGTATTTTATGTGGAAGACTCATCTCTGCAGGGAATGTATGGAAAATACATGTGGGAACACATGTTGGGAAAGGCCCTGCCTCAGGCTACAAGTCTGGAGCTAACTGGTGGCTGGACACTGATGAAAAGTCAATGTCTAGAGATGCTGCTTCAATGGGTGACACTTAAAATAGGAAGCAGAGGCATTGGGAAGAAAATGTAAAGAGTTAATAGATAGAGAAAGCAAACCCTGTGCTAGAAGTTGGAGGTGTGTAGATGTCTTGGCAGCTGTTAGCCCTAGGAGTTTTGGATTAAGGGAAGAAGGGTTTGAGAAGTCAGGGGTATTGACACAACAAGGTCATTTACACTATAGGATCACGGGATAATTTAGGTTGGAAGGGATCTTGGGAGGTATCTAGTCTGACCTGCTCAAAGCAGGGACATTGCTGGGGTTAGACTGGGTTGCTCAGAGCTTTGTTCAGTCCATGTATCCTGTATCAGCAGCATTTGCCAGTGTTTGGTTAATCTGAGCACTTCTGTTTTTCAGAACTTGTTTATTTCTTGGCTCTGTTCCCTTGTCCTGGCTTCAGGTGACGCTGGGGCATCTGAGAAGACCTGTTCTGGGCACTGTGAAGAGTCTTTATTACCATTTTAGTTTAAATGCTCCAGGTTATGAATGAAAAAGACTGGTTTCTCTGTGCAGTAGGATTTAATCTTTTCAGTCCAGTGCTAATTATGAGGAACATTCTTTCTTTACAGGGCTATAGAATAGGGCACAAGGTATTCTGAGGACAGGTCAGATGTTTGCTGTGGCATTTGTAAAATCAGTTATTTGATATTATTTGATAAATTACTTAAACAAGGACATCTTTCTTTTGCTTGTTTCACAGAATTGTTCAGTTATGACCGATGTGCAGAAAATGTACATGATGCTTTCCTAACTGCTGTCCTAAAGGTGGGACCTGGATGGTATTTATTGTGTAGGTCTAGGAAACTGCTAAGTTAATGATAAAAGATTGCTGAACACTTTGCCAGCCAAAAGGACTCTCAAGATCCTTCTCTTTGGGCTCATATTATTTTGAAGTGTGCTTCAGTTTAGTCTGCATATTTGATGTACTACCTTATCCTTGAAATCAGTGCTGTGCAAAGGCTTAATTAAGGCTGGCACATCTCTTAGCTTCTAGTGAGGCCTTCAGCATAGGACCTGAGCAGCAATCATACGCCTGTGCTTTGCCTTCTGCTGAATGATGAATGTGCTGCAGAAAGATACCAAGAACTTTGAGAGGTCAGCAGGCCCTGTTCCAGGTTCAGGGGAAGGGGACCTAACTTCCTCGCTTGGGAGAAAGAGGATTGCTTAGCTGTGTGTCCTGTTGTTTGACATTGTACCCTCCAGTGAGTTGGGACAAAGAACCTGTTTGCATCTGAGGGGAGGAATGATGGTGTCCCGGGTGAGTTGAGATGGATCAGATGTAATCTTTCTTGTTCAGTTACTGAATGAGGTGTCTTGTCAGTCTCATGTGCCCAGATCCAAATTTAGGTACTGGGCTTGACACAGAGACCTTGAAAACTCCCTACATTGATGCAACTTTGTTTTAGAGGAGTCTATCTTCAGAAGATGCCTTACCACTGAATTTTAAAGTTTTCCATACACCTAAATCGTATTTTATCCCATCACTGTTTCATGTCAAGGTCATAATCTGCTCTTGAAGGAGGAACTGGAAGTCACCTTCTAGTGAGTGCCCTGCTAAACTGTGGTCCCTTTTTGGGTGCTTCTTTTTTAGCCTCGACAACCTTGAATTTTCTAGAGAAAGAAACTGCAAGGCAGGAGTGGAAGGGGAGAGCAGGTCCCCCCTCAAGCCAGAGCTGTGATGCTGGGAAAGTATATCTTGGGATCCCCTCTGATTCCTATAATATGGGAATCATTCTCCTGCCTGGGGCTGGCCTGTAGCAAAAAAGATGTGGTGGGAAGGTGTAGCTCATTTGCATCATGACTTCTTCCTTTGGCTACATGTTTGGATGAGGAATAATCTGGCTTGGTCCTTGAAAGCAAAGGCCACGGTGAGCCTGCCTTCATGGTGGGAGATTTCTCCTACACAGATCTGCAGTCTGGGAAGTACCTCCCTGCTGTCTGAGGGCTCAGTGTGGTGAGCCATGGTTCCTGCTCTGGCTTGGTAACAAAACTGCTGTCCTAGCTGCCTGTCACACCTTGTCCCTCTGAGAGGTCTCTGTCCCTAGATCAGCTGCTTGTCTGATCTTCCCTAGCCTGTTATTGCAAGTGATCTCCATCCAAATGCATCCTTTTTCATGTCAGTCGAGACCACTTAGAGGTGTAGGTCAGTGAGTGGTGAGCAATGAAGCCAGCAGAGCTGAAGGAGCAGCAGTCGGTGGGGCAGGGGACATGCTGTCCTTTTCACCCATGGCAGCAGCTGCTGGGGGGAGTTGACTCTCCAAGGAGGGCCAGGTTCATTGAAGATGCAGCACTGCCTTTGGTGTTTCTTCTTGGTTACTAGATTGCCTCCTTCTCAGCCCCCTGCCTGGCTACCGGTGTCCTCAGGGTGAGCCACGTGCACAGTGCTGTTCTCTGGCCAAGCCAGCATGGCTCCAGCAGCCCTGCACCTCCATGTGTGCATCGCAGGGCTGTTTTGGGTGTAGTCTTTAATTCAGCTCCTGCCAGAGCTGCATTCCTTACTCCCTCAAGGAGCCAGTATTTCAGCCTGCCATCTCGTGTTTCAGATCGTGACTTGCCTGGTCTGCATGTTAGAAGTATTGTGGGGTGATGACATGGCAGCACTGGGCTTTTCTTGAGTCCCTGGGACATTTGTAGACTGCTTTTAAGGGGTTGGTGAAAGGTAACCTTTTGTCAGGGGACTTAAATTCACTGTGTAAGAGTCTGCAGCACCACTGGAAGTATTTTAAGGTTAAAAAGGGTGGAAATGGTTAGCAAATAATGGAACACAAGGGACTTCATAAGGCAGCCTGTGAAGGCTGCTGGTCCTGCACACATCATGTCCCTATCATGGCACTCATGAACAACTCTCACTTTTCTCTTGAAGTCTTTGGCTGCCTGTTGGAAGGCTGTGCTGAGCCTGACAGCTCTGAGGGTTAGAAACCTCCCTACTGTCTCAGTGCTAAGTGTATGTTATGGCCAGCTTGCATGCATTTGTTCTGTGCCTACATTGTCCTTTAACTTAAATGGCTCTTCTCCTTCTCTGATGTTTACTCTGTGGATGTATTTATAGACAGCAAACATACCGCCTCTGAGCTTTCATTTTGCTAGACTAAACAGGCCAAATCTTTTCTTTCTTTTTTTTTTTTTTTTTTTTTGTGGATTAAAACCTCTTTATACTCTGCAGTTTGAGTTCATCCTTAAGCACATAACCAGGACAGTATGCTGCATCTTTCATGGTCTTACCAAGGCCTTGGATAATGGTATTAGAGCTTCCTCATCTCTAGTGGAAAGTTCTTGCCCACTTATCCTAGAATTTGTGATTGCTTTTTACTCAGGTCCTTCCCATCGGAGGCTATATCCATACCTAGTTCACCTCATTCTTTGTCCTCCACTGTTGTTCCCAGCTGTGATGCTGCCAGTTGGTGGCACTGATGACCTTTCCCCTTGTTTGACTGATTTTTTCCCCCCAATTTCTGTTATTCCAGTCCTCAAAGTAATTCAGCTTTTGCCTTTCTGATATTTTGAACTTCCTCTGTGTTGACAATACGTTGTGCCTTCTGCTCCTCAAAGAACCCTAGTTGTTGCCTTCACTTAGTTCACTCTACAACCTGCTGTTGTCTTCCTCTTAGCAAGCTCCTTCCTCACTTTTCAGCTCTTTTACCCATTTCCACCAGCTTAACGGTGAGCTTCCCACATAGTACTATTTCACATGCTTCACTGAGGTCTGGAGGGAGAGACAGTTAGGGATACCACCAAAGCAGAGTGGAGCGTTCAAACTCTGGGAGGCCTGTGCTGTGTTTTCTCTCTGCTTATTTTAAAATGTGTCTGTTATTAGCCTCTCCATGCCCCCAGCTTGTTCTGGTGCCTGGTATAGATATAAATAATGCACCCAGACTTCTTCTTATGTATTTCAGGAGGGGCAAATGTATGTTTAAATTTGGTTTTCTCCACTATATTCCAAATTTTTGTTATATGATGATTATCCCCACCCCGCAGGTTTGCATCTGCTGGTCCTCCTGTAACACTAGGTTGGAGATGTCCATGCGTCACAATTTGAGTCTGTGAAGCTTTGTGAGTTTAGGCTCCACTTTGAGTGAGATATAGCTTGCTTGTCTTCAGTGCTTTCATTTCCATGGGCTGCCCTGCCTTTGCTCTAAACTTGCTACCATCTTTATGGAAAGCTTGGCACGGCATTAATGCAGGATGCTCCAAACTATTTTTTTTCCTCTCTCTTCTGCTTACTGCCTAGCACCTCAAGATTTTATTTTCTTATCTTCCTATTTTCATAACTGGCAAGCTTTTTTTCTTGTTAATCTTTTGTGCAGTGTACCTCTGCTTGACTCTTGGTAATTCTCACTTTGCTCTCCAACTCCTGACCATATTTGTGGGTGAGGTTTTCTTCCATTCTTGCTCTTCTGTTTCCATGTGCTTCATTTCACCCTCTTCTCTGCATCATGGCTTGCTCCTGGCTGACTGCCAGTGCTCTTGTCTTCAGGATTTTTTTCTCTGGTGATAGGTCTTCCTTTTTTTTTTTTTTAACAGAGTCCTCTGTCATGTAAATCTGCCCCTTCCTGGTTTAGAGGTGGATTTTCAGTTCTCTCCCTTATCATTCTTCTGCCTTTTCTTTATTGTTTTTTCCTTCATACAGCCTGTCTTTCTCCTTCTTCCTCCTGTTAGGCTTGCTGCTCCTTTCTTCCTGGCCATCCCATCTCCTTCTCCTGCTTAATTCTCCTCATCATTATCTGGGTGCAAACAGTACCTCAACTCTAGTTTTATTCCTCTAGTGGGAGTCTTTCTTTGCTGCATCTTTTTTGTCCTGTGCGTTGACCAGAGCTAAAGTTCTATCTTATTCTGTATATCTTCATGCCTCTTCTCCTTTCCTTTCTTTTCTTCTGCTATGGCTGCGTATTCCTATTTGAATTTGAGGTGCTTTTCTCAGGGATTTTTTTTTTCCCTGCAAGAAAGCTGTAAAGGATGCTCAGCATGCCTCATCCTTCTCATCTGCTGTTGATGTCTACAATTTTTTCAGGTCTTCCCACCATTGTCATAATTTCAGACTTTCCTTTTCTGCCTTCATCTTCAAAAGCATGGAAGAACCTCCCACTGTACTTACAACTTATTATTTTCTGTTTGCTGGATCCCTTCATTCCTGCTTATTGACTATGTAAATTCCTCACTCAGTTGCCAAGCTAATATTTTTTTTTTGCTTCAGTTGCTGTCTCATAGTGGTATCTCATGTCCCAGAACCTCTTTTGTGGTTTGCCTTAGAGAACAGCAGAGCGTGAAAAACAAGTGAAAGTCTGGCCTTCTTTTTTTGCATTAACACTGGGTTATTATTACTGGCTGTCTTGTGCCAGAGCTCAGGATATCAACGTTTATGGCAAAAGCTTTGTAGCTATGTGATGTCAACCCTTAGAAAGAAGATTTGGATTTGCTATTTCCTATTACTTGAAGGATGTTCAAGCTGTTTATGTCTATTCTTGGTGAGATGGTGATATTAAACGTTGAACTAGAATGGGGAAAGAAGCTCATATAGATCAACAGAAACTGGTTAGGCAATATCCCAGTGTGCTTGCATTTCAGTTCTTTCCCTAGATCTAATCCTACTGTCTTTCAACATGGGTCTGTGTTGTAAGTGAACTATCCTTGCTATCATTGGGTAGGCAGTGGTCTTCTCTGATGTCAGTAACACTGGACAAAGTTGCAGGTTTCAAAACTGGAATGCTGTACAGATAATTCTTTTTTCTTGGGCAGGAGAAAACCTAGCTGCAGTCTTGGAGCTGACAGCCAGGGAAGACTGATTGATATGAGTCCATCCACTGACTGTGTCTTGGAGGAGAAGGAATGGTTTAAAATGCATGAAACCCAGCATGAAACCCATTTCCTATTGGAGTCAGAGGTGGTTGAACACTTAAACGTATGAGATGTTTGTACTACATCGATACAGACTGCTGTAAGGGGCTCTGAAGTAGCCTCCAGCCCTTACCAGCTTCTTGGGGAGGTGCTGAGCTAATTTGTCTCAAGCAAGCTCTCAAGGCACAGCAAGGGGGGCTGAAAATCCTGAAGAGACTCAGTTATCTCCAACTTTTTACTGGGGGTGTGGGCTGATTCCCCTTTCCCCGGATAAGGCTCTTGCTAAATCAGGATCCTATTCTGTATCCCACTGTTACCATTTTGAGAAACAATGTCTTTCGGTAATGGGTTTGATTTTTTCTTTTTCTCTTCTCTTAAGCCCTCCCTAACAACCACTGCCTTCTCTGAGCCTGAGACAGCTTCCTTGGCAGTCCCAGGCCAGGTGGCTGTGCTCAAATACATCGTTTTCTTGATGCAGCACATCAGGCAGTGGTTTTGTAAGGCATCTGGACCTGACCATCAGGTCATCAGTCACATCTCCCTTGGTGACCTAGAGCAGGACCAACTCGCTGACAGAGACAGAACAGTGTTTCTTGGCCTCTTTGCCCACTTGATCTCACTGGCAGTGACATTTTCTGTTAGCCTGCGAGGACCGCAGATCCCAGAGTGCCTGTCTGTGAAGAGGTTTTATGCCTATGGGGGGACAGCTGTGTGGCTGGGCCCATGTGCTCTCTGTGGGACATGGCTAGGAGGAAGATTGTGGGTCTCTTTCAACAAGTGACTGTGGGGGGAGAAGGGAGTCCAGTGCAGCCCCTCGCAGGTGCTCTCAGAGGCATGGTGTGAGCAGTTGCTGCTGTTCAGCAGTTGGCACTGTCCACTTTTGCTTTTGTGCATATCTAATATGTTTTTTCTTTAAATCTTCATCATAGTTTTCCATAATATACATGCTGTTTGTAGCTATTAAACATGCTTGTTTTGAGATAACTCTCTGCAATATGGCACATACATAATTAGGTATAATTAACTCCGATTAACCGTATTAAGTTTTGCAGCACTTCTCCTGCCATATTCTGAAGCTGGCTTTAATAGGCTTTGTGACTAACAAACCCACATTTGCAGGTTCAAGTTATACAAACTCATTCATATTCCAAAGGGTGTTCCCTTTTTCATCTCAGTACTGTGCCTTTGAATCAAATAATTTGTTGATCAGTTGTCTGCATAATTAACTTGCAGCCTGGAGGACTCTTTCCCTCTGAGTGCAGGATCCTCATAGTGCATCTTTGGTTCTCTTCACATGACACTTCTGGGGAGCTGCTGATCACGACGGCGTCTCAGTGCCCAGTTTACAAACTCCTTACCTTGCCAAAGCTAGTTAGATGAGTACATGCTATGTTTGACAAAGGCCTAAGTACCACATATAGTGAATAACACTTCACCTTGCTTATTTAAACACTGAGCCAAAATTTTGGCTTTTATTCTTTTTAAAGTCTGGTTCCCCTACTTTTTCCTTTTATTATTAATTTTGCTGTTGCTTTTGTTGTTCTTGTTTGAAAGTGCTCTGAAATGTCATGCATTAAGAAGTTATATAAAACAGGTAATTGACTGAAAGACAAATGCAGTTTGGCAATAAGAGAAAGATGCTTATGCAGTTCATGTGTGAGGAGCATACTGTGGCGTATTGCGGCACCCTGTGGTGCCCAGCACCCTGCATCTCCAATGAAGGAAAATCAGCATCTTTCTTTGCAGCTCAGCCTAGCATTTGAAGGTGGCTTTTAGTCCTCTAGATGCTGGCTAACACATTTCTTAGCATATTGCCTCCTAAAGAACAGCTGGAAACAGCAAGACTGCTAGTGTATATTGCAAGGTCTACCTTGTGTCCAGTTTATGAAAAACAGAAAGTGCACACAGAGTAGATGCCAGAAATGCTGACATTGGCACAGAAGGGTCTCTCAGTTGGCTTCCATACAAAACAGTTTCTTGACATCTATGAAACAGTTCATCACTCCCCAGTTTTTCAAGGCTGCATGGGTATTAATTTGCTTCAGGTTATAATCAAGCTGTCACTGATTTTAATGGGCCTTGGATCAGACATGCCTTAGTTTTTATATGGTTTCCATTACAGTGTTAATTAACTTAGCATGCAGATTTAGCTATGAAGTTTAGAGATTTCATTTAGTTTTTATAATTTAATTGTGGAAATGTGGCAGTAAATGCAGATGAGAAGTTATGTGCAATTAATATTGACCCAGGACTACTCAAATGTCAGACACTTGTCTTTGAAGACTCACTAGGAAATCCAATGTGTTAAATATTGATTTTGTAACGTGGGGTTTTCAAACAACCTTGGTACTGGCCTAGCTATATTCTTCCTGAAGTCAGGACTGTGTGAAACCTTGATGTCTGCAAGAGCCAACTCTGAAAGTCAGAAAATCCTGTCACTTAGCGATGCTAGCAGCAGTGTTATCTCCTGCAACTTTTTTTCAAAAATGCTGAAATGACAAATAGGCAGAATTAGCCTCTGTGTGGGTGTGGGTGGCAGGTAGGGGATTGTTTTCGTGGCTTTTAAAGGAATATAATTTAGAGCTGTTGATAAACAGCTCATGGAAATTTTGGGGAATGAAGTGCTCTTACCACAACAGTTGGTATGCCTTTGCCTGGCCTGAAAGAGTCCATGCAATGGTGGGAAGGGGGGTCAGTTTCCATGCTGACTTTGTCCTTGGCATAGCCCACAGACTGAAAGATAGGTTGACTACCGTCAGATGTGTTGATATTAGTCTGCTGAAATATCCATCTGTTTTAGAGAAATGGCTGAAAGAGGCACTGGGATTTGTACCGTAAGTGGCAAAGACTGCCATACTGAAGAAATGAGTAATCTGTTGTCATACCTGCTGGCAAGATTAGTAGTCACAGGTTTAAGGTAAAACTTTCTAGCTGCCTGGATACTGAACTGGGGAACACGCAGCTTGACAGGGTATGGAAATGACATTATTGGAAGCGGCCAATAACAGATTGGGCAAGTATCTGTTATAGGTTGTTCAGGTAGAGCTGGTCCTGCCGAGGTGCCTCTTTAGCCTGATTTTCTGAGAGGTTGGCACACTGCTGTACTTTTTGATTATAGCTGGTGTTTGATATTTCAAGGAATGAAAAGTCCCTGCTCTGCTGTGGGTCTGGTGTGGATGGAAGAGGAATTCTTCTGACCACAGGCATCTCAGGCCTCTGGGATGGCCCATCACCTGGGAACCTTCACCTGGTGCTTAACATACCACCCTGTGGAAACTGGGAGGGAGGGCACAAGACCTTGCCTCCTGTGCAGCACTTGAAATGTGACGTTTAAAAGCACTCTAATTACTGAGGTATGTGTGGCTACAAATGGCACTAATAGCTTCGGGAAAGAAGCAGAAAAAATGAAGTTCCTGTAATAGTTGCTAGATTTAAATTGGAGGTAATGGGGATTGTGCAGGCTGCATCTTCTTTAGATTCACCATTCAGCAAGAGGGGAGCAAACAAGGAAGACAGATTGGAGGGATGTTTGTGCCTTGCAAATTGCAGGCGTTCATTGAGTTGAAAGATGCTGTTAGTCTTGTAGGGCAGCAAAACTTGTTTGTTTAAAAACAGAACACAAACAGAGGCAGTGTTAAAAGCATTTCAGCTGTCAAAGGGGACAGAGACAACAAATTACACAGGTAGACTGCTAAACTGCATGTTAAAGGCACAACTGCATGGGCAAGCTCAGGAACGGCTCTGGGCTGGCATTTCTGGAACATGTTACTCAGATCTGTTGTGCATTGTGGTCTGCACAAGACTTGGATGTTTGCTACTTCACGCTTCCTTTCTGGCTCACCTGCAACTCCCTCATTCATGATACTTCAATCTTTGGCCTGCCTTGGGAAGTTCCACGTTGTGGACAACAAAATACATGGCATGTTGTGCCTGGTACAGGGTGGGGAAGGAAAGAGAGGTGTCTGTGCTGTGCTGTTACTAAAGGGTGT
Organism: Aptenodytes patagonicus; assembly: GCF_965638725.1. Taxonomy (NCBI): domain Eukaryota; kingdom Metazoa; phylum Chordata; class Aves; order Sphenisciformes; family Spheniscidae; genus Aptenodytes; species Aptenodytes patagonicus. The sequence continues at coordinate 57,966,120 of NC_134982.1, forward strand.
CTCTCCCATGGCTCCCTGTGCTGGAAGTAGTCCCACCTTATAGCTTTGCACTTGAAAGGCTGTCCTGATGCATGAATGGACATTACTCCAATATATGACCCCTCATTCCTTCCTACTCATTCATTTCATCTGCCACATAACTCAACCTTGGGGGACAGGGCGCTGGAGGGCAGCAGAAAGTCTAACCTGACCAATTGTTAGATGTCAGAGCAGGGGTCCCAAAAGGATCTCTGTGTTTTCATAGCCTTGTCCCTTTCCCATCGTATGTAGGCTTTCAGAAAAGAGGGAAAAAATGTGTTCCCTTCCTCCCCCATGCCCCACCCCACTTTTGAAGACAGGCTGAAAGCAACAGCATTTGGAGCAGAGTGACATCTGAGCCTGCAGCTTATTGCAATTTTCAGTGCATTGTCTCTCCATGTGAAGAGATGAAATGCTAAGCTGGGACGAACAGCCCCTAATTGCTGTTCCAGCTTCTCCTGGAAAAGCTCCATGTTGGTCTACAAAGGGAGAAGCTGTATGGGGGACTGCCTCCAAGCATTGGCCCCAAACTGTTGTTCATTACACATAGAAGAAAATACTCCGTTGCCTAGGATCATTTTGGTGGCATGGTTTGTAGCACATGTGCACACTGTAGCTGCCTCACCTGCTTCAGGGCATCTGACTGTGTTGAGTTACGTGTAGTGACTCAGAGGGCTTTCCCTTGGTGGAACATAAAAGTTCACTTGCAGTCCATCAGCTTATGTAAAAGTTTGAACTATTTTTGTTCAAGTGCATTGCCATACATTTTTAGACTAGTTAAACTTCATGCACACTCCATTCGCCAAATCCACCACTTTGCTACATCCAGTGAGAGGGTATCAAAATTCCTCTGAAGCTTTTAGGGACTGCAGTGGTGCGGAGTGCTCTGTGAACACAGCCATATTGCTTGTGCATCCAAATCTCAGGGGAAAACTGCTAATTTGTGCATGGCATAATTCCCACTTTCTAAAAGTTACCAAAAATATGGAAAAAGTGTAACTCAGGAAGTACTGCTTGGATTTAGAGTGTATTGAAATAGACTAGGGTAGATCCTTATAGATTGTAGTCATTAAAACCCTCATGTTGTGAGTGTATTCAGTCTTATCTTTGCTATTATACAGAACTAAAGCTGTACATATTCTGCCTTTTCTTGTCTATCCTCTACTCCACTTCATGCCATTGCCCATTTCACTGTGCTTTGATTCCTGGGACTGTTTTGTCAGTTCCTCAAAGAGTCACCTCTGTGTCTTTTTCCATGAAAACTCCTAAACCTGTTTCAGTCTCCTGAACCCATCTGCCAGGCCTCTGGACATACTTATTTCATTAGGGCTGCTGGATGCTCTAAACATTTCCTCTTTCTTCTTTCCCTTCCCTAACCTCTGTTCTTGAAGTGCAACATTCTGACTACAGGAACCATCCTTCTATGTTGGGAAGGAGCTTCACACATGCTGGTATTTTTTCTGTGACTTAACTCCCTCAGAATAAAAATGGGAATGCCTGCATGGTCTGGGATTTTGGTTTTGAAATTTTTTTTTTGTTACACTGGAATTGTTACTAGAGATGCCTTCTTGTAAAAATGTTTTCCAAATGTCAAGTTTTTTATGAATTAATTTGTTTGTTGCTCCCTGCTGTGTCCCAGGACACATTGAAAATGAGACTTTTTTCCAAGAGTTTTATCCTGCTGTGAATATTTATATACATCAAGTTGCAATAAAACCAAACAATTTTCTCATTAGCAATGCAGTCTGCAGAAGTCAAATAATTTCTCCTGTGGCTGTGTCAGGGACACTGTGCACTTGAAGTAGGGGAGAGGAAAAAAAGTTTCCAAAGAGAGGACTCAAGATTAACATCATGAACTCTAATAGAAGTCTTGAAATTAGCCCTTTCATTATACCATATTTATTGTTTTAATTTACTTTGGTGGCATTTGGTATTGGTGCACGAGGTATGAATGTCCTTGCATGCTGCATGCATAGGCAGAAGGTAAAAGGATTTAACAGAGCCCCTTCATATGAGTACCTGAACCAGACCATGGCCCTGAATGAGGTTAGGTGAAAGCAGCACTAAATGGCTTCCAGGTGGGACTCCCTAAATGCTGAAACACACCTGGTTTTAGAGAGGTGTGTATTCAACAAGGGAGCTAACCTGGGGCTTCAATCTGGGAATTTCTGTTGCAGAGTTTAGAGCAGCCTTTTGGATATGCACCTTTATGCTGGAGGAAAGCCCCCATAGCTTGGGTGGCTGGGAGAAGAAGGAGCTTGCAGTGGTCTTTGCACCCTGTGTCTCCAGCTAGGCTGAGCAAAGCTCTGGTGTCAGTAAAACTCTGAGTCTGGGTTTCCTAACAGTGAAGTGCTTGTGGATGACAACAGGCACTGCTGCTAGACTGATGGTCTGTGTGCTCCCAGCTCTGTCGAGGCTGCGGAGAAGTCAACAGCTTCCTCTGTTGGTGTTCTGCACTTGGCAAATACCTACCATCCTCCTGGGTGGGTGCTGTGGGGGATGCAGAGGTGGGGTGTGTCTGTCAGGGTAATTTCGGGGGAGGAGGAAGGGCAATGAAGGAAACAAGTCATGGCATTAACAGGTCAAGAAGGCTACAGCCACCAGTGGACTGTGGCACTGATGAAGGTGGCACAGTAACTGAGCCAGCAAAACTATCACGACTAGCTTGGATGCTAGTCACCCATTAGTCGGTGTCCTGTTCCCATCCTACTAATGCAGACCAGCAGTTCAGAGACAGCTGGAGATGCAGCATCTGTGTGTGGGTGAAAAAAGCGCATAGTTTTCCTGCAGGGGGGCATATGAGCTCCACAGGGCAAATAGAGGCTCTTGTGTGTTTTCTTTTTACCTTTCAAAAAGGTTATAGGGTGGCTGTTGGGCTGCTGATGCTTTTGCTTGGGTGCAGATCTTGAGACCTCTGTTCCCACAGCAGGATGTCCGTTTCTGTCCTGCTAGTGTGTCCATCACTGCAGCTTCGGATCTTTGCCATAAGCAAAGAACAGGGCTAATATCTGTTGCGTGTGGATCTTCCCTTGCTCTGTTCCCTGGTGGGGAGATCTCTGTGGTGGTTTATTAAATCGCTGATGTGCTATGTGCTGTTTCCTCTCCAGTGAACTCCAGCAGTGAAGATGGAGTTTATAAAAGAGATAGCATCTTTTCCCTTGTTGTTTGTCTCACACTGTGCCCATTTGTAAGTATTTAGCATTGACAGGCTCTACAGATGTGTTGTTATTTCCTTTAGATGAAATCCCGCAGTCACACTAATGTCAAAACCTCACACTTGCTCCCTCTGTGTTGCAAGAGCCTTCCTGCTGCAATAGCGATGATGTGCAGAGCAGTGATATCTCATCTCCAGAACTGTCTCTCCTCAAAAGCTGGGGCGGACAAGCAACTCTATGGAGCAGAGCAGGCATTCCCCAAGAACATTTTCAGTTTTGTTTCCCTTTCAGCAAAAGGATATACTAGCAGCCCTGTGAAGCTCGCTTCTTTTTTTATTCATTTTACTCATTCACACAGGCACTGTGATAGCAGTCACTGAGTTAAACCCTCTGATTGATGAGTATACTCAACATGCAGGGGGAATGCTGTCCATTTGGAGGCCAGTGCAAATATGGAGGAATAATACTAGGGTTTTTTTACAATGATCCAATTGGTCCTTTTTGCCCGGACCCCATGTCTGTGTCACATGTGTCATGGTCCAGGGAGTGTCCAGCACAGCTTAGAGCTACAATGCTGGGCACTGGCCAGGGAAAGGCATCTGCATGAGTCATGTACTATGACCTTTTCCATCTCAGATTTTGTTCATTAGTGGGAATCCAAGTGGGATTAGGAACTGAAATAAGAAGTGAACAAGGGATGTGATAAAAAGAGGAAGAAAACTCTACTGAGGGGAACTGGGGATGCAGAGAGGGGACGAGGTGGGGAAAGGCAGGCAGTTTAGCTGAGAAATGTTGCCACTGAGAACGACAGGCACCTGGTTTAGTAATTAGTGGTGAACAGAGTGTGCTGGAAGACTGGCTTTCTACATGTGGAAAGAGAAGGTACCTGGGCTCAGTGCTTGTCCACCCATTTATATTCAGAATAAGTTGCTTGCTAGGTCTGCTTTTCCAGGCCCATGAAGGTGCTCAGGAGCTGGTACTGGTCAGAGAGAGGAGCAGGTCTGGACCTGGTGCTGCAGGGTCAGTAATGGCAGAGCGCCTTGATGGCTGTCCTGGACTCTCAGCTGCAGATAGTGTTTGGTCTTTTTCAGTTTGGAGACTATGAGAAAAAAGTGGAAATCCCCCCCCACATCCCACCTGCGTTTGATAATTCCTTGTTCTGTGTGCAAAAGCAGACTGGGTCTTGCAGGAGGGGAAGGCAGGTAGCGGTATTCTCCAGATCAGGCCCACGAAATGGGAAGAGACCAGCTGAAGAACTGGTTGAAAATGCAGGCTGCGGTAAGGATCTGCACCAGCGGGTGCATCTGCAGAAGAGAAATGGGGGGAACACCAGGAGATCACTGCCCAGAAGGTGAAAGGAAAATCAGGGTGCACTGAGAGGAGAGCAAAGAGTGGAACAAGCGAACCTGCCATAGGGAAAACCCCTAGCGCAGTTCTCAGGTCCCTGTACATTGTAGAGAGGAGCAAACTGGAGATCCTTCAGAGCGGAGCTGTGAAAATGAGAGGAGTTTGTGAAATAAGAGAAAAGCTTGGGCAGTCAGATGTGCTCAGTCAGGGGAGAAAGACAAGACAACCATGTTTACCCATACATAAAAGGCTGCTTCAAAGATAAAAGAGTTAGACCAATTATTTTCCGTCATTGGCAAAGGCTATTCAAAGAAAATGGATTTTGAGGGCCAGCAAGGAAAATCATTGAAATACTCCAGTGAAACTTGTAACCTGCCAAGTTTTAGTTCTCTTGAAGCAGAAGGAAAGGATTTCAGTGGGCATGGGATCAGCAGCGTAACCAAGAATACAGTTGGCAACCACAGCCAGCTGTGAAATAGCCAGTGGACCCACCCTTCAGATTAGAGAGCTTGCAGGGTAAAGCTGAAATATGCTGCTGTGTGAAGGGATGCTTTCCTCATACAGATCCTGGCACAGCCCCAGATCTCAGCCCCTGCCTTTCCAGGGGAAGGTACAGTTGCTGCAGTTACAGAAGGGCTTTTTTAAAATGGGGAAGGAGAAGTCAGCTTTGCTTTTATATTTGTGATTGGATAATAATCAATAGAGAATGTGGTGATATGTACTTTAGTCCATTTTTATGAATGCAGTAGCTACACCCTGTCACTCTACATGGATTTGTGCTATGCATGTTGCTGTGGTGTAGTGCAGATGAGTCAAACAAGATGAAGTATGGAAAGGGAGTCATCTGCAGAACATTTTCACCAGAAATGCCAAAGCGTGTAGGGGAATTGTAGAGGATTAAGGTCTTGGATTGCAGCACCGGACTCCAGGGTCCACCAGGGTGCTGTGTATGCATCTTCTTCCTTCTCACACTCTGGTGAATACAATAAAATAACAGTGCAAAACTTCTGAAGGCAAATTGATCTGAATTGCCAAATGAAGATGTAACACCTAACGCCTCTGGATGCACTGGGTTGACTCCAGCTGTATGAATGCAAATTCTAGCCAGAGAAAGTCAGCAGTAAGAGCAAGTTTTAAGTGGTAAATCTAAATGAAAGATCCAATTAATCCTCACTTATTTACCTTAGCAACTTCTGCTGAATGATCTGTGACAAAAATGCTGGAATATTAAACCAGGACTATGATGTAAAATGCATTTCCTATCTCTGACGAGTGCAATTTCAAGCTAGATTCTGTCATTCTTGCTTATATTCGGTAATAACTTTTTGGCTTATGTAAATCCATTTGCTTGCTAAGAGACAGATTACTGTACAAAGGTCTGGCCAAATATTATAGAAAAATTATAATCTGGCCCCATCTCCATTTTTGGCATGCATTGTAATTTATTCTTGAATATTTTGTTAGCCCTGCTGACATGTCAAACTGGATACATAAGACCATTTTCATATGGTCTTTGTTTACATGATCAAGCACTTGATCTAGTGCTTGAAATTTCTTGCCGGCGTGACCTCTTGCAGTACTCTGCTTACAACTAATTCACTGAATCTGGCATGCAATAATTCTTTAGCACTAAGCTTCATGTTTTCATCTGGTCCAAGGTTATTTTCCCCCTTGCTTTCTGTCTTCTCTGGCAGCAGTTTCCACCCCAGTGTAAGGATGCTGCATGGAAGGCATGCCTCCTGCAGACACCCTGTGGGTACTTCTTTCTTAATGTTAGCTGTAAACTGTGGCAGCTGGAAAGCATGTACACAACCCATTCAGCCACTCTTGTCAGCTGGCAGAGGGAAAGGAACAGAAGCCTGCAACCTGCAGCCACTGTAGTCATCCCACACTGACTGGACTGGTAATGTGAACAGAGCCTGCTGCCCACTTTAGGTTAGTTTACTGAATCTGCAGGAAACCTTATTGCAGATGGAACAGAAACCGGTACAGTAACTGGAAATTAAATGTATTCTACATACATCACAGTGTAAGCAGTGTTTATTTGTACGTGTCTGTATAATGTAGCATAGCTGTGTGCAGCAGCCTGACCTCTGGACTGATTTTGCAGTTGGGCTTACATCACCAGAACCTGTTCTTAATTTCCACAAGAGAGCGTGGGGGAGAATGAAGATGTGTTAGTCCTACAGAAAGTGTGCAGTCTCAGTGAATAATGAGTGATGTCTCTGCAAGTAGCCCTGCAGTCCTTTATGAGGTAACATGGTCTTTGACGTCAATGGGAAGTTTGTTTCCACAAAAGCTAAACTGGGACTGCAGGATTTGGTTTCATGGGGTTTTATGAAGCACAACTGCCATAGACACTGAAAGAAAGAAATCGGGGTGTATTTCACTGGCAGCCCTCCTGGTGTATCTATTGATGATACTTTTTGCTGCCACCTTGGTTTACTGCATTGCTTCTCTGGTGTATATTTTTGTGTCCACATTCTCCAGTCAGTTTTTCTTCACCTACTCTTTTAAGGCCATGAAATGGGGTAATAGGCAGGTTTGTTCTTCACCAGCTTCACTCTGAGTCACTCTTCCAGGAAATGCAGGGGGTCATGAGCTTTTGGGATTTCAACAAGGTGCCAACCTGCTGCCTTCCTGTTCAATTTGGGTAGAAGAGCACTGTTCATAGCCTTTGCTTGCAGTACAACCCCTAAGCTGGTAACACCCAGTTGTGTGTTCATGCTACTCTGGAGGGTCAGTTGTATTGTTTTTTGTCTCCCTGTGGGGGACAAGATTTTGAAAGCACAGGGGTAAACACACCTCTCAAAGAGAAAAGGCTGAGGACTTAACAGAAATGTGTGCAGGGCTTTTCGTGGAATTACATGGCATGATAATGCAAGACTCTCTAAGCAAAGGCAGTGGGTGCAAGAGAATAGACAATAGTGCCCACCCATTTGGGAAGCCCTGATAAGGACATATCATCATGAACCCAACTTATTTTTCCTGCCTGGCACCTTCCAATTATATCCCACTTGATTTATTTGTTTAGTGATGAACTTCACTTCCAAATCAGGGTAATGTTCACATTCTCTTTGATAGGTTGTATTAGGTATCTTTGTTTTGAGAGGCTGATTTTAGGGAAATTCTCCCTCTCCCCTCCCCATAGCCTCTCCTGTTAAGCTGGGAAATTTCCATATCCTAGCAAACAACTTTCACTCACTCTTATAGGCAGACATCCGTATTTATAAAAACTGGGAAAATTTCTCTGACCTTGTCCTAAAGCAACTGGCAGGGATGAGCAAAACATGAGTGTGCCTGTGTGTGTGTGTGAAGAGAAGGGAAGTGAGGATGAAGCCAGGAACAGTCCTAAGACCAGTCTTAAATGTATGAAGTGCATTTTCAGAGTTGGGGATAAAGGCAGTTATTTGCAACACCTCAAGGGAGGTTCATGGGAGAGCACCCTGTTTTGGGGCATGGAGCTCCATGGGGAATGTGGTGCCTGAGGGGAAGCCCTTGGCTAAGTTCACCTGAAGGTTGCAGTGGTCCTGGTGGGTAGAGGGAAGCAGGCATAAGAAGAGCAGTGGCCAACACCAGCCACTCTTCTTGCAGGGTCATGTCTCTGGGGCAAGACCTACAAGGCAGGGAGAAATTCTTGTCACATTTCAAGAGGGGTATCAGTGAGCTTCACAGGTAGTGAGGTGCACATAGCTCTTTGGCTTTTTGGTACTTTCTGTGCTTTGATAGCTTCTATGCAGACTTACAGCTGCATTTATGTCACTTTTTTTTTTGTGCCTTTCCCATCTCATTCCCTGTAGTGTGGGGGAGGGGTTATGCTTTCTCTATTCATTCATTTATTTTAATGGAGGAAGGGGATAAGGAACATACTGCTTTGTCACTACCTGGGGTCCCTTTCCCAGTGGATTGTGGTCATTTCTGTAATATCACGCTCTTTGGTTTCACAGTTTCTGAACACTGCCATCGTTACGGAGCACGACCAGAAACTTGTCTTTCTATGCTAGAGCAACCTGAGTACTTGGGCTTGTAAATACAATCCATTTCACCAGTGTGACAGCTAGAAAGGTTATTTGTCCAAAGACCCGTGGGAAATAAGTGACAGGAGGAGAATAAATCTGTGCTGGTCTTTGAATTACTAAGTCACCATATAATCAATTAGATTTCTCCTAGGTGAGGCCCTTACCCTGTTTGTTTTGGTTTAGCCATATATAAAACCTTGTATAACATCAGTCATTTTCATTTGTGCTGCATAGTGGATTTTGAGCCTGTAGACCTGTAGTTTTTTTCAGAGACGTGGGAAAAATCCTGCCACTTCTAGATTTGCAATGAAGTTAAGGGACGTAGAGATGAAGTGAAGATCATGTTTTGGTGCTGAATGCAGTGCTTGGGAATAACTGTTCTGAGTCTGGCCACCCTGACTGAAATACTGCCCTGTGCGAGGGAACACAGGCTGGAGATGAGAGGCCAGGACTCCAGCCTGTAGTCACTGTGTGCGTGGGATGCTGGTGCCCACACTGTGTTAATAATGCCTGTGGACTGCATTGGTATGAAAATCACTTGCCAGCTAACAAGCACACTGGAGCACTGAGTGTGTGAAAGAAGGGGTGCTGCTCTGTGGTGGCATCCCTCTGGTGTCTTACTGTCCGAGTACTCCCTTGCCAATTAAATTAACTACAATGGAAAGTGCCAGATTGTCTGTAATGGTGCGAGAAAACTAGGGAGGAAAACGCTCTGGGGAAGGGTCAGGTCACTGTGGAATATATTTGCCAACGGGATTTCTCAGGTGGTGTGTGGGATTCGGGAGAGATGCCAGCCTCTGGCAATTCTGCTGTTTTTCATTAAGTTGTGCCTTTCTCTGAAACTGCTGAGGACCCAATCCCAGTTCTGCAAAGCTAGGTCACTGGTGTCAGAAGACTTTGTGGGTGGTGTGGGTCCTTGCTAGAGTTCTAGAGTGCTAATGGGGGTTGTCCAGGAGGGGTGAGACAGGAAGAGGTCAGGTGCAGACTGGTGACAACTGGTATTGCTGGTGGAGGCTGTGTCGTGGTTTCCTGTGAGGAGAAAAGGTCACCTCCTTCCATTTTGGAAGTTTTCTTAATAGGACTAGGTGGTGTGCTAGGTTCTTGGTGCCAGTAATCGGGGGAATTGGTACAGTCATATACTGACTGGATAATAAACTAATGCTCTAAAAAGCCTCATTAGTTAAAGCAAGTCTGACCAGAGTTCAGCACAGCTTGTGACACAGATTTGCTAGAGGGATGTTTTCCCTTGCTTACTGGAGACTGTATTTCCCTATCTGGTAATCAAGCTGATCTTGTTGGTTTAACAAAGAGTTTAAAGCAGTAAGTTCTCAGTTTCTAGCAGTACAATTTTCTTTCTTTGGACTTGCCACAGACTCGTCAGGTCCTGCTTCTGAGGAAAGCGAGACTGACTTGTGACCTCCTTCACTGAGGTAAAAACACTGGATGGGCAGTTTCTGTCTTCCTACTGCTGTTGTACCTGTGATGGTCTGAGGACACAAGGCAACATTTTGGGCGTGACTACTAAGTTTTACTAAATTAGTCAGTATAATGGATAAAGCAAAGTACATAGCTGGGTACCACACGAGCTTTCAGACACATGACTTTTCTTCAGGTCCACTGTAGATACTAGTGTATGTTTTCCAGGCTTGCTTGGTAACAAGTAGAAAAAGTTCCAGCTCTCTTCTAGATTTTTTTTTTTTGCTTCTGTGCCTTTTTGGGAGGGTTGGGGTTTTTTTGCTATTTTTTCTTCTCAGTTTACCTTTGCTAGAAGTCTTAGTCCTAGACAAGAGTGTAAGTTCATGCCAGGCAAGTGCTACTCTATGTGAATGTATGCAGACAAGATACTTAGTGACAGAAGTGTCACTAAGTGTCATGGACAGTCATTCTTCTCTGTGGCTGAATCATTTTTCAAACTGTACTTTAAAATGTACTTATGTGATTGCTCTGCTTTCTTGAGCAGGCCTCTGCAATTTTATGTAGATGAGTTTTCTTCTTTACAGTGGGAGGCACATGAGATGAAGTCTGATGGTTTTTATTTCGTTATTTGTATGCAACTCTGGCGTTTCATTTTGCAAAAAAAACCAGTTTATTTTTATACAGAAAAATGCATGTTGTTCATTTAAGTGACTGCAGTAATTCTGCCAGCTCAGGCATTAAGAATCCTTTAGTAATGCTGAATGTTTTCCAGAGGACAACATAAAGTGACAACATTTACTTCAACTGCCAGAGCTGAAGTTGTGAAGTTGGCCATGTTTTTAACCTGAGTTAGTGCATCCTAACCCAACCACCATCTTAGCTAGTGACTACATCTTGGCCTCTCTTGGCTTTAATATAATTTGTAGTAGGAAGCAAAACCAGATACGTAAGTCAGTAGGGGATTTGTGAATTTTATAGTATAAGTGATAAGAGTGTAGCATTATTACTTTTTCCTAATGTGCTCTATGGTTCTGTAAGCAACTACACTGGGTAATAGAGGAGAAAAATAAATGGTCAGTTTGGGGATTTCAGCGTAGAAAGAGGTCACCAGTGGAGTAAGACAAGCGCCTGTGCTGTTAAACATATTTATAACTGTTATGGCAAAGGAAGGGAATAGTGAGGAGAAAAGTTTGCTGATAATACTAACCTTGATCAGAGTTTTAAAGATAAGGACTGTATCAAAGGAAGATCTCATGAGACTGAGTGGTGAATAAACAGGCAGCTGAAATTCTGTGTAGGCAAATGTAAAGGAATACACATGGGAAGGACAATCCTAACTTTACACAGAAAGGACTCTGAGTTGACTGTTTCTACAGAAGTGTGGGATCTTGGGGTTACAGTGGAGCTATGGAAATGTGAGCTCAATGCACAGCAGCAGTCAGCAAACAAGCAAGGGCACAGAACAACATAGCACTGGGTAATACTAGGACGGAAGCAGGAAACCAAATGAAGAACACTGTTATTCCACTGCACAATTCTGTGGTGCTCCCTGGGTAGTCCCTACCATGCACAGTCCTGATCAGTGATAGAATATTATATTCAGTGGAAGGGACCTACAACAATCATCTAGTCCAACTGCCTGACCAACTCAGGGCTGACCAAAAGTTACAGCACGCTATTAAGGGCATTGTCCAAATGCCTCTTAAACACTGACAGGCTTGGGGCATCGACCACCTCTCTAGGAAGCCTGTTCCAGTGTTTGACCACCCTCTCGGTAAAGAAATATTTCCTAATGTCAAGTCTGAACCTCCCCTGATGCAACTTTGAACCATTCCCAGGCATCCTGTCACTGCATCCCAGGGAGAAGAGATCAGCAGCTCCCTCTCCACTTCCCCTCCTCAGGAAGCTGTAGAAAGCAGTGAGGTCACCCCTCAGCCTCCTTTTCTCCAAACTAGACAAACCCAGAGCCCTTAGCGGCTCCTCATAGGACATGCCTTCCAGCCCTTTCGCCAGCTTTGTTGCCCTCCTCTGGACGCATTCAAGTGCCTTAACATCCTTCCTAAATTGTGGGGCCCAGAACCGCACACAGTATTCAAGGTGAGGCTGCACCATAGCTAAATACAGTACAGGGATCACCTCTTTTGACCAGCTGGTTATACTGTGTTTGATGCACCCCAGGATGCAGCTTGCCCTCTTGTCTTCCAGGGCACAGTACTGACTCATATTGAGCTTGCTGTTGACCTGCACCCCCAGATCCCTTTCTGCAGGGCTGCTCTCCAGCCACTCTTCTCCCAATATATACTTGTGTCTAGCATTACTCTGTCCCAACTGCAGAATGTGGCATTTATTTTTGTGAAATTTCATGCCATTGATGATTGCACAAATCTTACAGGGGTTACAGTCAAAGATGAAAAGGTACAGAAGGTGGTGGTATGGATGAAATAAGGAATAGCTTCTACTAGCTTGGCTTCTTCAGAGTTGAAAACATGGAAAGTACACAAAGGTCTATGAAATGATAAATGGCATGCAGGAAAGAGAAGAGGAAACTCACTCTTTCTTCTTGTCCAAAGACTAGAGGGCTTGCAATGACATTAACTATTAGTGGCTCAGACCAAACAGGAAAATATATCTCTCCAAGGAGCTCACACCCATGGAAGTCTTTGTCACAGAATGTTGTGCATACTGTAAGTTTTATACAGTCTCATAAAACAGCTGGATAAAGTCATGGGAGAAAGGTCCTCTGAAGACTATACAACAGCTCACCATCTCTGGCTTGGGAAGCTACTAAGGGAATATCACATCATGCTTGCTGTCTTCGTATGCTTGTGGTCACAGCTCATGGCGGGGTACTTGGAACCTCTGTATGGTCCATATGTTTATTATTCAGTTAGAAATAATGTTCGTACTGAATGTACAAATGAGTGGTTGCATTGTTTTTCCCTTTTCCCTGACTGAGAAAAAGTTCCTTTCTGGCTGCTTTAGCATCTCCTGATACAATCAAGTGGGATGGTGTTGGTCTTCTTGGAGCTCCATTGGCAGCCTGAGAGGGAAGTCTTGTGCCTTCATGCTCTGTACTGCTCCAGCTGGTTCTGTCCCTTGTGGACCTCAGGCTAGCTTTTGTGAGAATCTGATGCAAGATAAGAATCAAAAGCTTGGGGAAGAATCCAAGCGAAGAGGTGTCTCATATTTGCAGTTCATCCATTTCAGTGAAAACCGAAACATTTCACGCAATCATGTCAGCTTTTCCTCCCTTTGGAGGAGAGTGCCAACAAAATGAGAACTGTGGTCAAAAGGCGCTATTGTCCATTTTTCCATTCAAAACAGGTCCATCCTGCTGGTGTTTTTAGTTTACATTACAAGTACAAATCACATCCAAAAATATTGGGTGTCATGTGGAAGAGCCTTGTGTCCGGGAGTGCTGGTGTTCTGGGACTGCACTCTGCATTGGGATGGAAACAGGTTTCAGATTCCTTGCCCCAATGCAACCAACTTCTGTTCTCTGTCACACACTGCTCATCTTAGGATGGAAATGGGAGGTTTTATTGCCTAAAACCTAAAACATAGACTCAGAGGAACACAACACTGAAAGGTACTGAAAGTGCCTCCAACCCATCAGTGGGCCAGTGGTGAATACCTAGGAGAAAGGTAAATACATAGTGAGCTTTCTTAGCATAGTCCACAGCTCCCAGCACAGGGTCTTCCTGAGCCTGGGGAATCCCTGAAGTGAGAAGCTGGATTTTATTCCATGGACTGGCCTAGAAGACGTGCTGCCTTGCTAGTCCAAACTGGTGTCACATTTTGAGTTTATTCCTGGCACAGGCAGGCTGAGAGCAAGACTGGGGCACCGCTCAGCTCCATGGCATTTGCCAGCGTCTCTGCCTGTGTTTATTTGGTAACACGTGTTCCTGTCTGTCCCTCCATGCCTGCAAGCAGCACTGCCTCCTCCGCTGTTACTTGGTGGTGGGGCAATGAAGCATCCTTGAGCTTCCCATCCCAGAGCACGCCTCGGGGGGAGGAGTGTGCCCTTGCTTTGAACCATGATAGCACGGGCATCCTAGTGGGACTTACCCTCTTGATGTGCTTGTGGATGTGCTGAATAGCTTCAGGCATGTGGCCCAGGTAATAATGAAATGTCATGCAAGCATATCTATGCTGAAAAACTGAGTTAAAAATCTTAATAGTGGAGAGACAAAAACAAACAAAAAAACCCCAAACCCTCAGAAGAAAACAGTAAAAGAAGATTGTGTTCTGTGAAACAGGATCCAGTAAGGATTGTCCATGGATAAACAGCAAGAACTATCTGCCAAGTGGCATGCACAGATTTTGCTTGGAGGATCACTGTACCACGGGAGATCAGAGTAAGGCCACTGCACTGGAAAAGGTCTGAAACTGTTTCCAGAGAATGCTAAGCATTTTTCCTGCTGACTCCTCACACAATACTGCAAGAATATCTAATGCTGCTTGAGCCTACTGCAAACTGCCTATTTTCTGTCCATTAATAAATTTTCCCCTGTATTGCAAGGATAAACTTCACGTAAAGGTCCACATTGTGTCATCTTTCTCATATTGACAGTTCTGCTATGCCACTATTGAATTAGTCCTAACAGAATTATTTTCTCCCAAATTCTTCTTCCTTAAAAAGATTCCGAAAAAGCTTTGAAATGATGTGGGCATAGTTGTCTATAAATATGAAAATCTGAAAGGTTTCTAACACCTAATTTTTCTCAACAGAAACTATAACATCTTTTTTCAGAGTGGGTATGCATATGTTACAATGACAAGAACTCTGTTAATAAATTATTCCATTTGAGAACAGAAGAAACAAGGGCAAAAATAAGAAGTCTGTGAAGAGTTTTTAAGAATAGGGCAAATAACAAATGCATTGCAGATTTTCTTTTAACTTTCCTGTCTGATGCATTCTCTTGAAGCATTAAAATGTTTTAAGAACAGTACGTGGGGAAATTTTGAATCTGAGCTCTGCAAAGAGGAAAAAGAAGGCTGCCAGGTACTTTAAAGAGATGGGCATAGTATTAAAAATGTCATTATATATACTGAAATAGGTGCATCCAAACCCCACCCCTAAATTACTGGAATCAAATCACAAAGTCTTTAGTGTATGAAAACAAAGGTGAAATACAATTTTATTTCTGGTGAGAAAACAAAAAAATCAATAACCTTCAAATCATTTCTTACATGAATGGAAGTCATAACACGAAACAAAACATTATCATTTATCCTTGAGTCATGAAGTGGAAATAAAAGACAACTGAAAGATTTGAGCCAATCTCTGCCTCAGGACACATCACCAGAACTTCACTGAAGTTACAGCTGTAACTGTGGGCTGAATTAGACCCCAAATACAAGGCTTACGCAGTATAATTTCTATAGAAATTCTAGACTGTAGCTTTGTATTAATAGTAACTGAATCCTGTGTAATTCTTCTGTATTGCATGTGTACAATTGCTCTTCCTCAGTTCCAAAATAGAGTAGAGCAAATCTGGCAAAAGTGGATGTGGTTGATAGAATCAGTCTATGTCACCTCCATCACTGCTTCCACCTCTGTGTTCTCTGACACCTAAGTAAAAGATTATTTTATTCGTAAGGTTGGTTATTGAAAATCACAATATGAAAAAGTTTGTATTTATGGAGGGGAATGCTCTCCAAAATCTTCAGAAAAGGTTTTTATTATGCATGCATGGTGATCATTATTATTCAGAGTATTATTATTTTATCATTCACATATTACAGTTACTGAATAGTTAAAACATCTGATGGATAATTCATGAGTGGAAGAGGAGGACCTCCCCATTTATTAAGAAGGTCAGACAGACAGAATTGTATAAATCTTAAATGACCATTCAGGAGGAACAAAAATTTGTATTTGTTATGTCATTTTAATGAACAAGGCCTAGGTTCAGATTAACCAGGGCTGCAGATATTATTTGCAGATATTGTGATTTTTAGTAAAGGTTTATGGCAGTGACACTGCTAAAATTCACAACTTCTTAATTTTCTTGCCAAGCAACAGAAAGAAAGAGGAGTACCACTGTGGAGGATGAGTCTGTGCTCATTAAAGCAGGTCTGGTCTGGTCTGGTCATGGCAGACAGGCAAATGCTGTAGGTTTCAATGCTCCCTCCTTAGTCAAACTTTGTTACCATTATGGTTCATGGGAGAACCAAGTTAGGTGGCAGCGCAGTCTGGTTAATGCAGGGCTGGTCAACGCATTGCACCTTGGCTTTTAACTCTGGATGAACTGCTCTCAGAAGTGAACACTTGGGAATAACACTTGAGACCCATTGCCCAGCACTACATTAATGCTTCAGATGATCAAGGGTATGTTAGGTGGGAAGGGTTGGCAGGCAGCATGCTCTGTGTGGTTACAAATAGTATCGGACCTGTGCCTCCACAGATCCACAGAAAGGCTCAGGAAGTACAGAGTCCTGGACACACAAAGCGGTGGACTCATGGTTGTAGCCCCGAGAAAACAGCGTAGGGATTATCTCTTGAAATTTCTTCTCTCAGACAGCTGAGTGGAGAGAGGAGTGTTGCTGTGGTACCATCTAAGCGAGGACCAGGGCTGCCTGGTCACCTGGAAGATGGCCTTTGCAAGGGCAGCAGAAAGTCTCCAGAGCTGATTGGCTCTTTGAGGCTCCATGGTAAAAGCACTGCCAAGTAGCATATAGTTTCAAATACTGGTTATCTCATGTCAGAGCCTGTGCACAGAATTCTGCACAAAGGGGATGCTCAGTGAAGTAAGTGGGAGCACCCTAGTACTTCATTTGGCCAGGTCTGCCTTAGTATGCAGAGCTACTCCACATGTTCCTTACCTTGGTGGAGCCAGAGCAAGACTTCGGTATCACTCTTAAGTGATTAATCCTGAAGGTCAAAAGCTTCCTGTTAATACCTTTCTCATCAAAGCCTTCTCCTCAACAAAGGAGAAGTTTCCCATGAATTCATATGGGCAGGTGCAGACAGATGAGTCCCAGTCTGGGTGGATGGACTGGTACGGTGCTGTAGTGTTTGTATGTGTTTACTTTGTACTCAGGAGCCATGCTCGCTAGGACATGCTTTAGTTTGTCATTTTTAATACATTAGAAACTGCATGTGGGTATACCTCCTTAAATTTTTATCCAGAAATGTATTTGCACTGCTTCAGTCTAATGTGAGTTCCCCTGACAGACTGAGAGACCATTTCTACTTCTAATACGAACGCCTAATTGGTGTGAAAGATTTGCTTTGCTTTGTTTTGTATCCTTTGTTAGAGACACTAAGGTACAACCTGTAAACTGAATTGAAGATATATTTAGAGCAGCAGACTGTTTTGATTTTTTTCAAAAACTGCAATTAAAAACTGAGTTCTGTGCCTAAATCCAGCAGTTTCACCCCCTTCTGAATTTTTTTACTTTGTAACCTTTGAAACACCTCTTATTAGAGCTACAAAGTCATAGAATAGTTTAGATTGGAAGGGATCTCCAGAGATCTTCTGCTCCAACCCCCTGCTCAAAGCAGGTCTAATTGGATCAGACTGCTCAGGGCCATGGCCAGTTAAGACTCGACCAACTCCAAGGATGAAGATCTGAAAACAGCTCTGAGTAACCTGTGTCAGTATTTAACCACTTTCATGGCAAACATATTTCCTACTACCTAGTCAGAATTTCCCATGTTCTAACTTGTGTCCATTGTTTCTTGTCCTGTCGCTGCACATGTCTGAGAAAGGTCTGGCTTTATCATCTCTATATCTTCTGATCAGGTAGTTGTAGTGAACAAAAAGGTGTCCCTTTTCCCTTCTCTTCTCCAAGACGAACTGTTCGTGATTCCTCAGCCTCTCCTTGTACATCATGTGCTTTGACTTCTGACCATCCTGATGGCCTCCAGTGGACTCGCTCCAGTGTGTCAATGTCCTTTTTGGACTAGGGAGACTAGAACTGGACACAGCACTCCAGATGCAGTATTGCAAGCACCAAATAGAGGGGAAGGATCACTTTACTGGACCTGCCAGCTACACATGTACCAATACAACCCTGGATGCAGCTGGCCCTCTTTGCTGCAAGGACACACTGTTGATTCATGTTTGACTTGCTGTTCACAAGGACCCTGAGATCTTTTTCTGCAGAACTGCTTCTCTGACAGTCAGCCCCAACCTGTATTGTTGCATGGGGTTATTCCATCTCAGAAGGAAGACTGAATTTTCTCCTGTTGGACTTCACAATGTTCCTGTAGCCTGTTTCTCCAGGTCCCTCTGAAAAGGAGCCTTTCCCTACGGTGAATTGACTGCTCCTCACAATTTGGTGTCATCCACAAATCTGCTAAGAGACGACACCATCTCATCATCCTGGTCATTGATGAAGACATTAAACAGTCTTTGTGCCTGTCTTGATCCCTGAGGGATGTCGCTGGTTACCGGTCACCAGCTGTGCAGCCAGTTTCTACCCACTGCATTGCCCACTTATGCAGTCCATATCTCACCAGTTTGGTGGTAAGGAGACTATGGGAGACTGTGTCAAAGGCAGTATAAAGTCAAGGTATACAACATCCACTGCCTTGTCCATGGCACTGGTGTCCTCGCTATGGAAAACGATGAGGAGAAGCAACCTTGAGTGAAGTTCCTCCGAAGAATTGTCTAGCAAAAGCAAATCATCCAGGGACAGTGCCAGCTGTGTGGGACTCCAGGGGACTGGCAGTCCCACTTAGAAACAGACAGGCTCCCAGTTGAGGGTGCAGTATGTGTATTGGTGGCATAGCCCATGTCCTCCAAGCACCAGTGGCAGAAAGATCCCTCCTAAAATAGCCATTATTTATTCTTCCAGACAACCTTTTCTCCCTCATGTTTTGGAGACAAGTGCTGTCTCTTCAGTGTGCTTACCGGGTGCAGTATGGTTACGGGAGGCTGACCACTGTCTGCTCTCATTTTTGGCAGTTAGTTTTTCTTCTGCAGCCTTATGTGCCAAAGAAACTTGTAGATCCAGCCTCAAGAAGAACTTTTCATCTGTCTGAGCATGCTAAGCAAGGAAAGCTGCTTTTCTTGTCCAGTCTCCTTCTGAAGGCCTCATACATGTCCCAGTTATGACGTGCAGCTGTTGTGCCAGACAATCTAAGGGACAGGATGTGTTATAATGAGGCAGAAGGAGGGGCACATCACACACAAATGTTTCAAAACCTGCTGGCTAACTGGAAGCCATTGTAATTTCAGTTACGTGTCAAGGACTTACAGCTCTGTGGATGGTAGTCACAAATCTTGAAAAGCAGAATCGTTTTTATTTAGCTGCTGACTTTTAAGCACATAAGTCCATCTGGGGTCTTTCTAACTTGGTATCTTGACTCCAACAGGCATCAGGAATGGGTGCTTAGAGAAATAATATCTGGTGACTGTGCACTGGCATGCACACAGACCCTTGAACAATGTTTCACCATTGGAGCCTTCTGGTTGTCTGGAGCTTGGCGGCTCCATGACGCAGCACTTGCGTTTGCATCATTGTGCTTAATTATTTGGGTGAACTGTGGACTTTTCCAGTCACATCTTTTGAACTCACTCAAGACAGTACCTGAAAGTGGTCCTGCCACCTTCATTAGCTTGCAGTTGATAAAAAGCCTGCAACATACCCTCTCTCTCAGGAAAGTCTTGGGACTTTTTGGTATGTCTGTTGTTAGTGTCACTGAGAAGGCAGAAGGTTTGTTTAAACAGCTGTGGTTGAAGAAGTGACAGTTTGTGGTCACAGTGACTTGGCAGAAGCATGGAGCGATAAGCAGATAAAATGAGATCTCAGTATATTAAGAAATCTTATGATGTCAACAAAAAGGGGGAGTTTATGAGAGAAGCTTTGAGAAAAGAAATGGAATATATTCCTTGAAGTTAATCAGGAGTTTGTTGACAGGAAGACAAAGTTTACAGGGAAGAGTTCTCTGGATAAAAGAGATCTGTAAGCAGTTCTGCATTCATAATTCATGTGAGCTACTCAAGGCTAATACTTGGAAGAACAGTCTATGCAAAATATTAAAGAAGAGAACAGTTCTTCTCAGGGTTACTGAGGGCAGCAGTCAGGTTTTACCTGCACACCAAAGCTCACCTCTCTCTTCTATGTTTTACAGAAGGTTCTGGCCAACCTTTCTCTGCCTTTGCATTTCTTGCGTTACCTAACTACAGTGTGGGCTGCAAAGTCCAGCGGTGTAGCAATGTTCTACAATCCTGCCTTCTCAGTGCTCACAGAAAGGATTAAGGATTTTATTGCTGTTGGTGTCAGTGTGGAGGAAAAGAAGATATAGGTATAAAATTCTTTTTTTTCACAAAAAAAAAAAAAAGAAGAAATGGAATTCTGCTGTTTTATTAAGCACTTGCTCAAACCTTATAGAAAACATTTGTAAAACATGTAAGTACATTTATGAAAACAAATGAAGTTCTGATGCCAGTTAGGTGTTGAAATGAACACCATTAATGCAGAACTCTATAGCCAAACTTTTCAAATTTTAAAAATCTCTGTTTTGCACACTTTACTGGTCAAATGACTGTGTTACACAGGCTGGCTGGCTGTGGTGTGCTCTATCTACAAGATCACAGCCACCTGAAATGAACCTCAGAAAAAGAACGTTATTGTTATCTAACCTGCAGAAGAGGGGAGTTTTAAGTGGCTTAATAAAATATGCAAAGTTATTAAAGATGACCAAGCTAAAGTATTCCATTTGAGAAGAGTCCACATATTTTAGGAAATGATTTGACAATGGAGAAATTCAGAGGTGTGATCTTACTAGGCAGTGTTGCATTTTGTGTGATAGCATGATATGCCTTGACAAATGAGGTGTGCTGAGTTTGCTAAACAGAAGCTTTGAAACACTTTCCTGGGTTTCTTAATGTCCCCAGCTGGTCAGCCCAAAAGAGCGACTAGTCTATATGCATGGATAAGAGCTCATTCTGCTTTGCTTTGCTCCTCGTGATGTCATTTAAATCTGTGCAAAAGGATGTAAAAAAGTTTGAAAGATTTACCTTTCCTATTTGTTTTGCGCTTGTTGTAAGTATTCACCTGCATGGTATGGAAAGGAACTTGGTCTTTTGTGATGGAGTTCCAATCAGATTTCTGTATAATTGTTTAGCGCCATTTCCTGTTATATTATCTGGACTGACATGGGGCCAGTATTTCAATGCCACCTTAATAGCAATGAGTATTTGTACATAATGTTTTATGTAAGTGATCTAGGCATTGCTCTCCTGTCATCTCTCTGCTATATTATTTTGTGTTCTCCTAGAGGAGAAAAATATTATAGCTCTTGTTTTTATCTATAGACTAAAATAAATAACTAGAATTATTCAGAACAAAATAAATTATTAATGCCTAATGTATTGTCCCACTTTTATTTGTCTGGAGGATATGTTTACATTTTGCATGCCTCTAGATGAATTGATGGATTTTTCTCATTTTTTTTAGTTGCTGTTTTCTATGAGGAAAAATTATAGTGTTGAGAACTAGAAACTATTATGAAGTGTAGCTGCTGTAGTCAAGAAGTGTGTGTTTTCTCTGGGATGAAATTAAATGTCTCGCTTATACCCTGTAGAGGAGGGAGTGAACATAAGCAAAATGTAAGCAATTTTTACTTCTGGGTACTGTATGGAGGCTGAATCAAATTGGCTCTGGAGCTGCATTCTACTTGTCTAATAGGTTATGGGGTTTTTTTCTGTTATGGGTTTTTGTTTTAATACATTTCTGATGAAAAAGGGACATAAAACACTCCTCTGAAGAAGTATTTTCTTTAAGAACTACCTCTTTTATCAGATCTGAAAGCTCAGGTTCTTATGCAGATTGATATTGTCATAAAATAACTGTTCTTCCATACCAAATGTTGTTACTACAGATGCAAGCTACAAATGGGCCTTTACAAGGTAATGATTTACATTTACCAAAAATGGGTTTGATATAAAATATAGTTCAGAACAGAAAGAATAAGAAATTTTTGAGTGATTTTGGCAAAGTTCATTTCTGGAATACAATTCAGCATATCCCATGTATATAGTTCAATGGTCTATGAGCTCAGCCCACTTCCACTGAGTTTGATGGAAAGGTTCCCGTTCGCTCAGTGGGATTTGGCCTATGGTAGCAGAAATTATGAACGTGCCTGATTTGCACCTGCACAGTATATGCATATAACTACAATTTCCCTTGTGCATATTAAGAAGATCTGAAAAAGAATTTTTTATAACTAGTGTTGGAAAAAGGACAATGATCTTTCTTCCACTTTGAGAATCAAATAATCTGACTAACGATTGGCATCTGAAAGCTGGAGCAACAATGGAGAGAGATTGTGTGTGGTAGCTTTTCATGAAATATCCAGCTACTTTGGGCACAGTAGTAGGAGGAAGAGGCACAAAACTCAGTTTTAATCTCTACTTCTTGAAAGCACTGGAATTTTGAATCAGAACCACAAAAGTAATAAAAAAGAAAAAAATCTGCTCTGTTTACTGATTGATAGGTAGTTCCCTGTTTCGGTTTTTTTTTACTGTGACATTTTTAGTGTGACTAATGTTATGTGTGAGATTTCACTTCAAATAAACTTTTCCATACTATGCCCATAAAATATCCCCTTATCCTCCTTAGAAAGTGACTTTAAGAAAAGCTAAGCTAGCAGAAACCTTCTGCAGGATAATCATGTGCTTTGGAAACACGTGTAGCTCTGCCTATTTGCAGAGCTAAAGAAGTGGTCCTTAGTGATTTGGGTTAATTTTATTACCCTGTGATTCCTTCAAATATATTTCTGTTTGTCTTCTATTTTTCTCAGAAAATTCTAGCATGAATTATGTCTCTAATCTGTACAAGTTGAACAAGAGTACTTTTAACTAAATTACTTAAAATTCAGTGCATCAGTGTGAATCTTCACAACTTGGAATCTGAATAGTCTCTCCCTGAATTGACTGGATTTGGGCCCTATATTTAACATCATTATGTTATATACTAGAAATTTTGGTTTAATTCAAAATCCCCTGTGTCAGTTACTTGGCAATCTTACTAAGACCACTGTCTCAATTTTTTTTAAAGTGCTAATTCTTAGGTAGTTCTTTTGGACACACTAACTCATGCTTCGGTATTTTATGCACACATTGACATATGGTTAAAGATTTTGAAAACCACTTTTTCATGCTAGAAAGGATTTATCTCTGATTTCTTTGTGTTTCTGATCCTCAGGCTATAAACTTCCATTTTAGGGAACAATTTAGGGAACTACTTCATGTTGTGAATCCAAACTTCAGAGGTTGCAGAATTTATTTATTTATTTTTTTTAGCTGCATTTTTTTCCCAAGTAGATGATAATGGAATTTTCTTCTTTTTAAGAGCTCTTTCTTTGAGTTAAATAAACATTATCCTTTAAGTACAGGATTCATTGGGATGGACTATCTTGGAAGAAGTTTATCCTAAAATTTAAAGAATTTGCCCAGCTTGTATTAGGAGTCACAGGTGTAATACAAAATTGGTACCTGAAAGACTCCTCATCTCTCTTTCATTTATCTTTTTTTTATCAGTTTTTATACACTTTTCCAATAAAAGACTGACTGAACACTTTTATTTTTCTATTTTGAAGAAAACTTCTCCTTTACTTCTCTATCACAGTTTGTTTGGGAACAAGAAATGCTTTTTGATGTAGAAGAATCTCTTCATTGCCTGTATTGCCTGTTTTTCCAACAGTCAGGTTTTAAAGGTCTATCACAGGCTGAAAAGTTGAGGGACTATTTCAAAGTCCTTGATTAGTCACATCTTACTTTTCCTTCTGTAATGCCACTCTATGTCCTAAAATATCTTAAGTAAAATTTAGGATGTTGTGTCCACTGTGTGCCCTTTGACTGCAGTAAAAGCACAGCCATCCAAAGAGAAGCTGTTTTAAATCAGTGTCAGCTTAGTTTACCCTTTGGAAAAATGGGCCTGTCTCACCACAAGGAAGGATGCAGCTTCAGAGGACATTTGACCAAGCTCTCCTCATGACTGCATATCCTTTCTGGATGTGCAGGTGTGCGGGGAGTTTCAGTCAGCTCATCTGACATGCAAAGTCTTATCTTCCAGCACCCTCCATTAAATTGCCTTGCCTCCCTATTGCCACTCAGTGATGGTGCCAAGCTGCATACATTGGTTGGGCTTGGAGAGTAGGAGCCATGAGAGCGGCCTGCACAAGACTGCCTATTTAAAAATAGCTGCTATCTTCTGGGGCTGAGTATGTTTCCCAGGTGAGCTCAGGACACTTACTATGGGGAGACGGGCTCCAGTTGCTGCTGGTGTCAGGGAGCCCACTGATTTCTGCAGGGAGCTGCTCCCCTCTCCCCATTGCTAGAGCAGGTCTATCTTGCTGACCTGTTCTCTGAAGAGCCAAGATCATTGGTTCATGCCATTTTGCATGCCTGTGGGGTGGCATGGTCTTCCAACTCAAGACAGATCAGCACAGGAATGTCAGAAGGTAATAAAACTTCACTAGGTTCAGAAGGTAATAAAAATTTCATTAAAATAGCCTGCAAGGCTCAAAAACTCACCCTGCCTTTTCTTAGCCTTTCCATAATCCTGGACTTTTTAACCAGGAAACTTTTCTTGTTTGGGGGTGCTTAGTTCCTTTAAACTGTTCTTTCTCCTTGATGGCTGTAGGTCAGAAGAAACCACCTTTCTGAGGGAGACAAGGTCACTGAACCTGCTTTCTGTCTGGATTTATTGCCGTCCGTGTACCCTTAAATCTGTAGTCAAAACGCTTCAGAGCCAGCTTCCCGAAAGCAATGAGGTTGGCTTGCAAAAACCACATCCAGCTCCCTTCCCACCACTCCCTGCACAGCACCTACCTCTTGGGAGTTTTCTTACATTTAAAGGACACCTCAGCCACTGCAACTTGCGTGTGAATGCTTCAGGGTCGAAAGCCTTCATCTTCCTATTGCGTGTGCTCAGCTGTACCTGGGAGGGCCCAAAGAGGCTCTCTGCCGGCTCGCAGCACCAGCTGTCTTTGCTTCTGGAGCTCTTCTCCTCTCGTGCAGCAGGAGCATCACTGTGTCCCTGGGTATGTTTTCAGGATGGAAGGAAACATACGCCCCTCTCTCCCCTTTCCTTCCCCCAGCTGCTATGTGAAGGCGATTGTGGGCCTGTGAGTCAGGCAGCAGCTGTGTTACTGTGACTCAGAGGAACGCGGTGTGTAATGGCAGCAGGGATGCCAAACTGTTACTTGCTGCACACTGCCACTTCAACAGTGTGGCTTGTAGCAAAAAAGCCACAGCTCCACACATTAAGGCATCTCTCTGCCCTACTCTGCCCTTCCAGGAGAGGACTGAAATCTAAATTTAAAAACAACAACTTGGGTATATTTATTTAAGTTATATAACACTGCTAAGCAGCTGCAGTGTCAGGCACACCACCCATTTGACCAGCGTAACTTGTATTCCTATTAAAGGTTGCTGCTGCTGCATAGTGTCACATCACCTTAGCCAACCTGTGTGGATGTGAAGGTCTAGATGCTTGTCCCAGCAGCATGCCACCTCCACAGATAGTCACTGCCAACTGAAATGAAGCAGTGTTGCCTGGGCCAGCATGGTCCGTAACTGCTTCAGCCCTCCGTGGAAGTGACCACTTTGCTGGTGAGACCTTGAGTCTAATCAGGAAGGTGGCAGGTTTCCATTTCTTCCTCAGAAACATGGGGAAAGAAGAGATGTAAGTTCACTGTGGGAGGGAGCACCATCAGCCAGGGCTGATACAAAGACAGGAGGAATGTGTTGAAATTTTAAAGTGAAAATTTGCAGCCAGGGAAGAAGTAGGTGAGACTGTTTGCAGTCACTACATAAGCGTACCTATGGCCAGATGCTTGACATGGACAAACAATACAAAGCCATTAGCTTGCAAAAGGCTTTGCCTATAGGCAAAAAAAAAAAATAAATCTGAAAATCCAAGCAATTAATAGAATAATCATATAGCTTTTCTTGGAGTTTGTTGCAACTGACTCCAAGGGTTGCAAGGGAGAAGGACTTGGGGGTACTGGTGGATCAAAAGCTGGACATGAGCCAACAACATGCACTCGCAGTCCAGAGAGCCAACAGTATCCTGGGCTGCATCAAAAGAAGCGTGGCCAGCAGGTCAAGGGAGGCAATTCTGCCCCTCTACTCTGCTCTGGTGAGACCCCACCTGAAGTACTGTGTCCAGCTCTGGAGTCCCCAGCACAGAAAAGACATGGATCTGTTGGAGCGGGTCCAGAGGAGGGCCACAAAAATGATGAGAGGGATGGAACACCTCTCCTATGAGGACAGGCTGAGAGAGTGGAGGTTGTTCAGCCTGGAGAAGAGAAGGCTCCGGGAAGACCTTATTGTGGCCTTTCAATACTTAAAGGGGGCTTATAAGAAAGATGGAGACAGACTTTTTAGTAGGGCCTGTAGTGATAGGACAAGGGGAAATGGTTTTAAACTGAAGGAGGGTAGAGTCAGACTAAATATAAGGAAGAAAATTTTTACACTGAGGGTGGTGAAGCACTGGCACAGGTGTTGCCCAGAGAGGTGGTGGATGCCCCATCCCTGGAAACATTCAAGGTCAGGTTGGACGGGGCTCTGAGCAACCTGATCTAGCTGAAGATGTCCCTGCTCATTGCAGGAAGGTTGGACTAGATGACCTTTAAAGGTCCCTTCCAACCCAAACCATTCTATGATTCTATGATCAGTGGCACAAAGTCCAGCTAAAAGCTAGTCACCAGAGCAGTACCCCAGGGTGGATACTGGGGCCAGTGCTGTTCTACCTCTCCATTAATAGAATCATAGAATCATTGAGGTTGGAAAAGACCTCTAAGATCATCGAGTCCAACCGTCAACCCAACACCACCATGCCCACTAAACCATGTCCCTAAGCGCCTCATCTACACGTCTTTTAAAAACCTCCAGGGATGGGGACTCCACCACTTCCCTGGGCAGCCTGTTCCAATGTTTCACCACTCTTTCAGTAAAGAAGTTTTTCCTTACATCCAATCTAAACCTCCCCTGCCGCAACTTGAGGCCATTTCCTCTCGTCCTATCGCTTGTTACTTCGGAGAAAAGACCAACACCCACCTCGCTACAACCTCCTTTCAGGTAGTTGTAGAGAGCGATGAGGTCTCCCCTCAGCCTCCTTTTCTCCAGGCTGAACAGTCCCAGTTCCCTCAGCCGCTCCTCATAAGACTTGTTCTCCAGACCCCTCACCAGCCTCGTTGCCCTTCTCTGGACACGCTCCAGCACCTCAACGTCCTTCTTGTAGTGAGGGGCCCAAAACTGAACACAGTATTCGAGGTGCGGCCTCACCAGTGCCGAGTACAGGGGCACGATCACTTCCCTACTCCTACTGGCCACACTATTTCTGATACAGGCCAGGATGCCATTGGCCTTCTTGGCCGCCTGGGCACACTGCCGGCTCATGTTCAGCCGGCTGTCGACCAACACCCCCAGGTCCTTTTCCAACAGGCAGCTTTCCAGCCACTCTTCCCCAAGCCTGTAGCGCTGCATGGGGTTGTTGTGGCCGAAGTGCAGGACCCGGCACTTGTCCTTGTTGAACCTCATACAGTTGGTCTGGGCCCATCGATCCAGCCTGTCCAGGTCCCTCTGCAGAGCCTTCCTACCCTCGAGCAGATCAACACTCCCACCCAACTTGGTGTCGTCTGCAAACTTACTGAGGGTGCACTCAATCCCCTCATCCAGATCATCAATAAAGATATTAAACAAGACCGGCCCCAGTACTGAGCCCTGGGGAACACCGCTCGTGACCGGCCGCCAACTGGATGTAACTCCATTCACCACAACTCTCTGGGCCCGGCCATCCAGCCAGTTTTTGACCCAGCACAGAGTACACCTGTCTAAGCCATGAGTCGCCAGCTTCTCTAGGAGAATGCTGTGGGAGACAGTGTCAAAGGCCTTGCTGAAGTCCAGGTAGACCACATCCACAGCCTTTCCCTCATCCACTAGGCGGGTCACCTGGTCATAGAAGGAGATCAGGTTGGTCAAGCAGGACCTGCCTCTCATGAATCCATGCTGGCTAGGCCGGATCCCCTGGTTGTCCCGCTCATGCCTTGTGAGCGCCCTCAAGATGAGCCGCTCCATAATCTTCCCTGGCACCGAGGTCAGGCTGACAGGCCTGTAGTTCCCCGGATCCTCCTTCCGGCCCTTCTTGTGGATGGGCGTCACATTGGCAAGCCTCCAGTCTTCCGGGAGCTCCCCCGTTAACCAGGACTGCTGATAAATGATGGAGAGCGGCTTGGCGAGCACCTCCGCCAGCTCCCTCAGCACTCTCGGGTGGATCCCATCCGGCCCCATAGACTTGTGAGCGTCTAGGTGGCATAGCAGGTCATTGACTGCTTCCTCCTGGATTACGGGGGGTTCATCCTGCACGCCGTCCCCGTCTTCCAGCTCGGGGGGCCGAGTACCCTGAGGATAACTGGTCTGCCTGTTAAAGACTGAGGCAAAGAAGGCATTGAGTACCTCAGCCTTTTCCTCATCCTCAGTGACAATGTTCCCCCTTGCATCCAATAAAGGATGGAGATTCTCCTTGGCTCTCTTCTTGTCATTAATATATTTGTAAAAACTTTTTTTGTTGTCTTTAACGACAGCGGCCAGATTGCGTTCTAGCTGGGCTTTTGCCTTTCTCATTTCCTCTCTGCACGACCTAACAAGATCCCTGTACTCTTCTTGAGTCGCCTGCCCCTTCTTCCACAAGCGGTAAACTCTCCTTTTTTTCCTGAGTCCCAGCAAGAGCTCCCTGTTCAGCCAGGCCGGTCGTCTTCCCTGCCCATTCTTCTTACGGCATACAGGGACAGCCTGCTCCTGCGCCTTTGAGACCTCCTTCTTGAAGATCGTCCAGCCTTCCTGGACCCCTTTGCCCTTCAGGACCGTCTCCCACGGGACTCTCTCAACCACTGTCCTGAACAGGCCAAAGTCCGCCCTCCGGAAGTCCATGGTTGTGGTTTTGCTGCCCCCCCTCCTTACTTCACCAAGAAGCGAGAATTCTATCATTTCATGGTCGCTAAGCCCAAGATGGCCTCCGACCACCACATCACCCACCAGTCCTTCTCTGTTTGTAAACAGCAGGTCGAGCGAGGCACCTCCCCTGGTAGGCTCACTTACCAGCTGTGTCAGGAAGTTGTCTTCCACACACTCCAGGAACCTCCTAGACTGCTTCCTCTCTGCCGTGTTGTATTGCCAGCAGACGTCCGGGAAGTTGAAGTCCCCCACGAGAACAAGGGCTAGCGATTGAGAAACTTCTACCAGCCGCTTATAGAACGCTTCATCCGCCCCTTCATCCTGGTTGGGTGGTCTATAACAGACTCCCAGCAGGATATCTGCCTCGTTGGCCTTCCCCCTCATCCTTACCCATAGACACTCAACCGTACCATCATCACAATCGTTGAGCTCTATACAATCAAAACACTCCCTAACATACAGGGCCACCCCACCGCCTCTCCTTCCTCGCCTGTCCCTTCTGAAGAGTCTGTAGCCATCCATTGCAGCACTCCAGTCATGAGAGTCACCCCACCATGTTTCTGTGAGGGCGACTAAGTCATATCTCTCCCGCTGCACAATGGCTTCCAGCTCCTCCTGCTTGCCGCCCATGCTGCGTGCATTGGTGTAGATGCACTTGAGCTGGGCTATCGATTTCGCCCCCGGCATCGGCACGCCACCCCTCGGCTCATCTCTAGTGAGCCTGGTTTTATCCCCTTCCCCCTTCGAACCTAGTTTAAAGCCCTCTCAATGAGCCCTGCCAATTCATGAGCCATGATCCTTTTTCCCTTGTGAGACAGCTGGACTCCGTCTGTCACCAGCAGGCCCGGTGCCATGTAAACCTCCCCATGATCAAAAAAGCCAAAATTCCTCCGATGGCACCAGCCCCTGAGCCACGCGTTGATCAGGTGTGTTTTCCTGCTCCTTTCAGTATCCTTCCCTGCCACTGTAGGGATAGAGGAAAACACTACCTGTGCTCCCGATCCTTGAACCAGTCGCCCCAGTGCCCTGAAGTCCCTTTTGATCGCTGCAGGACTTGGATTGCCTTGGATGAGGGACAGAGGGCATCGTCAGCAAGCTTCAGACTATTCAGAATGGGGAGGAATGGCTGATACACCAGAGGTCTGTGCTGCCATTCAGAGGAAGCCCAACTGCATGCAGCCCTGAGAAACCTGCTCTAGTTGACCTTGCTTTGAGGAGGGGGGTTGGACTAGATGGTCTGCAGAGGTGCCTCCCAGCTGCAGCCATGAGGTGGCTCTGATTTTCTGTAAGAGCTTGCTGTATTTTTTAACAAGTTACAACAGATACTTGTTTTTTACTAATGCTTAACTACTTTGCAGACCTCTCGTGTTTTTGTGTCTGTGCACTGGGGGTTTCACTGGCTGTCTCAGGTTCACAGCGATGGGCATGTGGCAGCTCAAGCTAAGCATGAGAAGGGGTGTGTAGGAGAAAGTTACATTCTCATGGCTATTTTTTCACTTTACTAGTATATATCAGGCTGTTGTCCTCTTGTTAATATTGACAATGAATAACTTTTACTGTATTTACTTCATACAATATAGCTCTTGTGAACCTCCACACATTCTGCCTTACACACTTTCTTTCTTTCTACTACAAAATTTTCTCGTTTGGAGTCCCAGCAGCTAAAAAGCATTAGGACTGCCACAGTCTTAGAAGACTGGAGGATAACATGTCTTCATTGGCATAACAGACCATGGGTCCTTGCAGAAATGGACACATTATGCATTGTGTCCACTGCAATGGACAATGTGTTTCCATTGCAGAAATGCCTTTTTTTTCCGGAGACCTCATTTGCCATGTAAGTCATAAAGCAGTGGTCCAGGACATCCACACCATATGGCCTGTTTGATTCACAGGTGTGTCTCTGACTTCCTGGATCCCTGCTACTTTATGTCAGGGTGATTGTAGTAAATTTAGGCTGATCCTTTTCAGATGGATAGTCCGACCATGCTTATCGTGCATTCGTGAAGTTATCTAGTATGATTAAAAAAAAAAAAAAAAGGAAAAGTGGTAAAGTGAATGATGAGTAGTTCATGTCGTTCACCACAGTTGGATGATCAGTTGACTTTTAAAAAAAATCTAAATCATACTAGGTATAAGCTCAGTATCACTCCTTACGACAGAGAGGGGAAGCCACATGTAAATGGGTGATTTTGGCTGCCCCACATATTGAAACAGGTTAGCTTTCCTTTCTGCCTTATTTGCCATCACAGAATCTGCATTACAAAGGAGATGGAGAGAGGTGGATAATCTGTGGTGTCTGGTGGGGC
This sequence comes from Aptenodytes patagonicus, assembly GCF_965638725.1. Classification (NCBI taxonomy): domain Eukaryota; kingdom Metazoa; phylum Chordata; class Aves; order Sphenisciformes; family Spheniscidae; genus Aptenodytes; species Aptenodytes patagonicus. The sequence goes on from NC_134982.1 coordinate 57,997,304, forward strand.
GTGGGCTGTCTTCTCCTGCCTGGATTCTTCAGTGTCTAACAAGGATCAAGCTTATATTTTATTTTCCTCTTTAGTGAGGTACTGATAGGACCTCCCTCTTCTGTCTGTCTGATATTTCTGAAACTTCTCAAAAATTATAATTTTTGCCATCTTTTGCTTACTGCCAAGTGTTGTTGAAATTGGTTGAGTGCAGAATTTTTTTCAGGTGCAGAAGAAGGAGGACATCAGCAGACAAGGAAAATGTGATCATGTATGCTGGATTTTAAGATGTCATTAGAAATGCATCTGGGTTTAAAAACACAAAAAGTTCATTACATTTGCTAGTCTCTCAGGATCTGACAGTCTTTTAAGATTAACTTTGGACAACAATTTCGTCATAAGGAAATGGGGGAAGTATCTTTTATTCAATAAATGTAAGGTGTTTTTTGTTGTTTTGGGTTTATTTTGGGTTGGTTTGTTTGGATTTTTTGTTAGTGAAAAAAAGAAAAGGAGTAGATGATTGCTCTGAGTTTAGCCTTGGCAAATCACAAAACTACTTTACTTATTAAAAAACCAGTCCCCAAAACACATGTTCTGCACTGTCAACTGGCAACATCAACACTTTCCCATGGTTTAAAGGCCAGGTTGAATATCTAGGAAGTGAGATATTAGAACTACATTTTGCAGAATGTCATGATAATTATTAACTTTTCTTCCACCAACTAAAAGAATTTTTTACTGAATTTGCATTGTCTAGAAATAAATATGCTTATTAGGAAGCAGAAGATTTTTAGTGATACAAAAGTTATTAAAGGCAGTAAATTAAAGCTCTTAAACGAAAAACTTACCACAATGAGAATATGTAACTTTATACTAGAAAATGGAATTTATCTGGAAGACAATCAGGTTTGCAAATCTAAGGCACTCTTTTTCTATAGGTAATAGGGGTTTGCAGACAATTGATGCAACATACACGTCTTGATTTATTGATGTTTAATACTAGCAGTATGTGAGATGTGTCCCAGATGTAGTGGTAGGAAGTGTGAAAGATTATTGTTTGTTAGCTTTTTGCAGGGCGCTTCTTCTTAACTAAATATTTTCATCTGTGATGTAATACTTGCTCTCCTTTCGCTTTCTTACTGGATGGCACAGCCTTTGCAGAAGCCAAATCTGAAGGATACAATTCTAAGAGCCAACAGAATGCATCTGTGTCCATTTAGGTGTTGGCAAAACCAGATAGATCGAGCAATAGATCAGGCAGCATTCCTGGAGCTACTGAGCAGTCATGCAGAAGCTCTTTTCTCATGGGTATAAGACCAATAATCTGCAGGATGTTTTCTCCTTGCTGTCCCAAAAGGAATACTGTCAATATGAACTCTTGAAATACACTAATTTAAACTATGCAAGTTGCTGATCATTCACAGTTGGGTAAAAAGTGCTGGTTGTAAAAAAAAAAAAAAAATCTTAAATGAATTTTATGTCCCTTTATTCCTGTTCATGAGGCCATGAGGAGGACAGGTGTGGTCCTCTCTGTGCTATTATGAGGCAGACTGGTGCACTACCATGGGCCTCAGAGCATGGTTAGTATGCACTGGCAGACAGTGCCCCGCTTTTCTGATTGCTCACACATAAAGTAAATTAGTAAAACTCCTGTGGCTGAGGAACTACAGTAGGACTGAGTAGGTCTGGCTTTCATTCTTGGCTTTGCTGTAGATTGTCTGTATGACCTTGGGTGGAGTTTAGTTTCTTTTATATGGAGATGGAAGCCAGATATGCGTTCTTTCTCCTGTTTATTTAGGCTGGAACTTCAGGGTGGGGGCTGACTCTCAGTGTGTTCTGCAAGACAGAGAATGGCAGGACCTCCCCATGCACGAATTCATGACTGATGTGCTTTTGCACTGTTGAGGAGGCAGTGGCTCCTTACTGCTCGCTGGATGTGGCTGCTCACCTGCTTGCTATGGAGGGGTCTGCAGTCACACTAGATAGTGCCAGAGCCCCATGAGTGGGTAGGTCTCTTGAGCTGTGCACAAGGGAAGTGCTAAAGGTAGCCTTAGCTGAGAAGTGAATTAAAATGGTTGTCTTGTTACCAGATTAGTCACAAGTGTGTCATAGGGGGGCAGTCTGGCAGAACTTTGTTGTACTTATTTGCAGAAGAAAGTGGAAAATCATGTTCAACAAAAGGAAGAGAAGCCAAGCCAAACCCCAAATGACCTATTCTTCTTCCTGCTAAGTGGTTACATGTGTTTTATTGCTGAGCATCCAGCTAAAACTTTCAGGGAAATTTTGGTGTGGTGTGCTGGGACTGCTGACTCAGTGCAGCTCTTGCAGCCTATTCAACAAAAACATCTGGTACAGCTCTGATTTACACTTGTTTGAAGAGAGAACAGCAGGTGCATCTATTGCTGCTGTGGGAAGCTGTCAAAAGAAGGGACCTTCTCCCACACCACCACTCATCACGGTGACTCTGCTGTGGCTTGAGAACCATCACTTCTGTGACTGTTACACTTCAGAAGCCTCATACTCTATCTCAGCACATAAATGTTAGGCATCCCTCAATCAACTGACAATGAGAAAGCATTATTTCCTTCTTACACAGGATAATTTATATCACTAATGAAGGATTTGTCTGTTCGGTGTAAGTAAGTGCCCTGTTTTCAATTGGTGGAGTGAATTTAAACTGATTTAGATTTGGTGGATTGATTTAGCTGAAAGGAAAAAGATAGTACAATGAAATAGAAATATCCACCCAGGAGCTAAACAACCGGTATAAATTGTTGAAGCTTTCTCCTACAAAAGAAGTCTGACCTAACAGATCCACTTAACAGAAGTATTAAGTACTGATCACTCTGCCATGCTACCCTGCCACAATCCAGGAAGATGAGAAAGAGACATGAGGTGAGTCTGCCCCTCTGGTGTTGGTGCTGAAGAACGTTGAAGGCCAGCTCTGTGATGGGTGTAAGCATGCATGAGCGACAGTTGAACTGTCCTGTTTTTTAGCTTCTTGGGCACCGATGTAGCCATACACAAGAAACGCCAGGATATATTCCCATCTGGAATGCTCCTTTTCCAGCAGTCTGGCACAAGTTTGAAGTGTAGTGACCATCTGCATTGTAAAGCTAAAATTAATGAAGTGGATAGGCTGTCATAGTTTTTTTTTAAATCACTGGAGTTAACACTGGCATGAAGTTGGAATAAGTGCCAAATGGAGTTCTAATCCTCTATCACCAGTCAGCAATGTGCTCTTGTGGCAAAGTAGGTCAACAGCATCCAGGGCTGAATTAGGAAGAGTATTGCCAGCAGATTGAGGGAGGTGATACTTCCACTCAGCCCAGCACTGGTCAACATATCTACAGTGCTAGCTCCAACTCTGGGCTCCCCAGTACAAGAGAGACATGGACATACTGGAACGAGTCTAGCAAAGGGCCACAAAAAGGATGGAGAAGTTGGAGCATCTGATATAAGAGGAGAGGCTGAGACAGCTGGGGCTGCTTAGCCTGCAGAAGAGAAGGATCAGGGGGAATCTCATCACTGTTAATTAATACCTACTGGGAAGGAATAAAGAAGATGGAGCCGAAATCTTTTCAGGGGTGCTCAATGAAAGGACAAGTGGCAATGGGCAGAAAGTGTTTTTTGGTTGGTGGGGTTTTTTTGTGGTTTTTTTTTTTTTTACTATTATGGTGGTTGAACACTGGCACAGGATGGCCAGAGAGGTTGTGGAGTCTCCATCCTTGGACATACTCAAAACCTGCCCAGCCAATATCCTGAGCAATTTGCTGTAGGTAACCCTGCTCTGAGCAGGCGGTTTGGACTAGAGGTCCCTCCCAACCTCAACCATTCTGGGTTTCTGTTGTTGAAGAAAGTCTCAGTGTTACAGTGAGCTGCACAATGGGTACAAAACTGCCATGGTCTTTAACTCACCTTAATTGTATGCAGATCCAGTTCATGTGCTGCCTAAACTTCACTCGTCAGTCTCTCATTCTTCTAAACATGGTTCATACTAATTCAGGTAACAAGGAAACACTGTGACAGATTCTATTAGGGCACAAAGAATTGCCTAAAGTGTAAGTAACCCTGAGAACTACAGAAACATTTGGGAGAAGGGTGAACAATGCCCTGACTGTTACTCAGTGACTGTCAGAGCAAATCAGCTCAGCTAGCAAAGAGAAAGTGCTCCCCTGAGCCAGTCAAATGCAAGGTGGGATCTGCAAGTCAAACCATGATTCAGTTTTGCATGTCATTTTGCTATAAAAGGCCCCGTGTGTTAAATTCCATGTACAGTTTTCATGTGCTTTTTCAGTTACATCTTCTGGGATTAACCCTGCAACTTGTACTTCATTAACAATGCTTCAGGCAACGGTTGAGCTGAACAGAACCTGGATAAATCTTCCATAGTTGCTTCAGCTCTGCAGGACCAGGAATTAGTGAGAAAGATTATTAACATTGTGACTGAATTTAGTTTTCACAGGTTTGCTTTCCCAATAAGATGGCATTTCTGTTCTCCAAAAGGCAAATATGGGTAGAATAAACTTGGTGAGAAGCGGAGTCCAAGATCCAGCCTGTGGTGTGTGTAGCAAAAGACAGCCAAAAGCATCCAGCTAGATATGGTAATCCCAAGGAGTTTGTCCAAGGCTGCTCTGTGGTTTGGGAACACAAGTTTGCCTGAACCTCAGGGCAGTGTTTGTTACCTGGCAAAGGCCTTGCAGAGAGCTTCTGAAGCCTTCCCAGGTGGAACAAAAGCACTCCATGCTATTCTGCTGTTTTAGATCTATGTGAGTGATCCCTAAACTTCTGAGAAGCCCCAGTGCGAGGGGGCAGCAAGGCCTTACTAAAGCAGCTTCTTTAAAACGCTATACTATCTATGCTAAAACACTTCCATTGCAACATACTAGCTATGTTTAAAGGAAAAAAAAAGAATCTGAATGTTTTGTGGCAATGGCAAAGAGTGCTGGGGATGGACTTGCAGGATTATGATGTTGTGAGAAAATATTTTGACTGCTGGAACCCATCAGGTCTGTACCCAGCCTGTGTTCCTTTGTGTTTGCAGGTGCTTGCTATATTCCTGTTTGTCTCTCGACTGCTATTTTCTCATTTCAGGTGCATTCACTCTCTTGGAACACTGAATGTGCTTTGGAACACAGCTATTATTTTCAATCACCTACTCTCACCCACAATGAACAAACAGGCTGTAAAAGCAAGGGTGACTTTTTTGTTCATGTATGTGATGAGGTCTCTTACCTGGAAATTGACCTTGTCACCCATTGTTCTTCTTGGCTTTCAGCTCAGCAACCACAATTTCTGTCAATTACCAGACAATAGAATGTATGACTGTGGCTTAGTTAGGGAATGAAGAAACACAGCACTTTCTTCCCGAATTCAAGAATGTGACTGTAGTGTTCAAAAGGCTTTCGTGTATGTCTTGCTCCAGGGTGCAGCATGGTGCTAATGGTGCTTAGGCTCTCAGGACACAGAGAGGGCATTGGCAAGGCCTTCCCACCCTAAGGGTCCAGTGGTGGATACCCAACATTATAATAGGAGAAGAGGTGCAGCCAACTGAGGTCTGTCAGGGTGCTTGCATTTGGAGTGTGCCCTCAGCAGCAGAGGGTCTAGGATGCCACTGGCCCTGCAGATGTCCAGGTCTTGATCCTCCCTGTAATCAGGCTCAATCTTCTTTACACATGTGACAATATCCTTAAGAATAATAGGACTGAAGGATACTTTAGTTTGGAAGAGACCCAACCTTTGTCCAGTCAGGTCTTGAAAAACTCCTAGGAATGAGACTGCACATCCTCTTTGGGTCCCTGCTCCACTGCTGGGCTGTCCATGCAGGGAAAAGGTTCTGCTTATACCTGGTCTGAAGTGCTCTTGTTCAGCTTTTTTGTCCCTCAACCTGCCAAGATGAGAAGCGCCTGGTCCCATCTCTTTGATCCCTTCCCCATAGGTACTGGGGTGCTGTTAGGCTGTGGTGTATTGACTGCTCCCTGCAATTTGGTGTCAGCTGAAAACTTGACAAGAGTCTGCTCTGCCACCTTCTCCATCTCACTCATAAAGATGTTTTTCTCTGCCTCCCCCCCAGTTAACTTAATTATGCTAAATCAGACTAGCCTGAGAAATGCTCTTTCACCCTGAGTTCTGCCCCACAATTGCATGGGGAGTGAACAAATATTTTATCCTGTTTGGTTTTGAACTTCAAACTTAATTTCATTGAATGTCCTTTTGATCTTCTGCCCTGAGAGAAGCAGGGCGGCATACTGCTGACTAATTTTCCCTGTTCATTTTTAACATGCCTTTTTTTTTTTTCCTCTCCCACCTTACTAAGGGAATCTAATCTTGTCAGTGTCTTGAATCTTTCTTTTTATTCTTTCAGTGTCTTCTGGGTGATGGGATGACACCTGATTCACCCCAGTGTCCAGCCAAGGACAATTGATAGATGCTCTTTTTCTGTATTATCACTTATTTCTTATGCATCCTATTAGGTGTCTAACTTCATAAAGCACCTTTTCATGTGAAAGAGAAATTTTTATGGAACTGATCTTGCTGGGTGCCTTTCTTGGGCAAAGTTGGTGAATTTTAAATTCCAGGGAGTGCACAAGAATGTTCATGTGAATACACATGTACACACATGCAAGCACACACACACACAAGAATTAAACTTTTTTTTCCTCCTGCAGCATAAAATTTTATATGTAAGAATGTTTTTTCCAACTGGCATATTATTTCTGCTTTTAGTTTTTAGTGTTATAGTTATGTAATGGTCATATTGTCCTTTCACATGGATTTAAAGACACCAGCCAACTCCAGTTTCCTTCCTTCACAGAGGTGCTGAAGAAGGTGGCTGCAAGTGGCTGGGCTACAGCCTATGAATAATCCTAAGGGCAGCGTGTCTGTTTGGGATTTTGAGCCCACTAAGATGAATGCAGGTTAATTGGTATGATCAGCTAGTTGTGTGGTGATACAAGTCTGTTAGGGAGGTTGATCCAGGCAGTCGCTGTGGAGTGACGAAGAATGCCTCCATGAAATGAGTAGCAGTTAAGTCAGACTGCCATAAATCAGCACCGCTCCAGTGAAGTTAAAGGACTTCCGTGCTGAGCTGCAGCAGATGAAGCTCTGGCCTGTTATTTGTTTATTTGTTTGTTTGTTTGGCACCACTGAGATGAAAGCCCTGTTCCTGGGACAGACTGTCCCTGTTCCTGGGTAGACTGACACAGATGAAAGAAGTGTAACAAATGAGGTCCAAGCTGTGTGTAAGAAGGGAAGTACAAATGTGACCCTGTAGCAGCAATGCAATGATATACGAAGCAAGACATAAAAATATAGTGTGGATAATGGAGAGAGGGGAGGAAAGAGTGAGAAAGAGGAAGGAATAGAGGAGAGATGGAGAAAGTGAGGGAGGGAGAAAGGGAGGAAGGTGGCTTTGGGTTCCCTTACACAAGTGCCTTTCTGTTTGACACAGTGTTGACCAATCTGTGGCTCTTAAATGAGCAGTTCAAGGGCACCTATATGATGGGGCTACCTCATGTGTTTGATAGCTGATGCTGTCCTTACTGGTGACCTGGAAAGGGAGCACAGCTCTTTATGTGGATGATGTTTATGGCTGGTCCAGTCTAGAGCGAGGATGTGAAGGGTAAAGAGGACAGGGAAAGAGCATCATTTGGATATTGCAAAATCTGAAAAAAAAAGGTGCAAAAACTTACACAGTGACATTGAAATAGGGAAAATATAAAGTAAACTGAAATGGGGCACACACACATTCTCTGTGGGTGAGAACAATGTGGGAAGCATGAAGCTGGAGGAGTGAGCAAGGCACTGTTGTCAATGCTGAATTAGCAATGACTCTGCTGTATTCCCTGCACTGCCTGAGCAAAAGTACTGTGTCTTGGAAAGAGGAGAAAGTAGGCACTGTCTGTACCTACTCCAGTTCAGCTGCTGCATTCAGGGCTTGGCAACAAACTTCTAAAAACCTGTTAAGAGGCTGGAGGTAACAGCCAAGTGATGAGGGTCTGTGAGGACTGGCTGATGTGGAACCTATGAAACTGTGAAGGCTGAGAGCCTGGCTAAGTACAGGGGTGGGACTGCAGCTTGTCTGTCTTCACAGCAGAGGTGGAGGAGCCTGTGGCTGAGTTACAGACTTCAGGTTTACCACAGACAGCTCTCAGCTCATGAATTTTCTCATTTATTATGGAGAACACTAAAATGTGCGTTCACACATGGTCTGCTAAAGCCCTGCTGGGCTTTCAGAAGGAAAAACTGATCCATAAATAAAGAGAAATCCTTAGAGGCAGAGTATAGAATGAAGAGACAAAAAATTAAAACACAGCAAAGCTGAGCCTTCTGGAACTATTGAAAACATACTCAAGTCTTGTGTTTTGCAAGGGACTGCAGTGGATGATGTGGTATGTCTGTCTTTGCTTAATCTGTACAGCTCATTAGCAAATGCAGGCACAATATGAAATCTCTGCTGGTTGTTTCCGTGTGAGAAACAAGGATGGTGGTAAATTTGTCAGAAGATTTTATGAGGAGCTGCCAGCCACTGGTTCTCAAGGATTGGCCTGAACAGCATGGACTCTGTGGAGAGTCCAGCAGTTGTGCTGACTTGCATGAGTGCATTTGAGAGCTGCCCGGTCATTTCAGAGGGAGGTGAACTCAACTCTGGGTGCCACAGGGACTGCTTCTGCAACAGCCGGAGATTGTTCCTGATCTGGCATTCTTTTCTACCAAGAGAGAAGTGTGGTAGTTTGGCACTGAGCAGGAATGGTGTTGCTGTCTTGGTACCATTTCTTTCACACCTGTCAAATGTTTCTTGTACTGGATTATGAGACACAAAATTTGTTTGCAGACTGCAGCTCTTGCTGTATGACTGTGCAAAAGATGTTTACCTGGTCGTCTCTTTCTGTGCAACCCATTTTAACCACCTTGCATTAGGATTTTGCTGTAAACTGATGTATGCAACATCTCATCTTTGGGCTTGCCTGTCTCTGTTAAGTTAGGCTCTTATTCAAGCAAACACTTTACTATGTATTTGAAGATAAGCCTCCTGCCCTTGCTGAAGTCATTAAGACTCTTGGGTCATTAGTTTTGATATATGTGTGCATACACATGATTAGCAATGTTGCTTAGTGGCTATGAGAAATTACTTCCCCCTAGGTAGATTGCTGACAAAACACAAGACAGGGGGATCTGTCTGTAAAAATCATGTAGTTACAAAAACTCTTCCCCTTCAGCTTAGCCTGATGAAATCTGTGGCATCTCTCCAGATCAAGACTGGAAATGTTTTCCTTCCTTTTTTAGCTCACTGGGTTTGTGTGTGTGCCACAGGCACTTTGTATCGTTCTAGTATATTTATACTTTCAACTTATTGATTGGTAGATGGGATGATAGCCCTTTGGATTTATTTTGCTGCTCATTTATAATTAATTTGGCACAAGTATAAAAAATCAACCTTTATTCATTTACCATCTATTCACTGTGATTGTTTTTCAGAAGGCTTAAAAATAGAAGAGCCATGCACTAGGCAACTGACCGACATGTGCGTGGTTCCGGACATGTTGCCATCAGATCTGGCTGTAAATTTTATCTGCATTTTCCAAAAAGGGGGTGTACTCTTAGGCCACCTGTACAGATGTGAGGACCACCAGCCATCCTGGTGAATGACTGTGCAGGGCTGCCAAAGTGTTTGTTGGTGTGACTTTCCCCAGTGTGTGGTATGGCCCTGCTGGATGGAACTGAAGGGGAAAGGCTGTTGTTTGGAGGGCATCTCTGTGTCCTCTGCAAGCTCTTGAGGATGATCTGCACTGGGTGGAGCAGGAGGTCATGAGAGAATGGCCAGAGAAGTGAGCTTGGGGCTCTTGGAGAGAAGGCAAACCTGCTGCTTTGCCCATCTGCAGTCCTGTTGCTGGAGCTGGGTGATGGACCTGTAGAATAACGACACTGCTCATGAGTCCGGATCACTCATACTCCACTGGGCTGATCACACACAGTTCACAGGCAGTGTCCTCTGTATCACTTTCCCCAGCTGCCAGTAACAAGTGCCTGCAATTTGCCTTGATAAATACAGCAGGTATAAGCATTTAATTCAAAATGACAATTTAAGGTTTCAAAGCAGTTCACCTGCTCTGCAATGCTTTAAAGATGTCCCAAATGCAATCTTTTGTATGTGCTTAAAATCTGCCTCTGCCACTACTCAAATATATTTATAGGCTACTGGTGGGCTGCCTATGAAAATTCTCATCCCACAGTTTTTCCTTCAGGTTGGTGAATGCTTCTATGTTTTGTGAAGGTTAATGCTACAAAAGAGAGAAGCAGCTGCTCAGGATAGGATTGTAACTGCCTGCTAACCCCCTTAATCTGTGATCTCAGTAATGCGTTCACCGCACACTGTAGAAGCACAGTTCTGTATTGCTCATGCAGAATCAAAGGGTTGTTTCACTTTCCTTGATCCTTGCAGTATATCCACCTATGTCTCCTTTGAATCACTCCTTCAAATTAGCTCCTGCAGTATTCCACTCCTGTCAAAAAAAAAAAAAAAAAAGGCTCAGTTCCCCTTATTTTCCTGCCCCCCTCCTCCCAGTGTGCAAGCATGCCCAAGATGAATCACTGCATAATTATATTCCTATTGCTTGTATCCTTCCATTGGCTCTCCCTTTCCGCTCGTTTCATGCTCACTTGCCAATCAAGCCCAACATTTGGGGCCTGGTTCTTTGCTGGGGTTCATTAACCCCAGGGAAAGCTTTCAGCAGCAGTCTAGGGGACACCCGAGAGCCTCCAGCCCACGTCACGGTCCTAGAGGACGGGCTCAGCACAGCTTTGCAGGTACACCATCCCATAATTTGCCTTGAAAAACTGAGCCCTGCTTTAGGCTCCTGGCCACACTGTGGCTTTGAACTGGTGTCTGAGGCAAGAGAAGAGTTTGCCTGACTTTCCAGCTGTGCACAGGGAGGCACGAGCCAGGGGGGCGCGGGGGGCGCTGACTTTCAAGGGCAATGGTGGGTGGCAGGGCTGTGGTTATACTGCAGTCTCCTGTAATAGTGAGGGCGAGAGCAGAGAGGAATCCCAGGTAGGCCAGCACTTGGTAAATGAGGTGAGGATTTGACAGAGGGATTTTGGGGTTCAGGCTTATGCTGTATTTTCTGCAGACACACTGCTGTGGTTGCTGGGGTGGGAACTGTCTCTTCTCTGGCATCCCCCAAGAGGACAGCCGTGTGTGTAGCATGGGGAGCAGGGCAGAGCTGCAGTCTTTGAAGGCTTGACATAAGTGTGCCCTAAGATCTGCTGATCAAGACTAAATATCAAATTAAGAAACCATGGCTGGACGCTCATGGAGTCGGAGGCCTGACCAGGTAGACTGGGTCCTCAGCTTCCCACTCTGCCAACAAGTTACTTGGCTTGAAGCTCTCAGAGGGACCCCCAAGCATGTCAGGAGCCTAAAGCGGCTGGGCGCTGTTCCTGTGTCTTCCTTCAAACCTCCCAGCTGCAGAGCTGAAACACACACTCACTGCATACAGCAGGAGTGAGGAGCCTATGGAGTGCGATTATAATCTGTTTTATGATGTGGTTTGAAAGTTGCAGGGACACCTTACTGGTGACCTCTCCTGTTTCTCACTGCCCTCATTACTGACTCAGAGTGTCTGTGAGCATGTTGTAACCCATCTCTGTTCTTCAAACACTCTCTTCTTCAGATTTCATTTCAAGTTGATAGCCTAGGTATCCACACTAAAAGCCCATTTGACCAATTAAGAACACATCCCTGCTTCCATAACAGATACCATTCACTTGCAAAATTTTGGGACTGTAGGTTACAGATCATCACACTTGCAGAGCCTGGCCAGCAGCTATTTGCATATCAGCACTTGTGTGCCGATATAAACTAGTTCCTATAGCCACAGTGGTACAAAACAGCGACCGGGGGGTGCAGTAGTGCTCTGCATTTCTGCATGCAGTATTTGTCCCAGGATGTTTAAAGGAGCCATGCCTGTGTGCAGTTTTGACATGTAAGCCCTATGTGTTGTCCCTCCTGGCTTCTATGGAGGTGGCATCTGCCATGTCTGCGTATTCCAGGCACGTCTTACTCCACTGTGAGTATGTAATATTGGTTAAATCATAATTCTGTTTTCGCACAGGGGAATGTCTTGTGGAAGAGTGAGCAGTATCTGTTTTTGGAAATCTGGCACTGGGGCTGGCTTGATGTGAGGAAGAGCTGAGATTTAACGCTGGTTTACTTTGTGGAGGTGCACTCAGCCAGCACCCTATTTGCTTTGTAGTTTCTGAAGAAAAATGAGACACGCACAATGGGCATTTCTTTCCGTGGTGCTAAGATACTGCGATGAAAATCGAGCCTGGAAATATACTCACTTCAAAGAAACACCAGCCCAAAATGTGCTCTTGCAGAGTTTGAATGTTAGTCAGCTTAATTAACATTTTGGCAGCTAAATACTAGCACTTCTATTTACAGGGACAATGGCCAGGGAATAGGATATCGAACACTGTGGTTCTGATCTGTTGTACATGCCCAACCTCCATTTCAACCCTCTCTCTTTGGTCTCACTAGTTTGATCAGCCTGTAGCGGTAATAAGGGCGTTCTTGCAGTGTTAGCAGACATCCTGTAGCACAGCCAGGTGCTGCTAGAATACCACTCCTTGTGGTTTTCAAAGTTGCTTAGTAACCCTAGGTCCCTATCCTTGCAGAGCTGTGTAGAGCCACCAGCCCCAGCCAGCATCTGTGCTTCCAGGAGGGGCAGGGTTTCCTGGTGGGAGCTGTGGCCTTTTTCCCTCCCGGCTCTGGCTGTGCCTCACCTTCTGGCTGTCACTGCTTCATGCACCTGACTTCAGTCATCCCTGCTGCATTGCTCTGTTCTTTTCTGGCTCTGGGCTTTGTGGTTGAAGAGCACTGGACTCCCCAGGCTGCAATTTGACCTTCTGCTTTTCCCTGGCCAGCTCTTGTCAGTTTCAGCTGTCTGAGCTGCTCGTTTTTCTGTTTAGGTTTATGTGATGACTTCTTTTTTTTATTTTTGTGCTGCAGAGTTCCTAGTGCTTCAAGACCCTTTTGCGGGTTTACTCAGTGCTTTAGCTCCTATTTTGTAGCTGTAATGTCTTCTAGCCCCGGTGACCATGCGACACCAGCGCGTCAGCCAACACCACACCTGGCCTTTCTGTGGAGCAGGGTTCTCCTCTATGTCCTGGAAGGCAGGAAATAGCTGTAATACTGAAATAGCTGTAAAACTGAAATAGCTGAAATACCTTCTGCTTCGCCTTTGCTCTATGGGCATTTCCAGCAGAGGAAGGCAGGGCATGGGAAGAAAGCAATGCTCAGTTCTTCCTGCACTGCTGTGCCCTCTGCAGCACCCCGCAGAGCTTGCTACGTGAGAGGAGCATGTTGTATCCTCCTCTGCAGCACATGCTCCCTCTAGGATGTGCTGTGCACAGTCCTCCCCCTGCTCCACCCTGCCCAATGTACGATTTTCCCAAATAGATACAATACAGTTCTTAATGCCTAATTCTTATTCTGATAATACTTTCCTGCTCCTTGCTGGAAAGATGATTAATACTGCATTGCCCAGCCAGTCACACTATCCCCAGTAGAGCTATAAATAAATACCACCCAGCAGTTGCATACAGCAAGCCCTATTTTATTATTTTCCATTCATAATACAAAACATGAGAAGCAACTGCTGTTTAGAGAAGAGCCTGAGTAACATTATAGTTAAGCCGGCACCTCACTCTTTCATCCTCCAACATCCAGGGGGCAAAGAAATCCCGCACTTATTTTTGTGTAAGTTTTACTGTTTTCTAGTTATGATAGTTATTTGTCCATCTAGCTGGCTGGGACACATGATTAAGTGTGCAATGTCCTTCCCATGGCCCTAGGTAGGAAGGCTTTTCCTGTTCAAAATGAGGTGAAAACCCTCCACTGGGACTTGCTTTGTTCCGTGGAAAATTGGTTTTTTAGCCAAAATGCAAACAACTCTTATGGTTGCCATGGTATCTTCACTTCTTATGAAACAGAAGTCCCTTCCAATGTTGGGTAAGCAGTTTTGGTTCAAAGAAAAGATGAAATATTTTTAAAATACTCCAGTTTTGGATATTAAAAATGTCAAGGGAGACTGAAGCCCTTCGCAGGAATGATTTCCACTGACATTTTACTAATTTATTTAAGATTTGGGGTTTTCATTTTAAAAAAAGCAAATCATGAGAACTATTAAACTCCAAGCTTTACAGAGTCCCACCCAAAAGTAATTTTCAGCTGGCTTTATTAATGACCCTGCCTGAGCCATTCAGCTGTGAGACATTCCAGAGGGCGGGTGGATGGGATGAAAGATGCGGGAGAGGGAAGGGTCTGGTGTCTCTCCCATGTGGGATGGGACGGGTGAGTGGGGGGGTGGTGTGGATGCCTCCGTGCAGAGGGAGGGTGGGCCAGGCTCAGGGTGTGCCATCAGGTCCCTGTGGGCACTGGGGATACAAGCCCCTGCCTGCCAGAGAGCTGCCTTATGAAGTCTCGGGCAGCTGCACACTGTATATGGGCCCCTTAGGTACCAGCCCCTCAGTGGGGCTGTAAAGCCTTGCAGGGGAAATGCATTTTTTCTTCTCTTACTGTCAGTGTGTGGCTCAGGGACTTGGGAAGGGCTTTCACTGCTGTTACATGAACACTTCCAAGTAGGTGGGTTTTGTTTTCATACAGCTGCTAGCTTCCTGAAATGTATTAGGGAAAAATACCTGCCACTACAGTATTATTCACCAAAGCCTAGTTTTCATCAAATACAGTGTACAATAAGCTTGCACAAACTACATGATCTGTTGGAAAAAAGTTCGAGGCACTTAATAAGATGTTTCATAGGACTAGTTTCTTTGTTATACAAAACCCTACACATCTCTAAAAATGAAATCCCCCCCAACCTCTTGCACACAAAATGTTTTATGATCTTTTTGTGTGATACTTTCTCCAGCTCACTAAGGCACTTGCTTAATGATTAACTGAAAGGACCAGTAAAGACATATTTTCTTAGAAATCAGACTATGGTAAGTTCTTGTAGGATTGTAGTCTTTATGGTTTTGCTGTAGGAAGTCAAACACAGAACATTGTTGAAAAAATAATTAGGATCAAGGTAAGGATTTACAAAAAGAAAATAAGAGAGAGTATTATCTTGATCTTGTGAAAGCCTTTGGATGGTGGTCATATAATTAATTGCTAAATCCTCATTGCTAGAAGCTCCTTCTTGCTAGCTTTTGGTGAAAGAGGATAATTTTTTTACGGAACGCCAAGTAAACTGTAAAGCAGTCATGAGCAAAAACTTGAAACGTTAGAAAAACATGAGAAAACAGGCCTACAGAGAAACATCCTAATGACTCAATAATCACTTATTCAGCTCTTCGGCCCCCTATTCTGAGACTGGGGGGATAAAGGTTATCAGTTACACATCCCTATTGTTCAAAAATCGTGGCTATGTCTCTCTAGATTTGTAAGACCTCGTTAAAAGTCATGGGCTTGGGGCTGGAGGGGAAGGGGATTTCTCTCCTAAGCACTCACACTTCCCTGTTTTTCTTCACTTCGCTTTAGTAACATAAAGCACTGGAGGTTTCCTCTCCACTGCACAGACTTCAGGAACCGGTGCTGCTGAGGGCACTGCCAAGCCCTTGGGAAGGCCAGTGCTTTTGCAGGGGTTAGTGGCTGGGATGCATTACTGGGGTGTTGTGCACAGCAGGCAACCTCCTCGTGTTACTGCTCTTGGTTAGGGTTTATCCTGGCACTATTAACAAGGATTGGCATGCCAATACTTCAGTCTGCAGCTCTGATCATCAAAGTGCAAGGTGCAAGTCCATCTCCAGGCAGTCCATCCAAAGAACCTGATGCAGCAAACCCTACTGCTTTCAAAACTTTAGCCTGCTCTTGGGCTTGACCTGCTGGCCCTTTTTGTGAGATTTCTGCTGCTTCCTGTTCAGTAAATGGCAGCTATCAGAAGAAAAGGCATGATCCTGCTTAGGGATTTTTTGCCTTGTCAGCAGGGAGAGAGCAGACCCTGCCTAGCTGGACCCTAGAGAGCACGCAGCTCTTCTCTGATCATTGCTAAGGACTCTCACTTTCCGTGTGGCTGCAATGTGAAAAGTCCCCACATCTGTGATGAAATTGGTCAGGTTTAGAGTGACAATTTTGTCATCCTGACTTTCCTTTTCTTCCCCAGCTGGCAAGTTGTGAAACTGAAGAAAAGAAATACGATAATCCTGGATGAGCACTAAATAATATTTATTTCTGAACGTGACAAAACCAGCAATAGTAAGATGGACACTTGGAGGCCACTCTCAGAGGACGTCCAGCTGGGCTTGGGAGTCCACTTAAAGTATCAGATCAGGCTACCAAAGTGAATTCCCCATGTGACAGACAACGTGCCCTGTGCCCACCCTGTTCCCTGTTCACCCATGACAATTCTGCGGCTTGCTTTCCCACCAAGGGGCTCCTTTCCCTGGAAGGCAGAGCAGGGAGCTCTCCCTTCAGCAGTAAGCAAGGGAAGTGTGCAATTGGAAAAACTTGTGAAGTGGGAAAAAACCCAGCATAAACCAAGTACTAACTCGCCTGGCTGAAGCATTATGCTTATCAAACAAGCAAAACTTTCTGAAAACATTTCCAAGTGCAGGTCCAGAATATTTTTTTGTCAGACCACATTTAAAATTAAAAATAGTAAGGCCAGCAGAGGAAAATTTTGAGTGGGTCTGCTCTGATTTTTCAGAGGCAGAGAGTCCACAATAAGAAACCTCATCTCAGCTGTGGGCTCAAAAACGCACCGGTGATCCAGATGACATTTTTTTGTTTTCTGAGCCCTTTGTATATGCCCGAGGATGTTAGGCTAAATTATTGCCCAAGGCAAGACGGTGGTAGGTGTCACTTGTAGAAAGGTGCATCAGCTGGGTGTTTCCCACACCTGTTGCTGGAGGTTGCATGTCCTTCCTTCTTTGAAGGCGGGGCAAGGATGCATGTCCTGTCCTTTCTAAGGATGCTGATTTAGTTCAAATAGGAAAAGAATCAGGAGCAGAGCTGGACTGAGCACTTCTGCCAATAGCAGCTTTGTGCATAGCAAGCACATGAGTGACAAGTGCACAGGTATGCAGATCAAGACTGCAAGATATTTTTCCTGGCTCTTTTCCCTTGTACTCCAGCCTGGTTCCATGCAGGGACATGCATATTTTATTGCTGATGTTATTTAGTAGACTAGACACAGGTCAGGGTTTTCAGCAACCTAAATGTTTTACTTGACTTTACTGCCAGTCAACAGATGTTCTTAAATACTTCATCTTTTTTTCTCCTCACCTTCTGTCTGGTCCATATATTTGTTGCAGAAATGTGTGAGTTCGTATTGCATCTGTCATGGTAGATCCTATTCCCTATTCAACCTACTATATGCTATTACAATTCCAGTGTTGGCTCCTGCATTTCAGCTATAGACTACTGCAATATTTATCGTCAGCTGTAGGAAGTAAAGCACTTCAATTTTTAATCCCCTAAAAACCTGCATATTGCAGGTGTGGTACATATTCTTAAGCATTAGAAATCACTGGACATTTTGCTGCTTGATGCTTAAGAATATGTACTGCACCTGGCCAATTTATTTTTTAAATGACGATTTGGATCAAGTAAGACATTAGAAGCAAAAGACTCTCTCTTTCTGTATCTTTCTTTTAAACTTATTATCTCCCTTGATACTACATTTTAAGAATTTAAAAGCAAAACTGCTCAGTCTGGAGGATCATAGCTTTGTGTTTGATCTCAGACCATGCATTATTGATTTCCAGTATGTGAAAAATACCTAAAATGCCTGCAATAAAAATGCAAAGAATAAAAATGCTTTCACTGCTTTTGAAATTAAAATCAATTTTATATGCATTATGTTGCAGGGAGTTGAAATTTTGTTAAGTAGGTTAAGTAGTGGGAGGAATATTACAGAAAATGATTGCATTTCATTGTAAGATAAATTAATAAAAAATATAGTATAATTAGTATAGAAATAAAGTAAGTTTTGCAATTAAATACCAAAATACACTAATGCAATGTTATTGGTAAGTGCTGAGAAACAGGTAAAGCAAAGGTTAAGTCTGACCTGTAACAACCATCTCCTATTGGAGATGACAGTAACTCTGACAGTAACTCTTCCTTTAGTTAGAGGATCACAGGTTGCATCCCAGGTAATAATGATAATAATCTCAGCCTTTAATTTCCAATTTAATTGTCTTTTTGCAGCCTTAATCCCAGACTGATAGATGACAGCACAAGGTATTTACCTATTTGTAGTGGGCTAGGACCGGGCTGCCATTCTGGGACCACGAAGGAGAGAGTCACTGTATTTCTCCCTGCTGTCCTTCACTCTGGAGAGGAAGAGTTGTAGGGGGGCAGCAGGGAGATTGCAGGTTTGGGGTTCATCTCACCTGTGCTTGACTACAGCAGCACACAAGCTCTGAGCTACCTGTTCAGGTTGTCTTTGCAGCCAGTGGGTAGCAGCAGGCAGTTTGCTGCATCCCTGTGGTGGGGAGAGCCACGTCTCCCCACGGGCTGTTGTGGAAGACCAGGCAACAGCCTCACATGTCTGCCTACACCTGGGCAGCACCTTTAACATCAGTGCCCCTCTCAGATCAGCATCCTTGCTCTGGATTGCTGCTCATGAAGGCTGGCTGTCCTGCACCCTGCTGACAAAACTGTGGGTGCGTGGCCCTGCTTCCTGGGCAAGAGCTGCCATTCTCCCAGGCGTGCATACAGGTGCCTTGGGATGTGTGGGGTTTCCCCAGAGACTTGTATTGGTTCTTTTTAATCTGGAAAGGTTTGCAGTTCTGGAAGAACCTGCGGTTTTGTGTGTTTGCTTGTTTTCTTGAGAGCAACCTTGTTTTTCTTCTTTTTCTCCTGAGAGCAGTTCTAGTTGGTTTTGCTATTGCATGGTATAGGATATTGCTCCTCCATCCTGGCCCTTTCTGAATGGAATTCCCGGGGGAACCAATTTCTCACTGTCTGAGCAATGCTACAGGCAACTTTCTAACACAAATCAGTGCCTATTTCCTTCCTCCTCCTCCTCCTCCCACCCCCTCGGAGTGCCATCTCATGCATGTTCACGTTCGAGTTTCTCTGTATTTTCATTATGTATAGGAGACAAAACAACTCTTGCCCTCTTTGGCTTGCAGGTTCTTATACCAGTGGGAGCAGTAATGATGGGACACCTTTGATTCACTCTCAGTTACATGCAGAGTCCTTTCACAGACCCAGAGAAAAGCAGACACTAGCCTGAAGCTTCTCTTATTTGCTGCCTTATTCCTAGGTTCTGCTGCCAGCTCTGCCTGGTACAAAAGAAATTGTGTACTCTGGATTTTCCGCCTTCACAATATTTATTGGCAGTCTCTCTCTCGTGAGTATAGATAGCAGCCTGTCTAAGGAACAGCTGAGCTTCCTCTGGGGTGTTTCCATACCCCTGGCACTAAAAAAGCCATCCTCATTATTGTGTGGTTTGTAGGGATTTTTAATGTATATTCTACTGGAAAATACCTAATAGAAAAGATTCAATTAGCAGAGGGTAAACACTTACTCCCTTGCCCTTGTGACCATCTCTTTTCTCCATTAAATACAGAACTCAATCTGATGCAATTGTTTTTTTTTTCCATTGTTTTCCTTCTGTTATTCTCTTTAAAGAAAGGATAGAAAAAGTATATACCTGTACTTTTGCGTAGCTGATGCTGGTCTGACTTCTGAGCTTGTTCACTCATTTTTGAGAACCCTTATGATTTTCAAGGAGATCCAAGCATGCCCCTGGTTTTCCCAGGGTTGCTGAATGGTTTGGTTTGATTTGTATTTCACTGGGTTCCAAAAATATAAGATTAGTCCCTCTCCCTTTGGTCTTCTTTTGTGGGCTTGTTTTGTTCTGTTTTTTTCCCAAATAAACTGCACTTTACCCTCTCTTGCCTGATTCCACCAGTATAAGGCACTTTTTATTAGATTAATAGTAGTAGTAGTTGTAGACATTTTGCTTTACTTGGCCAAGGAACAAGGTGGCTGTTTTTTGTGGAGTGATTTTTGTGGTGGTTGCTCTTTTCAAGGGGAAAGTGAGATCTGCAGCTGTGTATAATTGACTGTGCTGCATCTCGTTTTCTTGTTTCCCAGAAGAAAAGAGAAAGAAGCCATTGGCCTGCAAAGTTAAGATAAAGAAAGAAAATAAAACTATCTATACTAACAGGTAACTAATTTTCCGTGAAACTCTATTTTCCTTGTCTTAATGCGGTTAGCTTTCTTTAGCTTTGGGAGTTTGTGACTATGTAAAATAACAAGATCATACATAGATTAGCATAATAGCAATTGCAACAATAGTGGTTTTTAATAGATCATTTAGTAGTGCTTTGATGTTTTTAACAATCCCTAATGGTGCAGCATTAGAAATGGTTCTCTAAGTGCTCAGAATTGAGGCCTTAAAAGAAAAAAAAAAAAGTTGCTGTCATCACAGAAAAGGCACCTATTGATCCCTGTCACAGAACTGGGATGCTATCTCACCCTCTAGTTCTTCTGAATAAATAAAGACCTTTGACATAATGCCGCACTGGACAGGTTAGAAATAGCAGCTAGCCAGTGAGAGAGGCTGAGATAGAACAGCTTCTCAACTAAAATGAAGCTGAGAACTGCTAGGGGTGGGGTCACCTTTTCGCTCAGCTTCTGCCACAGGATCTAACCAGAATGACATTTATTCGAAAAACGACCTGAGAGGTTCTTGCTGAAGAGGTTCTTGTAATCAGAGAAAAAGGGATCTGAGACTCTGTGGAAGTCCTCAGACTGGACCTTGCAGATGTGCCTGAGGTCCTAGGGCCGGATTAAGCATAGCATGACTCCAGTGACAGAAGGGGACTTCACTGCCTGCTCTGCAGCAGACCCGGAGCCTTTTGGTACTGGCACTTGCCTTTTACAAACACTTAACCAGGATCTTTGCAATTTCTTCCCCCTACTCCAGACCACAACGTGCCTCCCTGAGCTGTTAGCAAGGCAGTCAGAAATACCATCTGCCAGAAGTATTTGTTGATATAAGACCTGTTATCCTCTAACACAGAGGCCTGCCACTCACGTCATTTGGTCTCTGCTGAAACCCTCCAGATGAAGCCTGCTGATCAGCGCAGGCTATACAGTGCTGCCTTGCTCGGAGGTCTCCAAGGGAGGTCACCTGCAGGCAGCACGCTGCTTGTCCCTGTGTGTGGTGGGAGGTTCCTTTGCTTCTGGAAGAGATGTGGTCACATTGGCACAGCACACACCCAAGACAGTTATGATTTGCTGAGAAGGTCTCCTTAGGGCAAGGGGATCACAGCACAGCAACATCTGTGCATGTTTCTGCAGCTGGCTCAGCCCAAGGAGGTCAGCCATCACTGTGTGGTAGTCCATCACAAGGCACCACCATCATGTAAGCCACAGGCCCTGCAAGTGCCCTGTAAACTCTGGAAAGGTGGTTTGTGTGGAGGTGAATGTCACCTTTTAGGACAAGCTTCAGACATAATGTCAGAGGATTAAATACTGCAGTATGCACTTGCAAGTCACTGCCAGGGTTACCGTTTACTCTCATATGTGCTCCAACTCTACACGCTCTGGTGGTCCCAGCTGAAAGCATTTGGGCTCTTGCTACAAGCCATAGTCTCTGATTTTTTCTTGACACAGGCCTGTAACAGAGATGTCACACTGGTCAGTGGTGGTGACCCTGCATGTCTCTGATGGTGCATGACAATTTATGCTCTTCCCTTTGCAAGTGGAAGTATCACTTTTTCTTAACAGAAGGATTAAGGCATTGAGAAGACAGCCTTTAAAAGTATCAACCAATACAACAGGCCAGTTTCTCGAGGCACTTGAACAAGGTCTGTGTGGTGGGTTGAACCACTTCCCCTTACTTTACTCTGTCTGCATAAACTGCCTTTCTATCCCATGACACAAGAGGTACCATGCAGAGGCTGTAAGAGCTGCACTGAGATATTAATCACTGTTGGCTCTTACCAGAACCAGAAAGGCTCATGTATGCAGAGGTGCGAAGGTCCAGAGATAAGAAATTAGTAAAACACAGTTGCTAGGAATGGGATCTTGGGAGTGTGAATTTTAGTGGTCAACCAAACCTGCTGGAGGCTTGGTAATTTCCAAGAAAAGCAGAAAGAAATGGTTATGTTTTTTAATTACTTACATGATCTCTCAAAAAACCTGATGTGCCAGTGTCCTTTCATTATGTACTTGGGCATGAACTTTATGAAAGGTCTCCATAGTCCTTACAGAACTGAGAGCCAAGCTCAAAGTCAGCCAAGAGTTCAGATGAGTTACATCAAGCAAGTCATAAGGCTCAATGCGGAATCCTTTGAGAACACGAATTTTCTATACTAGGAAGTTTAAAATCTAGATTTAAAAATTATACATACATATTTTATACTGGTTTCATCACCAAAATTTGTCTCCACAGCAGCAATCAAAGCCTTGGGAGATATATCTGTAAGTCAATGTTGGGAATCATTTAAAGAAAAAGCCTCCAAATGTGATATTTATATCTTCACAGACTATCTTTAGATGCCATTTGTCATGTTCTTGCACAGTGTCTCCCAAACCTCCTCTTTCTGAAACAGCAATATTCCACACCTCATTCTTAAACTTTGGGAAAACACGGAAAGCTCCTAAAATAATTTTCATTCATTTCATAGAGCAATAACATCAATGCCAGTAAAATTAAGTTGAGCCATCTTGTGCTTCCTCAAAGATGCTTTTGGAATAGCTCTTTCACATCAGCTGCAAAGAGCTTGCAAAGACACTAGGTTGCCTGCCTTATTGTTTCTGTGAGATGAGCAGAGGAGCACATCACACTTGGGATTTGCTGCACGTAGAAATAACGTCTCCCGGCGTCACAGCATCTCTGTGGGGCAGCAGAGAGTGTGAATGAAACAACAGAGAGGGTGAGCGAGGGTCTGAAGTCATATGTCGGGCTGATACTGAGTCCGGGAATGGAGAGGGAGACACAGCGAGGAAATGCCAGAACAGACGTAAGGGAGAGGGTGCTGCAGCTGTGCATGTGTCAGGGGAGAGTGTGGCTTTTTACGGAGTGAGAGGAGAAACACATGGAAAAGCACATGCAATAATTCTGCCTGGAAAGTATATTCCTGCTAGTGGATAAGAAGGGAAAGAGCAAAGCAAATTTAAGAACCATCTGGGACTGGAGATCAGCACAAAAGTGGGGAGAGAGCTGTTAATGAGTGTATGGTGATCTCAGTAGAAGATATTTGCTGGCCCTGAAAGCTGTGAATCCAGGATGGTTTGTGTAAGAGTCTTTCTTAATGGCAATGAGTGAGGGCTGCAGATGAAGATAAAACAGAAAATAAAAAATGGATGGGAGAGGAAGGAAGACAGGCAACACTGCCTAAGTGGGTTATTTTGAGGGATAAAAAAGTTAATGAGGAAGGCCAGGGTCATCAGAAGAAATTTCATGCTTAGTGGAACAAAGGCAGTTTGGGGCATATAAGGCCAATCAGTTCTTACTTGGGAGTGGTAAAGACGTTGTAACACAGGAGAGGTAAAAGTATTCCAGTTAATTCTATCTTCTGTGCTTGGAAGAAGCAGCGTGAAATGCTGCCTACTCTGTTGGAAACCAAGGATAAATCAACTGGGATTTTCAATCAGCAGTCTAAGTAATTTGCTCCCATGATCTCAAAAGAAAGAAAGAAGCAATTCTTCTTCCCTCATTGAAAAAGAAAATATTTTATTGATAATATAAAAAATTCTATTAAAATATTTGGAACACTGATGAAATAGCTGAAGACTGGAAGCTGGCTATTAGTAGGTAAACAATGTGACCCAGAAAATTATAGATCAGTTGACCTGACATCACTCCTGAGCAAAATAATGGAAAAACTGATACAGGATTCAGTTAGTAGAGAAATAAAGGGCAGGAATATAATTAATGTCAGTCAACATAGTTTTATGCAAAATAGGACTTGTCAAACAATTTATTTCATTCCATCAGATTAGAAGTTTGGTTGATGAAAGCAGCTATGGAGGTATAAAATTCTTTGTAATGACTTTGATCTTATACCATTATCTTTCTGATAAAGAAACACATGCTATTCAACACTGAAATGTGTAGGCACTAAGAATTGGCTAGCTGACACAAGTAATTTCTAAGGGAAGTTATCATAAATACAGGTCGTTTCAGTGTGTTCTATAAAATATGCTCTTGAGCCTATCCTGTATCTTTCCCTTTCTGAAAGAAAATACAAACTCACTGAAAAATACAGTTGACACAGTGTCAGGCACAATGGCTGCAAAAACAGGGGCAAAAACTGCTGTACAAAAGGAGCAATCAGGATTGTTCAGCAGGCCATTTGAAGATAAATGTGTTGGTACTGTTCAGTGCAAGGCTGTGCATGTATGGACAGGGAATGGTGGCCTGACCTGCAGAGTGTGGGATTGCAGCCTGGAAAGTAGTTGGGGGATCAGAGTGGATAAAACAGCTGAAATGTGAACGTGCAGTTGATGCCACAGCAGGTGGATCTAATGTTGTCTTCGGACATATACGCAACTGAGAAATGAAGACCAGAAATGTGATGCTGAAAATTCAACACAAGAATACAGCATTTGTCCATGACCACAGGAAATACTGCAGAAAAGAGATAATGGTGTGGGAGTCAGGGCGGGGGGGGGGGGGGGGGGGGGAGAAAGGGAGGCAAAACCTGTCTTGAAATGCAGAAATTGGGCCTTTCCTTTGTTGCAGTGTTTGGAAATGTTGTTTGAATTAGCTGCAGGTATGAATTTTAGAAAGGCTGAACTCTGCTGGGTTGCTTTTTACAGGTCCTCATTCAGAAAGTGTGACCTTACTTCATTATAAAATAGTTCCTTCCCCCAGAAAAGGAAGCAAAACTTAATTGAAGTCCCTTTCACTCTGACTGCTGATTTCCAAAAGGAACATCACTGTAAGCATTAATTGAGATCATCTTACCTGATAGTCCTTGTGCAGGCAAGCTTGGAAAGCATTCAAGAGATCTCATTTGTCCCCTCCCCACAAGTGACATTAGAGCACAAGTACCAGAAGGGTGCCTTTGGTGTAGAGAAGAAAAGCATACAGGGAACTAATAGTTAGAAGTCAGATTGGAATTTCAGGCTAGAAGAAAGGAATATGTGTTTTTAACCATGTTGGAACAAAGCTGTGAAAGAAATGGTGTCTCTCTTGTGATGTCTTTGAGCGAAGATGGGTGGCTTTTCTGGAAGAAGTGGTAAGAGTCAGAATAGTTTGGGGGGCTCAGTATGATGTTAAGTGTGAAATATTAAGCAACTTGAGATACGCAGGAGATCCTTGTTTATCTGACCATGTTTAGTCTTAAATGTGGTAACTAAAGAGAAGCTCATTGGCCAGTGAAGCATGTAAGAAGCAGAAATGCTAAGAGTCCCACTCAGAGGTAGTGCTGAAACAGGTGCCGTAACAGGTAAAGCCATGCTTTTGCTTATGTCAGGGAGACCAGAGTTGAGCAAGGATGTTTGGCTGTGTTACTTCTGCTCAATCACAGTTTGGCATGTGACATTGACCATGGCTCAGAGACCCACCATAAGGTTTGGGTGTATCAACCTCCTGGAAGGGCTTCACTTCCACTTAGTGCGCAAAGAAAGATTTTTACCTACTTGCCCATGCCTGAACCTTATCAAAAGCAGGACTGTGGGAAGCCTTATCTGAAATACAACAGAAACTGTCCAGTCCTTGTCCTCACACAACACCTGTCACTCTGCACTAGTATTTATAGTTGCTAGTTTATGGCCTAGTGTGTCTAAGTGTGCATAAATATTTTCAAGTTATTACACTGCTTCTCCAACATCTGCTCTGTTGTTTCCATTTGGCATTGAACTGTCCCATGTTACAGATGGGATGTTAGGTATATGTTTGAAAATATTTTCTATTTTTCTCAGCAGCCCTGAAAAAAACCATCTAACAGGTTCACAAAATGTAGCCTTAAATTGCCAAGAGTAATTCCTTCTGCTAGCTAAATTTAATGTCAAGCAACTGTCTTTATTTTTTCCTCATATTATTCCCTTTGCCTTTGTCCCTTAGGTACTAGTGACTCAGAATGGAAGCTTATAAAATATGAAGAAGAACATGCAAAGTCTCTCAGAGAATAAACAGTATTATTTCCTGACAAAACTGCACACTGACAATTATTGAGCAACAGCATGAAATGCAGAAGATATAGAAACCCTAAAAATGGAACTGACGTGATTGTGAGACTCCTACACAAACCGAGAGTACAAGAGATTCACAGGTAGGACTCAGTTAAACTCTCCTCAACCTTGCTGCTCACAGATCACATCCCCAAAGAAAGGAAATGGTTTTTGACAGAGGTTAATGACATCAGTTGGAGCTTCTTGATACTAGTAGTCTTTTGCTTGTGGGAGCAGGGAGAATGTATCGTTTAACACTTAAGTGCCCAGACTCTCAGAGAAGTTCATCTTCCATGTAGACACACACAGCAGAAGTGCTTAGGTATCCAAACGTGCTCAGTGCCTGGCACTTGCCATCTTCACTAAGTTTTCTATTGCCTGGTAGTGCTTAGGACTCTCCTGAATACCCTCCCTGTGTCTCAAGCTGATCCTTTGTTTGTCTTGTTGTCCTCTTCTGTCCTTCTTCCTCTGAATGTTCATGGGACTTTCACCTCTCTCTCTATCCTCTGTCAGCATAGATTTATCTTTAAGCAAGACATGGGTTTTCATTTTGCTAACTCTCTCCTACCTCTCCACTTCGAATCAGTTGCTTTGTATTCTGCTTCTCCCCGAGTACCTCTCCATGCAGGCAGGCATTTTGTTTTTTTCTTTCTGGCATCTCCTTGCATTGTCAAACACAACATGACCAAAATGGAATTCCAGATATCTCCCAGCAGAATGATTCCCTTTCCATATGGATGTTGGGGATGGCAGCAGTGTGGTGTCTAATTCAGTGGCCTCAGAGAAGAATGTTAAACAAAAGCCCCCAAACTCCAAGCCCCAAGCACCAAAGCAGGCGGGTGTGAGATCTTGATAAATGGAGAAGTGCTTAAAACCGAGGAATGTGATTTTATCTGTCTTTTCCTTTCTGTCTCTCTGGTATACTAAGCAGGACAGCTTCTCACTGCTCTCTGTTCTGGTAGTCACACCTATTCTGGGGCTGGGCTTGTCTGTCTCCAATTCTAATGCTGTCATTCCCTTTTAATCACTTCACAAAACGCTGCACCCATTCTGTATAGCTGCCCCTTTTACTGTTTCTCCTCCACGTCCACTTCTGTGGGCTCACACCGGATGAGAATGAGGCTGGTGGCAAAGCACAGGGCCTGATTCCTCCTCCTGATGTGCCAGCAGTAGTTAGCACAGTTAACAGCAGATCAGTTCTCTGTCTGCAGCGGAAAAGGCAATTATTGTCCTGTACTCAGTACTGATGAGGTCTCCTTTTAGGAAATCAGAAACAAACTGGAGAGTCTACAGAAGGAAAAAAGAGCAATTAAAGGTGAGAAAGTCTGCAGTCAGAAAATGTTGAAAGAACACAATTTCCTGAGAGAGAAAAGGAAAGGATGAGATAACATGTCTGCAATGTGTCCTCCCCTGCATTAAAACATATTTCTAAAGAGGTCAGTGAATAAGTGTTCCCAGGCCCTGGGAGGGTGAGGCAGGTAGTCTGCAGTGAGGGAGAGCTGCCCTCGCCTTCCTCGTCACCGCTGTGCTTGTGACAATTGTGGTGGGGTCGGAGCTGCCCCACAAGCTGGTATTGCAGAAGGACACTGATTTCCATCAGGAGTTTCTTGCAGACACATTTGCTGCAGAACAGGTCAGGTTTTTGTCCTGTCAACAATAAGCAACCACCAAAATAATAGGTGCAGCCCAGCAACATCCATCCTTGGGCAAGCTGTAACCAAGCCTGACAGAGGAGCAACACCTTTCTGTCATAATGTGGGAGCTTGTCACTCTGTCAGTGACACAGAGGCTGCTTGTAGGCTTGAGTATCCAAGAAGGTAGTGGCGAGGTAAGATTGTTTCCTGACCATGCCTGGATCACATGGCCTGGATCCTGTCATACAAAGTGGCAAAACTTTTGGATTTCCACTCACATGCAAATTTAGTGAGTACACCTTACCCTTCAGTTTATTTGGAGAAAACCTCCTATCTGAAACAGTGCCTGTTTTGCAATTAAGGCATAGCTCCAGTGTTTCATATCATGAAAGTAGAGGCAGTATTTTGACACTGGCCTAGTCTAATACAAAGATGCCCTGACCTCACACTTACTCTCTGCTGCTAGCCTGCTCCTTCTTCACCTCCCCAAGCAAACTTTTGTGATTTGTCTGGGTGACTATTTTTGAAGTCTCAGCACAGCTTGCCCTTCTCCGACTCCAATGAGAATGACGAAATCTGCTTTCCGCAACTGCAGAAAGCATCCTCCTGTGCTTGTTAATAGGTCCCTGGAATAAACAGCCAGGGTAGGAGGCTGGAAATCAGCTTCACTGAGGAGCCCTGCCTTTGGAGACTTTCTGCAGAAGTGCTGTTTTTAATTGGATGGGGTTATGAACTTTCAGAAATCACATGCTGCCCACAGCCAGCTAAACTGTCGCACCTTTTCTGGTGAGATTGTTAAGGCTCATTTGAGCATGGGTATGCACAGCTCTTGAAGTTGCTCTGTGTGTGTAGTTTGCTTCACCATCAGTTCCTCCACAGCTGTGGAGAATGCAGGCACTGCCTCTAGCCTGCTGTAACATCAGCAGGAAAGAATCCTGCTCAGCTCTGCTTGCTTATTTCTGCAACTCCAGAGCCCTGAGCACTTCCTGCCATGTGCAGAGCAAATGTTGCTGTCACATGTGTCACAGTATGCCATACATTGAAGCAAAGCCTGCAAAGAGAAGGAGCATTAAAATCTGAGACAGAGAAAGAGAGGGAGAGAGTGTACTGACCTTCTGCTGTATTCATTACCAGCAAGGTTGAAAGAGCTGTTGATGATCACGGTGTGGCTGGTGTGCAGCCCCATGCTAGCCATATAGGATTGTTTGGTTGCACCCTGCCTAACTCAGATCACTCCTGCAATTAAAAGTAACAGAGAAAGCACAATGACCTCTCTAGGCCAGCAGCGTTCCTGGCAAAATTAACTCCATTTTTAGATTTCAGCAGGAGGGATGCTGAAACCGACCTTACACATAAAATGATGATTCGCTGCATCCAGGGTCAAGTTACCCTATCTCTCTTGGCCAAAGGGTCCAGTCTTTTATCCTCTACCTTCTCCCAGATAGTATGGACTCAGTATGGAGGGATTTGTGAACTATTTTTTTTCCCTCTCCTTATGGAACCATACTGCACCTTTAAGGGGGCTTGTTTGATAAAATCCTCCTTTGTTGATGGCAAACACAGTGTAAATCTTAGAATGCAGGCAACTTCTGTGGGAAAAGGCTGGTAAATGTTTCCATGTGATTTCATATGTTCTCATCATACATAATTAAAGGCAAGTACAAAAAAACAGCAGGCATTTTCCTTTGCTCGTAAGAGACACAGGTTAAAGGATTAGCTTTCAAATGTGCCTCTGAGAAGTAATGACTGTTCCTGGTATGAATGTGGTAAACTATAATTAAGGTATTTGGGGAATTGAAACAGATTTTGAGAACAATGGCTCATACTTTTACATTAAGTAAGAATATAGCCTTTGTATAATTAAAAGTAAGCACTTAACTGCTGTTATTCTTTTCCTGTCTACAAAAGCTATTGTTTGTTTAGAAGTGAAGAAAAAAAGGAGGGGCTGGGAGCTGTGTACATTATTGCAAAACAAAAAGACAAATTGGAGAGAGTATGTTTGCTAATAAGAAAGATGTTGAGTGATGCACAACAGTAAACAATCTCAGCTCTCCTTTCACGTGGAAAAGGCACTCTTAATATGATGTCTTTGTGTGAGTCTTGGTAAGAGTGGGGAAGGGGGCACATGCCTTTGTCCCTAAGAAGAAATATTATGAGTTCTTAGCTGCACTCAGAGTTTCTCTTGGGAACTCCTGGAAATAATTACTCACAAGCCACAGTGTTTGCGTATGTGGTTCTGCAGTTCAGAAGACATTTCTCATCACCAGTGATCATCTTAACACGTGTTTCAGCAATGTACAGGAAAATTTGGTCGGAGTGTGTTGGATAGGACTCCTCCACTCATTAGCAGAGCTTTTCTGCAAGGACAACTGCTGCATTTAGAGTCATAAGAGCGACGCCACCCTCTCCCACCTTCCCAGGGACTATGCTGCAGGGTGGCACTCAAACTGATGTTATTCTGCTGAAACATGTCCTTTACTGTCTTCCAGCTGCTGGGAACACCAGGTGCCCTGGGATAATTTTGCTTATGCTTCCTCCTTCTCTCTGCCTTTGTCTGCTAAGGAGACAAGATGGGAAAGAAATACCATCAACTACACATAGGAGACATATAGAGTCACTGTCCTTTTATATATAATTAACATCTGAGGGGTGAAAGTGGGTTTTGAGAGCAAATGTTCTAAGGAGGCAGCCATCATTCTAACTGAATAGCTACACCATATCCTCTCTCCTCCTGCTGAACGACTGCATAACGATGTTTTGCAAGCTCTGAAAGGCATGAAAAGCATGAAAAGTAACTACCCCTCTCTGGCATATTTTTCTCAATGAGATGTCTGCCAGTCACTCTGAGGAGCCTGGTGTGGTGAGTGAATGACATGCCTTACACTGCTTGTCCTGATAATGAATGCCACATTCACACAGGACATGAACATCTAACATGAAGTCCAGTGAGCACTGGAGATTGAATCCAAGTCTGGCAGAAGGCCAGGAAGATGTGTGCCATTGGCTCTTGAAAGGATCTGGCATGGGTATGCAGACCTCTGAAGGATGAAACCTAAGTCTGATGACCTAGCAATGTTATCTTACAGTGATGGGCCTACACATGTTTCTGAAGTGGTTGAAATTCCTCCTCCTTCCCCTCCTTCTCCTCCTCCTCCTCTTCCTCCATGTCCTACATCTAACAATTCATTTGCAGGAGATGGAGCATTTGGTATTCACCAATGCCAAGTTGCTCATGACTTGTTTGTGTTCATGACTTAGAGCGTGCGTTTGTCAGCAGCTTTAGCCGTCCTCCATCAAATGGAAGGCTCAGCTGTGCTGAATATTGAAGGTCATGATCTTTGTGGCAATTTTTGCTTTCTCATAAAAGATCCTTTACTACAGCTGTGCTCATGCTCCAGCTTTCCCCTGGTAGTGTGTGAGGACCCCAGGGACAGTCGAGGCAGTGGGTCATCTTTGGCTCTTCCAGCCTGACTGTGGGGCTCTTTTCTACAGGCAGGAGGACCCACCTCCTGGGGACCTGAAGGATCACACAGGTGAAAAAAGAGAAGGCAGGTACCTGTTCTCACTTCAGTCAGAGGACAATGGCTAATGACTGTTGCCTTCCCTTGCTGGCTGGCAGCATGCTTTGCTGCTGCCAGTCTGTGTCTGCTGCTGAGTGTATGGCTTACACCTCTAAGCACACATTTCTAGTAGCTGAGCAGATTTAGAATGCAGGATGGGATCAAACACAACTCAGCTTGCTTCAGTGTACAATTGCAGCAGCTGGATTGGGATCGTTCATGGCTGGTATTAATTTCAAGTTTAGAAATATTTTTTCTTTATCTGAATGCTGTTAGTGAACGGCCACAACAGAGGGCCAAATTATTATGTAGTAAGTACTCAGATATGCTGCTTTCTAATGAATGAAACTTTAAATCATATTGCTAGAAGGACTCCACCTAGCTTTTAAGTGCTGAATAAGCCATGTCACTGGGCTCCTCCCCTCCCCCTCTTCCTATCCCCAGCCCCATCTTCCTACCCAACCCCCTTCCCCTCTTCCCCTTCCCTCTGCTATGCTGGAAAGAGCATAACTCTCACAAACTTGGATTGTAAAAGCAGATGCAAACTTTGCACTGCCCATTGTGTTCACCACCTCCCTTTTCCTGGTCAAGGACAGCTAAGTGAGGTTAAATTAAGAAAATGGGTGAAGAAGTGGATGTGAGCAAGACTCCCTAAATCTGTGTGGTTTGTACGGCTGAAGAATCCGTGGCTGAGTTCCTGGTGGAGCCAGATAGTCTGTCTCTATTTGGTGGTTGCCTTTTCTGTCTGTGCTGAATGCATTGTGCTGCTTGAAGCACAGCCTCTCCTGCTGCAGTAAGGACTGTATCTCTGCTTGGCTATGGCAGTGGGGTGGCCAGGGCAGAGGCTGCCAATCCCAGAAGATGAGCGAAAGGTGAGAGAAGCTCTCTGTCACACAACTGTCTGTGCTACCCAAATGCGATGGGGACTGGGAAGGAAACATTTTGGCTATTTCTGTGTGTCAGGGTAAAATTTATGTTTCCTACTGTGGCTCTCTGCCCATCTTTTAGATTGCACACAAAGGTATGTAAGAGAGTGCAACGGGAGAGAAGTGATCTCTGCTGCCTAAGGGAAGAGTGTGCTCTCTAGGCAGCAGCAGCCTTTGGAGATTAATTTATTGGATATTGGGCATGCGTGGAGATCAAGGATGATAATTTCAGCCATTCTGCAGATCATAGCATGGCTGTATGATTTGAAGAGCATCCAGATTTGTTGTGAGAGATGGAAAGGAAAGTTTTCTTCCCATTTTGTCTGTTCTTATCCTACTGCCATCTATTTTTCCAGATTGACAGGGAAACAATGCTTATAGGAGCATCAGTGATTCAGCAGTAGCTGCAAAATCTCAGGGCAATGCCAGAGGAATCTGACACCCAATTTTTTGGATGCTGGCCACGGTGTTTGGTATATCTAGCATGCTGTATGACAAAAACCTTTATTTTCCAAAGAGGCTGGACTACTAATGCCAGCTACCTGTGTGCCTGTCTTCTGCCAGCCTTGCTGTATTAGTTGGTTTGTGTTGGTTTACCAGTGCTTGGACTACGATTCTTGGGTGTAACAGGGAGTGCTGTTTTCCTAAGAAAACAAACCATGGGCAAGTCATACCTTTTGCCAAATATCCCTGCCATAGCCTTTTTACAGCATAGTTGCATCAGCTGGCTTTAGGGCGGGTCCACATTTTAGGCTGGTGATCTCCTTTGGGGCTGGGAGGAAAGGTACCAGGTGCATCTCCCATCTTACCAAGTAACAACCTCCATGTGCCTTTGTGGTTATACTTTCCACAGTGGAATGACTGTACCTCTTCCCTGCTGTAGTGAATGTTTTTACAATCCCTAAAGATATGCAAATGGCCAAGGGTACTCAGACAACACAGTCCCTCCCCTCTGTAAGGCTTTCAATGGTTTTCTGATCCCTTCTCTTCCATTTGTCCTGGGCTTTTGTAAAAGTCTTTAGTTTGGTACAAGAATTAGTTCAAACAGAAAAATAGCCACTGAATGCTCCTCATCTTCATTCTGAGTGGGAAATTTGGGCTGTCCCAGTGCTGTAGGTAATTTTTCTGTGGATTCTGTTGCCTGGAACTTGTCAAGAGTAAAAAACCAGCGCTCTTCCTCTTAAACCATTTTCACATCACAGTCATTCACCTCTCCAAAGCACCGCAAAGCTTCACAAAGTTGCATGTTTAGTAACAGACAGTACAAGGCTATTGATGTTAGCTGCCACTGCACAAAGATCCCTGGAGAAAAGCATCGTCATCCTTACTCTGTGAGTCTCTATTCAATGAACACCTCTTGTACTTCATTTACCTCCTCTATGAACAGCACAAATGTGCAGGACGAGGCTGTGATGGTTAAGCAGCTTGTGTCTGCAACATGCTTCATAAGAATCACTAGTGTTCCAGCTCATTTGGACAAGATAAATATAGAGCTGAATTTGCAATGGGAGTTTTAACCTCTGCAGTGTGATTTTCAAGGAGATCTGTCTTCAGTTACAGATGTTTTGTGCTTCCAGCTTTATTGTGAAATGTCTACACTTTACTCTGGGTTAAAAAGTCACGTCATCCACTACCCAGGAAGACTGCTGCAATGCCTCCTTTGAGAACTTTGTGCTTGCTTTTATATGTTTTTTATCTTTTCCTGGAAGATGTGATGGTGTATTATCATGCTGCTTTTTCAGAATGGCTAAAATGCTGTTAAAGGTGAAGGAAATGTCCGTCCTTTTAATACTTTTGCCAGAAACGCATTGTTACTTTTCCTTTATCTTAGGGCAGAGGTAGTCAATAACACTGAAAAGGAGTGAAGAAATAATGCAGACTTGGATTGGGTTCAGTGTTTGTGCTCTGTTTCTCTTAGAAAGAGTGCTGGAATTTGTCAGTAGAGCATCTCTGAATAGCAGACATTTTTACTAGTTGCCAGGAAGAATATTTAATGATGCTTCTATGAAAATGACAATTTTTTGAAACGAATAGCAATAGTGTAAGAAGAATCTGTGAAAGCTCTCTCAGGTTTCTTTGCTATTTTTTCTAACTCAGTCTGCATTTTTCATTTTATCATAATCTTCATTCTGATAAATAGAGCACTTTGGGTAAAAATTTTGATAAAAATTTTGTTTCTTAAAGCAGCAAGACCTGTTTCTAGCTCTTCATTTTCCTGCCATCCACTGAGCGGCTTCTCACTTTCCCTTGAAGCACTCAGCCTCCTTTTGCAAGGGCACATGTCAGTATTTCTTCAAAGCAGTGGGCTTTCTGTTCAGTGTGTGCCTCAACCCTACCTTCACTGAAATATACTTGGGCTACCTGGGCCTCTGCTCTTCCCTGTCTCCAATTGCCCGTTCATACTGTGATGGGACATCAAAGCATGAACACCTGGGCCCCGCTCCACCACAGCTCCCTAAGTATCATGTAAGAGCTGAGAGAGCTACCTTTTTAGTCCTATTGGAGGTGCTTGCTGAGACAGGGACATGCTGACCTTGCATCCAGACATGTGCCCATTCTCTTTCTGAATGGCCTTGAACCTCACTGAGTGTTGAGCCTTGCTTCCCATGACCATCCAAGCTGGAGGTGTAACCAAAGGGCTGACTCAGCAGGGTGCATGCTCTGAGACTGTACATGGTTTTATGGTTACAGACCCTGTGGTGTCTTGGGTTAGATAAAGGGTTCATAAGAATGAGATAATCTCTACTAACACCCTGTTGTTGATGCCTGGAAGCATTTTCTATATCGCTTTCCTTAAATGTTGCCTGCCTGCTCCAAAGAAATGTTGCAGCCCTGAAAAGATGTGTGGAAGCCATTGTATGTTGCTGTGCGTGTAGACATCTGTGAAGTGTTTCCTCTCCGTTTTTTTTTTTTGTTTCTCTCCCTTTACATAACCTGAGCTATTGTAGTGTCATGTAAAAAATGTCTGTGTAAGAATATGTGGAGAGGTATATAAGGTCATCTGGTTTGTGAGCATATCCTGTTAATGGCTATTAAGCATAAAATCAAAGACAAGAGATGGGAAAAGTAATCAACCACACCTAGATACACAGACCCTGAACAACCAGGAGGTAACAGAGACAGTACTGAAGTCCAGAGAGCAGGTTGCTCACTAGTTGGTGGGCAGGAGCCACTCAAAGCCTTGGAGAAGATCAGCCAGGAGAGATAGGAAGGAAAGAAATGAGATTACCATGGGTCTCAAGAGAAAGACAAAATTTGCTGTGGGATGTTTTTGGGTGTTGTAGGATTGTGTAAAACTTACTATGAGATTTTTCAAGGTGACTGTGGGAATGCATGTTACTTATGGGATGTTCAAGGGAAGGGCCAAAGACAGGAAGGGGGGGATTATGGTGGATCCTGGAGGAACAAGTGTGGGGAATGGGTGAGGTGATAAAAGAAGCTGGTCACAGTGTAAACCAGGTTGTTGGTCACTGTTCTTGTGTGGCTGAGTCCTGCACCTGGTCACTGCAGCCTGTCCTGTCTTGGTACTGAACTGCCTCTTCATATTTTCTTCCACCATCTCACTCTATATTCAGAACGCATTTGTGGGGGTCTAAGTGCCAGCAAACAGAGAAGGACTGCAGGTCATAGAGGCCCATGTGTCTGAAGTGTCAGCATCTAGGAGAGACCGGTGTGTGTGCCACCTTCCCTAGGGGACTTCAGCTCTGTGTGTGTGTGTATGTACGCACGCGCCTATGCTGTGTGTGCGAGCAATCTGGTAGTGAACTCCAGGCTGGATTTGCCCATGAACAGAAGACCTGCACTTGGAGAGACCCTTGTTGGAGATGACTGGGTAAGAAGCCGTTCGATTCTGGATGGTCTTAAGGTCTCATCCAGGGTTTGAGGGACGTGTGAATGTGAGGTTGCCTGTGAACCACAAGAGTGAGGGTATGGGATAGGTCTGCTAGTGAATGCCAGTCCTCACCTCCTGGAGAGGACTACCAGGCCTGGTACCATGCCTGGCATTGCTCTCTGTGTAGCCACCCATGTGTGCACTGTGTGTATGTGTGCCTACTGGGACTGCATGCTCAGCCTTGCTACTGGATGGAGTAACAAATGGCAGCAGTAAGAAAAAAAAAAATGGGGAGGAGAAATCCCCAGGCACTTTCTGCTGGATTTGGCCGCCCTCAACAGTTATTGTCACAAGTGCCACCCTGGGCAGCCCTCTACCTCCTGGGCTATGCTGCATATGATGCTGTACGGGACAGGGGCACAGAGTGCCCAGGTGATAAGCCTGTGGTCATATGGGCTGCCTATCGGGGAGCAGGTTAGCAAAAATGCTGCCACAGGGTTATTCTTCCATGCCTGGGAGACCAAAGTCTAACTGGTTGTTTATTACCAGTCATTCCAAGCAAATCCATCACCAAAGCAGGTATCTGGGGCATCTCGTTGTCATAATCAGATTACAGGGGGCTATCTGCGAAATGATGAATATATAACTTTTTATCCCAATGTTACAATTTTTGATAAAGCAGCCACCAAAGGCAGCAGCACAGTGCTGATGTCAGTAAATGCTAAGTCATGTGAAAGTCCCAGAAAACCTGGAGCAACTGTTCTAACAGCATCTTTTCTCACCTATTTAGTTAAGCTATCACAAGCATGTTGCCCAAGTAATGAATATTTCAGCAGAGAAAACACACACACTAAAGTACTCTTAAAATGCCTATAGAGTGCCAGGTAATGTTTTTGCATGTTGACCTTACCTTTCTCTTTCAGGGCACAGCAGAAACACAAAGGATATCTGTCCTACTGAAAATGAAGCAACATATCCTTTGAAAGCATCCTTTTGCACCTTACATGCTCACAGTGATTAACTATACAAGGTTCATGTGAGATGACAATCTGTTCTTAAATAGATATACAGAACAGCATGAATCAGCGTGGGATATATGTGTGTAATCTGAGGCGAGATGTTAGCCTCATGAACTAATGTAATGCCAAAGCCGGGTCCTGGCACTAGCAGCCTTTGGTTCTCTGTACACAAACAGCCTGTCATATCTCATGTAACTGAAATCTGCTGATTCCCTTCACTGACCTGGAGAGACCTGACAACAGGATCGGTGTCTTTACATCTTCTATCTGCCTGTCCTGGTGGAGATTAAGAGGAATGGCTTTGTGGGTCTATTTGCAGATGCATTTATGGGAGCCTGTATGTTAATGGTTTGAGGAAGTGGTGTTCCTCTGGAGTCAATACCATAACCAACATTTTCAGCAATGATATGGATGATGGGACGAAGTGCGCTTTATGTGTTTTTTGGGTGACAAATTGGGGATGACAGCACAGCATTGATACACTGGAGGGCAGGGCTGCCATTCAGAGAACTTAATAATCTGGACAAATGAGCTGACAGGACATCAAGAAGTTCAGCAAATGGGAATGTGAAGTCCTGCCTATGGGATGGAATAACCACAAGCAACAACACAGGCTGGGAGCCAACTGGATAGGGAGCACTTTTGCAAAAAGGAATCCAATGGTTGGCAGCAAGCTGAACATGAGTCAGCAGTGTGCCCTTGTAGCAATTAGGGATAACCACATATTGGGCTGCATTATGAAAAGTGTAGTCAGCAGATGGAGGAAAGTAATTATTCCCCTCCGCTCAGCAGATTTGAAGCCTCATCTGGAATATTGTGTAAAATTTTGGGCTCTTCAGTGCAAGTGAAATATTGAGAATCTGGAGTAAGTCCAGCAGAAGCTAGGGATTAGGCTGGGGAGGTTGGCAGAGAACATGGTATCTATTGGGAGAAGATGGGTTTGTTTAGCCTGGAAGAGAAAATGCTAAGAAGGGGTATAATTTCGGGGCTGTTGGTTGACAGCCAGCTGAATATGAGCCAGCAGTGTGCCCAGGTGGCCAAAAAAGCCAATAGCATCCTGGCTTGTACCAGAAATAGTGTGACCAGCAGGACCAAGGAAGTGTACTCTTGGACTTGCTGGACTTGCCTATGAACAGAAGGCCTGCACTGGGAGAGACCCTTGTTGGAGATGATGACTGGGTAAGAAGCCCTTGGATTCTGGATGGTCTTAAGGTCTCATCTGTTTATGTATATAGTGTACATACACATGTATGTATCATTATACATGTATACATGTATAAGTCCAGTGTACTCTCCCTGTACTCGGCACTGGTGAGGCCACACCTCAAATACTGTGTTCAGTTTTGGGCCCCTCACTACAAGAAAGACATCAAGGTGCTGGAGCATGTCCAGAGAAGAGCAACGAAGCTGGTGAAGGGTCTAGAGCACAAGTCTAGACAGTTCCCTCAGCACAAGGAGCGGCTGAGGGAACTGGGGTTGTTTAGCCTGGAGAAAAAGAGGCTGAGGGGAGACCTCATTGCTCTCTAACAACTACCTGAAAGGAGGTTGTGGCGAGGTGGGTGTCAGTCTCTTCTCCCAAGTAACTAGCGATAGGACAAGAGGAAATGGCCTCAAGTTGCACCAGGGGAGGTTTAGATTGGATATTAGGAAATATTTCTTCACTGAAAGGGTTGTCAAGCATTGGCACAGGCTGCCCAGGGAAGTGGTTGAGTCACCATCCCTGGAGGTATTTAAAAGATGTGTAGACGTGGTGCGTAGGGACATGGTTTAGTGGTGGACTTGGTAGTGTTAGGTTTACGGTTGGACTCAATGATCTTAAAGGTCTTTTCCAAGCTAAATGATTCCATGATTCTATGATTCTATAATTCTAATTCCTGTCTTAAACTGCCCATTGGAAGGTTACAGAGAAGAAAGAGACAGACTCTTCTCAGAGGTGCAGACTGAAGGGATAAGAAGCAATGGGAACAAGTTGCAGCAAGGGAAATTTCTGACTGAACAGTGAAAAAAAATTTATTCACCTAAAAGCAGTATTGCCCTTGTACAGGGACCAGAGGGATGAGGACAATCCAACTATGATTTTCAAAATTATCTGGACAAGGTGCTGAGCAGTCTGATTGGACACTGAAAATAGCCCTGCTTTTACTGGGGTGTTGCACTGAAGACCTCCAAAGGTCTTTTCCAACATGAATTATTCTGTGATTCTCTGAGGATCTGACATGTAGCATTTCTCAATTTCTGACATGCTCATACCCATACCAGAAGCCATGCAGGTATATGGCTTCTCCTGAGTGCTCAGGGGTATGGTTAGGGGTCTTCGGCACAGCCTGTGTGTCCTCTGATGACATTCCTGCTATGCGCGTAAGAAGGTGCTGGAAGAGACTTTCGTACAGCATCAGCAGGTTTGCAGAGTGACAAGGACTGATCGCAGTTAGCAAAATGTTGTCTGTAAGTCATCCTTCCAAAAGGAAGAAAAACAAATCCTGAGAGGTTATCTACCTCCTGAAACAGCCCCGAGACACATGGTGGTTTGACATGATTTTTTTACTGGGAATCCAACTATGCCTGAAATATATTCTCATAAAGTATTTTTGCTGTTTAAAATAAAATTTTAAAAAATAGTCATTAATTCATTTCTGAAGGTAAGTCTACATGGTATTCTGTAAGCAGATATGTGGTCACTCATTCCATGCTTGGAGCCAAGTTCAGTGTAGAAGCTGTATTACTTTGGCTAGATAAACATCTACCTGGGGAAGAGTCATCACATAGGCACAGGACATTAACTTAGCCCCAGCACCACCACAATGCAGTTTCAGGCTTCCAGTCAGCACAAGAGCTGCAAATCGACCTCTTTCTGCAAAACTTGATGAAGGTATAACTCATCTCTTATTCCCTGAGCAGGCACTACAATAACTTGCTGGCAATCTCTGCATGTACACTTGTCCCTTTATGCAAAAATTTAGTCTCTAAAATTGAGGGAATGTGAACCAGTTTCTAAACCAAATATTTATTTGAGGTTTTCATCATCTTCATTAGTTACAGATATTTACTAAAAGTGGCAAATTGCTACAGGAAAATGTGTCAGGCCTTCTCAGAGAGGAAAGGGTGGAGAAAGAAAATTGGGCAAGCAATTTTTAGCAACACTTTTTTTCATTTGATTGTTTATAAAAGATGCAATTCTTTTATTTAGGTTTTATTGTTTATGGTTACTTGCCATGTTTCTGAGATGCTTTTTGAGTTACAAATTGCTAATTGCAAGTATTTTTGATGTTAAAGATGGGATTTGATGCATACTAGTTAATTTGGGGAGGTCACATGTGGGACACCACATGTTCCTGTTCCTTTTTATTCTCTAAACTGGAAATATAGAACAAACATTCGCCATTCACACTGAACTCTCAGTGTATGTTCTTCAATTTTCACTTAGATCTGGCTGACTCCTTTTATGTACCTGCCAATAAATTGTTTGTTTAGAATATGCAGAGAAAGCAAGTATGCAGAATACAAGTTAATTTGTACTGAAGTTATTTACTTGCTCTGTATTGGCAATACT
Organism: Aptenodytes patagonicus; assembly: GCF_965638725.1. Taxonomy (NCBI): domain Eukaryota; kingdom Metazoa; phylum Chordata; class Aves; order Sphenisciformes; family Spheniscidae; genus Aptenodytes; species Aptenodytes patagonicus. The sequence goes on from NC_134982.1 coordinate 58,037,953, forward strand.
GGTGTCCTGGTAAATGGAGATGGAGTTTTGATATTAAACATTATATGCTGTGCTATCACATGTTGTGCAAACTTTGGTTGATTCAGCAAAAGGTCTTTCAGGCTGCTGAGAATCTTTGGAAAAATACATGAAAAAAGAATAAGCTTTATGCTAGAATTGTTAAAAGAGGCAACCTTTTCTGAACTGCATAGGTTTTGGAATGAGCTTGCAGGAAAGCTTTCTCCCACACTATACTGTAACACCACTGTACTTTGATTTGATAAGACTTGGGGTCAATTGATGACTTTAATATTAAGGAAAGGGAACTTTAATTAAGAGCAATTTCAGTTGCTAAGACAACCATCTCATGACATTGCAGTATGGCAGAAAAAATGGCCTATTGTTAAACGATGCAATGAAATTAATGATCTAGAAGAAACATAGCGCCAGGTCCTCAGCTGACACAGACTGAAGCCATTTTCCCTGGAGAGCTATTCTGATTTGCACAAATGAAGATCTAGCATGCATTTCCTGAAAGGAAAAGGTGCTGATTTTTGAAGTGCACTACACCTTCTTAATCCAGATTTGAGACCCATAGGGTTTGCTGCTGCTGGGCAAGTCAGAACTTGTGACCTGGGAATCAGATCTGTTCTTTCACCAGCCCACAGGATAGCCCAGAGGAGACCACTGATCTCCATGCTGCAGTTCCCCAGCTGGCAAATGGCAGTGGCTAACCTGGCTTTCCTCTTTTCTTCTCCTTCCCCAAGGCTGGAGCTCAGCTGCCACATGGTGCAATGTAACAGCAGGATTCATTATCCCATCTGTAGGGTTACAGAAGTTCCAGTGCCACTACTGTCATGGTTCTGCTTCTCCAGCACTAGTATAAATAAATCTTATGCAGATGATCATAGCCCAGACAATGAAACCACTTACATGGATGAGGAATTGCCTCCAGGTGTGATCCAGGTTCACATATTAGAGTCACAATAGGAAAGTCCCCTCCTGACACTTGATCAATTGGACCTCCCTGGTCTTCTCCAGCCTTTTCAAGGTATTTTCTGCCTTCTGCAAGTGGACAGAAGTACGCTCTTCCCATAGGACCAATAGTACTGCTTATTACTATTATTACTAACCAGCATTTTCTATTTCAGAAACCAGTTTCTTATTGATCTGAACTCTGCTAAAAAATCTAACTGTTTGAAGTTTTCCATGTTGGGTGTTAGTCTTAGGTGGTTCATTTATTTTTAAAAAGTCACTTAGACTCAGGCTGTTGTACCTACAAATGATGCTAGAGGAAAAAGACACTCCAACCACCTGAAAATCCAATAGATCAGGTGACATTTCATTTGCTGCACTTAACATCCCTGTCTTCTGGTATATGGGTTTAAATTTGGCAGGGTGAGGTATGTCTCTCACCACTTACGTGAAATCTCACTATTTGGTGATCTTTTAAGCTGCTGTGAGACCAGGCCATGAGGTAGTAGTAGGGTTGGTCAGCATATTCCTCTATGAGCACCTGTTTTAATTTGTTTGTAACTTTATTTTCCTGGTGGGAGAACAATGAGGACCTAGTTGTGAGATTTTTCGATGCTTGTTTTCCTTCCTCAGACTGGGTGTTTTGAAAAGTTGTTTGGTTTTGGAACAAACATTTGAAATTTCTCTGAGATAAGATGTGATAGGAAAGGAAGCTGGAAGCATGTTTACCTTTAAAAAAATTTTTTTTTAACTATCTCAATTTTTTCTTGTGTTTGCTTCCCTAACTTACGTAAGGAACTTGTTCAAGAGCAGATTCAGATTTTGGTAAAAAAACGCACTGTTATGTCAATGTCTTTATTTCTTTCTCATATGCATCAAGTTGTTCTTAATGAACTGGAAAAGTGGTCTGAATCAGAAAGATGAAATTCAGTAATGAAAGAAAAATCAAATGCACAACTACAACAGAAGAATAAGAGGTCACACAAAAACACTGCGGAAAAGGATGAGGAAATATCAGGGCCTCGGATTGAGTTCATTAGAAGATATTGTTGTAAAAAAGCCAAATTTTGTTCTTGAATTTATTACTAGGAGCATAGTCTGTGAGACAAAAGAGTCAATTCTGCTGAGTTTAATGTTGGTAAGGCTGTGTTACAGTAACTTTTGAAGTTGTATACCGGGCTTTAAGAAGATACAGACAAATTGGAGAGAACCAAGAGGAGAATGATAAAAGACTTAGAAAACATGAGCTCTCAAGAAAGGCTGAAGTACTTGGGTTTGATCTAGCAAAAAGAGTGGTTGAACAGGAATTGGTAAATCTTCAGAAGTATAAAAGGATTGTTTTGAAGAGGACGATCATCAGTTGTCCTTTGTATCCAAGCAGAACAGGACAAAAAGTAGTTGGTTTAATTTGTAAGGAGAGAAATACAGGTTAGGTGTTGAAAACCTTTTCATGTTTTTGCCATCATTACACACTGTAATTGAAGCAGTCATTAAACGGGTGTCCTGAGGAGGTGGTGGACCCTGATTCACTGGATGCTCTGTACGAGTGAATTGGCAGAATATTTGTCAGGGGTGGTTTAGGTGTTGCTTGTTCTGCCATGGGGCTTGGTCTTCTTGTGGCTGTGTTACTGTGTGTATTACTTAAGCACATCACAACCTTCCCAAGGTAGTCCTGTAATAGTGGGACTGCCCCTCAATCTCTTCTTAAGACCAGTGTCATGGATTTAGGCAAATCAAAATTGCTAGCAGCAAGTATAGTTTCCAGTTCAAATCTGTTTTCCCATTTGATGTTAACCCATAACAGAAGAACACAAGAAATTATGTCAAGTGTAGAAAGCAGCTCGGTAGTAGACAGTCATTTGTGGATCAGGAAAAAGAGTGAAAAAAAAGAAGAAATTCCAGCCTGGATGAGCTTGTACTTACACAAAAAACTTTTCCAGCACCTTCTGGAGTGTCAGGACCTATACACAGCCTGACCACACAATTTGGCTGGATCTATAGACAGCAAAATGTGAATGCAACTGAGACATGAAGACTAGAAATGCAGGAGTTATGAATGACAACAGTGACTTGTACTTGTTCCCTTAAGTAAGATATATTTTTCTTGTGCTAAGAGCTTGACCTGTTCAAATTAGCCCTGCTTGCAACACAAGGCATTGCTTTAATTTAATTTACTTTTTTAATTTAATGCTATAAACCCCTTATCTGATTAAGTTAGCTGAAATACTAGCTTGTTTTTCTGATGTATGATTTGTTTTCTTTTACTATCATATTTATTTTTCCTAAGGCACCTCTTTCCTAAGTATTTTTGATTCTTCTTCCTCTACAGACTTTTAAAATCCAGTCTTTCTTCTCAGTCTCTCCCACTAAATTTCTTGTTCATTTCTAATGTCAGCTACTGTAGGATCCACCTACCCAAACCCACCCAATTGCTAGTCATCTCCCCACTCCACCATCTGCAGGCTACGCCATTCATGGTATCAAATCCCTGCTCATCACATTTCAGTTACTCGTATCTTCCTTTCAAGGCATGGTTTACTTGGATGCTGTGCTTCTGCTTCCTCCTTCCTGCACATCTCTCCTCCTAAACCCCATTTCAGGCTTCAAAGTTACAAGCAAAAAGATTTGTTGGATAATGAGAGAGATAGTCTAGCGTCATGGCGTGGTACAGCTTTTGTCCTTAATTTCTGAGATTGAGGCATGCATGTATGGTGATGGCTGCACAGTCTTCCTGTTAATAGCTTTTGAACAGCTTTCATTGCTGGCTGCTATCCTCATACGAAAGCTAATGACCTTTTCAGGACATTATCTCAATGACATATCCCAGATCATGTTTGCATCTTGAGGGAGAAATTTCACTAGTGAACTCAGAGGCTCAACAGTTTCTGGATGCTGAGATTTTGGGGCATGTTGGACCCCGTACTTTACAAACGTAAGTGGAAATTGAACTTGTTGGGAAATGCAGTGCTGGCTACAAATGCTAACAGGGAGAAAACTGACCCTGGCATGTATGGCACTTCAGGGACGGGCGTGACAGGAACAGGATAAAATAAAGCATGGCAGTGACCTCCTAAAAAGCTGGAGCGGGCGAGTAGTCCAGGCCAGGCTGTAGCTTTTTCGAGTACTGGAAAGACTCTGCCGTTTTAGAAAGGGAAATTGGGAATGAGGGCAGAGCTGCCCACTCATGTAATGCAGCAGGAAGAGTGCCCCAAGTGGCAGCTGTTTGCTGCACGGCTGCATGCCTGTGGTATTAGGCAGAGGTGTATAAGTGCAGCCAGCAGGAGTGTCAGGTGGACCAACACCTATCCTTCACCTTCTCACTCCACCAACAGTGAGAGAGAGGCTAGCAGCAGATTTTGTTCATCGTATGTAGCAAGTATGATCAGTTTTGCTGGACAGCAAAGCAGAGGGCCAAACAACTTCTTCCATATCACTCTCTTATTCGGCTTGGCAGCCTGTCCCGAGCCATGTGTCCCACTTGTGCATGCTTGTTGAGCACCAGGAGCTCTCCTGGGACATCCTCCCTGACTTACTGGTAGCACAGTCATGCAGGGGCATCCCAGGCAGGGCTGCTCACCAAGACCAGCTGCTTACAGGGGCGTTGCTCATGATCATGCAAGGGTGAGATCCCGGAGTTCAGAAATAAGAGTAATTTAGCAACATGTGAGTTTTGGAAGGATGTGTGGAGATTCTTTTCTTCTGCTGGCTGTGGGAGGGAGGGTGAGCAAGAGAGAGCTTATTTTAAACCTGAACTAAGTGATTTTTAGCGACTTCTTTATGGAAAGAAAAGACACATTCTGTAGTCTTCCTGAGTAATTTAAAGTGACAGAATCCGGTGAGAGACAGCAACATTTTATTAGGCATAAAACCCTGAAAAATATCTCACAGTCATAACCCTGAGACAGAAATAGAGGTGCAAAAATTCTGTGGTGTTTTGAATGGCTTGGTAATATCAGCACATTCAGCCCTGCCTTTTCAGAAATATGTCAGCCATCAGTGAAAGAAGGAGTGTGGCGGGTGAGAAGCCGTGTTCGATCAGGGATGGAGAGGCTTTTTCTGAAATTTCTCCTGCAGCAAAATCCCCTTTACATCTCAACCTGGAAGAAAATAGAGAAGGAAGGGAGGTCTCCTGCCCATTCCTGGTGTTACACACAAATCAGAAGTAATTTTCCAAACAATTTGTGTATTTACTGAAAACAACATCTGAAGCAGATGCTGCCCATGGGCAAACAACACAATGTTTTACAAAAGGGGACCGTGCAACATAGTGCTTTACAATCTTAGAAGCACTCCAATACGGTAAAGAAACAAGTGCCAGGTAATAAGTAACAATAGAGTACGCAAAAAGGAAGGCATGCGAGCCTTTTCAATGTGGAGAGGTTGGAGAGGGATTCAGTCCAAACAACATGCAATGCAGCTGTATCTGCCACAGCATGAGGGACACTGAAAGGCACTTGCACTGTTGCTTCCCACAAGGGCAACAACCTTTCCAGCCCACTGCAGGGAAAGAAGACTGGGTAGGCCAGTGTTCTGTGGTTGCCTTTGGAGGTGGAGATTAAAGTGCTTTGCAGCTGGGTCTCTGGTTGGTAACACAGCCAGGCAGGCCATCAAGGATGAACCGTGAGCTGTTGTTCATGCTAATGGCACCAGCTGCTCTGTGCACACAAGGAGTTTGTCAAGAACATGTACCAGGATCTCAGAGGTAGCAGCTTGCAATTAGCACCATGAGGACCTTAAAATGCGTTCTTGTCATGCAAACTCAGATACCACTATCCAGCCTCTCCTCCACCCACAGGTCTGGCATCCAGCCACTCTGCTCATGGGTCTCTCCTGAGTTTTTACTCCAATGATGTTTCTAAGTTATAGGAAGCATGTAACCCTTTCTGACTCAGTAGAGGTATACCTGAGTGAGTCTTTTTGCTGGCACATTCTTGGGCTAAAAGTAGGCATCACATGTAGCCAGACCAGGAGTTTCCACACACTGATGTGCGCACTCCATCTATTTTGAAAGTGCACTTTTTTCTAGAATCTGCAGGAAAGCAGTGATTACATGAGAGATATTTGGTGTCAGCTTAATGAGGACTACATGTTGCATCTGTGTGCCTTCCATCTGTCTTTTATCTCCTTCATCCTACCTGTGCTCACCAGAGCAGTACGTAATTAAGATGCCTATGTCTCTTCATGGAAATTTTTATTAAGCTAAGCTTTTCTTCTGTAAACTGTGCTTTTCCTCTCGGGAGACTTTTCTGTGTTTTCAGACCCCACTGGAAGCATTTTGGAGTTTGCCTACCCTGTGCAATGAAGAGGCATCAACATTATCTCAGGTCCAGAGATGTTATGCAGGTGTGTTAGTATGGCAATCTATTTGAGGCTAACTAGTCTAGCCAAAAAGTGGGATGGATTAACCAATGTGAAACACCAAACTAAGGTGTCCCCTGTACTTCTGTTGTCTCAGGTTTCTCTGTATGCTGCTGCATCATGCTGCATAAGCTCGCCCTTGCCTGAGTTTGGTGGGAACTAGGTCAGACCAGTACTGCCAGTCTGAATTATTTCATTGCAGCCTGTGCAGTTTGGGGGTGTGTTTTCAAAGCTTCCTCAGGAAGGATGAGATGGAAGGCTGCTGCCTAACAAATCTGCCCTTATTCAAAGTCTGTTGCCTTCTGTAGCTGCCTGTAAGACAGAGCCAAGCCACATGGCTGCTCCTCTCCACTTGTATCCTGAAGTGAAGTATCCATTTTCAGCTGTGTTGAAGGGATGCCCACAGGCAAAAAAGCAGCTGCTCCAAGCCTGGGGAGGGTGAGGTGCTGTTGGAGCCTGGCATGGAAAAGTGAGAGGGTGCAAGTAATACTGGAGGGGAGAGGCATGACAGAAAGAGAAGAGTTGAATTTGGAAGAAGAGCTGAGTGCAGCAGGGCAGGTTATTGGGTCCTTGCCCAGAAAGGAAGGACAGAAAGGTGGAATTGCCATCCTCATTAGCTGGCTGAGACTCAAAGGGGATTTGGTGAGAGCTATAAGAGCTGTTATAGTGATGTGAGGAACCCCTTCAGTGACCAAATTTTTAAGAAAGGGGCAGAACTCTGTGGGAAAGCATTCACAGGGACACAGTAGCAAGGCATGCCTTCCTCGGGAGCTGGGTCTCTCTCTGCAATGGGGGTCCAGGCGAGGCGGGAAGCCTGAAGGATGTAGGAGGGATGCTGGCTCTCACAGCAATGGGAGGGGAAAGGTAAAGAGAAACAAAATGTCTTTTGTTCTTTTTGGGAACTCATAATTCAAAAATTTGAAGCAATCATTTTGAAGTTCAGATAAATAGAAATTATGTGCTTTGAAAGTATAGGAATAGAAGATTAAAATTACCCACAGACTGTAATTATAACTCTTGCCCTCTGCTCAGATTAATGTGTTTCCAAAAGGTAGAAAAGTAGCAGCTGTTGTAAAAACATAGTTCTAGTCTTACATGTGAAGAGCTGTGCAGTTCAGACATCTTAGCAGAAAAATGAGTCCATAACTTGATACATAAGGACAGATACTTGTTATGGTAGTTATGGCTGTTAATTTTCTTTCTGTTCACTTTGTACTGGAGGGAAATTTGAAGAAATGGGGAGGAAATAGGAACTGTAAAAAGGAAAGCATGCTTGTTCCTGTGGCTTGGGAGGGTAAGTGAAGAGAAGCAAATTCCATAACCAAGCAGCCAAGCCAAGTTGCGGCTACTTGCATATCACTTACGGCTGACTTTGCAACTGAAAGTATTACACACGCTTTGGCAGAGGCATAAGGAGGCACAGCCATTCTAGAAGCTAGGCTGAGGACTGTGATTTGTGCTTTCTTTTCTCCTGCTTTCAATCCCACAGTGAGGATAATGGTTTCATGACATCTTTTCTCATGGCAGAGAGGGATCTGGGTAGTTGGCAATACTGAGGATGCCACAAAGATGACCTTGGTGAGGGCAGTGTTTCTGGATCCTTGCAGAGGTTGGACATGCGTACCCGTCTCCCTTGCTTGAGAGGCAGGCAACACCCTGTGTCTGGACCACAGTACCTTCCATGCTCCTGCAGGAGAGCCTGTGTTTCCTCCTGCTTTTTGGAGAGGATTAGCAGTTCCCTACTAGCGGCAGTGCACAGCTGCCAGAAGGAGCAGGCATGCTGATTCCTACTACGTGGACCTGAGTAAAATTACCCTACAGACTCCATGAAAAGCAAATGAGGTAGCACTCATCTAGGTACTTGTGCAGTCCAGCCTCCTTACAGCGTCCAAGCTTTTCTGTGATGGACAGCCACATTAGAAAAGTGAGAGCTGAACACAGCTTTGCAAGCGATGCAGAACATGGGTCATGTGAATCTTCCACCTGAGCATCTTCCATTATCTGTGTTCAGTCAGAGTAAAGGAGAAAGTGAAACTCTGACATTGCCAGTGTTATGCAGATTGTGTTTTCATAGATTTTTCTTTTGAGAGTGGAATGACTTGCCAAACCTCTGATGTGACATGTGATTTGGAGATAAATTTCCGTATGCTATTTAAACCTTGTTACTATCACAGTTCACTTGTCATTTGTACAAAGAATACACGTACTGTAAGTGGAAATATCAACACATAGAGTTACTACTCTGTAGAGACTGTCATCCTGCAGATCTCTCTTCCCAATCCACCTTAACTTTGTTGCAGTGTTAGACATAATGCTGAGATGTAGCAGCTAACCTGAAGTCTACTAACAGGGATTTATGAAGTTCTCAATATTTCTGATACATTTATACTATAAAAGCAAGCTGCTTTGGGTGGGCAATTGCTCAGTGTCTTTGTATCTGGATAGTGACATTTTCATTCTTAACTTTCTCATTCCACCTTTCCCAGCTGTTCCATAAAAGTGTTTATTATGTCTTGACCTACTTTGATCTTGGTTTTACATTAATGTTGATTTGGATATTACAGGATCCCTGTTTCTGAAGCTGGTTTTCATGGCAGAACATTTTTAACAACCATAATACTGAGTTACAAAATCAACCTTTTCTTGGGTGAGCTGCTTCTTTGTAACTCTTGGTGTCTCCCAGAGAAGGAGGGACAGTTGAGGGCACTTCCTGGATTTGTGCCCATTCATCTATTGGACTTTGATTTTTTCTGTTTTGCTTTTATGACAGCTGGAGTGAGACAGGTGTGCCTTTTGGTCTACTAAAAAGGAAAAAAAAAAATCAATATTTCAGCATTTAATTATGATTGTATACTTAAAACTACTTTTGCCACCTTTGCCCTGGCTTTCCATTCTGGAGGTACAGAATAGATTTTTAACCAGAGGATAAAATACATCTTTCCCCTGAAAGGTCATGTTTCTGACATGCAATTTTATTCTTGCACTTGGTTTTATTTCCTCCCTTAACAAATGTTTAGCACCAGTATTTTCTCATTTCTGTCCCATAACTCCTAATCAGACTGTGAGCTCTCTAGGGAAGGATCCACTTTGTGCATAGAGCACTATACTGGGATAGGGGGCAAGAAGGGGGTGGGAATAATTGCCACTGTTTAACTCTTGGTCTTCTAGGCATTACTGCAGTACAATAAAAAAATGGCAACTTCCAGAGTTTCACCACCACTGGGAACACTAGATAACTGCCTACCCCAAGCCCCTAAATCCCACTGAAAAGGGGCTAGCTGTGATTTTCTGGCAGTCACGGAAGAATCAGAAAGCAGTATGAATGTTAGGACCTTTCATTTGCTAGTCTGAGACTCCAAAGGCATTTTGAGCTCCTCATGTAAATGGCTCAATTATTTCCTGCCATGTATTTATAGTCAGGTAATTATTAGCAGTGAGTTTTATTTATCTAGATTGCCTGAGCAGAAAGGAGCCTTGTTCACATGATTGTTGTGGGGAGATGAAACAAGCACCTGAATACCCTCAGGTAGTCAGCTTGAGCACAAAAGGTTTTTGCCCCTGAAGAGGTAAGTGTGTGTACCAGCCGGGACGGAATATCTCACCACACGACTGTTGGCAGCAGTAGGCAGTGGAGCACTTTGGAGGTTTGCTGGTCTTAAACAGCCACCAAAGTGAGAAGCACTTGTGCCTGCAGTCACACCAACCACACCAGAGCCATTCCTAATCCATTGCCCTGAAGACAAAGGAGCAAATGGGGAAAATGGGGCAAGGGGTGTGCCAGGAGGATGCTTCCTGCGATGGACTTTTACAGCTCAAGGTCAGGTAAAGGATTAAGTACATGAACCATGTATTCAATGGTACATGTATTCAACATGTATTCAACTTCCCAGGGTTTAACCAGCCTCTATGTACTACTATGACTATGTGGGCACAAGATCTCATCTCTACTAGGCTACAGACCCCTCACCATACTGCCAGTCTTCCTCAGCTGCATTGCATCTTGTCCTGACTGCCTGTTCCCTTGTATGGTCAATGACACCTTTTCCAACCTTTTTGCAGAAGGACATGGTGGCTAAAAGGTGATGCCATTACACCCTCAAAGACAGGGACTGGATGAGCTTTGACATCCTGAGGACATGGCAGCATGTCTCCGTCTGTTTGATGAGATACACTGGAGAGTAACATCAGTGCAATGCAGGCTTTATTCTGCACAGTGCACCACTACTTGATGGGATATCTCTGTCTGTGTTACCAGAAGAAGGTGGGAGGTGAGGATGTCTGCAGAAGGCAAGCTGAGGTGAAACAATAACCAGCAATCCTGAATGGTGGTTGCTGACAAAAAAAGGTGCCCATGTGGATTTTTCTTGCAAAAATATATGTGGGCCAAAGATGCTAGTGACCCTATGGAGGAAAGAAAAGGGAGTTGGTGAAAGCAAATGCAGAAGGTCACTGTGAAGGTCCCCAGAGGAAAAGGGAGAAATATATGAAAACTTCAGGTCACATGCAGAGTGTGTGAAAATCCTCAGCTGATTTTCACAGGATGGATCTCTGTTGTGCTGCAGCGACGGTATTGCTTTGGAGGTCATGTCATGGTAAGTGAGGTAGTTGTGTGGGAGTAATATTGTGGGACTGCTGCACCTCTGTAAGAAACAAAAAGTAAAGGAAGGGCAAAAAAGCCGGTTGGTCTGGGGAGAAACCTTAGGATGCTGAGGAGATTGGGAAAGTGTTATGTGTGCCTTGGCATTACCAAGTGGGGGTCTCCTCCCTCTGCCAAGACACCTACCACCATGGGGCTGCCTCACCAGGCATGCAAGTGACTGTCAGTCCCCCGAGGTGCATTGCTTTCCCTCATCTTGGTAGCCTGGGAATCTGGGATGGGTTGTGTTTGGAAGTAACAAGCCTATCTGTGCAAGCTGGGTGGGTCTTTGTCCCACCTTCCTCTGCAGAATGCAAACCCACCCTTTGTGTCCCATATGTTTCTCAGGGCTCTGGTGCTGGCCCACCTGAGTTTTTGGGAGCTTCATCCCATGATTTCTGACCCTGACCTTTATCATGTCAACGATTTGAGACATCATCATATATGCCCTCTTTTTTTCGTAACAATAAGGACGACAAAAAGAAAACTAAGGCAGAGGGAAGCTTCCAGTAAGTCATTACTTTGCAATCATTACCCTTTTTTTCACCCATGCAACGACTGTTTCCATGGAGACTGGAGGAAACCATTGGCTACGAGGTTCCTGTTTCCACAGAAACATGTACACTGGATTGCCAGAAACGAAGCTACTGTTGCCCAGCCAAACTCACCAAGTGGCCTGGTTCAGGAATAACAAGTTTCCTTTCAATTTTGTGCTTAGATGGTCAGTTGCAGAGAGTCTGGGAGTGGCAGAGCAGCTCACATTGATCCTTTCACGGTGCAGAGTGCTAATCCCAGGACATCCCAAGGAGCTTTGCTGGCTGTAGGATGGGATTACCAAACCGAAGACACCATACATTGCAACCTAGAAAACATCAGTGGTCTAACATGGTTAGTAATTAATGCTGCAAGGAATGAATGCTGATTTCTGTGCAATTAGAGACTGCCCTATCATTGCAGTTTGGTGCCATCCTTGGTAGGCTGTGAGAGCAGGTATGATTGCCTTGTGTGCACGTACAACATACATGTGCTGTTGTGAAGGGCATCCAATATACATAGTATAAGGATTTCCCAGAGACATATGCTTGTTCTCTCTGGAATCTGGGGGCAGCTGCTCCATTATTGTCACTGCAGATGCTTCTTGGATGACCAAGCAAGTAATTTGCTTGGATGATTTATGTTTGCTGCTACAAGAAGCTCTCCCTCTGTACCTGGTATAACTGCTCAGGTTGTCTTGCTGCTTGGTACAAAACCAGCCTGAATTTAGGAAGGAGATGGTAGGCTGGTGTGAACTTCAAGTTAGATAATTTAAGGAATACACTGTAGTGCACAACATTGTCAAAAATGGAGTTCATTTAGGTGTCAGAAAAAATGAGGTTTGACTTAATTTCTTATACATCTTTATACAAATTGATTTATATGTAACAGATAGATAACTAGCAGAAAAGTCAGTCCCTTGTGTGGCTATAAATATATGACATTTCCTATGCTTTTGTTTATAAGGTTTTTGTCATTGACATGTGTTGATTCTATCTAGAAGATGCACATTTTTGATTGCAGTTGTTCTGCTCTTTAGACAAACGCTAAGAATGATGTTCCTGGCACAGCAGGTCACCAGAGAAGGGCTTGAGAAATGATACCCACTCCAGCTTTCATTGTCTTCAACTGGGGCATCACATCAATTTCATGTTGCATTTCTTTAGGAAAAAAAAGGAATTTATTTTGAGTTTGGAGATATGGTTTTAATATGCTGGATTGTCATTAATAGCCAGATTAAAGGCCATTGTGAGATAAACATTATCACACAAGTCTGATCCTCACCTTCAAAACTCTATTTGCAGTAACCATTGGGTCAGGTATTTTTCAATTCATTCCAGGGAAGGCCAGATATGAAGGCCAGAAGAGATATCTAGCTCAACTTGCTGCAGTGGAGATGATATGCTTTCATCTATTACTGCTGTATTTAGGACCATAACCTTGTGGAATAAGCTTCCCTCCCGAGAAAATATTCTTTCTGAATTTGAAGCAAAAAAAGAATCCACTGCTTTCAGTAATGGCTTGTCCTAATGGTTAATCATCCTTGCTGTAACAAATTGCTCCATGTTTCTAATTTGTCTGGCATTAACTCCCAGCCAGTGAGTTTATGCATGTCTTTTTTATCCATGTTAAAAATCCCTTTAATATTTGTGATTTTCCCTCTGTGAATCTGCCTGTACTCTGCAATCTAGTCACCCCTCTATCTTCTGGATTTTTCTTTTTTTTTTGTGATAAGATAAGCAGCTCAGGCTCCTTGAATCACTTACACAATAAGGCTGTCCGCAAACCTCAATTTCTTTTCTCATGACAGTCTCTTCAATTTATTTTTAACACCCCTTTAAAAGTATAGTGCAATCTATTTTTAACATCCCTTTAAAAGCATAGGCATTTGAACAATTTATGGGATTCTGATATTGAACTCATCAATTCTGTTTAGAGAGCTGGAAAGACCTCAGTGCTAAATCCTATTCCATCATTCATACACCTGGAAACCCATTTACTTGTTTAATATCATCGTGTGGCACTAAAGGCTTATGTGTAATTTTGTCTGTTGTAAGTCCTAAACCTTTTTTGCCTCCTTTCAGCATACAGTTCCGCTGATGTGGCTTAGGGTCTTTAAACTTGTCAGTGCTACCTGTTTACATCTGGCAATAGCGTACATCTTTTAACTTGCAGATCTCATTTTTGCCAACCAAGCCTCAATCATTTGTCCAGTTTTACGAGGAATAATGTGTGTCTGGATGTGGGACATACCCACAGAGATGCTCTTGTGCGTAAGTGTGGTACTGAGTCTGCGTTACCAGGTGCTGCCTGTCACAGTCCGGCTCCAAAGACTTGGTCTCCCTAGAAAGTCCAAGGTCTGGCAAAGAAATTAAAATGTGCATAATGCACGTGTTCTGTACTGAGGTATTGTACGACTGCAGCACAGGGAACTGGAAATGCTCTTCACACTGGAGTGATTACCTCCCCTGGAACCATTACTCATTTATTTGCCTTCCCATGTGTTACTCTGTGCAGCCTTTCATCTTCTGCAAAGAACATTTATTTCTTTAAAAGATACTCATTTTAAGTGGGTGTATTCTATTTTTGATGCATCCATTTCATATCATTAGAATATCACCCTGCAGTGCTGGGGTATATTTCTTTCCTTCTTCTTCTTTTTTTTTTTTTTTAATTTTCAGTTTCTCATATCTGCAAATGACTGTCACTATGGCATCTTTCCTCCATGTGAGTCAGAAGAGGAGCTGATTTCTCAAGTCATCTGTGTCTTCCATGTGTCAGCTGGCAGCTGTACACCAACAGGGGTGGAACAAAGCAATCCGCTGCAAATTGCTCTGGGGCTCCACTGGCGGGAGAGGCACGGGCATCTGCCACACTCCTGAGGATGCTGGGGAGCTGAGTGGAACAGATAACTAAAATGTTCATGTCTCCCTTCCGCACCCCTGAACACAGCCCTATCTGAGGGCTGAAATTGGATTCAGCTGCCTCATGCTAGGCTGTATTTAACCACCTGACTGTCAGGAGATGAATGAGGGGTGCCCAGCAGGGCAGGTGCAGAGGTGGCCCAGGTGCCCTCAACCCTAGTGGAAACGGGATCTGGTGCACAGCTGCTGCAGCAGAGAAGTGGGCTGCTGAGGGCTGCCTCTGTCTACCCTTCCCACATCACTCTCTACGTCTGCAGCTCCAACAGTTGCAAGGGGGAGTATGGGGAGGCTCAATTTGTCAGTAAACTCCTTCAGAAGGAAAATAACCCTTTCCTTCCTGGATCTCTGGAATTAATTGCAAAATACCTGACCTGATGGTTACTGCAGATGGAGGTTTGAAGGTGAGGATCAGACTTGTGAGATAAACAATTTTTTCCTTGCCTCTCCCGGGTGGGCTTAGTGTTATTGTGCTGGTAACTGCCCGAACAAGATACTGGACTAATCAGTGTTGGCTTCGTTTGCTGGTAGCAATCCTTCTGTTCATATGAAAACTGATGTTATGACAAGAAGAAACAAAGATATTTAAGAGTCAAAAAAAGGGTAATAATGGTGACTCTTTGGACCAGAGTTTAGAATCTGAATGGGAGAACAGCTAGAGACAATTTGTATATGTGTGTATGTGCATGTACACATACCTGTATGTGTATGATGGAAAGTGTTTGAAGTAGTTACACAGTAAAAACATAGTGAGAGATTTACACAATCAAATGATTCCTTCAGCTCCAGCAGTTGGGCAAATAATTAAAAAAAAAGGTTAACAAACTTCTTATAAATCTACTATCAATTTTTGCTGACTGAGTTACTCAATGCTCTCCAGTGCATTTCCTTCCCTGGCAGGGTGCTATGTGGTAGCAGGGTGATACCAGCAGCAGGCTGTCCACAGTCAGCTTGGCCCAAGCATGGGGCAGGACTGGGGGACTCCCAGGCAGGAGGGGGCTGTGTTGGAGCTCAACAAGCTCCTGCTTGATGAGTCTTTGCTAATTTGGAAGGAGCATATCTGGAACGGACAAATGGAGGCATCAGGTGAAACAGCAATGCATGACAGCCTTTAATTTAACTTTTGTTCACAGGATGGAAGATTTGTCTCAGAGCGGGAGAGAAACAAAACATGGTGAAGCTGACTGGAGCACGTTTGTCACCCAGGGCCTTCACTTCAGCCTGTTTCAGACTATGCTTCCCCTGCAGGCCGTGCTGTTGGGTACAGAGCTTACTTCAGGACTACATAAATAAGTCTGTGTACCGTTCTGTCCTACTGCCAGGAGGTCAAGTAAAATTCTAATTCATGAGACAACCACAGAGTACCCATGGAGCTGAGCGTAAATGCTGCTACAAGCTCCAAATTCTCCTTTGTATCATTTGGCATCCAGCCAACAAGTTTTGTTGCTTCACCAACCTTCATCTTTGCCCTGCTGGTAAGCACATGGCACGGTACATATTTTGCACGTGTTTGCTTACAGGCCGAGAATCATAATGACACAGCAAACCCCTGTGGTGCTTTCAGATCTCGCTGCTCTAATAGCTGTCAGCTGTCAGTGGTTATTGCCTTGCCCGCTCCACTGCAGGCTGGTGGTTTTTTAGCACCAGTCCACCCTCATGGGCAGTTTAATATGCAGATTGGCAAACTGGGCACTGAGACACAAGCAACATCATCTTCTCCCAACTCCATGGCAGCTTCCAGTGAGCAGCCATGGTGGGAGTGTCTGGCTCAGCCAGAGCCACAGCTCTCCCTGTCAGACAGCTGGATCACTGTTTTGAGATCATGCTTGTGAATGCTTTTCCAGTGATGTCTGATACATGTCACATACAGCACTGGGCACCTGGTGCCCAAGTAGGTGTTACTATGTAAACCAAGCCCCTATTTGCTGCTGTCCCACAAAGAAAAGAAAGGAGTAAGGCTGGATGCAGGAGTGTCGCAATGGTGTCAGGAGAGAGTGGTGGCACATTTGCAACCCACCACCTCACAGAGCATGGATGCAGATACTCTGCATGTCACTGGAGGTCTGTGTTCCCTACAACTGGAGAGAAGGAGAAAGAAAGTCAGGAGCAAACCTGGTGCAAGCCTAGTCTTTTAGTCTTGTTTATGTGAGGGATGTTCTAGATACATTGCTGAGCAGCACAGTGTCTCTGGAGTTTGCAGTAAATTCATGGCAGTCAACCCATTAGGTTTACAGAAGTGGATTTACAGTTACTGTGAAACTTCCCAGGAGATGCTGTTATACATAGGCTTAAGTTCTTCTTAGTATGGAAGCAGGGTACAGCCCTCAAAGGAACACTTTTATTCTTAAATTTTTGATGTAGCAACTTCTCTGAAATATATCTGCAGTTTTCCTGGTTCTAGTTTTCTCTCTGCTTTCTTCTGTGTTTAGAATCAATTCTAGGGAACTGGGCACTGTAGTTTTGGGTTGTGATTTGAGAGAACTGTTCTTACTGTGTGAGAAATACACTAGTATCCTGACAGGAATAAAATTAGTTGTATGATATTACACAAACTCCCTATCTTTGATTTATTTTCCTTTACAAATTCATCCTACAAAACTTTGACATGTGCTGCCTCCCAGCAGAGAAGTTCCTGTGCCAATTACTAAATGATATGTAATAGTAATCGCTTGAGTTACTTCATACACTCACTAGCAAGTCAATAGTTTCCTGTTTCCTAGCAAATATGCCTATTGATTATACAGACTGGCAAACAGGAAACGAGTTCAGAGGCTAAAAGCTTTTGAGAATGGATTTTTCTCAAGACACCAGATATTGATCAATGTTTGCTAAATAGGTATCAATAGATAGTTAATAAAATACATTTGTGCTTCTGTAACAGCAGAGGAAATAGAAATGTTTTAGTTTATAGGAAGCCAAGGTCATATTAAAGAGACTCTGGTACCTTTTACCTCTTTGGTGAATACACCAGCAGGATAGACGTATTTCCAGTGCTGATGAAAATGCGTAGGTTACTTGTGAATACCAGGCTGAGAGGGACACTATGACATAGGACAGGGGAGGAGAATTAATTTCTTGACAGTTCAAGTGCCAAGAAAAAGGGCAGATAGGAAGCAAAGAACATTCCTCTTATGAGAGGCAGCTGAAGGACTGATCAGCTATAGCAGCAGAGGCATTTTCATTTCACATTTCTGCTGTGTATTTGCGTCAGTATACACAGACAGGGACAGGATGGTGCCTTTACACCCTGCCTTTCTGAAGAAGTCTGCTTAGCTTTAATGAACCTTTCTGTGAGTGCATGTCTCAGCCATTATTTACATGCCCCGGTTCACCCAAGAGCTGCTGATCCCCAGAAGGACCTGTGAGACCATATCCAGAGCTGCAGCGAGGGCTGAGCCCCGGCTGGTTGACAAAGCAGAGGGAGCGGGCACCACAGATGAGTGGCAGGGAGTGGTCCTCCCACACACATGGACATCCAGGGTGTTATGATCAGGCTTACAGAGAGAAGGTCCCCGTGAAGACGAAGGGGCTGCTGAGGCAGCTAGAGACAGAAGACCAAGGTAACACCTCATGGAGTCAGCCTGTCCCTGTAGCATCTGTCCTTTCTGGCTGAGGAAGCAGACCAGCAGCTCAGTCACTCTCTTTAATCCCATCTAGGTGGTCTGCAGCATCACATGATCCTCATGGGCTTTTTGACAGCATCTTACCCAGAATGATGTCTTCTTTCTCAGCTGGAGCTTTCAGCTGAAATGGACAGTTTCCAGAAGAGATGCTGTATGTTACATGCTTGGAGTGTGGATGCTGGCTGGGAAAGCTGTCCCAGCCTTGTGGGGAGAGGTTAAACTAGGTGGCTGTTATCTGGCCGTGCAGATAGCAAATAATGTCTCATCGCCTAGTACCAGTTTCATTGTGAACAGCTCTTTGGAAAATATTGTGGTAGCTATATATAAAGTGGGGTGTTGAGGTTTCTATTTTAGATTTAATTTTGCTCCTTATTAACAATGTGCAATAGATTTGCCAAACATAGCACTCTCCAGGCTAAATTGTACTTGCTCAGCCTGATGTAGAAAATCTTAAATGCATCTAAATAACACCCATTTAGCATAGTTCAGGCTGTAGCTTTCTGGACCACTTTTGTGTATGGTACAGATGTGGCAGACAAATCTAACAGATTTTTAGGGGACGAGTCAGTTGTAAATTGGGAACAATTAACAATAAGAATGGAAAAATCCTCCTTGAAATAAAAATTCTGTTCAGAGAGCAAATGTGTGTGAAAGTAAGTACCCACCACTTGCCAGAGGAAGGTTTAGCACCGATTATGTTTTAAGCCTGAGAAAATCCATTCATTAGAGATGGTATAGTTTTAAAAATACACCTGATTCTCACGCTCATGCACCTGTCTGTTTGCAGATCTAGGTTTTGTAATCTGCCACTGGAGACGGTGTTTCCACAGCCCGTTGCATTTCCAGGCTGTTAATTGACTGCAGTGCCAAGGGATGAGGATTAAGAAAGAGTTTGGGCTGTGAAGCAGGCACACCACGGAGGATGACAGAATACCTGGCTGGATTGGAGAATGCATTTGTGTACTACCCCTTCCTCCATTACCTAGGTAAACAGGCCTGGGTTCAAAACAAGGTAAGACTCCTGTCAGTCTCTTTCAGTGCGTTTCTCAGGAAGCAGAAGCATGGCAATCAATGCAGCAGCTCTTGTCTGAAGGCTGGCAGTGGCTGTGCAGCCTAGGGCCATGGGGCTGGTTTTTGTCTGTAGCAGAACTTGACTCCTCATGCCTGTGCTGTACTGTGGCATGTCCGTGCCATCTGATCACAGCAGGAACCTCCTGCCTGGGATCTCCTGTCTTCACAGTTACAAATGCAGAAGCTTAGTAGTTAAACTACCCAGCAGAGTTCTGCAACTTTCCAGCAGCCTCCACGCAGTTCACTGCTTAGAGAAAACTGCTAATGCAAAGGCTGCTGATTTTAACCAGATGAGCAAAACCAAACTCCAGGGTGTGGCTCAGCATCCCCAGTCCCAAGAGAAACTATGTTTCCTTAGGTGGATGGCTTAGGCACAGTGCCACCGATATTTCCTGGGCTGTGCACCAGTTCCTCAAGTCCACCTGACCATGGAGCCTTAAATGGGCTGGGCCCTGATGCAGCCCTAGCTAGCTCAGAATCTCTAATGCCTTTTTGCTATAGTATATATATATATTTATAAAACTTCTTGCAGAGGAGCTGGGATGAGCAGCTATGAGAAGGCAAACAAAAGTGGCAAGGTAAACATGCAGTGAGTCCATGTTGCCTGGTAGGACTGGACTATAACTTTGTCAATCTCTTGTCCAGGTCACTGCCCTTAGGACTTAACTGCACCATGCATCCTCTGTTCCTCTACTGGGGCAAAGGGGCCCACAGGTAGCAGGTTATTCGTCTGGATTTGATTCCTCCTCAAGGTTTTCATTCCCTCTTCCTGCCTAGCCTCAGACTGAATGGCAGAGCTTGGCCTTCTGCTGTGCCTGAGCAACACTGTGAAGGGTGGTGTTGGGTTGCGCTCGAGGGAGGTTTTGCATCACCAGCCATCACTCTGACTAGCTCCCAAGTGAGGCTAATTCCATGCACATGAGAACAGCAGCAGCAGCAGAAGAGAAGGTAGGAGTCATTGCTAAAGAAATGAAAAAAAACGGCTTGCTTGGCACCCTGTGTCACAGCAGCTGGGTCTCCTCTGTCCCCAGTCTCCCAACTTCTGGAAGAGTTACATATGGATCTTTGCACAATGCACAGGGCTCATAAAACAGTAATGTCCCCACATGAATATTTCAGTTCTTCTGTCAGATTACAGATACAATGATTTTTGTTCCCTGTAGTCTCATCACTATGCCTTTTCCTGTGATTGCAGATGGTACGTGTGCAGTTCTATTTTTCTTTGTGATTCTGGGCAATGGCTTTCTGCAAGAATTAGTGATATGGGTGTCTGTTTCCTAATTTCTGGATGAATTAGTATCTGACTTTCATTGGCTCTTTTTAGAAAATCAGGTATTACTCAGTGTCAACTCCAGCATCAGAAAAGGCTTCTTGCTTTCATTTGTGGCACTCATGGCCTTGGCAGAGACATGGGGTCCTTGTGATTTTTGGCAAAGTTGTTTGTTGGAGGAAGATAGCTCCAGCCTTAACATCTCCTATGGTGTCCATGCACAGTCATTTTAAGCAGCATCAAGGCCGCTGTTATCTGTCTCTGTTGCTGATTTGCATGTCTTGTTCATGGCTGAGCTCTAGACCTGCTACTTTTCGTGCTGCTTTGCCTGACAGTTTATACAGACTTTTCAATACTTTGCCCAGACATTATCGCTTTGAGCATTGTGTTGCTTCCAAGACCTGGCAGATGTCTTCCTTTTTTTGCAAGCACAAATCCATCTCCCTTAATAACCTCTCTCCCAGCCTTTTGTCAGTCACATGGAACACA
Organism: Aptenodytes patagonicus; assembly: GCF_965638725.1. Classification (NCBI taxonomy): domain Eukaryota; kingdom Metazoa; phylum Chordata; class Aves; order Sphenisciformes; family Spheniscidae; genus Aptenodytes; species Aptenodytes patagonicus. The sequence goes on from NC_134982.1 coordinate 58,058,809, forward strand.
ATTTTGTCTCTAAGCATATCATTCTCAGTAATCTCAGACTCTTGCTGCTGCTCGTTCTGCCTCAGTTTGGCTGTATACTGTCAATCCCATTTGTTCCAACATGATAAGGCCAAAATTAGTGCTGCTCAAATACAATGTTCATTTTAGGGTTGCAGGGTTTCCTAAATATTTTTAAAGTGTCCAGCAAAATACATTTGTCTTCTAGCTGCTGTGCTGATAGTGTGTGTTGATAGACTTCAAAAGCTTCCTCACCCATTGTGTGGGGGAAAAAGAAAACCCACTGCTCAAAAATTTTCTTCTCTTTTACTTAACTTTCAGGCTTTTATCACTGAGGTAGAAGCATTGATCCCCTTTCTCCAGTTCTCTGCTGCCACCCAAGAGATGTTGTGGCTGCCTGAATAAGTCTGGGATGCACCGCTTTACCTTTGGGGTACACAACTGGTTTTGTGCCTTGTGCCCTCTCTCCCTCTGTTTTCTTTTTAAACCAAGTGTTGGAATCCTATAATGCATAATATGAATATTGTCAGTATGATAATAATATACTAATTAAAATTTGGGTCTGTTACTGTGCTAAGCTTTTACTAATGCTTCTTCAGTTTGTGGCTGAAATGTAATATCCCTCTTTTGGCTCTGGTCATAATCCCCCCTCTCCTTCCCACCCCCTGCTTAGTATTTGCCTGCAGACTAAGAATAAACAACAAGCTGGTGTTGGCACCTCCACACAGCCCTGTGCACAGGGGAGGGGAGCTGTGATTAAGGGCCCCCACCTCAGTGCCTGGGTGGACCACTCAACTGTACATACCCTGTAGCCTGTAGGCAGCAGGGTGGGAACACAGTGGAGCACAGGCAGGGTGGTGGTTCAGCCTCAGGCCAGCACTGCTTGAGCAGGTCTGCAGGAAAGCAACATGCCACACCACTGCACCAGGCTGCAGAGTGGCACGGACCGTTCCCTTTGCAGGACGCAGGATGGGAAGCAGAGCATAACTATGTCCTCACCTGCTTCCCAGTTGCGGAGGAAATGAGTGGCAGCGGCAGAGTACTGCACCTTCATTGATTCTTGAGGCAATCCTGCCAGTGAGACCTGCTGGGTGGAAACACCAAATCCAGAGTTTCTGCTCAGGGTGCAAAAAGCAGAAGTAGCAGATGCAAACTAGAAAGGTACAAGTGCCTTTGGGCAGGAAGAGGAGGAAGGCAAACATTAACTTTAGTCCAAGCAAGAGAAAGTGGTGCCAGTGTACAGGTCTGCACACACACCTTGCTGATAGCAAACCACAGATCCTGTCCTCCCTCTGTATCATCAATGACCTCAGCTGTAGACATAAGAAAAACAGCCAAGGGCTTTTAACAGTAACAGAATCCTTGTTCCACACGGGATCTGGCTGTATTTTGAAGAAATTTAGTTGAATCAACTAAATAGTGAAGAATAAAGGTTATGGGAAGCAGAGGTGCATGTGCTCATTTTGGGAAAAGCTCTTGTGTAGGGGGTGGTCCTGCTTTCCCAGTGGGTTTACCTTTGTGCCCCAATGGCTGTGAGAGCTCTGGCTGAGGCCGTTGGCAGCGTGGGGAGCATGGTGCAACACTCTTGGCGTGGCCAGGCTGGCACCAGAGCCTGTGGTCATGGCCTTCCTCCTTTGCAGCCTCACTGTGTGGGGCTGGTTCCAACCAGCATGGCAGCCACAGGGTGAAACCTTGCAGCAGCGGCCGTGTTCAGCCACCACTGCCTCTCACCTATGCCTGGGGCGCTGTCCCTGTGATGGGCAGGACCAGCTCCAGCAGCCTCACCCTTCCCACAGCCGAGTCTTTTGTAAGGATGATTCCAGCACGATGCAGTTCCACCTCTCTGAGAAGAAACACCAACCATGAGTGAGAGAGGCAACCAGGGTTATGCTTTAACTCTTGTAAGAGATGGTAAGTGAGGTCAAGGTTTATAAAAGATGTCAGACTGCCACTCAGTGCTTATCATGTGTTGAGGAAGGCCTTACATGGGTGGAGTTCCAGCTGTCAGGTATTTCTTTTAGGTATATACAGACAGGCCCGCCACAGCCTATGACTAAGTGCTGTGGCAAAACTAATTAGCCTGGAGGAAATGCTGTGCTAAGAGATCATGTTGGTATAGCAGCCATGCCCTGGCTGTTTCACTATTTTGTGTAAGTTGTGAATTTATATTAAATCTGTTACTGGTCTTCTCCTCCTCCTTTTTGCATCTCCCTGTGTCTTCGTCAAAGATATACCATGTGCACAGATAACCTCCCTCATGTTCCAGAGGTTATCTGCAGAAATAAAGGTGGGTGTTGGCAGCACAGGAGAGATGTTGGAATAATACCTTTCAAATGGTCTAGATCTCTAAGAAGGGCTTATGGATGTGATTTCCAATAATGACATATTATTTAAGAGTGGCCTTAGTGATCATTTGAGGAAATGAATATTAGTATGAGGTTTATGCCTGTATGTACAGATCTGCTCTTTTTTTTCTGTTTGCAACTCAGTTCCTGTTTTCTAGACTCCTGACTATCCTGTACGTATTTGCTTTTAATTTTTTATTGATCTTAAACATAACTAAGCCTTTTCCTTTTTTCTGAACTGGTGGAGAAAAAAATAAAGAGGGAGAAAACAACTTAACTGGAGCTATAGAATCATAGAATCATTAAGGTTGGAAAAGACCTCTAAGATCATCGAGTCCAACTGTCAACCCAACACCACCATGTCCACTAAACCATGTCCCTAAGCGCCTCATCTACATGTCTTTTAAATACCTCCAGGGATGGGGATTCAACCACTTCCCTGGGCAACCTGTTCCAATGTTTCACCACTCTTTCAGTACAGAAATTTTTCCTCACATCCAATCTAAACCTCCCCTGGCGCAACTTGAGGCCATTTCCTCTCGTCCTATTGCTAGTTACTTAGGAGAAGAGATCGACACCCACCTCGCTACAACCTCCTTTCAGGTAGCTGTAGAGAGCAATGAGGTCTCCCCCCAGCCTCCTTTTCTCCAGGCTAAACAACCCCAGTTGCCTCAGCCGCTCCTCATAAGACCTGTTCTCCAGACCCCTCACCAGCCTCGTTGCCCTTCTCTGGACATGCTCCAGCACCTCAACGTCCTTCTTGTAGTGAGGGGCCCAAAACTGAACACAGTATTCGAGGTGCGGCCTCACCACTGCCGAGTACAGGGGCACAATCACTTCCCTACTCCTGCTGGCCACACTATTTCTGATACAGGCCAGGATGCTATTGGCCTTCTTGGCCGCCTGGGCACACTGCTGGCTCATGTTCAGCCGGCTGTTGAGCAACACCCCCAGGTCCTTTTCCAACAGGCAGCTTTCCAGCCCCTCTTCCCCAAGCCTGTAGCATTGCATGGGGTTGTTGTGACCCAAGTGCAGGACCCAGCACTTGGCCTTGTTGAACCTCATACAGTTGGCCTTGGCCCATCGATCCAGCCTGTCCAGGTCCCTCTGCAGAGCCTTCCTACCCTCGAGCAGATCAACACTCCCGCCCAACTTGGTGTCATCTGCAAACTTACTGAGGGTGCACTCAATCCCCTCACCCAGATCATCGATAAAGATATTAAACAGAACTGGCCCCAAAACTGAGCCCTGGGGAACACCGCTCGTGACCAGCTGCCAATTGGATGTAACTCCATTCACCACAACTCTCTGGACCCAGCCGTCCAGCCAGTTTTTTACCCAGCGCAGAGTACACCTGTCTAAGCTGTGAGCTGCCAGCTTCTCTAGGAGAATGCTGTGGGAGACGGTGTCAAAGGCCTTGCTGAAGTCCAGGTAGACCACATCCACAGCCTCTCCCTCCTCCACTAGGCGGGTCACCTGGTCATAGAAGGAGATCAGGTTGGTCAAGCAGGACCTGCCTTTCATGAATCTGTGTTGGCTGGGCCTGATCCCCTGGTTGTCCCGCACATGCCTTGTGAGCACCCTCAAGATGAACTGCTCCATAATCTTCCCTGGCACCGAGGTCAGGCTGACAGGCCTGTAGTTCCCCGGATCCTCCTTCCGGCCCTTCTTGTAGATGGGCGTCACATTGGCAAGCCTCCAGTCGTCCAGGACCTCCCCCGTTAACCAGGACTGCTGATAAATGATGGAGAGCGGCTTGGCAAGCTCTTCCACCAGCTCCCTCAGCACTCTCAGGTGGATCCCATCCAGCCCCATAGACTTGTGAGCATCCAGGTGGCGTAGCAGGTCGTTGACTGCTTCCTCTTGGATTATGGGGGGTTTCTCCTGCTCGCCGTCCCTGTCTTCCAGCTCAGGGGGCTGAATACCCTGAGGGTAACTGGTCTGCCTGTTAAAGACTGAGGCAAAGAAGGCATTAAGTACCTCAGCCTTTTCCTCATCCTCGGTGACAACGTTCCCCCCTGCATCCAATAAAGGATGGAGATTCTCCTTGGCTCTCTTCTTGTCATTAATATATTTGTAAAAACATTTTTTTGTTGTCTCTAACGACAGCAGCCAGATTGCGTTCTAGCTGGGCTTTTGCCTTTCTCATTTCCTCTCTGCACGACCTAACAAGATCCCTGTACTCTTCTTGAGTCGCCTGCCCCTTCTTCCACAAGTGGTAAACTCTCCTTTTTTTCCTGAGTCCCAGCAAGAGCTCCCCATTCAGCCAGGCCCGTTGTCTTCCCCGCCCATTCTTCTTACGGCGTACAGGGACAGCCTGCTCCTGCGCCTTTGAGACCTCCTTCTTGAAGATCGTCCAGCCTTCCTGGACCCCTTTGCCCTTCAGGACTGTCTCCCAAGGGACTCTCTCAACCACTGTCCTGAACAGGCCAAAGTCCGCCCTCCGGAAGTCCATGGTTGCAGTTTTGCTGGCCCCCCTCCTTACTTCGCCAAGAATCGAGTATTCTGCCATTTCATGGTCACTAAGCCCAAGACGGCCTCCGACCACCACATCTCCCACCAGTCCTTCTCCGTTAGTAAACAGCAGGTCGAGCGAGGCACCTCCCCTGGTAGGCTCACTTACCAGCTGTGTCAGGAAGTTGTCTTCCACACACTCCAGGAACCTCCTAGACTGCTTCCTCTTTGCTGTGTTGTATTTCCAGCAGAAATCTGGGAAGTTGAAGTCCCCCACGAGAACAAGGGCTAGCGATTGAGAGACTTCTGCCAGCAGCTTGTAGAACGCTTCATCTGCCCCTTCATCCTGGTTGGGTGGTTTATAACAGACTCCCAGCAGGATATCTGCCTCGTTGGCCTTCCCCCTCATCCTTACCCATAAACACTCAGCCATATCATCATCACAATCGTTGAGCTCTATACAATCAAAACACTCCCTAACATACAGGGCCACCCCACCGCTTCTCCTTCCTCGCCTGTCCCTTCTGAAGAGTTTATAGCCATCCATTGCAGCACGCCAATCATGAGAGTCACCCCACCATGTTTCTGTGATGGTGACTAAGTCATATCTCTCCCGCTGCACAATGGCTTCCAGCTCCTCCTGTTTGCCGCCCATGCTGCGTGCATTGGTGTAGATGCACTTGAGCTGGGCTATCGATTTCACCCCCAGCATCGGCACGCCACCCCTAGGCTCATCTCTAGTGAGCCTGGTTTTATCCCCTTCCCCCTTCAAACCTAGTTTAAAGCCCTCTCAATGAGCCCTGCCAATTCATGAGCAATGATCCTTTTCCCCCTGTGAGATAGCTGGACTCCATCTGTTGCCAGCAGGCCCAGTGCCATGTATACCTCCCCATGATCAAAAAAGCCAAAATTCCACTGATGGCACCAGCCCCTGAGCCACGTGTTGATCAGGTGTGTTTTCCTGTTCCTTTCAGTATCCTTCCCTGCCACTGTAGGGATAGAGGAAAACACTACCTGTGCTCCCGATCCTTCAACCAGTCTCCCCAGTGCCCTGAAGTCCCTTTTGATCACCGCAGGACTTGTCTCTCGAACCTCATCACTGCCAGCCTGTATAACCAACAGCAGGTAGTAGTCGGAAGGCTGTACCAGACCAGGGAACTTCCTAGTGATGTCTCTGACCCGGGCCCCAGGGAGGCAGCAGACTTCCCTGTGGGATGGGTCCAGTCGGCATACTGGGCCCTCTGTTCCCCTCAGAAGGGAATCGCCTATGACAATTACCCTCCTTTTTTTCTTAGCAGAGGCAGTCATAATGCATGGGGCTGACTGCCTCACCCTAGGCGACCCCCTGGATGGACCTTCGTCTACATCCTCGTTTGCCTGGCCCTCAAGTTCCAGGGCCCCATATCTGTTCCGTAAAGGCAACCGGGAAGGTGAGGGAGGTCGGGCGGGCATTCACCTGGCACCCCGAGTAGGGACCCGTTTCCATTCCCATCCGTCACTTAGGTCCCCTCCTTCTGCCTGGTGGCAAGAGGGCAGGGGATCCTCTGCTTCTCATGGAGCCTCCATCTGCTGCCTTTGCCTCAGGGACGGTAGGGTGCGGCTCCACCAATCTATCTCCCTCTCACACTCCCGGATACTCCTCAACCTTTCCACCTCCTCCTTCAGCTCTGTCACCAGGCCAAGCAGATCATCCACCTGGTCACACTGCACACAGGTGGTGTCTGTGCTGCCCTCCGGTACAACTGACAGGCTCAGGCACTCCCTGCAGCCAGAGACCTGGACAGCTGTATGCTTGCGTGAGGGCTCCGTCTGGGAGACTCTATCCTTCAATAGAAGTATTTAAACAGCACCCAGGGTGAAAGCATTCAGGTAACATGAGGTAACAGGGCCATGAGATAACTCAGGATCTGTCTACACGGGGAGCAGGTGATAGCTCTGCCTGAGTTCAGACCTCTTGGGAAGGCATAGAAACAAGTAGCCTAGATTCGCGGTGGTGCTAATATAGCAGCAAGGCTCTTAACCAGACATCTCAGGGTGGAGACAGGCATCAGTTATCTCTGCCAAGTCCCTTGCAGAGCATTGTTTCTAGTTTTCTCTCTGCATGATAGATACGTGGTTCCCTTACCACAAACCAGGACTGGCTGAGATCTCAGACAAACTCTGTCGTCCTTGGGATTGTCTCTGCTGCCCTTTTCTCCTCCCCATGCGCCTTTCCCCCCTTCACCTTCATGGTGAAGAAGTTGATGCTGGGGGAGGGTAGTGTGAGGACATATTGTACAACCTTGTTCTGCATTGCTGTTGCTAGTGGTTACCTTCTGAAGTCTGGTATTACCATACCCATTCTAAGTCCCCTGACACCTATACAGTTGAAGTAGAATAAGGCTTTATAGTATTATCAGATTAGTCACAGCTGCGCATTTAGAATGCACATAGGTTAGTCATTTAAAAGATAGCATCAGCTGTCTGGATGGGTTGGGAGAACCTGATTCTCTGGGGTCCTCCACGTAGAAAGAATAGCAGCTGCAGACTTTAGGTGTCCCCAGGAACAGATAATGGTAGTCTCCTGTGTCATGGTGCTTTTTCCTGAAAGAACCAGCAAACACCAGCATTTCATTTCAAACTGTATGGGTGAAATTCAGATCAGCTCTGGCATTGCTCTGAGTGGTCCTTCAGAAGTGACTGTGGGTAAGATAAGGCAAATAGTCAGCTCTGAGGACATTGGAAATAGCTGTGGGCACCTAGCGGAGAGGCAGATGGGAAGGATGGCAGAGGTACAAGTGAGATGGGCAGATACTAACTCCTCATATCCTTGAGTATGGAGACAGAAACACCTTCAGCAGCAACACTGGTTCAGCCAGAAGAAACTATTTTACTGCAATGCTTCATCTTCAGTTCCCTTGCCCACCTCTCCTATAAATACATCTTCTCTTCTTTGCAGTGTTTAAGTGCAAGGAAGATCCAACCCCGTACAGAAACCCAAGCCATAGGTCAGCTTGCAGAGACCAGTCATTGTGTTGATGGCCTGCAGTTGAATTCCTCCCTGAGTCCTGCCTGTAGGCCACCCCACAGACTTCAGTTGGTTGGCATGACAAGTGGTCAAGGCATGATGCAGCCGAGCTCACTGCAAGTGTCGGTAGCAGCTTGTTCCACCAGAGGATTTCTTGCTGCAATGTTCAGCAGGAAGCCATGTACTAGTGATCAACCTCCTGTTCGCTGTTATATGGCATTGCATCTGGCATTATCTGCTACTGGTCATCAGTGTAGGACACTGATGCTGGACACATTCGAATTGTTTAAATTGCTCTGGTTTCTGTTCAGGTCCCTTCTTTCAAGTAAGCCTGTCACTTGGAAACAAGACATTTTCTTTTTACTTAGTCAACCACAAACGTACAGGTCTAAACTCCCCAAATTCTGTGTTCCTCTGTCACATTATTCTAGTGTTGCTTCTGTTCCTACTCTATTAGTCATTAAATGACTTTAATTACTGGCATTGCCTCTTTTCTCTAGGGCTTCATTTGCTAGACTTCCTAGCTCTGGAGGTATGGAGGCAACTGTCAGTTTTCTAAGTGGAGATACATTCTAGGTGGAAGAACCCTGATTTTCCAAATCCGGGTTTTTCAGGTTCTGTTTGACTCTTGCAGAATGTTTGAGAAGGAGGGGAAAAGAGTCACCAACCAAGACTTTAATCCTTGTTCTGTAGGTCTACTGACTGGTCTATGGTGCTTATGTGTACAGGGCACATCCCATGATTCTGTATCCTTTGCACAATGCCCATGTTTGTGTGTGATGGATGTGACGCTGAGGAAGACCTTTGCAGTCCAGCTATTCTCCTATTTGCTGTAGTTAGCTGTAAGACCAAGGGAATTGTTGGAGGATTTCTCAGTGTTGTTCCCAGAATGCTTGTGAGGCAACCAGCATGGCTGCTCTCCTAGATATGCTTACTGAAGTTATGCTGAACCTTGCCACTTCAGTGGAATTTCAGGGTCTCTGAGCTGCATGAAACTCTTACTGGAGCTGCATGGATCTTGCTCCCACTGAAGTTGAAGTTTTCAATGGATTCAGGCTGTTAAACGACATTTAAACAGTGTAATTTGCACAAATTTTCCACCAAATTTTTCCATCCAAATTGCGCACTAAGTTGCTGAATTATCCATCAATTTATTGCACTAACTTGTGATGTTTATATGGTCCAAAGGAACAGAGAACAAAAAATTATCGTAAGTCTAAAGAAGTCTTAAAGTCTAGCCAAATAATGATTATTAGTCCATTAAATGATGCTAACACTTCTATTTCAAATTATATACAGTTAATTTTTTCCAATTTATATCTGCTTTCACCATTTATGGTGACTTTTATATATTGAATGCCTGTTGCTTGCTCTCTTTGCTACATCTGAAGCTGACTTTACTCAGATTCTAAGGCTGCATTCATTTACTGACTAGTAGTTGACCTTGGTGAGTTTTAGTAGCCCTGGTATAGCTCTGGTTATCTTCCTATGATGGTATTTTCAAGTCCTCTACTCTCTTCCCATATGTGTGCACCTCTGTGCTGCATTTTTATTCTATGGTGATAGGTAGTTACACAGAATAACTACTTGCTATTGCTATCTGTCTTTCAAAAGCAGAAATAACATTTGGGGCCCTGTCCCTGTGAAGGCTGTACAGTTCAGGCACCCAGCTACCATTTGTGTTTGACAATTTATCAATATAGTTCCAGAAGACCTGATTAAAAAAACAATATGGCTATTCCTTTTGTGACAGAAATCCGTTTCCTTTACTTGCTTATAGCAATGCTGTGTGAAGCATCCTGAATACCTCTGGTTTTGGTGTTTTTTGAAAATGACTTTTCATGCTATTTTAAACTCATTCAGTTCTCTTTTATTCATGGACACATTTGCTTTTTTAAAATTAATAATTCTAGTTACTGAAAAAAATGCTGAAACTCAAAGTCACTTTATTTTAAATAGATAAACTGTTCTAGATGGTTTCAACTTGTTTTTTTCCTTTCTTTCTCAAATAACCCTCCTGAAACAGACTCGTCTTTTCCTCTTGAAAGTAATTGTGCTACTATATGACAAAGATTCACACTTAGGATTTCACGCTTACTAGAGGTCCATATTTGCGTAAAAGAGGTTTTTTTTGTCTCTTCCATTTAAAAAAGTTACTTGTCTACTGCAAGAAAATTTTTTTTAATAGGAAGGTTGCAGATTTTATAAGACTTCTCATTGTTATGCTGCTTTTTAATTTAGCTCTGTTCAGCTGAACTAGAAAAAAGCCAGCAGCAATGCAAGACCATTTTCTTGAAGATGGAATAGGAAGGGAACAGTAGATGTTCAATATCTGAAAAGGCAGAGAGAAGAGCCTCAGTTAGGACACAAAGGCGATTTCCAGGGAAAGAAAACAGTGCAAGAACTGCACAGAAAATTGAAGAGCACCAGTTGGTTACAGAATATGAATTGCTAAAGGTCTGCGCAGCTGGGCAAGCCAATGTTCATGTTCAGAGTTGCAGCAGCCACAAACAGCTGCAGCTCTGTGCAGTACTATTTTGGGACCTTGCTTCCTTAGACAGAATGCGCCATTTGCCAAAGCATCTCAATCCCAGTTTCTTCCTTAGGCATAGGACATTTGCCTGGATTGGTGGGAAAATACAGTTTTCTAGCAAATGCATTTTAACTCTTTATTGTGTAAAAAGGTGCTATCTCTGTTCTTACAGCTACCTTATGTTAGAGAACCTCTGGTGAAAGCTTGAGCAGTATTTTCCTAGCCTGGACATTCCCTTGGACGTAATGGGTCAGCTTCTCAGATAATGTCTTTTCTTCCCTGGTAGCTATGGCTACGGTGGCACCTGAGCTCAGACTGACCAGAGGAGCTGCTTGGCAGATTATGTTCTCCATGGGTTTTGGAAATTCTCCCATCCATGGAAATGGCAGGTGGAATTTGCCTACTATATGAGTTTTTTGATGGTTTGCTTTTTTTCCACATTCTCTGTAGGGTGAATGCAAATGTGCTTTTACTGTCATTTTCTGCAGTGGAAGCTGACATGGCCACTGACTCTGAGGTCTGCATGCACATTAGCATTGCAGTAAATTATATCTGCACATAAGGCAAAATCATTGGCATGTTTTTTTAAAGGCAAACTATTCAAATAAATATAGAATTAGGCTGGATACTCCCCTCAGTGGCACTTTATAAATAGTTTATCCCTTTTGAAGTTTAAAAAGACCATGTCAGGAGCTGTTAAATGTCGTTGATTTCTCTGCTTTTAAGTAAAAATGTGTATGGTTGTATATCAGCCATTCACAAAGCTCTGATTAATGTGACGTCTAAGTCGGTAAACATCAAAGGGAAGTACTGTGTTTTAAATCACTCTTTCTTCAGACAGCAGAGTTCAGCAGTGCCTTGAAGGCTGTGCTGCCCCTTTGGAAAACCAGAACTTCTCTTCCTTCATTTTTCAGTGATTCAGAAATGTCAGTTGTTTGTATGATATGCAGTAATGTGAAATGGAGGAAATGAAAATCCAGGAGAAGAAGTTGCACAAGTCCTGGGTTGGAGCTGCAGCGGGAGCTGAGTCGGTGTAGAGGTTGCTTTCTGCAGCCCAGATGCCCTGGCTGCTCTGGGTGGGTTCTCCACTGTTCAGCTCCAGTTCACTCTGAAGCGGAGAGCAGCCTTGCCATGGCTGGAGTGGTAGCTGCTCTGCGAGCTGTGCCAGGGCTGCATGCTCCAGGCAACGCTAGTGGGATGGTTCAGTGTCTCAGAGATCGCCAGCTGCAGCTCTGCCAGTAGAGTTGAAAGCATCTCTCTGGAAGGGTTTAAAACAGCTGATGGAAATGTTACAGCTTAGCTATGATGAGATCTCTTCTTTGGAATGATCCAGCCCTCAGCTTGACTGTCATCTCAGAAATGGAGGGAAGATGCTAGATTTGCATTTGAACACTGTCATGATTGTTATTTGTGGTTATTGACGTGGTGCCTGCAGGTTTGGGAGGGGACACAAAGCCAGAGGAACTCATGCAACAACCTTGAATATCTGGGAGCCTGTACCCTGTTTGCCCTCAGGGGAAGATAGGCCCTGCAGAGGCACACCTGGAGCTGGAAGGCTGCTCAGTGGATATGCTGCCTTACTCTTGTGCTGGCTGCTCGTGCTCCTCTGTAGTGGGATGGAGGCTCCTCTGGCACTCAGGACAAAGCTGGTGGGGTTGTTGGCTGAAAAGAGATGTGCAACATGCATGGAGCAGCTCAGCACAGTGGGACAGCTTTTAGAGACAACAAACCACTAAAAAGATACTGAAAGATGAATTTGCAACATCATCTTAAGCTTTGCAACACAGTGGTTTTCTGGGGAGATCCTGATTGTTCCTCGTGACCTTGATACAGGGCATCTGTGTTGAGAAGGATGGAGAAAGGCAGTTTGGGAAAGGTGGACCCCAAGCTGGAGGTACGCCTTGGCAGGGCAGTCTTTAGTGCTTTCAGCTCTCACACACAACTGAGCTATACAAAGAAGATGGAGCAGCATCAAGCATCTGGCCTGTCCCTTGCTGTTTTTAAGAATAATCTCTGCAGAAACAATTTGTTTTCATCCTGATGAACTTATCGGTAAGGCTGAGAAACTGTTGTACTATGAAATAACTCAATAACACCTACATTTTCTGTAAAAGGCAATTCTTTCTCTGTGTAACAATTTCAAGGTTGACAGCAGGACTGATTGCTGCTGAAAAATGGATAATTTATCATTTTAACCTGTAATAAAGTATTAAGCAGGTGAATTTGCAGTAACCTTAACTCTGTCCCCTGATGCATATGGATTATGATTTAGTCTATAATAATGCTATCAGTATTATTCAAATAATACACTACGCTACCATATATTCTGCAAATGTATTCTGACCATTTGGTGTAGTTACCTCTTGGTTTAGCTCTCTCCCTCCCCCCTATTATCTTTTGTCTCTACCCTCCTTACTGTAATTATTTGGCTCTAGATCATGTCTTCTGAGAGGTGGTATTGCGCCCAGGAGGGCAGCGCTCTGCTGTCCGAGGAAGCACAGGGGAGTGCTTGTGGGCGTTTTAGTCTTTTTCAGGGCTGAGAGCTTAAGCGCTCTGCTGGGGGCATAGAGCACTTACAGAGTCCTCTATTGTAGGGGTTACATGCTGATTATTGATGCCATCCGGGCTGTGTGTTCATAGTAAATTGCCTGCCCTGCATGAAGTAACAGGCGATAGGGCAAAGGCTGCATACCTCCCCCATGTCCCCATGGCATCAACACCCTTTCTCTCCCCCCTCCTTCTCTTTGGTCCAGAGTGCAGGGCTACTAGACAGCAGTTTCTTTCTGGAGCCCGTCACAGTGGTGATGCCCAAGAACCACCCAGTTGTTTTTTTCTTTGTTTACCCATACTGTTCCCTCTCCCCTTACCTCTGGATGGTCTGCAAAATCAGGGGTGCCCCAAGGGCTGCCTGGGAACCAGGGAAGTTTCCTCCAGTCCCTGACCCTGCTGCCTGGGTAGCACGGGTGGGTCAGGAGTAGGGAAGGGAGCAGTGCGTGGGCCCAGGTTGCAGCGTTTGTCAGGATAGGTGATTAACAACCGTGAAAATCCCAGTCCTTGCAAAACTAGTCTTGGACTAAAGATAGCTCCTAACACTGAGGAGTCAGTAAGGCTGTGGTATCCGCTCCAGGGAGGCTGAGAGGCAGTGTCCCCAGGAGTCCTCTGCTGAGCTCTTCTCTTCCATCTGCTAATGCTGGGAATACCAGCACATGGTTAGCTACACAGTGACATGGGCAGCTAATGTACTGCTCTCCACACCTGGGGACACACTGTGGAGTCACATGTGCCCCAGTTGCCCTGGGGCAACAGATTTGGCCAGAATGAGCTCTTTTTCTCTGCTCATTTTCTAATAGCAGTCTCGTTTGGGACAAAATCATTGTGTTGCAGTTACAGGGCTTCAGCGATACAGTGCTGGCAATAACAGTGATGTGCTGTTACTAATCTCATTCCTGCTTGCCCTGGCCAAAGGGTTAGCTGTTGAGAACATGAGGAGATTCATGCACTCCATTTTGTTTATTCAGCTGACGTGTCTGAGTACTACCATTATCAGCATAAGTACTTGAAGTGGTAGCTGCATTATCCACCACAATCTTCAAATGTAGCAAAAAAGACTTGGAAACAGAGATGTTTAGTTAGAAAAGCTGGGACCATATGATAGCCACAGATTAAAACTAATATCCACTATTCTATTTCAAATTTTCCTCTTGTTCAAACCCTCTGAGTGCTGCTGGGAGTCCGTGGCAGCGGGGATATTGCTTAGACTTAAGCTTAGCTTTTTGGCAGGTGATTGCCTCCTCCCCTCATGGGATTGCGGTGCATCACTGGGGTGCCCTCATTCTCTTTCCATGTGGATGGAGGCTGATGGCAGGATCCCTGTGAAAACTATGCTGCTCTGATGTCTTCGCTGCACGTGCTCTGCAAGTTGCACTTTCTTGCAATGCCTCCAGACAGCTTCTGCAAAAGGAATATAAGCACCTGTATGACTGAGAGGCTGCTGTATTTTTTCCAAGACATTTATTTAAACAAATTACATGACCATGATTATAATTTTCAGGAACACTTCAGAAGTGAGATTGTCTGCTTTCCTTCCCCTCCCTTCCATCCTCCCTGCAGAATTCAAGCACCGTTTTGTATTTGCACTGGGCAGCACAGGTTATGTCTGCCTAAGCTATGTCAGCACTGTGCTGTATTCCACTCTCTTCTGGCATCCCTGGGGAAAATGGTTTATGTATGTACCATAGTACTCCCAACAAGCTACTGTATTTCACTTCTTTCGTGGGGGTATGGTTCTGTGTTTGCTGGTGAGACTGCAAGCTGAGGAGGCCTGGGGATACCATAGTTCCCATTATTAGCTTTTAGAGAAGCCCACTCCATGATCTGGGGCCAGAACAACTTCTATGCATGCTTATTCTAGGGGGCGTGTGTGCAGCAAATAGCATGATCTGGGGCAGCTGGTGATGCTCTAACCTATACAGATATCTTCAGCTTTGGAAAAGCCTTGCCAGTATGTGTATCTTTGCTCTGGCCCTCACGGCATTTTTGCTTCTGAGGCAGGCATCAGCAACTGGTAACACAGGTCTGCTTGACTGTTCTAATTAGGTGGATGCACTCATTTTAAAATGAGTTGCACCCTTAATTGTTTTGTCACCACAGGAGCTGGAAGGAGTCATGCATTTTTTAGGGCTTTGCAGAAGCTGGGAATCCTCTGTGCTGGTGTGAAAGCTATTCCAGGCAGAACATATGCTGTGAAGGTTGTTGCTTTTCCCTGCAGATGATCTGGCCAGGCAGTTTGGCACTTCCAGTGGTGATTACATCGCTCTATGATAAGTCTGTACTCTGTTTAGAACCCCATGAGAAAAGATTTAACTGTATTAAACTTTAACTGTAATGAAATTAAAACAGATTTAGCCCCCAAGATTTAACTGTATTAAAAAAAACCCCAAAAAACGAAAAAAAAAAACCCAGAACAAAACAAGGAAAGATTTTGTTTGCTATAGCTTGCACAAAATGGGCTAGTGCTTGTTGCCTACTTGGCTGTTAATGACTGATTTCTTATGATCCTGAGCTTTGGATTGTCCTTTGCGCTAGGTATTGCCTCCTTGCAGTACCTCACAACGTGCAAACCAAAACAAAGTCAAGACACAAGGAAACAGTGGGTATGTGCTGTCAGGCATGGGTTTTGCACAGAAAGGTGTAGGGACGCATTTTGTTACAAGTGCATTTTTTCTGTAGTTAATATCTCTGTGCTCTGCATCCCATTGCTTACCATCACGGGCTTGTGTTTCCTTTTCTTTAGCAACAGCAATAGTGATGTTTTGGATGACTTGTCTCCTCACCTTGGCTCCACTGTGGTCCCTCTCCACTCTTCACACCCATGCGAGTATTTTGTTAATGGAAAAACAGTACTCAGGCTCTGAAGTAATCCATAAACTTACAGAGGCTGTCTGATAACCAGAGTTATCCTCCTGCCAGCCAGGAAAGGTTGAGAACTGATACATCTAGCTGTGACTTATAATATGCTAATATAGCCCCAAAATGGGACATCCTATAGGTTTAAAGAAAGTGGTTATTGAAGTTATGATGCTATTTGGTGTTCTGCTTAGAAAGTATAGAGAGGAAGCCTCATGGCAGATAACACCTATTCTCCCTACTCTCATTGGTTTTCCAAGGGTCAAAACTTTTTGATTAATCTTATAATCTACACTAAAGTTTAATACTGTATTCTCATCGCAATGCAACATGTGGGCCTGCTTACCCTGCACATACTCTTCCTTGATCTGTTTGTAGTGCTTGTTTATCAGGAAAGTGGATGAGTGGGTGTGTAAAATACAAAGAACGTTACTGTAACTTTTCTCAGTGTTGCTAGAAGTCAAAGTTGAGATTTTTGCAAGCCCAGATTCTGAAAGCAGAGCTACGGCTTAAGTCAACATTTACATTTATTAGCTGCAATTGCAAATGTCTTTCACACTCCTGATGCATCTGGGTCAGAATCACCATATTTATTTATATTTCAGCTAAACTCAAGTCATTTATGCCCAACAAATATATATGGTGCTACTGATATCCACAATATTATTGTAAATTAGAGATATCTAGACACTATACTGCATGCAAAAATAATGAGAACAGCTGCACCGGGTGACACACAGAGCTCCTCAATCCTCTGTCCTCTCTGACACAGAGCACATAACTGATGCCTAGGAAAGAGAAGCAGCGCAAGTGTAGGGTAACGATACTTTCTTGGCACAGGTTCCCAGCTTCCAGCGATTTGTAGCTCTGGGACTTTTGAATAGAGGTTTGGATCCCCTCATTAAATCATGACAGACCCTCTAGATGGAGTCTGATCTCCAGCAAAGGTGTGGTGCATCAGGGAGAGGCCGGGCAGCACACTGGAAATGCTGAAACTGCAATGGGGGTGTAGCAGTATCTAGTCCTTAATCCCAGGGCTGTGGGGAAAAGTCAAGGGGAAATGCTCTCTTTTAGATAAGCATTATCTCTGTCTCATTCTGGCTAAATCTGTAAAACCCTGCTGGGAGCCTTTTGCAAGGAGAAGTTCTTGTGTTTCACCCAGTCTGGACATGCTACGGGGATGTGATGGGAGGGCAGGCAAGGGACACATGGTGTTAATAGGCTCATCTTGGAATAATATTCAAAGAACTGTCTTTAAGGTTTTGAGAAGTGAGTGAAGACATGGAAATGCTATGTAACACAGACTGGGTTGCTTTTCTTTCCAAGGGATATTTTTTTTTGCAAGCCAAGAGCTTGAAAATCTTGCAGAGATATTGAAATATCACCTAGCATTAGGATAGGGCTTCGGCTGACAAGAAGAGTGATACTGGCTCTGAATGTGTCCATTCTAATGTCAATGATGCATGCAGTGAGAGCATTAGCAGTCATGATTGTTATTCCAGTCATCTAATCCTCAAAGCCTGCAGAGTCAATGTGGTGGCCAAGACTTTCGTAATGAAATCCTGGAAAAATATTGGCATTTTCTGAACCAAAGTATAAACAAGAATCTTCCTCCTTGTGCTGGAGGTAGTGATTCTCCCCTCATATCTCAATCCTCTCTCCTTGTTTCTTGGAATATTCTTATCCCCTGAAAGGAGGCACAGAGGCTGTCTGATGATTCACAATATGTGATTTGTGTTCAGGCAAAATGGACATAAGTCAAAGGGGAAAAGAAGTAGACAACCCTAACTTAATCATGGGTCTGACTAAACCACTTGGCTCTGTTTCTTCACATGATAGGACTCCCACACCTGGAGTACGTACCAAGGACGTACTGGCCCTGAAAGAACCACTAGGAGTGGAGGAAAGAGAGCTTCTTCTCTGTGCCCACCTGCTGGGTTCAGCAGCCCCTGTTATTCCATGTAGGTAGCACTGTAGGATGCTCCACCAGTGTGTGCCTCACAGGGTGCCAGCGGGTACCTGTGGCTGGTCAGCCACACAGCCACAGCCACACAGTGGCTTCCAAACCTCTCTTTGCTTCCTGGCCCTTCAAGGATTGTGTCCCTCTTCCCTTTATAGCCACGTGAGAGGTTGGATGGAGGAACAGGAACCCTGAATACATTCACCAGTGGTGCCCAGTACCTCAGATGATAGCCTATTTCCACTGACTTGTCCTATTCTCCTGTGAAACAGGAGCTTGTTTAAAGTGAAAGCCATGCTTGTATCACCAGACTTGTTTGCACACAGCCTGATTGCCAAAGGCCCTTGGAAGACAGAACTTTATTCTCCTGTTTCCTCTCCCAAAAGCTTCTGCTGCGTTCCTCTGCTTGGAGCACATGGCTGCTTATCTATGAGTAAAGTTTCCTCTCTAGGGAGATGATGGGGAAGGGCACAGATCATGCCAGTGGCTACATGTCCCTTCCACTACAGAAGAGTAGTGTCCAGAATGAGATTTGGCACTAGTAAATATTGTATCCCGCTGCCTCTGCACTCTCCTTTTCGCAGGTGTCCCTCAAAGGTCTCACTGCCCTGGGAGGGGTTCTTAATTGCTCTCCCAGCACACTGGAGAGCAATTAAGGTTTCTTGTGTGTGTACCCTTCACTCCATGAACTCTTTGACTTCCATAGCCTCATTGCTAGTGGTACTTCGGCATCACCTTTCTTTTAATACTTCTCCCTGAGATTCGCCTCTCTCCATTGCTTTTCCTTTCTGGTCTCCATTCTGGTTTTCCCTCCACTGTCCTCCATCCTCCTTCTAACATCCTTTGATATCTGTAGCTGGATGTCACACAGATGCACAAGAAGGCAGCAACCAAAAGACCTTCTTATGCCACCCTTTTATTATTTAAGACTTACAGGAAGGAAATAAAAGAAAAAAAGGCAACCAGGAGAGGGAGAGGAAAAGATTACCTCCAAGTAGAGTGTGAGAGTGCAGAAAGCCTTGATGGGTCTCAGCCTCCCTTCAGACACACTGTCGCTCCTGAGGGACAGTGGAGAATCTCTCTGAGGGTGGAAGTTTTCCTTAGGAGAGCAATGCCTTGCAAACCTTTCCTTCAGAGGTGCTGTTGGTCTCTTGGTGCATCCATCTTCAGCTTTCCTTGCTGTCTTCTGAACAGTGCAAAAAAGCAAAGGTTTTGTTTCTGACCAGGCTCTAGATCCTTTTCAACACCTGGATGAGGCATGCTTTTGGAGGTTTGTCTGGGCTTTTAGCAACTTCTTATTTTATTTGGGGAGCAGGGAGGAGACTAGGAGGTACCATCATTGTGTAGACATTGTTGTAGACATTATTTCTGCTGACACACCACTGCCAGCTCTCCCCTTCCCCCTGCCCCAAGCTATTTTCAAGGATAATGAGTGGGCTCTAGCATTTCTAAAAACACAACTGTGATTGCAGCAGAGGAGTATGTTTTCTGGGTACATTGCCGCCCACAGGAAATGACAAGGTTTTTTTTGTTGCTGTTTTTTTGAAACCTGATTAGAATCATGGTGTACCTCTGTAACGGAGACTGGAACAAGCTCTGTGTTTATCTTTGTTGTGTAATTCCTGGCGGCATACAATACACCTAAATCCCCAGACATGTAACTGTGGCTCAGCTCTCTCTGTAAATGCCTGTCCTGTTTTGAACACTTTTACAATCACATCATTATCTCTCCCTGAAGCCTGGCTCCTTGTTCTCTGTCATCAAGATTCAATCTCAAAAATACACAATCAGGAAATAAAGATCAGCGGTAGGTTCGGAGCTGTCAAGGTCTGTGGAGAAAGAAACACGGTGTTCACCTCACTCCAGCCCCGGGAGCCAGGAAGAAATTGCATATTCTTGAAGCTCATCAGAGCAAAGGAGCCTCTTGGTTGTGTGTGCATGCCGACAGCACAGACAGGCCACGTTGCAGGGCAGAGGGTGATTCTGTTGTGTGCATGGCAATGATTTATGAACCTATGCCTGCACCTCTCACTGGCCTTAGCACCTTGTAGGACTGGGGCCTTGAGAGAACAGAAGCCTTGGTTCTGGCTCAAACACCAAGGGATTAATCCTGCAAAGTGCTGTGCATACACAGTAACATCCAAGCCTAGATGTGAGTATGGATTTGCCCTGAATCCTGTTCCTGCTCCATGCGTACTCCGGATTTGAGCAAACTTCTAATGGCTCCTCTGATGGAGCAAAGACTTTCAGGCTTAGCACAGTGATCATCCAACTCCTGACCCTACCTTGCCCTCATGCCAGGACATCATGGCTTCTCTGTGGCTTCTCCACATAGCAGCCTCCTTCCTGGAGGGGAAGGCAACTCCCTCTCTGTGGCGTCAACAACTCTGACCCTGCATCTAAAGAAGACAAGAGCACTTAGAGAGCTCAGAAGAATATGTAGTCCTTCAATGAAGACCATGTATTTGCTTTTTATTGCTGACCTGTTGCTTTTCCATTCCTTCAGTGTTCCCTCTCCACATCCATCAGCACGTTATTAATAAGGAAGTGAACCACTGGTACTGCCAAACTTGAGTGATGAGTATTTCAAAGATCATGAGTTATGTGCCAAAAATTCAGGAAATCAGCTTTAAAATAATGGGATTTTTAAAAAAATCAATATGTTTTATGTTTCTGTGATTTGCTTTCTGGTATCTGACTCTGTAGTAACCTCACATTTTGAAGTTTCCCTCCCTGGAACTTAAAAGGCATATTTTCCTTCATGAAAACATAGTTTTTCCTCTGAATACGGTATCTGGGGCTAGAACAGAGAAAAAAAAAAATCTATGCCAAATATTATAAAACTTGTAAGTATAGTGATTTGGAGACACTGGACTACTGATGAGATCAGTGTGTGTATAAGCACTAGTAGGGTAGCAGTCAGGGTAGTAGTGAGCCATGCTCTCCATCTAAAGCAAACACAAAAGGACCTTTTGTGGCATTGGAATTTGGTAGGATATATGAATACCTAGCACATTTCAATTTGTTTGCAAAGTCTAAACAGAAGAGCTCTGGCTCCCTCAGTTATAGGTCCAACATAACATACAATACAATCCAGCACCAGTCTCCATGCATGAAGAATCAGAGTGGGGTTTGATATGTATGAATGATGTAACAGCACATATATTTCTGAGCACTTCAGTACCAGGATTCTTTTGGCAGCATGGAGAGACTGGAAAGGATAGTAAAATGATGATGGATTATTACGAAAGGAGATGGATGCAGGCACCTGTTATACTACAGAAGCGATAAGAAACACTGAAGATAGATTTTTCAAAATACACATGTAACTTCTTACGCATGCACACAAATAAATGACTTGTAATATCCCTGCTCTGTCCCAGTGGAGCTATGGGAGGTCCTGGATGCATGGTGGTTCTTCAATTCTTCCCCTTCTGCTGGTGCTGCAATGTGAGGTAGGGGCAGACAAAAGGGCCCAGGTGGATGCCATCTCTCCAGGCCCCAGCTGCAGACAGAGACTGTAATAGGTCTAGGTTTCCTGTCGTGTGTGGCTATAACACAGCAAGGCAGTTTTGCTTGGGGTTATGCCTTCTGAGAGCCAGTGTCACATGCTATGGTGAGAGGAGGGAGTGTGCTGCTCATTGGGGTGGATGCACCCCCGACAGGCATGCAGGTGCACCCACTGGCTCAGCACAGGTTGTCCCTATTCACAGAAGAAGAACCAGTAAACTTCCTTCTTTTCCACTCTCCTTCCTCAGGGCAAAGTGAAAGCAGCGCCTGTTATGTACACAAAGATGTGAGATGTTTTTGCAATGCTCCTGTCCCACCTGCAGTGACATTTTTTCTGTCTGTCAGCACAATCCCTCTCCAACCTCCTTGTTTGAACCAGCTGCTTTCACCTAGATTTGGCAGAGGACCAGGGATTTGGAGCATGTTAAGTGCAAAAATTATGGAAAATCTGGGTAGAAGAGAGAGGAGAAAAGGTCCCTGTTTGTGTGCCAACTGAGGGAAAGGCAGCAGTGCTGTGAGATCAGTCTCTGCTCAGTGCTAGTAGATCTACACTGCAAACAGCACTGATGGGAACCAAGCTGCATTCATTCTCCTGTGGGTGGAACCACTTGTATGAAGCAAATTATCAGTAGATTTTAAACAGATTTTTATTGACTCTTCACATCTTGATGTGATGTGCAATTTTTGCTGTCAATCACTCAACCAGAAAATCAAAAACTGGTGCTGAAATGAACTCTTTCCTGGGAGGAAATTTTTCAATTTGACTAGAACCCCACTTACCTGTCTCCAAATACATGCACTTTGAATGGTGGCAGCACCTTCAAAACTGGTGTGTTAACAAATCCTGGGAGCTTAAGCCAGGTGGGATTAGCTGGGTGAGGGAGCAGAAGGTCTGAACTGATTATTGAGTGCTCGGCAATGCGTGTATTTTGCAATTCAAAAATGCTAGCTGAATAAGCAGCGGAACAGTTTATAATAACATCGCATGGGAAAACGGTTCAAGTTTTACATCTAACGCCAATGTGGCTCTTTCCTGTCTTTGAGTTCTTTTTGCAGCCTAGATATTTTGGTACAATAGAGATATCCCATGGAATTGCCTAACTGTCTATTATTAATTATTTTCATTAGTGCCCAGGAGTATCTAAGATAAAAGCTCCATTACATTAGGCGCTGCTGACACTTGTTGTAAGAGACAGTCCCTTCTCCAGAGGCTTTGCAATCTAAATAATCAGGCAGGGACTGAGAAGAGAAGGCAGAGGCAAAGCTCTAAAGTGCCATTTTTGAGAAACAGGGGAAAGAAATAAAAATAATTTCCACGTTTAAACATTTGAGATTTTGGGGACCTTGTTTCGTCAAAACAACAAGGCATCTTAATTTCACAGTCCGAAATGATTGAGGGAGCATCCATTAAAATTGCTTCTCTCCACCGGCTTGGTAAGGGCATTTCTTCATGCAGGAGGGATCATTGTCCCAACAGGAGCCACCCCTTGAAGGGATGCCTGTGAGGCCAAGGCCAGCTGGTGGTTTAGCTCACAGCTAAGCCCAGTTCAGCACATCTCCCACCAGCCCTTAGCAATGCCCTTCCCAACTCTGATGAGCACAGCATGCACACCATCTGCCTCGGCAAGGTATTATCAAAACCAGCCTTCTTTTGCTGTTAAATTTCACATTCCTGCTGCCGTATGTTTTGAATCGAGGCTTTTCAGAGCAGGTAGCATTCATTTTTTATCGTGGGAAAGTGTATTTCTTCCGCTTGTCTTGTATGCAAAATGTCTGTCTGCTTCAGCTCAAACTTCCATTAAAAATTTACCGTGGAACAGAACTGAGTGTGAAAAATGAGAGCCTGCACAGAGGTGCCTGCGAGCCCCAGCCAGGTAAAGCCCAGGGTGGGGAGATGAGGTCTTGGTAGAAGAGGCACCCCCTTACCTATATCCTGAGCTGTTTAGCAAGGCGAGGCAAAGACTCAGCCCTCATGGAGGAGCTTCCCCCGGTCGCTATGCAAAGCATCCCTTTCAGCCTCTTTTGCATAACTGAGGAGCTGCATGGAGGGACTGTGTCCCTCCTCCCTGGCTGCGGGGAGGGTTGCTTTAGCATGTTTGCTGAACTGTTGAACAGATAACCGTTTTTCAAAGTGATCCTGTTTACTTGTAAGCCTATTAGACTGTGTTATTTTTAATTCTTTAATAAAGCATGTTATATAAAAAAATACAAAAACCAGATTAAGTTAGTTACCATAGCAGGTAGCCTCTTGGACTGCAATCAGTGAAGAAGATATTAATATGGAAAAAGGCTCGTTAACTTTAGTAAAGAGCCAGAGAGCCCCTTTTCTTGCAGCTAATAAGTGAGTCATGCAGGTACATATTTTTTCAGAAGCTAGATATTTTTCCCATCACAGGCAATTGAACTGCCCATATTTTATTAAGCCATCTGTCTGCTTGGGGTGTCTGTGAATTGTGTTGTTCAGTGTACTTTAAAATCCTAGCTTCCAAAAGCACAAGTAAGAATAAAGGATTTGTTTACTCATCAATATTTCCATGAAGGATGGGATAAAATCTTCTAAGTAGCACAGCAGTATCGCCAGATATTGCTGTCCTTTATGGACCTGAATATAGCTTGTATCATATAAACTAAACTGAGTTAGTACGTGTAACGGAGTAACTTTTGTCCCATGATACGGATTTGAATTGTGTATCTGAGGCTCTGATCCTCAGGATTCATTAGCCATCCACTCATCTACCCCCACTCATTAGCTGCTGCCTGACAGCTTTGCAGCTGTCCCCTGCTTTGGAAAGGGGTTGTGGTGAATAAGGCTGCCCTGTGGCAAAAGGCAAAATGCTAATGTTTTGTTCTGTGCTTCTTTGCTCTTGAGGGAGAGCTGCAAAGCCTGACAGACACCTGATAAAACTCAACCTTGTGAGGTTGATCAGGGGTCTGTGCAAAACACATCTCATATTCCTTAACTTCCTCTTGGTCAAATGTGATAAATGCTAATACTTTTTCTCCTCTTCCAAAAGTAATACGAAATTTCTGAAGATATAAGTGATCACCACCATGTATACCAGCCGTTTTTCAGTTAGGTGATGAGAATATATAACACAGTAAAATGCAAGTCTTTGCAAATCTTAGAGGTTGGCCCTCTAGGGGGATTTTGGAACTGAAACTTCTGATTTCTCTGGTTTGACACTGAATAAATAAACACGTATTGTATCATTCAGTTTGTGCTACTGCTTCTTTGCATCTTTAGACACAGATATTCTTTTTGATGTCCTAACCTGACACTGTCTCCTGAAAGGAGGGCAGCTGAGCTTCCAGGTTTAGGCTGGCAACTCCAAAGCAGCTATGGTCAGAGTGAAAGCTTCGTGTAGGTGGAGATGTTGGACACTAGCACTTCAAACCTGACTATTTATTATTTTGGTCAAACAAAAGCTGTTGGATGGTACCCAACAGCTGTTGTCTGAAAATATAGGGAATTTAGGATTAGATCCCCTACTATCGAATTAAAAGATGTCACAGCCACATGACACAAAGCATGTGAAGTCACTCTGCCAATTCAAGTTTATCCTGAACATTTTGCCAGGTTGCTTTTTGTGCGAGAAGGCTTCTTCGTTCACTTCTTCTGCAGCTAGTGAGCTGATACCACGTGTTCTGGCTAGCACATCGAATTTGTACTTTTGGTTAGCCTGGCAGCGATCTAGTGGTGGGGCCTGGGGAGCTGTGGTCTGGGTTGTTTACCATCTGGGAACTGAAGTATTGACACATACCTGAGAAGAGAATCTCAAGACAGTCTAAATCATGAGTAGCCCCTGTCTGAATTGCAAAAAAAGAGATATGTCAGACTCAGCGGTGACCAGTCCTTTAGCTGGTATGAACTGGCCTCTGCATCTACAATATTCTGTGCCCTATTCAAAAAATGATGACTGGACTTAAAACATGTATGTTTTCCCTAAGCATATGGGGGATAGGTACTCAGCACTTGATCCTCGGGAGACATAAATTGGTCTCACTTAGCTGAATGCAAGAAGAAAACACTTCTATAAGCTGCTGGGCATCTGACCTTCCTTATTCTACTTTGGATTTTTGTCCAAGAGATAAAATCAGTCAGATATCACACAAAACGTAAGAAATAGGTTTACAGCAAGGACGTTGCATTGCGGAGCTGAAATTCACATTACTACCACTAGAGGCAACAGTCCTGGTGAGTCAATCGGTGGGGAACAGGACTCATTCTCTGCAATTGAAGTCTTCTTTTTATTTTACTGTTCACATAAGAAAAAATAAAGATATCCATTTTTTATAAAAGTGCAGGCACTGTCATTTCAGTATTAAGTTATAAATTAGGCTTTGAGCTAGATGGATTATTTCAACAAACAAATGCATTGCACTCTTATACTTGGTATATTTAGATTAATTAGATCCTCCTTATTTTAGAATAAGAACTTCTTTATGCTAGGAAATGCAATAAAGCCTATTGATTAACTGAACTCACTTATCAGATATACATGTGGTTGACAAGAGCCACTTAGTATTTCCTGAGCAGAAAGGAGAATTCAGCATTTTCATGTGGCTTCTATTAGTGTCTTCATTAAACATTCATGTCATTTTCTTTTCTCTCCCTTACTCGTCTAATAAATATACCATTAGGGCCATTAACTGCCAAGAGTTAAGTTGTTTAAGTGCTATAAGATATGCCCAGCAAATTGTTGGCTCCTGAGGTATTGGTTTTCTGTCTAGATATCTGCTATTTTCGCAGTCCCTTGAAACTCCAAATCCAATCATCTCTGCAGCAGAAGAAAGGTAATTGAAACATTAGGCACAGCTCGATCCCCAAGGGAATGAACAAACAAAAGATAGGCAAACTTACCGTGGCATTCTACAAAGGTGCGTATATTCTGTTTTAGGGGAAAAAAATCTTTACTGTTGGAATCAAAAAACTACTGCAGCTAGAATTTGTAATGTTATTGGGATAGTGGGAATGGAAATCATATTTTCTCTGTTAGTTGCACAAACATGGTGTAATAAAATAGCATAAGTAGCCCAGCAGGTAGACAGACACGGCTGTGGGAGCTTTGAAATCCACAGCTAAGAATCCTTCCTTGTTTAGGGAAATCTGGACATGTCAATCCTCACCTTAGATTATCATTGTTTTAAAAAAACACATTTATTTCAGTTCATGCTTAGCCTGTGCAAAGCACTTGAAGATCTTCAAGAAGGATAGTCCCCACATGAAGGAGAAGGTAGATATGTCAACACACATTAGGAAAAGAGGACAAGAGGTGATTTATATACAAGTCACCTTGAGTCATTGTAAATAATAGGGCTGCTGCTGCTATTTAGGAGAACTGTGAAGTGAGAGAGAGTAGACTCTTTGCAGGTAAGCCTGGACAAAAGAAGCCCTGAGCTGCCTTTATCACAGACTTGTAAATAGGAGAGTAAGGCGGGGTTAGGCAATGGAGACTCAGAAATGTCAGGTAAGTAAATGGAGAATGACAAGGGGCTCTGGAGGTGGCAGACAATAAGGGGAGGTTGGAGCAGGAGAAACCAAAAATAGGATATGTTGGTCACTGAAGGAAGATTTAATGAGATTGTCATCAAAAGAAAGAGTACTAGCAAAGGGTGTAATTTCCAAACAGAGACAGTAGTTGGCTACTGACTCCTTCCAAAAAGCTGAAGCCCTAAATCCACCTGTTACCTCTGGCTAAGTGGATGATATGGTCCCAACAGTAGTTCAGCAGGATGACTTCTAGTCTCACCTCCAGCTCCACCTGTGGTGTTGTTAGCTTAGCAGAGGCTGCACAACAGATGCAGACAGGAAACAAAGGTGTTCTGGCTTACAGGTCTGTCTCAGCCAGTGACTTTCACCTGACGTCCAGGTGACACGGAGCAGCAGTAAGGCTCCCTGATTGGTGTGACATGGAACGTTAGCTGAAGTGACCAGAATAGCCTCTTGGCATTCAAGTGTCATGAGCTCCTCACAGGAGTTCAAATTCCCTGGAGACCTCATTGCCATATGAGAAAACATCAGTTTTTATAATTGCTTTCCATTTGGAGGCCATTCTGCCTTTGTTGCTGGATGCCCTTTATGTCAAGTGAACTACATATTTGTATTTACTTCTTGAACATTTCATAAGACATGGTCACAGTACCGACATGAAGGCTATGAGCAGCCATCAGTATCTCACAGGTCTTTTGGGAACAACCTAGCAGATGGGTCCCAGCTTCACCTCACTTTGGGGACTAACAGACAAATGGCAGATGTATTGCCTTTTCAGGCAGATGCTTTGTGACAGGGTCTGTCACTTTGGGACATTATATTTCTAAATTCCTCTCCAGAATGTACCTCAGCAATTTATGAGCAAAGATTTTGTCTCTGCCCCTCCAGTGCTGTTACACCATGCAGTGTAGTTTGTAGAGCACTCCCAGTTCTCCAGGCGCTGTGTTTCACTGTCCTGCTTTCTGCTCTAAAGAGCATCTGCCCTGGTAAATGGCATGTACCTCAGCAGCACATTACAAAGCAGAGGATGTGCAGAAAAGTCTGCCCTCCATAGGGCAGAGAAGGCCTTTTCCTCTCTCACATTTTGGAGATGCTGTCAGCTTTGCAACTGCTCTGCTGCCCACAAAACACACGGGATACTCTTTGGTAGACTGGCCATGTTGCTGGAAAGAGGACAACGATGTCTTCACTTCTGTGTCACTGTGTTGGTGTTTATAGGAAGGATATTGTCCCTGAGCTACAGGCCTTGTTGGACTAAAATGTTTCTAAGATCCTCCGGTTTATTCAACTTATAAGGTCCCCTTTTTCTTACAGAACAGGGATAAAAATATTTTTCATTTGTTGAAGCTACAGTCCCCTTTATACTCCAGTTTATGTCTAGCTAATTATAACTGTGTTGACCAAAAGCACTGCTTGGGAAGGAATGGGCTTGACTCACTTATTCTCCCATTCTCCATGCAGAAAATCGTTCTGTTTAAGGGGCAGGATCCCCTGCAGCTGACCATTTTCCACCAGTCTTTACTCAGGCATGAGTCAGCTGTTGCATGAAGTCAGCAGGAGCCTTTTCAGCAACTTCAAACAGCTGCTGGATCAGTTGCTGCCTGAGTGTGCTTGCTGAATAAGAGGATCAGGAAGCCTTTTGCTGCCTGTACTGGCTGGAGCCTGACAAAGCAAGCTGACTTTTACAACATACTGCCCTCTCTGCCTTGAACACTCTTTTCATGGATAGCTACACCGGGCACCTCCTGTTCAGAGCGTACTAGGTACATTTTGCTCAGTCTGTCTCAACAGCAAAGGTGTTCTGCTGCAGCCAAGTTCGAAGCCACACATGACAGAGAGCAAGCCGGGTGTGAGGTGGGTGTGAGGGATGCAGTCAGGTGTGGTTGCAGAGGGATGTGACAAGGCTGTTCCCAAAGCCCTCTGAGGAACAGAGTGCCCTAGGCATCATTTCCCTTCCTGCAGTTTGCTGACTCCTTTGTCAGGCGTGTTGTGCAAGCAGCATTTCAGAGGAAATCTCTGCTTGTGATTAGAGATTTCTAACATCCCTAGTCTGTCATCATTAAAGGTTGCAACCTACCTTTTTAATGAAGGTTTTTTCATCAGTTATAAATATTCAGCATGAATTCCTATGACTAAATACATAGGAATGACTTTTTATTCTTACAAAAATTCCATTTTTGCATTTCCTATGAATAAATTAATGCATGTGGGAACTACAGGGATCTTGTGCCGGGAGATCTCTATCACCATGTGCTGCTGAACTACAGAGCTGAGTTGAACATTGTCATGTACATAAATTAGTTTCACAAGAAAAGTTTGGCAGGTGTGACAAACTATTGTTTGAAGAATGCAGCCTGATAAAGCAGAGACAACCCCACTGGAATAAGGGGCAGGATCTCCCAAAGCACATAGCACTTTGATTGTGTGCCTTGAAGCTATTGTAATGTAAGTGGAGTAAACATTTGGCCAATACAGAAAATGGGCATGTCTCCCACTTATGAACCCTGCTGTGGTTTCTGCATTCACTTGGGAAGGGCTGTGGGATTGGTTTCCATAGGAACCATGGGGAAACAAAGGAAAAATGCTTACCTGAAACCCAGTTGCATGATTTTAGCACTGCAAGGCTGTAGCGAGGCACAGGGTGCAGACCACTGGCACTGGCCGGAACCTTTGAAGGAGGCTAAGACATCCTCGCCGCTCCTGCAGCATGGGAAGGCACATGGGGCCAGCACTATGGGCTGTGATGTGGCTGGGCTGTGCAGCTTGTGATGGGAGATGGAGCTGCAGCAGTGCACACACAGACATCCAGAGGCATCTGCAAACCTGGAGCATTCAGCACAACCTTTCAGAGGCCTGATTTACAGAGCAGCGTTTGGATGATGGGAGCATTGAGCACCTTCTGAAAATTTGCTCTGCTTGGGTATGCAAAATGCAGGGGTGTGCAATCCAAGCACATGATCCCAGGTGGGCTTGGCTGCTTCATCTTTGTGCTTTTTGTTCCTCTGTCTCCTCTGAAAGGCAACTGCAGCTGCCTCTCTTCACTTCCCTCTGCTTTTCTTTGACAGCAAAAGGGGAAAGGCTCACTCTTTTCACTCTCATGGCCTTGCATCACCAACAAACAAGTCTTTGCCTCGTTTGGCTTTAGGGCCCAAGAGCAGGCTGCCGGTGTTGCCTGATACAATATGATAGCCCAATGTGGGGAAGGCATCTTGAAGTCTGTGATTTTAATGGAGCATGTGAAGTTCATAAGGCTTGGTCCACAATCAGATACCGTCACTTCCCACCCCCGACTTAGACCTGCACTGCTTCTGACATTCGAGTCCCAGGGATATTTTTCTCAGCCTGCGCTCTGGACTACAAAATGGAAAAAAGCAATTCCTTGCCCTTTATAAACTGAAAAATGCATTTGGCATTACAGTTTCTATTTAAAATTAGCTATTTGCTGCTGCAAAATGCTGTCACTAAGGTTAAGATGGTCCGGCAGCTTCCAGCGGCTTTCAAGACAGGGCAATGTACTGCATCTGAAGACAAATAGCAGCGTTATGGTGAGCTAAGGGAAGAGGAAATTTGCTGTGTTCAAAGGCTTCAGAAAGGGATGAAAACCTTGTGGAATGCATGCAATAGTCAGTTCAGAGTCATATTTGTAAGGCACAGTTAATCTCTCCCTCATAAATAGAAATTCGTAAGGATGGCTAGTTAAATTGCTCTGTTGAGAAACGGTAGCATTTTTCAGGGCTGACACTGAATTCGTAGCAAACTATCTTTGATTCCTAAGAAATTATTTATGAAGGTGAATTTCTGGAATTTGTTTACCCACCTGGACTTCTCTGCATGTGATGTAAACTGGGGAGTCTACCACAAACTTAGCATTTATGATGCAGATTGGTCTCAAAAAACAGACCAAAATTCTCTGATTCTTAGTCTTTGAGCACCAGGAAAATAAAGTTGTTTTAAACTCCTAGCTCTATTTTTTAAGATCAAAAAGAGTCACACGTGTAATTTTTTGTATCCCCTTTTAGTGGAACATAGCTCTCTGAAGGATATTAAGAGACTGGTAATGAACTACAGTTAAAAACGAAACGGTGGTGTTTGCTACCATACCTATCAAGGAAGTGGATCACTGGGAGAGCTACTTTGCTAAGATTAGAAAGTAACTAGGTTTTTTTTGAAGGTTGTGTTTCTTTAGGTCCTCCAAAAGCCTATACGTTTACACTGAAACCTAAAAAATGGTCCTGGTAAAATCATGGGATCTATGCATATGTTTTCCGCAAGTACCTATGGATTGGGCTGAACTATAGCTGAGATGAACACAGTTCATGCAAGCCAGAAATGAGAGAAGTCCCTGGTCCCTCCTATTTCTTTGTTTGCTAGGTTGCTGTGTTTGATGATGCCTCATTAACAGCCCTAAGTTTGTTGAAGACTCTTTTTGGAGAAAGGCAAGTATTTCATTGCTTGAGGTGAGTTAGTTTGAGAACTTGTTCCCAGATCTGTGTTGGAAACTATACTCGTTGAACCTGGCAGCCCTAAAATTGTAGGTAGGCCTTTCATTTAATCTGGCTACTGCTGGTGACATCACAGGACCTTGGCTTGTTTATTTGCCCTTATACTTCCTCACCCTGCCTACATAAAAATCTCTGTGGGAAAGAAGTGACTTGGGCATTGGAGAATTTGGGCTGGACACTGAATCTGCAGGAACTTCTAACCTGATGATTGGCAAACGCAGTAATGCTACCAGAGTGACTGCTTCAGCCCTTCTGCCCTGCTCATATGTCATGGCGTTACTGTTCATGCATAGGTAGCAAGGCATTCTTCCTTGCACCCTATACTTTGCTCCAGAAGGAGCTGCCTGACTAGTCCTGGATGCATGCCTAGATTTGGGGCTCATCATTATGTGATGAGACAATTCTGCCCAGCATGTAGCCTGATGCATAAGGATTTTTTTTGGGATCCTAGGTAGTCGAGATTTCTCGAGGGGAAAGGTATTTAAAAGCACTTGTCTGCACTGGGTGATGAATGTTTCAGGAAATTTAGCATATCTGAAATTTCCTATCGAATATGCAATGCAGCATCTTTTTCCACAGTATTCTGGAACAGTTTTTGAGATTGGAGAAGATGGATTTTGCATGTAACATAGTTTTGAATATTACATATAACCTGCATTGATATACACACATTAGGCTACAGCACACATCTGTAGCAGTAACAGCCTTCAGTTAACATAGAGAGTCACAAGAAGGATGCATCACTCAGAAGGGAAAAGAAGAAACAGAAAGCACTTGGTTAAATGGCAAAGAGTAGGAATATATTCATACCAAAAAAAAATTGTTTAAGAAATGGAAACCTAGCTCTTGTAATGTTAATGGAGTGGAAACTAATCTTCTTCTTATATCTTACCTGCCAGAGTGGAAGCAGGATAAAAAGAAATTTGAAGAGCAAGTAGCCAAGGATACCAAGGGCAATAATAAATTATTTGAAGTATATCCGAAATATGAAGTTTGCAAAACAGTCTGTGTCTGTACTAGACCATTAGAGTGTGAAATGGTCAGTCACATTGCAGGGATGCTAAATGATATTTTTGCCTTGGCCTTAAAGGCAAATGTCATTGGAAAATACGTATTCCGAGTTTATTTTGTCTTACAGCTAGTAGCTAGTAAGCATGAACTATAGAGGCAAAGGTCTCAAAAAACTCAGGATATTCCATAGTAATAAATTACTAAAATGAGACTATTGAGGCAGGAGTTATGTATACTAAAAAAAAATTTAGCTGGCTGTGGCCCACCTGTAGCTGTAGCTGTACCAGAATGTGTTGGAAGAGATCAGAATTGCACAATCTGAGCAGGCAAGACAGAAGAAATGTTGTGATCTTCACTTTCCATCTGGGGAACCGAAGCAGAGAGAGAAAGAGATAGAGAAAGCTGCTTGCCCCTGTGGGAAGTCAGCAGCAGGCAGGAGACGTGGGAGGGAGGACTCCTGGGCCCCTTGCACAACCCTACTCCTGTGGGCCCTTTGGGTCTGCCTCGTCCCCTGCATGCTCAGCCCTGCCACCACCTCCCTGTGCTGTGAGCTGGGATGGCA
The DNA here is from genome assembly GCF_965638725.1 of Aptenodytes patagonicus. NCBI lineage: Eukaryota > Metazoa > Chordata > Aves > Sphenisciformes > Spheniscidae > Aptenodytes > Aptenodytes patagonicus. The sequence goes on from NC_134982.1 coordinate 58,091,587, forward strand.
GACCCTCTTCTCCCTGAAACTCCACCTGCTCCTTCCCCAGAACTAAAAACCACTTCTAAAAAAGCCCTTCCCCTCCCGCTTACCTGAATACTCCTCCAGAGCCCCACAAATCCTGACAAATCAGATTTGAGGCTTTTGGAAAAGATTTGAGTCCAGTGGAAATAGCACTGGACTGATTTTTTGAATGCTTGACCAATTCTAATATAAACCAAGTCTTGGGAGTTCCTGGCCATTCAAGGCTGCAGAATTACTTGGGGTAATTAAATTATTAGCAGTAAAGGACCCCTCTACTTTTTACCTTTTTCATGTTTTACAGCCTCATAAATCATACATCTGCATATAACATCTTCTCACATCAAGCCATTAATAAAAGCGTGGTCTTTTCTGTCTCAGAACACAGTGGTGATGAACAGTGCACATGCTTGTTAAAAAGGATGCCTAGCATTGAACAGTGTATGTTTCATTTCCTACCAGGAGGAAGGGAAAAGAAAACACTACAGGCAGAATTAGGAAGCATTTAGAAGTGCATGCGAAAGCCAGGCAGGAAGGAGCTGGTGGCCTGCTGGGGTCCTTTGGAGGAGGTAACGCACCATGGGGGAAACGAGAAGCAGCACTGATGTTTACTCAGGATTTCAGAAGGCTTTGATCAGGGCTATTAGAGGAGTAGAGGTGAGGTGCAGGGGTCTTGTAATAGATTAAAAAGTGGTTTAAAGGTAGGAAACAAAGAGCAGGCAGGACTAGCAAGTTTTCAGCACAGAAAGCAGTTGATAGCAAGGTGCCCTAAGGAGAAGCACTAGGGCAGGTGTGCCTCAGCATGTTTAGTAATGACCTAGAAGAGGGAGGGACTAGTTCGGTAGCAAATTTCCTAATGGTACAGAATGATTTAGATTAGTGAGGCCTGGAGAGCATTATGAGAAACATCAGAAAGCCCCTAGCAAAACTGATTATTGAACAACCCAATGGTAGTTGAAATTCAATTTAGAGAAATGCATTGCAAATTGGCACTGCACAATGAAAGGAACAATTGAAGCAACCTGAACATATTGATGGGTTCTGAGTTAGTCACAACTACTGCTCCTGCCCAGGGAGAGAAGGGAAAAAAAAATAGTTTTCACTGTGGACAGTCCATTTTGCAGAAACAGGAAAAAAAATGAGTGATCTGTGTCAGGTGTGTCAGGAACAGAATAATAAACAATCTGAAAATTCAGACACAGAACCCATAGGCTCATCTTCATCTCAAAGCCTTCACTGGGGTCTGGTCATTTCGTCTTGCTGATGCCATAAGAAGGAGGGGTGCAGGTAAGGAAGGTGGCAAATATGACACACTGAGGAATGAGAAGGATGATTGCCTTCTACAAGAGATTTTAAGATTGAGGGCTGTAAGACAACCTCCTCTTCTCCATTTGATAGAGATATGATAAGAAAAATAGAAGTACAGGGTAAAAACACAGACATCAGGAGCAGCAGAAAGACCTGCTCAAGAAGTCTCTTGGGTTGACTTTGCCTGACCAGAAGAGCTCAGCCCTGCATCCCCATCTTGTCTGATCTGGGGAAGGTGGCCATGACTGCTGCCTAGGGTGCCCTACCACCCATCTCCCACAGCAAGACTGAGCTCACCCTTGTAGGGCCTCAGGGCACCACTCACCAGTCGAAGCTGCAGTTCTCCTACCCTTCAGGGGTAGGAGATGAGGAGGGGGTGTCGCCCTCTATGTCAATGACCAGCTGGAGTGCATGGAGCTCTGCCTGGGGATGGATGAGGAGCCGACCGAGAGCTTGTGGGTCAGAATTAAAGGGAAGGCAGGGACAGGTGACATTACGGTGGGGATCTGCTACAGGCCACCCGACCAGGAAGTCCTAGTGCATGAGGCCCTCTCTAGACAGATAGGAGCAGCCCCACGCTCACAAGCCCTGGTCTTCATGGGGGACTTCAACCACCCCGATATCTGTTGGAGGGACAACACAGCAGGGCATAAGCAATCCGGGAGGTTCCTGGAATGTGTTGATGATAACTTCCTTCTCCAAGTGGTAGAGGAGCCAACGAGGAGAGGTGCTATGCTGGACTTCGTACTCACCAACAAGGAGGGGCTCATTCAGGATGTAAAGGTCAAAGGCAGTCTTGGCTGCAGTGACCTTGAGATGGTGGAGTTCAGGATCCTGAGGGCACCGAGGAGGGTGCACAGCAAGCTCACTACCTGTCGTGGTTTAACCTCAGCCGGCAACTAAGCACCACGCAGCCGCTCGCTCACTCCCCCCCGGTGGGATGGGGGAGAGAATCGGAAGGGTAAAAGTGAGAAAACTCATGGGTTGAGATAAAGGCAGTTTAATAGGGAAAGCAAAAGCCACACATGCAAGCAAAGCAAAACAAGGAATTCATTCACTACTTCCCATGGGCAGGCAGGTGTTCAGCCATCTCCAGGAAAGCAGGGCTCCATCACGCGTAACGGTTACTTGGGAAGACAAACGCCATCACTCCAAACGTCCCCCCCTTCCTTCTTCTTCCCCCAGCTTTATATACTGAGCATGACGTCACATGGTATGGAATATCCCTTTGGCCAGTTTCGGTCAGCTGTCCTGGCTGTGCCCCCTCCCAGCTTCTTGTGCACCTCCAGCCTTCTCAGTCAGTAGAGCATGGGAAGCTGAAAAGCCCTTGACTAGTGTAAACACTACCTGGCAACAACTAAAACATCGGTGTGTTATCAACATTGTTCTCACCCTAAATCCAAAACACAGCACTGTACCAGCTACTAGGAAGGAAATTAACTCTATCCCTGCTGAAACCAGGACACTACCCTGGCCTTCAGGAGAGCAGACTTTGGCCTCTTCAGGGATCTGCTTGGTAGAGTGCCATGGGACAAAGCCCTGGAGGGAAGAGGGGACCAAGAAAGCTGGGTAATATTCAAGGATCACCTCCTCCAAGCTCAGGAGCGATGCATCCCAACAAAGAGGAAGTCAGGCAAAAATGCCAGGAGGCCTGCGTGGGTGAACAAGGAGCTCCTGGACAAACTCAAACACAAAAAGGAAGCCTACAGAGGGTGGAAGCAAGGACAGGTAGCCTGGGAGAAATACAGAGAAATTGTCCGAGCAGCCAGGGATCAGGTTAGGAAAGCTATAGCCCTGATAGAATTAAGTCTGGCCAGGGACATCAAGGGCAACAAGAAAAGATTCTATAGGTACATCGGGGACAAAAGGAAGACGAGGGAGAATGTGGGCCCTCTCCACAACAAAATGGGAGACCTGGTTACCCGGGATATGGAGAAGGCTGAGGTACTCAATGGCATTTTTGCCTTGGTCTTCAGCGGCAGGTGCTCGAGCCTCACAGCCCAAGCCGCAGAAGACAAAGGTGGGGACTGGGAGAGTGAAGAGCCGCCCACTGCGGGAGAACATCAGGTTTGAGACCATCTAAGGCACCTGAAGGTGCACAAATCCATGGGACCTGATGAGATCCATCTGCGGGTCCTGAAGGAACTGGCAGATGAAGTTGTTAAGCCACTATCCATCGTATTTGAGAAGTCGCGGCAGACTGGTGAAGTTCCCACTGACTGGAAAAGGGGAAACATAACCCCCATTTCTAAAAAGGGAGAAAAGGAAGACCCTACAGGCCAGTCAGTCTCACCTCTGTGCCTGGGAAGATCATGGAGCAGATCCTCCCGGAAACTATACTAAGGCACATAAAAAATAAGGAGGTGATTGGTGACAGCCAACATGGCTTCACTAAGGGCAAATCGTGCCTGACAAATTGGGTGGCCTTTTATCACGGGGTTACAGTGTTGGTGGATAAGGGAAGAGCAACTGACGTCATCTACCTGGACTTGTGCAAAGCATTTGACGCTGTCCCACATGGCATCCTTGTCTCTAAATTGGAGAGACACGGATTTGACAGCTGAACCACTCAGTGGATAAGGAATTGGCTGGATGGTCATACTCAAAGAGTTGTGGTCAATGGCTCGATGTCCAAGTGGAGACCAGTGACGAGTGGCATTCCTCAGGGGTCGCTATTGGGACCAGCACTGTTTAACATCTTTGTCGGCAACAGGGACAGTGGGATTGAGAGCATCCTCAGCAAGTTTGCCGACGACACCAAGATGCATGGTATGTTTGACATGCTGGAGGGAAGGGTTGCCATCCAGAGGGACCTTGACAGCCTTGAGAGGTGGGCCTGTGTGAAATTCATGAAGTTCAACAAGGTCAAGTGCAAGGTCCTGCCCATGGGCTGGGGCAACCCCAAGCACAAATACAGGCTGGGCGGAGAATGGACTGAGAGCAGCCCTGAGGGGACGGACTTGGGGGTGTTGGTTGATGAGAAGCTCAACATGACCCAGCGATGTGCACTTGCAGCCCAGAAGGCCAACCACGTCCTGGGCTGCAAAACAAGAAGCGTGACCAGAAGGTCGAGGGAGGTGATTCTCCCCCTCTGCTCGGCTCTTGTGAGACCCCACCTGAAGTACTGCGTTCAGCTCTGGGGCCCCCAACATAAGAAGGACATGGACCAGTTAGAGTGGGTCCAGAAGAGGGCCACAAAGATGATCAGAGGGCTGGAGTACCTCTCCTATGAAGACAGGCTGATGGAGTTGGGGTTGTTCAGCCTGGAGAAGACAAGACTCTGGGGAGACCTTATAGCAGCCTTCCAGTACCCGAAGGGGGCCTACAAGAAAGCTGGAGAGGGACTTTTTACAGGGGTATGTAGTGATAGGACAAAGGGTAATGGCTTTAAACTGAAAGAGGGTAGATTTAGATTAGATATAAGGAAGGAATTCTTCATTATGAGGGTGGTGAGGCACTGGAACAGGTTGCCCAGAGAAGCTGTGGATGCCCCATCCTTGGAAGTGTTCAAGGCCAGGTTGGATGGGTCTTTGAGCAACCTGGTCTAGTGGAAGGTGTTCCTGCCCATGGCAGGGGGGTTGGAACTAGATGATGTTTAAGGTCCCTTCCAACCCAAACCATTCTATGATTCTATGATTCAGGCATCAGCATCCCTGCTGCTTTGCACTGCCTTTCCAGAGCACCTGCATGGCCCAAGAAACTATTCAGCCAAGTAGCTGCTTCTCCATAGCAAGGTGGCATTCACTTAGAAAAGGCTAGTTTCATCTTACTGGCATAAAGATGCTATTTGGACTCCCTCTTTGCAAAGTCCTTTGCCTCTGCCTGACCTGGATGGACTGGATCATTAAAATTGCGCAGTCTGGACCCTGGGGTCACTCACTGCATCCTCTTGTCTGGGCTTTTCACAGTCCTTAACAAGACAAGTAAGCAATTTTCTCTGTACACCCTCTTGTTAAATAGCACACTCAGAGTGGTGTTGTCCCTGAGGTCCCCTCATTAGTGAATCCACAGTGGACAGCAGAAGCAGTCTGACAGGCATGGATGGCCTGAGATGGTTGCAGGGTTCCTCAAGGAGCTCCTTTTGGGCCTGATTGGTGGTGATGGGAGTTCAAGCAGCTTTGGTTTATGTAAAGTAGGAAGGTGGGCTCCTCAGTTCTTCCCCTGTGGTTCAGGGGGAGAACCAGGGACTTTCTGGTTCAGCCCACAAACAGGTACATCACTGAGTTCCCTCCTCCATGGTAACCACAAGGGTGGTCCATCCCAATGAAGCAACATGGTCTTAGCTGGGTATCGCCTTTCAGAGCTAAAAGCTAAAAGGCTTGAGGTAAAGATTTCAGCTGTTCTATATTTTTTAGTGTTAAATAATCCTAATTAAGTTCAATTCACTTGTTAAATGTACTCAAAGTATTTCAAGTGTATTATTAGAATCCCTGGGCAGTGGACATGACAATGAAGGTGTTTTATGGACAGCACTCCGCATAGATGTACTGTATGAGCGGATGAATGATTTTCTGCTTTCCTCCTTGTCCCGTCGGTCCATGAAGAGCTGAATCCTCTATGGGGATGTGATTGACTGATACAGGATTTATCCTGTGGATATGTTGTCTTGGGTTGTCTGGGCTACGTCACTGCAGAGAAGACTGCGAATGGCAGCCTGGGGGCTTGTCTTGGTGATGTGGTATGACCACAGTCTGCACTCAGTGCACTGTCATGTTGGGTATCCACAGCTCTGGTTTCTGTTTATTTTCTGCTGCTTACTTTCCTTTGACAACTCCTCCCAGTCCAAACTGTGATAACTGTATGAAATGGGTGGTTGTCCAGGAAGATCGTGTGTGTGTAGGCTTGTAATAGCAAGCAGACAATCAGGCAGCAGGTCTGTTGTACATCGTTTTGTTGCACAAGGTGAGATGCTCAGTGCATGAAGGCTTGTTGGCAGGGTTTGTAGCTGACAGCTTGCATTGATTCTAATGATAAAAGTAACTTTTGGTGAAAAACAAAAACAGAAGCAGGGAGAGAGAAAGTAAACAAGACAAATTCAGCTAAATACTAAAAAATATTTCAGGAAAGACTTTCTCCTGAGACATCTGTTTTCAAAACTGGCTGGGTGCATCACTGTGATGGGACCCAACACTATTCAAGCACAAATATCAGGAGACAATTCATTGTCCAGGACAGGGGTGCTGGACAGCCATGCCCCCACCCTATCCCCCTACTGGGAAAGCTGGGGATGTGGTCTGTGTCAGGAACATGGCATGCTCTGCAGGTCCTCCCCTAGCGCTCTGCTGAGTGATCTGATCCCAATTAATTCCCTGTACCCACAGCTGACCTTGACCATGGCAGAAGACTAGAGGTATGGGATCAGTTCAAGACACTGCTTTTTCTGGCCTGACAAACTGATTATTTGAGAAGGCAGCCTCAGCTTGTAGTTCTTTTATGCTTCTGTCAAGCATCGGATATTTGTGTTTCCTTATACTCTGTTGTGAAACTTGGCTTATTGCCATTTATATTCTGATTTTGCTTTCTAAAGGATCTGATCAGCTGTACTGTTCTCAGTGTTATCCAAATATGCTTTAGAATTAAATTTGGCTTCCCCTAAAGGAACGCAGGAATTGGGAGAGGTTTTTGCTTTGTGCTGGGTCATTCAAGGCAACTTCTCAGCACTTTGTACTTTTAACAGGTTCTGAGTTCTGATTCTTGTACAGGAAAGTAGTAACCATCACAGGTACTAAATGCTTCTGTGATTGAAGACAAAGGATTACCAGTGGGTAGCATGTTTCATCATTAGGACGAGAGGAAATGGCCTCAAGTTGCGGCAGGGGAGGTTTAGATTGGATGTAAGGAAAAACTTCTTTACTGAAAGAGTGGTTCAACATTGGAACAGGCTGCCCAGGGAAGTGGTGGAGTCCCCATCTCTGGAGGTATTTAAAAGACGAGTAGATGAGGCACTTAGGGACATGGTTTAGTGGACATGGTGGTGTTGGGTTGACGGTTGGACTCGATGATCTTAGAGGTCTTTTCCAACCTCAATGATTCTATGATTCTATGATTCTATGATCTCTACCCTCACTGCTGAATATATGGGATGAAAATAAAAAGCTTCAAAATCATATATCCTAACCTATCAAAAATATAAAAAAATCAATACTAAAATAGTACATTCTGGGCAAAGTTCTCCTAGAAGAGTAGGACAGCAGTTTCTATTTTTAAATTGATTGTCTGTTTTTATTTTTTTCTGTAGTGCAGGAAACAGCTGTGCTTTGCCATAAGAAGGAAAAGCCAACCAAGTAAAACATGGGAGAGAAAAGCAGCTCGTCTTTACATTAAACACATCCCACAGGTTCTTCACTACTGCTTAACTGTGCTAACAATTTCTCATCATCACGGTTGCTGATGCAAAAGCCATGACTTCATTTTGGCTCAAAATGCGTTCTGAGCGAAGACATGGAGCGAGATGACACCAATCCAGACATCCTGTCCCCAGTGGAGTGGCCTTTGGAGTATAAATCAGACCTGGGCTCTACCTCAGCCCCAGCTTTTCACTTTGACACTGATGCTTTTATTCTGTTGGATGTGTAGAGGGGACTGTATCAGTGTCCTACCTGCAAAAATGTGACCAAACATCAGTGGATTCATAAAAAGGGTGTAAATCCCAAGACAGATATCATCTCCTGCAGATTATCTTTAGGACAGGTTTCCCAGGAAACTGAGTTATGCCACTGCCCCAGACCTACGCTCCTGACATGATGAACTTTGTGGGCTGAGAAAACATCCCCCCTGCTCTGCTGTGAGCTTGTCACTTTTTGCCTGCGGCATGGAACTTGCTCTCCTCTGGCTGATCCCTCCTCCTCGCTTATGCTGCTGACCATGGCCCTGGCCTCCCAATGGGAATTTGTCTCTTTAATGCAATATCCAAAATTGCTATTGAAGTTGTAGCAGATGTGGGATGAGTGCAAGCTTATCCCATGCAGCCAGCTTGAAGCTATCTGTACTGACCTGTCTGACCACTGCACCTGCTCAACCTCTCTGCCTGTCCCCCTCTGCATTTAATGGAAGATTAAGAAGTAGAGTGAATTGCTTGTAGCAGGCTCTGTTCATCTTCCTTCCTTCACTGCTATCATTTGAGCTGACTGCTTCTCCGTTGCTCCTAGTCTGGCCACCTCCTGTCTTTTCCACCCATGCTAAAATCCTGGGGTTTGCTCCCAGACTCTGCAGTGAGGCATGGACTTCTGACTGGAGCTCTGAGAGGGATTGCCCTCGGGGGCCCATCGGCAAGACATACATCAACGGCATTAGACACTCAGCATCACTCTGACTTCTCTGAGACAGTACGGCAACAAATCATAAAAAACCTGAAAGATCTGGCAGGTTCCTCTGCAGAAAGTGTCTGTCCCCTGCTACAATCATCTCGGTTACTTCATTGGGAAAAGGCCTCACTGTCTCAGACACCTAGGACTCAGATTTGAGAGCTCACTGAAAGCAATGGATATGCTTTTTGTCAGCCTCAGTGAGCCCTTAGCCATGTTTCCAGTACAAAAACCTGTATGAAGCTCTTTGTAAGATGGGCTCACTGCAACTCCATTGCTTTCCAGACATCCAACCTAGACTATTCTTAGGATGAGCCTGCTCTTTTTTAAAGCCCATCACGATGCTGGTCTGAGCTGTGCCTTTAGCTCTTCTATTAATCTTCACCTCAGAGGCTGCCCACCTGTGGATGTGAGCTGCATCCATGCATCCTGCTGCTGCCCTTTGTCCCTGGGAAGCAGCATTTTGCTTGAGATTGGACCTTGCCCTCTTTCAATATCCCTGCATTTTCTTTGAGGCCTTTGATTTTGGCCCAGTTCTCCCTGTCCACATGACACAGAGATCCCAGGATTATAGATACAATAAAAAGGATGGAAGGAAGTGAAGGGTAAAGAAGGAATGTGTTGGTTTTGATAATGATCAATAATCAGGTGATGATACAGTATCCATCAGTGGTGCCCCCTTCTCCTCGCTGGCTGCAGTCATCAGGTGGTTGGCTCTGTGCACTTGGGGAATTGCAGGTGCAGGTGAAAGTAGAGAGGGCAGAGCTCTTCATTTCAATACACACTATTAGCTGCACCTCCTGCAGTGAGGCAGGGCTGGCTATGGCTTGTGTAGATCTCTGTGTGTGGGCTTTTGTACATAGAGCTGTGGGTTTCTGCCATGTGGCTGCACCATCCTACTGCATCCAGTCCAGATATCAGTTCTGTAGCATTTGGGAAAAGCAAATGCCCAAGAGATGTGAATTTGCCACAGCTTACCTTCTAGTTTGTCCCTACCTCACAGCATACATTTCAGTTCAGCAGTTCAGTTCCTTATCCTCTCTTGCCACTTTCTCTAATCTAATTAAATGCAAGCAGCCCTTTTGGTGGTGCTACACAAAGTGCATAGCAGATGAGCTGTACCATGAAAGAGTAAACCATTATCAGCCCTGGTTGCAGCATAGCAAAACACTTTACAGCAGAGGACGTTTTAGTTAATAAGTATTAAAATCAGGTAGTTATCATAGTACTGACAGGCAATTATAATGCTGATCTCTGGTCTGGGTGCCAGTGACTGTGTCCAGACTATGGTATGGTTTTTGACCTCATTGAATAGGTCACAGAAGGGCAGAAAAAAAAGCCTTTCACTGCCACCAGCAAATGCCTTGACTCTCCCAGAACTGCAGTGCTGAAGATATGGGAGTCAGCCATGACTAGAGAAAATCCCTTGATGGCTGAGACACTGCCTCTCTATCATGTTAAATAACCAATGACAAAACGCAAGCCAGATGGGCTAGGAATTTCTTTATCCGTTTGTACACAGGTTACTAATCAAGTGGATGTAGTGCTTTTGTTTTTTAATCTTTGAGAGTGAGTCCCTTGTAAGTGAAGCTCTGTTCTCCCTGAGAAAAAAATAAAGGAACTGCTGGGAGAATGATAAGTGTAATGTAGGAAAGCAGCTTCTCGGCTGATGGAGGGTTATTTGTGCTTCTTTTTTCCCTTCCTGCCTGCAGTGCCATTTTGAGTTGCCGCCTTCAAGTGCAGATAAACAGTTTTGGAAGCTTAAAACAGGGAGTCATTTGTCCTCAGCTAAAGGCCTTAGAGCCTCCTGCTTAATTTGCTTTCTTCTGCTCCAAATGAATTACACTGGAAATACCTGGTAGTTTGTTTCCCATTTGGTATTTAACAACCCTGTGTGGAGGACATGCTCTGGCATGGCAGGGGCTTAGTTGGTTGAGATACCAGCTCAGAAGGAGGATTCCCTGCTCACCCCAGCTGATGCAGGTCACAGCTCCACTCCCAGGAGATCCCCAGCACTATGTTACACAACAGGTACAACATGAAACTACATAGTAACCTCACACTTTTCTTACTTGCAAAGCAAGCTGTTTTAAAAACAAGCCAAAACAAAACTGTTAACACTGACAAGTCTATTCAGAGTTTTCATTTTGATCCTGGGACTTGGTTCACTTTGGGAGCTTTCATCCCTTTCTAGGAACACTGGTATTGCTGGCAGGAAGACCCTGAATGGCCTGATGGGCTCCTTATTCACCATCTCTTCTCTTAGAGTGAGCAGAAGGGGTGGACAGAGGACCCACCCCTGATGATGTAGCACCTTCAGGAAGGATTTGACTAGTGAGAAGGAAGGAGGGGAACATATGACACAGCTGTTTAGATCTGGGTTTGAGGGTTAAAAGAGGAATCCATATGGAGGAAGGGCAAGTAAATTTATCTCCTTAGGAGCATACACACAAGCCCTAAACATGTTAGGCCTGTGTGAGCCTGAATGATACGCCTTAAAAAAATAACGTCAGTCAAGATGAACATCTTTTGTCTAATCCTGATTCTGCCAGCAGCTTGTACCTCAGTTGTGCTGATTTACTAATCAAAACTAGATTACTTTAACTACCAATGCTGCAAAACTAATCCCTTGTACAAAAAATCAAATTTGTCTTATCCTTGCTCCACACATAATCATCAACTGTACCTACTTTGGTCTTGAGGTGTAAGGAGCTGTTATACCAGTGATGAATACAGCATTATCACACTGCCAGGGGAGACCTGACAGTATGACTGCCAGGCTCAAGCATGACTACATGGCTTTGGAGGTGATGGTCAAGGGCAAGGGGCCAAGGCAGTGCCTTCTCTATCTTTCCAGTGAGAAGGAAGGGCTTGGGGAGGATTGGATGGATCCTGTAGGTCAAAACTGCTTGTGAAGCTGGTGTCGGCAACAGGTTATGATTAGGACTGAGGACTGCTTGGAAGAGATGGGATCTGCCTGACTAAGTGGGGCAGAAGTATCTTTGCCAACAGGCTGGCCAAGCCTGTGAGGAGAGCTTTAAACAACAGGGGAGGGAAAGGATGACCCCGCAATTAAGTGAGGAAGTGGTGGGCAGCAAATGGTCCAGGGTGATGTGGACAGGAAAGACCTTCTGATCAGCAAAACAGCATGGAATTGGGGTCACCCCAAGCATATACATACAGATAATGAAGTGCCTACCAAGCAGCATGATGGGGAAAGCTCTCACACCTCTTCTGAGAAATCAGCACAGCTGGATGCATCTCTGTGCATGCACATGGGGAACAAACAGGAGCAATGAGTCAGCATGCAGTTGCAGGGCTATGATCTCAATGGGATCATGGAGACACGGCAGAATAGGTCACACAAATGGAGTGCTGCCATAGATGGCTACAGACTTTTTTATGCAGGACACAGAAAGGACAGGCAGGGAAGACGAGGAAAGGGAGTTGCTTTGTATGTGAGAGAGCAGCTGGTGTGCATAGAGCTTTGCCTGAAGATGGATCAGGAGCTAGCAAAGAGCTGATGGGTCAGGATTAGTGAGCAGATCAACATGGGTCAGTTTGTGGTATGTGTCTGCTACCTGCCAGATCAGGAAGAGATAGATGAGGCCTTCTTCAGACAACTGCAAGAAGGCTCACCTCCACAGGCCCTGGTCTCCACGGGGAACTTGAACCACTCTGATATCTGCTGGAGGGACAACCCAGCAGGTCACAAGCAATCCAGGAGGTCTCTGGAGTGCATTGATGATAACTTCCTGAGACAGATGTCTGAGGATCTGAAGGGAAGAGGAACACTGCTGGGCTCGATTCTTACAAACAAGGAAGAAATGGTAGGGGATGTGAGGGCTGGGCAGTCTTGATTGCATGACCACACCATGCTGGAGTCCAGGATCCTGGGAGAAGGCAAAAAACCCAATTGGAGAATCACAACCCTGGACTTCAGGAGAGCAGACTTTGGTGTGTTCAGAGAACTGCCTGGGAGAATCTCATAAGACATTGTCCTGAAGAGCAGAAAGGTCCAGGAGAGCTGCTGAATATTAAGGATCACCTCCTCCAAACTCATGAACCTCAAGATTCCAACTGAGAAGCAGGAAAACAAAGATGGCAGGATGCCTGCATGGATGAACAAAGAGCTACTTGCAAATCTTAACCATAAAAAGGAGGCACTCAGGAGGTGGAAGCAGGGGCAAGTGACCTGGGACACTGTGGGAACATGTAGGAATGGGGTTAGGAAAACCAAATCCCACATGGAGTTGAATCTGGCAAGGGAGATGAAAGGCAAAAGGAAGGATTTTACAAGTGCATCAGCAGCAAAGGGATGACTATGAAAGATTTGGACACAGCAGTGAGTTGTAATGGGGACATGGTTTTAATGGACATGAAGAAGGCTGAGGTACTAAACACCTTCTTTGTCTTGGTCTTGACTGGTATGACTGGCCTTCAGCAATTCCAGGTCCCTGAAACCAGTGGGTATATGTAGTGCAAGAATGATTTATCCTTGGTGGAGGAGGTTCAGGTTGGGGAATATGTAAACAGACTGGGAATGCACAAGTCCATTGGCCCTGATGAGATGCACCCACAGGTACTGAGGGAGCTAGACAATGTCATGTGAGGTCACTGTTGATTATCTCTGAAAGGCCATGGTGACTGGGGGAGGTTCCTGAGGACTGGAAGAAAGCCAATGTCACTCCTGTTTTCAAGGGCAAGAAGGACAATCAGTGAACTACAGACCAATCAGCTTCATATTTATTGCTGGGAAGATGATGGAGCATCTAACCCTGGAAACCATTACCAAAAATATGAGGGACAAGAAAGTGATTGGGAGTGATCAGCATGGATTTACAAAGACGAAATCATACCTCACCCACTTCATAGCCTTCTGTGATTAAAAAGGAGACCATTAATGAGGGCAAAGCAGGGGATGTTGTTTCTGTTGATTTTGACAAGGCTTTCTGCACTGTATCCCATAATACCTTCATTGACAAACTGATAAAGTACGGACTAGGTAAGTGGTCAGTGAGGTGGACTGAAAACTGGCTCAGCTGCCAGGCTCAGAGGATTGTGATCAGTGACTCAAAGTCCTGCTGGAGGCTAGGCACTAGTAGCTGACCCCAGGGATTGACGCTAAGGCCAATACAGTTTAACATGTTCATTAATGACCTGGAGAATGGTAGAGAGAATGGTACAGAGTACACTGCCTGCAAGAAGTGGGAGGGGTGGCTGAAACATCAGAAACTGGGAGGAGTGGCTTGTCCACCAGAAGGCTGTACTGCCATTCAGAGGGACTGCGACAGACTGGAGAAATGGGCTGACAAGAACCTTATAAAGCTCAACAAGAGGAGGATCCAAGTCTTGCACTTGGGAAGGAATAACCACATGCACTAGGACAGACTGGGGGCTGGCTGACTGGAAAGTTGCTTGGCAAAGAAGTATCTGGGAGTACTGGTGAACATCACATGTCAGACAACAATGTGCACTTGCAGGAAAGGTGGCCAGTGACATCCTGGGCTCCATTAAGCATAACACTGACAGCGGGTCATGGGAGGTGATAGTTCCTCTGTACTCACCTCTGGTGAGACACATCTGGAGTGCTGTGTCTGTTGTTTGGTTACCCGATAGAAGAGACACATGGACATACTGGAGTGATTCCTCTGAGGAGCCACAAAAATGACCGAAGTGCTGGAGCACCCAACATACAAGGAGAGGCTGTCAGAGCTGGGATATTTAGCCTGGAGAAGAGAAGGTTCAGGAAGATCTTGTGAATGTGTATGCAACACCTGATGCAGGGAGTAAAGAAAACAGAACCAGAATCTTCTCAGTGGTCCAGTGACTGCCTTCCTTGGGCAATGTCCAAAATGTAAGCCCTTACTGGCTTGGTTGGGATTGGATTGGGATACAAGCTCTACCTGGTGTCCACTACAAGGGTGAGAGCCTCAAACCCTTAGCAGTTTCCTCTGTCTTTGCCCAGTGTCTCTGAAGTCAAGGAGGGTGTTTGAAGACCCTCATCAGTAAATGTAGGGGGAAGGATGTGAGAGCATGGCGTGACTCTTTTCTGACTTCAGCACATACATATTGCCTGTATAGAGCTTGCAGTGAGAGGTAACTGGAGCACTTGACCTGGGGATGAAGAGCTCCTTTGACAGGTCTTCTGAGGGAAAGGAGTCCTGCTTGACTGAACTTCATTTGCAATAGCTGGGCAATTTAGCATCTGGGGAGATGACATGAGCTGGTACTTGTGTCTGAAAAAGGGTCAAGTAGATTTGCCTTTGGTAGTTTGCTTGAACAGTCAAAGAATGATGTGGAGGGGCATGCTGGTCAGATAAGATAATGCCCAGGATCCAGGTAGTTTCAGCAAGGCCAGGATTTTCACCCCAGTTGCCACATGTGCCTGTGCCAATCTAGAGGAGGGATCTGGTCTGCAGAGGCTCTGCTGAGACCTGTTGCACCTCCTGCCAGTATGAGTGTGGCAGCAGCAGATCTCTCTCCCTGACTGAGGCTGGCGAACTCTTCTTCACCAGCTGAGAGCTGTGTCTGGAGGCATGTATTGCCTGGGGAACAGCATGCCAGTGGGGGCTCCACTGGATACTACAGCCCTCAGAGTAAAGAGTATGAAAGGGAAGGCTGGCAGTGACATAAATGAAATTTCTTGTCCACAGAAAGCACCAGTAAATCAGAGCCCTGCAAAAACCAGAATGGCACAGTGTGCTGGCTCATCGTAGCTCTCATTTGCTCTGAAGTTACTTCAGCGCTGGTCTGCAAATCTGGCTGCCACAATCAATGTTTTGTCCCTCTCTGGACAGAAGCCATTTTCTTGCTAATGTTTTTTTCCCACCTGTTGCTACAAGGGAGCAGGGTCTATCAGATCCTGTGCTTGCGCAGGGCCTTGCAAAGGCCCAGCCAGCAGTGTACACCCCAAGTGTGCAAGTGCCGGTGTGCACCCAGCACTGTACACCTCAATCTGGTCACCCTCTTTCACCACACTGCAAGTCCAGAAAGGCAACCTCTCTCCTATCCACTACAGACACTGAAATGTATTTCCTCAAATTTTCCACCTCCTTGGCAACAGTCTTAGCAAACAAGGAATGTAGCTTACATCTATTTTTGCTTAAATTCTCCAAAAGGGCATTAGGCAGTTACGTCTCTGTGCAAGGTACTAAATCCTCCGTCAGTCTCCACTTCCTTCTCTCAATCTTAAGCTCCTGTGAGTCTAAATCCAGGACATAATTTCAGGCTGAAAAATATCCCTTATATATTCTCTCTCCCTCCACCTTGGGGACGTAGATATTCTTCTTCCTGAAACCTTCTTCTGGGGTCTCTTTGGCCATTAACATGGCATGGGGAAGAACTTGGCCACCCACCAGCTGCATCACAATTACTGCCTTATGGGACCAGCCGCTAAGTGGCCTTCAGGCTCAACAGCTCTGGATTCCCCATGTCCCTCACTTGCAGAATAGCATCTGCAGTAAGTTGGCTCAGGTCAGTCTGGCATTTCAACAGAAATAGAACTGGACTTGCAAAGCAAAGTGGGACTCATCACGTCTAAACACAGCCCTGTTCTGTCACATTGGTATCAGCCCGCACGTGAGCAGTGCCATTCCAGGTGGCCACTGCCACTAAAAAATGCCAGCAGAGCTTTCAAAGGTGTACAGTTTTCAGATACTTCCACTAATTTCCTTTCAATTTCAAGAGACATTTGGACACACCAGCTTCCTTTGGTGCTGGTGGCAGAACTGTAGGAGGCTGAAGACCTGCATTTCTCCTCATGAGTCTTTTAGAGAATGTCACTGCCATTGGACTACAACGGTATCTCCTCCTGCATGTCCTCAGCTCCTGCAGGAACCATTGTTGAGGTCGGCAGGATGGCCTGTGTGATCGGTAATAGAAGAGAAGAGCAGAAGTGGGTCTGAGCGTGTCCTCAGAGCAAGGCCTATCTGAAGAGCCTTGCACTCTTTGCAATACCGTCCATCTGCAGACAGGTCCGTTCTGGAGCAGCCACCCTCCCCTCTCCCTGATGGCACCAGAAGGTTGCTACAATGCAAGTCCTCGCCATATTCCTTCCAGAAAACCTTTCCCTTTCTCTGCAGCCTTTTACCCATTTGAAAGCTTTGAAAGTCCTCTTCTGGATGTTTGTGGGGGTTTTTTGTGTGTGTGACACTGAGAGCAAGGAAGAGCCTTGTAAAAACTTTAACCTGAGCTGCACTTTGTATGCTGTGTTCATACCTTGAAGTGATTTAACTTGGTTATTAGAACCAGATCCTTATGGTAGCTGAGCATTCAGCACAAGGTCATTGCATGAGAAACTGGTTCTTTTGTTTCTTAGCAAATGTATGCCGTTATCCTCAAATAAAATGTTCAAGAGAAAGGTGTATCAATTCTATATTTAGACAGGTATACAAATAATGGAGTAGCTTGTGCTTCTCTGCACCCTGTTCATAAGTGGCTTCATTTTTAAAAAGGACTGTAAAAGGTGAATAGGTGAGGAATTTTCTCTCAGCATTACCATGTTGAAGCAATTTTTCCTTTTCCCCCTTATTTGGTCTATAACTGGTTCAGTTATACAATGTAACCTTAATTATCTGAATACAAAATTTATTTCAGATTCTTATGACTCAGATGAACGTGAGCCTGCTGAGTCTGCAAGCACTACAAGACAAAGGTCAGATAGTCTTGGAACCGCAGTGAAAAGAGTTTGGGTTTTTCTTTTATTTTAGGATTTGTTTGTGTTTTTCCTCAGCAGCCTGGGAGCTCCAGTTAGCCAGGGTTTAGATAATCAAGGTTTTCAAATACACAGTGATTGGGAGACTGTATGTTTATGGTAGGCTGTATAGCCCCCCCCCGCACTAGCAACTCCACCGAAATCTTCCACTGTGTTTAAAGGGTAACTGTCTTACATACAAGGTTTTAAAAAAAATGAAAATGGTTGTTTCTGCGCCTTCTGCTAAAATCAGCTGCATAAGCAAAAAGTGAAAGCAGTTTTGTGCCTGGAAAGCTGATACGCTTTCTGTGTTGTCCCATGCAGCTGTGTTTGTGCTTCAGAGCAAAGCATTCAGCACCAGCAAGTGGCAGAAATTCCTCTGCCCTGCTGTGTCTAAGAAAGCCCTTCCCAAAGGATGCACTTTAAGGGCAAAGAATGCGATGGCAGGCCATTCCAATATTTCTGAGGACATCAGACACATACACCAGATCTTTCTATTTTCACTGATGCTTACTTCCTGAAGCAAGTGAGACACAGACATGAGGTCCTCTGGAGAGGCTTTGCATGAATATGTAGGAGTATCAGAACAGAAATATCAAAGCTCTTTACCAGTCAGGGTGCTGTAAGGAGCCTGGCAGACCACCGCTCAGCAGCACTGCCCTTAAATGGCAGGTGTGCTGCAGGCAAGTGGTGTTACCCTCATCAGAGACATGCCCAGGTAAGCACAGATGCAGTTTTCTATTTAGTAGATGCTACCTGTTTTATGCTTTTATTGTCCATAGAGGTATTATTGCCTCTGTGGCTTAAAAGCAGTCCTTGCTTCAAAAATTGTGGATGGGAGTTTTATACTGCCTTTGATTCTCTTTTCTGTGGGACTCTTTTATTCTCAGTTTAGTGTCTCAACCTTGCCCTAGTGTAACATTTCTCCCAGAGGGGTGGATAGATTATTCTTACTGTCTGAAGAGTCGTTTTGCTGCTAGGAAACATAAACAAATACCCCTTCAGAATGTTGCATACATTGTACTTTGGTTTCAAAGTAGAGCATTAACGTTGGTCTTTCATTTTTTATGAGGAAGTCTTAGTAATTGTTTCTGAGTATGGGATCTTAGTGTACGTTTGGGACACTGTTGGTTACATCTCACTACAATGCAGTATGATCAGATATAGACATGATCATCCTGTATTTGATAAGAAATGCATTAAAATTAAGTTTTCACATAATGTATTAACTTGTTATTCATCTTTCTCCTCTCTCCTCTCCTCTCCTCTCCTCTCCTCTCCTCTCCTCTCCTCTCCTCTCCTCTCCTCTCCTCTCCTCTCCTCTCCTCTCCTCTCCTCTCCTCTCCTCTCCTCTCCTCTCCTCTCCTCTCCTCTCCTCTCCTCTCCTCTCCTCTCCTCTCCTCTCCTCTCCTCTCCTCTCCTTATAACCCAGTCAAGAAGTGAGTACCAGTATAGTCCTTAAAACCACCAGTCACACCCTCCTGTGTTTATGTTAAGGTTTACGTCACACTCCCATGAAATGCAGTGGTTTGAGGGACATGAAGACTCTAATTTTAATACATATATTATGTACATATACAAAATATGTATATGTATACATATACAATATATACAAATAATACAAATCATAAAGTCAAAACAGTTTTCTGATAATATCTGTTGCTTTGTAGGTAGCCTTTCAGACTCCATAATGCTGCAGCTTTTACCAAGTGTGTTATGAGACTGTAAAGCAATTGTGCCTGTTGAGCTTGTCTGAATTACCTTGTGGCCATTTAGTCCAGCAAGCATGTGCCATATTCTGCCAAACACAGGGTGATGTGAAGCTGGGAAAGCAAACAGCAAGCTGCTTCACTCCCAATCACAGGGCAGAGAAAAGGACCTATTTACTATCTTTTGTCCGAGTGACGGTTTCAAGCACTTTGATGCATATATGGTTATCTTCCTAGTGTGTGGGGAACTACACTGATAATATCCAAAAATGTTTACAGAAGCAAAGCATGTTCTTCCCTGTATGAGATAGGAATATACTCCTGTGGTTGTACTTCTTCAGGTTAGCAAGACCACTGGAAGCATACAAAACATTCCTTCATTTCTTCCCTGATGATACTTGTATTCCACCAGGAAGCTTTAAAAAGGAAGGGTCTGGAATTTGTCACTGCAGAGACTAAACTGCAGGGGAGTGGTGGGCAGCCAGCAAGGCACCTACTCCAGTGTCAAGCTTTCGACTGTGGTGCATAACTTCAGGCCTCCTTTATTGCAACTGGGAATTGCCCTCAGCAAAGGTGCAGTGGGTCTGCTGTGGTGTCATGTGTCACAGATGAGACAGAGTGAATGACAACCTGTAGTGGATCTGGATGCTGGGGTTTATTTAAAAACCACGGAGATTAGAGCTTTTACCCTTCTTGATATCTCAGACACTCATTACTTGCTATCCTGGCATTACATTCATGAGTTCTCAACTTCCCTCCCTGCAGCAAGGTTGCTACTGGCCCAGGATGCTTGGGCAGAAAGTCATGTTGGTTTGTGCTGTGCCGCTGCTCACAACCACCAAACTTGGGCATCAACAGCCAAGGTCACCGGTCATCTCTCTGCATTTGTTTCCAACTGCCTCTCTGATCTCCAGGATCCTCCACCACTTTCAGGATCTTTCCTCCAGCCAGGTTCTTTACCTTCCTCCTTTCCCAGCCCCCATCTTCTTTCCAATACCACCACTTTTTGGGAGCACTTCTTTTTGGCAACAGCTCACCTTTCTGGAGATCCTAGTACCTGGTTTTTCCAATGCAAATTGTCTACCTGCAGGAGCACAATGTATAATAAGCCTTCTAACTGGTGGTCCTGTCTGATATCTCTCTATTCATTGGATGACTTGGAATGTGCCTCTTTTGTTTAGTCCAGCTGCTACCAAATTTACAACCAGTCTGTCCTGGCAGTGGCTAGCAACTCTCAGGCTTCTGCCTGAGCATTCAAAAGACCAATTAGTCTTTCACACACACCCCCTTACACACATACACCCAATTATTTGCCCCCTGTGACACCATGCTACTGGCTGTTCATTTCTCACCACACTTCAGCACCTATCTGACACTCAACTACTGTAACAACAGCTCCTCAAGGTGTGTGGTTTTGCTGTGTATGTGAAAAGGATCTGTGGACCTCTGCCACTACCAGCTAGCAGCGTGCAATTAGGCTCAAGCACCATCCAGACACCTCTCTAGGCACTGTTGCCTCACTGCAGGGCTCCTCGATGCCAAAAGCTGCCTGCCTTGCCCCTTGCCAACCCCATGGAAATCCTGCTGAGGCAGAATTACAGCTAATACAAGGAACAGCAGTGTAGCAGAGCAAGTACCGCAGGAACACAGTGCCACATAGCTCTGGCAGGTTTATGCTTTCTGTCATGAGACAACGTGTGAAACAAGGTGGTGCATTTTGTTTCCTTGCACCGCCATTACTTGTCACAACACTATACCCTTAAGAGAGCTGGCATGAGCAGCGAACACAGCAACAATTGTCAAGAATCTCAGAAGTTCCTTGGGGCTGAACCATAGCCCAGTACCCTTTCATGTCATAGAACTAGAGGACTGGATGGGCCCTGAGTAGTCACCTAGATCTCCCCATGTAATAAGACAGGATCAAATCTAGTTACATTTATGCTGATGAAAGTGAGGATGTAAATTTATGTATAACCTGTTCTCAAGGACCCTACATCAACTCCTAATAAGAACTTTTTTCTAGTGTCTAATAAAAGTTTTCCTGCTGAAATATTAAACCTGTGACTTTTTGTTCTATCCACCATGGATAAGAAGAACAGCTTTTTCTCTTTCTCTTTGCAAAAGACTCTTATGCTTTTATGTAATTTGTAGGGTCTTTCTGTTCTACTCTCTGCAGGGGGTGGTCAGCCCTCCATTCATGCTGTAGAAGATGATATAAGTCACAGTGACATTCTGAAAACTTTACTGGTATGAAGATTTTTGTTTTCTATCCTTTTTCTGTGTAATTATTTCTTTATAAAACTATGCAAGATACTTATTGCACTATTTTAACAGACTTTACATATTGGATAAATGTTAATCTTAAACTTGCATTGTCATTGTTCTCCAAGGCAATAGGTCTGTGCAGTTCCTTTCAGGTTGTTCAATACCTCTCTGAGAATTGCCAAATATAGCTGAGAATGAGCCACTACAACACAATAAGCCCCCATAAAGACTCTGTCATTCCAGACAAAGGGCCTGGTTTTTCTGTAGGAGGAAAATGGTTTGCAGCAGGCTCTCCAGTCTGTTTCCTCCTGTAGTTGTTCTTTGTGCACACAAGTACAGCTTTGTCTTACAGAGTTTGAAACTGAGATTAACTACCTCCTGTTTAGGACAAGTAATACTGGTTCATGTTACTGTAAGTCACCAAAGGGTTGCAACTTTATGTTTCTGAGCATCAACTTCTGCATGAAGACATCTCCAAAGAGTGCTTTCTTCAGATTTACGTTAACCCCCTTCTCAACTACATCTCCTTAAGGACCAAAAAAATATATAGAAAATACCTGTTCAGCAGTGAGTATTCTTCTGCATTGCAGATGCTGGGTTTTGTCCTTGTGCCATTCCTCTTATAAACCTCAGTTCAAATATTCACTTTTCCAGTTGGCCTGAAAATAGTTAATGGAAGAAAGTAAGTGCTTCATCTCTTTATATTTCAGAAATTTGGATTACATGTCAATGAAGTGACATGCAAGCTCAGAGAACAGTTTTCCACCATTCCTGAAAACTGCTAATAAGAAGCCAATTACTGTTTTGGAAGCAACTAGGAAAGAGCAAGGTACATCTGATAGTTAAATCAAACTCTGATCCTGCTTTAGGATTTATAGTTATTGCATAGATTATGTTATCTCTAGCCATGCTAAGTAGCACCTGATTCGTCAGTTGGCTGCATTAATTTCTAGGAAACAGACTAAAGGGAAGGTGTTACTCCGCACTAGCAGTTCAAGTATATTTTCACTGCAGAGCATGATGGAGAACCCAAATGCAATGGATGTGTCATCTAGCAACTAATCTTTCATGTGCTTGGTAGTGATCTCAAGGTCTGTTATAATTTTGAATGTGTGGCTCTTCCAGGCCTTCAAAGAGAATGTGCAGTTTGCCTCTATTTGCTTTGGACAGTCCAAGCAGAGATAATTTGGGAAGCAGTGAAATCAGCATCCACTGGCAGAGGGGCATTTGCCTCTCATTGAGTTACTCTCTGAAGGTTACATGAGAACAGGGGGGTGGTGTGATGGATCGAGGAGTCTCTGCCTTCAAGGCAGAGGCAAACTCATGGCAGCGACATGTTTCCTCTATCTGAGGCAGAGCCAATTTCATGGGGTGGGTTGCCTTTCTTTCAGTACTTTGCTCCTACATTCCAGATAGCAATGCTCCTACACAAAGGAAGCGGGAGTGTATGCACACACAGAAAATGAAGAACAGTTAGGTCTTGAGCAGGACTATAGTCAGGACTTTCAGAGTTACCACACAGAACAAAATAATATAGCAGGCAAATGTGGTTCTTGCAGAAGTACCAAGCTCCCTTGCCAGCAGTACAAGAAGATGGAGTGTTGTGTGTAAGACAGCAGGGGTAGGATTGTCCTTTCTACTCAGCTTTAGCCGGTTTATAATTTCCAGGCTTGGCCTCTGCACATCATGAAAGACGAAGAATTGGATTGAGTCTACAGAAGACGTAGCAGGGTGATAAGAGATACAGAAAACCCAAGGGACTTGGGATTCTTAGTTTTGGGGAAAAAAAAGAAAAAAAGAAGAGTGATGGCCACTTCCTTGGAGGTTTCTAGAAAAGGGTTAGACAAACACATGTTGAAGTTGAATTGATATTCCCTGGGAAATAAATTAAATGACCTCCAGAGGGATCTTCAAACCTTAGATTTCCTGCAGAACCTAAGACACTTTCATTGAGAACTGCATCCTTGCAGAGCCTCTGTGGGAGCAGGTTATGTAGGTCAACGTTTCAATGCAAATCCCAAAGACAGACTGTACTGTCCCAATGCCAGCCTCTCCTCCTTGTCACAGAAGGACAAACACTTAGAATGACAAAGCCTAATCTTCAAACTTGACAGCATGACCTAACTTCAAGGCACTTATTCTCTGCTTTAATGAAAGCAGAAGTCAAATATTAGATTTTGCTCCCATGCAAGTCGTTGTCTTTCTCCTTCTCTGTACCTGCTTTCTTGCAGACAGTGTACGGGCTGCAACTGACAGCCCATCCAAACTCCTTGTACAGACAGTGCTTTGGCCCAGATGGGTGAGGCCATCCATCACCTCACAAAGAGACAGGCAGTACTGGGTCACACATCCCCAGCACCGGCATGCAGCTTTTGGGCACAGGTACAGAGCAGAGATTTCTGTGTAGGGGACGTGTTTGTGGACAGGTAGTGAAGCAAGCAGAGTTTTCTCCTTAGATGCTATGTGTTGTCTCTCTCAGAAGTATGTTTAGATACTGTTTCTCATTAGCCCATGCATCTCTTCTGGCAGATTTCTGAGAGACGATGCTGCATCAGGAAGGTCCAGGAGATGGCACTCTAAATGCTGGCAGACCACAATCTGAAGGCACTGCTTTATGATAAGCGCATGCCTCTTCCTTTGATCTTCATTGTGACTTTCATCTCAAAGCCTCCCCAGGACAATCTCAAATGATTGATTACATGAGCAAATTGGATGGATAATTGAAATAGTAATTAAAAAGCAGGGCCTGGTCCTTCTCACATTCACAGCTGTGCAAATCAAGAGGAAATCCAAGGAAGTCACTGCAATTATTCCTATTTAAATGCTGTGGAAATGAATTAAGATCAAGGCTACTGTATCTGGGTCTTTTTACATCTGCAAAGGAGCAGTCTAACACTTTTAGAGGTTTTCATGGCTCTAGGAGGTCTTTAACAAAACTACAGAATCACAGAAAATGGAAACTGTGAAACCCACAACAAACCTTCAGAATCAGAGAAAAGTCCAACATCCAGTACTACAATTGTAGTTTTCAAGTGGATGGTGAAAGTGCCACTAGCATTTAAAATAGGAAGATCTGACACCACTGCATATCTTTTTTAATACACATACAATGCCAGTTCTAAGCATGTATTGATGTACAGGAAGGGGAGATAGTTTTGCATTTTTACAACAGATTTGTCCAAATTGTTAGGTTTTCTGCCTAATCTTTTATCAGGAGAAAATGTTTATGGATTATTTGGCAATAGCAGTGAATGTCATTCATTTTTTTAGTATTTTTCCCGTCTGTATAGTGTCATATATATGTATTTCAAGTCCTGCTTTTCTGGTGCAAGGAAAGATACCCACAGCAGTTTCTAATATAAATAGAGAAGGGCTGCATTAACCCCTTGTGTGGAGGTTGCAGTTCATAAATATACATGTGTGCTGAATTTGAACTATGCAATAAGATTGTCCATGCACTTAAAGATTAGCAAATAGAATAGTTTTTTTTTTAATTCAGATTGTAATGACTACTACTACTACAGTTAATCATAAGCATGGATTTTTCAAAGAATGACACAGAGGAAGAGAAAATGCTGTGAGATTTCAATTTTGTGTACTTCAGCTAGAGATCAGTTTATTGAAAGGAGAATCCATCCAGCTGGTCTCCAAAGACAAAGCAGTATCTGGAGACTGCAATGAGAGGCAGCAGCTGGGAAACAGGAGGAAAAAAATGAATAAAGGTCTTTAAAAAAAAATCTGTCACTGCCAACACCTCTGTGATCTTCTTTTTAAGAGTTTAACATGTGATCATGTTAAATTTTCACCAGCCTTTCACCTAGATTGTTTGTGTGTTATATCCAAAACAGTGGAGGGCTTCGTAAGAGCCATCAGTGATTTCATTCAAGGAACATAAAGGCCATGCTTCTGTGTAAAGCAGGCAGAAGGAGGAGGTCAGGCACTTCCCTCCCTTGATTTCCCAACCATTCAGTCATAGCCAGCTCTCCATAGCCCTTGTAAGTGTAGAAACTCAGACCGCACCTCTGAAGTGCAGAGAAAATACAGTTTTCAAGAGAACTTTAGTGCATGAGGAGACCAAGAGAAGCACCGGGTGAGTGCTCCCTAAGGCTGGGTGAGTCCCCTGGTGTTAGGGTGAGCAAGGCTCCTGTACAGCCATTGTGTTCACTATGCTAACACTCACACTTATAAAAGACGACATATTTTTAATTTTCAAACAGAAATTGTGAGTCTGATCAACAGCATAATTTTTGCACTGAAAGAGAAAACTCTGATGTGAGGTAAATAATAGATGTTAATAAATGAAGAAAATGAAATCTTGCCATTTCAATCAACAGTCACAACAGGTACATCTCTATTTTCACAGCAATAATAGGCTTTCGTGGTGATATAAGTGGTTTGCCTCAAAGAGTTGATTGCATATTTTAAGAATAGGTAGGTCAGACCTGCAGAGAGCAAAAGAATGGTAAGCCTGAGTCAGAAACGGCTTTCCTGGAAAAGGAGGACCCTCTGATTTCAAGTCAAATTCAGTGTTGAAGAGAATCTAAATAATTGTGGCACCTTGCCTTACTTCTCAGGAAAATTATAAAAGAGAAAAGTCCTAGAACTTGCTTGATCAGATTGCACCTGACTGGGAGGTAGTTGCCTGCAGACTAGCCATGGAACAGCTCTTTCATAAATAACAACGCTCCAG
Source organism: Aptenodytes patagonicus (assembly GCF_965638725.1). Classification (NCBI taxonomy): domain Eukaryota; kingdom Metazoa; phylum Chordata; class Aves; order Sphenisciformes; family Spheniscidae; genus Aptenodytes; species Aptenodytes patagonicus. Next base: position 58,117,570 of record NC_134982.1, read on the forward strand.
TCAAAATGCATGTAGCAGAAACCATACGTGTTAAGCAAACAACATATGTCTCTAACTAGGTATTGGTACTTGAAAGTAAAAATAAAACTCTTTCACATATTTCCACAAGGAGATTTCTATCATGATACTCTTTTAAACTGAAAGATATATAGTAGTTCATACTGCTTCTGCATTCAGATAGGCACAAGAAAAGTTGGTGAGCAGTGCGAGGATTTATAGGACTTGGCAGTCTAGTTGAGGGAGGCATAAGGGTTATGACTTTTGCTCTTGACACTGACACTGTTTTGTTAAATGATTTTAGTTATTTCACATGCCTCTCCACATCTTTGCCACCTGTTGTGCCCTTTACATATTTATATTGCAAGCTGCTGAGAGACCTGATGAACATCATCCACTAACCACAGGCTCTCTCTGCTGACTGGCTGATCTTCACTGACAGACAGGTCAGGGAGGAGCTTGGTGCTTTGTCTTGTTTTGTGTATGTTTACAGCCTCCCGATACACCCATGACATAAGTTATATTAGCTCAACCAGTTAAGCTAAGTGCACTGAATTGCCAATTCTAGCCAAACCTTCCCCGGAAATGCAAAGCACAGTTGCCAGTTCATTCAATATCTTGTCTTCATAAAATGTTTTGAGGTGCTAGGATGGCAGCCAAAGTGGTGCTCCTACAGTTAATGAGATACCACCTGCAGAAAGCAGTAATTCTTGAACTTAGGCCCTTCAAGAACTTGTGGGCAACTAGCTCTCTACCTGCTATTAAAAAATTAAAAGGATTTGTTCAAGACAAAACTGAAGCCAGCTTCTTTTGGGGGTCAAATACATTTAGTACAATCTCATCATAATTGAGAAATTTAAAATGGAAAGATGGAGCTAGAGGCCCACAAACCCATCTCTCTGCTTGGCATTGCATCCTCTCCCCAGGGTTTGCAATGTATTGCAGAGGCTTCTGCTAAACAAACATAGTATTCCTCACACACCTGGGGAAGAGTTCTTGGATGGGAGGTCTCTGCACAGACTGAGCCATTGACTGGGGAGCTGGCATTTGTTCACCCTTCCTTCTAATTATAAATAGTGTGCTGTCCAGACACACACAGCTTTAACACACAGCACAACCCAGCTTCCTCTCCTTCTAAGGAGGGAAAGATGCAAACACCCCCTCATCACTTGCAGCCCTCCCCCAAAAGGGAGGTAGCACTCTACTTTTTCCCAAGGACTAACTATGGGGGGAAGCAAGAGGGGGCAGTTGCTTAGAGAGAGGCAGCTGCAGCAAAGCTCTAGCCTTAAGGTTGTGTGGGCTGATCCTTGCTAAGGGATGCAGCAAAAGCAGTGAGTGTAAACACTACCCATGGCCAAACTGGCCTGTATGCAAATAAGACAATGCTGTTGTCTTAATGCACCAACAGCCCAGTGAGTGCATTGTCTAAGGTCTATTTCCTCATTGTCAAAGGACTCTGTGAGGTTGGTCCAGCTCCCTGAGGGGCAGAGTCTTGCAAAGTATAATAAAACCTTTGCTGAAGGGGCAAGCACTCCTTCAGGGATCAGGGATAGCAGCCAACAGAAGCAGTGGGAGCTGCTGTACACAGCTAAATAAAAAATGTCTAATTTGCTTGACCCAACTTTCCTATGGTTGCACTCATTTGTGAATAGCCATCATTCCCTTTCTGTTGCTGCCATATGGGCACTGCTGAGGCTGCCTGGAAGGACTTCCTGCCCCTCTGTGGGCACTTAGCCTCACCAGTCCCTCTGCTGCTGCTGGCAGCCCGGTGTAAGCATGCAGGAGTCTAGGAACCCCCCTGAATACCAGGTGACAGAAGTTAAGGATGATGCCTGTCTAACATGGATTGCAATGCCTCTGCCTGGCATCTGGCACCATGCATGGCTGTTAGTTCAGGGCCCCTCCTGCAGTGTCACCCAGTGTCTATGTGATATTCTAGTAGACACTTCCCTGTGCCAGTAAGAGTACAAGGACTCAGATCCCAGCTTTGCTCACAGCTTTTTATTTATAGAGACAGGAGAGTAAAATGAATGTTGCGGTTTACTTTCCCTTATTTCTTTGTACTTACAATTCACCCAATAAAATGAAGGTGCACTTTTCTGACTCCTGAGACCAGCACATGGGTTTTGGGTGCAAATTCACTGTTTCTACCTTGCTTTCCTGAGACTGATTTCAGTCAACAGCAGGAGTGAGAACAACAGGAGCACCTCCTTGGAGTGGGTCAGCCCTAGACATTACACTGGTACTGTACTCACTGCAGCCCATTCTTTCTAGGTCTCTTCTTCAATTTGCAAAATTTCTCCAGCATATATCTAAGAAGTAAGGGATATGCCAGCACTTTATCAACACCATAATAATTGGCTTATCCAAAGCCACCTGGGGAGACCAAAAATCATATAGGTGATGTAGTGCATGATGACAGGAGAAGGTGCAAGAATTATTTACCATCCCTTCCCTATACATACTTCAGCTTCAGAGGATTCCATCCTAATTATTTCATATATTTATATCTTTTTCTAAAGGAATATTCGGTAGTATTTTTAACAGTGATACATGCTAAAACAACTCACTATCAATGGAGGTGCAACAAGTCTACGGACTGCCTGTAAAGATAAAACCAACTTGCTTATACCTAGAAATGGTCCATTATAAGTGTGTGTCTTTCTATGTTTGCAAATACAAAAATCAATGGAACCCTGATATTTGTAGGAATAAAAGCTCAACACTCACATCTTCAATCTAAGTTTAGTATACCATTTCAACCAGGGTAAAATGGTGAGGGGCAGGAATTAAGATCTCATGCAGCATCCCAGAGCAAATCCTTAAGCTTCCTGCCTTGTTTCCAGAAAGGGATCTAGTGCATGGTTTGGATGACAGAAGGGAAGAAGTTGGTCTTTCCAGAGGGCTACTTAAGTAAGCCCCCCACCCATGCCCCCTGTGCAGATGGAAAAATCTAAGGAGAAATCCAAAGGGGCTCCTGGTGCCTTTTCCTGTCATGCTCGTGGACAGCATGACATACCTACCATACCCACAGCTTACCTTTGGATATGATATTTCATTCCGTGGGTAGACTGAAGGCATCATGGTGCAGTTGCAGGACTGGGAAAATGGTGTTCTTCTCCCATTTGCACACACAGTGGTCTCAGAAACTGCGGTTACAGGTATGGCAGGTGGCCGCTTTCTCAGTGCTTTGTGCTGAGAACTGAGGAACAGTCGTATGAGACTGCTGCAGTACAGCAGAGCAGCCAGGGCTCTGGAAAGTAGAAATTTCCGTGCTTACTGTTGACAGACAGTCCAGCTTGCCTTGGATTTTCATTGCAACAGCTTTCGCTGCTGTAAGCTGTGAAGAAAAGTGCAGGGGCTTCACATCGTGACACTCTCAGATAATCTGCCTAGCATAAGGTTCATCCTAACCACTTATGGTGAGGTTGGTTTAAGTCTTAAAGTATGGTGTTTAGTATCCCTGTGCTCTCAGCACTCTATCACAGTCATTAACTGGAACAACTACAGATGATAAAATTACATACAATTTACCTCTATTGGCAATCCTCAGTACCAGTAATGACATCTTTATGCTGTTCTTCATCCATTTTGAAATTTGCTATCTGTCACTGTTGCATAGAAATTAATCATACAGAAATATGTTTTTATGGGTATGAATTTATCTATATGGAGAAGAACGAATGCTCTGTATAGAATGTCTTGAAAAGAAAACATTAAAAAGTGTTTTAGAAAGATAAAGACATCATCTTTTAAAATAGTGACAAATGATGTTATGTGTTTCAAAGTATTCTTTCTTCACATTTTCCTGATCTTTCATCATCCCAGATGTATAACTCTCTACCTCTATACAGTACCAAGTACCCTTGGGAGCCCTTTTGGAAGATCTGCAGGGCATTCAGGTTTCATAGTGTCATACAAAGATTCCATCTTTAGGAAGCTGTATCCAATTTGAAAACTTTCTGATGATATTTGGCATGTTTTTCTGAGCAGGGAAAATGTGTCTGAATGTTAACTAGGAAGCTGCTTTGCTCTATAGTGTTCGGTACTCACTGGGCTAGAGCAATGGTGGAGGATATCCACTCCTAGGCATCTCATCCCAGCCAAAAGAGAGAGATCACCTACTCAAGAGCTGAGTGGCAGTCAGAGCCTGTGCAAGATGCCCTGGAGATCTTCCTCTCCTTCCATGGCCTATACATGAGTTAACTTAGGTGAAGCTGCCATTCCCTGAGTTGTGTTTCTGAGCTATGATTCGTTTCTCTGTATCCAGCACTGGTATTGATGTTGATCCAAACAAAAATCGTCCATGCCTGAAAGCTGTAACCTTGGGATACCTGGTGTCAGTGACACTGAATCAATAACACTAGTGGACAACTGTCCTTTCCTCTAACTGGGGAACTGCAGAAGACATTGTACTCCTTAGTCACAAAGGGTTTTTAAGTCACCAGACAAAGACCAAATTTTGCACCTCTTTCTTTGACACATGCTGGGGCAGAAGGCGAACTGTCAGATTAACAATGTCACTGCAGAGATAATATAGTGCAGTAAAAATGAAATAGCCTTTATAGGGACTGACAGTGCATTTTTTAAAAGCTTTTTTTAAAGACTAGAAAGAACATCAAAAGCATCTTAGAAAACTCCTGAGGCATTTGATTTGTGGAACAGCTCCAGAGAGATGCAACAGCCAGATATTGGCTGTGGCTAGAAAACAAAACGGACTCTGTAACAAGCTTTATTTCTACTTCCAGGAAAAGTCTGGAATGAAGTCAGTTACCTTCAAGGAAAAAGACTGCTACATGGTACAGGTAACCCTGGCAGCTTTTGGGAAGCAAATTCTCTGTGTGGAAAGGCATGTTCCCAACTGCTCCCCCCAGAAACACAGCCCCAGACAGGGGAACGTTCACAGCACTGAGAATGTGGCCACCAGTTAGTCCATCAATGGTATATCCATGGGGCAGCCCAGTTGGTTGATTAGCAGTGAAACAGCTGAGGAGAAACACTACCAGAAGGGCACATCAATACAGCAACTGAAATCCTGCTGCCAGCAAAGAAAGCCATTGCGGTCAGAAGGAGGAGAAATCCCACAAGGGATATGGTGAACAGTGGATGCCAGTGGGTTCTTGAAGCTGTTTGGACTGTAAGATCTACCAGCTCCAGAAGAGAGAACTACAGGGTGGAGCCAGTCTTTAGGAAGAGCCTTGGAAGGACTGGGCTAGAGGAGTAACAGGTAGCAAAATGGTTTCCAGCTCATACAGAGGTGACTGGAGAGGAGCCTGGTTGACAGAGTCCCTTGGGAGGCAGTCCTGAGGGGCAAAGGAGTCCAGGAAGGCTGGACATTCTTCAAGAAGAAAATCTTAAAGGCGCAGGAGCAGGCTGTCCCCATGTGCTGAAAGACAAGCCAGCACGGAAGACGACCAACCTGGCGGAACAGAGAGCTTTGGCTGGAACTCAGGAAAAAAAGGAGAGTTTATGACCTTTGGAAGAAGGGGCAGGCAAGACAGGAGGACTACAAGGATGTGGTGAGGTTATGCAGAGAGAAAACTAGAAGGGCCAAAGCCCAACTAGAACTTAATCTGGCCACTGCCATAACAGACAATAAAAAATCTTTCTGTACATACATTAGCAACAAAAGGAGGGCTAAGGAGAATCGCCATCCTTTATTGGATGCGGGGGGAAACATAGTGACAAAGGATGAGGAAAAGGCTGAGGTACTTAATGTCTTCTTCGCCTCAGTCTTCAATAGTAAGACCAGTTGTTCTCAGGGTACCCGGCCCTCTGAGCTGGAACACAGGGATGGGGAGCAGAATGAAGCCCCCATAATCCAAGGGGAAATGGTTAGCGACCTGTTACACCACTTAGACACACACAAGTCTATGGGGCCAGATGGGATCCACCCAAGGGTACTGAGGGAGCTGGTGGAAGTGCTCACCAAGCCACTTTCCATCATTTATCAGCAGTCCTGGCTAACCAGGGAGGTGCCAGTTGACTGGAGATTAGCAAATGTGACACCCATCTACAGAAGGGCCAGAAGGAGGATCCAGGGAACTACCGGCCTGTTAGTCTGACCTCAGTGCCAGGGAATGTTGTAGAGCAGATCATCTTGAATGCCATCACACGGCACAAATGGGACAACCAGGTGATCAGGCCCAGCCAGCATGGATTTATGAAAGGCAGGTCCTGTTGACTAACCTGATCTCCTTCTATGACAAGGTGACCTGCTTAGTGGATGAGGGAAAGGCTGTGGATGTTGTCTACCTAGACTTTAGTAAAGCCTTGACACCGTTTCCCACAGCATTGTCCTGGAGAAACTGGCTGCTCATGGCTTGGACGGGTGTACTCTGCGCTGGGTAAAAAACTGGCTGAATGGCTGGGCCCAAAGAGTTGTGGTGAATGGAGTTAAATCCAGTTGGCGGCCAGTCACAAGTGGTGTTCCCCAGGGCTCAGTATTGGGGCCAGTTCTGTTTGGTATCTTTATCAACGATCTGGACAAGGGGATCGAGTGCACCCTCAGTAAGTTTGCAGATGACACCAAGTTGGGCGGGAGTGTTGATCTGCTTGAGGGTAGGAAGGCTCTGCAGAGGGACCTGGACTGGCTGGATCGATGGGCCGAGGCCAATTGTGTGAGATTCAACAAGGCCAAGTGCCGGGTCCTGCACTTCAGCCCCAACAACGCCATGCAGCGCTACAGGCCTGGGGAAGAGTGGCTGGAAAGCTGCCCAGCAGAAAAGGACCTGGGAGTATTGGTTGACAGCCGGCTGAACATGAGCCAGCAGTGTGCCCAGGCGGCCAAGAAGGCCAATAGCATCCTGGCTTGTATCAGAAATAGCATGGCCAGCAGGAATAGGGAAGTGATTGTCCCCCTGTACTCAGCACTGGTGAGGCCACACCTCAAATACTGTGTTCAGTTTTGGGCCCCTCACTACAAGAAAGATATCGAGGTGCTGGAGCGTGTCCAGAGAAGGGCAACAAAGCTGGTGAAGGGTCTAGAGCACAAGTCCTATGAGGAGCGGCTGAGGGAGCTGGGGTTGCTTACCCTGGAGAAAAGGAGGCTGAGGGGAGACCTCATTGCTCTCTACAGCTACCTGAAAGGAGGTTGTAGCGAGGTGGGTGTTGGTCTCTTCTCCCAAGTAACAAGCGATAGGACGAGAGGAAGTAGCCTCAAGTATGCCAAGGGAGGTTTAGACTAGATATTAGGAAAAATTTCTTCACTGAAAGGGTTATCAAGCATTGGCACAGGCTGCCCAGGGAAGTGGTTGAGTCACCATCCCTGGAGGTATTTAAAAGACGTGTAGATGTGGTGCTTAGAGGCATGGATTTAGCAGTGTTAGGTTAACAGTTGGACTTGATAATCTTAAGGGTCTTTTCCAACCTAAACAATTCTATGATTCTATGATTCTATGACCTTGCAGAAGGGAGAGTGAAATTGCAGTGACCAAGAAGGCGGGGTGGAAATCACCAACCATGAACCAAAGAACAGAGAAACACTGTCCTTTCTTCCTGGGCCCCAGCCCATGAGGCTGGAGAGAGAAAATGAAATGCAGCTTGTCGTGTCTGGAGACAGATGACAGAGGGTCTGGCAGGCCAAGTCTCCTGGTTCTGAATTAAATACAACTGCGAGCCTTCTGCATGCTGAGCACAGATCTCCTTCCCACAGCTTAGGTTGCCCCATCCCTGCCAGACACCAAGCACAAGCAGCCCCCACTTGAGAGGAGGCAAGCAGCAGCACAGATGAGGGGTGGAGTCTGGATCCACATGAGAGGCTGGCATTGGCAGACTGACATTGAGCCCTGCTGTGAAACTGAAGTCTGCATCTCATTGAGCAGTTATGACTCTCAGTGTGCATTTCTGGAAGCAGAGCTGAAGCATCCTGCCAGCATGATGTTCAGCAGCAGCAGCATGATGCTCTGGGGCACTGGAAGTCAGGCTGTAAGTATGAAGGGTATCCCACCGGACTGTGTCTCTCCTGTCATGTAACAGATAGTTATGCTTACTGTCTGTATCAGTTTGCTCTTCAATCCCATCCCCTGGAGGTCTTATCACCTTCTGTGACTCTATGTCTGCACCGGGAGCAGGGGAAAGTTGTGGCTTTCCTTCTTCCCAACCTGGTTTGCTCCTTCAAGCTGCCCAAAGTGCTTACACTTTGGGAAACCCTGGCCAAGGGGTAGGAAGACTAGCATTGTGTCTTGGCTTGGGAGGAAGCACTAAATCCAGCAAGGTTCAGAAGCACTTGTCTCAGTTGACTGGAAGCAGAAAGGCTGGAAACCTACCCTAATTTACTCCTTTCAGCTTGCTACATTTAAGACCCACTCCTGCAAGAAGGTTGCTGTGGACATTGTCTATTTATATTATGTATACATATGTTATAATGTTATGAATATGCTGAAGCCAGTGAGATAAAATCTCTGAGAAAGAACTTCTTGCTTTTGCTAAGAACACAGTGTAATAACATTATGGTGTTTTACACAGTTACACAATGTCAAGCTTTACTGCCCGAATGTCTCTCTCACTTCTCCTGCTTAATCAATAGTGATATTCACCAAGGATCATCAGAAATCCTTCCTCAGTCCAAACAGCAGTAACATTAGTCAGACTGATGAGACACATGTTTTGTGTGATGCCATGGTCTTCACATAGGATTTGAGACCACAGCAGTTTGTGTTCAGCTCCTGGCCTGTTCTCATAAGCTCGAACTAGGGTGAAATTTTACCAGATGTATTGATTCTTAAAATTTCCTATCTGTCTGTCTGTCTACCCATATACAAATATGTGCTTATATCCACAGCTAGGGTACAGATTGGGCAGAGGCAGTAAACTGTCTGACAAGACGCTCTGTGCTTTAAGGAGCTTCCTTAAGGAGTAGGTGATGTCCTCAGCTGCAATAAATCAGTCCCATTCCCCTGCAGTCAGCTGAGCAGCTCTGGAGAAGCAATGGTGTAAACCCTGCTTGAACCCAATCCCAGACCCATGCTGGTGGTGCTGGCTGTGGACCAGATGAGCTGCCAGTGCCAGGGCAGCACTGCTGAAGTGAGTGGAGCTGTGTCAGTTTATATCAGCTGCGCACATGGCCCAGGGCACTCTCTCATCCCATAGCACAGGAAAACGTATCTCGATGTGGAGATAAGCCAGAGACCATGGAGCTTGTGACAGGTAGAATATGCTCTCACCAAGTTTTGTCCCCTCTCTTTACTGCTTGAGGTATGTATCTTAAAAAGCTGATAGCTCTGAAGCTTTGTTACAGGTTCAGCAGCCCTCTCTGTTCATTAGTGTCTTTCTGGGAAGAAGGGGAATTTTCCAAAATGTTTTGGTCTCTGGGAAGTGAACGCAGAATTTGCTAGGTTTTCTCCTTTCATGTCCCTAATCCTGCTGCCACTGAAGCCATCTGGCAGACTGCCACTGTCCACAGGAGTGGGCAGGACCACATTTGCTGAGGTGGGCTTTGGGACACGTGGTCCAACAGCTATACACAGAAGCCAAGAGAGTAACCTCATCGTGTACCGCATACCATTTTTGGGGTCAGAAAGAAGGTTTTCCTTGTATGCTGTTGGCATGACCTATACAAGGCCTTTGTCCTCTCACAATAAGATAGCAAATGTGTCCGGAGTCAAAAGCAGAGAGGATGGGGCGGCTGGTCTAATCCAGTCCAGCAGAGCTTTTGTGCCCCTGGCTCTGAACAGTGTGAGATTGACAGGCAATCCCACCTGCATCCCTGCTCTGAATGAGAAGCTGCTTTTGAGCCTCCCATTGCAGCTAAAGGAGGATTTTAGCTATGTAGAAAATGTCCCCTCTTCACTCGATTTCTTTCCTCTCACTCTTTGTTTCTCTCCTTGACACAAGACATGATCAATACTTAATTTCTCTCCTTATTACACTCACCACTGCAGCTCTGGCTTTGTTACCATTGTTTCTGTCTTTTACTCCTGGCCAAAAATCAGGGGATATTTTGCAAAGGACATTTTTGAAGTCCACTCTCCCATTTTCCCCTCTTCCTCCCTTGAAAATTCTGAAAAGCCCCAGCTCTCCCTAAATAACCCCCCTCCCTGCACCTCAGTGAGCTGGGCTGTTTTTCTCACAGCAAAGCCCAGGCAATGAATCACAATGGTGAGAATTGGCACAACAAAAGCACTGACTTCAGTTTATGTCAATTGCAGACACAGTCTGATAAAACAAACGGGGCTTCCCAGGTGAGGGGAGCGGTGGGTAGAAACATTTGTCTGACATAAGCTAGGCAGCTATCTGCCTGTTGGGCTAATCATCTGGAGTGTTGCTGGATGATCATTATTTATAAGAACAGCACAATACTGTGACAAAAGGGTAGCCTGTCAGAGCTTGTACATTTCCAGGTGGCCTGCTGAGTGTCAGACTCTGCTTTCTGCTCTGGAGAAGTATCCTGCTGCCTAAAGATGGTGCTGACTCACTTTTTTTTCCCTCTAAGTAACAAAAGTGAGAGGTGAACCTTTTTTCCCCCCTCCCACTTCTTTTGACCTCTTTGGCCCTTGCTATAGATGGTTTCATTAGTCGTGCTCTGCAATTATGTCTTCATAAACATGTGTGCTTATAAAAGTGTGTTCACCCTTTCACTCCATCATGCACAGGTTATTTGCATACTGGGATTTCAGGGATTTTCCCCCTTAAAGTGTTTTTCCAGGGCTCATATCTGGATGAATTGAGCTGTGGGGAGATGAATAGTTTATTTTTCAAAAGCTTAAAAGAGTTCAGTTAATCTTCTTATAGGCTTTTAATGGCGTTTTTGAATCAACATAGTGATTTAACTACGCAGCTAAGCTTCATGTAATTCTTTGTCAGTTCTGAAATATTTAAAGTTTCTTTATTTAACAAGGAAAAATTTATATTAGCAATATGGAATAATGGAAGTGAATCCAAAATATTACATGGTATTTTGGTCTCCAGGAGGTACAAATCAGAAGACAGACTGATTTCCACCAGCTAAACTATTTGCTCCATTGGATGTCTCCTTGTAATAGGCTGAGTCAAAGGCTCAGAAGCACAAACTGATGAAATTCAGAAAATAACAAGAAAAGTGGAATGAAAAACCTGCCTGGAGAGAAAAGGTTTAGGAAAAATCATTCTGGTACATTGAGAAGGAGCTAAAGTAGAGACAGTGGCAATACTTTCCAAGTAGTACAAACTGGGGGGGGTGGGGACAGGAGTACTGGAGAGAGTATGTTACATGACCTACTGTTGATGGACCTGTAGACTTCACCAGCTGCCTTCATAGTTTTGTCTCAGCTTCCTTGGGCTGCCAATGTGGATCTCACCTCCTCTTAATGCATTGTAAACATGGAGAAAGGTTTGGGGACACACTTCTCCCTCCCCCTTGCTCCCTGCAATCTGGCCATGAGGAATGGGAAGGAAATTGTGAAATGTCTGATCCACCAGAAACATCTCAAAGGCATGGGCCAAAGAGAGAAGACACAAACACAAACTCCCTTGTCAACTTTCTCAACAGTAAACCTCCTCTTAGCTTCTGCTCTTCATAACTTTGGCATCATCTTTATCCTCTAGTTGTCTCCCTTCCTGCAAAGCTGTCTCTCTTCACTCATTTCATGCTCATCAGCCACACATTTTATTCTGCTGAAGGGCTCACTTGTCAGTTTACTTCTTCTTGTATCTGCTATTCCAATTTATATACAAGTTTGGGAATAGCATGAAAAAGTTGTATGTGATGAGAATTTGAAACTCTTAAAGCTGGAAAAATAAGAAAAATGAAGAAAGGAGATAATAATATAACATAAAACAATGAATCAGGTTTCAGGCTGCACATGCTGTCACTCTTCTCCTTCCAGATCAGACAAACGAGGCCCACTGGAGCACCTTTAAAACTGCTTATGGGGGATGGAGCCTGTGGTACTCATTGTTGCAAGACATTGTGGGATCTAATCATGTTGTGAGGCCACGAGTCAAAGTATTTATGGCTCAGATTTTCAAAGGAATATAGGACAGCTGGAGAATTAGCATGCATTTATTTCAGTTGGAAGGAGGTGTCAAAATCCTTTAAGTCAGTTTTCTTTTTTTTGCTTTTGTTTCGTGGACCTCTCACTTTCCAGTGGAAGTGAACATTTTTTGAAATTTCACATATTTCAACCAATATGTAGCTAACTTCAATCTCTTGATGATATAAATACTCAGTGATTACTCTGAATTTAAAATGTCATAAAGAGCTGTTACAGCCTGGTATTTTGGGATTTGGTTAATCACTTCCAAAGAAATGGCTGAGATTGCTCTTCTGAAATTCTTTGAGTTGCCTCAAAGGCTGTTTCAGTCACAGGTTGTCTTAAGGATCCAGGATAGGACAATATTTCTTCTCCATTGAGATACTGTGGCTGAAAGTTAACATTTAGAGAAGCGTGTGTAAATTGTGAATTCAGGATTGAATTGCCCATCACTGGATCACTGAAGTAATTGCTCAGCTGTCAGGTTGGAGCCAGAATTGTAATCTCCATTACTGGTTTCCATAGGTAGCCATTCCCGTTGTTTATTTCAGGAAAGTGGTGGTGAAACTGACATTTGGGCTCTGACAAACATCCCTTTATTTTCCCTGTTGCAAGGTTCAGGATCTGACAGATCATTTTCAGCCACAAAATGGTTCTGGGTTTCCAGTGTGTCAGGATCTTCTCTCACTTGAGAAGCACAGAGTTGGAGGATGTTGAGGAAGGCCTCAGTTTTAACATGTTCACTGAAAGCTATTATGTTCATTCCAGTCCATTAAGTCATGGGAAATCTCAGGAAAGAAAGCAGTTCTGCACCTGCATTTGCAGGTGACACACTGTTTTTAGAGTGTCTGAGAAAATAAAACCAAACCAAACCACGCTGCTCTAAAACTTCCTGATTGCAGTTGAGGAAAAAGATATTTTTCTACCCAACATCCACTGCTTCTCAGTGGGAATAAACTAACTTCACTTGTTTGCTCCCTTTTTCATTGTCCAAAGATAAATATATGTATGTCTATACTGCGTGGGCTTTATTAAAGTCAGGCATTTACAAAACATTGTGTAAAACAGTAAACCTTAATAATTACTGTGTATGAGTAGTGCCAACATATTGGAGCCTTCCCTAACTCACTCCCCAATGTGCCCCCAAAGCTCTTTTCCCAGGTGCTTTTTTCCCAGTTACACTAGCTGTGCAAATCCTGGACTCGTTTGTATTATCTTCCTGTAGGAAGCAATGCACTGAGTGTATAATCCTTTGAATATCTTCAACTATTTCTTCAATTCCAAGGCATGTATTAGATCAAGTTCTGTGACTACTTTTTATTTCAGTGTTACTGTTATTGTGCTTCTCATTGCAGGGAGCGAGAAGCGTTCAGCAGTTGTGGGAAGCTTTGCAGCCTTTGCTTGACTTATTCTGAAAGATATGTTTTAGCATTCACAGCAATAAATGAATGGATGACTTTCCCAGTTGTTACGCTTTTGATTTACATGTCGAACTTCAAAAGTTTTGTCTTGGAAGTAAGAGTTGTTTGATTTAGGATGGCAAGAAAGATTGGCTTGTTTCACCCATTCATTGGTCATGTCTTTGTAACAAAACACATAATGAGATGACTGATGACCCAGTCATAGAATCATAGAATCATAGACTAGTTTGGGTTGGAAGGGACCTTTAAAGGTCATCTAGTGCAATCCCCCTGCTGTGGGCAGGGACATCTTCAACTAGATCAGGTTGCTCAGAGCCCCGTCCAACCTGACCTTGAATGTTTCCAGGGATGGGGCACCCACAGCTTCTCTGGGCAACCTGTTCCACTGTTTCACCACCCTCACCGTAAAAAATTTCTTCATTATATCTAGTCTAAATCTGCCCCCCTTTAGTTTAAAGCCATTCCCCCTTGTCCTGTCACAACAGGCCCTGCTAAAAAGTCTGTCCCCATCTTCTTTATAAGCCCCCTTTAAGTACTGATAGGCTGCGGTAAGGTCTCCCCAGAGTCTTGTCTTCTCCAGGCTGAACAACCCCAACTCCATCAGCCTGTCTTCATAGGAGAGGTACTCCAGCCCTCTGATCATCTTTGTGGCCCTCTTCTGGACCCACTCTAACTGGTCCATGTCCTTCTTATGTTGGGGGACCCAGAGCTGAACGCAGTACTTCAGGTGGGGTCTCACAAGAGCCGAGCAGAGGGGGAGAATCACCTCCCTCGACCTTCTGGTCACGCTTCTTGTTTTGCAGCCCAGGACGTGGTTGGCCTTCTGGGCTGCAAGTGCACATCGCTGGGTCATGTTGAGCTTCTCATCAACCAACACCCCCAAGTCCGTCCCCTCAGGGCTGCTCTCAGTCCATTCTCCGCCCAGCCTGTATTTGTGCTTGGGGTTGCCCCAGCCCATGGGCAGGACCTTGCACTTGACCTTGTTGAACTTCATGAATTTCACACAGGCCCACCTCTCAAGGCTGTCAAGGTCCCTCTGGATGGCAACCCTTCCCTCCAGCATGTCAAACATACCATGCATCTTGGTGTCGTCGGCAAACTTGCTGAGGATGCTCTCAATCCCACTGTCCCTGTTGCCGACAAAGATGTTAAACAGTGCTGGTCCCAATAGCGACCCCTGAGGAATGCCACTCGTCACTGGTCTCCACTTGGACATCGAGCCGTTGACCACAACTCTTTGAGTATGACCATCCAGCCAATTCCTTATCCACTGAGTGGTTCAGCTGTCAAATCCGTGTCTCTCCAATTTAGAGACAAGGATGCCATGTGGGACAGCGTCAAATGCTTTGCACAAGTCCAGGTAGATGACGTCAGTTGCTCTTCCCTTATCCACCAACACTGTAACCCCGTGATAAAAGGCCACCCAATTTGTCAGGCACGATTTGCCCTTAGTGAAGCCATGTTGGCTGTCACCAATCACCTCCTTATTTTTTATGTGCCTTAGTATAGTTTCCGGGAGGATCTGCTCCATGATCTTCCCAGGCACAGAGGTGAGACTGACTGGCCTGTAGGGTCTTCCTTTTCTCCCTTTTTAGAAATGGGGGTTATGTTTCCCCTTTTCCAGTCAGTGGGAACTTCACCAGTCTGCCGCGACTTCTCAAATACGATGGATAGTGGCTTAACAACTTCATCTGCCAGTTCCTTCAGGACCCGCAGATGGATCTCATCAGGTCCCATGGATTTGTGCACCTTCAGGTGCCTTAGATGGTCTCAAACCTGATGTTCTCCCGCAGTGGGCGGCTCTTCACTCTCCCAGTCCCCACCTTTGTCTTCTGCGGCTTGGGCTGTGAGGCTCGAGCACCTGCCGCTGAAGACCAAGGCAAAAATGCCATTGAGTACCTCAGCCTTCTCCATATCCCGGGTAACCAGGTCTCCCATTTTGTTGTGGAGAGGGCCCACATTCTCCCTCGTCTTCCTTTTGTCCCCGATGTACCTATAGAATCTTTTCTTGTTGCCCTTGATGTCCCTGGCCAGACTTAATTCTATCAGGGCTATAGCTTTCCTAACCTGATCCCTGGCTGCTCGGACAATTTCTCTGTATTTCTCCCAGGCTACCTGTCCTTGCTTCCACCCTCTGTAGGCTTCCTTTTTGTGTTTGAGTTTGTCCAGGAGCTCCTTGTTCACCCACGCAGGCCTCCTGGCATTTTTGCCTGACTTCCTCTTTGTTGGGATGCATCGCTCCTGAGCTTGGAGGAGGTGATCCTTGAATATTACCCAGCTTTCTTGGTCCCCTCTTCCCTCCAGGGCTTTGTCCCATGGCACTCTACCAAGCAGATCCCTGAAGAGGCCAAAGTCTGCTCTCCTGAAGGCCAGGGTAGTGTCCTGGTTTCAGCAGGGATAGAGTTAATTTCCTTCCTAGTAGCTGGTACAGTGCTGTGTTTTGGATTTAGGGTGAGAACAATGTTGATAACACACCGATGTTTTAGTTGTTGCCAGGTAGTGTTTACACTAGTCAAGGACTTTTCAGCTTCCCATGCTCTACTGACTGAGAAGGCTGGAGGTGCACAAGAAGCTGGGAGGGGGCACAGCCAGGACAGCTGACCGAAACTGGCCAAAGGGATATTCCATACCATGTGACGTCATGCTCAGTATATAAAGCTGGGGGAAGAAGAAGGAAGGGGGGGACGTTTGGAGTGATGGCGTTTGTCTTCCCAAGTAACCGTTACGCGTGATGGAGCCCTGCTTTCCTGGAGATGGCTGAACACCTGCCTGCCCATGGGAAGTAGTGAATGAATTCCTTGTTTTGCTTTGCTTGCATGTGTGGCTTTTGCTTTCCCTATTAAACTGCCTTTATCTCAACCCATGAGTTTTCTCACTTTTACCCTTCCGATTCTCTCCCCCATCCCACCGGGGGGGAGTGAGCGAGCGGCTGCGTGGTGCTTAGTTGCCGGCTGAGGTTAAACCACGACAGGTAGTGAGCTTGCTGTGCACCCTCCTCGGTGCCCTCAGGATCCTGAACTCCACCATCTCAAGGTCACTGCAGCCAAGACTGCCTTTGACCTTTACATCCTGAATGAGCCCCTCCTTGTTGGTGAGTACGAAGTCCAGCATAGCACCTCTCCTCGTTGGCTCCTCTACCACTTGGAGAAGGAAGTTATCATCAACACATTCCAGGAACCTCCCGGATTGCTTATGCCCTGCTGTGTTGTCCCTCCAACAGATATCGGGGTGGTTGAAGTCCCCCATGAAGACCAGGGCTTGTGAGCGTGGGGCTGCTCCTATCTGTCTAGAGAGGGCCTCATGCGCTAGGACTTCCTGGTCGGGTGGCCTGTAGCAGATCCCCACCGTAATGTCACCTGTCCCTGCCTTCCCTTTAATTCTGACCCACAAGCTCTCGGTCGGCTCCTCATCCATCCCCAGGCAGAGCTCCATGCACTCCAGCTGGTCATTGACATAGAGGGCGACACCCCCTCCTCATCTCCCCTGCCTGTCCTTCCTAAAGAGCCTGTATCCTTCCATCCCAACACTCCAATCATAGGAGCCATCCCACCACATCTCCGTGATGCCAATAAGGTCATAGCCCTGCAGGCGTGTGCATGTCTCTAACTCGTCTTGTTTGTTCCCCATGCTACATCAGTGAAGTTCACGGTCCCAGTGAACTTTTCTGTATGCCACATGTGTTGTGTCTTTGTGCTTTCCTTTGAATTTGTACAACATGGACCCAAGGGCATTCTTTTGATACTTCCTGCTACCTGGAACTTTAAAGTTATTTTTCTGACCTATTTAGTCAGCATAGGTTGCTAAATCTTGTCATCAACTGAACCTGAAACATCTCACAGTTCTGAGTTTGGGTTTTATGCTCCTGCTTTTAGAAATCCTTGCACTAGATTGTAAACACTAGAAACACAGGGAAAAAAAAATGTTTAAAAAGGAATTTGTTTTGAAAAGGGGTGGATGTGACTAGTAGTATTGGGATTACTTTAGAAAATGAGGAGGTCAGCACAACAGCACTGCAGTCAGGAATGTGATACCAGCTGCCAAATCATCAGAGGTGCTGGCCAGAAAAATGTTGGATGGTTTTGGATGTCCAAGTCTAGCTGCTTCTGCACTTTGTACCTGTAAAGACAGGGAAGATGGTGGTGTTATACAAAGTGGGAAGACAACCAAGGGAGGGGAAGAAGATATGGCTACCTTATTGACACTGGCTTTCACTGTAATTGCTGCCATTTGACCATTTCTACCTTGATGAGGAAGCACTTTGAATAGCAGAAATTTTCAGGAGTATGAGGTGCCCGAGGACTCTTCAGTGCCAGACAGGGCTTCTTTTAAAATAGGTGTGAGGTCTTCTATGTATTTTGGGCAGTAAGCATATGGATATGAGGTACAGGATCTCCTGCAGTTTGTGTTATGTCACAAAGCTGAACTTGTGGTTTCTACTGAACTTTCATGTGCTTTTTAAGGATCCTCAGTGTCCTACAGCCTATTGCAAGTTAAAACCTCTATACAGGTGAAGAACATGTTGGCTAATGTCTGTCATTGGTGCTCTGTGTCAGTGAAGGTGCATCTAGAACAGCTTAGGCCCAGCCCTTGGTGCTCCAGATGTGGACCAGAAATTTCCCCATGGGGTAGGTTACTCCTTTATTCCTCTGCACTGACTTTTCTGTGAAGTGTCAGTGCTGACCACCCTGGGAGACACTATGTTAGTCTGGATTGACTATGGGTCTTAAGGGTCTGAACTCATCTGCGCTCTGTTCTTCTTCTTGGAATGGTTTCCCCAAACATCAGTGCCTTCTGCTATTGTGTGTGAGCACACTACTGACTGTCTTTTCATCAACTGAAGTAGCACCACAGCTAAGCTGCCTCCCACACTGCCTCCTGACTTGCTCGGCAGCATTCTTTTTTTCTGCCTGCACAGTTCCTCAGCTGTGCTAGGAGGACCTAGCCTTTTCATCCCAATGGCTGCATGTTCCCTCCTCATGTCCCCAGCTGTGTAGCTGACATCATAGCCTCCACTTCTCCATGTCCTATGGCCAGGGTCTCTGCAATGGTTATGCACATATTTACTGTTATGCTTTGGTGAGATTTTTCAGGTGCCTCTCACCTATTCAGTGATCTCAGCTCCTCCTTCCTCCCACCTTGGGCTCCACTTACATACCTGCATTTATTCATAAGGCTATCTCCACAGTCCTCTGCCTAGTCCAGCAGAGAACAGTGCAGCATTTCCATGTAAATTATATTACCTAGGCAGCTGAGATACAAGTGGCTCTGCATCAACAAAGCTGTGGATGAGGTCTGTGTTTCTGCCAGAAAAGCAGAGTAGGTTATGTCTCCAGAGACGCACACAGTCCATTATTAAGATTTCTACCTCTTTACTTTTTTAGATTTTCCTTTGCTATTTAATAGCACTGGCACCTTGAAAAGTTAGTTAGCTTAGCCCTGCAAATTTGCTACAGATATGTTTTAAATCTCACCTACAAATTCATGGTGCTCCTAAATCTGTTAGGGCTTGGGAAAATCTGACCTGCACTTTGTGGGAAGCTCTCAGCAGAAGGGACTACAGCCAGCCATAGACAACTGGGACAGGACAGAGCAGATGCTTTGCTCCAGCACATGGATGTTCCAGGTCTGGCTTGGGCTGTGTCCCTGGGGGAGCAACATGAAGATCCTTGCATCACTGCAGCCTGTGTTGTTTCACTACTAATCAATAAAGACTTCTTATCCCTGGAGTTTGCAGTTTTTCCCTTGAGACAATATCAGCAAGTGGGATTTCAGAAGCACAAGCACTTGCTTTACCCTCCTGCCACTGAAGTCATTGCGTGTTTTACCCTTGGGATCAGTAGGAGGAGAATTAGGCCCATACCGAGCTCTTTTGAAAATCCCACTCTTTAATGAAGAGAAAAATGGGATGTTGATGACTGTGTTCTAAAAGCTTGTCAGAGAAGACAGAATTTAAAAAGCACTGAAGAGAACAGAGTGCTGCAGTTGCCTGTCTGGCCTGCCATTTCATCCCCAGATGATAGTTTTTCCTCTGAGAATGATACTTTTAATTGCTTGTGAGATACTATGCCTCATCTAGTGAACAGAGACTATAGAAAAGCTGGTAATCTGCAGTAACTGAATTTGGCTATTGTGAAGTTGTCTTTGTGTTGCAGCATGTTAACAGAAAAAATAGGCCTATTTAGTGATTAACACAGAGACAGACTAATTGCCTTTTTTTTTTTTTCCGTGAAGACAGTGGTTAAGTGAGCAGTCATAGCTCCCATAACAACAGAAAATAATTTGAAAGATTAGATGTTACCTCTTAAAATACACTCAAGTGAAGCACAAGTTATATATTAATTGACAAAACACCTGTCTAGGGGAAACTGTTCAGCTTGTTTTCTGCGGGAATATAGGCTAAACCATCATACAAGTTGGAAAATTTAATGATACCCTATTCTTTTGTTATGAAATGCAACAAAATGGATGGCGTCCACCCTTTGAGAACCCAGTACTCAAGACAGTCAAGAACAATACAGCCCACACCCCCTGAAGTTTTGCTGATAGTAGCTGCAGAAAAAGTCAAAGTTTACATCAGTAAAGTCCCATGTTTACATCAGTTTATTAATGTTTTAGGATCCTTCATGTTGAGTTGAGGTTTTGCCCTTTTTCCGCCACCTGCATGGACTTTTGCTTAATAGTGCTGCCACTTAAAGTTTTGTTCAGACAGCCTTTCTCCTCTTTCCTCATCTTCCTTGTTCTCAGCTTTGCATACTGTCTTCTGTGGACTGATCTGAGAGTCTGATTTTTGTAACACTACTCATGGACTAAGGCTGCCTCTGGCACATATGCAACTGCTTCCGTGAATGTCACTATGTTTCATTTCCAGCTAAAAAGCAAAAAGAAGGAAGTTCCTTCAGCGTGGAGGAAGTTCAGAACTTCCTGATGTCTCTCCTACTTTGTTTGTTCTCAGTGGATAAAGGAGGGAGTTAAGAAAATCTTGTGCCTGACTTCTGATTCTTTTTCAGACAGGTGAACAGCTTCCCTGGAGAAAGGTTTATTAATGCCAGTAATGTTGGAACAAGACTCCAAGCTTTAAACACTAACCTCAGCCAATCTCTGGCTGATCCTGGACTCTGTGGAAGAAGGTGTGTGAATCATTTTTGCCTTCCAGCTGTGCTTTGAATGCTTTATGGGTCAGGTCCTACTCATGACTTTTTAGATAAGCTTACAATGAGTGTGAAAACACATGGTGCAGATGCAACACTAATGATTTTTAGCTGGTGGAGATCTCAAAAAAATTTTATAGGAAATGTGTGAAAGAAAGAGTGTATGTGTATGCGTGCACATGCTTGTACACTACAACAACGGTTTAAGAGAAAAAAAGTAAAAATCAAGAACAGCACAGGTTATTATTAAGATAAAACTCTCAAGGCAAAAATATTTAGCTATCTTACGCTGGGAGAAGAAAAAATGGCCATGAGCATGTATAAAAGATGTTGTAACTTTTTCTACATGCTCCATGTCACTCTTAACCTGAGCTGCCATATGCCTCTGTGAGCTTGGAGACAACCATCTAAATCCCCGCTGCACAGATAAACAAATGCATGAGAGCTGTACAGTGTAGTTAAGATTTAGTTTAAAAAAAAAAGTATTTAGAAACTTGTATGATTTACAACAATTTCTTCCTTCTTGTAATTTGTTACTCACCTGGGATCTCCCAGTTGATGCCCAAGCTCACTGGGACATGCAGGTAGCATCATGGGTTGAGTTTTAAAGGGTCTTCTACAAGGGGTCTGATGGATCCTTTTTTCTATTTTCCTGCATTAAAAAAAAAAAACCCTCTTTTTTTTTGGTCTTGGTAATATCATCTTGATATTCCTTGGTTTGTACAATGCACTTCTCTTCAGCTCTGCTCTGCCACACTGCCACTGCAAGCCAACATTAAAACAAAGAAAGATTTTAACAATGTTTATAAAGGTCAGGTCAGGGTGGTCCCCACTGACCCTGAGGAGAGGGACAACCCACCTCGTGTGTAAACTGTGATATACCAGCCATGGAGAAGATCACAGGACATCTTCCTAGGCTAAGGAAGACAAATTTGGGTTTTGTTTCAAATATGGGCAGGAAGTCAAGTCTGTGAGCTTTCATTTCCGTACACGCACAGGGTCAAAAGAGCATCGACCCCTGGGAAGGGAGGGGGTCACAGTGGTACCAGGTGATGGCCAACACGAGATTAGCTTGCAAAGCTAGTGAGAGCTCAGTCCTCCCTTGGCCTTCATCTTTTCCTCCCCATTACAGCTTTTGCCTTTTTTTTTTTTTTTTTCCTGGCTGCCAGGACCCAGCCGAAATGGGCATCTGGAGCAGGGAGCATGGAAAGGTAGAACACAATCAACTGAGATGTGATTTTTATTTCCAACACTCGAGGGCACTGTTGGTTTAGTTTTACAGCAGTCACGGTCCCCCACTGGCAAGCCCCCTCTCCGGATCCCACCGGTGAGAGCCTGGCCTCCCCTGGGATGTGCAGCTTTTGGCACTTTTGGGGTCCAGCCTGGGCTCCTAGTCCTCAGCTGGTATGGGGCCCTCCCCTGAAATACGGTGTCTATGGCTGAGAATGTAGAATAAGAGACTGCCAAGCGCTGTTGCAAAACCAGACTCATGGCAGTGCTTTCCAGCTGCTATGGACACTTCACATTGACTATTTAAACAGGGATTTCAGAGCAGAGCTTCAGGACTTTTGATTTTGATGCCTCAAGCTTTAATGCATCTTCAAGTGATGTCCTGTGGACTAGGGGACTCTTGTCTTTCTCAAAAACTGAGTTTTGGCCTGTTCCAAGTAAAGATGTCCCATTGCTGTGCTATTTGAGTCTGCCATTTCAATCTTGCTTTTTAGCTCTTGTGGAAGTAGGTGTGGCAGTTCTTTGCATCAGGAGGAATGAAACCTTCTCTGTGTGCACTGGGATGTCTTTGAATCTTTTCAAGATTTTGAAGACTTTAAATGTTGACGAGTTTGAAGCAGTTAGGTTTACAAACAACAAAGGCTTTATTATGGAGACAGCCTGTGCAGGAGCAGTAGGAGATTTTGAAAATGCTGGGTTTATGTTGGCCCAGAACAAATACTTAGGAACATGCTTGGACAGCTTAAAGCAATCTAAACAGTCTTACCACATTTCCCTGGCTGCCATCTGATAAGGTAGGCAATGTGTGTGAGAAAATTACAGACTGAAATGAGCTTTTTCTAAAATGTTACAGGCCCTTGAAAAGACACTCAGAGCCTATGGAGACCCTGAGCATCTTCAGGAGTACATTGTCTTTTGCCTGAAACATACCTCAGCACCCTTAAAAGGTGTTAACTGCTGCAGGCTCCCAATATTAGGGAGCGCTTGCTCACTGCCCTCATCTCTTCTAGACAGGCCACTCTGCAGTCCTTCAGCCTGGCACAAGACATAACATAGCCACAACTTGTCAGCTTTCTCCAATTAGTACAGCACTGTTAGTGGGTTCTGTGGGCTCTGAAGAAAAGTTGTGATACCAAATCTGTTTTCAACTGTCAAAGGACTAATGGAAATGCTGAATCACCCATTTTTTGCTGAAAATTGGACTCTCTCCACCCAGATGGGTGCAACTTGGCTTTCCCCTCACACCCATCCCCTAGTCATTTTTTCTGTGCTTGGAAATATGCTTCTATTCATGCACAGGTGCAGATGGTGATCTTAGCACTAAGTGGCAAAAACCATTCTCTGGACCATGTTTACTGGGCATCGGGGACCACACAATTGTTTCTGTCTTTTTTACTTCTGGTGAGCCTTGATTTGTGTTTGAAGCCATCTGGGTGGCCTTATGCCAGCACACCATGTTACTTAGTTTTATTATTGGAGATGTAACAAAATACTTCTAGCAGTCAAGGAGGCCAGCAACAGACGAGGTAATTGCTGCATTTATTGATGGCTTACTAGCTTTGAGCAGTAGGAACCACAGGATGAGACTTATGCATTACATCTCTGCTACAGCTAAACTAGGCTGAACAACATCTGGTGTTGGGTTAACAGATGACAGATCAGCCAGATGTTGATAGGAACAGCAACTTGCCAACAAGCTAGTGCTGTTAACAGCACTTCACACTCCACTCGTTCCTGAAGCTGTTTAAAAAAATAAATGAAGCTGATAAATTTAAAGCAGAACTGGAGGTCAAACTAAAAATGATATGGTCAAGTGGACCTCATGTGCTTTAAAACTTGAAGGCTGAATTTCCAGCCTTCCTAGTGGGTTGGGACTCTTCAACAGTGGGAAGACAGCTAGATAATACTTACCTCGAGTGCAAGCAGAAGCTCTGATACTTTTGCAGGCAAAGACTAAACTTAGTTTTTTGCAAAGGAATCAATTCCCCAGACTTGGCCATTTCTAAAAACAGGTATGGATAACACCAGCTAATAGCCATGGGGTTTAAGAGTACATTACGCTTGTGGCACCAGTAAAACTGAAGCATGAATCCAAAATCAAGTGGGTTTTTTACTGGTATACAGGAGGAAACAAAGGTATTTTATTCTTCAAAGGAAACCAGGGCTCTGCTGTTTTGAATTGCTCAAAAGATTTGGTTTAGTCCTTGTGTGTAATACAGCCAACAGACTGACTCCTCATGACTCCAAAGGGCAGGGACGGGGGATCATTTTGATGTCAAAGGTTCTTTGATATCTCCTCCCTCCTCCTTTCTGTGATATCAAAGGAGACCCTGATGCTGCTGTACTCCTGTTCTTGCAGGGAGGTGGGTCCCTGCTGTCACTTCCATTTTATGGATGGGAACTGAACACAGTTTGGACTTGTTGACACTTTTGAAGGAACAGGGAGCTGAAGCTGCCTTGCCTGGTGTCTGGCTCAGTGAATGAGCCTTCCTCTGAAAGTTCATCACTTCATGCAGCCCACTCTGTGCAATGATATCACTCGTCCTGCTGAGCACAAAGACTTTTTACACAATTTCATCAGACTTTTTACTGATAGTATGATACTGCTTTTCAGACATTAGAATCGATTTTTTCCCAGCACTGAGCTACTCCATGGGCTGAGATGAGCAGCATCTCCAGCAGTTCCTAGCCTCAGTGCACTCAGACTGTGTCCTCACTGAAACGCTTCCTTTTTCCTCACCTTTGAGGAGCCTTGGCATGGGCTCTCTATCTTCCAGGGACTTGGGGAGATGTGACAGATTTAATCCTATTGAAGTCAGGTGCATATGTGTGGAAGGGGACGGGAAAGGAGCAGCCCGAAGGGGCTTTAGGGCTCTGGTCTGGAGCACCGGAAGCAAGAAAACCCGAGCCTTGGCCAGTAGTAATAGCTTGAAGACACTGCTGCAATCCAAAGAGTTGTGCATGTTTCCTGCTCCAAACCTTGTTTCAGACCTCAGAAAAATATCAGGCAATGCTCAAGGGGCTTAGCAGCACAATGTGAGATGTGATTTTTTTTTGGTGAAAATTACTTCTTTACAATGAAAACTGGATGGTAGCCCCAGTGCAGTGATGAACTGTCAAATTTGTGGTGTCACTCAGCCTGACTGGCAGAGGCTGGTAAAGACCACAGAAACACATTGGGATGCTTAGCAGACTGCTACTCCAGCTGTGTCATGCATACATGCATACCACTTCTTCCCTCCACCTTTTCCTATGTGATTTAGCAGCAGCTGATTAGCTGAGTGGTAAGCCCATGAGCTAAGGCAGTGTATCAAATACATCACAAGTCAGATCTTCACAAGTACACATATATATCAAACACATCACAAGTATCAGATGCATCACAAGTCAGATCTTCTAGGCCAAATACAATACATCGATTTCACATACAAGATTAAAGATGCACAGCAGGCCAACACACATGATCTGAGGTCCTGCCCCATGCAGTTCTGGAGCTTCCACTGTGCCTGTGGATATTTTGTCCATTTATTCTTGCTTTATTAGGTATCATTGCATACAGAGGTGCAAGATACCTCTGAGAAAGGACTCTGGCCTACTTCCGTGGAAATGTCAACATTCTCCATGTTAGTTGATGCGACTTCTTGTCTTTCTAAATGGTGATGGTTGTATGTCACACAGCATATAGTGACAAAACTCTGGAAATGAGAAAGGCACCATTGGAGACAAACAAGAAGTCCAGAGCCATCTGGCTTTCTGCTTTTCCCCGAGTCTTGGTGGCAAGTGCATTGGAATACCACCTACAGGACAGTCAGTGGGATATGCTCTTTTGGTAAGTCACCACAGCACTGCTGCCATCAATTCATAGAAGTTTTCTTCTGACTAAGCATTCTAGGCAATTTGTCCTGAGTTGAGCAGGACTGGCCTGCACTGCGCAATCCATTCCTCTATAACTTCATAAAACTGCAGAGAGTTCTTGGGCTCCAGAACATCTCCTTGGACATTTGCTTCCACACATTCTGAATTCCTGCCAGTAATATTGACTGGGGATACCTGCTTGCTCTTTCACCTTAAATTTCATCTTAGATTATCTGTGAATGGTCTTAAACAGATCTGACCGCTCTAGCTGAAAATGCCAGTTCATCAAAACTAAGCAATTCTAATGAAATTCATTGGGGGAGACAGGGAAGGCATAAAAGATGAAAAAAAAAAAGTTGAAAATTTGATCTGGTGGAATGTTTCAGTGGGAAATCTAGATCCTGTAAAATGGCTTTTCATACACCAAGACTTATTAGGGATGTTTGTATAAGATTGGCTGTTCCAGAAACAGCCAACAAGGGATCTTATTTCCCAGAGATTTACTGGGCAATATAACCATTGTTACATTGTTACATCCATCCTGCAAGTAAATAACCAGTCTGAACCCAGTTCGATATAACATGGGGAAAACTTAAGCATTAGTAGAACTCCAGTGTTATTAAGGAACGCTTAAACTGAGAAATTGTGGTCACAATACCAGCTTTACACCTCAGCCTTCAGGAAGAAAAGAGCTACAAATATATGTTCTCTGGTTTGAGTAGTCAAAAGTGGTCACCTAATTTTATGTTTGGCATAGCAGGCCATAGTATTTACCTGTATTCACTCCTGCCTGAAGTTCAATATTTTTGCTTAAACAAGAGCACGCTCTTTCCTGGACCATCCCAATGGTTGTGGTATCTGCTCTCTATTGAAAAGCTTACACGACATTTCTGGTTCAAATTTATCCCAATTCAGCTTCCAGACTCTGCCCAAGAGGCCTCTGTGCCTACACCTTTGCCAGCTCAGAGAGCCTTCTATGATCAAATTTCCCATGGAGGCACTTTGAAGCTGTTGATCAATCTCTCCCTTCTTTTATGCCCCAGAAGTCTCTTATTTTAATGCTTCTCAACTTCTAATTGTTCTCAGAGTTCTTGCTAGAAGCCTTTGCAGCTGAATGACATTCTTCTGGAACAGTGCTCCCTGACTTGGTCCCCACTCTTTTCACTTGTTGTACCCTTTTGCACTTGGTAAGAGACCTTATGGATTCTTTTTGCACCACACTGGAAGATGAACACAAATTTTCTAATGGTTTCACTGGGGAAGACTGCCTCTGGAAATCAAGATCACTTTTCTTCCTTTGGTATACTGGGTTTTTTGGGGGTTTTGGGGTTTTTTTTTTTTTGTGACCTTTGGCAAATCTTATTTTTTCTGTGCCTTTGCCAGATGGGAGATAATCTTCCCCTCACAGTAGAGATTATACTCCATGCTTCACAAGTACTTCTTTTGCACTTAAGCCCATGTAGAAATGAAGATAAAGGAATATTCCCTAAGCTGCAACTTCATTACAAATGCATCTGTTGCTGAGGACTGTGCAAACATCTAACTTGTCATCTCCACTGAGCAAAAGCGATGCCTGTAGCTGGAGCTTTAACGGCAATGCTTTCTCCTGGGACAGAAGTTGGAATAAATTCCAGTAGCCCACCCCTCCTGTTTGTAGAATAACATTGGCTGAGTCTACACAAAAATGCCTTAAACTTTTAAGCACAGTACCCAGCTTTAAGCATGCTAAATTTGTGTCTGTCTTATGCAGTTTTCACATACCAATCCTTTCCACGCAGCAGATAATTTTTCTAGAGCATCCATCAACTTTCAACCTTGTTGATGTGCTTGATGCTATACAGAGTGTGGTAAATTTGAGTCTCTGCAGCACAAAGGTGGTGAGCTGCCCCAGTTGTTTGAAGCCCTATTCTTTCCTGCCTCAAGACCATACTTCCACACCTGGTCCTTGTGACCAGCCTCCTTCATAGACAACCCTTTCTTCTGTCCCGTTTCATGCATAAAATGGTTGTTTCCTTACCACATACTTGCAGTTGAATTCCTAACTTCAGAGTCATCACATATCTTCTCATACTTCTCCTGTTTGTGCCAGGCCTTCTCAGTGCATGGTGATACTAACAGAAACATGGACACAGAAGTTGTATTGAGCCACTTTCCTGTACCAAATAAAAGTCTGGGCCCGACTTGTTCATCTGTGTATCAATATGTCATTTGTGGCCTTCCAGCTGCCCTGGAAAGCTGGCATTTCCATGATGAAGCCCAAGGTTTGTAGGAATATGATGGACACAACGTGGGGCAGCAGCAGTCCCTTGAAAAGAGAAGGACCAGGAAGCCTATGCGTCAGCCCCTGCAGGTGAATCATCAGCAGGACTAAACATCTCTGATTTCTTCCTAGGATGTGGTATTCCCTTTTCTACCATTTAGCTTCCACTCTGCCCTGTGATAGAAAACTAGCAGCCCAGAGTAGCAGTTAGGGGTCTGAGGTGCAGCCCATTTGCAGTCTGCCGGGAAAGATTGTGGACCATGAGAGCAGGGGTGCTTGTAGGGGTGCTAGTTCTTGGGGATAAGGGAGATGAGGAGCAAATGGGCCTCTGAGGGGGGCTACTGGAATGAAGGACACCTGGATAGGGGTTGTGTATCCTTGCCCAAAGTTATTGTCTAATCTCAGAATTCAAAGTTGCTTGTGCAGAATCTGAAGCAATCCTGCCAAGCTCTGAGACCTGTTAACCTTACATTACTGTAAGTATCTGCACAGAATAAACAGCTCTGAGTCTTGCAAGAACAATTGAAAAGCACAGTTCCCTGCATCTTCTCCCTAGAGATTGGACTCAGAGGTCTTCCGGACACCACCTTGATAGCCAAATAATGTCAGGACCACAGTTTCACCATGCAGGGGTGTAAGGGACAAGGCCCACGTGGCTGTGCTGTAAGCACAGACAATGCCCCAGGGAAAGCTCCAGAAGCCAGCCACGGGGAGGAGCCCGGTGTCACTCTCCTTGACTGACTAATGTCTCAACCACTCCTGGAGCTGGGGTGAGAGAAGACTCTAGAAACCTTGGGCTGGAGCCAATAAATAGGGGCGCACGTGAGCCTCCTCGGGGCACTCTCCACACCGACATCCCCCGTTGGCAGGTCCGACGCTGGATCCAGGATTGGTGATTTCTTTATCTCTCTCTACCTCTCTCCTGCTTCCCAGCTCTCTCTTTCTCTTTCTCTTTCCTCCTCTTTCTTGCCCTCTGCTTTTGATGTTGCTAAGTAATACAAGGCCTACCTCAACTCCTCACAAAGCCGCTTAGCTTGTATTATATATTGAGACATAGAGGGTTGATGCTTATAGAAGTGTTCGTGCCATTAAAGTTGGAGTTTGGTTTTGGACCTTGAGTGTTATTTCACCTTAATCCACACCGAGGGGATTTGCAGACCTTAGTCACTCTCCCCTTCCCGCAGGTGGGATGTGACAAGGGGTTTGATAAGTTCATAGTATTCTCTTATTTGAAGAGGCCTCAGGCAGGCAGGACAGCCAGCTGAAGTGTCTAGGTGTATGGTGCAGCTCCACACTGGATCCAAAAATCCCAGTCAAGATGCTAACAAACACCCAATAGTGTGCTGCTCTGCAGAAAGTCTGTGAGCCTTCATTTGTGCATTGAGACATGGTGTTTTCCCCAGCCTGGTGGACTCAGAGGCTCTCCCCCACAGCCTGGCAGCTGCTGTTAACTGTCCAAACACACACCTGCCAGGGAGCTGGGTCTGCAGTGTACCTTAAAGGTCAATATTGCTATTGCAAATGCCTGGTTTGCTTCACACGTATATAAGGAATAACCCTATGCACCAGGACAGCCTGGGAGCCAACCAGATGGAAAGAAGATTTGCAGAAAAAAGCCTGGGGCTCCTGGTGGACACCAGGTTGAACATGAGCCATCAATGTGTCCTTGCCACAAAGAAGGCTAATGGTGTCCTGGACTGCACTGGGAGGAGTGTTGCCAGCAGGTCAGTGGAGGGGATCCTTCCCCTCAGTGCTGGTGAGGCCACACCTGGAGTGCTGGGTCCTGTTCTGCACTCCCCAGTACAAGGGAGATATGGTCCAGCAAAGGGCCACTAAGATGATTAAAGGACTGGGGCTTTTCTCCTGTGAGGAAAGGCTGAGAGCAGTGGGACTGTTCAGCCTGGAGAACAGAAGGCTCAGGGGGGATCTTATTAATGTATATAAAGACCTGAAGGGAGGCTGCAAAGACGACAGAGCCAGGCTCCTTTCAGTAGTGCCCAGTGACAGGACCAGAGGCAGCAGGCACAAACTGAAACATAGGAGGTTCCTCCTGAACATCAGGAAACCCTTTTTCACTGTGAGGGTCATCAAGCACTGGCACAGGTTGCCCAAAGAGGTGGTGGAGTCTCCTTCCTTGGAGATATTCAAAAGCCATCTGGACATGGTCCTGGGCAACTGGCTCTTGGTGGCCCTGACTGAGCAGTGCGGTTTCTGCCTGAAAGGTTTGGGCTGCTGTAATATGAGCACATCACACATGTAACATGTATATATTGGTTTGACGTACATGCTGAATGTCATCCCAAGGAAAGGACAGCACAGAAACCATTCCTGATATTTGATCCTGTAAATATATTAGTGAAGCAAAACTACCCTCCTTAAAACAGATGGAAAAAAACCTCAGCCATTGCCAATGTCTCTCTAAAGATATCTTTAGCAAAAAGTTAACAATTTTCTAGTGTTAAATATTTATAGGCATATGGGGACACCAGTACTGCCCTTCATCAAGATGGCTTTGAAAGAAGTTATTTGAGACAGCAAATCTAAAAGTTGGTGTGTGTGATATGACAGGACTCAGGAAAATGAAATAACCAAATGAGGCAAAGCACATTTAAAATTATTGAAAGGATTTACTGCAGCATGTAACGGAGCTGTCAGACAGACTAGATGTCTCACTTGGTTGTTACTGTTGTCTCACTGCACTTTCATATGACAAGGCTCTGCTTTCTCTGAGATGACTGACTGCTGCATCCTGACTGCATTGGATTCTGTGACAAACATCCTTCCCACAATGCAAGAAAGAGCTGGGCAGTGGCAAGGAAAGTCTGAGTCTCAGTTAACTTGAAAGACCTATCTGACATGGATGCAGCAGTTCAAATGATCCTGGCAACATAAATAAATCTACAGCAACAAGATGATGGAGAAGACTCCTGGTACAAGTAGGAAAACAGGCCCTTACTTTCCAAAACAAGGGGGTTTATGGTTTGGTGAGATGCTGAGCTTGTTTAGCTGGCTAGGGCTGTAGGAAAGGCTCATACCACGCTGCACAGAACATGAGCTCTCAGTCACCAAACACCATCCAAAACACCATTTCTCCTCATAGCCATCTGTGACTAACCTATAAAGGCTCCAGGACCAGAGGACATAGAAGAAACAGAAGCTCAGGCCAGACTTCAGCTGTTGTAAATGTGATCAGTACACTGCAGGGCTAATAACCAAAGGAAAGAGCTACATCAGGTAAGCCATTCACAGTGCACAGACTTTGCTGGTCCTGCAGGACCCAAGGACTGTGCTGCTATGCCTTCTGGAGCTCCATCCATCAGGATTATTTAAGTACAAGGAAGCAATGAGTGCTCTTGTAACAACGCTGTTTTTCACTGCTGACAGATCTAGCCACAGAGTGGACTTTCTTGTATTGTAAAGCAGTTGGATACAATGGGACTAAGCATAGTGTAAATGCCAAGACAGATTACAGCAAAACAGACAGTTTGGAAAGGGCTGGACCATGGCCAGGCAATACATATCTGTGCTGTGGAGCAGTGGGGCAAGACTCATGGCTCCTGGCTCTTTCCACACCCATCAGTGCCCCAGGGTAGGGTGCAGCCAGCTAAGTGCATCCCTCCCCAGTGGAATCGCTGTGCTTTGCCTTTGCAGTGGTCTTCCACACCAGTGTGCTGGCCATGCTCCCCAGGGGCAATGCTGCATGTAGCTTGGTTGAGCCTTTTCCCTGCAATTCAGCACAGAGCCAAGCATTCAGCCTTGCCTCTGCAGAAACTGCCTGACAGTCAATGCTGGGAGCCGGGCAGCAGCAGAATTTTTCATTCCATTAGGTATTCACACTTTCTTCTCCTGTCTTGCTGTTGTTTCTAAACATGACAGACAATAATCAGAAAACAAAAGCATTTAAGTTCTCTCCACTGGCAAAGCAGCACATTCACAACGAACATCAAAGGTGGGGTTTAGTGATCATTAGTGCAATACCACACTTCAACATGATCAAAGCAATCAGTGCCCAGACACAATAAAGAAGATGGAGCTCTGATTCAGGTCCTCCATAAAAGGCAACAATAAAGAGATCTGGGGAGCGGGTGAGAGCATGATAAGTATATGAGGGCATGCGGCTGAGATACCCTTTTACATCAAAACCAATTCTCATTTCATATCCAATTATACCTCTGAGCCGTTCAACCCAACATCGCTGTCATCTCTGGCTTTCAATTGACATTGCAAATTGTGGAATAGAAAAAGCTACCAAAAAGCATGTCTCAGTTGAAATTCCTCCTGAAGTTTGTCACTGCAGATGGGTAACTCTTTGAGAGCTGGGATACTTGTTCTGGCCTTATTGATGTTGCTAGCCAGCCTCATTCACATTTGGGTGAGGAACTCTTTAGCTACCGCCTAGTCAATGAAAATAGTCTTTTTGCTTACCGTCTGATACATGGTAGAAAGCTCTGACTGTAGTGACAATGGACTTTGCACCGTTGGGTGTCCATAGCCAGGGAAACGACTGCCATTGAAGGCAAGCGTAGAGATGTCATTCATCAGGCTGCCGTAAGGGACTGAACCTTTTGTCTCTCGGACTTGCACAGCTCAGGATACAAAAGTGCACCTGGAAAATCCCATAGGAAGCCCTCGCCTTCTGCCTGAATGGGGGCACCTCTGAAACACCCAGCTTTGTCTTAAAATCCTCAAGACATACAGACTCTTCTATATGCCAGGGGCATCATCCCAGTGACTAATTACAGCAGTTACATATTTGTGCCCTGTTCTCTGAATTCAGGTTCAAGCTTACTGATTTGCAGGGTGTCGGGGAGAGGCTGGGAGAGCTTGTCGTTTGGGGTTTGTGGGTGGGAGGGTTGGGGGTTTTTTTTGGGGGGGAGGCGGTTGGATTAGCAAGACCTCAGATTCTGGAAGTCTGGTCCCAAAATACGTAGCCCGCAACTGTGACTGAGTCACTCTGTCTTCTCTTGTGTAAGCTAAACTGCAAGAGCTTCTTAAGCCTTTCTCTGGAAGAAGGATTTTCCACACTCTGAATGGCTTGTAAAGAAGATGTTCTAAAAGTATCTCAGGGGGAGAATACAAACAAAAGATCAGACCCAGTGAAAAGAAAGACATCCAGTGATACTTAGCAGAGCAAGACGCTTGTCTGGAAGCAGCAAAGCATCAAGAAATATTGGCATGTTGTGTTGACACCAAATTAAATATGGGTTTGTCAGCTGCTGAGGGAGTAAGAAAGGGAAGCAATTGAGTCATGTGTGTTGAAGAAAAGGAGCCACGGCAAGTCACAGAGGATACAGAACAATTCAGTAACAGAACAGGGATGTTTTGCAGGGGGATGAAATTATTTTGCTTTAAAGGATGAGATGGGTAATAAAGTTTGAGGCAGAGAGGTGCTCATCTGTGTTGGCAGTGAGTGTAAAATTGATGCTGTTTCACTCACTCCGACAAAGCTTCATCAGTATACACAAGCTAGCAATGCAGCTCTTCATCTGTATCATGAAATGGCTTCAGCTGGACAGCATTCCCATTTTGTTTTATAAATATCCACTCCTTTCCAGGTAACAGCGGCATAAGCTGTTCTACCTACTGGAACCTCTTTAACTTCACTTATCTCCTATTTCAGAAGTAAAATGGGTTTTCTTTCCCAAAAGCTCCAAAGTCACCCAGTGAGGGAGTATAGTGGCCTGTGGCTCTTCAGCACTGAGCCAAACACCCACGTAATTCCTGGAGAGAGCAGGGTACGCAGGTATGGGATCCTTGGGGGCTGGCACACGGAGCGGAGGGTGCAAACCAGCACGCAGAGAGTGCTGGGTAGAATTACAATCTGACCTGAAAGGTACCTGGGCACTTTTTGCTGCTCTGGTTTTCTGCTGTGAGCTCCCTCCCCTCTGCCAGTACTCTAGGTTCTTGCCTGTGGAAACAGAAAAAAGCAAACATGCCTGTCTGTGATCTCCAGCCTGATGGGCAGAGCATCGTCCTGAGTGGCCCCGACTTGCACAGAGCAGGAGATAACCATGCTGAAAAAGGCACTACCAGGGGTTTTGACCTCATCTTCAAATAATATAGGTGACAAGTTTGAAAATTGACCTCCATCCCACCCAGTGCTATTGGCACCTGTGCACACCAGTGCCTGGCCACACTGTGCAATGCTGAGCAACTCAGTTCTGCTTATGCCTGTAGCCACTGCCAAGGCCAGTGGGACCTGCATCTGCAGACTCTGGCACCAAAGGCTGGAGGTGGGCATGCAGCTCTAGCATGTGCCACTTTCTGGGGCCTCAGCTTCAAGAACTTGGGTGCCCTTGTCATCTTCAAATTGGGATTTTATTTTTCCAAGTTGCTTGCAATTTCTGAAGAACATAGCCCAGGATCTCCACTGGAGCAAACTGACACAGCTCCTCTCACCCAGCAGGATCCTGGCTCATCACTGTCTTTCTCCATTATTCAGTGCCTAGTCCCCTTCCTGTTCTGCCCATAGCCAGCTCATCTATCCAGTGTGTGCTGGGGGGAGAGAAGTGGAGCGTTCTGATTTGTAAGTGTAAATTAAGGCATAGAAGTGCAGTTTTAAGTTGTTCTAGCTCTGCGTAAAAGGCAGTGTCTCCTTTCCACACTTTCCTGTGAAAAAGTGCCGCTCCCTTGGGAATCCTGCCTGCCAGTCTTGGGGAAGCGGGCTGCAGGTCAGGTGGTGTGGCCCTGCAGAAAACATTCTGCTCACGTTATTCACTAGGAATCATCTGCTCCACTCTGCTCTCCTCTGCAGGAAATATGCAGTTAATATTTTTATATGATCATCTCAGATGGCCCTTCTGCATTTGCGGCATGGTGGGATTGTGCCTCGGACTTGATTTCTGTGCAAAAGAGTAATATGTCCCCACCTTGACTAGCCTCACTGCTTTTTCTGCTCAGATCCTGCATCCAGGCAAAGGCAATTAAGGGAAGATTCCTGTCTCCTTGCTGCAAGTGGGGAGGAATAGGTGGAGCACTGGCACAGAAAGCAGCTCCTCTTTGTCTTCCTTCACAGCCAGGGTAGCAGAGCCTGGGTGCACTGGATTTTTGTTGTGTAACAATGAAGCAATACAACTGGTGAGAAAGGACTAGCAGTTACCCATTTTCCAGGAGGTGGCTGTTTACCTGCTGCTGTCTGTTTAGGACTGTACGTAAAGCTACCTTCAAATTCAGACTTTCTGTGTAGTCTGATCTGTGCCCAGAGGAAATACAGAAAGTTTCCCTGTCTGCTGACCATTTTTGTGAATCTAACCATCATATGAGAAGAGATGCTATAGCTATGGGACAGCTCACCCTTGCAAAAGATGTGTATACAGTAAAAACATTTGGTATGGTCCTACAAATACAGTAAAGGGGTATCTTCCTCAGGGCTTAGCTCACACATGATTCCATGTTCCTTATGCCATAGTGGACATGAATGGTCCAGCTACTCACCAGCAAGTAAATTTGAGTGGTGTAGGTAGTTTTATGCAGCAAAGGTGTGCAGAGCTTGACTCCAAGCTTATGTACATGTAATACCTGAGGTAGCATGAGTGCTGCTGGCAGTGCTCTGAGACAGCATGAAGCCTCGAGGGAACCCATTCCAGACTACATATCTTCCCAAGCAGATTTTCATGTCCTCTGTGAGCTTCAGGTTATCTAAATATACTGTTGCTTATTTACATGGATAGCCAGAGGTGTAATGCACCCTACACTGTCCCACAGGGGCTGAATCCCTGTCCTGAGAGCACCCTTGTGGGCAGAGCTGACACTGTGACTCAGCTCTAAGTGCAGGGCTATATACACTGCAGGAAAAGGCAGGTCCCATGCCTCCTCTTGCTTTTCCGTGTGCCTTTCTTTTCTCCAGCAGCTAGAGAGACTCCAATGCCCAAGCGCCAGACAAGTCATTTGTCTGGAACAGTAGCATGTGCTGTTCAATGACCCTTTTTCCACCTTCCCCAAGGAAAAGGCTTGCAGACCTGAGGAACAGAGACAACACAAGAGGCAGCACTGAGTACAATAGTAATGAAGGGTTTGCAGAATGACTTTGCAATTAGGGGCTGGGGAGGAAGGGACATGGTTGGTCCCACCAGAGGGCTCGACTCTTCTCTGCCCAGAAGTGCCCCACAGAACCATGCCCTGGCTGCTCACAGTAAAGGTGCACAAAGGCTGTGCACACAGGCTCACAGTTGCAACAGAAGTGGTCTGTGCCCCATTGCACAGCACCCTTGGCCTGTCCTCTGGCCACCCTGGCTGCAGACTCATGCTCTGGCCCTGGCAGTGTGTCTCCTTCTCCTCTGGTGGAGAGCTGGAGGGACCTGCCTAGCCTTTGCACACAGAGTTAGAGTACGAGATGTGCTTGTGTGTAATCTCCGGGTAGACGGTGGGGACAAGACCACAGGGAAGTGCGTGTGGGTGGGATGCAAAGTGCGCCCATGTGCCAAGCAGTCCCACTGCAAGGAGGACATGTGCATAAGCAGCAGTGGTCCTGCTGGAGATGGAGAATGTTTTCTCCACAGAAGAAGCAGGCACCAGCTGGGAATTACTGGGAGGCAGATGCACCGTGATGGGAGGGTTACACCACCAACCTCAATTGTGCATTATCTTTCAGAGCAGTGGTTTATTTGAAACCTGTTTCCAACTGACCTGACAAATTCATTTCCAAGGCAACAACAGATGGCAGCAGACAGATGGCTCAGTAATTTCAAAGCCTCTCCAGAGAAAGGAAGTGTCACTATGAGCCTGCACTATCTTGGCATTAGGAAAGAATGGGATCTTAACATCTGCATTAGCTGAAAATAGTGTTAGGAAGACATGTTGTAGGCTGGGTTTTTGTAGATATTCTCATGGTCTCCACTGGCATAGCTCCACGATTCTCAAACCCTCTCCTTATCTCGAAATGCTATTTTGAGCCAACATTTAAATGACTTATTTCATGACTGTAGATGTTTTCTCTGCATCATATTGGTCAAACCACTTCGTTGCTCGATGCTTCAGTTTCTTGTCTGCAAAACATAGGTAAAAATCCTCCACTGGTCCTCTGCTTTTAGCTGGCAGACTCCTTGAGAGAGAATTTTCCGTATTTTCCTTCCTTTTTTTTTTTCTTTCATGGAATGTTACCCCATGCAAGAAACAATGGTTGGAGGGCTGGATTCCTTTGCTACCAACTGATGAGTAGGGGGACCTCAACTTAAACTGCTTTTTTGTTATCTTTGCCTTGCTTTATTGGTTTTTATTTTTTTATTTATTCTGGTAAGGATTTGCTTTTCCTTGTTGCAGTTTTACTGCTGCCTGTCCCCTCCTAAGATTGAGCTGACTCTTTTGATGATAGTTTTTTTCCATTTCCCCTTTCACCTGGATATTTTGTTGCTGTAGCTTTTTGAAAGGATTAAGTTTGTCCTCCCCTCTGCATCCTCATCGCATGGTAGAAGGTCCATCAAATGCTAGAACCAATAAATAAAACATTCCTTTGCTTTACTAGAAGTGACCTCTTCTTACTGAAGCCAAGTTGCATTCATTCTCAGTGCTGACCTGTCCTCCAGAGTACATGTAACTTTCTTGTCTTCTGAGAAGGTAATCAAACATGATCAAAAGGAATCAAAGGGCTGGCTCTGTCTTGTCATCTGGTGCATACCCATTAAGCAGAGTCAGGAGAGGGGAGGCTTGTGGCACAGCATAAATTCTGTTTGGGGTGAAATGGAGAGATGAAGTCATGGGCATGGATAAGCATCTTATTTCTCTCACCTGGGGTAAATCACAGCTCAACCCAGTGGAGCTAGATGCTTATGAAGTTTGTGTAGGTGAAAGGAGCATCAGACCAGTTTTCCTTGTTCCAGGAAGCCCAGTCCCTCCATTCCATCATGGCAGTACTTCAGGGGTCAGAAGGCAGTTGGCTATCCTGAACTTCTCGTTCTCCTTTGCTAGTGAAAGCAAGCTTGGCCACTCAGAGAGCTGCTGGAGTTACAGAGAAGGTATGGCTTCATCTAGTGGTGATGG
This sequence comes from Aptenodytes patagonicus, assembly GCF_965638725.1. Lineage (NCBI taxonomy): Eukaryota > Metazoa > Chordata > Aves > Sphenisciformes > Spheniscidae > Aptenodytes > Aptenodytes patagonicus. Next base: position 58,155,407 of record NC_134982.1, read on the forward strand.
GGCTGGGCTGACCTCAGGCCCGGAACTTCATTAGAGTTTCAAAAGTAGGAAGGGTAGGGGGTGATAGCGTGTGGGTACTCTGCAGTCAGAGGGAAAGGTATAAAGGTACAGACAAAATGGAGGTGAGAAGATCCTCATTGTCATTGAGTAGAAAATGACATCGGACACAGAAGGAGAAAGCAAACAGCATGAGGTTTATTTGTCCTGTGGGAAGATGCAAATGGGGTGAGGAAGGAACCAGTCCCTAGGATGAAGCCCATGAACGGTGACATAACCTGAACAAAGCAAGGGATGAGCTGGGGAGCAAAAAATGGCAATGCCCATTGAAACTAGCATGCAGAAAATGACCATGCTGAACTTCAGCAGTTACCATAGGGCTGTTCACTGATTGCAAAACCCTTGGGTGGGTATTGTAATGCAGGCCCCCCGGACACAAAAGGGTAGACCACCCTGAAAGGGAGCATGACTAGTGTCTGTATGCAAAGATGGGTTTGGCACAGCTGTGCCACAAAGGGGCAGAGGTGTGCTAGGATGGAAATCACAGGCCACGGCAGGCCTCCCATAGTGTGGAAGGGGGTTATACCTGCCTTTTGAGATACACAGGTCTGGGAAAATTCTGGCTCTGCTTGCCACTGCAGAAAGGATATACAAACTTAGAAGGCAGGAGATGCTGGGAGCAATGACATTTTGTCCCCAGCTTTTACCAAAGTGTTCTTACTGTCCTGCTACCTCTCATCTTTTCCCATCAGGGCTCAGCAGTAAGAGCTATCCTGCTTACAGAATGCACCCTAAGATCAAGCAGGATCTGGGGGCTGATGAATGTAATTATGTCCCTCTAGCAGACAGCTGGGCTCAGGCCTACCATTGTTCATCCAAGTGGTGGTTTTGATCCTGGGCTGGTAGCTGGATGAGGTGGGCTGGCTTCCACTAAGAGCAATGGTGTCTCCTATACAATGGAGTCTGCCTTGCCAGTTGAAGGAGAGACCTATAAAAAGGTATATGAGTGACCATGGGAGTTGGCGCAAGCTACTGTAGATGGAAAAGACATCAGGCCCTGGGTGGAGTTAAATCCAAACCTAGAAGGAGAAGGACTGAAAAGCACTGTTTGTGGACTGGGAGAAAGGCAGGGGGAAAAGTACAGCAGCCTGACCTTCTGGGAAACCAGCACTGCACAAATTGCAGTCCCAGCTCCAGCAAACATTCAGCTGCCTCCATGCAAGCTGTGAAATTAGAGAATTAACTGCTGGATCCATCAGAGAGTTTCAGAGTGAAATGGAGACATCCTGCAAATATTCAATAAAACCAAATGCAGGCTGTCGATGAAAATACGGCTTCCATCATCAGAAACAAAGCGGGGGAGCCTAGTAACTGCTCCAAAGACGTTGGCAGAAATGATGCAGCTGAAGCCAGTTTTTTTTTCTGAACTGTGTTATTGACTTGTTGTCCCCTGGAAATGAGATTTTCCACCAGAATTCTACCTCCAGCCTTCCCTCAACACACAGGGAGCAGGCGCTGGTCTCAGCAGGCACCTGGCTGTGAGGGTAATTGAACAGTGCAGCAGAGCAGGTTTGGGACTCACCAGCACTTGAGGGCTGTAAAATGAGATCAGACAGCTCTTTCTTTAAAAAAATCAGCTGTAATCTAGCCTCTACGGAAAATGCTATTGCTGGATGAAATTTTTCTGGGTGTTTAACAGGCAAGAAGGTAGAGCAACATGTCGTCTCTCCTGTCCAGTGTGGTATTGGCAAGTCTTGACTGTGTGCTTGGAGGTCTGGTGATCACCACAGGTAGGAAAGGGAACTAATTCATGTCATATGCCACTCATGTTCTCCTATTAAAGCTTCCTTAGAGAAGGCTTTAAAGTTTCCAGGTGCGAGAGAGAAAGTCAGACAAGAGCTGGGCTTGATAAGACACTCCTCTGTACTTACAGAGGTTATCAATGGTCCTGCACACCATCACACAAGACGTGAGCTCTTTCCACTTGGAAAAGGGCAAGTAACTCTCTTCCTTCCCAGTTGGTGAAGGTGACTTGTTGGTAGTATGTTTTGTGCGTATGTCCAGAATTTGCCATCAGCCTCATGAATTTGCCTTTTATTTCTGATAAGCCAGGATCAGATAACTCATTGGAAGAGGAATTATCATGGTGGATGTTGGGGAATTTTTATGGTACCCCTTGAGGAGAATTAAACACATGTTTGGGTTTAAATATAAAAGAAAAATTTAATGAACAATGCACTGGGCAGAGTCTTACAGCAACGAGCAGTTCTACATGGAGTCTGCAAGGATGCATCACAAGCAGATTCCTTATATACACTTGCACCAGCACCAATCCTGAGAGTGGTTGCATGGGGCACATCAGCCCAGCTGTGGGTCCATCCCCCAGCCCAGCTCTGCTGCCCAAAGGTGGCCCCTGAGCTTGGGCCCCTGACCGCTCCCATTGCAGGATGGGTACAAGACAATGCTGAGGCTGTTTCTTATCTCATCACCAAGGGAAACTTCACTCTCTTGCAAGAGTCCTTCTGTCTCTGGCATTCCGGCTTCCAGCCAGTTTAACCCCTTCTTGTAATTGGGCCTTCTTGCCCTCTGTGCCACATCATTCTTCAGTCACAAATTACCACTGCTGAGCAGTTACGATTAGATTTTCCCCTTCATAGATCAAACTGGATGATGAAGGGGTGATCTTGGACTCTTAAAAAATATTCCTGAGGGGCATTTTAAACAGGGGGACAGAGAAGAGCCAATATATGCTTGTTTTGACCATTACTGTTAAGGAGATGGGTTGCAGCCATTCACAGTTTCAGGCCTGCTTTGGAAAAGGGGAGCCGAGGCCAGACTGTTGCAATTGCTTGGGAGGCACTAGACACACAGCATGTGCAAATCAGCACATGCACAGACTGACTGTGACATGTTATATACCCCCACCTCTGACTCCTGTGCTGTAAAATGGCACTGATATAAGCCTCAGAGAGGCTGTGTGCATTGCCCAAGGTCACACAGGACGTGTGTCTGAGCTGGAAATGGTGCCCTAGTCCCCTGGGACACCACATCTCAACAATACCAGCCTTCCTGCTACTCTTAGCCTGGCTTTTCTCTGCTTAAACACTAGCGCATGTTCCCATTTCCCCTGTAATTAATTAGCAAGAAAGAATTTATTCTCTGAGAGAAAAAAACATCTTTCTCAGCCTGCTGTGTGTTTAGACAACTGTCGGTCTCCTGAATAAATTGATACAATGACTATGCTGAATTTTTAAATCCCTATGGAAAATAACCATTATAGTTTTTATGTGTGTGTGCGTGCGTCTATTAACTCAATACCTCCCCAAGGAAGATGGGAGCTGTTAGCCCTGAATAGGCACTGGACTTCCAGGTGATGAGAGGCAGGGCTGCTGGTGCCTTGCCGTCATCATGCATTTCTCTACCACCTTACAGGCGAGGAAATTCTGCTATGGAGCATGCTGTCTTGCACTGCCTGGGATGGTAATCTCATCCTCCCATGGGCACGGGCAATGCAGCCCATGGTGCTCCCAGGCAAGGAACTGATCTGCAAGGAGTGGGTTTGAAGAGCCCTGCCCATGCAGCCATCCTGTGGTATACAGAGGACAGCTGCCCTTACATGCCATTATCTTCTTTATGGCTATGCTGCTTTAAAAGCTGGTGCATCTTCATTCTTTCGAAGGTGTGGTATCCCTGCGTTGATCCTGGTTTGCTGTGCTCTCACACCAACCTCCAGTAAAGGCCAGAGCTGATGGCTTCTAGGACCACTAGCTCTTGCTCTCCAGGCTCAGTTGCCTGTGAGCTGCTGTACCACTAACCACAGAAAATTCAGTGAAACTGGTGGTGCCATCTACTGGGAATCGAGATTTTTGCTTCTGTTTGTTTCATAGACAAGACCATGGAATCTAATCTAATGCCATCAGTGCAACTCCCTCCAGGCTTTATCTGACATCTTTGCAGCAAGACGTTCATGGGCAGGAGGCAAAAGCCATTCTCACTGACACCATTAGAGGTCAGGATCTGAATTCAGTCTGTCTGCGTAGAAATTTCTGTAGAGCTCTGGTGTGGTATCTCACCACCACAAATTACTGGTGCAAGAGCACATGAAAGGGCCAGGAAGAACTGCTTCTGGCTTTTCAACCTGGGGGAAGAAAATATTCATCCTGCTGTAGCAGAGTGGAGATTAAATGCCCTGCAGTTGTGATAGGCAGATGCAGGGTGTTATGAGCAGCTGACAGCAGAGGAAAGCATTGAGCTTGCAAAAGAGCTTTTGGAGAGATTCTCTGTTGCGTTTTTACCCAAGGTGTTTTCCAAAAAGCGTGATAGAACACCCTTAGAAAACAGGGTATAATTTTGTCACTGACCTCTGCTTCAGAGCCTAAAGCATCCAAGGAGCAGGGAACTCTGCAGCCTGGGGAGAGACCTTTTGGAGTCCGCCCATCCACACACCTGGCATATTGGATGTGGCCATAGTTCTGGTTGTGAAACAGATTGGTTCAGACTGCTCAGCAGCCCCTGTGTCCTGAGCAGCAATTTCTCTTTGCTGTTCAATGAGATACATGTTTTCTGGTCTGTAATACACATAGCCAAACACTGAGTCAGGCTTTGCTGCAGCACACTGCCATTTTGTCAGATCCCTAGGTAGGTAGAAGCTTTAACAAACCATTTGCTGCTGGCCTAAGTCTGTCCCCATTTAATTCAGTCGGAGTTTCACCTCTGAGTTCTGTGGGAGAATTATGATGAATGCCTTAGAAAAATCCCTTCTGAACTGTAACTTTCTCTTTGTAATATTTGGAGCCTCCCTCTCTTCCTCCACGTATTGCTAGCAGCTTTTGTCTAACAAGCAAGAAAGCAGTTAATTCCTAATATTTTAAATGCTGTCTCCAAAAGTTATTTTAGATGAGCTATTTGCTGTATTAGAGCTGCAGCCCTCTGTTTTGCTTTCTATATAAAGTTGCAAATTAATCAGCTTGGCTTAGACACAGGAATTCATCAGGGCCATATAAATGCTTAAACACCCTGTCAAATAGACCTGAGACAATTTCAGAACAACAGATTAATATATGGTTTGGATCCTGACTGGATCTGCAAGGCATACACAGTATGGAGGTATAAAGGTGCACTCCAAACCCTAGTCTAGCAAACTTCCATTTAAGTGAAATGCAGTTCTGTTAATGGAGGGACTTGAGAGCATCCCTTTCCAAGATGCTCTGCTGTGAGCTGGGATGGGCAAGCTTCTTGCCATGTTCAGTGTCCCTTCACCAGAACAGGACCTTGAAGCTGGATTTCCTCATCGATGTGCTCTTGTTTAAGGATGGACAATTCATCCTTCTGCTCTCTATTTTGAGTGGTTTGTTAGGCTTTTTTTTTTTTAATCCAGCTGCCTATCCTTGCTGTTCTTACATTTGCCTGAAATAGGTCTCCAATGTCAAAGAGGCTGTTTTGTGTTTGGGTAGGAAAAAGAAAATGAAAAACCATATTAAATTTCTTTGACTCCAAGTGGGTTTTTTTATTCTTTCTGAAACAAGCATCACACATTCAACGGCCCAGATAAAAACTGAGCAGCCTCCTCATCCGTAAATCTTTCAGTCTTGTGACTTTTTTACATATAGGTGGGAGAAAAGCCCTTTCAAAATTTCCTACCTTGAAATCCCAGCTTGAAATAATACTGTTTCTGGAAGAAGCCAAAAGCATCTGTAGGAAAATTGCCTTTGGATCTCTTTTGCAACTTTTTGATATGAATGGCTGCTTAATTGGAAGAAGGCAATACTGTCCCGATTCCTGTGCTGCCAGGCTGTTCTGAGAGCTTTAGGGATTTTTATACTTAAGACTGGTTTTCCTCAAAAATACTGAGACTTGTAGCCCCCCTCTTAGGAACACCCAAATGCATACTCCAGTGTGCATAAACTCCCTTAATGTTCTTCCCATTCTTAGTCCTCGTCTTTGAGAGGGTTTAAGTGCCCCCTTAAAAGGAAGAGCTGGGAAAAATTCTGGATTTGGAGAAGAAATGTAATGCTCCCAGCCTTAGGAAGAGCAAATACACTGCTCTTCTGAAAATTATGCATAAGAGGGAGAGGGGACAGGGACGAGAGGAATTCAAGGGGATGAGAAGGCTGGGAAGGGTAAGTGGGGACGTGACAAAATTATTTCCTGCTTAAATATTATGTCAGTCTGTGTGTCACAAAACCTCTTTAGACAGAATTTTAAGTGAAAACATGTCTGAAAAATTTGTCTGCTTTCTTTCAAGATGATAAGTAGTCTCAGAAAAAAACTGTTTTTTTCTCCCAGAAGTGGTTTATTTTCGAACTGTGAGGCCTGATGCCATTCTTGTTTATGTAGTTTTCACATTCATGAAAATAGTTTCACTGACTCTAAGAAAGTTGCTCCTGATTTGCACCAGTGTCCAGCATCCCACCCAAAGGAGAGTAAGAAGACTCAGAGGGGAGGAGTGGGAGGGAGCCCAGTGCCAAACAAGAATGTCCCCACAGGCTTCAGAGCTGGAGCTTAAAGCAATGTAAAGCATATGTCATATCCCTTGCCCTGTGAGCCACTGACTTTAGAAACTCTGGTTTATACACCTTCACCCTTCGTTTGCTAAAAGGAAAGGGAAAAGATTGTCATGGTACATTAACATGAAGGCTGTGCATGCAAGTGGCTCCAGGGAGATTTATAACCGTGGAGCTTTCTTTACAAATAGCCCTTGAAATAGTGCTTTGGGAGGGGAGAACTCAAACTCTCCTCTAGTACCAGATGGAATAAGCAGCTGAGATTTTTTTTTTTCCCTCTTTTTGTGATCCAAGGAGAGTAGAGCTGGACTTGTCTGAGTTGCCTCTCAGAGGCAGTGGTAATACTTACCCGCTGACGTTGGTTTGTTCCTGTGTATCCCTGGAGGATTTGCTGAGGCCAGAGGGGGATATTGCCTCCTCCTTCCCCTCTGTGAGGAACAACTTTTACAAAATGTTGCTGGAGAGGAGTGGATCAGCTCTGAAAAACATGGTAGAGGGTATTAGGAGCAATGGGGAGACTTGTACTGGTTTCAAGTGCTTTTGGGCCAAGGACCTAATTCAGCCCAGTACAGGCTGAATTTTGCCTGTGTGCGGAAGCCCTGCCAGTGTGGTAGGCAACAGCACTTTTCAGCAGCAGCCTGGTTATAAGCATGTGCTAACAAAGCCGTTGTGCCCTAACTCAAATGAATTATTAACTCTGTGTCTCCCCGGGCCATGCAGACCATATGCCTTTGCTGGCTGGTGCTGCCTGCTCTGGAAGCACAGTATTCATCTCCCTTACCTCTCCTGACTCTGCCTGAGATGCTACTTTTGATGCTGCTTTCATGAAGGCTTTTGCTGAAGGTGGCCTTGTTGGAGAGTGAGCTCTGCTCTCCCATGTGTGGGGGTCACCAGGAGCTCTTCACACCTGCACAGGCCAGGCTTTTTGCCACAGGAGCCTCCTCATCTGGTGACACAAGCGGTATCAAGCAGAGAGCTGAGTGAGTGACCCTCTATTTCAACAACATGCTTTGTCATGGGAAATGATGGCACAGGTTGCACATACTCCCTCCCGCTGCTGACTTCGGGTGAAACTTGTGCCCTCTCTGACAGGCAAGGCTTCTCTGGAACCTGCTCACTGCTGGCACCACTTTGGGGAAAATGTGATGATGAGAGAGTGCAACAACAACATAAGCGCTATATTTGAGTCACACAGCAAAGGACATGCAGGACTTGCGTGATCAAAGGAGCAGTAGGCTGACAGTAATATAATACACACCTCGGAAGTGTTCCCCCTTTGGATGGTGAGTAACTCTACATGCTGGATATGGTACAACAGAGGGGAAGAGAGGCTGGTGACATCTATCTGCTGTCCTTCCCCAAGTACTCTTGCCTGGAGCCAGAAACACCACTCAGCAAGCCTACGTGAAGCTGTGTCAGACTAGCAACATTTCCATGCTGTACCTGTAAGATATACTGTGCCTTCTGGTACCTCTGCACCGTAAATATTTGCATAATTTAAAGAGAATTGGGGAGATCCCAGCCTAAAGCCTTCCTTGCCCCTTCTCCACATGACATCTTTTTGTGGAGCCCCACACAGTCCTGCCCATTCCCCGGTTGGCCATGTTTGGAGCACCCTGGAGACCCTCGGATGTGATTTCTGGCAGGACTGGGTGACCTGGCTGCCTTGGAAATTGAAATTCAGGTTAGCAGCATCATGGGACCAATTTGCAAGTATTTTGTTCAAGTGGCAAATAAGCCTTGTTTCAAATGCAGTGGCTTATGGTCTCCTTTGGCTGTGAAGATGCCTGGCTATGAAACTCCACCTTCATGTGAAGCCTCTCTTCTTCCACTGAGTGCTTGGTCCTGTCTCCCTGTAGCTCTCCTCATGCACCAATGTCTCCACCATCTCCTCCATCTTCAGGCCAGCTGGTGGTCCTTCACATCTTCCAGTGTCACTGTGGGCAAGGGGGAGCTAGACACAGCTGTAAAGATGAAGTAACTCCCTCTCGTAACTGCAAAATGACTTCAAGGATCTTTCCCATCCTCCTTCTTCACTAGTGAGGGCAGCACTGCCTGTCACTGCACACCTGGCTGTTGCCAGTGTGCTGATGGCACTGCAAAGGGCCCAGGCCCCTGACACGTCCCACGCTTCGTTCCTGCAGCTGCTACTGCCTGCAGCACCTCCATCTTCTGGGAAAGAGTTTCCCTGTGCACCGTCTGTGTCTTAAACAGGGTAAAACAGCTGCTTGCCCTTATTCCCTTGCCTTCCCCATGTGAGGTTTAGCAGTCTAGGCTGGTTGTAGGAGTCCTGAGGAACCCAGTGATGTGAGACTGCAGTATCATGGAGCCAGGCTCCCAACTCTGCCTCAGCAAAGCATTGGCACCTGTGTCTAGCTTTTCAGCACATGAAAACCCTTGCTGGCTACTCTGTGTATTTAAGAATTGCAGCTAACAAGAGCCAAGGCAGGGTAAAGCCAAAGGGTTCTCTGTGCTTTTCAGATCTGATAGTTAAGAGTGCCCATTTCCCTTCTGGGATGACAGCCCCACGCTTGCAGACTGATTCATGCCATCAGCCTATCTGCTACCAGGTACAACAATTTGGAAATGGATCTGTTTTAACTCTTATTGTGGGGGTGACACCCCCTCAGACACTAAACCCCACTATGTGACTTCTGCAGAGGTCTGCAGAAGTGGCACAGGCTGGAAGGACCTGGTGGGGATAATCCTGCAGGGACACATTGTCTTGAGGTTTGTCAAGCTGAGAACACCACACAGTATGCACATGGGTTTGGTGTTTTCATCTCCTGCTCTGCTATCATAGGTGTGTGTGGGAACCAGGGGGACTAAGAAATCCCCTCCTATTTTAAGTCCTTTCCTGTTTCACTCTGGTCCCACGTGCCTTTGCTCCCTCATGAGCAAGTTTGTGATCTTTATCTCTGTGGGTATTGTCACAGGCCAGACTTGAAAAGGGGCCTCTAAATGAAAATCACTAAACAGGAATTGCATGTAAAGGACCAAGTGAGGAGACATGGTTGCTCATCACCACGCATTGCGTGTGTTCCATAAGGAAGGAGTTCGAGTGCTTTAGCTTGTCCTCTGGGACATCTCTGTGATGAACAGGTGAAGTCTAATTGTCAACAAGTGTTCAAATGCTATTGAGAAGTCCAGGAAAAAGAGATCAGATGACTTGGTCCCTGCCAAAAGGAAATTATCCAACAGTTCTCTGAAATGGTTTCATTTCTACATGGTAGCATGAGTGCAGGTTGTGCAGGGCTGAAGATTAGCTTCACTTCAGTGAGCTGATGGTGACCTTTGGCTATGGCCAGTTGTGTCAGGAAGGGCAGGTTTGTCTTTAAGAGGTATCTCTCTGAAACGGATGTACTGCATGTTTGAAGGAGAAAGGGCAAGATGGATCACTTCTCTGAATGGCACACTGGCTATTTCAGTGAGGAACAGCGCTGCCTGCTTTTGACCCTTGCAAGCCAGGAAGGGCAAGAGTTGAATTTACATCTTTCTGAATCCGCTATGTGAGTGTCGTGGGCACAGGGAAAGCCAGCAGCCTACCAGTCGGAGAGCACAAATGGTGTAGGAGGCATGCTGTTTGAGGCTCCTGAGACAAGCACCATCCCCGCAGCTAGTGAGTATCGTTGTTCCCTGCCACAGGCAAATAGTTTTGATGAGTTTTTTCTGCCTTCAGAAGTTTTTTGGTGCAGGATTTGATAGCTCTCATGGAGGTAAATAGGATTTTGCATTCTTAGCCTACATATTGTCTTCCCAAACCCAGAGTCGCATAGTCCTTGGTGACAACCACAGTTTTCATAGAGCAGGCACTGATAACAGCTGTGATCATGAAGAAGAATGTGCAAACTGGATTCATCAAGTACTCAAAAACAAATTCCACCTCTATTTACTTTTCTATATGATATTTTCAGACCTGTCCCATGATTTTTCAGGAAACAGAACTGATGATGCAGATATTGTCAATGCTAAGCTAAAGATTTTAGTGCTTTTAGTACTGCTGCCAGCCTGGTGGTGTGTCACCCCAGCTGCAGCCCTGAGTTTAGCTGCCCCTTGACTACACAGCCCCTTGGACATGCTCTCCAATGGGCTGGTTGAATCTCCCCACTGAATGAAGAAGCCAGTTTAGCAGCTGTGACTTTGATTTCGAACACAGCCCTCAGTGCTGGCAATAGTGAAAGGTGCCTTTTGAACAGCTAAAACAAAGTTCCCCGTGCTTCAGAAATGGCTTCAGGGATTTTCCTTTCAAAGGAGCAACACCTACAATGCAGCCAACTGCAAAACCCCACCCGAGAGTCCCACTTTGCTTACCATAGGAGACTGCTGTGGTGGCTGACCAAGACTAAGAGGTATAAATTTATTTGCAGTGGATGGAGCAATTTCTTTCTTTTTGCAACATCTGTGAATGATCAGCATCAGGATTCTGTCTGATTGCCAGATAGCTAGCAAATCCAAGTTGAAACATCTGTGCGTCAGACATGCATCGCTGCTGATCCATCTGCAAAACACATCAGATGCCAGTTGATTGACTTGCACTTGATTTGGCCAGTAGGAAAAGCGAAACTACATAGCACAGTGAGAGTTGTTCCCCCTCACCCCTCCTTTTTAACTCTACATTTTTGTTCCTCTGTTCACGTTTTTGCAGTTGTTTTTCTTACATAGTGCAGTTATGGTGTTGAATATGGAAAGGAGAGTGAAAGCCCACATTTTGAAAAGGTGGGAACACAGCTGTCCCTGGCAAAAATAACTGTATCTGTGATCACCATCACCAAAAGCATAAATGAAACATGTCATGAAATCTTCCAGAAACTGCTTTGGGATCTCAGCAGGAATACTGGGGAGGGTTTTGGGTGTGTTTCTGTAACAGAGATTTGAACACTTTTGGGTATCTTCTCCTCTGGCTAAATCACATTGAATCAAACACAGTTGTGATACTAGAGTTTGTTGTTTGAAGCTGAAGTAGTATTTTCTTTCTTGCTAATCCCTGATCGCATTTACACTGGTCACCCCCACTCCTCATTGCTTCCCTACTGCCCTCTTCCCTGGGTCATATGCACATGCAGTTGTTGCAGTCTTCATCAGAAACACTCTTGCTCTTCTGGCTGCTTCTTTAGTGACCTCTGGAAGTGCAGACATGCATGATGATGAAGAAGACGACTCTCATTGTTAGTTTTTTAATGTGATATGCAAGGCAATGAGGCCTGGCTTATGACTTTGTATATCTGTCATAGCAACCACTGTATCACTCAGTACTGCAAAGTCAGCCTGGACCTTGGGCTTATCTCTGCCCTTCCAGCAGGATTTAGCCATTCTCGCTTCAGTAGCAGGTGTCCTAACAGTGCCTGAGAGGATAAAATAAAAATCTGTCTTGCTCACTTACCTCTACATTTCTTCTGCATCACTGTGGGAAGTGATAGCAGCATGTTGCTGTGAGGTCTTCGGGCAGATGTGATCACCCAGACATGATACAGGCAGCAGGTAGTAAGTTAGAAGGTGACAGCTTTATACAGACGTCTTTCTGACTCTAACTGCTGTTGATATGCCACATCCGGAAAGCCAGCAACCAATTCCTCTGCTGAGATCATGTCATGCTCTAGTTCCTTATGCTGCTCTGAGAGCATTGGGAAGGGAGTCTTTCTGCACAGGCAGTATTGGTAAAACCCCCACATTTCTGAGACAGAAAGAGATGAAGGCTTGCTTTAACAGCCTTGTGGGACTCTGTGGCTATTATAGCTGACAGAGGGGATCTGCCACACAGTTTAAAATCAGAGCCATCACCCCTTTAATGATATTCCCTCTGCAACTCAAGGATAGCTTGTTAGCACAGTAGTTCAAACTTCCCAGTATGACTGTGATGTCTGGGTAAGTGCTTTGCAGAATGCCTTTTAATCCTGGTAGGAGCAGAGCAGTCATTCAGCAGCTGGCTGGCCTAGCAGACGAATCCTCTCTTCTGTAGGCATCCCCTGCATGAGATCACAGATGTCTACACGGGAAAGGAAATCTTCTCATCAAAGGCTGTGGCTAAGGTAAATGTGCATGAGCTGTTTTATTTGTATCATGTAAGTTGGAGGAAGAAATCTCCTTTGGTGGAAAGGTCTTTCTACATCAAAAAAAAAAAAACAACAGAAAAACACAAATGGAGAGAAAAGCATGGATCTCATCAATGTGTATAAATACCTGAAGGGAGGGTGCAAATAAGTCGGAGCTAGTCTCTTTTCAGTGGTGCCAAGTGACAGGACGAGAGGCAGCGGGCACAGACTGAAACACAGGAGGCTCCCTCTGAACGTCAGGAAACACTTTCACTGTGAGGGTCACCGAGCACTGGCACAGGTTGCCCAGAGATGTGGTGGATCTCCATCCTTGGAGATATTCAAAAGCCATCTGGACATGGTCTTGGGCAACTGGCTCTAAGTGGCTCTGCTGGACCAGGGGCGTTGGACCAGATGACGTCTAGAGGTCCTTCCAACCTCAGCCTGTCTGTGATTCTGTGACAGTGGGTGAGGGGATCTCTTCAGACTAGTCTGATGTGAGCATGCTCTCCATCCAGGTACTGAGAGCAGAGTCCACCAGCTCAGTGGCATGTGGCAGTGAAATGCCTTAGCCATGATACTGTGTTAGTAGTGGTGCTTACTTTTGTGCAGCTCCTCTCCGTTAGAAACATGGACGCACATTAACAACTACCCACATTTAACAAGCATGGAAAAATGAGGCACTGGGACATTGATATGGCGTCATCTAGATCTAAGACAGCTTCACAGGCCAATGCGCTAGGCAATACCACTTAGTGCATGAGGTGGTTTTGCAATGCTGTCCTTGGGAACAAAGCAGCAATGCATTCCAGCATTTTCTCCCAGGAAGCCTCTGAGACATCTTGCTTTTTCTTCTGCCTTTTATGCCTGGGGACAGTTTGACTGGTACCTGACAAAGATGGGATTGCTGAAAGCGTGCCCAGCTCAGATCTAATAAATCACATAAAAGTAGAAGAGGAACAAAACTGAAAATGTCCCTGAATAATCAGCAGTAGTAACAACCTGTTACAATCTATTAAACTTGAAACACAAGCGAAGATTTGGTCAGTTTTGTTTCAGGACTAAGTAATTCTGTGGTATAAACAAAATGAAAAGCCAGCAAGAACGTTTCCCTCCCACTATGTTGGGGAAATGTGCTCCAGATGCTTGCAGTCTGTTGGTAACAAACAGCAGTGCGATGGACCGAATGGATTTTGAAATGATGCCTCTAACTGATCTAAAGAATAAGTAATGATAAAATGTCCAGCAACTGGCTAGGTGGAAATAACAAATGGAAGACTGTAATCCAGGCCTCAGAGAAGGCTCTCACTGTGCTTCATTTGGGGAGAATTTTTGGAGACCAGACCCCAAAACAGCCCCTAATGTTGAATGATTCATTCTCTAGATGTACTGATAGACATAGGGGCAATCTTCCAGTGCCTGTCTGGTCTAAATCCTACTCACGGTTTTGAGCATACAGCACTGGAAATGAAGAAGAGCAACATTACTGCTGAGGCAGTTAGCTGCCTGTGGAAGTCAACCTTGGCTCTGTGAGAGCTTTTGGGATCTTCCCCAGCAACAATAATCTACTCTTGAGGAAGAACACTGGCACTGAGAAGAACAGTGCTAAGTATCTAAAGACATGGAGTTTCTGAAGCTGATCCAAAAGTGAATTGGGCCTCAGAGCACATGTTACGTGAGATACCAATCTCATTTTGGAGGGGTCTTCTCCCTTCTGCTGCCATAGCAGAGCTAGTTTGGGATTCTGGTGCCAGGGTCAACCTAGCCTGTGCGTAACCAGTTGCATAGCAAGACCCTACCTGAGATCCTATGTTCTCACTGTTGGTATTTACAGATTACTTTTGAGATAACCATGCCCCAGAGTCAGCAGACGTTTTATGTCTGGAAGACATGCAAATGCTCACATGGAGCCGTGTGGTGACTTTGGCTGAAAAAAAAGTCCTCTTACCAGCGGTAAGAGCTGACCACTGCAGCATGGATGTCCCATGTCTCCAGCGGTTTCTGTGGCGACTGACCTCTGCTGCTCTCACCTGTGTTATTCATGCTTGTGGAGGTACAGCCATAGTTTTAAGCAAGGTGGGAAACTTTTTGGTACTGTAGTTATGACCTAGTAATTCTGATGTTAAAAAATGTCAGTTCCGCTGGGGTAATGCTGGGAAGACACTGGAATACTTAGCGACATATGGCAGAGAGTTTGTCTTGCCTAGCTTTTACCAACTGAAAATCAATCTTCTTATGTGAGCTATTGTGAGCCTCTGGGCTTCTTTGTACACAGCACAGACAGAGATAGTGCCAGAAGATGATTCCTCTCAGCCAAAGATTTATTCCTGAAACCAGAGGAATTTATTCTCAGTCCTTGTCCTTGCTAAATGAAATGGGAATTACTAGCCTCAGTGAGCACTATGAATAATGCTCTATGTGAGCTCCAACAGGCCTGCCACCTCCTCTTACTAGCTAGGTTTGCTTGAAGAACTGCTTAGATTAGGGCAGAATTTTCCCATGTAGGTGGGAAGGAAGTTTCAGGCTGTCTCTGGGGGGGGGGGGAAATAATGGTCTAACTTTGCTGTAAGTGTATGTTCTCTGAATTGGGACCAGGGATGGTAAAAGGCTCTCTGCTCCGTAGTGAAATCCGGCTTCAGAGAAAGTGAACATGCAAGCTGCAAGCAGCTCTTCACAACGTCTCAAGCATCGAGAAATCCACAATCCTTGTTTTGAAGTAGTCATCACAGAAAGAGGGGTGGTAGGCAGAGAGGAGCAGCCTTCTGTCCTCCAGGACTTTGAAAGCAGCAGTTTTCTTCAGTTCCTTTGGGAAAAGACTCAGGAAAACTGGAGACATTCAGGGATCCACCTGCCTTCCACTACTCCAGCGCACAATGTGCCATGAACAACTAAGTGCAATTGCCATTAGATTGCCAATAGCATTAGCCCATCTTTTTGCAGGGCAGAGGAGTGATGTGCCTTTAGAGGCAGGAACTAATTCACCTGGCAAATTAGGCAAAATTCATTCAGCCAGAATACTGAATGTAGCCGTGGGAATTTCTGCATGAAGGAACAGAAGGGTGTTCAAGTCAGACTAAATGGATTTACTTTCCCAAATTTATTCTTGTTTTATTTAAGCCAAGCAAAAACAGCTTTCTAAAACTGAGTTGCCCTCATGTCTTTGTGTAATCAGTTTAAGAGGACATCTTAATGTAAGCTGAAGCTAGTCTGTTTGTGAGAATGACCTCAATATAGATTTGGATCAGGCAGTAATTCAGCAATGTTGATTTCAAGTGCAGTATTTGCAGGGAGAGGTGCTCTCTTCTCTCACATCTAGTGATGCAGCTAGGGTAAAAGGCAAATGTTTAGGTGCATAGGATTTTGAGCTAGTTAGCTGAGTAAACATGGCTTGTTTACTGGAACATAAGAGGCAACTAGTACAGAGAGTTTCTGCATATTTCTTACTGTCGGCTGTAACCGGAACATTGTCTCTCTTGCTAATATTTTAGTGAGTTTACTATAGAAACAGTAAGTTATCATATAAACAGAGACAGGTCTTGGATCCAATCCTAAAGCTCCAAGGAAACATTCCCATCCTGTCTGTCAGGCTCCCCAGTTTTGAGGGCAGCTTGTCTCTGTTAGGTCTGTAAGGCACCTACCGTAAGAAAGTCTTAGTCCTAAACTCTTGGTTCTGCTTTTGCCAACACTGAATAATAACGTTTGTGACAGGGGTGGCTGCCATAGATGTATCTATGATTGATTGCAATGCTTTACTTTGTGGGCACTTTTCATCCTCAGTCAGCATGGCTCCATGACCCTGTCCACCAAAGCAGAGCATGGATCACAGAGGCAGGTCCAGAAGTAGTATAGCTGCTTCAGCACATGGACACACCACACAACCTGGTCCCTGCATATGCTGCAGTATTGAGCTTTGCAGCCCTACCAGCCTCTGAACTAACTTTGTTATCTCGGCACAATACTACATGTAATAGCATATTCATCCCACTGTGTATCAAGGACACTAAACCCCTGTAGCCTTCAAGCAAACTTGAAAGCCACTGTGTCGAGCTGCATCCCTCCACTTTTCTAAAAACACAAACTGTACAAATATGATCCGATTTCTTTCACAGGGTGTGCTTTGTTGGTTAGAGCAAGGTGACCAATCCCAAAAGCTGGTTAGACTGTTGTGACACATCAGGCAGTTTGCAAATACTCATTGCCTCAGCTTTTCACTATCTGCAACAAGACTTGCCTTCAGCAGCCAGAACAGGTGTGTGAGGACAGACGGGTGGGCTAAGTTATTGCGAAAATGCTTCTGGAGACCAGAGCCTGCTCTGGGGTGTGCAGGCACTGCCTTACTATTAGCAGACAAGGGGCAAACCCACACTAAGTCTCCATCCCTACACTGCAAATTTTCTTGAAGGGGATCAGAGAGAGCAGGCCCATGGAAATCTCATGGAGTCTGCCAAGAAACTGACCTCTTGACCTCTGGGTAGGTGCTGGGGAGTGAGAAGGGTGCACTAAAGCCAGGAGGACTTGACCCCCAGGCAGGAAGTGACAAGGTCTAATTGTGTCCCCAGGAACGTTGGGGAGAATCCCAGGAAGTGGGGTGTAAATTATCCCGTTTCCTCTGCTGGGGTTTGGCCAAGGATTAACACCCCTGTTTGCTTAGGAGAGGTCCTGCGGTGCTTTTAATGTCTGGAAGGGCCCACACGCTGCTGCTGTCTCACGCAAATGCTCTGAAAGAGCACTTCTAAACAAGAGTGATGAATCAACACCAGCCCAGGCTCCACAGGAAAAACAAATAGCGAGCCTTCCAGCCTTTACTGAGGGTCTCTCTGTAATTTATGGGGGCCCAGGGGCACGCTTCGTGGGGAAGTGTGATCTCCTC
The DNA here is from genome assembly GCF_965638725.1 of Aptenodytes patagonicus. Taxonomy (NCBI): domain Eukaryota; kingdom Metazoa; phylum Chordata; class Aves; order Sphenisciformes; family Spheniscidae; genus Aptenodytes; species Aptenodytes patagonicus. Next base: position 58,172,806 of record NC_134982.1, read on the forward strand.
CCTGCGTTTAGGGTTACAGCCTGCAGGCCATTTTTAGAACCAGCCGGGAGCTTGTCCTGTGCCAGCACAGGAAGAACATGTCCTGGCAAAACGGAGCCTCATCATGGTCTCCACTACAGGCGTATTAGCTGCTCCTGATGAGCGACTGGAGGGAGTTTCCTTGCAGGATGAGTTTTAGCACAGCCCTGGAATTGTTACTGCTGAGTTAGCCCTTGTGTTTCTAACATCACCACCTTGCAAATGAATTCGTCATGGGGGATGCAGGGGCACACAGTCACCTTTTGCTATTCTGACACACCTAGGATTCACCATCAAAACCAGAGTGGTGGCATCTTCCCTGCTCCCCTCTGACGGCACTGGCCTTGCCTCATCCTCTGTGCCCTACCTGCCACCCCCAATCAGAGGTCTATCCTTTAAGTGATGATGTTTTTTAAAAGTGATTATCTTAGATAGAAAAGTTTACTTGATGTAAGCATGTGGTAAGGAAAACCCCTTCCATACATAACTGATGCTCCAGTATCCACTGCGGTTTAGTCAGTCTGCAGCTAAACCCTACCAGTGAGTAGTCACTTCTGGGGGCCGCACATGGCCAGCTGGGGACTAGAAGTGATTTTGCTGTGTGTGCAAGGCACTGAGCCCAAATTTACAAGCCCTGCCAGGCCTGAGTTGGCATTCTGGCAGCGTTGCCAGGCAGGATGAAGGAGCAAGAGGTTGGGAGAAAGAAGTCCTTATTAGCAGAGTGTCTTGGGGGTGTGCTAAGTGCAAACAGGCAGAAAACTTCTCCTTTGCCAGCTAGTTCTATAAAGCAATCATGTGGGTGATGCGAAAGATAACAAGGCAATGCAAAGACTGGAGGCGCAGCAGATGCAGCAAGGCTGCTGAACCGGTGTGCATCAGCAGTCAGTGGGTAAATGAGGTGGTGAACAAAGCCATGTTCTGGCACCACAGGTTTTGTGACACGCAGAAAAACTCTTGCACCCTAGTCCCAAAATGCAGGATGGGTATGTTGGGCTCTTTCCCCTTTCTTCATCAGGAACTGAAATTCTGCTAGGGTGCATTTGCCTGGATTCTCATTCAGGCAAAAGCCATATACAGGCTGGAGTAGGGAACCATGCAGGCTGGTTCCCTACTCCAGCCTGTATATGGCTTTTAGAGGCCCAACTTTGCAGGATAGGTAATGAAAATGTTCAGTTTCAACGACTTATTCACAGTCAAACATTTGGAGAAACGATGCAACCTCTTCCTGCCCTCACTTCCCCATCTATCTGATCTTCTGACTTGAGAATGACCAGGATATATCCTACAACACTTGGTATTCAGCTGAAAATATTTTATTAGATTTTTAGACATTTAGGAAATGCTATTGTCTTTGATGCCATTTCTCCCAAAAATCTTGCTATCTTTAGAACAGTCTCTGTATTTTTGATATTAAAATATTTTCTGTCCACTTCAGTTGCATGAACGTCACTCCATCTCGTTGCTGTACCTGTCCAGAGACACCCTGACACATCTAGATACTGATCATTCTGGCTTTTGTGTCATATTGCTTGACAATGGAAAGAGCCACAATCAAGAAGAGAGCAGAGGAAAGAAACATTCTCTAACTGGATTTAAATGCTATCTGTAACTTTTCTTAATGCTCTGTACTGAACTGTCTGGCATTTATAAATCAGTCATATAGGACCAGGAAGTTAGACTCCAGAAAAACCTAGTACCTCCCTTATTCCTTCTAGTAGAACTGTGCAAGATTGCTTCCTGTGGTGAACCCCGCACATGGTCCTCCTGCCTTCTGTGCAGAGCTGTGAGAGCTGGCTCACCATGGCACTCAATGCTTGGTACCAGTTTGCATGCTTTATGTGGAGTCTATACATTGCCCTGCTATTAGCCTGTGATGGTGGCAGCTATTGAGCAGGAGGACCCAGGGGCAGATAGTTCATAATGTCTAACAGATATTGGGGCACCTAGTGAGGCCTGAAGCCTGCTAAAGTGACCTGAATGTCATGAAGATGGATAAGGGTAAGGAGACCAGCCTAGGAAAAGTACGGTCCTATCCTTTAGGATGCACCCACAGAAATCACGATGCCATCTTCTGGTCAAAGTGTCTTTATGGATCAGAAGAGGAGTAGGGGCAAAGAACAATAAATCCCAAATCCCTTTAACTGCAGAGAAAGAAGACTGGAGTCAATGTTGAGTGCTCTTTAAAATCCCCCTCAGCATCTTGTGCAGATCTTGCTTTTGCATGGGTATGCACTTGGGCTGCAATCCTGTGCAGTCTGAGTCAGCAAAGTAGCTCTGACCCTTTGCGTGCAGTTTCAAGAAAGCAGATGAGATAAGCCTGTGGGTGGGCTCCTGTCACTGACAAAAGCCAACCCCGTGGCCTGGGGAGAATAAGGGAGTAGCAGCTAGCTCAACTACTTCTCAGCTGTGGAGATGAAGAGACCTTGGAGTTTCATGGAAGTCCTGCTTTGGACCTTCTTGCATTTTCCAGCTATGGAATGTGTCCCTGTCTGGCTGAAAGGAGGCTAAATGAGGTCCACAGGTCCTTCTGCTTCTGCTTCATATGTAAGAATTAGGCTTTTCCATCCAGAATCTCACCATGAAGTGTGAAAGCTCATGGCTCATCCTAGCAAATGCCTCTGAGGTTTAAAAAATGAGGCTTTGATTTAAAATAATTGCAGATAGTCATGGCAACTAGGTAGGAGTCCTGTCCACCATTGCAAGGCAAAGAAACAAGGTGGAGTACCTTTAGTGCATGGGCCTGGGGTCCAGGGAAGAATGGGCTGGCTTGCTAACGGCACGGTACAGATGGCTCAGTACTATGTCTTTCACCTTCACATGATGGGGAGCTATCCTTGGGGAAGAACTGTCTCCCCAGGAACTTCCGTCCTAAATGTTTTTACAGGTATTCAGTATTAACCACACAGAGCAATGGAGGGTTCAGCTCCCTTTGATTGTTCTGGTTTGGGTTTATTTTCTGCAGAACAGGGTGTTTGACTAGATCTCAGCCTCAAAGTGGAGATCTGTTTCAGCTGTGGTACTGTCCATCTGCTTCAAGTTAAGCACACATCCAAGAACCCTCCTGGTCTGCAGCTTGAACATGCTCCTGCTGCTTTCATGTGCCTGGCAACTCATTTACTTGAAAGACACCACAATGATGAAAAAATTTGTTTTATGTCATCATAGTGGGCACAGAGGAGGTAATTGGGCCTCTGTTTGTAGCACATCTTTAACACAGGATTTAGGGAGTAATCCTGTGGTCACTGGAGTCCTGTACAGAGCTCTCAGTGGAGAGAGTGCAAATCAGATCCAGACTGGCTAAGAAAGTTACACAGTTTTCCCAGCAGCAAACACCCTACCCGTTAAGGGTTAGATATTCTTCCAGCTCCTCAAGATTACCCGTTCTGCAAAGCTAGGTGCAATAGCCATGACTAAAGGGCAGTTATCAGCCTTCCTCCCTACCCCAAAATGCTGTTTCAGCAAATAAATTCAGCATTAAAAATTGCAAACACTGTATGTCAAGCTAGAGTTGTGCCATTTCTTGGAATAACTAGAAAGCACATTTATTGGTTGGTTTGTTTGTTTTTTTTTAATCCTGATGAGAAACTTAAGTAATTTTCCTCAATATTTAGTGGGGAGAAAGAAAATTCCCAGTTGACTGAAAGCAAAGCAAGTGCTGACTAAAGGAAAATTAATGAAAATAAAGCTAGACTAGAAACTTAATTTCAGCTCTGCTGCACTGATGGGCTGACAAGAAAGAAGAATCTCTACAGTCAAGTAAAGGATAATCACTGACAGGCTCATATCCAGCTATGTGGTCTCTTGAGAGAGCTCAAGGCTAATTCAAAATTGTATGAAACGTTTTCAATATGCTGTTTCTTAAATTTTCCTGGGACATTTTGCAGTGCGTGAAGCAAACTGTCTATGTAAATCTTCGCAGGATCTGAGATTTAAACGCATTTAGGCAGGGATGGTCATTTGCTGTGCATGTCTGTATAGCAAATAACCCAGCAGGATCACCAGTGGCTTACTGCTGTGCAAGGACATACTCAAGTGCTTCTCAGAAGTCAGGTCTGAATGGGTTGGCACATGAACGGCAATGCTGTGGTGCCACAAATGCCTGACCTGAGCTCCACCACCCCGAGGAAAGTATGAAGCTGAAGCCTTGCTGAAGTCAGTATCAAAACTATGCGGTTTCCCTTGTGCTGAAGCTTCACTTCCATGATGCGCTCTGTGGGACTGTTTCTGCCTTAGTAACTCCAGGGAGATGTTCACCACATATTTATCTGGTTTTACAAAAAAAGGCACCTTACACACTGCTAAGACAACATTTTGTAACAAGTTAAGAGCATTGCCTACCCTGACAGCTTTGTTAATATTTTTTTAGAGCCAGTTAGAAAACCAGGACAAAATAAGTATTTTCTCTCAGAAAATTCCTCCCCTCTTTGTGGAAATCTTTGATTACAGCTGCTAAAAAAATCAGGATAGCTTTTCTCCGCCAAAGACATCCTGAAAAAAATCGTGCTAATTTCATGAATAAGCTGAATTCAATGCATTTCTACCCATTTTAGATTTTCTTCAGTTGTTCCACAGCGAAATTGTCCTGATATTTCCTGGAAGACATCAGAAATCTACCTATGTAAACTGAAGGTTTTACAGATTGTGGATCCCTCCCAGGGGGGCTCATACTTTCCAGCTGCTTCCCAGATGGACGCCTATGTGCACAGGACCAGGATCCACCTGGGTTTCCAGGACTGATTGCTCCTGCATCTTTCCTCCAACTCAGTGAAGGTCTTGAGAAGGAAGTGGGAAGAGAAGAGGGACTGTTGCATCCCTCCTTTCCAATGCCTAAACAGCTGTTTTGCAGCCAGTGGGGCTGAGGGCCATGTATAGGTTAGCAATGGGTTCCCAGAGAGAGACATGGACTAGCCTTCAGGGACCTACATTTCTCTTCCAGCCCTGCAGAGCAGGTTTGGCCAATGTGCTTACTGTCCAGCATGCGATTTCATGACACAGCCATGCTCAACACAGAGGAGCACCAAAGCATCTGGTGAGAGGGTGAGCCATGGGCTGATCAGGATGAAACTTCCCTTTTGGTGGAGAAAATAAGTTAATTTCACTCAGACTACTTGAGCTTCACCATGGAGCTGTGGTCTGTTTCTGCTTCTCCAGTTGCAGTATGATGACAATGCAACTCAGCCACCCCTTTAAAACACCTCAAGATACACAGTACTTCCTATCTGCATGAGATATGGGGTCCCTATTTACTGAATTTAATAAAATAATGCATTAATTGTATTTATTTTGACAACCCTTTGCATTTTTTCCTCCTAACATCATTAATCAATAGCTGAATAATTCAAACTATTTTTACTATTTTGTTAGCACTTTATTCTCACCTTTTAAACAGTTTGGGTTTTGACTGCACTCTTAAAAAGAATACTTTCAGATTGGGGAAAGGGGTTTGTAAGCCATCCTTTAACTCTTTCTAGCCTGGCTTCAAAGATCTTCTCCTTTATTTCTAAAGTGCTGGGGCCTAGCGTAATTCAGAGCGCCCTGTCCTGGTCATGTACTTTCTCTTCACCTCCTTTCAATGCCTAAGAGATTTATTTTTGTTTAGCTTTCTCTCTCCATTCAAATTGAGATTACTATTATTAAGATGTGTTTAGAGAACAGAATTCCACTCTTTACTCTTTATTTTTGGCTTCTGGCTGACTATGCTTGAGAATTACATGTAACCACTTCACCTCGTAATATATTCCCCATATTTCCCTTCCAGCTGACCTAACACTTTCATACAGTAACATACTACAAAGTTCACTAACCCTTTTTATCTAGAGGCATAATTGGGGCTCTGAATATCTGAAGTCCACATCAATCCTTCTAAGCAAACTTCCTTTCAAATGCAGATAAAGTAGAGTACTTTTTCTCAACTCGATGAAGAAAGCTCCTTTACCTCCTTTATTATCTGCTTTATGATATCTGTTTCATAATTTTAAATGGTGAGAAATCCTCATGCTTAATTTTCATGGTGTTTAAAATCTATGTTGAATTCAAAACCAGCTGAATCATGTTCGATAGTGGGTGAATCACAGCTGACCTCCCCGTTAACGGAGTGTGAATATATTCTGTCCTGAAGTCTGTCCAAATCTCTTTTGTGGCAGCTTCTTTCACTCAAGGCTCGCTGTGTTTGGCTGCATGAGGTGGCTTTCTTTCCCATTGCGGGTTAGTGTTAGGTAGCAAAGGCACATGCACGAGCTGGAGAGGTCTGTCAGGAGTGCGTGCACTGCACGCGCACTGTGCTGCACGTGCACATGGACGCATGCCATCTATATTAGTATGTGCAGGAGTTTTGGACTGTAATCCTCTGCAGATCTGTCAGCAGTAACACCCACTTGAGAAGACTTATGCCTCTGACAGCCTCTCAGCCATATAACTGCTCCTATGGCCTGGGAAACTGACACTAGTTAAACTTCAGCTGACAAAAAAAAAAAAGTAGCTATTTTTTACACACAGCCCAGGTCACTACTTGGCCCCACCTGTAGGCACTCCTAAAAGCATGGGATGTGAGTGTGAACAACCGCCTGTGCATGACAGATGCTTAAACTACCTGCTGTAAGAGACAGCTGTGGAGCCTGCCCCTTCAGTTACTTTGAATTAACTACCAACCGGACAACTCAGGTCACAGACTCTCTTGGTCTAAGGCCCTGACTCACAAAAGCATTTAAATGCGTGCTTCAGTTTACCCTTTCTGTGCAATGTACATAAGCACATGCTTAACCTTAAGCACATGCTGAAGTCCTATCGAAATCATTTTGCAAGGGACTGGGATAAAGAAATCCCAGCCACTCTACAGACAGAACTTTATTAAATAAAAATGTTGGGTTTATCTCTTAGGTTTCTGTTAATAGGTCTAGGATGTGGCTTTGTACTGAAATGTTGCAGTGAAAGTATAAATTATTTTGAAAGTCTCTATAAAACATTCCCTTTGTCCCTCCTCATTCCCTATTTTCCATCAGCAATTCACCACAAAGAATGCATTTCCCACCAATTCAAAAATAAAGCCAAGCAGCATCTTAATCTGCATTGCCTGTATGCCTGCGAGCTGCGTGTTTCAGAAAGTGTTGTTACATATTTTGCTACTTTAGAACCAAAAGCAACTAAAAATGGTCACACAGAAGGTACCTAATCAGTCTGGCAGCACATCTCTGTGCCATGAAAGATTTATTCTTACTCTCTATAGCTTGATCTAGGTATTGTATGAATGCTATCTGGCTTCCATGCCCAGAAATACATACGACCAAATCTGGGTCTGGCTTACTGCATTCCAGGGCAGAAAAATGTTGTTGCTTTGTTTTACACCTGGCTCCTAAGAGTGATGTTTGTTTGGAAACGCTCCCTAACTGTCTCTGGCTGGTGGGCAAACTCACTATTTGAACCTGTGGTATTGAATCAGGGATTTTTTTTGACAGGATGATGAAGAAAGATGTCCCATCCTCAATTCTTGCTCTGACAGGTATAGGAATATCTAGAGCACTGGCAAATTGCAGGTAGTATTTTCCCCTGCTGTAAAAAAGGAATAATGATTAAAATAGTTAGGGATTATAACTACTATATATTGCATAAATGCCATATTCTTTGTCAGATAATGCTTTTTGTTCTAAATGGTTGGCATGACCTAACAAGATGCATTTCATATATTACCAGTATTATTCTCCTCATCAAAATCCACAGTATTCAGAAATATAGCAATGCACGTAACAGAAGGCAAGACAATGAAGGGTTTTGGCTCTGGCTACCTTCTTCTGGAGGCAGTTACTTTGCACCACAAAACTAGGCTCTCCTATCAAAAGTGAAGAATGGCACCTTCACTTTCTTTGAGTTGGTGGGAAGTTTGCCATTAACTCTGAACCAGAATTTAACTTTAGGGACAGAGATTTGGATCTCTGGGATTGAAAAAGATGAGTTTAAAAGTAAGAATAGGGTAAAGCTAAAGAAACAATGACTATCTGAGTCTGCATAGGACCTGAAACAATTGGTCTGAAGCTTGCCTGTTGCTTTGTGCATGGTATTTTCACACACAGAGCTTCAGAAGGAATAGTCAACATTATAAAGCCATTATAGAAGTCTTTTAAGACCAACTTTGCGCATCCAGTGTACCCAGCCCAGGGGTAGGTCAGGTCCACTAGCTATTAAAAAAAAAAAAAAAGCAGAAGCATCCCCATACATCCCCACAGGACAGTGAGCATAACGGTGACTACTAAAGTAGAAATGGTAAGAATACTATTACTGAATGCTGAGAAAAGATGGAGAAATGCATTGTGGAGAAAGGTCTGCATTAAGAACAACACCTTATTCTGCTATTTACACAAGCAGACACCAGTTCACAGAGTGGCATAGCTTTTTCCCCTTCATTTGACCTCTGTTGTCTTTTTATTTACGGCTTCAACAGATTTTGGCTTCTTCTGTGTTTGGAAGTCCTTAATTAAAACAACTGCGGATGGTGCAGGAGGGAAGGTACCATACAATAGCACCATACACCATGGTGGGCAATGGAGAGTTAGTATTCTAACTTTAAAGGGTTTCTTAGCTTAAGCCCTAAAAGTGCTAAAGTTTTGCTATATGTGAATTACACGTCATATCATCAGCAAGATCCTATTATGAATATTTTGGGAGCTATGAAAGTTCACTCTTTAAATTCACACCAAACTAAAAACTGGCTTATTTCTGGCTTTGCTCAATATTTTTAAGGGTGTGATTATTAGCAGTATGTACTTTTGTGAGGTTTTAAATACCAGTCTCCTCAGAAAATACAGCTGAATTTTACCATTAAAGATGGTGATACGTTCTTCAGTGCATTTTTGATCTTAAATAGATCACACTGCTTGTGCAAAGCACACTGGTCACACAATTTTGGCACAGGCGTCCTGAAACAAGAAAACAAGAATGAGTCAGAAGTAACAGCTCCTCAGTCTGAAGTTGGTGGACAACAAAGGGACTTGGGAAGAATCACGATATTCAATTTTATATGCACTTCAGGAGAGCTCCAGGCTGGGCAGAGACCGGCAGTCTGGGCAGGGGGCAGGCAGGAGCAAGGAAGCAGAGCCAGGCAGGGCAGGGCTAGGCTGGGAAGGGCAGGGCCCGGCAAAGCAGAGGGCAGGCGGGGCAGGGCAGGGGATGGGCAGGAGCAGGGGACAGGCAGGGCCGGAGCCGCTGCGCTCCCTGCGGGCCACGGGCGCGGCGGGGTGCGCCGGGGGGCTGCCGGGGAGGGGGGGGGCGCAGGCGCCCCAGTCCCCCGGGGCCAGGCCGGGGTCTCGCCGCTATGTGCGGCGCCCGCCGGCCCCGCGGCCGTCTGCCTCAGCCAGGCGGCGGCGGCGGCGGCGGCGGCGGGACCCGGGACGACCCCCCCCGCTGCCGCCCCATCTCCCGCCCCCGGTGCGGCGGGCCCCGCGCCCTCCCCTTCCTCCCCCCGCCCGGCACGGGACCCTTTAAGAGGAGGGGGCAGCGGCTGGAGAGCTTGGCCAGGGGACGGGGCCGCTCCTGCGAGGGCTCTAAGATTGGGTCGACCGGCCGAAAAAAAAAAAAAAACACCAGGAAGGGGGGGGGGGGGGAAGCAAAACAGGGGGAATTAAAAAAAAAGGGGAGGTGTGGAAGCAGGAGAAGGGGGGGGGGGGGAATAGAAAAAAAGAAAAGGGAAGCCGTCCCCAAATTGTGCCAAGCCTGGGAGCGAGCAGGGATGGTGCACCCCGGCTGGCTTTGCCTGCTGCAGGGCTCCCTCCTCCTGCTGGCCAGAGCACGGCAGAGCCGCGGCCCCGCCGGCGCCTGCCCGCTCCGCGGAAAGGTAAGGGCCGGCGCAGGGGTCTTTGCGCCCACCGCACCGCACCGGCCGCCGGGGCCAGGAGTGCGGGGGCTGCCGCGGCCCCTTGCGAGTTGTGGGGGGCACGGCGCGGCGGTCTCTTTCCCTCGGGGGGCGGTGGCGAGAGGGTGGGGTGCGCGGGGCTGCCCCGTCCGCGGCTCAGCCTGGTCTGCGGCGGGCGCGGGGTGAGGAGCTCGGGCGGCCGCGGGTGGCTGGCGGGAGTGGGGAGGGCGGTTTCTCGGGGCTGTGCGCCAGGTGGGACGACCACCGCTGGATGCTGACGGAGGAGCATAACGGAGGAGGAAGACCCCGGGATGAGCCCCAGCAGGACCTTTTGCCTGCGCTGTGCGGGACGAGCTACGCCGCTCGCAACCGGACAGGCTTGCCTGGGAGTGACTTGCTGCCAGCATCCCTCGCTGGGGGTAGCTGCTTGCCTTACAGCTGCTGAACGCCGAGCGTGGTGGAGCAGGTTCGGACCAGCAAATGGCCGTGCCCCTACAGTGGAAACACGGTGATAAGTTGTGTTAGGTTTTGCTTGTACCCTAACCTCATCAGCCTGACTGTAGTAACCAGGAGCAGCATGGGCTGACCTAGCTCTGGTGGGTCGTAAGCGCCGCTGAGGGTCCCTGCTGCAAGTTAGGGGTGATGTTCTGGCCAGTGTGAAGCTTGTGAGCAGGGTGTCATTTCCATTAAAAATCAGACACTGAGAAAGAGCAGTCTTGCTGAAGTTCCTGAGATAAAAGTATCAAAAATGATTTAGGAAAAGCCTTCCTGAACTTACATTGTGTTAATGCATCTGTTAGTGTTAACAGACCATCCGTGCTGTCTGTTAGCATCAGCTTGGACCTGGAAGCAGCCTGGCCAGAGGTGCTGTGCACCCAAGACGCTCCTGGGACATGTGTGTCGCCATTTGTGTTCATCTCCTGCCCCAGGCAGGGTTACCTCCTCCAGCACAGCTGGAGGGGTAATGGAAAGCCCTGAGAAGTAAGTGCAGACCTGCTGCACTGGGGAGGTGCCAAAGCCGCAGTGGGCTCACTGCAGGGTAGGTGTGCAAGGGTGGGTGTGAGAAAGCTTTGCAACTATGGAGAAAGTCTGCTCTGTGACCTCTCTCTCACCTACACATGCATCTACATGCAGCCCCTGGTCTAGAGGCCTTGCTGCCTCCAGCTGAGCATGCTGGCCGCCCTGCAGCTGTAGAGGCTGAGATGTCTCTTCCTAGGATTTAGGGCACTGCTGATTCAACCATATGCCAACCTACAAGTGCCTCACTGGAGGTGTCTGCCTGAGCTTGGGTTAGACAGAGCTTAACCCTACCTTGGGGGAAGGGTACCTTACCAATTTGCTTGTGCCTGGAACCAGTTTGTCAACTGGATTTATAGGTGGCCAGCCATGACGCTGCCATAAAGCCAGGTCAAGCCTCTGGAGTGCGTGCCCCCTTGCCCTTGAGGGCATGAAGTGCAAAAGCTGTGGGCTGGCGTGAATCTACTGCAAGGAGCTAGTGAGAACAAGAAGAAAGAAGGGGACAGCCCCTGAGAGCTTGAGCAGCAGAGTACTTGTGGAAATGGGTAGTTCACTGATTTGGTGGGACACACAAGGAGTTTTCCTCAGGAGCCATTGACTGGACTTCTGCCAGTTACCAGCAAAACTGGAGGTGAAATGATATCCCATTATCTGCTGATTACTCAGTCATTAAAATGTGAGACTACCTGTAGTTCTGGTATTGGCAGGCTGTTTCCTAGGGTCATTAGGACAGTGGTGGTAGCCACACTGTCTAGGAATGGCAGCGTCTGCCTTATTTGCAAAGCTGTTGAGTGTATCCTTATTAATATTTACACCAACCCCTTGGGAAAAAATATTCCTCCTTGTTCCTGCATCATCAGTGAAGGCTTTTTTGTTTGGTTTTATCTTAATTCTTTATGGGAACTCTTTCCTTAACCTCTCTAGATTTCAGGTATACCTTTATTCTTTTTGTCAGGTTGCCTAAAGCTTCTGTCATGAAAGAAATATGTGCATCAGTGCCTGAAAGAGAGAAGCTGCTATTTTAAGGAATGAACATACAATACTTCAGAGGGCTTTCTCATCATCACTCCAAATTATAGTTAAAGCTGCAACCAATAATGTGCCCCATCGTTTTTTTAATAAGAAAAAAAGGCTTTGAAAACAGTTCATCTAAAATAAAGTATGCTGGAATCCTTTGGGTTATATTCCAGTTACTAATGTGGTCTGGTGGTGCTTTCCTTTTGCTTAACATTGGAGTGTATTGGTAAATTTAAAGCCAGAATCCAGGGAGTTACAGCAGAATGCTTGTGGTTGTAGTTGGTTAGTATTTTATGATGCGTTGTTCCTGATAGGGGCCAGTTAATTTAAATGGCTACCTCTCTCCATATATGCACTTCAGCAGAACAAGTAATCTGTCTGCTCCTCTCAACCCTTGGCTTTTTAGTTAAAAATTTGATTTTCATTTTTCATTTCTGGCAAATGGAGACTGAATGTGTGTTCTTTTAATAATTGTAGCCAGTGCAGTGTTTATCCCAGGCAAGTTCTGCTTGTCAGTAATGCAGGTGGGCAAAGCTCAAGAGAATGGCTATTAAAAATGTGCCTAGCATTTCTGTGTGCATTACTGTAGATGCATGGGGCACTTTATGTGGTGAGTAAAGGCACAGTCTTTGCCTCAATTAGGTATAAATGAACATGACAAGATACAACACCAGGATAGGTAAGAAGGAGGGAGAAAGCCGTATAGGGAGGGTTATAGGGCTGCTTGCCTGGGTGAAATATTGCATGCCACATATTCTGGCTTCTGTAGCAAGCAAAAAACTTTAAGAGAATACCATGGATTGAGAAACAGTGCAATCCTGGGCTGAGGTTTGTAGGGCCAAGTGGTGAGTATGAGGGTTAGGGGTCCTGAAAGACACTGAAGCCACAGAGGGCACCTACCTGCACAGTGAGTTACACACTTTGTGCTGGAAAATGTGTAGTCTACATAGATGAGACAGACAGAAAATGGAAGGAAGCAGAAGTGATATAGAAGGAAGCAGACCAGGTGTAGGTTTCCCACGTCTGGAGTTCACATCTAGTTCCTCAGTCTTTGGACAGCAGTTTTCCTTCCCCTCTGAGCCTCCATTTCCCATATCACCACACCCTTCCCTCTTGAATTTTGGTTTTTAAAATCCCATGCTCTTCTAGATGTTCAGAGTGCTGCCACTAGAGGCATTCTTTGTTCCTCCTGTTTTTTGCTGCATTATTTTCTGGATGTTTACCATCATTTTACTCTTGACAGTGCATCATTTGGCCCAATTTGAGCTAGTTTCTCAGAAGAAAGATGTCACTTTCTTTGATCCTCTTTGGCACCACTCTTCCAGCAGAATCATTGCTGCCTCACCTGAAATGATGCATGATGTCTGACAAATGCAGTAGTATTTGTGTATTTGAAGACTACAGGTTGCATCCTATGGTGGACCTATAAATACTGCTGGAAAAGCAAGCTGCTGGGGGTGATTAAAATGAACAGAATCTGAGGCTTGGGTTTTTTGAAATCTTGAAAAGAAACCTATTGGAAAGAACAAAAAAACCTCTCAGTCAGAGCCTGTGTTATGCTGAAGCAGATAGAAAGAAGGCAGGAGATCACAGGAGTTTCCACTGCCACCTGTGGACAACCACCTATGTAATTAGAGGGCAGATGCTGGGATATGGGACTAGCATGCTATGGTTTCAGTTACTGATGTGCAATACATCACTTTACTCTCCCTTTCTTCAAGGTTTTTTTGTTCTTGCCTAGACCTTCCCTCAGCTCCTTGATGTGCACCATGCATTTCCAGGATTTCTGCAATGCCTGACATTGTTCTACGCTCATTTTCGGGAAGCATTGTCTGGCCTTATGTGCCCCCATTGCATCTCACAGCGGGCAGTGGAGTTTGTCCCCTGAGCAGCCCTGATGGGAAGGGAGGCTTTCCCAGTCTCACGGTAGGGAGTGGATCCCATAGGTCCCAGTGCGTTGTCTCTGTGACAGTGTCAGCTTGAGCAGATCCTTTTCCTTCTCCCTCATTCCCCTGCTGGCTGGGAAAAAGCCTTTCTCCTTTTTTGTTCCAAGCAATTTGTTGGCTGGGCTGATACCCTGAATCAGTTCACAGCCAGCTGTTATTCACCTGGGGAGGTGAGGTGGGGGAGAAGGCACTGTGCCATAGTGCTGAGCATTCATAAATACCTTAATCTGGGACTACATAGTGGGAGGTTAAACTTGAGGCACAGAGGAGGTGTGGTATGGCTAGTGTGACACTGCCTCAGATGTTGGTGCGGCAGCAAATTGGGAGAGCTGTGTTCTCCTGCGGGACTGCTGCTCTCTTCCTTAGGCTGCCTCTCCATTTTTTCCTCTTGCTCCTAGTTTTTCCCATCATGAGTAATGCATTGAGTACCACCTGTAAATTGGAGAGTGGAGACAGAAATATGCATCTTGATCTAGGCGTGAACCTCACTTTTTGTTGTTATGCTGCTGAAAGTGAAATTCCTGGAGCTGTACAATCTCTTAAGCCTCCAGGACACCGCTGTGACTGTAATTTATGCTGGTTTTAAAGCACCCCTTTCTGATTTAACAGCTGTGTAGAACAATCCTACTGCAAAGCAAAATTGGGTTGTAGCACCTCTATCTACTGCATGCTCTCAAGGAAGTGAGATGAGAAAGGCACTGCCAGTGACGGCATATATGTGATGCTGAACAAGCCTCAGCACTGCTCCTGGGCTATCTCACAGCCACCTAGAGCATTGTTTAATGGCTCCCCTTTCATGGTCTTGGGGAGAGATTATACCCTTGCTTTTCCTTCTCTGAAGCTGCCGTGAAACATGCGTGAGGTCCAGGAGGTGCACAGGGATGTGAGAGTGCCAGAAGGTACAGCAGGGGAAGCACAGACCTGCTCAGGCACACCAAGGACTTCGCCCCATCCCCTCTCACGTGAAGCAGTACCGGGCTGTTTGCAGAGGTCTGGCACGGAGGCAGAGCAGTGCTGGGACTCCAGTCTCCACCTCCTGAAGTAAAAGGAGATGCCGAAGGAGTGTGAGGCACTAGCATGTCCCGAGCAGCTGTAATACTGCCCTTTGGAGGGAAAGTGAGCTTTGTGAGCTCCCGTTGTAGAATCACCTGGTGATGACACCCAACTGCTGGTGCCTGGAAACTGGCTCTGCAGGGTCTGGGGAGGTTTCCCATCAAAGGCGGGAAACTGAGGCCTGTTCTCCAGCCCCTCACGCTGGTTCCAGGCAATTCTGAGAAGGGAGGTTGCTGTGTTCATGACTGCTCCTGTTGGTATGGAAGTGCCAGCAAGAGTGCCCAGCTGCTGTGCTTTGTAAAGTCTCAGTCTCTAGGACTGTATGAGAAGTTTTGCTAGGTCTCAGCCTGCTTACTTCTGCCTGTGCTGCAGGCTCTTTAAAGGAAGACTTTATTTACTCTGTGCCTGATGGCCTGTGTGATTTCCCCAGTAGTACCGCTAATAGCCGGCACTATTACTCTGCTTCCAGTATCTGATTGTGAAAGCTGGGGGGATTTGCAGAGCAAAAAAAGTGAGAGTGCAATGCCAAACAGCTTTCTAGCTGGGCTGTGTGCATTAGTTCAGAGCAGTGCTGATGGTCTGTGTTAAAGTCTGGTACCGTCCATCTGGGCTTGAGCCTTCTGGCTGGGTTTATTCAAGAGCTGAATTGAAGTTTTAAGCTGGCTGGTGACTGCTTGTTCCTTATGATATCTTGCAGTCGTGGCTGTTCTTGTGCACTGGCACATACATGATCAGACTTGTACAAAGTGAAGGAGTGTTGACCTTCTGACCTCGTGCCTGTCCCAGGTGCCTCTCCTGTCTTTTCACTTGCTTGTAGATAGAAGCAGCACTTCTGGTCCTTCCTCCTTGCTGGCTGATGACTACTTCCAGTTCATTTCTCACCACAGTGGTGTGTCCTTCCATTTTTCCCTCCTGACTAATGACAGGAGGCAACCCTGTCTCGTTTTCCCTCTTGTTTTACTTCGCGTATTCATTTTCCTATGTTCTTCCTGGGTCTGTGTTAGATTCATACTCACCTGTTGCCCTGTATCTTCTTCACCTCTTGGTGCTGCATCGTGTTTGTTTTCCCTTCTTCCCATGGTCTTCAGGAGAGTTTTTACAGTCTGTGATTCAGGAGTGTATTTGAGGACTGTCCTATAGGATCCGGAGTTGTAGCATGGTGTTACCAAGGTCTGAGGTATCCTTCAGACTCTCTATGTGCTGCAGAAGTGTCTGAAGAGCTTTTTGGAGTATACTTCATTTGTTCATCTGTGCTGGTAAGCTGGACTGGTGGTAGCACTTTGCTGAAGTGCTGCCTGATCTGTGGCCTGGGTTAGACGTAGAGAGCTGCTGGAGAAGGTTGTCCGGGATGAGCCATTGCAGAGCAGTCTTTAAGATTAACCTTTCTGACCCTGGGTCTTCAATATCAGAAATTTATAGGCAATGTGCTTCCAATAAATTCCTCCAAGCAGCCTGTTCTGCATTTGGCAGTCAGTCAGGCTTCTTAGATGAGCACACATGTACACTTAGCCTCAGAGTTGAGGTTAGAGTTATCTGCTGGCTAAAGGCTGACCAGATGTTTGAGTGCATCTGGAAGCCTGTCCTCCTACTTAGACATGCAAAGGCTACCTCTTCCTGTCTGCACAGGCAGATAGAAACTGTTTGTGTCCATCACTCCAGTAAGGACCACTGCACCAGTGGAGTGCATGCTGTAGGTGATGGACGTCATGCCTGCTGCTGGTGTAAAGTGACTTGGCAGGATCCAAGCAGCATCCATTTTGCCCCATCTGTTCTCCTGTCCTGCAGGATTGCTTAGGGCTTGAGCACAGCCCTGCACTCTGGTATTCCTGGGGATGCCACGAGGCACGTTTTGCAGCAGAACAAACTTAAAGTCTGATTCTGACTTCCTGAAGGCTGTGGTTTTTGAGAGATTTTAAAAGCTTATCTAAAGAACGAAGCTTTTTCCTCCTCTGTGTTTAAAAGAGTATGCCCTGGAACCACAGGCTGAGTTTGGCCTGCAGAGTTTCTTCCCTTATTTTCCAAGGTATTGCATGCACTTCTCTGCTCCTTAAGAAAGAGGAGAACTGGGCTGTGAGGGGTCTTGACTGTGTTGTCTGTGTGCCATGTGCTACATCCCTGTAAAACTGTATTTCTACCTGCTCCAGTAAGTCTGCCTGCCAGCTGTGTTTTGTGTTACTCATTTGTTTTTGTCTCACTCAGAGTGGAAAGTTCTCCTGAGATGCTGTGGCACCCTCTGACTAAGTGTCACAGCAGTTTCTTTGATGAAAGGTGCCTTGCTGTGTTGAAGTGAGAGGCATCAAGGTGAAGGTGATTGAAACCCTGCTGTCCTGCTCTGCTTCAAGCAAAGTGATGCCAGCTTTTGACTCGATAAAAGGTGGAAGCTGGATGAGTGTCTTGCCTGGAGCACGGCCTGCTTGGGCTGTGCTCTGCTGCTGGTTTTGGCAGATACTCAGGTGATGAGCCAGGCTGGTGTTACTGTTGAGAAGACCCAGTGTTGCCTTTCAGGAGGAGAAAGCCAGGGCCAATCTTCTTGTGTTTTTAATTAATGAAAATTCAATTTTGACCTCAAGACCTGAGAAAAAGGATGGTCAAAGAGGACTCTGTGTGAGCAAAGCAAAAATGCTGGCAAGCTGCTGAGCCAGACGACCTGCTGGTTTGGCACCATGTTTTCCTCTAAGCCCTGTACTGCAGTGGCCCGGCGTGAATGTCTGTACTTACTCAGCTGTGTCTCCCTCTCCCCCAGCAAAGCGGGCTGAATTCCTTCCTGTGGACCATCAAGAGAGATCCCCCGTCTTACTTCTTTGGCACCATCCATGTCCCATACACGCGTGTCTGGGATTTTATCCCAGAGAACTCCAAGAAGGCCTTCCAGCAGAGCCACATCGTGTACTTCGAGCTGGACCTCACGGACCCCTACACCATCTCAGCTCTCACCAGGTGCCAGCTCCTGCCGCAGGGGGAGAACCTCCAGGATGTGCTGCCCCGTGACATCTACCGCCGGCTCAAGCGGCACCTGGAGTACGTCAAGCTCATGATGCCATCCTGGATGACCCCAGACCAGCGGGGCAAAGGGCTGTATGCAGACTACCTCTTCAATGCCATTGCTGGCAACTGGGAGCGGAAGAGGCCGGTGTGGGTGATGCTGATGGTGAATTCTCTGACAGAGGTAGACATCAAGTCACGAGGCATACCCGTCCTGGATCTGTACCTGGCCCAGGAAGCGGAGCGGCTGAGGAAGCAAACGGGCGCTGTGGAGAAAGTGGAGGAGCAGTGCCACCCACTCAATGGGCTGAACTTCTCCCAGGTGAGACAGAGTGTGCAGGGTGCCAGGCTGGCTGCTTGGGTGGATATCCCAGTAGCAAGAGCACGGGCTGGAGCATGGAGTAAGTGCTCTTTACCCAGAGACTTGCATTTGCTCCCTGCAGCCCGTGCCTCTGCCTGTGCCCTCGGGAGAGTTTGTTAGCTGTAGGAGTTCAGGCCATGTCCTAAATTCATTTAGACCTGGCCTGAGGAGACCCTTCTCCTCTTCCCTGGGCAGCCTTGGGCAGGCTCCACTCTAAGAGATGCTGGACCTTTGGATGTCTGCTCTCTGATCCTGGCTGGGCTGCCCTGCAGGAGCCTTGGGCAGGCTGGGGCTCGGTGTCTAAACTTGCTTTTGTAATAGCTAGTTAAGAAGAAAGGTGTGATCATTTGCGGGAAGCAGGGGTGCTGTGAGTAAAGCTGAGAAGTAAGTGCTGGTTGGAAAAGTATCCCAGTGGACTTCTCAGTGCCCTCAGAAATAGGGGTCCATCCTCTGCATTGGGAAAAGTGTTTTTTGTTTTTGGGTTTTTTTTCCCTCCTTTGAGACCAGGTGAGGGTCAGCACAGCACAGCTTCTTGCAGGGAGCTCCACAGTTTAGTGCACACCCTTGTGCAAGTGCCTTTGTATTTGCAAACCAGTTGGAGTTTGGCACCATTGTTCATGCAGTGTCACAGCAGGAGAGCAGAACAACCCCTGTGTTGTCCGTGTGTTGGATGGGGTGGTCGTGGGCTCTCCTCTCTGAACTAAATACACCGGGAAGCAGCGTCTGTCACTGTCTGTGCCTGCCTGGTGGGATCACAAGCAGGTATAAGGTTGCTCCCTGGCCTGGGGTACCTTTGCTGCAGGGAGGTGCTAGTTTGGGGAGAGGAAGTGGCGTTTGCTTAGGAATAGGTGAGACCTGCTGCTGCAGCATGCCCTGGTAGTCCAAGGTGGGAGGACCTTTGGTCATGTGGCTGGGGACTTTCGACTGATGCCTGACCCTTTCCCCTGCATCCTGAAGCCTGTCCCATCACCAGTGCAGTTTCCCATGCTGGAACAGAAGGAGCAGAAGGGGAGATGCAGCCCAGCAAGGGCAGGGACAGCAGCTTGGGGCAGATGTCAGAAGTGCTGCTACCCTGGCCAATCTTGGCAGGGGGCCACAGTGCAGGGAATAGCATGGCAGCCAAGGGTGCATTGCTTGTGCAGTCCTTAACTGCAGGCAGGGCATCTGCACTCCTCTCTTCCCTTGTTTGGAGCTGGGTGGCCTCATTCATGTCTCCAGTCTTTTGCTTAACTGTGCTTTGAATCCTTGTGCTGTTGCTGTTTGCTCGCAGCCACAGTAGGAATGGGCTGGGGAGTCCCATCTCCTCCAGCTCTTATCTGGCTGAGGCTTTATTAACATTATTGTCTGTGTTTTTCTTTTGCTGACACTGCCCCTCTGGTTTAGCAGGATAGAAGTGGGGGGAGGGGGCAGCATATGCTTTCTCCGCTGCCTTATAAGACAGTGGTAGGGAGGCTGAAAAATACAGGTTGCAAATCATGTCCCTATTAAGCTTATGCAACTGTTGGCACTTACTTTAGGCCTTCACGCAGCTTTCTTCAAAGAGTGGCTGTTGCTGTGCTGTTTTGCAGGTGGAATAAATACCACATGAGCCGGGAAGCTGCCTGGGGTGGGGACACAGAACTGCAACATCTGGAGTTGCCCAACCTGGTGACATTTATTGTGAGAGCCCAGCTGAGGGGGTCAGGGCAACCAGAACTGCAGAAGAAACTTAGCTCTAGTCAGGAAAATCAGAGCCCGTGATTACGCCAAGGTGGGTGGAGATGTGCATGTGCATCATGCAAGCTGCTACTCCTCCTATGCCTGCTCACTTCCAGGGGGAAGGAGCACGCTGTCCCTTGTGGGAACAGGTCTGGAGCAGCTGCTGCACCACAAATTCACACCCTCACTTCTGCCCACTACTAGATTTCTAGTACAGGCAGCTCAAGGAAACGGAGAACCAGAGGCAGATGGTTTTTATCTTTCTAAGCCAATTTCATGGTTGTTTCAGAACCTGACTTGTGAACTCTCATGGTTGGCAATTCTGTAAATCTTTGATTTCAGAGCTTTCTTCTCAGTTTATTCAGGCAGTTGAGTTAATTACGTGTTTAATATAAACCAAAGACTTTGAAATAGGCTCTTTGAAAATGATTTCCTTTGGTATTGTGCTGCTGTCTGGGAACCCCCAGCAGCAGACCACTTCTGTGTCTGCCTTTCAAGTGAGCGAACACACAGGGATGACTTACAAACTTCTGCTGGGGAAAATGGGGACAAAGCCCATAAGGAATGGTCTAATCCTGTGCAAGAAATGCTTTTTTGTTGCAGCAGACTCACAGATGATTTACTTGGCAGAGAAGCAAGTTCAGTGCTCTCAGGTTATGTTTCTGCATAGGATTTGCTCTTTCTTTCACTTATGACGTGTACTACCTGGTGAGGAGAACTCCCAGGCCACTTACAAGAAATACATTGTTATTAGCTAGGTCCCTCTTTCAATCCATACTATCGTACAAGGCCTGGTTGGTGTGGGTATGTTATTGCAGGTGAAGGTCTGGAACAGTTTATCATTGATTGTCTCCATGGGGTTGCACACTGCTCAGTAACTGCAAAGTGCAAAGAAACCCAAACTGGAGACTTCCTTCTCCTTGTGAGGAGAGAGAGGAAAAAAATAAACAAAAAACCACACACATACTACAGCTAACACTGCCTGTCATGGGGCTCTTTTTCTTTGGCTATATTTGTTCCAGTTTCCTCTTTATCTTTTGTTTTATGACTCTTACTTTACCTGCCAAATCTCTCTGTTCTTTTGCTCAACTCAGGATGGCTGCCCACATAGCCAAGCCATAAAAGTATCATTTCTGTATGGTACACAATCTGTGAAATACTTTACTGCCTCCTCAATCCCTCTCTCTCATTCCAAGATCTATGCAACTTTAGGGAGTATGGAAAGATTAGTCTGTCTCCATGCCAGGGCCATGGTGTTTATTTTCCTGTTTCATGCTGTTTCTATCCTAGTTTGTCTTAAAGACTTTTCTCCCACCCCACCTTCTTTCATGGGTAGTGCCTCTCTTGTTGCAATACCCTATAAGGGTGCAAGTCTCATTCCTAGCAGCATCTGGGCTTCTAGAAGATAAAAGGCTTTGTAGCTATACACAATCTGCCACTGCTGACTTCCAGCACTGGAGTCAGTCCCTCAGACCTCCCAACTGTTCCTTTCAAGTTACGCATGTGCTTACATGTTTGCTGGATTGGAGGCATTAGTGCTCCAGCCTAAAGCCCGTGCAGCTTTGCTGTTGGCTCCAGCTGTAGTGTCATGAACGTCAGTTTGGTATTGGCTCAGAAAATGAGCTGGCTGTGGCCTGTACCGTGCCATGCACTTATAAACAGACTGTGCTTCGGCACACTCGCGTGGTGTCCAGGCTGTTTCTCACAGACCGGTTTGAGGTTAAACCCAAGAAGTTTGGACTTGTGTCTACCCTCTGCGTGGGACCGAGGCTTAAGCGTGTAAACACTGTCCAGCCATCACTGCTTCCTAGCCAAGACCCTGGCTAGTTTGGCTTCTCCAAGCTTGGGACACTTGATGGAAGACCCTACCTGTTAGGTGTCCTTGATTTGAGAATTGTTTTCCCCATGTGGCTTCCCTGTGTCCAGAACTTGCCATAGCACCTTGTTCCTACCTAGGTGTCTGAATACACAGCTAAATCTTCAAAAGTAGTCTTCAAAGGCGCTTGAGTGGCAGTAGAAAGCAGGGAGTCACTAAGGACTGACTGCTCCTGAAATCCTGGCTCCAGGTCTGGGACTGAGCCCTTGAAAGTCTTACCTTTTGCATCTTTCAGCCACTTCCTCATACAGTTAGTTGCAGATAGAAAATGAAGCAAAAGCTTCTAGGATTGATAATTTTGCGTTAATTAGGACATTAATTGTTCATGTCTCTACTCAAAGAGCAACCTCTGCAAGCAACAAAGCACTGAGACATTCCTGCTTTTCTCTAAAGGGTTCCCAGCTCTTCCAAGTTCTGGACTACTAGCACAACTCTGTGAGAGCTGTAGACTCCTGCTTAGCAAATACAAGCCTCCTGACTAACAGCAACATCATTTTTCTTGCTTAATCTATGTACCCACTCGGGTAAAAGGGCCACCCTTGATAGCGCCTGGTATAAAATTATCATTTAGGAGCAGTCCACGTCTGTGGGGAAAGTAGGAAGCGAAGACACCACTGCCTTGTTACGTGTGGAAGGGGGAGTTGGTTGGTTTGGTTTTTTTCCCCTTCTAAGGAAGTTAGAGAAACAGCAGCGATGGCTTGAAATTCGGCCCAAAAGATATATGAAATTGGAGAGAATTGTGCTTGTCTCCTCATTTCAAACAAAGGGCTTTTTTGCTACATTCAGTTGATCAGTTATAATGTTTGTCTTTAATTTCTGTGGCAATGAGGTCAGATCTGGCAGTGTTTCCATTCATGAGACCCCGATTCAGGTTCACCTTTGACAACAGCAGTAACAGAGAACCTCAGAGAAAGGAAGAGCAAGGAGAGGCACATGGAGTGAGCTCTGCAAGGAGTAGTTCAGATCCAAACTTGGAGCAAAGCAAAGAGCAGTTGCTTGATGAAAGAGCTGACAGAGGAGCAGAGCACTCACTGCTGAACAAGTTGGACGGGACACTACTTGCGGTAACCTGATTGCATCTCCTGCCCTGAGGGTGTAACTTCAAGATGTATGTGTGAGGAAAAGCCCTCCCACCTCAGGTGATGGGAACATCAGGGTTTTCTGCACATGAACTGGAGTTTAAACAACTGAATTGATCCTATTTGCATCTTTGGCTGCTGGAGTCTGTGACCTGGATTTGTTTTTGTTTTCAGTTTGTGTGTAGACACACCTGCAGCCTCCACGTCTAGACATCAGGGATGGGGAATGGGCTGGCTGGTGGGAACCAAAATAGCTGAGGCTTCGCATTTCTATTGTCATAAATTAGAGTTTAATTAAGATCTTATTAACTACCTGGGGAGTTCAGGGTTCTTCTCTCGGTGAGAGTAAAAGGGGAATTCAGTTGCTGATCCGCTGTCTCTGCATTCACAAGGGTGGAGACTTTGTTTCAAACAGCCTGGACTCTGCTGTAAGGCTTTGAAATCCCGAAGTGCAGATTTTGCTGTGGCACCAGTTTGCACTGGTCACACGTGCCATTATAAGCTCCTTGTATTTGCACTCTGCACACCTATCAACTAGCTGGATTTTCCCATTAAAAATGTCCTTTGCTCAGCATATTACACAGCAGAAACAGAAGATGTCAGGCGGTAAATGTGGCTTCATCTTTCCTCGCAGCTCCCACAGACGGCCCCTTGCCTGTGGCTGGCTCACGGTGTTGCAATGTGAGCATGCCAATACACTTTCCTCTTTTCGCAGTTAGCAAGGGCTGCGCAATTAGTTGTGTACTCCGCTGTGAGAGTGCTCGTCACTGGGTTATCCTGCTCTCCTCTGCAAGTCAGCACT
Organism: Aptenodytes patagonicus; assembly: GCF_965638725.1. Classification (NCBI taxonomy): domain Eukaryota; kingdom Metazoa; phylum Chordata; class Aves; order Sphenisciformes; family Spheniscidae; genus Aptenodytes; species Aptenodytes patagonicus. The sequence goes on from NC_134982.1 coordinate 58,196,493, forward strand.
AGGCTGGTGGGCTGGTTGGCAGACACACTCTGTGACACTTGGGATCCTCTAGCTTTGGGTGGGAGTACTGTTGCTGCAGAGGAGCATAGCCCTGTCAGCGGGTTGAGAGGGGCCCTGGACATCAGAGGCCGCTCGAGGGAGCACACAAAGGTCTGGGCTGGATGCTTTTTGGAGAAACTCAACCAACAGTGAGGGGTGTGGAGCGGTGTCATGTCCCACCTACGAGAAGGGGAGAATGACTAAGGTCCGCAAATCCCCTCGGTGTGGATTAAGGTGAAATAACACTCAAGGTCCAAAACCAAACTCCAACTTTAATGGCACGAACACTTCTATAAGCATCAACCCTCTATGTCTCAATATATAATACAAGCTAAGCGGCTTCGTGAGGAGTTGAGGTAGGCCTTGTACTACTTAGCAACATCAAAAGCAGAAAGCAAGGGGCGGGGGGGGAGAGAGAAAGAGCTGGGAAGCAGGAGAGAGGGGGAGAGAGAGAGAGAGATCACCAATCCTGGATCCAGCGTCGGACCTGCCAACGGGGGGTGTCGGTGTGGAGAGTGCCCCAAGGAGGCTCACGTGCGCCCCTATTTATTGGCTCCAGCCCAAGGTTTCTAGAGTCTTCTCTCACCCCAGCTCCAGGAGTGGTTGAGACATTAGTCAGTCAAGGAGAGTGACACCGGGCCCCTCCCCGTGGCTGGCTTCTGGAGCTTTCCCTGGGGCATTGTCTGTGCTTACAGCACAGCCACTTACAAGAGGGGAGGAGATGTGGGCTTGGCTTGTTCACCTGGTCAGGCAGTCGGGTGCCTCCGTGCTAAGCTTTGGTCTGCAGGTTCACAGGTCCTGGTGCAGACTTATGGTGATTGGTCACAGTGGCCTGACACTGTGGCTCCCTCTGACACCTGATCCTAAGGGCCCGCTATTTATTGCCCATTACAAAACCCGAAGTGTGGGACTGTAGCTGCCAGCTTTCCCCTTGAACAACAAGGTTGCAACCGGTCTGGACAACCTAAAGGCATATGCCTGCACAGTTGTGGAAGACAGCTTCCTTTCTGATCTAGTAACTGGACTGTACTGCTGTCACCCTCCCATCCAGCAGCTGCAGGACGGTTCCTTTTTGGCTCATTGGGATCGCACTTGGCTCCTGCATCCCAGTGACAGGGTTTCTGTCCCATGGCAGTGGTTTCAAAGACTAATTTTTGGTTTTCTTCAACAAACCCAGACACATTCAGACCGAGAATACAGCCCAGCTTCAGCTTTCAACTGTTTGATTTTGTGAGGGTTTGTATTCCACCAAAGAGCCTCTGCTATCAACTTTCTCTACCCTGTGCAGGTACTGTAACTGTAATCAGTTTGTCCTTTAATGTTCTTTTTGTTAAACGAAGCAAAAAGAACCCATTGAGCCTTTCCCAGTGGGGCACATTTTCTACATGTTAACTGTTCCCTCAGCTCTTCCTAGGCCTAGCAACATCTGTCTTGTGTCGTGGCAGTCATGCGTGTGCTTGGCGCAGTGGTATTGTCACTATCCTCATCTTTCCTTGCTTCTGCATCTGAGTTTTTCTGTGGCTTATTCAGGCACAGTGGTTTTCTGAGAGCTCATGGTTGGGGGATATAAAGTCCTTTTTACTCTCACTGCTTCCCAGGAAAGAGAGAGTGTTACCTTTCTTGTTGTGGTCCAGTCCCTGTCTGCTCCGTCACCAAGACGAGCTGCAAGCCAGCAGACAATCTTTGTTTTAAAAAGAGATCCAGATTACACACCACCTCTGCTCTCTTCCCCTAATTGGTTTGCTCCCCTGACCTTTGTTTTATCTGCAAAATCCATTAATGATAGAGTTGGGGTTTGTTGGGGCTTTTTTGTCCTCTGGGTTGGTGACATGTATGTTGAATACTGTACAGCAAAGAACTTCCCCTGCAGAGGTCTTCAGTAGCTTAAACAGTTGTTTCTCATCTGCATTTACATTTTCAGGTCTACTGACTACCATTTTTGTTTCCCCTGTCTTCAGTATGTGATGTGTTGGTTTTGTATTTCTCTAAATTCCTACTGCCATACACTCTATTCAGAAGTTGTTCACTGATGCTATTGCCTTTACTGAGTAGACTTGAAAGCTTGCAAAAAGCTATCGGGATTTTTGGAAAGGGTATGGTTTCCATTATCCTTGTTGACTTGCAGTTTTCTTTAATCCTATAATTATTTCCTATAATCTTCATGAAGGCTTTTGTTAGCTAGTTAGAAAGGTTGATTGCAAGTAGGGTGAGGAGGCTGAAACACAATTTTAAGATGTCTATTGCTTTTTCTGGCCTAATGCAGAAAGGGAGCAGCAGGAACAAATCTTCACTGTTTCTGCTAACAAAGGAAAGATTGGGTCCCTCAGTAAAATTATTATCGGGCAGCAGGCTTAGCAGGTAGATGCATGTCCACACAAGACATCATTCATTTCCAATATGAATGGATGGATGAAGGATGCTCAGACACCAAGACATGTGAACAGTTTCAAAGGGATTAGGCAGATTGATGAAGGATAGTCACACCAGGGACTCTCATACATGTCCCAAGCGCCATCTCTGGCTCAGGACGTCCCTCAGCCCCTGACAGCTTGAATTGAGGGCAGATGCCAGGTGAAGAACCGCTCTGTAGGTGCTCTGCCGTCATTGGAGATAGGGTGCTGGGCTTCTACCCCACTGGGCAGGTGTGGGAAGGTCGTTCCCAAAACATAACTGAGGCTGCATTTCCCAGAGGGTTGGCCAAAGTGGGCAGCTGAAACAAAGGGTGTGACTTCTCTCTGGAGATGCTGAGCTATGCCAGCAGTGCTGGTGGGGTCAGGGCATGTACATCCACCTGGGCCTGGCTAGGTGTCCTGTATGAGACTCGCCTGGTACCAGGCTCTGCTGGAGCACTGGTAGCTGGCTGTGCGCTCTCCTTCCTCCTGGTCGTCCCATGGCTTTCGGAAGAGAGATGCCAGGGCAGGCTGGGCTTCTGGGCTAGTGTTGCCGTCACCCCTGCGTGTGCTGTGCCCTTGGAAAGCAGCAGCTCTTCCTGCCACATTGCCAGGTGAGATGGTGCTCCCGGGGGTCCAGCAGCCCTTTTCCTTTCAAAGCCTGACCCTGCATGCGTGACGGTCCTGCACACAGCGCCTGCAGTCCGGGTTACACTCTGGGTCACAGTGCATCTGTCCAGTCTCTTGGAGCATGCAGTCTGTGTGGGCGGATGCTTGGAGACTTGACCTGAGACAAGTGGCACTAAAAGTTGGTGCTCAGACAGAACAGCTTTCAAGCTTCATTGGCTTGCTGGGAACAGAAGGTGGGCTTGAAAGTTGGTATGGAACAGGTCAGCCAACTGAAGCTTCACAGTGTCCCTGCTGAAGCACTCAGATATCCACATTCCTTCCTTTTCATGAGGCTTATCTTTTTTTGAGCATGCAGAGGTCAAATGTGAACAGACAGGCACGTGGGGAACAGTTGGCTGTGCAGTCTGAAACCAGGGAGAGGTTTATGAAGGGATCCATCCATGCAACTTAAGAACAATCCTGTCAATTAAAACCAAATGCATAACAGTGTTTAGTCTGCAATTTACTGTGATCACAATCCTGTCATATAACTGTGTAAGGGAAGATTTAGGTAGCTGGCTTGGTGCATTTCTCAGTCTTCTTACTATGCTCTAACAAGATTAGCAGGATTGCTAGCTTTGGCCAGAACTCAGATTAATCTTTGGCAAAAACAGGTACACTGTTTCAGACTTGACTTACATGAAGCCTCTGGTAAATGCATTACAGGAACATTCTAGCAAATAATTTATTTTTTTTTAATGGCAGCTTTTATGTGTTTTTGTGTTGACCAATTTTGCTTTCTAAGCATGGTTCTTTTTGTGCAGAGGCTGCATCATCCGTGGACTCAGTGCTAGAGTCTGATTTTCATCTTATTTACTCAAATCCTTAATTTCTGTGTGGATTACTTATAATTTATCAGTGTGTCCCACTACCCTCATGTCCCCCAAACAGTACCATGTGAGAAAAATATTTATGCATCTTTACAGACCATCAGGCTGTCAAAGCTCAAATCAGCTCGGCTTGTAGTTATGCATCAAATCTGGCTGATTTTGCTGCAAATAAATTGGTGCTACCAGGTGCTACTTGATCCAGACAGCAAGCATCATCCCTTGAATGTTCCTCTCTCCCAAAGGTAAAAGCTAAGGTGCTGGGTATGTCTGGTGTTGAGATATCCTCACACTGGCCACTTGCAATAGCAGTAGTGAGAGACCCCACAGAGATGCATGGCTCATGGGGAGAGCGTCATGCCTTGTTGCTGTCTTGAGAGTGCCCCAAGTACGGTTAGCCCCCTCCACCTTTCAGAGGTGCCACTTGTGGTCTTACTGGGATGTCACATGGGATGAGCCATCCTACCTCCACCAAGGAGATGAGTTTCGTGGTGTGCTCCACTCGGCTGAGCAAGGTGCCCACTCCGAGCATGGCTCAAGCCTATTTCCACTCATGCTTGAGGCAAGGCAGCGCAGGACTGCATCACTACAGCTCCCTGGCCTTGCTTTTCTGGCACCTTGTGGCATTTTGAAGAGCTTCCTGCAAGCTCAGAGGAAGTGTTTGGACTTCTTGTGGGAACCAATTACATAAATAACACCAGAAGCTCTGAACTAGCAGGAGAGCTGCAGCCCTGCAGTTGCAGGATGTGTCCCAGCGCAGGGTGTTGCTGAAGACCCTGCTACTGACACCACAGTGCCAGATTCCTCTGACTCAGTGTAGGCCAGATTTTCAGTTGTTTCAAGTAAAAGCTTTACCTTTGCTGGGTGTCCTGGATTAACTGCTAAAAGTTTTTAACTGCTTTAACTGATTTTAACTGAGAAAATGTGAACTTTCACCTGGACATCGTCCTAAGCATCTCCCTGCCTCTCCACCCTCAAACCTTTCATCAGACCATACGAGTCCTGGCTCCCCGGTACACCTGAAGAAAGAAGGTGAAAAGCAAGTTTTGTTATTGCTTTGGGCTTCTCTTCTACTTGTTTTGCAGGGGGGAGCTGGCTAAATCACTCAGGTGCTCAAAATCCACTGGTCTTTTCCCACAGTTTTACCCTTCTGCTGTGCACCCAGAAGGACAGGTAAGTTATGTCAGAATCCAATGGTAAAGAAGGCTAAAGCAGCTTAGCTTTCCACAGTTGCACAGGATCAGCACAAAACTAACTCTCCCAGGTCTTACACTAGAGATCTCAGGGCTGTGCAGCTTTGGGAAAGCTTGCCAGTGTGGTTGCTAGCATGCTTGCCAGGGCTGCCTCAGCAGGGAAGACATGCCCTTAGCCAGCGCTAGACAGACAGAGATTTGCTGCTGATGTTCTGAGCTCAGTTTTGAAGCTCTTACCTTATTCTGGCTAAAGCAACCCATTCTGCTGGGAATGTGCAGCAGTTTGACCACCTGTGTGTATTGATTAACCTCAGCTTTGTGATATCCCATGCCTATAATCATACAAGAACTCCCCCTGACTTCCATGTATGCCTGGGGAAATTCCTGCCTGTGGAGTTTCAGGGTATCCCCCAAAGTACAAACATACCAAATTCCTCTGTAGCTCTTTGAGAGAGGAACTGAAGTCCTGTCGCTGTTGGTATGTCTGGTAAAATGGTGTCTGGGGATTTTTAGGGCTGAGATTTCTACAGTCAAGCAGTTGCAGACATCCTGAGGCGAAGTATATCTATGCATTCCTTGAGACCATGGTGGGTACCTGGTAGACAGGGTAGTGTACCTTTCAGTCTTGCCTTGGTGAGAGGTGACTAAGCAGACCCATTCCTCCCAGTCTGGCTGCTTGCTCCCAGCCTCTCACTGGTCTGTAGTCTGTGACAGCTTGAGTGTTTCAATAGAGTGTTTCAACAAATTGCACTGGGCACTGCATTTCCAGTTTCCCAAGTGCCTGCACAAAGGCTTGACCTTGCAAAATGCAGGTGTGTAAGGAGTGGTTGGGAGCTGCTGATAGAGGCATTACTGCTGAAACAATTCATACAGTACAGACTAAGTCTGGGTTCCTGGACAGTCTCTGCTGCTCAGCCAGTGTACAGTAACTTGTTAGGTTAGGGTAATTTGATCACAAGTCTCATCCCTGTGTGAATTTATAAGGCCTGTTTATTAAGAGAAATGGACTATTGTTACGGCTGGAGTCTGGTGGGATGAGTTGCATGTTTGGAATGTTTAAAAATAAAGTAGCTACAGCCATGCTTTCTAGGAAGGGTGAAATGGAGAAAGAAGAGTGGGTGACACCACATATCTTTTTATTTGCTGTGAAGCTGTTGGTAAGTCAAAAGAAGATGACATGGAAAGCTCAACAACAACACAGGAGACGGAAGTACTTGTTATCAGTATTGCACAATGCCTGGGTGAGCAGCTCCTTGAAAATCTGCCAGAGGAGAAGAAAGAGAAAAATTTTACTTCCATTCAGGTATTTCAGGTATGTTTTTGCAGCACTGGAAGAAACCTATTCACCTAAAACACATAGGTGAATAACACTCTGTCTAGAAGGTATCACTGCTGGCTTGGAGTAATGCAATTTCAGACCTCATCCAGGTTAATAAAAATGAATTAATCACTGAACTGAAAAGGATGTTTGCTTAGGTACAAGTAACCATGACTGAACTTAATTTGCTATGCGAAAAGGGAATATATAGTCCCAACCAATAATATGTAGGATTGGTGCTTTTAAGGGGGCCCTATTTCCGCAGGCTGAAAGTAATTATAGGCCAAATAAAGTGGGAGGAAAAACTTAAGCATAAAAATGTGAATGATAATTGGGAGTTGTTCAAGAATCCTGTATTAGATCCTTGAGAAACCACAATTCTGCATTTGCAAAGATGAATTCCTTAGTTAAAAAAAGCTGTTTTGGTTAACAGAGGAGATGAAAGCAGCAATAAAAAACCCAAAATACAACGAATGGAAAAATAGAGGAAGCGACGTGGGCAAGTAATCTGCAAGGAAATGCAGACAATTGATGGGAGAACTGAAGGGTACCAATGGAGCGCCTTTGGGCAGTGGGTTTGGAACAATAAGAAGGGATTCTTTAAATGTATCAGGGATTCATGAAATCCTAGCAGTGGTACAGGCTCCGTACTGAACAGGGTTGCAAAATTGTTGCTTATGAAATAGAAAAGGCGGAAGTAACCAGTAACTATTTCTTGGTGTTTGGAAAGGAGAAGACTGTGTATTCATAGCTTGGTCATAAGGGAATATTTTCTGCTCCAGTAAGAAATTACTTCCAGTAATTAGGAAAAATGTTAAATGACAGTGTTTTTAAATGTACAAAACATTAACAGTGGTTAACTTACAGTCCAGAATATTTAGAGACTAAGCCAAAGAGCTCTTTGAATCATTAATATAGGCACTCGAAAAACTTCAGGGGAGTGGAACAAACCTACTGTATCAGCATTACTCTGGGACAAGGAGTGGGTAGCTTGTCAGGCTACCCAAACTTCAGTTTACTCAAAGCATAAAAAGGCTGATAGGCTCTGCAGCTGGTAAAGAGCATGATGATGATAGCCAATTTCCCTTGAATGGGAAACTGGCCTTGTCAGACAAACATGATCCTGCTTCTTGATAAGGTATGATTTTGGTGATAAAAGTCACTGTGTTGACATCATTATACATAGATTTGAAGGCTTCTGACCTTGTTCCTGGTGATACTCTGATATAGGAGTACACACTAAACAAAATTAAAGTGGTTTATTGTAAACAGCCCAGGGGAAGTGATCATTCTTATAAAATGGCTGCAGATGGAGAATCATTCTCCACCAGGGAGGAGGGAAGCTAGAAGATGCTTGTAAAGAAGTACTGATGGTATCTGTTCCTGGCCTTGCATTACCCAGTGGCTTTGTCAGTGATGTAAAAACCAAATACTTGTTTGCACAAACATGGAGATCCTGCAGATGGAGGGGAGGTAAACAACAGGTCAGTTGTGGGAGCAGAGCTGAGTCACCTGGAAAGCTGGGCTCCTCTAGTGCTGTTAAATGCAAGGCTGTGTATCGAGGAGCAAAGCATGGAGGTCAAGCTAGTAAGGCTGGTGGCCTTATCTGGAATACATTGATGATGCAAAGGGCTTGGAAGATAACTAGCGAACATGACTGCCAAGCCCAGTACTGCAGCTGAGAGGGAGATTGCAGTCTTCAGGTGAGTGGTAGGAGCAGGGGAGAAATATGCTGAGGAGCCCAGTGCAGGAACACTGCTTAGTCCTGGTGTCAGCACTTCAGAAAGCATTGGAGAATTGGAGCAAGGTCAGAAAAGAGCTACACAATTAATTTGGGACCTGAAGAGCATGCCTGTACAACAGGAGAGTAAAGAAAATTGATCTACAAAGTTGTTTGTAGAGAAACTGACAAGTCATTTCATGAGCATGCTCAGGTATCTGTCTGAGGAAGAGGGACAATGCAGCAAAAGCCCCAAGTCCAGTGGCCTAGCTGCTGAGGATGCACACTATCAGAATCAATATAATTGGTTTCTAGTGAAGACAATTAGCCAGTTGAACAAATTTCCTTAGGACCTGGTGGAATTGCCATCATTCAGGCTTTAAATCGCCACCAAATAGCTCTCTGAAACAGAAAAGATTACTAGGTAGTGTTCAAGGGCTGCTGATTCATGCATGGAATCAATGTACGTTTTGTTCTGTCTTGTAAAATACCAATTTGGGGTATTTAGACATCTGCAATTAAGGCTAGACAAGCAGTTCCAAGCAGCTTCCAGATTCTTGGTTTTTTTAGATCTTTTCTGTAGATCAGGTTGAAGCTTCATAAGTTTGTTGTCAGTACCAGTGTGACTTTCTTTATGCTAATCTGAAACCAGACTTTTTTTTTTGACAATGAGACATAGGACAAGAAATTATTATAAAACAGAAGTACTGTGACTTTAGCGTGGGGGGGCAGGTGCAAGTCAAAGCTGTGTGCTTTCTGCTACACATCCTCTGCAAATGGGCTGAGCTTTTAGGAGCACCACCACCAAGCAGAGGGGTCTGTTGTGTGCTTGAGGTACTGGAGGCCTTTGCTAGCCAGTTCCAAATGCCCTCAGGCATCAGCCAAATGTGTGTGTACATGTGAGAGGAACCAAAAGACTTGGAGGGCTGCATTCAGTGCTACAATACCTGCAGAGGAAGATCCCTAAGGAGCAGGCGCCAGCTCTTCTGGGCTCTGTTTACCTCCTTAACAAGGAATGAAGTGGGATCATAAAGCCATAATACTGCCAGGAAGCCACATTCCTGCTCAGGCTAGTCAGGGGTGAGTCGTTAGAGTTCAATGCTCCTTCATCTCGCTAAGCCCCCGCCTTAACCTCTGTGGTTTATGTCTGTTCCAGGAGACTGTACCGCTGTCCCTGCCTGGCGCAGGGCAGGGGATAGTCCCCAGGGCATGGCTGCTGCTGCAGGGATGCATGGCAGGTGGGCACTGAGTGCCCTGCCCTGCGAGCATACAGTATGGCACTGCTCCCATCATGTTCACAAAAGCCCTCACCATACCCTGTGCTGTCAAGTGGAGGGCTGGGATTTTGGTAAGTGACGTCAGCCCTTGCCGTTGGCTCTGTCGGCTTGCCATTGATTTGTGGTGCCGAGCAGAGGGAGCACCTGGCAGATGAAGAACGATTTAAAAAGCACTTGTGTTGCCAGGTCCCTTTAGTCCGAGGCTATCCCGGAATGCAAGACGCTTTCCTGGGTGCTCCTGTGAAGATGGCTTGAGTTGGTCCCCAGAGCAGTGTTTTGCAGTAGTTACTGGGGTGGCAACAGTGGCAGGGAGCCTGTGATGCATACAGGTGGGAAACTGAGGATCAGCGATGCTGATAAGTAGCAGAAGTCGCTCCTCTTGTTCATACTGTGGGAAAGCTACAGCATGTCTGCACAGTAGCATTGTAATGAATCCTCTGGCAATAGTCCAATCTCCTTTGCCTAAAATTTGCTTGTTATTTTAGGCTAGTCCAGTTTGACATTAAGAGCTAAAATTTCCAGGCTGGATTCTTCAGTTTGCACTGAATCCTGGCCAGCTGGCCAAAGCAAGAGTTGGAGCTCATTACCACTATCGCAAAACTGTTTCCAAAATGTCATTCTGGTGCCAGTGTTATAGATAGCATCGTGGATAGGTAGGGATGTCTCTTCTATCCTCCTCATGTTCAGTGAGGACTGGGAACCTGGCCAAATGCATTGCCTTGCTCAGGCAATTTTCAGGCTGGTAGTGTTTCAAGGCCATTACGGTGTTTTGAAGACCTGTCATGAAGGTATCCATTCCTTGTTGTGGTGGATTAGGGAAGCCGGGTCACCTGCACAGCAGCCCATTGTCTGTGGCTGCTGGAGTGTAATGTTTTAGTAGCTTCCAGAAGTTGTGAGCTTGCTGGGGAAAGTCCTTGAGAGAAAGCACTGTTTTCTTTTTCGAGTGCCATCATGTGTGATTGTGCACATGCAGTAGCTAAGCAGACATCTAAAATTTAGAGGAATTGCATCCTTTGGCAGCTCAGGAACCTAAGTGCATCAGAGGCTGTGTGACTGTGAGACAGGAGAAACAGTCTTTAAGAGATGTGTGCTAGTCCATAATTGATACTTCTATACACCCTTCTGCCAGCGATGTCTCTCTGGAAGGGGCCACCCTGCAGGCTCTTTGCTAAGCTCAGTGCTGGTGGCTCTGGTTTGGAAGAGGGTGTGCAGGACTCTATGCTGGCATAAAGCAGGTTCCCAGGCAATGCAGTGGAGTGATGGTGGTGACTCAATGATACCCGTCTAGCCCACACAGTTGTGATCCCATGTGCTGCATGCTTTTCTGTTCTTGCTCTTAAGACAGGTGCTGGAGTTCTCTTGAGAGGCTGTTTATCCACGTCTGTAGAAAATCATCAGGTGTCTGTAGAGCTGCTGCATGGTGCTAGATCTCCCTAAATAAAGGGATTTGCCATGTGATGTAGAGCCAAAGTGGTGGATCCGCAATGTGTCCTCCAAGCTAGAATAGGCTTGGCTTAGGAAAGTCTGTGAGAAAGGAGTTCTGCAGCTCTCGGGCAGTCCTTGGAGGGTCCCATATAGCCAGACAGAAGGTGAGCTGCTTCAGATCTATTCTAAATTTTGCAGGGAAGCTGCCCTAGCCTGTGGTGCCATTTTCCCTTTTGTTCCTCTGTGACTAGCCTTGGTGAAGCTCAGAGCCTGGCAAAGAGCTCCCTCTGCGTGCAGACCAAGTTGGCCAAGGGTGAAGCAGGTAGACTGTGGAAATTGGAAAGGTACTGATAGTCTTGTCATAATGGATTTTGTGAAAAGTCAGCTGCTGTTTCTTGATGTAAAGTCAGGAAAGGGTCTCCTGCAGACGTCAGTGGATTTCTGCTTCAGTCTCTTTAGAAGAAATGGGAAAAATCCTAGGAATAAATTCTGATGTTAGATCTCTTCATACAAACGTGGGACCCATTGGCCTCATGGAGGTACTTCTGTCTGGAAAACACAGCTGGTGTACACTGAGTTTACAGCTGTTCTTCTGTGCAGGTGGTGGGGCTGACCTTCACTTTTTATCCCTCTCTGCTTTCCTGAGATGTGTCCCAACCAGGGAAAGCACCAAATCCCTACATCAAGCATGTTATATACATTTCTGTAGTGTAACGTTGCAGGGTGCTAGTTCTGTAGTCACATACCTTAGTCACACTGGCTTACATCCTGAAAACTGCTTACTCGTTCAAATGCTCTGTGGTTGCAAATCAGCATTGATTCATTGATTTTATTAGAAATATACAAATTTTTCACACTCAACTCTCTCTTTTTAGTCTTTATATAGGTACCCATGCATACAGTGCCTGAGTTATGAATGGGGACTGAGTAACTGCGTTACGTGGGCTAGAACCAGCCCAAAAGATCTCAGCTCATTCGGAAACTGTTGCAAGTGACCCTCCTGTCTTCCTGCTGTTTCTGGTCAATCAGCTTTTCCCTGCTGTCCCTAAAATTTCACTCCTTCCCCAGTTTATGTGGTTAAGAGCCTTAGACCTAGTGTTAAGAAAAACGCTCTACGCTCAGTTCTGCTTTCCCTTGGCTTGCGTTTTCTTCTCCTTCCTCTCCCCTCATCTTAACATAAATGTGGTCTAGGGCAGACATTGCTGCTGATGCAGAAGCTAAATGAAATGTTACTTGCGCTCACATGGTTGTATGCACAGCACCAGCCCCCAAGGTGTGTGTGCAGCAGAAGGGGAGAGGCAAAGGGATGGGGATTTGAGTTACTCCCAGTCTCTGCCTCAGGCTGTCATTCTGCACTTTGTCCCACATTCAGGGCTTGGTTTTCTAGAAACTCACTCAGATCTGGCTTGCCTGGCACCCTGGTATTGTGGCACTATGTACGGTCCTGCTGCTGTTACTTTCCCCTCTGCCTCTGAACTCCACAGGCATTGGGAAATTCAGTTCTGTTCCCCTTCAGGGTGAGCAGACTTTCTTTTTTCTTTTTTCCCCCCAAATACCGGGCTCATGCCCTTTTTTGGACTAAGCACAAGGGGGCAGAGCTAGAACTGAGTTTTAACTGCATTCCTGCCTGGCTCCTTTTACCAGTTTAATATCAACACTTGGACAGAGTTTTGGGTTTTTTCCTTTTTACTTCTTTTTTTCCTGGAATACACAGACACATTTATTCCCAAGACAGTTAGACAGGTCTAATGCAAACCAGTGGAGTGCCTGAGGACTGACATTAAGCAACCAAGCACTTTGGCCTCCATCAGGGCTCATGTTTAAAAACAAAGGTAACCGTTAAGCAAACTTTCCTGGATCGGTGAGTGACAGGCATCAGCTCCACAAGTGCATCACTGCTTGGGACAAGGTGCTTCAGCTCCGTTCTGGAGTGCCACAGGCCTCCTGGGAGTTGATGTCTTTTGGAGGTTTCCTCCTCCAGCATCAGGTGCAAGCACGTGTGACATCCCGGCACATGGGTGCAGAGCTGGGGGCAGCAGGTCTCCCTGCTGTGCTGCTGCCTGCAGTGTGTATGCACCAGGTGGTGGTCCTACCTGCCAGGAGATGAGCGAGAAGGAAGCCCAGATTCCTGCCAGTCTGACTGCCCGTCTCCCATGACCTTGTTACACACTACATGGAAAATGCCCTCCGGGAAGGACTGCGGTCCTAGCCGGATTCATACATCTGCATGCTCTGCAGGTTGCACAATCAGAGCTGCAGGGAGGCATCAAAAGGATGTGGGGAGGGGGTGAGATAAGGCTTAGGTTTCCACTCACTGAGTGAGTGGAAACTACCCTTGTGAGGTAAAAAGGAATGCTCTTTCCTCCAGCTGGGAAACAGATGACAGGTGAAACAAGTTCACTAGGGCATGTGCTGTACATAGACAATGCCATCCCACAGAGGGTTAAAGAGCTTCCCAGGGTCTGCAGTGGTGGGAGCTGCACAGACACCTATCAACTTCTACCTGGTAGAGGGAGCAAAAATGTAACTTGTTGCAAGGCTGGGAATGAGGCAGTTGCTCTGGTGCTGCTGCATTTTCTCCCCAGGTTCCTGGTTTCTGTGCTCACCTACCTTTCTCAAGGACTTCCACAATGAGCCAGAGGTTGTCCACGTTGCCTTTTTGTCCCAGGGGACAACGCAGTGCTTCTGTTCAGAGCCTGTCTGTAGGTTTTTGATAAAGAGCGCTTTCCTTCCTTCCTTCTTGTGTCACCCATGCCAGGCAGAGATGCAGCACTGCTGAATTAGGAGGAACATCTGCTTTGAAGCTTGGATCTCACACCTGATTGAGCAAGATCCTCTTCAGCCCCAGCACCTCTGCTTGCAAATGCCTGCCTCTACGCTGCCGGAGTGCAAGTGTGTGCTTCAGCACTGCTGGTCTGCCTAAACTCCAGTTTGTTTTCTGTTCCCACTGCTGCTTAATCCAGCCTGGCTCCCCTAGAAGCTAGTCAATTTATCATCCAGGGTCTAGCCACAGGTCATGTAATGGAAACCTGGAGACCCACCAATGTATGAGTCTTCACCTCAGGTATTGTAAGTATTAGGTGGGGCTTTCAAACATCCTGTAGATAACTTACTCCGTTTCTAATTGCATTTGCCCTGGCCAAGATGTTTTCCTCCATCCACTTCAGTCCCTAGAGGAGAGTAATTGCAGATTAGTTAGCTGATAACAAGAACTTTATCTTGGCCACAGAAGGTTCCAGCAGAGGATTTTATTGATGGATTTTCATAGCTAATGAAATGAGAGTTAATGCTGTTGGGAAAGCATCTTTCTGAAAGCTGTGCTGCATTTACTTTTAACGAGGGCAGAAACTGTACTTGCCTCAGACTGATTTGAACAGAAACAGTCGTCCCTTATCTTTGCTATGATTTCTAATAAGAGTGGCAGGGGAAACTTAAGGTACTATCTTGTTGCTAAGACTCACAGGAATGAAAATCAGGTAAAGTCTCTAGGTCTCAGACAGTGGTGCCTGAAGCCAATCCATTTCTCAGCCTTAGCTCCTACCAGGAAGATGATCTTATCTTCCATCACATGCCATCTTATTTATTGAGGAGCAGCAGAACTGTGGTAGGAAACAGCTCTGTCCCAGCATGAGTCAAACAGCAAAGGGATTGCTGGGTTAGGCTTCAAAACTGCACAGCATGAGCAGCCATGGGAAGATGGGTTGTGAAATGGTTGGTGCAGGAGTGGAGAAGCCTGTAGTCAAATTTCTCAAGGACAAAGACCACTAAGCCTCAGAGGTATTGCAGAGTCATTGAGTAAGTGAGAGTGTGCAGGGAAAATAGCACAAGAGAACAGCTCCTAGTTTTGGCATCACTGCTTTTGCCCTCTACGTCTCCAGGCTATGCCAGTGGCAGTCACTTAGCATGTCCTGTAGAGATCTGGTTGCTCTTAAGTGTTTGCACTTCATGCATATCTGCCTATACAGTTTTAATCTGATTTTCAAGCAATGTGTAACCTTGCAGAATTTGGCTCCAAGGCTTTTCAAGGTGGCTGGTCTTGGCTTACACCAGGCTCTGCCACTGAAATGTTGTAGAGGTGAGTCACTTTGTTGTTGTGTACCATCTGGCAAATGGAGTGGCAACTACAGAAAGCAATGCTTAACTGCAGAATTAAAGACACAGGGTACAGCTTATGAGATACGTGCTTGATGTTCTCCATCACTCTTCATATATTCCTTAAGGTTTCAGATATCCAGGTCTTTTGACGGCCCCTGTGGAGAGCCTCACAACCTGTCCTAGTGAGAGACACCAGGTGGCTTTGCTAGCCAATGGCTCCGTGTGTTAATTTGTAGCTAGGCAGGGCTTTGTAGATTCAGCGCATCAAGAGAGGGGTCTGTTGGAAAGAAGCAGTCCAGTTGTGGTGTTGAGAGACAGGGATGGGGCATACAGCAGAAACAGACACAGGGGTAGCCCATTATGGTTTGTATTTGAGTGCAAACTTATAATGCTGTATAGCTGCTGGCTGGAGAAGTGTGCCAAAGATTGCCTAGCGTTGCACCAATAATTATTAGTGGTGTGGCCTATGACAGCAGAGAGTCCTCTTAATGTGTAGTTGGCGAAAGTCTTTCTCACCTTTTCATTCTCTTGTTTTGTGCTGAAACAACTCCTCCGGCTGTCCGTGATTTGCAGCCTGCTACTCTGTGGACTCTGCTGAATTTAACGTGCAGTTCTGCGCTCCATCTAATCAGACATGGCAAGGGACACTCCTGTTCTGCTTTGCAGATCAGTTCCCCTCTCCTGGGCTAAGAGTGTTTAAAACTGCAAATTGTGCAACAAGACAAATTATATTCACTTATGTTCTTTCCATTGAGCAGTGAAACATGAAATTCCTGGACAGAGAGTGAACATAGCAGTTCCCACTGTCCCAGCTCAGCCTGACTCTTTAACGACAGCTTTGCATTCACTGCTTAACTATAAAAATTAGGAGTCATGGTTCCAGCTAGATTTCACCCACTGGGTACTTAGGGAATGAGCATAAGAAACACAACATGCATAAGTTTACTTCTCTCTGCATGATGTCCCAGTTTCTGGTTATCAGAGGCATGGGGACTTCCTCAGCTAGAGGTACTTTATTGCTGAGGGATGGTGAATGCGTTACAGCTATTCTGCTGAACTTGGCTAGCACAGAAAAGGTGCTGACCAGGGAGGCACAGAGATGAAGGAATTGCTTTGTTTGACTGCCTTGTAATAAGAATTAGAGGAAGCTAGCCTACATTAAAAAAGCAGGAACAGATGACCTTTCCAGAGCCACATATCAAAACATGTACTGGATTTTTTAGCCACAGGAGAACTCCTGAGAGGAGGTCATAGGCAGAAGACAGTATGTGGATGCAGCAGACAACTGTGGGATGCAGCATACCACTGGGTTGCAGGGTAGTCTAGCGTTTATGGCCTTGAAGTCCTTGCTGGCTTTTCATTCCCAAATCTAGGGACTGGATTACTCAGAAAACCTTGCAACCATCCAGCCCTTTTGCTACTCTTGTAGCTCTTGGAAAGAGCCACACTTCAGTGGCTTACAAACCAGACAAGGGTCCAGTGGTGACAGAGACAGCATGGTGGAAAATGCATGCAGGAAAATGCAGTCAGGAGCAAGGAAGGAAGAAGGGATGAAAGGAAGAGCCAGATATACCTTTATCAGTGATGTACTGTTAAAATAGATCATCGTATCTTCTACAGGAGAATGAGGTGTGTAACAGACTGAGCCTTTCATCTGTTGTCTCCATTAATCTTTCAAACTGAAAGTGGAAAACTTCACTAGAAATGAGAAACCAGCCTAGGAAAAGGGGCTGGCTTGGGACTGCATCTACAAGAGAAGAATTTCCATTCAACCATCTTCCTTGTAATGTGATTTTTGTGGCTGCTGATCTGGACCTGCTGATAAACAGTGTTACCTGTTCAAACATGTCAAAGCATGTGAATCAGGTCAGCTGAATTAAATAAGCATTGGCCTCTTCTTAAATGTCTTCCAGGTTTAGTATTCTCTAAGGTCACTGTTTTCTAGCTTCTACTTTGTCTGCTGCAGGCAAGCAGTGTAGCATTTCACTAGGCAGCTGGGACGCAATGTGGTTGCATGAGAACAGCAAGTAAGCTTTGAACTCCCAGCAGCAGGTGAGCTGGTAGCACAGCTGGTGCATCCAGCCAAGGTCTGGCTAGCATCTTGTCCTGGTTTAGACAGGAGGGAAAGTTGAACGAGCTGCAGTCCCATAAAGGAGTGAATTGGAGTGTAACAAATGCTATTGGATAATTAGCTCACTGTAATAGATTCAAAGGAGCAGCATGCTGACATATCCAGCTTAACTGTTCACATACAATCTAGGCTGGCCTGGGCCCTGCACTGCAGTGTTAGCATGTTTTGCAGGTGCCCTACCTATGCAAAATGCATCTTCCCTTGAAAAGAGAAGAACATAGAGCACCTATGCTGTTGCAGGACTGAGCTATGTGAAGTGGGAGAGGAGCGATCAGATGCTCCAAACACATACTCTAGGTGTCAGGACACCCGGTTGCGTGGTCTATTCTCCCTTACCTCTCTCTGTGTTTGTCTCCTCAGAGTGATTAGTTCTGACACATACCAGAGAGTTGCCACCAGATAAAAATGAAAGGAGGCTGAGCACAGAGGAGGTGTACAAGGACACCAAGCAGAGCTTGCAAGACAAGGTCTAGATTAGAGGCAGCCTTTGGTAATCAGGAGAAGGAGATGGAGAGCCTTACTTGCAGGTGGTGGCTGGAGGCAAGTTTGCGCAAACAGGTCCTGTGGGCTAGAGGGGAAGCAGATGCTGTTGTGCTCCTGTAGACTTCCATATATCATGTTCAGGATGACAACGTGGTATAGTGCCCTCCATGTCTCACCCATGTCTGTTTTCTGGGCCAGCTCTGTGGCAGCACTGTAATTCCTCACTGGCAGTTCTGCAGAGGGCTTTGACTAGGTTTGTGTCATGGTTTAACCTCAGTCGGCAACTGAGCACCACACAGCAGCTCACTCACTCCCCCCCTCCCCTGGTGGGATGGGAGAGAGAATCGGAAGAGTAAAAGTGACAAAACTCATGGGTTGATATAAAAACATTTTAACAATTGAAATAAAATAATAATAATAATAATGTAGTAATAGTAGTAGTAGTAGTAGTAATAATAATAATAATAATAATAATATACAAAGCAAGTGATGCATGATGCAATTGCTCACCACCCGCCGACCAATGCCCAGCCAGTCCCCGAGCAGAGGCCCCCCCAGCCAGCTTTCCCCCAGTTTATGTACTGAACATGACGTCACATGGTATGGAATATCCCTTTTGGCCAGTTTGGGTCAACTGTCCTGGCTGTGTCCCCTCCCAGCTTCTTGTGCACTGCCAGCCTTCTCAGTTGGTAGAGCATGGGGAGCTGAAAAGTCCTTGACTAGTGTAAGCACTACCTAGCAACAACTAAAACATCATTGTGTTATCAGCATTATTCTCATCCTAAATCCAAAACACAGAACACAGCACTGTACCAGCTACTAGGAAGGAAATTAACTCTATCCCTGCCAAAACCAGGACAGTTTGCTCTGAGGATTTGAGGTGGACTCTTTTCTACCAAAAGGTCAGGGAGTCCTCAGTTTGAAAAAAAAACCAAACAATCTGTCAAATGTGGTCTTGATGATGGTCTGAAAGAGACAATTTCTAGGACTGGTATTGGGGCTTTTTTGCAAAAGTATTCTTTTCCTTTGAAGGATGCAATGGTATGGTATGTGACGGAAAAAGAGCCTGGTGTCTCCAGGCTGAAACCTTGTAATAGGAAGACCTGGCTTTAATTCCAGTCTTGCCACTGCCTTCCTGCCTCTTCTGTGCCTTCTGTTACTTGTATAACATCAGGATGAACAGTGCTCTGCAGCGCTGTTATGAAGATGTTGCAATGAATACACTGATCAAGTACTTGGCAATAGCAGTAGCAAGAGTTCACAGGAATAGAGGGGGTGGTAGCAGGCTGCTTCTGCTGTTGGCTTTCCAAAACAAGTATAGCCTGTCCACATGCTTTAGTCACACTTTAGGTTCAGCTTTTTAAGGACTCCTGAGAAGCTGAGCCTTTCCTAGCTTGAGAATCCAGTTTCCTGAGTAGTAACAAGCCATTTCAGTAGCCCTTTAGAGAGGTGGAAGTGGGGTTGTTACTGCAAAGCAAGCTGAGGAGACGTGTGAGGTAGTCTGACTGCTTTGAATGAAGGTGGATTTAACCCCCCAATAAGTCTGGATTTTTCACGTGCACTGAAGCTATGTTAATAAAATAGATTTCAAATGTTTTCTTTCAGGAGCTAAGAATGCCTTTTTGGACTGGCAAAAAGTAGAAAACATTCATCAGGATTACAACAGATGTGCTTTTATGGATGGGTACAAAATGCGTTCTGTAAGCAACAATCAAATAATTGCTTAGAAGAAAAGGAGATATCAGAATAGGGTTCTTTTGCTTACTCTCTCCACTATTCTGTTAATATGTCTGTTAACGTCAGGTAATGCTGCTCTTGTTTGTGATCTTTTCTATTTTAAAAGGTGTTTTCTTGTTAAATGATTTAGTGAAGGTGGTTTTTGTTAATTTATGTTGGCTTAATTTTAGCACAGATTTTATTGACAGCGGCCCAGCATTGCAGAGACCCAGCTGTGACAAGTATTTATTGTATTTTGCCTCTTAATAGATCTCTGTTCCTCTAGCAGGAATTAGATTGTCACGTTCGAGAAGGTTATCTTCTAAAACATAATTACTTTAGAGCATAGTGCTGCATCAGAGTGAGTCTACATACTTCTAGGGGGGAGGGTAGGTGATGTCTCAGGATTTCTCTGTTTTCAGGGCTCTGATCAAGGTGAATTGAATTATTTTGGAGACTGGAACAGTATTTCACACTTCTGTCACCAATGGGTATGTTGAAAAATAGCAGGAGGGTAAGTGCCTTCAGATTATGAAAGTTAGAGGGGGTTCTGGCAGATGCTCCTATATGCTTTGTCTCCCATGGGTAAATGAGTGACACTGGGTCATGGTACTTTTAGTTCAAGCCTATGGGTCATGTTGGTGGGTTTGTGCTTAGTGCAGGGAGTGATGCCCAGTGACTGCTGGTGCTGTAGCAGATGCAAAGCTGAAGAGAGGAGCGTTTGACAACGTGTGCTGAACACCAGCTGACAAATCAGTGCAGAAGTAACCTGAGAAGTAACTTGACAGCGCTTCTGATATTCCTGTACATTTTCCTATAGGCTTCTTGCAGTGTGAAGGCAGAGCACACCCTTTGCTCCTGGATGTGACGTTTGCCAGATAAGTAAATATGTGTTGGCTGAAGCAGATTTTGGAAAGTGCTAGGTGGATTAGAAGAACAAGTTCTATTAGTCTCAGTGGGATTTGGACTCCTACGTCCTCTGCATCTGAAAATCTTTGCTCATTAGGGCTGTCTGGGATAGACCAAAATCTGTATAGTACTGGATTTTGAAGGAGCTATTTAAAGCGCCCTTGTTCTTTTCAGTGACACAATTTGTAAGAGGATGTTAGGTCTGAATCTCCTCACAGTTACCTTGCCTGTGTTGTGACAGCCCCATCATCAGTGTCACTGCAGAAGGAGCTGTGAACAAGTGATTTTTCCAGCTGTTAGGAAAGTGAAATGTATCTGCTCAGATTTCCAGGGGTGAGAAGACTCTTTGCTTCTTGTTGGTTTGGTTTAGCTCTCAGCTGTGTTGCTATGCAAAGGATGCATAGAAAAAGCATCAGCATGCTTTTTGGCCTAAAGCAGAGGTGAAGGTTGTGGCTTGCTTTCCAAGTGCTTTGCTGAGTACCTTTTCCATGGATTATGCTTACAGCAGAGACAGCAGGATAGACAAAGACAGGTGCAAACAAACATCTTCCAGTGATCCTGGGTGGTGGGGTTTTTTTGGCTTTTTGAAAACATGGGCTTGGTGTAACTCAGATCAAGGGAAATTTGGACCTTTTGCACATACAGTTCATGCTTTTTGTTAGGATGTAGCATTGTCCTTACAGGAAATAAAACAGGAGAGAGCCTGAATTGGAGAAGGCAAAAGCCACGTTCTTGAGTTCTGCAGCTTATATGGTCCTTCAGCACAGTCCTGATTTCTCTCTCCCCACTGGATTGCTCATAGCCCCAGGCCAAGGAATCATATTTTCTCAGCTATGGCTTTTAATGTTACATGTAAAAGTGGGTGGGGGAGGGTTTCTTTTTCCATTAGAATTTTCCAGGCTATGGAACGATCGCTCTGTTTTGAATTGTAATGTATGGCTCTAATCTCAATTTTATGAGAATTGGAGACCTAGAAGGACTTTGACTTTGCTGAAAATCCTTTTGTTAGCTCCAAAATGACTATTTTTAAATTGTTATCCCATTATATTTGTTTGTAAAAGCTAAATTTTGTTTTAGAGGTACTAACTCCTAATGATTTGAATTGGGCTGAAACAGGCATAGGATTTTTGAAATACAGTCCCTTTATATACAGAAGCTTAAACATAGGTTGACTTTGGAGAACCAGTTTTGAAAAACTTCACTATGACTTTCAGAAAGCTGGTTGGATATGCCTTGTGCTGACTTCCTGGGCTTGTTCTGCAGCTCTAATAGCTTTGATTTCCTTCTGCCCAGCATTTCCCAGAGCACCTCTTTGCTTGCTATCTTGGCAGTCATTAAAAGATCCAGCTGTTGTATGCAAATTTCTTCTGGGCTTTCAAGTCATTGGTTATGTAAGGCAGTAGGGAAAGACTAGAAGTGTCTGCCTGTGGATTGCTCTGAAAGTCAGTACTAAGGAAGGCAATATAAGGTTTATCATCTACACTGAAAGAAGACTTTGGATATATTTAGAAGTTGCAGGCAATTTTGTGGAGCATTTAAGGTCCGTGTAAATGCTATGGCACAGAATCCTTTTCTGTCTGCTTTTCTCTCCTATAACTATGTGAACTTTTATGATTCAGGGGAAGGTAAGTGTGGCTGGTGCCATTCCAGTCAAGGGAAACATGCACATATAGTAAGATCAGGCATGCTGCAACACCTTGGCAGTGAATCCTGTCTGCTACCAAGATTTAAACTTGGCTTTTGCTTCCACTCTGTAGCCTCTCCTGCCAGTCCTCTCCAGCAGGAGCCTTTCCTCCTGCAGCCTGCTGATTGCTGCTGACAGTGTCAAGCTTCTGGCCACCGAGCTTCTTGCATGTGGGAGCTGGCTTTGTGGCAGCATGGCAAAATGTGGGCAAACTGCCAGTTACTGTTATTCCTTCTGCTGTTCAACCTGCTGCCCAGGTTCCATACCACGTGGCAACATTGGCATCCAGGCGCTTGCATGGTGCATACATTCTCATCCTGCTTCTCAGCTGTCTCCAAGTAAAAACCTCAGGTAGCCTGTGCTAGGGATGCAGCTTCAGGTGCTGCTGATACTGCTGCAGTTGTGGCTTTTTGTGTGTGTGCATGTAAGTGTAAGCTTGCTAGCGTGGGTGAAGTCTTGCAGCTGCTGTTCTGCCTCAGCAGCATTAGGACTGGCTGGCTGTGCTGGGTGCATTGCCTACCATGTCTGAGTCTCAGAGGGAAGGTGAATGCGCTATATCCACCTCTGTGGGAGCTGTCCTGTTCTGGGGAGCAGCCTCAGCTGCTCTGTAACACTGCTCTGAAACTGCATGCAGACTTCCCTTGGTGGTACACTTTTGTGTGCAAGTGGAGCGTGTGTGTGCATGCGAGTGTGCTAAGGGGAAGCAGCTGTATGATGGGAGGTCAGATGTGTGAACAGGATCTGAGAAAGACACGGAGTTGAGGGGCAGGGTTTGGCAGAGATCATTTATCAGGAAGGACTGGAGTACTGAGAAATCATAACTTTCTTGTAAGACTTGTTTTTTGGGGTTTTTTTTTTCCTTTGCTCTAAAGACTTGTGGATGGGACCCATGCATGGCAGAGACCAATGCAGTCCCTTGGCTGCAGTCAAACTTTCAGCAACCTTTTCTGGTTGCTAGAAATATGTTGTGAATCTGTCTTTGCTATAGGAACAAGCTGAGTGGCCTGTGAGTTCTGTGGATGTGCATGAATGGTTTCTGTTCAGTGACTAAATGAACAGCCAATTTAACAACGACACTTGGTATATTAGGTAGGTTTATAAGTAAACTGATTTATTTAATTAATTTAATAAAATTGAAATTGAAGGACCAATTAACTGCCTGCAGTTGGCAGTTACTAAAACTCCTGACTGAGCTGGTTTGCAGACCACTTCTGTGGGTACTGAGCTCCTATGACATGAATGAATTTATTGTCATCAGGTGTTATGATCCAGAGAAAATGCTAACCACCACTATGTAGACAATCTCCAAGATGAAATTACTCTGTCATGTAACAAGCAGAAACATTTCAGATCTTGTGGGTTTACCGAGTTTAACAAATTTACCAGGGAAAGTATGCTTTTCCATAGCCCGTCTTCTCAGAAATTAATCTTTGGGAAGATTATCTTATTATTTTGGACACTGACTTTCTCTCTGCATACATTTATTTCCCCCATACTAAATGGCTCTTAATTAATTATTGTGCACACAATATTCTGTTCCTTAGCCAATTTCAGTTTCATATTACAGCAGCATCTGGAACTTCTTAAAAGGAGACACAAATATACAAAAAAGACTAGATATTGGAGCAACGTCAGTCAATACAACTGCTGGCTTTGTTTCAGTGCTTAATTTTCCAGTGCTGGAAAGATCCAATAGTCTGGTATCACTTGAAAGAAGATTCTGGGCAAAATAGCTAGGCCTAGAAGATAGGGAACATTGCAGAGGTAACTGGGAAAATAAGGCAACAAACATTTTAAAAAGAGAAAATCCTCAAGTATTATGTCAGTTCAAAATGGAGAGGGACTTGACCAATTCAAGTGATACTACTAGAGTAGGAAATGCCACTTTGAGGCACCTTGCTTGTTTTTGTCTGTGCTTTCTAACACGGTTTATAAAGACAGAGCTTGCTTCCTTTTTGCCTTTGATTGGCTGGACACAGGTAGTACCTAGTATTTTACTTACTTTACTGTCTGAAATGAGCCATTTTTTGAACATCCTTTCCTTAAGAATATAGCCTGAGGAGGATGGTAAGCAGCTGATTGTTTAGGTGTCAAAGGCTGAAAAACTCACACACGCACGTTGCGACACAAAAATGTACAGTAGAAAATATTAGCAGGCCACATTAAGGCATCCCCTATGCACTGGGTCCTAAAGACAGGAGACAGCCAGGAGCCCTAACCTTGTGGCTATCAGGGAAACCATTTGAGCGGCTCACAGGGAGTTACAAGGTGTGGTGGGAACTCAGCGGCAGGAGGACCAGGTGTGCTCTGCATCCAGGCTCTGCTGAGCACACTCAGCCTTTCCTAACATCAGTGTGTCTTTCTGTCTCCAGTTATTGTCTTCCTACCCGAAGAAGACAATACTCACACTTGTAGCATGTGAGCATTTGAGTATGACAGCTAAAAAGACTTGCTGAAGCTGCAGAGACCTAAGTCATCTTCTTGTCCCAAGGCAGAAGTATACCAAAATGATGCCTGGGAAATGAGGCTAATGGTGTCTTAAATCCAGTGGTGGAGGCTGTACAGCGACCCTGCAGAATCCATCCCTGCTTCATTCCTTCCCATCTTAGCTTCCCCCTGTCCCTAAAACACTCACTGTTGCAAGGTGAACTGATGTCTTCTTGTTGTCTCCAAGCTGTGGACCACAACTTGATGGCCTTTTCCTTTGTTAATCACTTTTGTTCACTTTTTGTGAACTGTAGTGACGCCTGTCTCCTTCCTCAGGCTTCTCTTTTCTAAATTGAGTAAGCCAGTTTCTTCATCCTTTCCTGTAGCTTATGTTTCCAAACCTCTGAACAGTCTTCCTTTTCTCTTCTGGACTCTGAGGAGTCTCAGCAGTGCTGCTGCTTCTGTCTCAGCAGTGTCCAAAACTGGATGCAAGACTCTGGCAGAGGCCTTGACAGGGCTGGATAGGACAGGTTAATTACTTCCCAACATTTGCATATTACACTCTTGGAAACTGCCTTTTGCAAAAGCATCATGTTGTTGACTCATAAATTTTCTGGTGCCCTGCCACCCACAGATCCTGTGTGATAGTATGGCTACCTTCCCAGTAATTCCTCACGTTTATTTGTGTATTGATTTTGATTTTTTTCTTCCCATATTTTCATTTGATCCATCTGAGATTATCTTTTCATTTTACCATAATTGTTGTGAAATACTGCTCTGTTTCCAAAGAAGTTCTGAGGACCTTTTTGACCTTGGAATTAATAACAACAACAAAAAAAAAAAAAACCAAAAAGCAAAAAATGTATTTGCCATAATAAATCTCCATGTACTAAGATAGAGAGCCAGGTGTTCACAATCAATTTTGTTATTTTGAGCTCCTTAGCCTATTTACAGAAAGGCACATTCAGTTTGCAGTGAGAGCCCCTGTCCTGGGAAGACCTCATGAATTAGCTTGCTTAAACGTATTGCCTATTTGTAAGTATGAAAAGTCCTTTGATTTCAGTGCCCTTTTGGTTTGGAAGCTCAAGAGATGTGGCAGACTTGAGACCCAAATTTGTCAGAAATGTTGCAAATTAATTGTAATTACACATTCATTCCATTAATGTAGTAAATCCCATAAGCTTTTGCTGGATGGGAAATACTTACTAAATAGTGTTAGCACATATCAAGAATAAAATGAAACATGGAACAATTATGATGCTTTAGTGCACTCAGCTGTACTAGTTTGTGCAGTGATCCTGGACAGAGTGGATCACAGTACCGGACTTTTCGCAGTGCTGCACAGGTCACAAGCTGTGTGTGACTACAGACTCCCCAAGCTGTGATACAGCCGTGGCTAGTAGCACAGGGTGGTACGTGCACTCTAGCTAAAGTCCGTGTTTGGTGTGCATTGCTATATGAAAAGAGGAGCAGCAAATGTTTTGGGAGCTCTGTCCTAAACAGCTGTAGCAGTGTGTCTGAGATCGTGATACTTGGCATCTGCAGAGGAGGAGGACCTTTGCAGTTAGAAGCATTAGTGCCAGCAGCCAGCCCATGGTCCAAGTTTCTGGTAGCTCCGGTGAGCTGTTTCAGCAGGCTTGGTGCATCCTTCCAGTCACTTTGTCAAAGGGGAACCTGATGGTAGCATTTGGGCTGTTTGGGTTTTTTTCCCCTCTAGAGTGTGTGCTTTCTGCAAAAGCTTTTTTTGTGTGTTAGCTGTAGTGCTTGCCAACACCTTTGAAAGACACCCCATTCTCCATTATGGGGTTTTTAAAGAGAACAGGACTAAGGATGAAGGCCCTCATGACAAAAGCAGAGGTATTTCTTGTGTCAGCAGTTAGGAATTAAAAAGACTGTAAAAAAACTTTACAGAAGCAGACATGGGATTTCCCTTCTACTGCCCCCTCCCTCCCCCCTTCAGTAGCCTGGAAATGTCTAGCTGCCACTCAAAACTGTGGAAAAGTTTCATAGGACTTTCTGGCTTTAACCAAAACAGTTATTGCTGCAGCTGATGCTTTGTTGCTTATCTTCCCTTCCAAATGAAGGACATTGACTGTACAGATCTGTGCTTATTTAAATCCAGCATTTCTTACTTGACTTGTTAAATGAAGAATTTGCTTCTAGGATAGATAAAGCCATGTAGTCTAATGAGTGTGATACGAAAATGGAGTGGGCAAAAGCAAGAAGTGTTTTAAAATGGATTTTCTGGTGGTCAGATTTTTTAAGAACTCTCCACCAGCAGGTCTGCACTGGTGCAAAGTCCCTTGTGATGCAGAAATATTCATTTCACCATTTTGCAACAGGGGAGCAAAAGCTGTGAAGGTAGGAAAGGAAAATAAAAAGAGAGAAGCTCTTGAAAGAACAGCTTTGGAGTATCTGAGGATGGAAGAAAGGCTGAAGCAAGCAAATATTTTAATTCAAAACCAGTGCTGTTACGGACCATCAGGAAAAGAATAGTACTGATGTTGGTTTAGCCAGCAAGTTATTGATGAGGGGAAGGTGAGAGGATACCCAGTAAAACTAACCATTTCAAAACCAGCAGGACCAGATAACACACAGCCAACGCTTCTAAAGCAACTAGCACAGGATACCATGAGCCAGCCTTTTTGAACATTCCTGGAGAACAAGTGAGATCCAAGAAAACTGGACTAGGCAAATGTAGTAACAGCCTTTAACAAGATAAAAGCATGTCCTTGGAAATTGTTAAGCAGTCAGTTTGCATTAAAACCATTTTGAAATGTAACAAAAGGTCAAATGTGGCAGCACTTATATCAAACTGTTTTTCAGCTATTTTAGATTGAAATTGAATTAGCCCTTTCTGGTGGTGGAGAATTGCAGGCCATCTCGTGTAGTGCTGTTGCAACAATTCCATCAGGAGAGAAAAATTATGCTAGGCTTAAAGTATTAATTATTTTTATTTCGTGATTGCTTGGGTCTGTTTTTTGATGGTGGCTTTTAAAATGTGCAGTCATTTCATGGACCATCGTCTGATGTCCTTGGATGACTAATCTGTCTGACCACAATTTAAATAAACACTGAGCTGCACCAAATACATCCTTGACACAATGTACTGAGGGTTGGCCCAGTGGCTTTTGAGTACCATGAGGTCATTCAAGATAAAAGATTGCACTGACAAAACTTTGATGGCCTCTGGCACAGAATTATGGGATCACTGAGTAAACTGAAAACATGGGGCTGGATTAACTGGACCATAAGTAAAATTGTCTGCACGTTCCTTCCTGGATGCAAACTAAAGGTGCTAATAATATTTTTTAAGGGCCTCTGCAGAGGGGTGATATAGTCCCAGCAGAGGCTGGATATCTGTAGCAGACAGACTCAGAAGGGAATTATCATGATTTGGATTTACATTTATTTGATTATCTTTCTTGCAAAAAGAGAACTTAGGAGACGTCCCATGTCCCAGAGCTGGGATGGCTTGTCAGTTTCCATAGCCAAGGGTAGGGAATGAGGGAGTTATTTGCTAGTATATACAGCCTTCAAGTTTTGTTTTACTTGTTGGTTTGAAATGTTTAGGAACGTATATATGCAATTGGACACACTAGCTGTGAGTCTGGTGTATGACTCAGGTTTGCACCTCTTAACCAGTGGTGCTGATATTTTTATGTTTGTAAACGCATACTTTCCTGGTGTGCGCATTAGACAAGCAGGATACTTGTCTGGTAGCAGTGCTGTCTGCTTCATCTGAAAGGTCTCCTGGAAGGGATTGTACAAGGGGGTTGCAGTAGGGACTGCAAAGGATTGGGGTTCTAGGTTTGGTACTAAGCTTTGATGCTGACCAGAGGGCATACCAAGGGAGTGAGTTGTCTCCCTTGGATCTCACTATCACCATTTAAGGATGTGTGTGGAAGCACTTCCTTCCTCAGTGCTTCTTGTCACCTGGCAGAGCATCAATACTGTCATGTTAGAAGAATCTGATGCATCAGTGTTGCAACTCATATTTGAATTTGATACTGAAACATTGACACCTGTTGCCATTGAGTCTGGGAGGTATGGACAGCCTGATTATAAAAAGCAAATGTGATGGCAGTTAGCATATGATGTCGAGCACTGAGCATGTCACCATCAGGAATGGACCCTACCCTTCTCCTCCCCACCTTTGGAGCAGCAAAAAACTGGGAGTGTTGAACTGAGTGAGTTCTGGCTGAGCTTGTCAGGTCTCCAGCCTACCCAGGGCACTTTCACTGACTCTGGGGCTGATTTGGATAGTCACGCAATCAAGTTGAATGCCAGCAGGTCACACACAAACAAGCAGAAGGGGAAGTCTAAGTCTGGAAGAGGGGGCTTGGAATGCTAAAGGAAGGGAATTTTATGTAGAGCTCAGGTTTGTGCAGTAGGAAGAGGGGCTTCAGCCAATGTATCAGAACCAGCTCAGCATGCTCATATAGTGTGTAATCCTATTTCTGAGTGCAAGAAGGAGAGTAGAAACATTGAAGTGAGATGCTAGCAAGAGTGTTACACTTAATTTGCAGCACTGCTCAGCTGGAAGACTGTAGCTGGTTAGGACTGAATTTTTTGGACAGTAGTGTGCATGCACATGACAAAAGGCTTTAATGTCCTCTGTCCTTGGAATTCATGTGTGTACCCACAGGAGTTTACAGATCTCCACTGGGCTCACAGAGATCTCAGTGGGGCTGATGTGCAAAACTTCCAGAGGCTTCTGAAACCTCTTGGGAAACTTACATTTCCTTTTTGCATTAATTTCAAATTGCTCAGCAGGTTCTGGAGGTTTGACCCCATGTCAGTTCTTTTGGATTTATACAAGAGTTTGAAATGCTGTTCTGAGGGATGGTGATTTCATTCCTTGTTTTATCTGTCACAAACAGATGTTCTTCTATGTAAGATTCCCTAAGGAAATGTTTGATGTGAATTTACTTTTCAACACCAACAACATAAGAAGTATGGCATGTTCTGAACAGGAAATCTCTTGTCCTGGTAGGTTTGTGTTTAGTTGTATTTAATCATGAACGGTGCAGAGCCTGAAAAACTGGCATCATTAAGAGCAACTCATATCTGGTATTGGTTGATGAGTGTTTTTGGATTAATATTCTTAGGGCAATGTCTGGGAAGATTCCTACACCACCAGGGCTCTTGCGGGCTTTTCTTCCAAGCTGAAATATTGCTGTCTCTGGAAAAATAAGGGAAGAGGTAATATTGACATTTCTCTGTCTTCAGTGAGTTCCCTGTCCTGCTCATGTGTAAGGAGGCAAAAAAACCAAAGATGAGCTTGAGTAAAAAAGCAAGCTAATGCCCCTGGGAAAAGAGTAGCTGCTAGAAAGGAAAGGGAGGTTTGGAGCTAGGGTTGCTTTGAAGGGTGAATGAGCACAAATTTGGAAACAGAATCCTGATAGTGTGTGGTGGAAAAACACACCAACATAAGGATGCATTGTGTATTGTGGCATACCGGTGTGTGTAGGCTTTGAGAAGGGCTGGGCTGAGCTGCCATTGAGCTGCAACATGAGCTGGTCCAGTGGGGTCCCTCACTGTTAATGACTGTGGTAAAAGTGTTGCTTCCGTCCCTATTTAGGGATCACACATTGCAGGGTAGCAAATACCAGGTGTCCTGTTCTAAGGAGGCAACTTTGTCTGAAGAATTGTTCTAGTTGGAAAGGTTAAAGATGAATACCGAGCAGAAATACCAACGGGGCAGCATTTTTTCCAAGATGATAAAATGAGGAATTTGTAGGAGTTCATGAATTAGAAGAGATTGTTTCTTCTGTCTGTTGGATTTTGACACAAGTTTCTCAATACCAGCTTTATTTTCCTTGTATATGAGTTTGGGGGTAGCATTTTAATCCTTTTGTGTATATGAATGTTTAAAAAAACCCTGTAGGAACTTTATGGTGGGGGATACGTAGTGTATTTGAAGGGATGGATAGCTTCTTTTTGTTATCTGTTCTGTGTCACAATCCAGAGTGAGGTAATCCCCCAACTCTTTTATCCTTAATCCAACACTGCATAGACACATGGCTTGTGGACCTGCATCTCAGATTTTAACTGAAGAGACATGAGCATAAGGAGTTCCAGTAGATGTTGCCTGACATAGAGAAGATGCACATCAGTAACGATGTGTAAATGTGTAATGATGCAGGAGGGAGGCATCCTTCTGCAGATATTTGGCATGGATAGTAGTAATGAAGCTTAACCCAAGACTTTGTATACGGTGTGTTCTCATTCAAACTTCTCAGACTAGACTTTTTGGAGTGCAAGCCTCATGCCTGTGCTGCACAGGCCTTCTTGAGGGTTTGTTGTCCAAAAAATGGAATTACATCACTTGGGAGTCCCTGGGAAGGATTCCGTTAGTCTAAAAGTACAGCTTGTCAGAACTTACCCAGCTTGGGGAGGATGAACAGTTCAGCCACTTGAATTTTGTTGCCCTGATTACCTGCTTATTGTTTTGTTTCTGTCACAGTTTTAGCAGATATTCACCAAGCAACTGCTGTTGTACAATAATGTTTGTCTTTTTTTTCAAAAACTGGATTTGGAGAATGATGATTCACATCCCATTATGCCTTTAAAATCCTTTGCACAATTCTGAGTGCACCAGAGCTTTTTGCTTTGGTGCTGAAAGTTACAGCCCTTAAGCCAATATATTCTTGCATTTTTCCATACATGGAGTCCCTGGTTGAGTTGCTACCAGTTGCACTGCAGCTTTTCCACATAACTTCTGAAAAAGCATTGCCCTCCCTAGCCCAGGAAAACTACCCAGGTGTTGCCTTCCAAGGCCAAAGTATGACATAGAATCACAGAATAGTTTGGGTTGGAAGGGACCTCTAAAGGTCATCTAGTCCAACCCCCCTGCCCATGAGATAAATCTTGCCATGCTTTGTTCTTGTTTTACCACCACATTTCATTACACCCTAGAGCCTTTCTGCTTATCTTAGGCCATCTTAACCTTAACAGTCAGAGTTTTGTAATCCTGGTGACTTTGTGAAAATGATGAGCTCTTGGCAGATACCTCTGCTTTTCTCAGGGGTCCTTGAGCAAATATTTATCCAGGACACTTACCCTAACAGTGAGTGTGTGTGACCATGTGCTGGAACTGCTGTGGGGAAGGTGACCTGCCCTGGCCTTTAACAAAATGATTTGACTATCTAGGGCTCAAAACGGCTAAAGAAGACCGGGTTAGGTTGGGACTGCTGTCTACTCTGTTCACTGAGACGATTAAGAAATCTCTGCTCAGTAGGTGTGAAGGGTATGAGTTCAGAGATACTCAGGCTTTATTGCTTGACAAAATCTTCAGATAATTTTTCTGTGACACCTTTTGTTCCAATCCATTCCAAGTGACAGTGTTGGTAGATGCCTATTACAAAGCTACTACGATCCAATTTGAGCTAACATCCTTCTGACTTCATATTTTGATGGACTGCAGGTACTTTTTGGTGATTCAACATCTTTTTTTAAAATGTAGTCACCAGGGGAAGAAAAATAATAAAGGCCTGTTATACAGCAGATAAGTCTTGCAGTTAGCAGGGGAAATAAGTATCCTTTCTTCTGACTTTGGATGCATTGAAACTGCCACAGAAGTCCACAGGTTAAAATCTTCCATACTTTGACAGCAATAGCTTACCTGATCTGTGAGATTTCTTGCAAATCAGTTGAACTTAGACAGTCACTTAAAATTCCTGAGGGGTCCTTGTTGGCATGCAGCAATCCCTTTCAAGAACAAAACTGAAAGAGGAAAAAACAAACAAGCAAAAACCCAACAAAAACCCAGATACTTTTTAACAATAAACAGCCTATCAAAGTGCCAAACTCCCAGCAGTTTCCTGATTGCATTGGCAGGAGGTGGGTTATCATGGAAAATCAGAGTGGTTTAGATTTTGCCACAAAGGCAGCTTGGTGTGTTGGCTGAAGTATGACCACTGGTCATGTGGACAGCCAAAGAGGTGACGGGAGGTGTTGCCTGGCAGTGGAACTAGCCGGCTTATTCCAGGAACATCCTCTCGGGGGATTCGCACAGCAGAGCTGGTGGCTTGTAAGTTCACACCCTACCTTGGGATACACTAATTTTTCTATGTGGCTGAGCTCACAGTTACTATGACGAGCACAGCTTTAGGCCTGTGTTTCACTATGTGAAAATTTTGTCAGCTATTCCTCTTCGAAAGCTTTTGCACTGAGAACTTCCAGCCTCTGATCTGCCTGAAACCAGCTAGGGATCATTTCAGCAGTTCTTGTTTGAGGTTTTTCTTGGCAAGCCTACCACTAATATAAACTCTCCCATTCACCCCTGTACCTTGAAAAGGTCATCTTGCTCTGCTGTGCTCCATTTGGAAGCCAGAAGCTTCTCTTAAAGATGCTCCAAGTTGCCTTTGACATAAACACTGGTTCAAAGTTGTTCTGTTTGGAACAGCAGCCAGAGTTCTGGCCTAATTGTTCGGTTGAGTGGAAAAATGTTTTATCAATGCTGAGTGTTTTATATGGAACATGCTTTCCCAGCTGGCAGAACTTCAAGAGAATCCAAAGTATCTTGTTGCATGGTTAGCAGAAAGCATACAATAACTGTCTGAGCTTGTTCATCCCATTGCAAGGCTAGATTGTTTACTCTATTAACTTTATAGTCTTGATTTGTTCATGCTTACATGAATTATGCAAGTAGTGTACATCAATTTTACAGAAAAAGGCGTAAGCACTCAAGGCAATGAAAAGTTTCTTTTCTCGATTATTCCATTCCACCAAAAAAGGTGCACAAGGACTGGTGAGAGTTGTTTTAAACTTCAGTATTCTGCATTTCTAAGACATGCTACTTCTAGCAATCTTCCAAACTGCTGTCAAGTTTAGTCGTAAGCTATGCATGGCCTGTGCTAGAGAGGACAAGTGAAAAAATAATGCAGGCAGGAGGAGCCCTGTAAGACTTTTTCTTTCATCTAGCAGCACTCCAAAGAGGATCTGTGGTTAAGTGAAAGAAAACTGGAGGCCAAATCCCAGGTCATCAATACCAAGTTCATTTAGTTTCATTGATTGCGTTTTAGGAAGATAAAAAGTACTGCTAAATGTTGCCCTTGAAGCTGTGGAGATAGGTTGGCCTTTGGCTGTGTTACTAGCTTACTCCTTACAGCGGCAGACACAGTGATGTCTTCATCATTTCTACATTTTATACTTCATTTCTATAGTTTGGAAAGCCAAATTGTTTCCTTTCTAAGGGAATTTTCCTGTAAAGTTGTTTAAAAGTAAAAAAAAAAAGTTTGCTTTGTTAACCTTAGTATTTTAGTTTTGCTTCCACTAAATTTAACAGTATCCAGTGGAAAAGAAGGAAGAGGAGGTAGACTAAAGCAACTTCTATTTTAGTAGAAGGGTTTCTTTAAAACAAAACATTAATTGCAGGTGTTGTATTTTAAAAGTATAGCCAGTCTCAGCCCAGGGAACCCTAGTTTTAGATTTTTCGCTTTGCAACTCTGTTATTCTTTTATAGGAGAATATGAGTTTAGGAGCTACGTGGCAATGCTAATCCAAAACAAGCTGGACATTGCTAACTGAAGAAATGCTGAGTAGGAGACAGGCAGGAGTTCTAAGCATAATACGTTGAAAGTCCATTTTTTTGCTTTAAACTTTGGTTCAGGACTATAGAAACCTGAAAATTATACAAAGGGCTAGTTCCTAGCTCTGTTTGATGAGGTAAAAATGTGTCTTATGAAGGCTTGATTTGTGAAGGTTCTAAAAACAAACTTTGCTAATACTTACAAAATCCTTAACAAAGATGGAATTTTAAAAAAAAAAAGTTTAATCCTTCTCTAGTAACATGCGAACATGCATCACCAGTTCATTTCCAGCACAAAGTGAAGATTTTCTGCACAAGGATGAACTTCATGAAAGCTTGAGGCATTCCTGCAGCACAAGGAGGAACCCCAATGAGCACTTACTTAGATGGAGAGTTCTCAGGGACTAGGTGCAGCAGCAGGTTCATAACAACACTCTTAGCCCTATAGAAGGACAGAAGCAAGTCCCAGCAAGGTCATGAAGGTGTCCCACTGTGAACTGCAAGCTGACCTGTGAAATGGGAACGATCTATTCCACTGCTGGTCTTATTCCACATTCAGCACATAGTGGGGTGTTTATTTCTCCTGCTGTCAGTGGAAACATAAAAGCCTGTAAATCAGTGTAAATTACTCAGACAAAAGGCTATGTATTAATGCAGTCTGTTACAAGTGAATGAGTTATACTTCTTCCAGCAGTGCTGTAAGCAGTGTTCCCCTGATTCAGCATTATCTACGATCCTCCTGCATCAAGAGGAGGATGATAAATTCATTCACTGCTTCAGAAGTGCCTGATAAATTATTGGAAGTCCCTTGTTTTTATACTTCCTAGTTGGAGAAGTGTTGGCTTGTGTATTCCCATATAAATCTCAGATAACAACCAAAACCTTCAGAGTGTCTTTTTTTTCAGTTCTGGAAAGACACGCTGCAAGAATCTGGCGCCTGATGTGCCAGGGTGAGTTTGTTGTCAGCAGACCAAAGACCAAATTCTTCACTTCCATTACCTCTGCCAGCATCTGTGTGTCTGATTTGAGGCAAACAGAGTGTCATCTAAGTGCCTTGGATGATTGTGCTAGAGATGAGGTGCTCCCTCTGCTTGCCATGCTGGCTTTTGAGAACAAAAGCCATAAATAAAAACCAAGCCCATGGGAAACTTGTAGCTCATAGATAACCTAGGATAGTTTCCGTTTTCTTCTGTTTCAGTGACTTGTACTGTTCGTCTCTTGTCCTCTGGGTGAGTCCCTTGGATAACCTTTCTCTTCTAGTCACCTGAATCCAATCTTTCTCACAAAAGTGGTCGAAGTTTGGGAAGTTGCTTCCTTTTTCTCTCTTCTTTACAAAAGCTTGTTGCAGGGGCCACAGGGAGCAACAGCCTGGTGCAGCAGCCCTGAAAGTGACTTAGGCTCCTCTGAAGGCTGCAGATGGTGGGTTAAATCTCCTATTGGTATCCTCAGCCCCTGCCAAAATTGGACTTCTCCTGCTTGTGTGTGCAGGCTGGTGTTTGCAGGGCTCCCCATGGCAGTTGGGTTCAGGTTTCCAGGCTCTGAGAAGGCCGGTCCCAACTTTGCCTCGAAGGCAGCTGTGGCATGGGCACCAGACATCTAAGGAGCTGCGTCACATTGGAGCGAGGAATCCCTCTTTCTTCTCAGCACATGGCCTGCTGGACCATTACCATGACAAAGGAGGATTATTGACTTTCATAGTCATGATGCATTTGATTTGAGGCTCGCTTTGATTTGGGGCAGTAGTGTTCACTGGCCCAGAGAAGCAATGGTCTCCTCCAGGAGAAGAGCAAGGAGAGAAACTCACTTTTGAGAAGGAGGAGGAAGAGGGAAAGAATTGACTGAAGAGGCTGAATGGAAGCCATAATGGATGCAGTTAGTTGTTGGGAAGGGCCCGAAAGCAGCCCGTGATTCCTTAAGACAATTAAAAGCAAATTGTCCGGCTGAGCGATCCCAGAGCAAGGAAGATGCTCCCCCAGACTATAATTCAAGGGGCTGAATGGCCCTCAAAAACTGAGAGCGGAGAGAAAAAAAAAACAGAAGATGAGGCAAATGATGGAACAGATGTGAGCGCCTTTGTTTGGAAGACTTGGAGGCTAGCGGGATGGCGATAGGCTAATTTGAGGCGCATAATGCCAAGTTCCTTTCATATGCAGAATAGTACTTTGATCCAGTGTGGATGAAAGTGCTGAAAAGTGGAGAGGATGGCAGGGGGTCTTTTGTCTTTGACAAAAAAGGCATCTGCCGGACTCTAACCCCATTTTCCCCACCCCCTTAGCCTAGCAGGCCACTCCAACAATACTAGCAAAGGGGACAAGTGTCTCCTGACAGCTGAAGAAATCTCCAGGAGGAGAATGAGGCTTGCAGCAATATGTATACCAGAGAGCTTAATCGATTTTTTCCACAGTACAAAAAGGGAGAGGGTTGGGGGAAGACAGAGAGATCACAGTGGAAATGGGAGGTGGGAGGAAAAAAATCCCTTTCTAATAAACTTGTTACTTTTGTTCTCCGAATACATCTTTTCAGGAGATGCTTTGATGCTCGTATGAATACACTTAATGGAGCAGAGTAGGGTAGAGTTGCTGGTGGGGGAGGTATGAAGTAAGGAAGAACAGTTTTGCAAGAAGGATGAATGTGGAGTGATTTCTGTGGATTCCAACACAGGAAAGATTTTGGAATTAGTAAAACACAGTGCAATGCAAGAGATACCTGGAAACAGATGCATACTTTCTGTACCATTTGTTGGGGGAGCTCAGCTCAGCACAAATTCTTGGTTTTGATTTCTAAGCAAAATTAAAAATTTCTCTTCAACCTTTCCTTCTTTTCTGTTGTCTTCTTAACTTCTTGGACTTACTAGAAATTAAGGGTCTGCAGGATTGAATGGAGAGCTAGGAAGGCAAGCAGCATTTGTGCCAAGCAAATATAGCAGTTGCAGATCAACTGCTGATCTGCTCCCTGCTTCTCATGCTCTGTCGACTTTCTTCAGTTTTTCATGTCTGATAAACAAGACTGGGATCCAATCTGCAGAGTTTGATGGCTGTGGTCTTCCTTAAGTATCACTTTGCACCTAGTCTAATGTTTTCTTTGAGAAGTAATGACAGATAAGAGTTATCAACCTTTGAGCAAGACCCACCTCAGCAAATTAAATCCTTTAAGAACAGTAGGTTCAGGAATCTTCCTTGTCTTGAGATCCTGACAGTGTTTATCCATTAATATTTACTAAAGATAACCTTCTCACCAGGGCACAGCTTTAAGCAACACCCGGTATTGCAAACAGCTCCTCCCTCTTTACCCCACACCCCTTCTCTTTCTGCCAGGGAGTTACACTTCCCCTAAGAAGGTACAAGTGATACAGAAATGGAGAGAAGCTATCACATTCCTTTGAGAGGCTCTACACACACACTGACGCGAAATCGTAATCCTGTGTAGTTGTTCAGTAGGTGTGCCATGATCCCCCTCCAGCAGATGCCACCATTCTATTCAGACCAGCTGATGTGGAGAGTATTTTTGGCAATAGCATCTCCTGCCCTCCAGCTGTGCAAAGCCTGATGACATGAGTTACCGTAACTCATTAGGGAGGGCTAATTGTCAAGGACATTGATGCTTTTTTGATTTCTGCCCATTTGTCATATCTTGACTTTTCTTGCTCCCAGTGTGTGCTTGAGAATGGTGCGGAGGGACTTGGGCTGCTGCTGCTGTCATCAAAGGAGCTGAGACCACCTCTGTCCCTCACAATGCCAAGGTGAAAGTCCCCTCTCTGGGTGGGCTTCAGGTGGTTCTTGTGTGACTTCTCTCTCAGGTGCTATGCACAGTGATAGGATGCAGGTCTAGATCCAAATGGGGAAATGTCATGTGGCAGGGAACAGCCCTCTGTAGTCCTCTGTGCCAAAGAGAAACGGCCCATGCAGTGCCATGCAAACCCACTGACCAGGCTGTGGGGTCCATGGCAGCCTGCTGGATGCTCTATCCCCAGACAGTCATGGTTGGGATGGGGTGTAAGAGTCTTGGGCAGTGAGCTTGGACGCTTTGTTTGTTCTTTGAGGTGAAACATGAACCACCTCATTGTGAAAGGTCTTTTGTGCTTCCCCAGCTGAGCAGGCAAGCCCTTCAGCTGCTGCCATCCTGAGATTTCTTCATGTGTCCAGTATCAAGTCTCCCACCTCCACACCAGAAAGATGTACTCTTAGCAAAGACTAGAGAGCTGCCAAAGCTGCCTCACCAGGACAGCTTTGTGTCATGCCAGCAGAGAATTTAGAAATACGAGGGGAGGGAGTGCTGAGTTGCCTCTATTCCTGTGTAAACATGTGCAGTAATTCTCCATAACTGCAGGTAGTCATTGCAGTTTTAAACTGTGCTCTTGAGACAGATTTATTTAGCTGTTTGCACTTTACTGTGTGCTAGTTTCTTATGGCCAGTGGGTGGGCATGAAGAAGGAAGATGCCTGTGTGGCTCGACCTGGCTGCTACGGTCCAGGCCAGGTCTGTTTGGAGGAAAGACTGAATCTGTTTCACCTGAAGCACACTGCAAGGGAGCAGGGAAGAGGTGTGTGTGGAGCAGAGTGTAGCATGCAGAGCAAGCGACAGCAGGAGTGCAGGCTGTGGGAGTACAGCAAAGTGAGGAAGGTTTGCTTTGTTCTCACGTCTCACCCAGCAGGCTGGTGTTTTCTCCCCAGAAGTCAGTACCCTCTGCTGGTTTGTGTTTGGATGAAAATCAAATGGTAAAGATTGCAAAACCTCTTTAATACGCTTACTCTACATTGAGGCAGAGCTACCCGACCAGCTCAGGAGACCATCACAGGTCATTCCTGCTCTGTGGACAGGGAGTGTCTGGTCAATGTTTCAGAGGCTGCAGAGTCTAGAAAGGGCCGTATTGCTTTAATGGTAAATTGTCTAAGCAGATGCTGCTATGGTAGTCAAATAATTTACAAAATAAGCCATTCCCATGGAAGTGCTTTTGGCTGGACTGATTGTACATACGAGATTTTCCTGGCATGACCTAGCAGTCCTGGCTGTAGAAACCCCACATTTTCAGCATGGATTTGGCTTGTCTCTCAGTGAATCTCGTCTGGTCATTAACATCCATTAGGGCTTCTCTTTGTGGGAAGTGAAGCCAAACAAATGGAAAATGATGGCTTCGGAGTGCAATAAACCCCAGCCTGCATGCAAACTTTTGTTCAGATATAAAGTGGTTTCAATTTGTTTTTGTTAAATTTACTACCAAACTGAGCAGAGGTCCTTTGCAAGATGGCCACTGGTTAGTTTGATGTAACTTTCCTGAGTGTCTACCTGCAGGTATTCTTTTAATCAGGTGCAGTGTGTACCAACAAAGTGAATTCTTGCCCTTTTTAAAAACATGAGATGGAAGTGAATGTTGCTATTCATGAACACGCTTCCAGAACTAATGCTAAGTTACGTGCTTTCATATTCGGTTAAATACACAGTGGTTTGG
Source organism: Aptenodytes patagonicus (assembly GCF_965638725.1). Classification (NCBI taxonomy): domain Eukaryota; kingdom Metazoa; phylum Chordata; class Aves; order Sphenisciformes; family Spheniscidae; genus Aptenodytes; species Aptenodytes patagonicus. Next base: position 58,235,776 of record NC_134982.1, read on the forward strand.
ATCCAGACGGGCAGCTCTAGCTGTAGTGGGGACAGCATGATTTAAAGTTTGGTGGGACCTGCACCTTTCTGTAGGAGACAGGTTGTTGTGCTGGGGGAGGGCAAACTGCAGCTGTTCGTTCCCCCATCTGCCCTGTCCTGTAATTCCAAGATTTGGTTCACATTATCTCAGTGAATTAAGAGTATGCTTACTCATGTGTGAGTTTCATGGTGTTGGTGAATACCTCCAGTTCCAGAGTGCTTTTGGCAGTGTTCGAGACAAATATTCAGGAGGGGTTAATTACACAGAGCCCTGATCAGGCTGCAGAGAGTCACCAGAGCTTGGAAAATAACCCTCCCAAGAATAACTTTTGAAATGTGTTTCAAGATCTCAGCAGTATCTCTCAGCTTACTTCCTTAAGAAATAAAAAAAATAAACCAGTAGGTAGTAGGAAGGCTTGTTACAGTTGTCTAGTCTTGGTGTGCAAACCAGTGGTAGCTTGAGTAACCGCTGTGTTCAGGAGAGATGGCAGTGTTTTACTTGCCACATGCTGATGGAGAGCCGTTGTTTGTGCAGGCGAGTAACCAGCTCCATGCCCCACCAGTGTGCCCACTGGCATCCCATGCTTAGCTTGGGGAGTTTCTGCCCCAAGTCCTTCCCTGGCTCTGTGCCTTTCCAGGGCTTGGTGGCTGCCTGCTGCAGTGGCTGGAGCAGCGAGGGGAGAGGTACAGAGGTGCTGCATCATCTGTTTGGCTCCAGAGGACCCTGTCAAGCATTGCTCCAAACTGCTCTCTTGTGCCTTTTAAGTGGCGGTCATCCTCATGGGGTGTGCATTGCCACAGGCAGCAGGCAGCTGGAGCAGCAGCTCTTTCTGGGTCAGGCCCTGAGGCCACCACCCTGGGAGAGCCATGCTGTGTTGGAGGTGGGGAAGCAGCAACACCTGGAGGAGACCTCTGCTGATCTTCTCCCTTTCCGGTCAAGGGAGAGGCTCCCTGGGGGTAGGAGCTGTGGCAGCCACGCTGGTTGAGGTGTGGGAATGGGAGTGTTTGCGTTCCCAGGTGAGCGCTGAGGAGGAGGAGGAGGGAACGTGGGCAGCAACAGCCACCATGCCTGCAGAGGCAGTCAGCCGGGGAGAGTGCTGGGCTGCTGCAGGGCCGCTGCCCTCAGACTTCACCTGCAGGGAGGGTGGCTGCTTGCGTCCCCTGGCAGCTGCCATCCTTCCCCGGCCTGCTCCGAAGAGCCGTTCCTGCCTGAAATAAATAGTGTGTGTGGGAGAAGGAGACACAAAGCAGGGAATGACAGCATTAATGTTCCTTGTGGATGAGGAAGAAAGGGCAAACAAGGAGAAGCCATGCTTAATTTAGGTAGGTGGCTGAGGAGCTGTGGGGATAGGAGTCCGTCAGGCCCTAGGGCTCTATGGTAGTCAGGCAAACTGTCGTCTAGGGGAGCAAGATTGCCCCTATTTCAGTCTGCCCCTTTGTATCTTCTATATTATTCTTGTCATGGGCAAAACCTCCTGGAATTACGTGTGGTGAGCCAGTTCCCTGTGAGCAGGCCAGTAGGACCTGAGGCATGAGTATCTGCAGACCTGGAGGAGGCGTGGGTTGGCGACACATGGACTGGCGCGCTTGGAGTGGGAGCAGCTTCAGAGAGCCCCTGGCGGGCAGCTGTATGTCTGTGACCTTCTCAAGGGGCAAGATAAGAACTCACCAGGAACTCTGTCTTTTCCTCCCTCTCCCCCTCCCTCAGGTGGTCTTTGCTTTGAATCAGACTCTCTTGCAGCAGGAGAGCCTCCGAGCAGGCAGTTTCCAGATCCCCTATACGACAGAAGACCTTATCAAGCATTACAACTGTGGGGACCTCAGCTCCATCATCTTCAACCATGACACTTCTCAAGTGAGTCTTGCCACTGCAGCCCTTGTACTATGCACATGTCCCCGTAGCGCTAACCCCCGTCTCACTCACGCTCGTCTCTCCTCAGGCAGGCCCTTTGCAGGCAAGGGCCAAGGGCACATCGCTGGCTCCCTGGCGCATCCGCTTTCCTGCGCCTCCTTGTCCCAGGAATCTGCACCACTTCACCCCTGTCTTGCTGCATGCAAGCAGCAAAAGCGCACCTGCCTTTCCCTTTTGGGCAAGTGCCGTGTTTGCTTTAGTGTTAAAGCTCTATGAGTTAATCCTTTATTTTCTTAAGGATCCTGTGGAATTATGCTAGCTTAGGTATGAGCGAACTTAGCGCCAACAGAGAGCAGCAGCAGGCTCTTTTGTGCAAATAACGACAGAGAAATGCACTCATGACTGGGAGGCTTGTGTAAGGCTGGGCAAGTTGCAAGCTTTTTAACATCCCCTTTCAGTATGATTGTGTACTGTGGGCAAGGCCCAAAGAAGAGAAATGGAGTGAAACAAAGAAAAGATAGATTTAGACTGAATGTTAAGGAAAAGAAAACCTTCTGAGGCCTCACACACTTGGTTTATGGAGACGGTTTCCTAAGCAGCACAGTGGAATGCAATGCTCTGATCTTTAAACCACGAGAAAATGCCCAGCAGGGACCAATTTGGCCTGTTTGGGCTGTTAGATTAGCTAACCTCAGACTGAGACATCAGGTCGCTCTATTCTTGTCCATGAGGTACTGCCTGGCAATTCGTGCACATCAATGAAAACGTAGGCTCTATCTTTGCAGCGCTGAACAAGAGGGTGTTGGTACCTGGGCTTTCCCTGCTGAATAACCATTTTCCTATGGCCTTTTGATATATACGGTGCAGTGCGGCAGAGCTGGAAATACTGTCATACTAACCCTTGCTTCTCCGGCACTGAGCTTTCCGCGCATGTTGTTAGCTTCCTGTCCTGCACACCCTTCAGCCTGCAGGTGCAGGCAACCTGGTAGTTAACACTGCTTAGCTCTTACACAGTGCACTTCATTCATAGATTTCAAAGGGCTTCTCAAAGGAGAAGTACAGATGCTGCATCACTATTCTGCTGAGGTGTTACAGACTGCAGACAAATGGCGTTGCCTTGAGGTCCTTGGAGAGAACAGCTCTTGCTGAGACATTCATGTCTCTGTGGGAGCAAGTGCCCTTTACTTACACGAGGGGCTCCACTGCAGGGCAGTCTTCCTCACAGCAGAGCTGAATAGTAATAGCCTGCAACACTATCAGATTATGTTTTTGAGCAAAACTTCTCTGTAAATTGTATTTGACCCCATGCTTGCCCAGTAGATGATCCACTGTGAGCTAAGAACCCTTTGGAAAGAGTTGGTAATAGTTTCTGAGTGGGTCCAGAGCTGCAGCCTTGCAAGGGAAAGCACCTGGCTTAGCGGCTCTGCTCCCCAGAAACCACTGCTTGCAGGCCCTTTCCTTAGCAGTTCCCATAGCTGCAATGCCCAAAGCTACTTGTCAAGAAGCCAGGATGGCTGCAACTCCAGGCCCATGTTTGTCTCCACTAGCAAGAGGTCAGGGTAGTGTGCAGCCACAGCTGTCCTGGGGGCGCCAGGGGAGGAGGCTAGTATTTTAAAAGATACCTTGAGGACAGGGGAACTGGAGGTGGTAATACTTTCTTTCCTGACAAAATCTGGCCCTCTTTCTTTTGGAAAGTTTGGGGATGTTTTTGTTAACTAGTTCAAATTGCACAGTTGTCCTTTGATGGCCTGAGGGGTCTGATAACCAGTCAAACTCTCTTAGAAGAGTGTAATTATCATTATAGTTATGTCATTCCTATAACAATTTAAGGAAGAGGTATGTAGCTAAAGATAGCCAGGGGCAAATACTTACTTTCTTCAGCTAAGCAATGAGGATTTGGGATCTATGGTGTGACAAACTGAGAGTATTAGTTGACTTTGCATCAAAAAAAATTCAGCTGGCTGGCTTATAAAATGATATGTTGAGAGAAATGAAGCACTGTGTATTATTAGAAGTTCGCTGAGTAATTTTTTAGCTTTCTTTGGGTTTTGTCCTACTGGATGTGCTTTGAGGGACAAGGTGATTGCCACATGCAGTGATGTAGCAAAATGCCTGTGCATGATGGCTGCCTGTGAAATAAATGCCCCTTTCTTGAAGACATTTTTTTTTTCTACCTTAGGTCCCAAATTTCATTAATGCTACACTTCCGGCCCATGAACGCGTTACTGCCCAAGAGATAGACAGCTACTTCCGTCAGGAGCTCATCTACAAGCGAAATGAGCGAATGGGGAGGAGGGTGAAGGACCTGCTGGAAGAGTACCCAGACAAGAGTTTCTTCTTTGCATTTGGAGCTGGTATGTGATTGAGGTGCCCTTCAACCTGAACACATTCTTCCCACATCCGTTAGAAACTTTTTACAAATGCTTGCCTCGTTTTAAAGAAGGGTCAGTAATTTTACCATGGTGGTAAAAAAAATACAGAACACAGCTTTGTCCTGATAGTTGTATCCTAGTAAGAAAACTTTTTCAGTGTAGGAGAGTGTTTTTCTTCAGTTTGCAAAGAGCTCACGGTGTATGCATTGATTGCAATATTTATTAGTTACAGACTTATTAGTTAATGCATAGCCAAAAATACTGAACCAACTACAGTGCATACACAAAAGGAACAGATCTCAGATGTACGTGTTTATGCACTGGCCAACCAAGGCAGAAAAGTAGGAGAAATAGGGAGCTGAGATGAAAGGCAGCAATCAGAGGTTGCACCAGTGCTTGAATAAACCTTTCAAGAACACATCCAAAAGAATAACATGCCAAATCATGTCAATCTAAGGGGCTCAGTAAATGCAAGGGGAGAGGCAAGGCACGCTTTCACCTTTCTCTTCCTGCTGCAGCTCCTTACCTTTTTCACTGTGCTTCCACAAATACAAGGAAATTTTGTCTGCCACTGTTTTGGAGCAGAGGATTGGGACTAGATGGGGAAAACCTACTCCATTTTCTGCCTCTTGGTAGCCAGAAGGAATCTATAGGCACATCCAGCTCAGTGAGGTTAACACCCACACTTCAGACTAGGGCTGGGTGGAGGGTGTAAACAGGATTGGTTTGCCATGACTCCTGTAATTTGTTCTAGCTCCAGGGAAGGGAAGAAGTGAGGACTGGTGTTTGAAAAGACAAGTGCTAATTCCCAGAGAAGTATCGCATCCCCTCCACCATGAACCATATGGGCCTTGGGAAAGGGGGAGAACTGAAGCTGGTGTCAGGATCTGTGTGATGTTTTCCGGTATCAGTGGCTATTGCTTTAGTGAGGATGGAAGATTTAGACAAGGCAAGGGAAGTATTTACTTAAACACTCTGAAAGCATTGGTATTTGAAGTCTGTGAGAATCTCCTCACTTGCAGCAGGGAGTTGTGGTTACAAACTTAACATAACAAGGGTCCTGTGTGTGAGGGCAGGGAGGTAATGAAAGGTGGCTGATAATGTCTGTTCAGGCACGCGTGAAGATTGTAACGTGCTATCTTCCTGCAGAATCATTGTTCTGTGCACTGATACTTCACTGACTTCACTGTCCCTGTCACGAAGGACAGTGAAGCAGGTGCAGGTTATGCAGATTTTGGTCATGTCTGTCTGTAAGCTAAGACCAGAGCTTTGCTGTACTCCACTGCTGATGTTGTTCTCATCACACTTGTCCCTGCTGGACTGATGTTCCTGACCAGCGCATATGTCAGCCCTGAGTGCCAGTTGCATCCATTGCAGGTAGGTAGTCTTCTGTCAGGAGCTAATCACAGATGTTGGGGCTCCAGTAACTGGGTCACAACTGAGCGACGAGCAGCCCATGCAAATGGACAGATGTGGATGCAAGTGTCACTCTGAGTCTGCCCTGTCCCAGGAGCAGAATCCTTTGAGGGAAGAGAGCAAGAGCCTCTTACCCTCCTTGCACACACACGCTGCATTCCAGCAGCTGCATTGGACAAATCACATGTCTTTAAGATGCTTTTGTGACATTTGTCTCCCCTCCCATCAATTTCCTTCTCTTCCCACTCTTCTGCCCCAGACTGTCTTCATTGTCATTACTGTGCAGAGCTCTGCCCCAGAGCCCAGAAGCACTGCAGGAGCAGTCCTTCCCAATCTCTCTTGTCCTCAACCTTCATGACAGTCATAAAACCCTTCCCAGGCTTTCTGGATTCTTGCTTTCCTCCTTCCTCTTATTTTCCTTTTCCCAGTTGCCCCCTTCTTTGTCCCCTGATTGCCTCTTCCAGTAGAGCAGAGTAAGGATTCAACCAACACTGCTATACTGCAGCGCTGCCTGGGGCCTTGGGCCTATACGAACACCCTTGATGTGTGACTTATGTGCACATGGCTTGATCTCCAAGCACCAGGCATGCTCTTCTCATGCTTTTTCATCATACTTTTGAATCCAGACAGGTTCCCTGTCTTCTCTGGGGACTCTAGATCAACTTTGAAATTGTCTCTAATTACACTCTGGCTTTGATACCTGTCCGGTCTCTGTTCTCATCTGCTCTTCCAAATAGGTCTGCTCAGAGGACAGTGCTAGCCTCCCACTTTTAGCAGCACAATTCCTCATTATCCCCTTGTTTGACTGCATAGGGGTTTCTTTTTTTTGTTTGTTTGTTTCATATTAATTGTCTAAATGAGATAAGTAATATCACAGGATATAATGCAGAAAACAGATCCATTTCTGCACAGTTCTGAGGTTTTTTGAGTGCACATTACAAATATGAGTGCAGGCTTTTAGCTTTTATTGTTTTCCGGCAAGCTAATTTAGCCTTTTGCTTATCCAGATTGCTGTATGTGATAGATAATTATGTGCAAGATTTATTTTTATGCCAGCAAGCAGTGAAGGTGAACAAATGTTTTGTGTTCAGTTTTGAGCATTGCTTGAGTATTGTACTGTTGTTAATTACCGAAAAAGGGTTCCAGGAAAGTACCCGCACAAAGCAGGTTAGAATGAGCTGCAGCAGAAGGTAGAAGACGAGGAGAGAAAGAAAGGCTATAGGAATGGGACTAAATCATCACTGCATTGTGGTTTTCCTTCTTCTGGCCACCAGTGAAAAAAGTATGTCCCAGCAGTGGCTGATAAACTGCAGGACGAGGCTGTGTTAGAATGGTAGTAGGATATGGAAGGGTTTCCAGGTTAGAAGAGGGAGAAGACTTTTAGTTGTTTCTTTCCAGATTTTTTCACGCTGTGCTTTTTATTTTTAAAAGGGCTAGGCTTCTTGTAAGGAAAGTTCATTTTTTTCCATTAACCAAACACCATTAAAAAAACACTTTTATTATCAATTATATCCAAACAAGGTCATGGTCTGTGGGTGACTGCAGTATTACAAATACTCCCTCTTGTTATTTAAACTACTCTTTGTATTTTTATTTTAAATGGGGGAAAATCAGAAAAGATTGATGATTTATTTTATATTCCAAGTGGATTGATGTGGTTTAGAGATGTGTAATACATTGTGCAAAAAAAGCTCATATCTCTTTCCAGGTCTTAATACAGCTGTATGTCTATAGATGTTGATTTCCTACATGGAATGATGTGGTAATTTGGACTGTAATTTGATCATTAGACCTAGCGTATTTTACGCTTTTACTACATTTTAAGAGATCAGACAAACTCCCCCTATATTCTGTTGAAAATGTTTCACAGTCAGAGCTCGTTTCTGGAACTGTTTTTGTTTGGAAGTAATTTAAGCTTGCAAAAAGTGGACAGGAAAAAAATAACAGATTTTGCTGAAACTATCCAAAAAGCTTTGCTTCTGGCCACAGTGCAAACATGGAAAGTTTCAAGCCAAAATAAGTCTGTTTGAGGGAATTGGAGGAAAGTATGGGAAGAGAGAGATGGTAATGCCAACAGCATTCCACTAGGTTCAGTAAGGATTTTATCTTAATTGTGGACAGGCCTTTTTGTATGGCGACACTAAAGTTACAAGCCAGACCTACTTCCTGTTGCCAGTGGAAGAACTTGTGAAGCAAAGTCAGCTATAATCTTTCACAAGCAGCCTTCCTTCTATATGCATTTTAATTTCTCTGAACTGTAATTGGAGCATTCAGGATCTGAATGCTAAGCCAAAGTAAGTGATGGCCCATGGGATTCCATAAACAGCCAGCTAGATAACACTATAGGTTTCTGCTTTGTCTAAGAGGTGCACATTGACGTAGAGAGGGCTGCATTGTCCTACTGTGCTGTGGAAGGTTTTACCACTTGTACAGGTCTTCCAAGGGTGCTGCCTACTGGCTAAACCTTCACAGAATCACGGGATAGTTGAAGCTGATGGGCATTTCTGGAGATCATCTGGTCCACCCCCCTGCTCAGAGCAGGATCATATAGAGCAGTTTGCCTAGGACTGAATCTGGTCAGGTTCTGAGTATCTGCAAGGATGGAGACTCCAGAACCTCTCTGGGCAACCTATTCTAGTTTTTAACCACTCTCACAGTAAAGAAGTTTTTTGTTATGTTTAAGTGGGATTTCCTGTATATCAATTTGTGTTCATTGCCTCTTGTGAGGCAGATGTGCCCCTTTCATGGGGTACCACTGAGAAAAGTTCTGCTCCATCTATTTTGCAACCTCCTATCAGGTATTTATACATTGATTATACCTCCCTGAGCCTTCTCTTCTCCCGGCTGAACAGTCCCAGCTCTCTCAGCCTCTTCTCGTATAACAGATGCTCTAATTGTTCATCATCTTTGTGGCCCTTTGCTGGACTCTCTCCAGTATGTCCACATCTCTTTTGAACTGAAGAACCCAGAGCTAGACACTGGACCCAGATGTATGTCACCAGGACTGAGGAGCAGGGAAGGATCACCTCCCTCAATCTGCTGGCAACACTCCTCCTAACCCAGCCCAGGAGGCCATTGGCCTTCTTTGCCACAAGGGCATGTTGCTGGCTTAAGGTCAACTTGATGTCCACCAGGATGCTACATCCTTTTCTGCCAAGCTGCTCTTCAGCCAGTTGGTGCCCAGCCTATCCTGGTGCCTGGAGCTATTCCTGCCCAGGTGCAGGACTTGGTTTGCTGAACTTCATGAGCCAAGATTCCCTCATCATAAATCCATACTGACCAGTCCCAATCATCTGCTTATCCCTAACACATTTGGAAATGGCTTGTGGGATAATTTGCTCCATCACCTTCCCCAGGAATAGAGGTGTGACTGACCAGTTTGTAGTTCCCCAGATCCTTCTTCTTGCCCTTCTTGAAAATAGGAGTGATACTTACTTTATTCTGGTCCTCAGGGACCTTCCCCAATTGCCACACCTTTTAAAGATAATCGAGAGTGGCCTCGCAGTGATGTTGGCAAACTCCCACAGTTCCTGTGGATGTATCCGATCGGAACTTGTACGTGTCCAGTCTGTTTGAATGTTCCTTAACCTGATCCTTCTCCACCCAGGGTGAACCTTCTTTGCCCTGGACTTTCCCTGTATTCATAGGAACCTGAGATTCCTGAAGGTTGGTTTTACCAGTAAAGAAGGTGACAATGACACTGAGTACCTTGGCCTTTCCCATATTCTTTGTCACCACGTCTCCTGCCCCCTTCAGCACTAGGCTGACATTTATCTAGTCTACATTTTACTGATGAGGTATCAGTAGAAGCATTCCTTGTTTCCCTTGATGTTTCTCACCAGATTCAACTCTAGATGGCCTTTCCTTCTGCATGGTCACTTTTATTCCAGAATGAGCATGGCTTGTTTGCTTTAGCTTACTTATGGTTTCTGTTGAAGGGGGGAAAGAATAAGAGAGAGGAAAAACAAAAGCGTGGTTTGGGTTTTTTTATGCAGGAGGAAGTATACTTAGTGGCATGAGATCCTGACTTTATTATGACAGGCAAGGCCTCAGGTGAAGCCAGAGTTTCTAGGAGCCAAGTTTAAATTCCCTTCCCTGCCTCTTTGAACAGCTGAGAAACTCCAGAAGTGCCAGCTCATGAGTAAGAAGTATAGAGGGATCTAAGATGCCTTATATTCCTGTGGATGAAATGACTGACTTCACTGAGAGATGCTGGCTGATGTGACAACTTCAGAAGTCGGTTGTCTTAATCTTGTAAACACTGGCAAATTCCTTTTTCTCTCAGAGCTCTTTTTTCTTTGCTGCTCCTGAAAAAAGCATCATTCTGAGGCTTTAAAGTATAGTGGATGTTGGCAAGCCACCATTAACACTAAGAAAAGAAGGATGATGGTGAAAACTTCTTCAGCTACCATTTCTTCTAATTACTAAAGGAAATAATGAATGCGTTTATTTAACATTACTCAGACTGTATGGATTCAAACCTCCAGGGACTGGCTGTTTTTTTCCCAGTCTTTACCCCCCTGCTCACTGGAAGACCTCCCAGAAAGAAGAATTGCTATAAGCAGACTGATGAACGAATATCCGAATTAGCAATTCAGCTAAGAGCTCCAGACCTTAGTTGTCTTCCTCCCAGCAGCTGAGTCAACTGATAATAGCTAAACTAAAATTAACTCTCGGATGGTTGATGTGTGATCCAACAACACACAGAAGAAGGATTTGGACATCATTGTAGAAGCATAATTGACCCTGTCTGAGCTAAAGATGGGTGTGTAATCTGTCGTCTGGACAAGAAAAAGAGAGAACATGCTACCACCTACAGTTAGCCCAGAGTCTGCCATAGTCCACCAAATGGCTTCCTCCAACTTCTCTAGGCAGTTCTTGGGATGTGGGGGACTGGTCAGTTATATGTCAGCCTCAGGTGCCAAGTGCATTGGATCCACAGGCATGTCTGATGCCTTTTCTCTTGCCCCTTACATCATAAAAAGCAAAAAAAAAAAACCAACCAGATTTCCAGGGGAAACTGGAATTGTGCTGAGTCTCTGTCCTGAATGGTGTGTTAGGTGGTGGTGTTTCCATATAGGGCTTTTCGCTGGTACTTCTTGAAATTCGCTGTTCCATCTGGCATTTTTGGATGGGAAATTATGCAGGAGGAACAAGATTTTTTGTGTCTGGAAAACAAAAGATTGGAGAAAGGACCTGTCACCAGTGTTTGTAAAAATAATTAACAGTGCTAAGCCCAGGATGTCTCTATCCATCTTGTGTAGGTGTTTATACCTGTAAAACAAAACCAAACAAAAACCTGCCATGGGAATATGAAAATTGACCAGGTGAATGGGTTATCAATTTGCCCTTGAAATTCAGTGGGAATTCAGAACCCAGCATGGAAACTTTGAACCTGCCATCAGCACATTTGGGACTGGGGATGTGGATGTGCACAGGGAATGTAAATTTTTCTATGCCTTATATAAATGATTTGAAATGTGTAATGAGGAAGTTAATGAAAAATCCACAAGAAGCTGAATCTTGGCAGATCCTGAAAAGGACAAAAGGAGGGGGGGAGAAGATAATATAATCATAAAACAGATTAAATGAGTCTTGTGGGGCCACCTCACTTCTCCCTAGGCACAAAGGGCTTGCTGATTGCCTGCTTGCTTCTTCCGTCTCTGGAATGCGGCATCATTTTAGCCTCTTTGGGTGGGAGGAAAGGCTGAGTTCCTGAAGGTGTGCCTGTACCTCTGTAATCTGAGAATGCCAGATACAACCCAGCAGCTTTGAGACTTTTCCTTAGCAGCCTCTTTGAGTCTGCAGAATGCTAATGACAGGGTTTATTAGAACAACAACCCCCAAAGGGGATAGATAATGTTGTGTGGAGGCAGGACCCACATCCAAAGCCCCAGGGTTCACATGAAGGGCACTCCTCCTGACATCTCTGACACATGAAATGAGGAAAGCTTTGCATTTCTGCATTAGAGGCAGAAATCTCTGTTCCAACGTATTAGTGCAACTGTCAAAATCAGCCAGGTCAAACAGCTGTGTGCTGTTTCTGCTCAGGTACTGACAGTCTGCTCACCATCAGCTTCTTATCTGTGCTGGAGTTTAGCCCTTGCTACCTTTATTGGGCAGCTACAGTAGGAAAACTTCCCTCTTGTAATGTATGTTTTAAGCTAGCGGGATTTCAAGACCTTAATACCTTTTTTCTGGAAGGGAAGCAGTGGTGTGGAATGGGAGCAGGTCCAGTGGCAGAGGTGGCCGTGAGTACTGCAGCTCAGACATAGCACTGGTATTTCCTTCCCTTACTGGTAGCATAACACTGGCTGCTGGCATTGTAACCTATGTGAGGGTCTCCTTGCCTAATGGGCCTAGGGCTTCAACGGTGGAAAACTCTCAGTAAATGCCAGTGCAGATGGAGCCCCAGTGACTAACGCTGCCTGAACAGAAGCTGTTTCTTTTAACTCAGATTTTACAAAATAAGTGATAGGGGGTTGTAAACTTTTTCCTTATGTTAACTTTGCTATAAATTTGGCCTTATAATCAGTGGAAAACTTTTTTCTAGCTTCAATTTGTGTAGTTGCCAGGAGGTTTGACTTTGCCCAAAGGTAAAAATGGGAATCCCCGGGACCAAAAAATACTCCGGTCATACATTTAAGAGACTTAGTTTTTGACAGAACCTGGTAGATAAGAGTGTCATCTTGTCTTTCACAGAAAATATGCCTTCCTTTTGGCTCATGCAAATTGTAACTTCATATGATTCTTTTCCATGGTATTAGGCAATTTTTCCCATGTTGTGCAAGGCCTTCATCATCAACTATTTTGAGAAGGATTTCATGTTTACATGATTCCATTACAAATGTGGAAAATGAATCCTATTAATTCCATATAGGTGAGTTAATGAGCAAAGCATATCACTTTTAAAGAAATGGAAGGTTATTTTTTGCTTCCTCCTGGGTGAATGCAGGTTTGAGGCACTTCCTTTAAGTCTCTCCATGTCTAGTGAAAATGTTTTCTTGGGCATAGAGAATGCCACTGTTCCACAGTCCTACCCACCAGATTTTCCCCTTTGGTTTGAGAGTGGTGAAGTATGATCCACTAAGATTTTATACTAAAAAAGAGATTTGAAGGAAATCATGTTTTTTGAAGATAAACACTTGTCCTGGCCTCAGTGGAACAAAACCTCAAGTTCAATATTTATGGAGTAATATTTCATCTTACAGGTAATCACAGGAAGGAGTATGTTTGGAAGTCTGCAGTCTCAAAAAGATTGGAGGGCATGGGAGGGCTGCTTGAAGGGGACTTGACCTACATGTATGCAGAAGTATTGTAATGCAACATCCTTATACTCCTGCACTTAACGTGAATTCAGGGAATCTTTAAGTTGACTTACAATACCCCTAGAGCCGCCCCCATCCCCTTCAATTTTTGTCATTTCCTTCTCCCAGCAGCATTAAAGTTGTGAGAGTACCACGCTCTTGGTCGTTTGGTTTGTGTTCTGGTACCTGTGCTTTTCCTGACTTGGAAGTATTGTTAGAAGCAAGAAGATTTTACTAGATTTAGTGTTACATGTTTTCTGTTTGAGAAACTGTTTTAACTTAGGTAGCAAATCAGGAATCCCAGCTACTTTATCAATGACCCCTATTTTCCATATGTTGTTTGGATTTTTGGATTATCTAGTGTAACTGCACAGGACTTCCTCCCTCTGATTCTGGGAGAAGTGAAGTGTGAGCTCACCTCACGGTGCTCATGCTTGAAAGCAGTATCTTCCTCTTGAACAGTGTGTACAGAAAGCATGCATCTAAAGGAAACTAACCTGTAACTTAGGTGATCACATCACCTGCTTTCCTTCTTTTGCTTTGGATCGTATTAAATATTTTGTCTAGCTTTTTTTCCTCCATAATTTTACTAACTGGGTTAAAATGACTCCATGATCTGCATCCCCACATGTACTTAAAAAGTATAACCATGTGTATGCATGAGGCAAAGTCATGAAATTTGCCCCTGGATTTCTGAGCGTGAAGTACAGGTTTCTTCAAGGGTGCTCAGCTGGGAGTGTTTGCCACTGCTTGTGTTGTCAGCCCATATAGGAAGTCCCCTGCAGTTTTGCACAGGATCTTTTGCAAACAAAGTTTGGTAGTAACTTGGTTACACAAAGCCGAGGGCTTTCTCTGTGCTTGCTATGGTGTGACTGCCTCCAATAGAGCTTGCCAAGCTCTGCCAGTAAGACATGGTTAGGGTTATCTTTCTCCGCTCACTTAGTACTATATGGGAGCAGAGCGAGGTCATTTTGTGGTATGTGTGAAAAATGGACTTTGCCTGTCACTCACAGAGCATGAGCTGTCCCTTGTCCTTATGCCAAAAGGTTAAACTAAATAGAGATTTGGGGATAGGGAGGAGCATCCTTTTCTTTCCACAGGTTTGCTTCTGTTTCACTCATTTCAGCTCCTTTCAGGGAATAACAGAGCATGGAGTGGGATGAAGAAAATTCCTCTGTAAGGGTTCTTGCCTGTGGGGACACTGTGGGTGGGGGTATCACACAAGTATTTTCTGTTCTCCATTCTTAGTCATTGTGTCCTAAGAGCTGTGTCTTCCAGGAACTCATTTTAGCTTCATCAGGTATGTGATGTCAATAAGGATCACTTTGTCCACCTCATGGGCTGATGAACGCTAAAGTGATCTGGACCTGTCGGAGGAGTAGGATGTCTGTTTTGCAGTTTGGCTTCCATCCAATGAAATGATTTAAGACAGTACTCTGCATTCTCTAGGTCATTGGCTGGCTCTGCCACATGCTGAACTTTCAGCTCTTCACTGCAAATACCTGTGGGACTGACTTGGGCCATGCATGTCCCTGCTCTGCAGGCCATCAGAAATTCTCCTTTGCTTGTGTTTGCATCCTTTGAGGGAGCACTGGGAGTTTTGAACCCTTCTCCATGGGTTTATTGGCTCACAGACTGCTGTTGGAGGATACTTTGATTATGGAAAGGGTAGGAGAAGAACCCTGCCTTGGGAGGCATATGGAGAGGGATGAGCTGTCCTTTGTGCCTCACAGTTAAGTGATAATTTTTGCTGAAGTTTCTCTTTTTTTGTTTGTGGGTAGCATAGTCAGCAGCCTCATGTCATGCCTTTTTTACAGGCCAGTAACTAATCCAGTCACCTACAGATGTCCTGTTCACCCTTCTGGGGCATGTTATATGAATTTATGTATATAATTCTTGGAAGCAGTCTAAGAAGAATGAAAGCACATGATCATTGCCATGGGCATTTCCAGGAAGTTTCTAAAATAATTGCAAGATCTGTACCTCTAAAACACTCTTGAAAATATTTGTTTCAGTGACCATAGAGTCTCTGGCACCAGAAGCCCATCTGAGCACTCCCAGCCCACTCTGAGATAAACATCCTGCTTTATGATGTCCCCGGTGGCTAGAATCGTTTGTGCCATTTTGTGGTTGTACTGTTATGATCATGTGCTGTAGCTGTTCCCACCATTTCTTGGAGGTCAGCAGTCCAGATCAGGTTTCCTAACAAACATTTTTGTTTCTTTACATGTACGTCCAGTGATTCATTGTCTTGGGATATTTGTAGATGGTGAGGTCCTGGCATGTTTCTGGGGCAGATGGGAAGTGCAGTCTTTCTAGTAAGGAAAACACAGCAGACATAAAGAATTATGTGGGCTTGGAGGTTTCCTTTTACATGACTCTAAGAGAAGGTCAAGGAAATTTGTATATCAGCTTGGAATCATGAATTTTGTTGAAATTCAGAGAGGAACATCATTTTCTTCAGTCTTACAATCTTGCTTTATATGAAAAATAAAAATTCAGGAACAGAAGCAGAACTCCTGTTGTGCAGTATTTCATTGTTCATTTTGCTAGATGCAGAAAATTTTCAGCCTTGTGATGGCTCAAATTTGGGTTCAGGAGCCTCTGCTGAAACCCACAGTCCTAGCACAGTTAACTGTATGAAAACACCTCTGCGCGCACTGGCAGTAAAAGCTGCATGCAGGAGACATGGATTTCATGGCAATAGTAGTAGCCTGTGTTCTGCAAGATTGGGTATCACTACTGAGGAAGGTCAGGAGTGCTCAGTGCATGTCCGAGTGCATGGACTAGTCTGCAAGTGCACGTTAGTCAAACAGCATTGTTGTTTGAGCATATTGCCTGTTGCGGTCCCTGCATGCCATCTCCTTTCAGTACAGATTAAAGGCTGGGGTCTTATTTACTCTCCAGTAGAGTGCATGGCTGAGCTGGTGCACACAACAGCTCCTTAGTTTCTCTTTGAGCTTGAATACAGAAAAACAGAGATTCATGGCTCCCCACCCCCTGCCAGAGTAAATTGACCTCTCAGAGGCATCTCTTCACCTAGTGGTGTGAGGATAATGCAGGGCTGTGTACAGAAAGAAAAGAGCAGGCTTTCTGATGGGACAGGGCCTGGGGCTTTTCTTTTGGGGGGCATTCAAGTGTGTTAGGCTATAATAGAAAACAGGTGAAAGAGGCCTACTCCCTGTGACTTTGGGCTAAGTCTCCCTTGCAGCATAGCTGCTTGATCTTCAACCTTGGAGAGTGAATCTTTCTCATGTTTCTTACACTTGCTTTTGGTGATCAGGTCTCTCACACACCACCAAGCTCTTTCTGTGATGGTTCCCAGAAAAGAGGCAAAAGTGCTGACTGTAGAGAGGCTCCTGGTGGGGTCCTGTACCTCAAACCCTCACTCTTCTGTCTTTTTTTCATTTTGCATCTAGCTCAGGTTGAGCCTGTAGGTCCTCTGGGCCCCAGACCTGCTCTGTCTCATGGAGCACACATGGCCCAACTTTTGGATAGCAAATCTCCTAATCCTTTTATGTACCTAGCCTGAGTGGCTCCTGATTGATCACATCTTGTGAACAATCTAATACCACATGCCTGTTTGTATTTGTATACACCTGTTTTACACATATCTATTCATTTGGTCTGTTCTCTTTGGCACAATATTAGCACACCATTTTTCTTTCATATGCAGACGTAACTCATTACATCAGCAACAATGAGCAAAGGCTCCCTGTGAAGGCCTGTACATGTGACTGTGATATAAAAGATATTCTTATCACTCCATCAAATTAAAAAGAAGATTAAGGCCCAGCTTCAGGAAATCACTCGAGCAGGTTGACTGATTGAAATGGAATTCATCCATGTGCTACAGTAATTTCCTACATACCAGTCTAAATCACTGCTCTGAGCAAGGGTAACTGAAGATCGACAGGGGGTAGTGCGTTTGATGTGTGTGATGTGAGCCACTATTCAGTAGCTCACTCTTGAAATGCGTGAGACTGTAAGCTCTTAAACTGGCACAAGGAAAATTACTTTAACACTATAGATTGCCCTATAGGTTGCTTGTCTTTATGTCTTGTCCCTTTCCTCCTGAAGGACTTGGATTAGGAAAATATGAGTTCAGAGCCTTGGCACTGCTTTTCACTGCTGAGGATAGGACTCGGCCCATCCAACATTGCCCGCAGGAGATGAATACCTAGTCTGAACTTGCTATATACACTGCCCCTATCCTCATCAATAGAGAGGTGCTTCTCTAAAAGTCTGAGTTGTCCTACCTCACTCTAACTTAGAAGGGGTGGATCACCCTTTAGAAGTGCCCCTTTCTCGGCTCTCTGGAGGCAGGGGAGGAGTGAATCCCCTCTCTCCTTCCATTACTTCTCTCCTCTGTCTTAAAGATGAGAGATAGCAACTACGTCTGTCACCTTATATACCTAATGTTGGCCTTCCAGTGGCTGATTTTACTCAATTACAATGTTTAATTACAGTCATTCCTGTTCCCTGCTGTATCTGGTCTTTTCACTGACGTGAGGAAATTCTCAGTTAACTGCACCTGGGGCTGAACCATTGGCAAGCAACAGATACCAACAGTATTAGGTTAGGTCCACATAATGGTCAAGATTTACTCTTTCTGAAGGCAAAAGTTAGGCCGAGGAGCTGGGGGAAAATCCAGCTACTAGGTGAGAATATATGGTACCCAACGGTGTGCGTTGCAGTGTTTGGTTAAAAAGTTTCGTTTGAGCTAGATCTGTTTGTGTTCTTAGGCTCTCGGGGAAGCTTCATCTTGATAAATGTCTATGCTCAAATGATACCATCCAACTGTCATGCCTTAAGCTGGTTGTTCATGAGCCCTTTGCTGTTGTGGCATAAGAAACTGGAATTTTGTGCTCCAATTCATTGAATCCATTTTGGAGTAAAAAATCATAAATCCCGTAAAAAATGAGATTAACAGTCCCCTGTTAATCTCGTCACTGTTGGACTTTCCTTTCTATATTGTTGCTTTTCCTGGCTACTAGAATTATTCTGGTGGTTTTATTCCCATGTATTTATGAAGAATATTAGCAGAAAACAGTTTTTCTGAAGTTATTTATCAGTTTTAGCACTGCTTACATCTACAGAGGCAAAGGAGCGCTCTAATAAGTCATTTGCTCAAGCCTAATTTTAATTAATGTAGGCTGTTAAATGAACAAATGTTTTCACAAAAGCTAGATCTATGAGGGACTGTGCAAGGCCTCTGTTGCCCACCTGGTTCTCAGCAGCCTTGTCTGATGAGGTGTTAGAGTGATGGTGGAAGTCAGTCAGCGTGCAGAGCATACAGTCCTTCAGGAATAACTCCTGCACCCTTTGAGTAGTCATTTATTCACTATGATGCCAAATTATGAGCTGACCAACCATCACATCTGTCTCAAAATGGAGTGGAGACATAAATCACAGAATTAGGGCAGAGCTAGCTAAGTCCTTCCGAAACTTTCGTCAACATGACTGAAGTGGAGTTTCTGTCCCCGGTGGCTTATACTGAAGGAATGAAAGGGGTTGATCTAAGTCATTGGCTTTCAGAGCTATTTTCTCTTCTCTGCAGTTGAATGAATGATTCTTAATCATTTAAAAATTGATAATGATGTTGACCAACATCTCAGATAGTGCCTTTATGATGCCAGAGGATGTTAAAATGATGCACACACTGCAGCCAGATTCTGATCTGGTTTGCACCACCACCAGTTGTAGACTCAGTGCTGCTCCTGAACAGGTGTCTCCCAGCTTCATCTTTTATTGTCCCAAGAAATCCAGAGTGGCTTGATAATGCAACAACATGTGGGACCAGAGTCGTTTCAATCACATCTGCATTTTAGAAAGGCAGAATGTGGTAATTGAAGTGACCTTGGGAAAGTTCAGCAATCATTTGTTAGAGATCCTGTGTTTCTGGTGCATGCTGGTGTGGAGTGATAAAGCACTGCCTGCCCTGAGTGTGGCACGCCTCCTGTGATGAGGAAGGACTTTGTTGTTCTTCTCTCTCTTTCCCTGTGCTCCTTGAGTTCTGATGTCATTTTTCTCTTAACTGCAGGTCACTTCATGGGCAACAACACAGTGATTGATGTTTTGAGGAGAGAAGGGTACGAGGTAGAACACACTCCAGCTGGACAAACCATCAACAAGTAATGCATGCTTTTATCTAGCTGAGCAGCCATTGGGAGGGTGGGTTTGTAAACAATCATGAAGAAGTAGTGGCAGATGGAACTATACCTAACAGTGAGCTGGGCTCCTTCTCTCCTTCCCAGCAGTTTGCTTTTCTCTTCCATGAGCCAGTCTGGAAACAAGATTTTATTTGGTTTGGGTTTGGTTTTTTTGGTGTTTCATTTGGGGGATTTTTTAGTTGTTTGGTTTTTGTTTTGGTTTGGGTTTTTTAAATAAAATAAAAATATTTTCTGCCCTGTAAGTTTTTAACTCCTAAACTAACAGCCATAGAGTATGCATGCTTGGTTCATCGGATCTGGATGCTGTCTCATACCACGTAGGCTTCCAGGCTCCTCCTTCCTCCCTCTTAAGTGTTTGACTGCCCTGCCTTTTAATACTCTCCTTCTCTTACACTGCTCTTTTTGATTCTTTCTGATTACTCTCTCTCAGCCTGGAATCTGACTGCCCACAGTCCACCCAGCCTCTTTGTAAGCTGTGCCCATGACTGATTGCTCTCATGTCCCCTGCTCTCTTCTGCATTTTTAAGCTAAGGTACTCGCTGTTTTGGTTCATCTTGCAGCTGTCCTTCAGGATATACCCTTACTGCCTCTTTTTATCTCTCACTGGGTGCCTTTATCCATCTCCATGGTTTCAGTAACTACAGAATGCCAAATAATCTCCTCCTCCACACTCTGCCGAGAATTGCATGTGCTCTTGACTCACCTCTTCCTGGACTTCTTTCCATCAGCTTAGGCTCTGCAATCCTTGTCTCCCCCTTCTCCAGACTCACGTCAAACATGTGCTCTTGTGTCTCTCAGATATCCCCACTCTTGTAGTCACTGCTAAAAGACCACAGTGGAAAAAAGGTTTGATCCCAATTATGGTACCGTTTCCCTTTTATCCTCCATGCCAGGCATGCTTTCCCTCACTGCTTACATCTCTCTTGCTCCTCCCCACATTTCTGATATGGGGCTCTCAGGCAGGACAGTCACCTTTTGTGCAGGGGCACAGTGCAGGGTCTTGGTCTGTGCCAGGGGCTCCAAAGATGTGGTGCAAAATAATAACATGTTTTTCTCATACTCTGGTTGCTTTACCTTTCTCTTTGCACCACTTTTGCTGCCTTTTTCAGAGCATGAGATTCAAACTCTGGCAGGTCATAGTTTTGCTATGATTCTTGACATGGACATACATCATTAACTCTACTTGCACTGAAACAAACTGAGCCAAGACTCATCCCCATGAGTACACAAATGCAACCACTAACCCTGTTGCCACCAATGGGTAGGTAGTCTGACATGAAGAAGCCCCCTGTGCTTAAGCACAAGACTGTAACGCTTAAGTCATGCTAGGCAAGCCAGTGTATCAGTGTTTACGGTGATAATCAAAAACCTGCCAGCACTGATATTTTTGTGTTGATTTTTTTTTCTCCCCCAGAACATTCTTAGCTTAGGTATTCCTAAAAATAGCCTTAGCAGCTTCTTAAAGCTTCAAGAAAGAGATCTGAATATGTACTTGAGAACAAACAAAATCTGATACTGCTCTGTAAAGGTGTAGCTATAAGGAAATCAAGGGCAGACAACTGTGGAAAGGAGGGCTAGATCTTCACCCATCAGGAAGGTAGGTATCAATGATACTCAGGGTAGCTGGGCACCCAGTTCTCTGACCACATCATGGGAGTTCATTGTCCAGCCAGTGACTCTTGTGCCTTTGAAAGCCCTCAGTTTGGCATTGGTTGCATCTCAAATCTTTCATTAGGACTACTGGACAGAACATCTTTCCTGGAGTCTTGATTTTAAAGCTGAGTGAAGAAGCTAAAGAAGAAAACTTTAGCGTTTTCTTTGAGAAAAGGTGTTCACATTTCTGGATGACTTGGAAACAGATTTAAGAACATGAAATGAATTTCAAGAAAAATGTGAGTTCTGAAGGAGAATAGCATTTGCAGTGAGGGAAAGACCTGTGGCAAGAGTATGTCAGAGTCCTGGGGAAAAGATGATGGAGGGTTTCACTTGATTGCTAGCATGGGCTTGTTCTAGGAGCAAATACCAGGGCAGTCTGTGTCAATAAACCCAGTCCAGCCCAGGTAAATGTGGAACAATATCCACCTACTGTCCTAGATAGCACTGCTGCACACAGTCCAGTCAGTACCTGTGGACAAAATTGAGAGAGGAAAATACTGGCAAAGGGTTGAACTGAGACAAAGCATTCAAATGGCTGTTCGACTGTTGGATACAGTAGGGGATATTAGCTGAGCAGTCCTAAAACAAGAGGATGAGGAAGTCTGCAATTGTCCCTTCCCTGCAACATGACACTGTGCAGTAGCAGCACTGTCTGCTGCTTCCTGTGCTCTGGCTAAACAGAAAGTCCTTTCTGAGGTATCTTGTAGGTATCTGTGTGTAGGAACACAGGAAGATGGGGGATCATTATGCAAGTTTTCCTGTAACAGGCAAACTGCTGGGTGCAGTCGCACAACTTCAGCTGAAGACAGGGCTGCCTGAAGTGTCCTGCCCATCTGCAGGGGGAAGGGGATCAATGCCTGTAGCGGAGTGTGGAGGCAGGAGGGTGTCACAGGAGAAGAGTCAGAGATCACTCAGACAGTTCTGATCTAGTATTTAGTTTATTGAGTTCTAATCAGTAAATTTAGATATGTGAAATATTTAATAAGTACAGATGGATTGGCGGTCAATACTCTATTTACTACACTTAAAGTTAGTATGAGATACCAAGATTATCGCTTAAGCTTACTATACGTATCTTAAATGTTACATGCATGCAAATATGTCACTTACCAACCCATCAATATCTGGTGTCAGGTAAGGGACCTCTCAGCCTTGAGGGATAACCTTGAGAGGTGTCCCTACTCAAGAGGAGATCACCGCCATGCAGCCAGCTGCTATGGAGGGAGAGCTCAATGGGCCCTGATGGCTGCAGATATTTATAGCATAAAATGGTTGATTTGTAGTCAGATTGTCTGCTGTGTTAATGCAGTTTTGGCTGCTTATTAGCCCAGTCTCCAGCCAAACCAGGTTTTTTGGGGTTTGGTGCCGAGTTCTCACTGATAGCCTCACACAATAGAATTAACTTCAGTTGGTCCTACTTCCTGAGCATCTGCCTGGACTAAAGTTCAGTTAGTTCAAACAGGAGGAGTGCATCCATCACAGAGGGCTCCTTCTTTGTGGTGTCGCCAAAGCAAGGAAGGCAAAAGAGGTGCTCCAACCATGCAGCAGCATAAAGGACAGTTTATAAATAGTGCCACAAGTTCAGTCAAGGTCCTACTGTCTTATTTTGGGCTTTAACTGTTGTTCCTGATTTTAGAATGCATATATATATTGTAAAATATTCATCACATAATCACAGCCGTAATTAAGGTGCTTCCTGACTCCTCCCTTAGTGGCTGTGCTGGGAGAGGGAACTGGCCTTCGGGAAGAAGGATGTGCTTTTGCATCTGTGTGCCTTTCCCTGTGGTTGCTCAGTCAGTCCCTGGAAGAATTACCTGCAGGAAGTGTTGCAAAGGAGGTTATGTATATGAGTGTTAATAGTGTTCTGAGGCAGCAGGTTTTAGAACAAATGGCTGGCCATGCAGGATAGAGGTCATCCTGGCTGTGCCTGTAGCATTGGAGACAACTGGGGGGTCACTCTGTAAGGCAGACTTAAAGAGTAGGTGATGTGAAGATGTTGTGGAGGAGAGCCAAAGGGTCGTGACACTTCAGAGTTGATAAAGTGAGTGTGACAATCACAAGGATTTTGAAAGAGATCGATAGCCCGAGACCCATTCTGCGCCAGTCTCTTTCACATAAAGTTCACCACATGATCAGTCTGTGATTTCCCTTGTAGCTAGTAAGATCAGATTCTCTTCATTTTCTATCTACTCTCTCCCTCATGTTCCAGTCCACAACTTCATTTCTCCTTCTCCAGGATGGACCCTCTTTATTCTCCATCAAAGAGATGTGTCCACAGTGATGGGCTAGCTTGAAAACTGCAGCCACACTGAAACGTCTCCTTCTGGACCTCCTTTCGACACCATTGCAAGGCAGAAAGGAAACACACTATAGTTCTGGGAAGGTGCTTCCAGTTGCTGCAGACTAGATGGCCCAAAGGATTGCTTAATGGTATATTGAGCTGTTCCCTTCAAAGATGATGATTTGCAAGATGCGTTTCTGCAGCCATGACCACACTCACTACTGCGTGACTAGCTCATTACTTATCGTCTCCACCAGAGAGAGTTGTTGATCTAGGACTGGCTCCTTCAGCTAGTGTGCCTTAGTCATCCTGTCCCTGCCTCTTCCCCTGCACCCCAAGTTAGTTGGCTCTGGGCTGGAATTGCCCTAAAGGAATAATCTAGTCTGTGTTTTGCAGTACGTCAGACTAGAGGAGTGTGGTTTGACCTCCTCTAACTTCGAGGGTGATTCCTTTTTTTCCTCTTTCCAGATACACAAAGTTATTCCCAAGAGTTATTCCACCCTGAGCCAGACTCCATTCTTTCCTCAGTTCCAGATTACCTCTTTTCCAAAGCTTTTTTTTATTAAAGAGAACTATTTTGATCAGAATATTGACTTAAGGAAGAGGGGGCAGGAATACAAGGCAGAGAAATAAGCACCCAGCCAATATGTCAGGGAGAAACACCTGTTTTATATGTGCCTTGATGGTATCTGTACGAGGATTCTGCCTCAAAGCCGTTTCAAATATTATCTTTGTTCCCTCCTTCTTCCAGCAGAAAACACCCCAAAACCTTGTTAGCCTTTTCATCGTCATCACCGGCACACAGCCCCTATGTTGTGTCCCAGGAGCTCCCACTGCCATTGCATCCCTGGAAGGAGGAGGAGGAGGAGGAAGAGCTCCTGCCTCACCTGCTGCTCCCTGATGGCATCGACATGCTGGAGAAGGTAGACAGGAAGTACAAAAAGAAGAAGAAGAAGAAGCAGAAGAAGCAAAGACTGCGACAGTTTAACGACCTGTGGGTTCGCCTTGAAGAAAGGTAGGTAACTGCTGGGGAGGGAGGAGGGTTTGTCATGCAAACTGGTCTTTAACTTAGACTGATTAATCCAGTACACCAAACTTCTGCAGGGGCTAGATACATGCTGAGGGCAGGATCTGACCTCCTCTCTCACTGTGATTCTTGCTGAAACATTTACTCAAGGTTGCTTGTGCTTTTAGTGACAAAATAGCTTCTTCCACGTGGTTAGGTTTGTGGAAAATTAGGCGTAATGCAAGTGGAAGCCTTGTCTAGACCATTTTGCATTTGAGCTTGAGGGATTGTGAGCATATGGTAGTCCTCTTTATCACAGAAGGCTGGGTCCAGTGGTAGATGGTACAGATGCTGCTGCATATGTCGAAACTGTCATATCCGGCATATGTGTTCCTTGCATTTGGACAATTATTTATGCAGTATTTCCAGTCTCTGTATTCTTCCAGTCTTAAAAAGCATGTGAGCCCCATGGTATTACTGGAGATTTGGAAAGGGGGATGACAACCTAATGGATGATGGAGTTAATACAAAAAATGGAGTGTGTTGTGGGGCGAAGGTTCACACATACCCCCTAGTTTTCACCCAGAAGAGCTTACTCACCTACAAGAACTGCAGCAGCCTGCAAAGAAAGCCAACTTCCCTCACTAGCTGTACTAAGGCCTGTGGCTGAATGTGTACCTTAATGTTTCCCTCCTGTCAGATAACACACAGACCTGAGTCTGCTCTCTTTTGTACTTTGTGTCTCTGTTTGTATCTCTGCCATACTCAGGTTGAAAGCATTTTATTTTTGTGGTACTGTAAATAACCAGACAGGTCAGGATGATGGAGAAAGGCCAGCAGTTCTTGAAATGAAGCCTCTCCATTCTTTTTTTTTCCTCTGAAGAATACTTCCTCCTGCTCCCCAAGGTACTGAGTATATCAGGGTTCTCCTATGCTTTTCCTATCACACCGCTGGGTCTCAGCTGTACCACTGCTTTGAGTAATACATTGCTCAGGCTGGCTGCAAGTGGGTGCAGCAGCTGTTGTTCTGTCCCAAGCATTCAACCATTGTCAGACTTGCTAGACCAGACTCCTTTTCCTCTTTTCTAGAGTAGTTTTGTGCTCTCTCTCTGCTCCTCCTTCCAACCTAAGTGTGAGTAGTTTGGAGAGAAGGGGAGACAAATGCACATGGAGGTTTGCATGCCCACTGACAGACCTACACACAGTCCAAGATTCACCAGTACAACAAATCCTTATATTGATCACATTTGATTCTGTATTTTAGTGTATCATTTACTTTCTATTAATGTAGTTGATACCAGCTGTTTGTGAATGGGTTTTTGGAGCTTCTGTTGACAGTCTGTTTAGTTGAAATGCTAAGGAATGATTTGGATCATTCATTGGAACGATCTCAAGCTCCCACCCTGCCTGCACACTGACATGTTCAGTTTTTCACACACAGTTGTTCCCGTGAAGCTCAGGGGAGTCAGTGCGTGCCCTGATGTGAGATACACATGCACTTGCAGCATCAGTGCCTTCAGAAGAAGAGGGAAGATGGGAGGATGTGCTACTGTGACTAAATTGGAGGTACATTAGGGCAACATACTGGATTGCAAGTACTGCAAGGCAATAGTGAGGTAAAAGCAAAGCTAATAATGACAGCTTAGGAAACTACTGCATAAATACAGGAGCAGCAAATGCCTCCTTTCCTTTTCTTCTTTTGTAATGTCTCCTTTCTTCCCCTACTAATTAAGTCATCCTTTGTGCTAGAAACTTACCGAGGTGCCAGGTGACAAATTCTTTTTATGAGTGAGTCCTTAGTAGCAGAGAGCTTGAACGTCTGGAGATGGAGCTGTTGCATGATGGTACTGGGAAAGACAAGTGATGCTTATTGCTGCCTGGGAGATTGTTGCGCCCTTACTGCAGAGGGAAGCCGAGAGTGTCAGAGGCAGCTGTCATTCACGCACAGCCCCCACACGTGCCCTGGGTTTAGTCTTTGTAAAGCAGGGGGAATCTTCTCTGCCCCGACAGCCAGGTGTGCAAGCAGTCCGTGCCGCTGCGGGCTGCCGGGGCAGGCGTGGGCTGAGCTGACAGCCCCACCTTGTGGCGCAGCCGCGATGTGTCCCACGGAAATCCTGCCCCTCTGGCTTCAAGCTCACACATGTGCAGGGCACGTCTCACTGGGAGTCTCAGCCCTTGCTATAAGCATTCCCCGGGGTGCGCAGGCACAGGTAAAGCTGTCAGGTTTCTTATGCGTGGGCCGTTCATAGCTTTCCTCCTGTGGGCCTGGAAATGTGAAAGGCGCAGCTCAAGTGATTTAATAGTGTCTTGTAGTGGGTTTGGCAGAATTGCTTTGGTTCATGCTCCTGTATGCATCAGCTGTCAGCTGTATTTCTTTGATGTGCTGCCAGCTGGCTTCTCTCCAATTACCATTCAAACCTTCTGTGGGGGCCTTTGGGTATGGAAGGGTAAGTGTTTTTAAAAAAGATACTAATTGCCTTCAATTTCCCAAAGCATTTTTGCTTAATGCAGCTGGCCAAAATAAGGCGAGAATGGTGCACAGCCGCTGGGGAGTGGGTGCAGGAGAAATTACTCTGCTTTTGTATTTGGCAGGTAGACTTTTAATTTTGTCTGAATTTGTTTTCTGGTTCCACACAGCACCATGAGCCCTGTGGTGTATGTCAGCCTTACAGTTGTGGGGTAAAACATGGCTTTCAATCCATTTCTGAAGAGAACACCACCTGTGTAGTATCTGACCCCTCTGATTCTTGACCTGCTGTGCTGTAGGAGCTCCCCCAATTCAGGACAGTTGGTGTTAGCAGCCTGGAGCATACAAATTTCTCTCCTCCATCACATATTGCCATAACGGGCGTTCAGCATCATGTAGGATCTGACTCAGTTCTTGTTCATCACCATCTCAGAGTCCTCACTGCCACTGGGAGATGCTCTGGGATGTGGTGATCTTTTCCCAGTGACTCTAGGATGTGTTTTTGGAAGTGGCTCTTCCTATCCTTAAAGCACGTCATGTAAGCCCTTTGTAATTCCTGACCTGTGGAAGGGAACATGCAGTATAGGAACGAGTTTGGTCCACACTAAGATGCATGTACAGAAGCATGGCTGGGGAAGATGGATTCAGCCGAAAGCAGGTGCCTCACTCCTGCTGTGCTCAGCAAGTGTTGCTGCAGTGACACTCCTCTGCAACAAAGCTTCTTTTGTTCTTCTTGTGTATTTTCTGCTTAGCTGAAAGGCTGTCTGGAGGGCGCTAGGAATACGGTTGTCTTACCCACCTGACTGACTGCGTGGGAGCAATGGGCAGGCTGGCTGGATAGACCTGAGTACAGGACAGGTGTTTCAGTGCTGTCTCCATCCTCCTCAATCTTTTCCCTGTTCCCCCTCAAGACTGCTTCACAGTTCAGCTGGGCAGTGCCCTCACCCACATGGGGTGGCGTGGGAGCTGCCCACACCTGTGAGGAAGGGATGAGGCAGTGCTCTGCCATTAGGAGACACAGTCCTTTGGTGAGCATGGAACCAGTACGAGAGACCATTCCCAGGAGCCCAGAAGACTGACAGTGGGGCACAGAGGCTGACCACCTCCTGCTTTGTGGGCATCAGGCAGTTCTGGGCAGGGTCTGGACTGACGTTCTTCTCTTGCCTTGCAGTGCTACTGACCCTCCTCCCCGGATCCGCATCATTAACGGCTACATCACGGTCGAACCCCAGCCCCGGGGCCACGGACAGTCTAGTCACGCTCATGCAGATACCAGCAGTGCTCACCAGCTTTCCCATTCTCTCTTCCTCTCGCTGCTGACTTGGACTTTGCATATGATAAGGCTGCATTGAAACACAGGGGGAGCCAAACTGCAGGGCTCTCACCTTAAAAAGCAAAAAAGAAATTTATGGGAAAAAAAAACAAAAAAAGAAGACTGAATGGGACACCTGTTCTCTGGGGTGTTCTTAAACTGCCTCCTTTTCCTGAATCTGGATCATTAACACTATTAACTGGTTTGACCTGCCCAATACAGGAGAAGATATTTTAATGAAAGTGTTATTTATCCTTCTCTTGCAGAAGAATGATTACATGTTATCCCATAATGCTTTGGGGAAATTATAATGTCGCTATAACATAGCTGTTGTTTAGCTGTATGAGCCCAACTAAATTACATTTTTTTCACCTTCAGTGCCTTGTAAGAAGATTTACACACCACTAACTTGTTTATTAGAACAGAATATTCTGGTCATATGAGCACAACTGGGAAAGAGAGGTTGATATTTTATGTCTCTACTGGTAATGCTTTTAACTCTTGCTTGTTAGGGCTCCAGATTACATATAAAGGTTCATGACAACACCTTCTACAATAGAATAAAACAGTAAAGACTTGTGAACAGAATGTTTCTGCCGTCTGTTTGGTGCTGTTGTAAGATGGGTACACCTGAATGGCCAGACAAGTCTCTTAAGCACAAACTAATGTACATTTAAGAAAAAAAAAATTGCCTGGGGAGCTTCACAGTCATACTGTTGGATGCTTCCAAAATGAGAAATTCTCAAGAGGTGATTTGAGAAGCCCAGATGCAGGTTTTTTCTCTATTTCTACATCATGAATATATTGTTATTTTATAGCTGGATTCACTTTTGGGGAGAAAGGGCTTTCTTTTCCTTTTCTGCACAGTTAGACTTCCTTCTAGGAAATCCTTGCAAGTTTTCTACCAATTTCAATGGAAATTCTCAGACTTTCCCAATTGTTTTAAGTCCTTCACTGTCTACTTAAAATGGACGTGCTGTTGACTGTTGGATGTAGGAAGCTTGGAAGTGGTGATGCATGGTTTTCTGTGTTTGTACAGGGCATCCTCTTGTGATCACACTGACTCATTTTGTGAGCAACATATCCCTTCCTCCTCTTAGGAAGGTTTCATTGCCTGGGAAGGTCTCATAAGATTCATCCATTGGAGGGCTTGCAGCCAATGTGCTGAGCTGGTACCTTTGAAACTGTCACCTGCCCCAGTAAGACAACAAACCCTCAGGTTTCCCTTCCTATGCATGTACATGGGCTTCACTACTTTTTTCATTGTCTATAAAAAGTACCTCTTTTTCCTATCCTACTGCACATTGGAGGAGGAGGAGCAAACGGTTCCAGCTTTCCTAACAGGCTTTTCATCTCTTGATCTCAAATTTCAGTTCCCCTTCAGAAGGACTGAACCTGAACAAAGCCTCAGTTTGCTGAGGAAAACAGAGAAAGGAGAGGCTAACCATCGCAGTTTGCAGCAGCACTGTGGGGAACGAAATATATCTGGGCTGGGGTAGAAGACGGCACCATCTCATTGTATATTCCTTCTTACAGGGAATATTACAAGACCTCAGGGTCCTAAATGCGTTCTGGCTTCCTTGGCTTTACAAAGCAGCCAGGCTGGTGATGTGCTCTCCTGCCTCTCTCTCTGGTTGATCTTTCACTGGTGTAAACTGTCATAGACTTGGTGGGTCTGGAGCTATTTTCCTTGGCCTGAATATGACCTAAGAGGAGCAGATCAGATGGGGGATAGTTTAGTTACAAAGATGCACTGCAGGCCTGACAAACTGAGCATGTACTTGTGTATTTACCAGTGCATCTGAGGGGACCACCAAAAACATTACGTCAGAGTGTGTTCTGCCACTTGCTAGCCTATGCATTGGTATTGCTTCTCCTCCCCCTGTCCTCTGTCCTTCAAAAGTGCATGATGAGGTGTGGCACAGGTCCAAAGGGCTCCGGAAGCACTGGGAGAAGGGGCTGAGCTTCCATTTCCTTTCTCCATTACACGACAAAGGCCCCAGGCTCACTCTTCCCTTTGTTCCCTCCTCCATGGTTGCTCTCGAGCTTCGCCTCTGTGAGGGGAGCTGAGTTGAGTGGAACAGCCACTAAAGTTTTTCTTAGGTTGGCATGAGGGAAGAGTAATTATAAAACACTCAGGAATAACAGAAACCTGAAGTGGCACTATGGATAATTCAGTTCTGGTGGTGTAACTCATTTTGTAGCCTGTTTCCAAGTGCCTGACTGTGTCAGGGAAATAGAGATGTCCTTAAACTGTGATGGATTGTGTGCCTACAGAGGCTGCATCCTGGGAGTCTTTCTGCAAAGTGATCAAATTCTTTCAAGGTATTTTTGAGGGACTCACGGGCTTGGCTTGATATCTGGGAACTAAACTGGTGGTTCCTACCCCTCACTTTTTCTTCCAGACCAGTCATTGCTGACTGGCCATGGGACACCAAAGTCTTGAAACTGTGACTGGTATGGAGAGCAGAGCCTTATTCCAGCTGCACATGCTACTCAGCTGTTGACAGTGACCACTGGGAAGTGCTAGGTTTGGGTCCAATTGTTTCTCCCTAGTACCAGCATAAGAAAAGTTTGCCAGAATTGGAACACCCAAGGAGCCTCCTAATGGCCAAGGTCTGCTCAGGTACCACACTTCTCTAGACCACAGAGTGTCAGGAAAGCAGCCATTCCCATTGTGTGCCTGGAAGATTTCATTGTCCCTCTATCTGTCCCTCCCAAGCAGCTGAGGTAGCTTTTGTTGCCTTGCAATTGAGATTCCGTCAGGCTTGTGATGAGTGGCAGACTTGATTCAGAAATCACTGTGAAGGTGCAGGTACTTCTTTCTTCAGTGAAGGGGCTGAAATCTCTTGTTGTCTCCTGAGCTAGGTGCCTCCACATCCTCTAAGTGCTATAACAAAGCGTTCTTTGTTCTATCTGAACATCCTGGTCTCCCTTTTCCATGCTCTTTCCTTTGTAGTTACTAATTAGCCTGTGCACTTTGCTGTTCCCCTCCCTGCTTAAATTGTTTTCATAAATCATCTCTCCAATGTTCTTTGTGAATAGATCTGTTTTGAGATGATTTGGACTCTTGCCATGGGTTCCTTGTGGTCAAGATTTCTCTTTCTCTGTTGGAAGGCTGATATTTTGCAAAATTATTAGCAGAAATTAAAAACTTATTCACTTCAAAATGTACTGGTTTGATAGTATAATTCCACACACCCCCTGGATTAAATTGTAATGTTGGAGAATATAGGTTATAACTATCACTGATGCTCAGCAGTGTATTGTGAATTCTTGTGAATATTTGTTGCTTGACTAAGCTTTGCTAATGGACTACTGTGTTATGACATACATGCTTTTTAATTATTATAAAACTGTACATTTATGTATATAGCTAGGGAAAAAAGGCAGACAAACATCCGCCTTCGGAAAAGGGCTTGCTCATAAATTCCTGTTTCCTGAGATAGTCAGCACTTGCACTTTATTTGTACTTACTGATGAAATGGACCAGGCACTAGATGCCATTTATTTTGAACTTTGTTGACCTTCCAACAATTACCTCCTGCGATTTCACAGCTTTTCCTTTCTGCTGCTGGTCGTTTTTAACGCATTGAAGCTTTATATGATATTTGGTTAGCAACTGGGATTTCTTGTGAAGCATTGCAGGAGGCATGACTTCACTCAATGTGCTTTCATAAACAGTAATGTGCTGTTATCTGACACAGCTTTTCTGTGAACTGTGAATGCCCCTTAGCAAGCTGGGGATCCAGTGCTAGTTTACTTTCAAACCCTTTCAGATTAGGATGTGAAAAATAAAATTACTGAAAGGAAAAAAAAAAAAATTCTTGTTCTTCAGATAGGGTCTAAAAACGTACACATCCCTCCTAAGCGATAATTATAACAACGTGAGAGGGGATGCATAAGCTGTGCAGATTGCCTCACTCTAACTTTGACACGCCTTAAAGACCTTGCATGGTTTTCTTATTTTAAAGGTGCAGTAGCATAAAAGAACACAGAGTAATGCAAAAAACCTTGCTCAGTGATTCACATTTCTTTCCTTTCACTTTGAAACTTTGGAAGGAGGGTATTTTTTCTGTTTTTAACCATTCCAATAGCAAAAATATACTTCTAAAACAGGTTAGAGGGAAAAAGTGCAGGAGTTACAGAAAGCAGGTGAATAAATGGAAGTGAAGAAATCTAAGCATTTTGTTTCTTTTTTGTCTGTGCTCCTTTTGTACCCTCTGCAAAAGGCTTCAGGGGAAAATACGGTGCTCTTCAACTGGGTAAAAAAGAGCCAGGCACTGAAAAAGCAGAGCCCTTTCTTCAAACACCAGGGTAGTCTTGTGGCTGGTCTGTTCTCTTCCCAGTAGAGTTGAAGCTGCAATTACTCCGTAAGTAAGATAACAAGCTGGTATAGTTCAGTGGGTTGTTAATGGCCCCTTGATGATGATCGGCTATTTAAAACACTGTGACACAGTCAGTGTGTAGAAATCAGGTTGAAATCTCTTACTTAGATAACCAAGGAATGTGCTTTAGAAGATGTATTTCTCCAGTGGCTTGTTGGCTAGAAAATGTGGACAAAAGATGTTATTTACTCTTTATCACAAAAAATAAAATCTAAGCCATGAAAATTAATAAAAGAAAAGGTGATCTTATATCTGCGGTGAAACTGATTACCATTTTCTACCTTTCTGCTGCTTAATCCAGACTGCTATCCTGTAACCACCAATGAACGCACATGAGGCTTATTCAGGTCAGGTCTCATGCTGAAATTAATTTACCATTCAAGGTCATAGTCCCGTTATGGTGCAGGATTGTCCTTTTTGAGAAGGCTGTATGTATCAGTAAAGGCTGGAAAAAGTCTCTATCACAATATATCAACACTCCTGTCCGCAAGCAGGCCACAGCTAGACTAGGTAGGTTAAATCAAATAAAATTAGAAGCACACATGTTGCTGGGTGTTTCCTGTGCTTCAGGATAGTAACAGCCATCAGCATTTATACTCTGAAGACTGTTCTGAAGATCCCTATGGTCTAGGCAGAGAATTGAGGCTCCTGCCTTTGGTCCCCTGAATCTTTCTGAGGTGTGTGTCTTTCCATATGGATATTTCCAACAGTCTTCAGCTATACCTTATCCAAGAGCTAGGTTTTCTAGTGCTTGGGAAACCAGCTATTTCCTGCTGGTGTCCAGGGACCTGGGCATCAAACAGTTCAGAAAACCTCCACCCCGCAAACACTCTGTTTGACTGTGGCTAAATTACCTCTGATTGTACAACTTGTATCTCAAGTCACTTAATGCTTCAGGTCACAAAACCCATGGAGAGTTTATTCCCTCCTACCCTGCAAAAAGCGAAGGCTTTGGATTTTAAAATGTCATTTGTATTTGTCTTGATGTCATTTGTCTGTAGATGTATAAATAATTGAATAGCCAGGATGACAGATACTTTGCTGTCACAGCTCTCTCTCTGATGTTTGTGACAAATGACTACAGGTCTTTTGTGCATTATCTCTTCTATTTTGTTTATTTTAACACCCTTCCTTCAAGTCACTATAAGTTTATGCAGCTCTGAAGACAAGAAACAGTATTTTGCCTGTTTCCTGACAAATGTTAGTATTTGTACATTGTCTCTGTTCTCCTTACTCCTCCTCTCTGCACCCGCCACCCTGGCTCTGAATTAGTTTGTGCAATTTTAGGCAGTACCACCAGAAGGTCAGGGACCTGCTTTCTACGTGTAGACACCCAGTGTGGGAACTGCCTCTGGGGTCCCACAAAACAAGGAGCAGAGCTAATGCCTTTTTGCTATCAGGTAGCTCTGGGGTTAAAATATTGGGTAAGACCTGTTTTCAGCTCTCTCTCTGCTGGAGGGGATTTGAAGCCACAGCTCCTTCAGGTGCAGTCTAGAGAAGTTAACTGGGGGGAGATAGTTCCTCTCTGTTTAGTGTGCATGGAATATTTAAAAGTTTCTTAATCAATGGGTGAGCATGACTTAAGAGCTTAAGAGCTGATTACCAGCATCTGCCAGGGATAGCTGTGATCAGCCGCTGGAAGGCTGCCTTCCTGCAGCCATTTGTGTACTATATTTGATAGTCATTGGATTCAACGTGTAAACATTCCTGGGACATGCTTGAGGTTAGCAAGTGGTGGCAGAGTATCTCAAAAGATGCACATACACTGATGATCAGCCCTCTGAAAGATTCAAACCTTGCATATTCACTGCACTTGTCATTGAGGGTTAGTGCACGTGACACAATGTACACTGGGAACGTCAACCCTGTCCAAGATGGTTTTGTCTACTGTATGTCTTCTCAGTACGGCACAGTGGGCCAGCTTGAGGCTGGTCTGATTAGCTGCTGGTGGAGCCAGAGTCCTTGAGGACTGAGAGCTGGTGCTCCCTTTGTGGAGTTGCATGAGGTGGTATAGACATACTCAGAGAGACAAAGCAGCTCAGACCCTGTGATTAATAGGGAAATAGAGCTCTTAACAAAACTGCACTGAACACTTCAGATCAAAAAACCCATAGGGTGTTAATCTTCTTCCCCCTTCTAGAAACCAAAGCTTTGAATTTTTTTAAGCCCCTCATTAATTTAATGAGTATTCAGTATATTCTTACAAATTTGTGTAGAGTTCAGTGGAAGGAGGTGGCCCCTTCTAAAGAAATGGTAGAAATCAGATGTTTTGATTATGTTCAAATTAGCAACAGAAGAAAATAAGCCCCGTCTTTTCAAGTTGCATTGCAATAGATGTGCTGCTGCATGCAGTCATGCCTTATGTTATTGTGATGATGTGCCAAGTACATCCGGTACATGGCTTTTGAAAACATCCCAGGAAATGTATTTCATATGTCTGATTTCAGTATAGTGGAATGTTACAGTATGAACTCACTGGCCTGCCCCAGAGTTTGCTAGCAGGCAAGGCAATTTTCTGAGATGTTCTGGTGGTGGGTGCCAGGCCTCAGTTCCATGTGGAAGGCACGTGAAGTTTTCTGCTGGACTTTTGTAACATACTGGGTAATTATTTGCCAATATAGTTTCAAGGATATAGACTCACACCTAAGTGGATCAAACAGACAAAGACTATTAAAAGAATTGGAGCAGAAATGTGACGAGCAACAAGAATCTTGAGTATCAGGCTCCTACCCTGTCATGAAAGGTAAAAAGCTGTATAACATAACTTTGAGAGACAGTCCTGAAGGGCAAAGGGGTCCAGGAAGGCTGGACGATCTTCAAGAAGGAAGTCTTAAAGGCGCAGGAGCAGGCTGTCCCCGTACACGATAAGAAGAACGGGCAGGGAAGACAACCGGCCTGGCTGAATGGGGAGCTCTTGCTGGGACTCAGGAAAAAAAAGGAGAGTTTACCACTTGTGGAAGAAGGGGCAGGTGACTCAAGAAGAGTACAGGGATCTCGTTAGGTCATGCAGAGAGGAAATGAGAAAGGCAAAAGCTCAGCTAGAACGCAATCTGGCCGCTGTCATTAGAGACAACAAAAAATGTTTTTACAAATATATTAATGACAAGAAGAGAGCCAAGGAGAATCTCCATCCTTTATTGGATGCAGGGGGGGAACATTGTCACCGAGGATGAGGAAAAGGCTGAGGTACTTAATGCCTTCTTTGCCTCAGTCTTTAACAGGCAGACCAGTTATCCTCAGCGTATTCAGCCCCCTGAGCTGGAAGACAGGGACGGCGAGCAGGAGAAACCCCCCATAATCCAAGAGAAAGCAGTTAACAACCTGCCGCACCACCTGGATGCTCAGAAGTCTATGGGGCCAGATGGGATCCACCTGAGAGTGCTGAGAGTGCTGGCAGAGGAGCTTGCCAAGCCACTCTCCATCATTTATCAGCAGTCCTGGTTAACAGGGGAGGTCCCGGATGACTGGAGGCTTGCCAATGTGATGCCCATCTACAAGAAGGGCCGGAAGGAGGATCCGGGGAA
Source organism: Aptenodytes patagonicus (assembly GCF_965638725.1). NCBI lineage: Eukaryota > Metazoa > Chordata > Aves > Sphenisciformes > Spheniscidae > Aptenodytes > Aptenodytes patagonicus. The sequence continues at coordinate 58,271,550 of NC_134982.1, forward strand.
CTACAGGCCTGTCAGCCTGACCTTGGTGCCGGGGAAGATTGTGGAGCTGTTCATCTTGAGGGTGCTCACAAGGCATGTGCGGGACAACCAGGGGATCAGGCCCAGCCAGCATGGATTCATGAAAGGCAGGTCCTGCTTGACCAACCTGATCTCCTTCTATGACCAGGTGACCCGCCTAGTGGATGAGGGAAAGGCTGTGGATGTGGTCTACCTGGACTTCAGCAAGGCCTTTGACACCGTCTCCCACAGCATTCTCCTAGAGAAGCTGGCGACTCATGGCTTAGACAGGTGTACTCTGTGCTGGGTCAAAAACTGGCTGGATGGCCGGGTCCAGAGAGTTGTGGTGAATGGAGTTACATCCAGTTGGTGGCCGGTCACAAGCGGTGTTCCCCAGGGCTTAGTTTTGGGGCCAGTCTTGTTCAATATCTTTATCAATGATCTGGATGAGGGGATCGAGTGCACCCTCAGTAAGTTTGCAGACGACACCAAGTTGGGTGGGAGTGTTGATCTGCTCGAGGGTAGGAAGGCTCTGCAGAGGGACCTGGACAGGCTGGATCGATGGGCCGAGGCCAACTGTATGAGGTTCAACAAGGCCAAGTGCCGGGTCCTGCACTTCGACCCCAACAACCCCATGCAGCGCTACAGGCTTGGGGAAGAGTGGCTGGAAAGCTGCCTGTCGGAAAAGGACCTGGGGGTGCTGGTTGACAGCCGGCTGAACATGAGCCAGCAGTGTGCCCAGGCGGCCTAGAAGGCCAATGGCATCCTGGCCTGTATCAGAAACAGTGTGGCCAGCAGGAGTAGGGATGTGATCGTCCCCCTGTACTCGGCAGTGGTGAGGCCGCACCTCGAATACTGTGTTCAGTTTTGGGCCCCTCACTACAAGAAGGACGTTGAGATGCTGGAGCGTGTCCAGAGAAGGGCAGCGAAGCTGGTGAGGGGTCTGGAGAACAAGTCTTATGAGGAGCGGCTGAGGGAACTGGGACTGTTTAGCCTGGAGAAAAGGAGGCTGGGGGGAGACCTTATCGCGCTCTACAACTACCTGAAAGGAGGTTGTAGCGAGGTGGGTGTCGGTCTCTTCTCCCAAGTAACTAGCGATAGGACAAGAAGAAATGGCCTCACGTTGCGCCAGGGGAGGTTTAGATGGGACATGAGGAAAAATTTCTTTACTGAAAGAGTGGTGAAACATTGGCACAGGCTGCCCAGGGAAGTGGTTGAGTCCCCATCCCTGGAGGTATTTAAAAGACGTGTAGATGAGGCACTTAGGGACACAGTTTAGTGGACATGGTGGTGTTGGGTTGACGGTTGGACTCAATGATCTTAGAGGTCTTTTCCAACCATAATGATTCTATGATTCTATAAGTACAGCAGTTACACATTTGTACTTAGCAGGCCACATAAAATAGCCATCTGCCTTGGGGCTTTAACATTTCCAAGCACTTTGCTACTGTGCAAACATCCCACCCATTCAGAAGAACTTAGGCATTTCCATTACTAAGTAGACAACCCATATCCAGGCTCCTGTGAGACATGCATGTACACAAGCTGGTTTCCCCACATTAGAATTATGCTGAAATGTTAGCTTCTTAAATGCCATGCAGCACTATTTCTTTTCTGCAGTGTTGTGTACTTCCTCTGTAGCTTACGTTGCTCACCCGTAAATTTGTGCTGCCTATGGCATTAGAATATGATCATGAAAATAGTGCTTTGCAAAGGAACTTGCTCTGTAGAAGACAACTTAGGACCAGTGTCACTCTGGTGAAGCTTCTTCATATTCACAATGATACAAGAAAATATGAAGTCTTTGCCACCAGAAATCACCAAATGTGGCCTAGGATCCATTCATATTTTGCTGAAGGGTCATGGGCTAGCAGGTGAGCCTCTTCAAGCTTGCTCAAGCTTCTTCGAGTTTGATGCTTGAATTGCCTGAATGTGTAGGAGTTTAAACAGAATAAAAGTACTTCACTCAGCTGAATTCACAGCATTGTTTATTTATTGATTATTGTGGGCACAGTTGTCCATTATGTGCTTGGGAGATAAAGCTGTAATGCTGGAGTTGTTTCACATGGTAAGACTCAGATTTGTGGAAAATTAGTTGTGTTGAGAATTCTGAAAATGTCACTTGTGGTTAGCCCAAGAACTCAATAGCTAGAAAGGAAATTAGGCAAATAAAGCAGTTTACAGAAGAGCTGACAACCTCTGTCTCAACAGTTCAGCACTTAGACAGCAGGAATGGAAACTGATAATCCAGGAAAGATTTAGGTGTACCACCGTGAACAAACACACAATAATTTGCCCAGAAAGCCAGGTGTCAATGATGAACTACAGCACAGAGATCGGTTTACAGTCTGAAAAAAATACCCTTTCTGAAATTTCAGTCGTGGCTGCTAATAAGCTGACTATTATTCAAATACCCAATTCTGTACTGAATTTGTCACTGTTTAGTCTCAGTGACTTCCTCTAGTAATGTGTTCAAGATCTGACTTGGCATTTTCTACACCTGAATTTCATTAAAACTCAAATTTGTTTTGAAATTTCTTCATGCTTGCAATTTGGGGACTGCAATTCTTGATGCATTAGTTCTGGTTTTTTAATTCAGAGTAAGTGTGCTGTAGAACCAGAGGTGTGTAAAGCCAGTCTGCTCTTTATGTGGAAAAACATAATGCATTAGAGGTCTCTGTAGCACCTCTGTCTTGAAGCACATATCCTGCCAGGCCTCTCTGTGGAATCTGTTACTTCATGACCCCTCATATCCATAAGAATTAGGGTGCAATCCAGACTGACTGGTGGACTAGCAAATTAAGGATGAAGGAAGTTTCAGTGAATTTTATATCCTCTGATGTGATGAGGCCAGCCTTCAAATTGGGAGATCAAGAGATGAGTTAGAATTTAGGCTTGAAATGAACAGACACATGTTAGGCAGTATTATAAGCGGCCACCACCTCTAGCAGCTCCAGATCCTGGGGATTCCTCCTGCCTGGCAGCTGGAGCCTGGTCCAGGGACCCAGGGGTCTCTGTCCCAGACTGATGGATGCAGCTGCTGCTTTCCTATTTCTGAACTTACTGCAGGTTCAACCAGTAGCGAAGCTGAGCACATATCCCAGAGACAGACAGACAGGCACGCGTGCACACACACACACAGAGGACACTGACACAGCAGGTCACATGCACTGCCACCAACGAGGCACTGCTTTCAACAACACCCCCATACAGGACTCACATAAAACATAAGCACAGACAGCCAAGTCCCCTTCTCCTCTTCAGCTGGTAAAGATGGAAGTTCACTACTGAAAGCGTGTGCACCACGACCCGCCCCCCCCCAGTTCATAAGCACACACACAGTTGTGGCTTGTACTGGCATGACCCACCCCTCTGTCCATCCGACACCCCCACCCAGATCCTGAACCCTTTTACACACTTCACGGGTCTCCTACTCACCATGTTGTCCAGCTAACAGACCCAGAACTCACACACTCATCTCACAGGTACTCCACACTCACGGGTCCCCCCAGTTACCGTCACAGGCCCTCTGCCTTCTTGGTACCTCTGCCCAGACCCAGCGCATCCTACTTGCTGACTGGTACAGATTGAGGTTTGCCAGTGAAGTACACCCCACCCCTGCACATGCCAGGTTTGCAGAAGGTACAAACTCTCTTCCACCCCACAGCAACTGGTGCCGGGCACATGTGCCTGTGACTTGAGATCCCACTCCAGCCACTGGAGCTGAGACCCTCACCTGCTTCATTCTCCCCAGTCCCTCCCAGTTACTGGTTTTCAGGACACACACTGTTCCCGTCCCAGTGGCTGGTGGCCAAGACCACCACCCGCTGTAGTTAAGAAAGAATTTAAATAAGAAGTTAGGACCAACTGCAGTGATCAGGCACAGGGTGTTGTCAGACAAGCGTACTGACCAGTGATGTTTTACATGCAGCTGGCCCCTTTTATACCACTTTCTGTCTATTCCCCCACTTCGTTCCTCCCCAATCCACTTCCACTAAACATTCCTTTGTAAATTCTGCATAGTCCCTCAGACCCGCCTCGAATATCTCAAATCCTCACATTCCTCTTCTTTCCCCTTTCTTATCAGTTACAAAGTCCAGGTGGCCATCTCCAAAGCTGTGCCTGGGAGTTTCTCTCAATCGTTCATCAATTAGTAACTAGAGACATTTAATCCTTGGCATCGTCTCTTTTATCTGTTGTCTACCAGGTTTGTGTCTTTAAGTGTTCTTGCTTATCACTTGCCCTTTTACTTACTATCCCCTTTGCACCGAAAAGGTCCTTGATCGGAAAACCTTAATGAAGCAGAGGCTCTTACCTTCCACATACCCTTACAATACCTGCTGCACAGGACATTCTCTAAGCAGAATGACAGAAAGAAAAGTGATTTTTTTTGTTGGCAACTTGTATTTGTGTAACAGGAAGAGTACAGTCCAGGGACAAAAATGTATCAAACTCACATTTTAAAGCTTCCTTTGCTGAAACCAAGTTCATGGTGAGGAAAAATTTCTTTACTGAAAGAGTGGTTAAACATTGGAACAGGCTGCCCAGGGAAGTGGTTGAGTCCCCATCCCTGGAAGTGTTTAAAAGACGTGTAGATGAGGCGCTTTGGGACATGGTTTAGTGGGCATGGTGGTGTTGGGTCGACGGTTGGACTTGATGATCTTAGAGGTCTTCTCCAACCTTAATGATTCTATGAGTCTATGATTCTATGGTGCTAAAACCAAGAAACAAAACTGTATCCCTGTCTTTGGAAATGCAGCATGGAAGGACAAACTGCAGGTGATGCTGTAAAGATGGCTAGCATGACACTTGAAGCTATTATCTCATCTGACCTCCTGATGCAGCTGTAGCCACCAGCACCTTGCACTGAGCCAAATGGGCTGCATCAAGGTTCCTGCAACAGGAAGCTGATGACAGCATCTCAGGATCTCTATTTGTAGCTTACTCGTAGCTTGCGAACCATCTATGGCTTGCTGGGAGTGTGCCTGCTAGCTGGCTCCCAGAGCAGATACAGGGATAAATCTCTCCAGGGACCGGGAGTGAGTTCTGATCCTGCCAAAAAGGTTGAGGGATTTTCCCCAGCACCTCATACAGCTATGGTTTGCCACGCAAGCAATTGCTGTTTTTGTCTGCAGGCACCACGCGAGCAGCATATGGGATATGCCTGCTGGAGGCAGGTATCTATATATCTTGGACTTAGTCTCAGGACTGTTAGTCTCAGGCCATACCAACACATTTTGTTTTCTGGGGAAATAATATGAGCTGAGCACATCCTGCCTTCTCCCTCCCCACCAATTTTCTCTTGGAAACAAATGGCATGGTAAAGATCATGTTTTTCTCCTAATTGTGTACAGAGCTGTGTAAAATTAGTGAATATAGTGTTTGGCCTGACCAGATTGTTGGGGTTCAGCAGACAAGCACTGTCAGTATAATGTGCTGCTGAGAGAACAGATTCTAGTCTAGTATTGAGGCCTGGATTAAAGTTTTGGCATCCCAAATATCTCCCCAGGTCCTAGTACTTGGTCCCCAGACAGGGCAAGGGAAAGATTCTCACCAGCTTAGACAACTGATTGTTCTGGAGCACCAGGGGAAGGCTGGACCCACACAGTAAAAGAAATAAACAGCCCTTTCAGTCACAGCTTGATTGTGATCTGGCCAGTCATAACCCTCTTCAGAAAGTTTGTAGGCATTTGCTGGTCCTAGGGCCTTGCTGTCACACTGTGGAAGAAAGATGGTCATTAGAGAAGCTGGGTCACAGATGATGAGGGAGGAAAGGGGGAGAAAACAGGCTGACTGGTATGTCACCAAATTGGGTAAAGGCTCCTGTGGTAGCAGGAGGGTCTGAGTTGTGCTGACCTGTGCGTGCCAGTGTCAGCTGACTTTGGAATGATCTCCTCTGCAACACAGCCTCCTCCCATTCCCCATCATCCTAAAGAGCATGTCTGGAGTGTGCACATCATCCCCTATGATCTATTCATTCCCTGCTTGAAGCTCTGAGCACAGTCTATGCAGGCCCTCCTTATGTTCCTCCTGCTTAATCAAGCCATCCATCCATTCCTACTCAGTAATAGGCTTGTTCTGCAGGGCAGTAATTCTCCTCCTCTCTGGCAGGACCAGCGTATTTCTGGCTTCTTGGACTGTGGCCATTACCATAGACTTGATATTGGAGAAAGACACTACATGCCTCCACACAGACTTTCTAGGATTTGCAGATTAAATGATGGTGGGACTTTTGCTACTCATTGTAGCCAGTCCAACTTAGCACTACTCATGTGGATTAAGAAACTTGTTTGTCTAAAACACATCACTTTTGAGTTGAGACTGTTCCTTTAACCTGCTTTCCCAAGGCTCCTGATTGTTGATTTATTACTAAGTCTAAACAGGATACCAATAGAACTGACTACTAACAGCATTCAGGCATTGAGAAAAAGCAAGCAAATACATGATATGTGCCTTTTGTGGTAATGCCTGCCTGACCTCTGGGATGCTTCATCTTGACCTGAGGTAAGAAGACCTGCTTTTCATAGAAACTCTTTTACAGTCATCGATTATGAGTGATTCAGATGTTTAGCCATTCACGAAGATGCTAGAATATGCAGTATCCCTCAGCTAACGCTAGATGTTGCCCATGTGCTTTAGAAGCTGATATTCATCATGAAAAGGGAGCAAAGCTTGCTTGAGGGCTTTAGAGCAGCCAACCTGGGTCTCGGTACAAGCTATGGGCATCTTATTCCAGAATTATTTCAATCAACAGTACAAATATATCTCTGCCTCACTTTATCTGGCAGTTATTTCTCCTTATTTTTCTCACCACTCTTCAGGCCTGGCTAGTCCCTTCTGAATGGTGATTTGGAAGGAAATTCTTAACTGTCTTCTTAAAATATTCACTCTGTTTTTTGTTACCTTTGTAGGAAGCAGTGCTCCCCAGGGTGGAAATATGCGCACTTCAGGTGAATATCCCAAAGTTCTTACTAAGCCTCCAAAATATCCTCACCATTTTCTACACCATACAGAGCATCTTTGTGCCATGTCTGTTGTTCTGTTTGTCATGTTGTTGTCTGTGGGACAAGAAAATATTAAAGCACTAAAACAGGAAGTTGGAGTACTTTGTTCAGATCCTTGCTTGGGCACGGGTCTTCTAACTGGTTTAGGCGAGTAGTTTTGCTCTATTTGTGCCTTTCTGTCCCTTTTCTTAAGAAGGGACCTAGGAGTGCCTCCTTCCCACATGGGGGTGTTACATTCTTAAATATATATCTTAAGTGCTTGAATGGGAGTGATAAAGTCATGTGGGAGCAAAGTACACTCAGAGACTAAAACCATTAAAGGCATCATCTGTATTAAGGATAGGAAGTTTATCTCAGAATATTCAGCTCTCCAAAGTATCATGTATTTGGGGGAATTAATGGCCAGTGTACAGTCTTGGCAGCCAATTCCCCTGAATCCTGGCCAGACCGCAGCTCTTCCTCTTGTGAGGGATACCTTGAAGTGAAGTCTTATCCATCTGCAAATCCTTCAAAGTGCTTTTATCATCACTCTTTCAGAGAAAAAAAAACTACACGTGCTCTGAATTCCATCCTGACCATAAGGAGGCATCAAGCTGGGTGTATACTCATCACCCAACTTTAGGAGACCCCAGGCTATTCCCTCCTCTCCCCTTGTGAGAGAAAGCCACTTCCACTCCTAGCCCTACTGTCTTTCTTGAAGATAAATCACTTTCTTCCTGATGTGCTGACAAAAACTGTCAGCTGTGTTTCTTTGATTTTACTGCTCATCTTCTTGGGTTTTCTATCCGGGGTTTGAATCAGCTGTTCACCCAGTGGAATCATACGCTGCGTCTTGATTCCGTATGTCATGCAGCATTTAAAATACTTTATCACCCAAGTCTGGGTGATAAATCTACGCACACTGTCAGAAATGCTTAAGGCCTGAACAGCTGGCAATTAACAGGCAAAACGTATCTACGCAGTGCCTGTCCTGTCCAATGCTGTCTTCTTGATTGGTGTGCCTTCTCCAGGTCCTTTGAATTTCAAAGATCTGGGGCCCAGAGATGTTCTGCCTTCCAGATGTGGGGTTAAACATTTCCCTCCATTTCAAAGCAAAAGGCAAGGCGGCAGTATTTGGTCACGCAAATGCCATCTTCAGCATACTTCTGGTAGGCCCACATTAGCTACACTGAAGCTTCTCAAGATAAAAGAAAAGAGGTAAAGCTTTATTCAGTTTTCAGAAACCTGAAAATATAGCTGTTCTTGAAAAATAGCCTCCATAAGTAATTTTATGGAGTTGGTTTTTATTGGATTTAATTTAATTCTCATGGTAAACACTGGTATTCTGTCACAGGCAAGTGGTCTCCACAAGCAGGTTCCTAGATCTGTGTTTAGTCCTAGGTCCTCCAAGCTACACAGTGCCTCATCTGCCAAGGGAAGGCAGGCCTGCCTGTAACTGAGGGAGCGAGCAGCTGAGCCCTGCCTAGAACCCCTCTGCTCTCCAGGGTCGGTGCTCAGCCGGCATGGGCAGATTCAGCTCTGCTCCCTCTGACGGTACCCAACATTTACTTCTCCACCAGCCCTTACCTGCAGCCCCTCACTTCAGACGTCCATGGCGGATGCCTCAGCCCAGCTCCGCCGCGCTCGTAGTTTCCAGGTGCTGCCGTCGTCGGTTGCCACCCGCCATTCGGGCTCCAGCACCCGCTGCGCTGCTAGGGGGCGCGGTGCCTGCGGGGCGGGGCTTGTTGCCAGGCAGCCCGAGGCGCGCGCCTCTGATTGGTTGAAGACGGCAGGTGCGTGATGACGGGGAGGGAATGTGGTTTACCGTTGCCGTAGGATACCGGATCCTCCGCGAAGGCTGTCGGGAAGCGCTGGGCGCCGTTGCCTGGCAACGGACGGACTCGCTTGCGCCCGGTGTGCCTGTCCCCGCAGTACGGCAGCGAAGCAGCATGGGGACCTCCGCCCCGGGACCCCCCTCCCACCCGCACTTTGGGCCTCCGGGCCCAGCCGCTGCAGAAAGGAAATGGCCGGTGTTCCTGTCGTGAAAGACCCCCGCTGATATCTTCAGGGGAGTGTAGGCCTCCTTCTCCTGTACATGTAACCGGGAGGCTCAGCCTCGCTCCCCACCAGAGACAAGTGGGACACCCACATCCCGGTTACAGACATGGTCAAGGTGATGAGGGTGGTTACCCTCGTGCTTTCATCTCCTGTGCCTTGCATATGTTGGCTGCTAGGCTCTCCGCCCCCACCCCCAACTCCCCCTGCCCCAGTTTTTGGGTGCTCCAATTTTCTCTAACTTTCAAGCAGTACCTGCTAACTATTTTGATTCATCTCGCCCACAGAAAAAGGTCCTTAACAAGGTAAAATCAGTGACCTATTAATCAAGACTCTCTGACTTTGCAGACATCTCTCCCAGGTCATTCTGTTTCCTCTGGACTGGGCTGTGAGGGGCTTTTCTGTAGTCACAAGACGCAGAACTGAAAAATCTACAATCGTAGACTTCATCTGCTGGAAGAGAGAAGAAAAACAATTTGACATTTAACTGCCGCAAAAGTAAACGGCAGAAGTGTTTGAACTATTGTTGTGGGTTAGCCCTGGCAGGCAGCTGAGCCACACAGCCACTTGCTCAGTCCCCCACAGCAGGATGGGGGAGAGAGTCGGAAGGGTAAATGTACGAAAACTCATGGGTTGAGATAAAAACAGTTTAATAGGTAAAGCAAAAGCCGTGCATGCAAGGAAAGCAAAATAAGGAATTCATTCACTATTTCCCAGCAGCAGGCAGGTGTTCAGCCAGGAACAGGAAAGTAGGGCTCCATAACATATGACGGTTACTTGGGAAGAAAAGCACCATAACTCCCAATGCCCCCCCTTTCTCCTTCTTTCCCTCAGCTTTTATTGCTAAGTGTGATGCTATATGGTATGGAATATCCCTTTGGTCAGTTGGGGTCAGCTGTCCCAGTTGTGTCCCCTCCCAACCTCTTGTGCACTCCCAACCTGCTTGCTGCTGGAGCAGCGTGAGAAACAGAGGCGGCCTTGATGTTGTGTTAATACTGTTCAGCAATATCTAAAGCATCTGTATGGTATCAACACCATTTTCAGCACAAATCCAAAACATAGCACCATACAAGCTACCATGAAGAAAATTAACTCTATCCAGCCAAAACCAGTACAAGTATGGAGGAAGATAGTATCTATCATTTAAAGTTGTACAGATTAGATTTGAAGTTGCCAAACCTTCATTATTTTTTCTTTAACAGGTAATGTATGTTTGATTTGTAGGTCATGATGTCTAAGAAGCTCTCCTTGCCATCCTTCTCCCCTTAGTTATCCATGAGTAAGAACAACAGGAGTGACAAATATTCAAATGAAAAGCTACTTAGTACTGTCAATAATGCCAAGAAGGCAAGGGAAAGCCTGGTTTGTATAGCTCCCAAACACACAGCAATGAACCCAAGTGCTTTGAGGTTTGTGCATAACACAGAACTACAAGACAGAACAAGGAAGAGACAGCAAGCTGTAAGTGTGGAACCCTTGATATGTTAAAGGCTTTAATATTGTTTAAATGATCTGCAGTGGGACCTGCTGCATGTATAGCCTAAAAGTTTAGGACAAATGTTGTCAGAATGGTTCTTTTAAAACTGATGGTGACTCACTGGACTACTGAGGAATGTTTCCTGCCGAGGTCTGAGTGAGGATGACCTGGTGCTGCCTACTGGGAGCTTTTCTCTGGTTGCTAACAAAGATCAGTAGAACTAATTTTTTGTATGTATAATATTCAGCAACAAGCTGATGTCTTCTTTAGTATTTCCTAACAGAATATCTTTAATGAATTTGTAAGACAAGTGTGTGTTACCTAAGGAATCTTTTATATTAAAGGAATTTTCAATTGGACCCAGCATGCTCAGATGAAAAAAGTGTTTGTATTTCAATTTAAATGGTTTCTGATCTTATCTGCCACAAAAGAATATTCTTTGCAGGATACTGAGAGCTTATTTTCCATACATATGCTCAATAATAATATATTGCACATATTACACTTCAATTGCAGTCTATTACTAGCGTATTTAATGACTGAAATGTTGCCACCCAATCTCAAGATTCATAATAGTTTATATGAATTAGATTACATTTCTGTTTCATATAGGCAAAAACGTCATCATTGTGTCTGATAAAGGGACAATGGACCAATAACCTTAACATCACAGCACAAATGTTTGCTGGTTGTACTAAGAAATAGTTGCAAACAAGAAGAAGCTATTGCCCTTTAGGCACTAGGCAGTAGAGGGGGAGGTGACGCTCTCTTTGCATAGTGCCTTATACAGGTGTTTATAAGTACAGTGTTCAGAACCGGAAATCTCGGTTCCTGAATCAGTATTCTCTGGAGGTTTAGGAGATCAGATTTGCACAATAATTGAGCATGTTATTTTTATTCTGAAAGTGATTATGACTAATTAAATGTGTCTCAAGTCTGCAATATTACAGATGTCTGCCAGGGCCTGTTTCTTGTTACTGACACGTTAAGCTGTTTTGTCTGTGTTGATGGGTTGAGAAATGGCTAGAGCAGCCTGCTCAGGAATTCGCAGCACCTGGCTGTGAATAGGGAAAACATCATCAAAGGGCTGTGTAAGAAGTAGAAAGGACAGTGAATAGACTGTTCTGCTCTTGGTAGCCCTATGTGGTGCAGAAACCTGTAAGACTTCTGCAGCTAGTCTCCAAAGCCGCTCTTACAGTAAGGACATCAAATACACAGAAACATAGGGCAGACCTGGGTATTCTCCCAGCTGCCAACAGTTCTTGGCTTCGGCACCTTTTTTCTGAACCAGATGTCATTTCTGTGTACTTCTGTGTAACCTCTTATAGATTTCTCTTCCATAAACTTGTTCAACCTCCCGTTGAACCCATGTAAACTTAGCATCTGCAATATGTTTTGGCAAACGTTTCCACAGATCAACTTCTTCCTTTTGCGAAGAACCGTACCCTCTCATTCATTTTTAACCAGGCTCTTGCTAGCTACATGTGTCCTTGGAAATAGCTGAACTGTTTTCAAATGAAAACTTCCAGAAGTAATTTCACCTTGGGCAAAGAGACAATGTAGGATACGCTTTGACAGCAGTGTACTGTATTAGCTTTTTAAACATTACTGCACTTGCTAGTACAGTCTAATGGAGTGGCATTAGAAATTCAACTATAGTAGGTCAGAGGTTAGCAAAGGTTAACTGTAAAAGTGTTTGCCCTAACTCTTTATTTTTCATTCTAAACTTGGACCTGTGCTGCTGCTAGGGTCTGACTTTTAAATCACTTTCACAGCAGTACTCATACAGTACTACCCCAGCTTAGATATCTCCAAGGGAAAGTTTTTGTCAAACCAAGGTAATGGTAAAGTTAGAAGTTAACTGAAACCAAAAGTTTATAATGGATGGTTAAACAGTATCAATTCCAGTTACTTTTGTTGCCTCCATTTATGATGTTTCCTTGGTTATATGTTTTTGTAAACAAACGTTCATCTTCTGTTGCTAATATGAATTAATCAAAATGCTGTATATCATTCCTGTGTACTGAACCAGTTTTCTGTTTCTTGTGTTTCTCTGCACGTTTATGTATTTTGCTTTATTTTTAATGCACAACTGCTAAGAACAAATAGTGTAAGACCTCCAATACCTCCTGAACAACCTCATCCTTCTTTAAAGCCAAATGTTTGTAAACCATCTTCCTCTCTCTCTCTGCTCTTGTATTTGAAGATGCGGAAGATATAATTAAAGCTAATATTACTGATCCTCTGACAATTATTCAAGTTACATGTGAAAAAGAAAAACTTGTCTTTCTTTATATGACTGATCCAGTCCCTAAATTGTCAATTCAATAAAATAGATTAATCTGAAGTGAGTTAATTTTCAAAACTTATGTTCAGTTTATACATCCCAATTTGTGTTTCTCTCTTGTAGTTCTTAATTGTAAGCACTACTATCCATCCTGTAGCTAGCTGCCTTGCTAAAATAGGCATAAATCTTTAGGTATGTTTTACTGCTCTGTTAGTTCCTTCATATGTTATTTTAGTTCTTTAAAGTTAGATAAAATTATGAAAATGCTGTTTATTGGGAAAGATTTTTTTTTTTTAATACATATAGTAGCAGATGAAGTGAAAGCCAAAATTGCAGTCTTCATAGCTAATACAATACAAAGTCTGTTATTATTTGAAGAAATGCATAGCTCTTTTAGGACTTAAGCAACACAGGGCCCCATAAAATTGTACTTTAATTAACCTGGCCACCCATTGTTAAACTATTGGTCTGCACATCCCCAGATATGTGGTGCTTATAGCCCTGCTGAAGACCTAGATATGTTTGAACAGTGTATGGCAAATCCAGAGAAGCAAATGGAAAGTATATATATTCCTTCAATTCAGTTAACTTCTCACTAAAAAACTGATTGATGCAAGATGAGGAGAAATGTTAATTTATAAGTCTAAAGGCAGAAAGATTAAAGGAAGCCTGGAAACAAGGAAATAGGTAAAAACAGAGAGGAGAAAGTCAGGCCTATCTGTATTATCCTCATGGCAATAGATACATTCAAAGTCTTTTTTCCTTTTGTCCATTAAGCTGCAGTGCTACACATTTCAAACACTGAACTTTTTGTATGATACAGAGGCTTCCTCTCTCCAGAAAATTCCAGAGGTGGGGTAATGTTTTTAAAAATATAATTAGTGAGTTTCCTTTCAGCTGTTGGTGAGGGTCTCTGTGATAATGTGCTTTCAGAGCTTTTTTTGGTGTGTGTTTCCCCTTTTTGTCAAAAGTCAGGTGAAAAATGCTTCTTTCTCTCCCCTCTACCTTACCTGACTACTAAAAGAAAATTAACCGTGCGATCTATCTTCAGGTTTGTCATCTGGGAGATCAGTGCTGCAGTCAGCAAACATTCTTCAGGGGTAAGCCTGGCATCTATGCTCAAACTGAGATTCTGGACAGTAAAGTCGTCATCATCTGCACTAATACGCAGACAGAGGCTCAACTCTGTAGAGTGTTTACAAACATCTGAGAATATTATTGCTATTCTGTCATCCAGATTGCAACATCTGGCAGGTCCAGGCTTACTCCAGTGATATCCACAGAGACTGCATCCTAAGTTCCTCTCTCATGTTGTTCCTCGGAGATTTACAATTTCTGTGGTGGCGTAGTGGGTTGGAAAGCCTGCTTGAAATCTTGAAATATACTAAATAGACTTATCTGATATTTTTCCTTTTTCATATGCATAGTATGTATATAATTTTTGTATATGGCTTATGTAACTTCTATTGCATGCTCTTTAATGAGTGGTATTGCATTGGGTTTACATTTCTTCAGGGTTTGGTAGCAGGAGGCGGATGCAGGGGGACCTCCATGAGGAGAGGCCAGGGCTGCCCTGTGCTGGACACCACTGGTTGCAGCTGGCTCCAGTGGACCCACCGCAAGGCACAGCTGAGTCCCTCAGCCAAGATGATGGTGCCTCAGGGAAAGCATATTTAAGAACAGTAAAAAATGCCACGAAGGCAGAGGAGGAAAGGAAAAAAAAGTGTGAGAAGCAGCAGTGTGAACAGCAAGGCCAGGATAGGAGGAGGGGGAGGAGGTTCTCGAGGTGCCCAAGCAGAGATTCCCCTGCAGCCCATGGAGGACCATGGTGGAGCAGATATCCACACTGCAGCCCATGGAGGACCCCACACAGCAGCAGGTGGACGCGCTGTCCTGGTTTCAGCTGGGATAGGGTTAATTTTCTTCCTAGTAGCTGGTATAGTGCTGTGTTTTGGTATTAGTACGAGAATAATGTGATAACACACTGATGTTTTAATTGTTGCTAAGCAGTGTTTATACTAAGTCAGGGACTTTTCAGCTTCTCATGCTCTGCCAGCGAGGAGGTGCAGAAAAAGCTGGGAGGGGGTATAGCCAGGACAGCTGACCCAAACTGGCCAAAGGGATATTCCGTACCATATGACATCATGCTCAGCATATATGCTGGGGGCAATTGTCTGGGGGGCAGCAATCACTGCTTGGGGACTGGCTGGGCATCAGTCGGTGGGTGGTGAGTGGTTGCACCACTTCCCCCCAACCCTGGTTTCTCTCTCTCTCTCTCTCTCCCCCCCCCCGCCCCCCGTTTTACTTTCCATTACAATTTATTATTATAATTATATTATTATTATATTATAATTATATTATTATTGTTGTGTTGTTGTTTTGTTGTTGTTGTTGTTGTTGTTGTTGTTGTTGTTGTTGTTGTTATTATTATTATTATTATTATTATTATTATTATTATTATTATTATTTCAAGTATTAAACTGTTCTTATCTCAACCCATGAGTTTTCTTACTCAAGTCTTACTCTTCCGATTTTCTCCCCCATTGCACCAGGGAGAGGAGGATGAGCGAGTGGCTGTGTGGTGCTTAGTTGCCGGCTGAGGTTAAACCACAACACATGCCCTGAAGGAAGCTGCAGCCCGTGGAGAGCCCATGCCAGAGCAGGTGTATCCTGAAGGATTGCAGCCTGTCGAGAGGATCTGGTGCTGGAGCAGTCTGTTCCTGAAGGACTGTACCCCATGGAGGAAGCCCACACTGGAGCAGTTCTTGAAGAACTGTATCCCATGGGAGGGACCCCATGCTGGAGAAGGGGAAAAATGTGAGGTGGAAGGAGTGGCAGAGAGGAGCTGTTAAAGACTGACCACAACCCCCATTCCCCATCCTCCGCTGCTGCTCATGGGGAAGGAGGTAGAGGAGTTGGGAACGAAGGAGTGAAGTTGAGCCTGTGGAAAGGGTAGCAGGTTGCTTTATTTTTTTTGTCTTTGTTTCTCAATACCCAAATCTATTTTAACTGGCAAAAATTAAACTAATTTTTGCCCGGTCAAGTCTGTTTTGCCCTTGGTGGTAACTGGTAAGCAATCTCCCTGTCTTTGTCTCAACTCACAAGCTTCTTCACCCTATTCTAAAAAATATGTATTTCTAAAAGTGTAGCTTTATCTTGATAAATTGCATTTATTGACTGGCAGCCCTTGTAACCAGCACTGCTTAACATTCAAAATATGTGACACCAAATCAGTGACATGGGACTTTATCATATTGAAAAAGGTTACACGTGCAGTCTGGAGGAATTTGGAGGTTCCCAGCTCAGACGGCTGGAGGAGGTAATTGATTGTCACTGGCTCAAAGCTCTGGCATTTTCTATTTGTTCTGTTAACATTTTGGTATTGCAGAGCTTAAGGAGCTCACTACTGCTTTTAGGTCACAATCTGTTTATCGGAATCCAGAGAGCTTGCAAAAGAAGTTGTTGGAAGTGCTTGTGAGGCTGCTTGGGCTGAATACAGATTCACTCCTGATGATTACATGTGTGGAAGAGAGATTACAGGTGTAAAAGGAGGCTGAACACAGTGGAAGCGGCTCTGTTCAGATACAACTTTCCAGTACACTTTTTCACAGCTAACCCAACATTCTCTGGAAAGTCTAATATTCCAGTTACTCAGCTTGTGATTTTATAATTTTGTAAAGCAATAAATTTAGCTGAATATTCCCAAAGAATATTAAATTCTTGGAGAAGAGAATAACAGCAGTTGTGACTGCTTGTTTGAAGAGGCTCCTTTTGCCCTTCTTTTTCATCAAAGAGGTTCTGCATTACTGCTGCTATAGGATAAGTTGGAAAAGTTCTTTTGCTGGCTTGTGTATCAGTTAAATTTAGGAAGTGGGAATGGTATAAAGCTGCATTTCTTCATTCCCTTTTTTTTTTCAGTTGGACCTATCTTGACCTCATTGTCAAATGCTATCTGAAAGTCTGCACTACAGACTTCAAATTCTGTGCCTGTTCATGTTTTTCTGGTTTATGAATTGTCTCCTATTTTTAATTTGTTTGTAAATATACTGTCTAGGAAAGGCAGAAGAGGTCCTCTCCAAAATAAATTGTGACTGTGTGTAGTCACTGCAGGATCACCTGACATCTGTCAGAGAGCCCAAGCAATTTGAAGCCTTGCTGTTCTCTGGAGGAGTCATAAAGGGCTGGGAACTGTGTCAAGGGGAGGTCCATAGAATTCCTTGTAGGTGCTTCAGGGTCCTCTAATATTGTGGTTTTGCATAAATCACAAAAATGGGCAGTTTGTTTCTAATTCAGCCCAGAAATGTTTGAGTGGTACAGTTGTGTATTTTAATGTTTGTGGTATTTTTATTAACACGCTTTTTTTTATTTCCCATATTGAACAGGCATCAACTGATGTACATGCTCCCAACTGTGTAAAAAAAACATTGCAAGGAATCAGCTGTAAAAATTATCTACGCGGAGCAGGGAATCAAAAGATCTTCTTGCAGGAGGTTAACCTGGTTAGTGCTTGCTGCTCTTCTTAGAAAAAGCTATTTTTGTGCTTTCTCCTCAATTATTTCATTACCGTTAAAGTGTAAACATAGTGTTCTTTATAAATTGCACAATAGTAACTGTTGAGCTGATTAATTCTTTAAATTCTGAGCTAATTAAATACGTAAATAAAACCTGTATAGTAGGTCAAACCACATACCAATTTAGTCTCTGAACGGACTGAAAGTCTGTGTGTTTTAGATTTATCAAATAGCAAGAAGATCCTCTCATAGTACTTTTAACCAATTCTTCAAACCTGATGTATATGAGCAAAAACTACACCCTGATCTCCTCAGTTAAGAAACAAGATGCTAAAATATGTTGACATTGTTGTTAGATGAGCTCATAGCTGCAAAGGCATGTTTTTTGCTTTATTCCTTCATTTTATCGCAGCATTCTGTATGTGTATTATGTTATTATTTACATTAGATTTTAAACGTCCAAATGCATTCTGCAGTTAAATTTGCTCCAGTCTCTGTTTTAATTAGAACTGGGAAAGGAAACTAAATATTTCTAAGGTTATATATCTGTGCATAACTCTACCAAAGATTGCACTAGATTTCTTTAAGAAACACATTTCTAAGTGGTCTTGTAAAAGCTATGGTGAGATCTTGTTCTTCACTCACAAAGTATACAGTCATGGTCTGGGCTAACAACAACTTTCAGGTCCTCTGGTTCTGAGCTTCTCTAAGAGATAGAGACATTTATGGTATAAGTTAAACTTTACTATGGATCGAAATGACATCATTTTTGGTGGGCAGCTCTATGGGTGGCAGCATGGCCTGGAAACTTTGCAAAGTCATGACCATGGCATTCCTTGTATCTACGGCCGCCAGCACTGAGTCCATCCTAGTGCACGTTCACCCTCCAAACTGCAGAGGTCCTTCAGAAGTAGCATTATGCCTGTCTTCTGCCTGTACCAGTGGTCAGAATCCTCCTCTTCCTGGAGATGAAGCTTTCAGAACCACTGCTTGTGGTAAAGAGGTACCAGAACAGGGCTGAAGATCGTACTCTATGATTATCTGATGAGAGTGCTGAGACTCCGAAGATGAGATTCAGACAGTTTAAATCTTCTCTCTGCCTGAGATTTTCTATTGCCAGTGCTTCTGAAGCCTGGAACCAACCTGAATGAAGTGTAGGCAGTGGAAAATCAATGACTGACTGCACATGAGGCTGGTGCCTAAATTAGTAGTCCTAGCACTTGAATACCTTGGGGGTTCTCCTGCTTCCTCCTTTGCTTCCTCCCTTTCTTCATTTGTACCTCTAGTCCCAGAGTACATAATAAATTATGTTAATTTTCATGTCATTTAGTTTTGTTTTCTATTATGTCAGACTATTTATCATCCTCAAAATCCTCCTGGGGATTTCTTTCTACCTCATGCTCTTACACACTTTTGTAATCCTCCATGAGGGGGAAGTGTCATAGTTTTGCCATTGGTTTGTGTATCCTGTAATTTATTTAATTAATCCTGTAATATCCTATATATTTCAGCATTGCTGAAATCCTGAATCTTTCTATCATTCAGTTTTTAACTGAATGTGTGTTATGTCTGTTTGTGCCTATACAAGTTGTCTAAGATGCTCTCGGTCTTATGCTACCACTACAAATAATTAAGTTAATGTGATATTTTTAATAAAAAATGTTTTGAAAGTCATTCAAGGCTCAAGAAGGAGGGGTCATTTTGCATCTATTTAATATGATGCTGCTGCTGTGTCTTTGGTACAGGAATTCCAAAGGACTGCGAGGATATCACAGAAGAATAAAAACAACTTTGCTTCAGTTTTATTCTGTATCCATGAATGTTTAGTGCTGGAGATAATATCCAAAGGAATCTTTCACCTTAGTGAACTATTGGTTGCTTATATGCTTACCATTTACATCTGGATAATGACTAATGGGAGAACCAGGGAAGTTTTTATGCCCTAGTGAAAAATTCAGACTTCCAGGCGGTTTGGAAGACCTTTGCCTGCCTATGCTTTTTCTACAAAAGCACATTTAGTAGTCCAGTTCTGGAGTTCCTTTATGCACGTTATACAATAAAACTTCCATCATCTACTTTGGGGAACAAAATTAATTTATCTAATTTCGGAGATGCTCAGCACTGTATGATCCCAAATAGTGCTATGAAGGACTTAGCTCTCATCTTGTCCCTGCTGGGCTTCAGAGGCTACATATTTTTCTGTCTGTTTTTGTCAGCAGTACCCATTTGGATGAACACTTCAAGGAGTCCCTGAGAGATTGTCTCTCCCATGGAAGGGGGTAGAGGGAAATGAAACTATCTGTCCCATTTTTAGTGCAGATTTAAGTCTTCCAGTGTTTGAATACCTCTTGAAAACATCACTGCATGACAGTGAAGGTCCGTTACAGATTCAATTTCTTCTTCGTTTGGAGGGGTTCAAGGACCCATTAATGGGCAAGAGACAAGAGTCTCAGCTGAATAGTTAGAATATTTGTCTGTGAAGGGAGGGGACATGGTTGGATGAGAATCTATTGATCAAAATAGGACAGGGCTCTTCAATGCAGTTTCACAAATAGCTTAAGCCAATGTAAGTCCAGGCTGGGGCCTAAATGAGTGAGTGTCCTGCTTATAACTGTTCTGTCCCATTGTCCCCCCTTACAGACCTGTGGCACCAAATAGACCAGGCCAAAGGCATGAGTGGGTAAAAATTAGTTTACTGCTATTGTGATTAATTACAGAGGCTAAAATAGAAATTCATAGTAGACATTCATTTAGCCTCAACCAGTGTAATTTTCTCTTTTTATAGTAAGACGTAGAAAATGGAGTGTTCCAAAGCTGAATGAAAAGACATGAAGATTTTGATGTTCAAAGGACACTTTTTTGGGTTATAGAGCCTTGTTGAATGGAAAGAATGGGTGTATATGTGAAAGAAATTTGCAAGACAGGTAACTGAATGTGGTTAATGGCATTTACGGATGCCATTAATTCTAGAATCCTTAGATTAAAATATCTTCAGTATAGGACAATAGATAGCTGTAGCAAGATGTGAATGAATATTTCAACATCACTCCATTATAAATGTAATTATAGCTTTCTACTAACTGCTGACATTGTAGCGTGTAGCACTGAAGAAAAAATAGATGTTTAGGGGAAAAAAAGGTAATTTAATTTCTGCAGAATTGAAGGTCAAAGTTTTGAAATATGAGCATTTAAATTTAGTCACCTAGTTCTGTAATGAGGCATCTTAAAGAGAACATGACTTTCAAAAGTGCTGAATCTCACCAGAAGTGGACGTATCACCAAACCTAGTCTAGACAAGGTAGGACATGTTCATCTTTTCACATTGCCAGTTTCAAAAATTAATATGAAGGTTAATCTTTGCTGAGAAAACTTACCTCCCAGAAACTTGCTAAGAAGTAAGCTGTATTGATTAATATTCTTGTAGATAAAAATTTTGCTGGTATGGTAGCTGAAATATTCTGTTAAGAGCTATTGTTCACTTGCATGAGTATGTGCTCATATCATCTGACATCAAAGCAAATGAACAGGATTGATTAGCCTGTGTACAAACCTTGAGACTTAATTAATTCACATTTGAAATCTTACTTTCTCTCCCTATTTTGCTGTCACATCTGAAGGCAATATATGCCAAATAGAGATTTGCTGAAAAATGTGTGCCTAATCTCCTAGAACTGGAACATTTCCTATGTTCCTGGATTGAAATCTCATTTTTTCCAAGAAATTTTTCTTCTAAACATTTTGCTTTGTGCCCTGTCTGTCACAATCTTTTCTGGACAACCCTTGGTATGGTCCCAAGGAGCAAAAGGACTCACTTGTACTCGCTTGTGAGAAACAAGTCTCTGGATGACAGCAAAGCGTAGCAAAATTGTTGCTGTGCCATAGGAAGAATCTCTTGAAGCTGATTTTGAGCTGATTTAGCACATTAGTAAACATATGTAATTCTTTTGGCTGCAGTGGAGCTGCTCTTTATTTCTTCCTCTTTAACTGACATCCGATGCACATTGCCTAAAGTTTGTGCACAGAAACAAACTTAGAAACAGGTGGAAGTTTTGCTGCTGACTTCTGTGGGATTGTACCATCTGCATTTAGTTTGCACTAGGCTTTTTTTCCTTTGTTTACACCTTAAAAATATGCTCAAAACCATATATAGAAAGCAATTTTTCATAGAAGATTAAGTAAATATTTATCACTTAACATCTTCCCTGTTTGGATCTTACAGCCATTTTTCAAGTGTGACTTTTAATTCCTACTTCTGGACCTGTGGACAATTGCTTCACAGTCAGCAGCAGAGGAATCCACGTAAGCGCTGTCGAAGAGCTCTTATTTATGAGGTGGTAGATGTGCTTCCTTGAGATGTGTCATCTTAATAGGTCCCATGATCTGCTCTTCTTCCCTTTTATCAGTTTGAGAAGGACATGGAGGACTGCTGGGGCAGCTATCATCTTTACCCTGTTGAAGGAGAAGAAGTAATGCTTGCTGGAGCTCAGCTCAGGTGTGTTCCCCTGGTGAGCATGCCTGGCTGGAAGGCAGTGGCAAAGCATCAGAAGAACTCACGTAATTCCATCACTGGGGAGTTGGTGAAAGATTTCCACTTATGTTAACAATCTCTTGGACTTGGACTTCGGGGGCTTATACTTTCAGTAACAACCTTTTGGATGAATTCTGGTTTTGTATTGTTTTTTTCTGTAAAGATTTTATGTAAACCTATTAGAAATTCTTTATCTTTGATACTTTAAATAAGCAATGATATTGACACATCCCCAGTCTAAAGTTTACCTGTCCACCTAAATTCATCTTGTCAGTAGACAATTACTGCTAGTTCTTTACAAATACACTACCTCGGTCCCCAGGTTCTTAGTATGGTTTTCTTACCTGAAATTTTCCATTTTTTATATTTTATAAATACATAACAACAGTAAAAAAAACCTTAAAAGAAAGAGATCTACTATCACGCTTCGAGATATCAACTGATCAGTAATTTCCTCAGGTAATGCTGAAACTTACTTTAGGAGTAGGTTACTCCAGAGTATATTTTCAATGTTACTTTCCTCTTCTTTTCAAATATGGGATAAAGATCAGTGCTGCAGAAAGAAAGGTATGAGAGATGAGTCCCTAATCTGAAATGGTAAAACAGGCTCATATGTGCTAAAGCCAATGTGATAAAACCAATATGAAAACAAATTGTGTCTGGAATTGCTCTCTTCAGAACTGCTTAGAACTGTGTCTATATAATATAGTTGGTTTTTATTTCATGCATTTTATATTGCATGATAAAAATTCACTAGGTAGCTAGCTACTCTTCAGTCACCCAGTGGGAAATCAGCTTCCAAACAGTCTCTCACATATGGAAGGCCCATAGCAGATCTGTTCATAATAGGATACATTTTCTCATGAAATTATTACATTACTAGCATAATGATTACATAATGGAACATCCCATAACTCCTTTTTTTTGTATTATTTTTTGGTATATGTCTTTACCTTGCTCAGAACTTGGGAACTGAGATGATCTTTTTTGGTGTGCTTGCTTGTTTGCATGTTGCAAGGGAATACCAGCCTAAATGGATCATTAGCATGGCAAGAAGCATAAAATTACTTTTGCCAAACTGAATACCAGTGTTGTATAACAAAGAATAAAACTGCAACCTGTCATTTCACCAGCATTTATTATATAAACAACTTCTAATAATGAAAAAGAACAAAGAACTACTAAAAGTGTAACTGAGCTCAGCTTTCCTCATGCTTTTATAGCTAGTCTTGAACTCTTTGCTCTCCTATTCTCACCATCCTGATGCATTATCACAAAAGGATGTTTTTGATACTGATTCATGCAGTACCCTGTCATGCCTCTTTCTTTTGGGGAAAAAAGGACCACTGCAATAATGCCATTGTGAAAGTGAAAAAAGAGAGAATAAACTTTTTTTTTCTTTTCCTGTAAATATCAATATAATCTTATTCAAAATTACAAAATCTAACAGACATTCCTTCTATCAGCTTTCCCATATTGAGAGGATGGTGAGAGATGATTCTTTGCATTGCTAAAGAAAAGATGAGAAGAAATCAGCTTAATTAGCAAAAAGGAAGTGTTAGTTAGAATACTGAGAAAAAAGTCTTCTTTATGGAGAGGGTGATGAAATTCCACCCAGAAAAGTGCAGAATTTTCCTTCTTCTAAGTTTTTTGCTATTTTTGTTGTTGTTATTGTTATTAATTATTAATGATAATAATAAAAATTAGTAAATGTCATTGTTATGAATAACAATAATAACAGCAACAAAAACATATTAGAACAAATGTCTGTTTGGAAGGTCTAGCTTTTCTTAGCTTTCTTCAGAGCATGTTTTGGTTGGGTGACTTCTATAGCCCTGTGTTTCTAACTACACAGGAAGTGTATGTCAGAAGTTTTTCTGCCTGCACATGGGCTCAGGTTCTCCAGCTACATGAAGTTTCTGAAGAGTTTTAACATGAATCCTGTGCCAGTGCTGAATGGTTGTGAGGTAATACAAGTCCCTGCCTGTATAAAGAAATGACCATTTGCCTCTGAGGCTGCCCTGCAGCTGGAGTCTGTTGCATTTGTTGTGAAGATTTTGGTATGCTGCTCACAGGGACAAGAAAGCTGGACATCTCTGTTGTATGATGTTGCTACTGGGCAGAATGTAGCTTATATTCTAAATCAAAGGGTGTGATAACTGTGGGTTTCTAAGCTTTAGCTTATGTGATTTGCTTTTGCATTTTTCCACAGCTCAAAGCTGCTTGAATTTTTCAAACTTGTGTTTCTGTTTGTTCACTTTTTAGTAATTCACAATACCCTGTTATATGATTTATCATTAACTACTTGTGTCTGTCTTCTACTTTAATTCCAAGTTGATGTAATTCTTCACATCAATGATGTGAAGCTTGCATTCACAATGATGCTTGCAAGCATTAATGGAGCAGAAGAATCCCTTCCCTTGCACAGCTGCCTGCACTCTTGCTAACACAGCCCAGTATGCAGTTAATTTTTACTGTTGAAAGGGCACGTTGCTGACCCATGTGCAATTTGTTGTACACCAAGACCCCCAGATTTTTTTTCTGCAGATATGCTTTTTAACAACTCAGTGTACAGCCAGTCCTTTTGCATGAGGTATTCTATCTCACATGCAAGATTTATCATTTGCATTTGTGGAACTTCAGAGATTGCTGTCAGTCCATCTGTCCAGCCTGTCAGGATGCCTCTAAAATGCAGCTGCGCCTTCCAGTGTATCAACTATTCCTCTTACAATTACCTGCCATCCACAAACTGGATGCACTCTCCCTTCATCCTGGTCATTAATAAAGACATTAAACTGTATTCATCCCCATATAAAACTTTGAGATGCACATATAGATTGCTGTAAATTGAGTGTTATAGAGAAATAATATTTATTCCAGCTGTTTAGATTATAAGTTCTGTCTGTCAGTCCAGTGTTTCTTGATACTTCAGTGCTTCATGCTCATGGGGGCTGGGAGGCGGAATGCACAAATCCTGTAGGGTTCGTTTCACTTTTCTAAGGGTATCTTTCTTTTGCTTGTATTCTAAAGTAAAGAGTTGTTCCATTTACAATACCTTCAGGCTCCCTTTTGTCCCATTGTCTATTTTGACAGACCAAGCTTCTGCAGCAGTGAGTTTTGCAGGTAGATTACACAGGTTTCTAAAGAAGCACTATTCCCTATCTTTTAAATTAACCCAAATTATCCATTTCGCAGTTACTATGCTTGTTTTACTCTGCAATGGCATTTCTGGCCACTTACAAATACTGTTAGTGTCTGTTTGGTCAGTACCTTGTATTAATCACATGAATGTACAGGACTCTACCACAATAAGGCCCTTCTTTTCAAGTAAGATCTCTGGTACTATTACAGCACAGAAATTTATTACTATATTGTGACAGCTTGTGAAGTCTTAGTAGTTGTAATAATTCTTCATTTTGTGTTGGTAGTCTTTCTTAAAAATAGGAACTGCCTTCACTTTATAGGTTTGGGACAGACCACTGTCTCCCAGCATATGGGATGTTCTCTTCTAGCTGCAGTGTGGAGAAGCCCATAGTCCTTCAGCTCCCAGCCCCTTTTTCACTAATGACTGTGAGAGAAGTTCCCCCTCACTTGATGAAGCTGCATCCATCTGAAATACACAGCATTTTGTCTGCTTTAAGATATTTATTGCAAGTTTTTCCTCAGAATTTACAGTAGTTTATGTAATTATCTTTGATTCTGCCTGTGGAAACACAGCTGATACAAAAGGAAGGAAGGTAATTATTTTTCTGACCCATGTCCCTTACACATCTCCTAAAATAGTGTGCTATTACATCAGTCTCCACATTGCTGTTAGTCTCTCCAGCTTTCTGAGATCAAATCTCAGAAAGATGATGCATTTTTGCACTATCATAGTGAAGTAGTTGTCTTCCAGAAGAGCTCAGAGATCTTAAATATCTGTGCAATCTAAGATCCTTGTCATCCAGTTGTATGGGATAGTTGATGTAATTGTGTGTTTACTTGTAGTTATTAATTTCTAACTAGTCTTGTATGGTATATAAAATTCTTGACTAAGCATGCACCTAGGAGATGGAAAAGGTAGTCCTGGGACTTGGATTTTTTTTAAATCTCTTCTTATCTGTGGTTTCTTGTAGACATAAAAGCTATGTTTCCATAAATTGTGACTACAGAAACAAAAGAAAGAGGCTTTGCCTATAATCTCTCAGAAGTATCATTTGTTTATGAAATTCAGCAGTTCAGGACTGTCTGTCCTTTTCCAGTCTTCTACTGTAGTGTGCCTTTGAACCACTTGTAGTTTTCAATTTTTAATATACAATAAAATAATTATTTACTTTAACATGCACTGTTTCTGACGCTCCTGAAAAAATGCATAATTTAATTTGTATACGTTGTTATTACATACAATATTCAAACAAAAACATTTGCACAGGAATTACAGGCTCTGTCTTAGAACCATAAATATTGTATTCACTTTACTTCAACTTCTGGTACTCTTGCTCAGGTCAGTCATACATTACTTTGTGAATAATTGCATTGATTTTGATTGTTTCCTGGTGAATAAAGTTTCCATTCAAAGTGGATTAAGGTGGCAAATTCTTATTCTGTGGTCATTAATGAATACATTTGTGTGTGTGTTTGATTTTCTAGAGTGTAAATTTGAAAACTTGGATCCAGCACAACTAAATTCCCCAGTTTCCAAATATGCCAGATTTGTGAATCAGCTGGATTCACACCATCTAATAGGGTGCCAAATAGGGTTGCCGCCTAACAGAATAATAGAATCATAGAATCATTTAGGTTGGAAAAGACCTTTAAGATCGGGTCCAACCGTAAACCTAACACTGCCAAGTCCACCACTAAACCATGTCCCTAAGCGCCACGTCTACACATCTTTTAAATACCTCCAGGGATGGTGACTCAACCACTTCCCTGGGCAGCCTGTGCCAATGCTTGACAACCCATTCAGTGAAGAAATTTTTCCTAATATCCAGTCTAAACCTCCCCTGGTGCAACTTGAGGCCGTTTCCTCTCGTCCTATCGCTTGTTACTTGGGAGAAGAGACCGACACCCACCTCGCTACAACCTCCTTTCAGGTAGTTGTAGAGAGCGATAAGGTCTCCCCCCAGCCTCCTTTTCTCCAGGCTAAACAGTCCCAGTTCCCTCAGCCGCTCCTCATAAGACTTGTTCTCCAGACCCCTCACCAGCCTCATTGCCCTTCTCTGGACATGCTCCAGCACCTCAACGTCCTTCTTGTAGTGAGGGGCCCAAAACTGAACACAGTATTTGAGGTGCAGCCTCACCAGTGTCAAGTACAGGGGCACGATCACTTCCCTCCTCCTGCTGGCCACACTATTTCTGATACAGGCCAGGATGCCATTGGCCTTCTTGGCCGCCTGGGCACACTGCCAGCTCATGTTCAGCCGGCTGTCAACCAGCACCCCCAGGTCCTTTTCTGCTGGGCAGCTTTCCAGCCACTCTTCCCCAAGCCTGTAGCACTGCATGGGGTTGTTGTGACCCAAGTGCAGGACCCGGCACTTGGCCTTGTTGAATCTCATACAGTTGGCCTGGGCCCATCGATCCAGCCTGTCCAGGTCCCTCTGCAGAGCCTTCCTACCCTCGAGCAGATCAACCCTCCTGCCCAACTTGGTGTCATCTGCAAACTTACTGAGGGTGCACTCGATCCCCTTGTCCAGATCGTTGATAAAGATATTAAACAGAACTGGCCCCAATACTGAGCCCTGGGGAACACCACTTGTGACTGGCCACCAACTGGATTTAACTCCATTCACCACAACTCTCTGCGCCCAGCCATCCAGCCAGTTTTTTACCCAGCAAAGAGAACACTCATCCAAGCCATGAACAGCCAGTTTCTCCAGGAGAATGCTGTGGGAAATGGTGTCTAAGGCTTTACTGAAGTCCAGGTAAATAATATCCACAGCCTTTCCCTCATCCATTAAGTGGGTCACCTTGTCATAGAAGCAGATCAAGTTAGTCAGGCAGGACCCTGCCTTTCATAAACCCATATTGACTGGACCTGATCACCTGGTTGTCCTGTATGTGCCGTGTGATGGCACTCAAGATAAGCTGCTCCACAACCTTTCCCAGCACCGAGGTCAAACTGACAGGCCTGCATAATAACATAGTGCCACAGCTCAAAGCAAGGGTAGAAAGGATGCAAGAAAAGTAAAAATGAAAATAATTGTGGAGAGCAGAGAATTTGCCAACCTGTCACATTTTGAAAGCCAAGTTTTTTCTGATTTTGCTCCAAAATGTAAAAAAAAAAACAAACAAAAAAAACCAAAACCACCTACCCATAAAAAAAAAACCAAGCCCAAACCAAAACCAAACACAAAAAGACCTCCAACAACACACACCTTGCTCAGTTTCCCCAAAAACCACAATCTTCTAAAATTAGAACTACTCTCACTTCTCAATGCCTTTTTAAAGGGCTGAGTTTTCTAGGTGGTCAAGGCTGTAAGCAAAGCTGTATTATATCTGTTGTTTTACTCTTCCAGGTGCCAGTTATTACAGACATGAGAAAGCCCTTTTTGGAAACCGAGACATTGTGCAGTTTTTGGACAAATGGTTCATGCTGCTTTGGCTGATGTGAAAAAATTCACTATCCTTAGCTCAACTTGTTGAGCTCAATGCTTTCAAATTTTCTTAGTAAATTCAGGGTGTTTCTGGGGAATCGTCTGGCAAAGCTTCTCTGGAGTCAGTTCTCAAAGAGGTACTTTTAGCGAAGAGATCTTTGATTTTGATCTTTGTGGTTTTCACAGTTCTGGATGGTAAAATATTAATACTACATTGATACTATGATTTTTATAGGTGAACAAATAGAAAGCAAAAAAACACTTTCTGTTATTGTACCCAAAGCTGTTATGAGGGAAATTTACAGAGAGCGCTATTACAGTTCAGATTTAATCTGTAGTTGCACAGTGTTACTCTAATTAGCAGTTACTAATTAGAGCAATTTTTTGCAGTTGCTAGAGCAACAAAACACCTATAATACCTTTATGTCTAAGTCACAGTTGTGTTTTGGACTGGGAAGTTCCTACGTGAATTGACGTTATTGCAAGTGGACAAAAGCAAGACACATGCAATTTCTTTGCTTTGCCAATGATAAAACAATGTGGCGCTTACTAAGTTAAAGAGAACAAAAGTATCTGTAATTTTCCACTGTGTGTTCTGACAAAAGAAAATGGAAAAAATAGCAATCTTTTTAGTGTCAGTTTAGATAAAAAGGGAGTGTTTCAGTCATCAAAAGATTTTGTTACTTATGTATAATTTGTAAGACCTAAACATTTCAAGATTATAACAAGATTTAGAGACCCTATAATTTTCTCAACTGGGTGGAACATTCTCTTGGAAAGCAACTGAATTTATTGTTCATCCTCACCGTCATTCTGGAGACGTATTTATCTTTGGTGCCACAGACAATATTCAAGTATGTAAATGCTTTTACTTACAAATTTCATTCAGAGTAGGACAGATGAAAGTAACAGCAGTAACTATAACATGGTAGCATAATTCAGTAAGAACACATGTTAGCAAAATTTTTCTTATATGAAAAATGTCACATATAAAATTTAAATGCATGGCGTTCCTCATAACCATATCAAGACAAAATATTTTCTTAAGGCAAAACTTATTTTCATAGTTGTCCCACTATTTCATTAATAGTTGTGGTGCATATCACAATATGACATTTTTCTCAGTTAAACAGAAACACAGTGACCAGCATGGAACGTTTGCACTAAGAGAAAGAAGCAGCAGTTTGCTAGCTCGGAGCCCTGTCGAAGAAAGCTGAGTTCGGTCCTCTGCAGATTGACCCTGACACAGGCCACCTGTAGGCACTTCCTCCCATCTGGGCAGAGTCATTCAAAAGCCTGGAAGCAGATTGCTGTTTCTCCTTCTTGTTGATTCCTGATAAAGGCTGAGGATCTTGAAATGAAATTGAGAACTCTTTACTGCTTCCTTAAGGTTACTCTTGATAACAGCACTATTAAAATAGCAATTATAGCCTCCTGAAGATACATGGGTCCTCTTCAAGCACATGTAGATGAATGGCTGAAACAACTCTTCTTATTTTTCAGTCACGGGTGAGTAGCAAATTCTCTGATACAGTTTTACAGCTAGTCTCTATGTCATAAGAAACCCATTCATCTGGGGAAAGTAAATCATCATTTAAAGCATGTCATTGGCTTTATATGAAATAATGATGGGATTATTTATGGTTAAATTTTATCTTAAGAAGGTTCCTTACCTGGCAAACAAATGGCTCTAGGAACTTGTCGTATGTGGTGATTGTCGAGGCACGGAAGTATTGCGCAGTTGTCTTTTCAGATGCTGGAATTGATAGGTAGGTTTGCCTGCTTACTTAGATACAGTATGTAAGTATTTCAAGTATGCAGTGTCTTAATGCACAAATGGTTGAGATATGGATTGTACGAAATACTTCATATTATGAAGAACTAAATACTTTATGGTACAGATGCTTCTCAAATGTAGGATTCTTGGAAAATAAGTGGTTTGAATGCATGACGTTTATAGGAGAGTCGTGAAGTGAGACACCTGGAGGTAGAAAAATACTCTGCTCTGCAAGAAAATTCCTCAAACGGGACAGCGTACAAAGACTTTGTGTTCGGAATAATAAAACAGTTTTGTGAATCTGAATTTTGCAACACTCTTTGGTGCAACTGGAAATAACAGTGACAGAATAAATACTGAAAAGGTTAATAATTTTTTTAAATGTAAGAAAATGCAAATAATTATTTTTAAACTACAAACTCTCCCACCAGTATTAGTTATCTAGCTGTCAGAAATATTGCATAAAACTTTTATGCTTAATAGTAGAAATGCAAAAATCAGGTTCTGTTTTCAGTTGTTGTCTTTGTAGGACTGAAGCCTGGGAAATAGTTGCCGATTTTTTTTTTTTTTTTTCTCTTTTTTTACCATCCTTTAGGCAGAGTGGTAGAGATGTCAGAAAAATTGGCTCTACTTAGAAATTATTTTTAATGGTCCTGATATTCAAAGACATCTTCCTGGCAAGGCACAAATGTTCTTATACATGGATAAGTCTTGGAAGGAAATAATGACAACAGTTAATCATCTACCAAATGCTCTCCATGCTGCTATTCGGCCTGGTATAAAATAATAGCATGACATACCAGTAGATGCCTTAGATATTGTAGGCTGTGTTTATCTTTACTCAGAACCTACAAGCTTTCAGGCTGAGCTAATCAGAGATGAAAAACCCATAGAGCATTTTCTTTGTGACAGTTCTTTTTGCAGCTGAGAACAGGGATTGTATCCTGTTCGTGTTTACTTGCGTTTCGTTACCACTTGTTTTCAATATTCTTTGTCATTACTTTGTTTTTAAAATTTGACTTGCTATACTTCACCCATCTCATGATACAGTTCCTTTTCCTAATGGTATTTTGATTTTTTCCCTCTTCTTTCTGATTGCTACTGCATGACCGCATGTATATTCAGGTCTCCTCTCTTTCTTGCCTTATACTCATTCCTATCGCTTTTTCTTTCTGCACTGTGTATTTTTGACCTTCTTCCTGTGCTTCCACTGCTCCTTCAGGTTATAGTGAGTTGATGTATGATGTCAGGAATGTGAAATTGAGTTTCCCTTGCATTTTCCTTGATTTCCTCTCAGTGTCTTCTGGACTACTTGAGGGTTCCCAAATTGGCTTTTGTAGCAGTTGGTGGAAGATCATATGGAATGCGAGAGAGTCACCTCAAGGCTAGTGAAAAATTACACCAAAGAGTGGATGTGGCCTGTTGCTTGACAGCAGTAGATGGAAAATGTAGTGCATCACACCTCTTGCTGTGATTCAGTGTGACACAGTATTTGCAGTTTGTAATTCACCACACAACTTTTAGAATTTACTCCAAATGTGGTATTTTAAAATAGTGTGAGAATATTCTATCTTACTGTACTTTTTATCCGAAGTTTATTATTGTCATTAACCAATTTTACCATTTTTAACCAAATTATGAACTCCTGGAAATTTTGGCTGAAACTCCTAATCCCCAAGCAGTCCAGATTCAATTGCAAGACTGGTATTTGCCCTATAAACTGTAGGAAAACAGGAGAAAGTTTTCATAAATGATAATTTAGAAATGGTGTCACCTGAAGTTAAAAAAAAAAAAATTAAAAAGTAAATGGTTTCCTTTTTAGTATGTTAATTTGTTAACCACTGATAAAATAAAAAATGTCTTCCTATATTGTATCACAAAGGAAAGTTACAGACAAACTATTAGAAATGCATAAAATACAAACTTCCAGATCATCACTGGAGCATTCTGTCTTTAAGCCGGTATGACCCTCTTGGAATAACATTTTTTATTAGTGAAGTCCATTATATTTGGCTTTGTTGTTAATACTCTTTATTTTTAGTGAATAAACAAGGCACAATATCCACAAGGTATTAAGTAGTCAGAAATATGTCTCTTTATAACTAACTTGGAAATTAATTTTAAATTAGCTTAGGCAAAGGACTAGGGCCTGAGGAAATGTAGAAGACTGGCTCATTGAAGTGGAAGAAGTGATGCACACTTCTCCTGTGTACCTGACAAACTGTGCTGTTGCTGATTATCAGACCAGAACAAGAAGGAAATGGTTTGCTCATGGAAACCCATCTCAGGTAAGACCTGACATTTTTTTCTATGCAACCTTTTCTTTTAAATTGTGAACTTAGTCTTTGATCTTTCAAGAACTTACACAAATGTTTTAAGCATACCAGCAATTGAACTTAAAGATGTGCATTGCTTGCAACATAATAACCTTATGTTTTTGTATGGCACCCTCCATACATGGCATTATAATGCTTGCTCTGTTTATATACCTGGGATCAGGCTCTTGCACTAGAAACAAATAGCTCAAAAAAAAAAAAAAAAAAAGGTAGGGGCAGGATTCCTTGAGCAGGAAAATGTGTCTATGTGAGAGGATCTGCACAGTAGAGTCAGGGAGTGTAGCTTCATGGATGTTGTTTTCAGCAGGTGGTTTGTAGCAGTTTAATGCAGGACTGGACTGAGCCATACAAATAGCCCGGTATCAAACCTTTCTTAGATGTATCAGTAATTCTTTTTGTACTTCTTTCATACCGATTATACTGACTGTCTCACATTGCTTGTGGTGTCGTGATTTTACTCAGTGTTCGGAAGACGAACGTGGTCATTTACAGGATTTGATAGAATTTGAAAAAATATTTTTGATGTATTGATGTTCATAAGCTTTTTCTAGCTTCTAAAATGTTTAATGTGTTATTGTGTTGTGCTTCAGCTCTGGATTAATTTTTAAAAAGAAAGTAGTCATATGTCCATTTAAGTGGATTAGAATATAGATCTGGTTTGTTGTAAGCCCACTGACATTCACATGCCTGAATGTCTCCGGGTTTACTCTGCTATGGAAATTCTTAGTTGCACCATTATGTGAAAGCTTTTGAGCTGGTTTGATTCCAGGTGATGGCTAGAGTTGATACGGATTTTGGAAACGCAAGGCTACAGCAAGACTTCAAATATTTTACTTCCTTTTTCAGGAAAATCAGAACTAGCTAATCTTTTGTGCTGAATATGATGGAAATGCTTTAAAAATAAACTTTTTCTCTAGTTGTGTTTACTCCACTGAAACCCACAGATTTTTTTTCTCCCCTAACTGGTCTTCAAAGAAGAGCTAAATGGAATGGGTCTTGACCAAGCCTGAGATTGTGGTTAATGCCACTAATGGCCAGCATTCCTCAAAACCAGGAGTGCAAGCTTCATTTAGGCCACAGCTATGGAGATGTAATTACGTATAAGCCGTTTTAGGGAAGGGCTAGTAAAATTAAGTGTGTAAGCATCAGAAAAAATGCTCAGATGTTCCAGGTTAATTGTTCTTCTATAGCACTGCGTACTATTTGCTTCCTAATAAGGAAGGTATTACAGAACTATCCTCTGCATAGTAATAGCTATTTGGTTTTCTCCTATTTCTTATAGTGATTATATACTTTATAGGGACTATATTTAAATGTGTAGTTTTTACTTTTCTGTACTTAGAACCAATCCAAATATATAAAAATTGCAAGCAGCTTTATTCTACTATTCTCTGTAAGTTTTACTGATACCATTATAAATGTGTCAGTTTTGGTTTTTAGTCATGAACTAAGCAAATGTTTCTTGCTGACTGTATCTGTTGAAACTTGGATAACCTTGAGAGCTGTATTATACACTCTGTAAGAAAATGACCCTATAATGTGTTTCTTCATTTCCAGAGATGTACCAGCTGGACTCGTTCTTAGTAATCTTCCTAAATTACACAGAGACCATATAACAGCACTGGTAACTATTGATAAGCATGCCAGAGGCATTGTTACTGGGCTTTTGACAGAAAAGGTATAGTGTTTCTCCTTGTACAAACCTGCCCAGGGTAACAGGGTGTTTCATTTCTGTAGGTGAACTCTGCTGACAGTTTTGATTGGTAAAAGTAGCCACATTACTACTGGGACTTGGGTCTGGATGACCCTGCCATTAGAATGGGTTTATCCCAGTATACGTATGGTTATGATTACCTAGGGGCATGTCCAAGTTTGGTTATAACCCCAGATACTGTATGAATTTGGCTATAATTTTTGTTATTGTTCAGTTAATGCCGTGTTGGATTTTTATTGGATGCAGCTGTAGATAGTTTGTATTTATCGTTTGTAACCACTTGTAGGCATTTAGTTTTATAGTTTGTACACATTAGTATGACATTGACTTGCAGCATGAACAAAGTGGGTTAACCTGTGTAGGGTATTCAAAGATTGTGGGCTTGCAACTGATAACTTTTGCTAGTTGTACCTTTAAATAAATAATTTAAAATGTCCTAAGCTTACATAAGGTGTGTAATCCATCCAGTCTTTAATACCTGCATCATTGTCATATAAGATGAGCAATTTATCAATACCTTCAGCTTAAGTTTATGATTTCATTCAGACCAAACTAGTCAAACCCACATTTGTAAAAACTAGCCTCATGTATAGTAAGAAATGTCATGCTTGTACATATGGGCATTTAAACTCAAGCTGAAGATGTTTTTGAATATAGAATTATTCTCAGATATACCTACGCTCTGTACCTGTGTGAATCTCTGTACATGCCATTCCTGTGGCTTGGCATATATAACTGCTGGACCAGCTCAACGCTTTAATTCCCTTTTTACTGAAGAAATTCTCAGTGATGACCAGATCATTGCCATTCTTAACTTCTTGAACAACACAGAAGGGATTAAATAGGGCTTGCAAACTCAACTTGTTAGGCATCCCTTAACTGACAGATTGGGGCCTACTTGAGTGTAGTGGATTTTTTTGTTTTAGTTTTTCACAGAAAATGGCAGTACCTTGTAGACTGCAAATACACACACCTGTCCATAGATTTCACAAGTTTGCCATTCTTTGGGAAAGTTAATCTATTCTTTAATAGTAGAATTCTGTAACATTGGAAATAGTGGAATTCACTCAGTGGAATAACCTGGTTTTGCATATAAGCAGTTTGTTATATTACCTGTGACAGTAAAGTACCTATCTGTAAATCTTTCCTCCCTGCTACCCCACGTAAGGTACCAGTTCTCAAGTGCAATCTCTATGGCTGGCTCTACAGTTTTCAATCTCAGTCTTTAATTGCATGGCAATATGCTATCTTTTGTCTCAAGATATCCATCTTGGCCATGCATGGCTGCTAGATTGTTGGAAGTCTGTAGAAAGCGGACTTTTCTTTTGGGCTGGCTGGAGGAGGAAAGAGATCTGTCGTATCTGCCAGGTTTCTTCTGCAGATATGAAGAAACTGAATGATTCTTTTCCTGAAACTGAATTATTTCCTACCGTAAAGCAGTTAAAAAATCTAACACTAAGTTCCTAAATAAGCTCTAAAAGTTCTTCTTCTCAGATAATGGGATGTTTCTTCAGTAGCTTGGCTCAATTTGGGATATAGTGCTGCTTTGAATTTAATTGCATTGATATTGAAGTTATTTCTGTGATTGCGCAGCAGCTGATTACCTTCCAGAATGCTAAAGTTACAAAGGTGGAGTCTTTTTCTATTTCATATTAAAACAAATAGGTATTTATGTACATCATAAATGTATTTCATACTTTGAAGACCATCAGGATTGCTGATACCACTGTAAACTGTTTTGGTTTTTTTATTTTAGCCAAAGAGTGAATGTCACATGGGGAGCATCAGGGAAATGTTCTCATCCATAACCAAGCCACAGCCCTGAGGGCCTGAATCTCCAGTCTCTGTACTCATTCAGTCCTTATCTTTTAATGTCTGTATATCAATTTAAGCATTAATTGTTAGTAATTAAGGATCTTATTCATTGAACTTTGTAGATCTTATCTTTTATCCCTTCTTACAGGCCTGAAGAAACCTATAGGATTATGCACAGAACCAGGAGTATCTGAGCCTAGTTTCATTGTTAGTTTCATTGCAATCTGTTCAAGAAACAAGTATTTGGTTGTTTCAGCAGCATTTAGTCCTTGAACATTCATTCCCTCGAGGAATAGGAGAGTCATCTTTTTCCCTATTTTGACATATCACTTGGAAGTAGGAGTCATGCTATTACTAATGCACATACTGCAGTCAAGAATGCCTGGACTGCAAAAAAAGATAGAGACAGTAGGTGCTGTTTCCAGAATTGCACCTGTTATGGCATCTTTCTTGGTGCTGAATTGAAATCAACCAGGTTTTATGGCAAGGGGAGTAACTTTCTGTCATCAGTTTTAGTTAATGGTGGAAATTAAGTGTTTATTTGAAATTCTTGGGGGTTTTGTTTTTTTTTTTTTTTAGTTAAGCACCAAAAAATGTTTATATTTATTAAAGCACAGCATTGTTCAAAGATTATTCCCATACCAGATCTGAACATATTACTTAGTTCAGGCACCTAATACATATGTTTTTTTCAGTAAAAGTGAGCTTGTGCAAGAGACCTCTGCATTCATTTAATGTTAGAACTAAGACCAATGTACCTAATATTTCCTTAATTTAGTCCATGTTGCTTTGCTTGTAGATTATGCAGTCTTACAATTTCCTACTTTTAAAGCCATATTCCAGAGAGTCTGACAAATTATTCCCTAATCTTACTTGTACCCCTAAACATCCCTGTGATATTAAGCTACAGCCTGTCTACATATCACCAAATTGTGCAGTGCAAATTGTCATGGGGAGTGTTTGTGTATACATCATGTTTACATGAACACACAGTGTACTTGTGCAGGTGATGATGCCCCAGTGTATGTGACTTTGGCCACCAGTGCCTGTGAAGTATCTTTGTGGCTGCCAGACAGCTTGCATCTGATTAAGGATGCCATTACCCAGCAGTTCCCTCACTACAAGCTCTTCATTTACTCTGGCTAAGCCAAGGGTCAGGCTTAGTGGATGCAGCTTCACATTTCAAAGATTACCAGATACTTTGCTGTAATCTAGCTTCACCCTACATGTTCCATGCCAGAGTATTAGGGTGCCACCCTACAGGAAAAAGAAAGGAGAAAGGATTGCTTGACATTGTTGCTTGGTATTAATGAATTACAAGAAGTTTGGAAACTAGTCCCTACTTCTCCACGTATGATTGTATACATTTACTATTGCTGTCAATGAATTTACAAATACGCCTAGATATATTTTAAACTATTTTCTTGAAAGTTGAATCTATTTATTAAAATAAACTGGTTTAATTCTTCAGAGAATTCATTTTTCTGTGGACACAAAATGTACTAAATATCATTTAGATACATAAACCCAGAAGTCTAATTTTTTTTCCTATGTTTACTTTTAATTGCACTTTTACTAGTCTGTCTTCTACAGCTGCACTTTGAAACATTTAATTCTACTTTTGACAATTCAGACACCCAGGTTTTTTAGCTATGATAACCTGAAATGCACACTTAACTTCTTATCCTGACTTGCAGATTTTTTGCAGAAAATATTAAATATATGTTCTTTTTCGACCCTAGTATTTATACATGAGAGAATATATAATGGTTAAAAGTGCCAACAGAATTAATAACTGCAAAATCTCTATTATTTGAAAGTACATATGTCTCGTGTGAGATTTTGTTCCCTTTAGGGTAAATTCTGTGAAAAGCACAAAGTCTATATCTACAAAATCTTTCAAATGTAAACAGAATTATACATGTCTTCCTTCCTGCCCTCCCCCCCCCCCCCCGGTAATATTGTATTCTGAAGAATTTGACTCTAGCAAACCTCTTGCAAGGAAGATGACCCAAATGTACAAACTCTGCAGTGAACCGCTCTCTCAGCAAGATCACTATGACTTTGGAATGACAGCAGCTAAGTCTGTGTTAAAAATGACCAAGTAAGTTTCTCTATACACTGCAGGTTATGATAACCTTATGAAAATCTCTGAAAATGTTTCAATTCAGCCACTGGTTATTTTTTTAAAAGCTACAGTTGTCAGCAATCCAAAAGAAGAGGACATTTAGATGCCAAGGGAAAGATGGTATTTACCTTAATGGATCTCTCAGAACTCTGTTAGGTAGCATCAATTTGTTTTGGTGACATGGTTAGCTAACTTTGTTTCCATGTTCAGTATTATTAGGAAATAAATAATAGATAAACACCAGCCAGTCAAAAATGGGAATTTGGAAAAAAATAAGTGTTTTTCTAGCTGTTTACAGCATTATTATGTGAGTATGTGAATAGAATCAGATCAAATCAATCCAAATAAATAATAGTTTTGACATTTAATCCATTCACTGGGTATTTAAGTAATCCATTAAATATTTCTAAATAATAGTGTATGTAAGTCTGAACAATTAAGTAAAATTAAGTAATCTTTATTCATTATTTTTTGTTCTATTTCTCTAGATCACTAAAGAGAGAAAACTCAGATCTGAATGAAGACATGATTTTAGTAAGAGCTTTAAGTGATTAACTTAAAGTTTCTTGCAGATGATGTGCTATTGTTCAGGCTTTTTTTTTTAGTGTAATACTTTGGTTTTTATTGCATAATCATGCTATAAATGTTACGATAGTAAAACACTACTACACCTGTTACTCTAAGTTTAGTTTAACATGCATCATAGTGTAGCTTAACTTGTTTGATAGGAAGAGAGTTACATTTTTGTCTCACACTACCCTGTCTGGCACTGTGTTCTGTTCATGGTAACTTTGAGAAAAATCCATCCAGTCCTTTTGGTCTTTACTTTTTCAAGTTTGGATTTTAATATCTTTTTTATTATTTTTGCAACTTCAAATAAAAAAAAATACTTTTGTCAAAAATAAGTACTTTTAGGAAAGTTGGATACTTTACCAGCATTTTTTCAGCACCAGGTTTATTACTTTGGATAAGAATTTTGAAATTCAGCATAGATATAATTCTGTGTCAGGGAACTATAATTTTGCTGCCTATTAAAAAAAAAAAAAGGCTCAAAGTGCTCACATTACAATTTTCTAAAAATTGCTTATGCATACGAGGGAGGTCCCACCCCTTTTTGTTTTGAACACAATACCTTTTTATTTAGAAGAAAGTGCAGTAGGAGGCAAGATGACTTTTTATCTCTGCTATTGATTGGATGTTAATAATTAATTGCTGTTCACTGCTCTTATTGTTAATGTTTGTGACATCCCTGTGTTATTAAGGGAAGAAATACCTGTCCTTCTCCCTCTCTCAGCCTCATTTAGGAACTGATTGAGGGCTTAGGTCTTTCCTAAATGGTAGGAAGGAGCTTTCATTCTGATGTATATCTGCTTTGAGTCTTAGTATCAGAATAAATTTGCTGCATCTGTCTGTGGGCTTGACAGTGTTGTCCACAAAGTTGAACTCCTATGTAAGCAATTTGGAGCTTCATAGTCATGCATGTGTTGGCTGCCTCACAAGACTAAGCATTTTACTGCTGTCTGCAGCTCATTAGCATGTTGTCTAAAGTGACAGAAATTTCACAACTGCACCTGATTTTTTTTCATGTTATTATAAAAACACACACAAAACCCCCCTCTTGCAGTGCAAAAATATGTAAAAGAGATTGAGAGGACTAATTTAAACTCTGAAAAGATAACAAATTACTGAATTAGTTTTGTTACTTAATTTTGACCACATTTGCTTGTACACTTCATCAGCTTTCATGGAATCATGATTATGCACTACTTCACAAAAACCTTCACTGACTTAGTCTGTTTTGAAGGTCTGCAGTGTTCATAAAAGCATCAGGTTTATTTTGTAAACAAAACAGTTGCTTGGAAGGATTATACCTTGGAAGGTATACTATATATACAGTAAACTATACTATAGTTTAGTATACTACCTATACTAAACTAATTCAGTTTAGTACCTGAAAGGCATGTAACAGGTATAAAAAACACTGATGCAGAAACATGATTAAACCTCTTGTCTGTGCCTGAGGAGATTCAGATTCTGTTGCTAGCTTGCCAATTTCCTTCCTAAAACTAGCGGC
Organism: Aptenodytes patagonicus; assembly: GCF_965638725.1. Lineage (NCBI taxonomy): Eukaryota > Metazoa > Chordata > Aves > Sphenisciformes > Spheniscidae > Aptenodytes > Aptenodytes patagonicus. The sequence continues at coordinate 58,311,807 of NC_134982.1, forward strand.
CAAATCATATTTAACAGAAATATCACTAATTTCTCATTTTCTGAGGACCTAACTTTATATATTGTGAGCTTAGTTCAGACAGATCAAAAATTTCAAAAAACTGTCACATGGAGAGGTATTAGTTATGTCTCCTTAGGTCAGATCTGATTTCAGATTTTGCACTCACCAGGCCTCCCTCCACAGTGAGTGCACTCAGGGTTGGAAATGGCTGTCTTAAATAGTTTCCATGTACTCTTTTAGTGCCAGAAGACATTAGTCAAAGGTGCTTGAAACTTTAGTTCTTGCACCTCCCTAAATGTTCCTGCAAAGGAAATTGTGATACAGGAATGATTGCATTACCTGGTGGTGGTTTCTTGGTGTCATTTCATGTCAGTAGAGGCAAAATCTTCTCAGTATGTTGGGGATGAGGACCCAAAAGAAGCTTCCACTTCTTTGAGACCTGCAATGGAAAAGCTGTTTCCTTTGCCTGCTGTGTTTATGTTTCCATTTCAGAGAAACCCTTCCCTGTTTGTTTTACCATTTGAGGGTAGACTATAACTCTAATTATAATTACTCACCTTCAGTCGCAAGAAGGAAGGTTATAGCACAAGTAAAGGCATTTGTTAATTTAAAACTGTCCATTTGTGTAGGTTTTAAAACATCACTCCAGGCAGGCTCTTGGCCCTGTGTAATCTCCTCCAAGGCATCAGGGAAACCAAGCATACCTTGGCTGAGCAAATCTGTATGCCAACTTGTGAAATTTTACTGAAAATATTCAGGGGAACTCAAGTGCTTTATTTTTTGTTTTTGATTTCATTAGCCCTGGGCTTTGGTGATTTACTTAACATACTTGCCTTGTAGTTAATAGAAAGTAGTTCATCTCATTCATGACAGCTGGACCTTTTTCAAATGGTACTCTGCAGGAAAATACTGTACAAAATACTTTTTAACCAATATTTATTCCTCATTGGGGCACTCAGAATTACATACCATTATCTGCCTGACTTTTGTTTTCTGCTTCTCATGGTCAGTGGGTGGAAATTAAACTGAATACTACTGGGATGATTTTGATATATTTGTGAGACAACTGTTTGAGGAAAACCCTGAGGCCAAAGTAAAGAAACCTGGTGACAGTGTAGCGGAAATCTGGGAGGCCAAAGTAATAATTTTGAATGCAGAAATAACAAGAATAATATAATTTTCTTACTAAAATACCATGTCTCGGGTACCTATAGTCATTAGAGTTCCTATGTTAGTTTTTTAAGCCTCACAGCCTGGTTCTTTATTGCCTGTGTGCTGTATATTCACTTTCACCTATACAGCTATCAATTTATAAAGGCATAGTTTATGTCAACATTTGTAACTTCACATTTCAGGTGTCAAGTGATTAATCAAAATGCAGAGAAGTAGCATATCAGGATACTGCTGTGCTCATCATGGTTTTTTTTCTTTCTGAGAACATACACCTGCTGTGCAATTACTTTATAATTATCCTTAATTCATTCTATACTTGTATGCCCTTGTATTGCTAGACAGCTGCCATAATGTGACAATGGTGATTCCACCCATCAGTAAAATATATGATATTTTTCTGGATCCTTATGCCCCTCTGGGATGTATCTCTTCCCTAGGACATACTGCTTCCTTTTGTTTCAAAACCCTGTTCAGATTATCTCATAGCTGTAGGAAGATGTCCTGATGTGTGTTGGTATTTTTGAGCACTGAAACAGCTGCTACCCAAGTCCTAAGAGTACAGAAGTGTTCATCTTCTGTTCCACATTTGTTCTCGGGTATCCCAACCTAAACTTCACCTCACCTATCTTATTGGCAGAGCCCAACAGTACTAGTCTCAGCAATGATGGTAATAGGGAAATAGGTGAAAAAGCAGGTCATGGTGGCGCTGCAAATTTCAGGGGACACCTTTAAGAGCTACCAGTGAATCCTGCACAGAAATCTCTATTCTGCTGAAGGGAAGTGACTTGATATTCAGGGCAGCCAGGTGCCAGCTGTGCATTCCTTATGCTGTCTGAGACTTCCCAGGAATACATGCATAGCAGTGAGCCTTCTTCACTCCCTGTAGTCCAGCAGGCTGGTTTGTAGTAGCCAGATTTCTTCCTGGCACAGTGAGTTCCATCTGATGTTCATTCCAGGGCTGTTCATCTGTTAAGTGATATATGAATACATCTGTGTTTGGTGGAAACTGGCTGTGAGACTAAAGAAGTATAGCAAAGAGTATTTATTTAACAGTGGAGTCCTTCAAAATTATCAGGCATTGATCCTTAATACATTAATTAGCGATCTTAAAAGTTGAAGGGAAGATAGTTGTCCAGATTTCTAGATAGTAAAATTAGGGAGGACAGAATAAGAAAAGTATGTCAGAGAGTTGTAATCAGGAGTTCACAACTGTTTACAACTCCTAGGAAAGTGTAACATTATGTCAGAGGAAATTCAATGTTGGCACATGCAGAGCAGTGCTCTCATGGACAATGATTTTCTCTGTTCATGCGTCTTACTCTGTTAGTTGGATTAACTAGTTCAAGATACAGGCCTGGGCATCATGTGGCCAAACATGATTTTAGGATACATCAAGAAGAAAAAAATGGTAAAGTAGAAAGAGCAACCAAACTCAATTTAGTTTTAAGAAGAAAATACACCTGGAGCAAGTTATTCTATAGATCTTTCTCAGCTTTATTTCCTCTAGAATATGCGGTTTTGGTAAAAAAAGATTGCTGAGTTTGTATTCATTGTTCCTGAGCAACAGGCATGGCAGGTGCAATGTGAGTTATCCTGGGTACATTGGTTCATGCTGCTATGCCTTTCTGGAAGTGGAGAGGAGTAGCGTAACAGCCTGTTGCAAGGTGAACTGGAAAGCACAAGCAAAGGTTGGCATCTGTTTCACTTCTTCCGTTCCTTTGAATTATTTCATTGAACTGTGTGCATGATTGCATAATGAAGCATAAAATGCATGCATGTAACTATACATAGCTGGAAATATGCTATAGTTGTTACTAGTAATTTTGCGTTTCTTTCTGATGTCTGTAGTTGCAAAGGGACTGCTAAAACAAATTTAAGATAGACAGGCTATGTGCAAATTTATCTAAATTTCTCTGCTCAGACTTCATCAAGAACACAAGAGATTATTGAATCCAAATTAGAGAAGAAAAAAAAATATTGAGGTAATTATTTTCCTAATTATTTCTTTATTTGAATGGTAACATTTTGAAATATTTTCTGCTGCAGATTTTCAGATACTGGAGTTAGGTCCAGTGGAAGGCCACCAAGGTGGTCAGGGGGCTGAAACACTTGACATATTAACAAAGGTTGCAAGAACAGTGTTTGTTTAGCCTGGAAATGAGAAAACTCAGGGGATATAAAGATTTATCATTTTTTCTTTTTTACCATGTGGGTGAGCAAATACTGGGATAGAGGTGGTCTATCCTATCCTTGGACATGCTCACCACTCTACCGGACAAGTAGAGACAAGTGCTCTACTGGATAAGAAACCTAATTTGATTAGTCCTGCTTTGAGCAGAAGGTTGGAATGAAAGATCTCTGGGGGGCCCTTCTGGCCTAAATTACTTTATGATTCTATGGTTCACTGATTCTAATGACATATTATGGAGCATGGTGACTGAAAATTAGCTTCACGGTCAAGTTACTATTAAATTGCAACATAGCAAATGAAACTTCAGCTCTATGATTTAAAAGATGTAGTTCTTTTAGTTTTACAGCTGAGCACAAAACTGAGATCTCATACTTCACATTTATTTAAACACAGAGCTTGCCGTATGAAAAAGTTTTATAAATTATTACTAGTATGGTTTATAATGCATTGTTCAATTACACCTGTATAGTCTAACATTAAAAACTTATTTTAGGAATATACTTGTAGTATATTGCCTATCAGCCAACCTACTAACAGTGATAGAAATAAACACTATCCGTATTTAATTCACATCTAGGCTTAGCCCCTGCCAGTACAACTAAACAACTACAGACTCTTCTGCTGAGCTGTAAATTGGCTTTTAATATAAATATTTTTGCTTGCAATGCAAACATTCCTTTCTTCACAAAGTATATTCACTACATAATCCAAACAGCAAATACCTACCCATAAAAAATATCTATTGTTTATTTTAAACCAACATAAGTGACATTTGGGGGAACACAAGGAACACAGCTAGAAAGAAATAGAAGCATACAGCAGTTTACTTCCTTTATGGAACTAATCAAAATCTTTCATTGTTCAGCTCTGCTTCCCAAAATTTGGCAAATCCTCTTGCACCGTACATTCTTCCTCCCCTGCCAACTCTGATGGCAAAATATTGACCCATAGCAGTGGAGAAACACTATGTATTTATTTGAATGATTTGAATTTTTTCTTCCAGAAATTAACCATTGTGGACTTTTCTGAAAGCTGAAACTCTTTTTGAAGTGTGGTTTGTTTGGCATTGCTAGATTATAGAAAACAGTTAAGATGTCTAGGATAGTGAGATGTCTTGCCATGATTTACTAAGACTTTAAACTAGAGAATGTAACGAATACTGAGAAAATTTGTGTTCATCTTGAGGTTATCTATGATTGAGTGATGGATATAAATTACTTGCCTGATTTAAGTACTTACCAGCTCTTTCAGCTTCTAGATGAAATGCCATGAAAACCTGATTTTTTTCTCCTATCTGTCCTTAATGTACTCTTTTTCAGATGCACCCTGCTTTTATGCCTGTTTTTTCTGAGTTTTTTCTACTGACCTGGCAGGTTTCGTTCTTGAGTTTCATAGCATGAGAGTGTGAATAAAACTGTTACCTAGATGTCCGCATCATGACAAGATCTGCAGGCTAGTATTCCTTTGATCTAAAACTACACCCTGTTGCATAGTGGAAACTTCAGAGGTCCTATGAAGTTAAACAACAATAATAAAGCTTGTGTTCTTTGTTGTAAACAAACAGTTTCTCGATGAAAAATTTAAACTGTTACTCCAAATCTGTAATTTTAAGTTCATAAATGGAAACTATAAGCAATTATATGTCTCTCTATTAATTCATTCCTTTTTTGTTTTTTTCCTAGGTGCACCAGGAAACAAAAGAGTTGTTATTTCTGTGGATGTTTTAAACATGCATAAATTGGGTCACTATGCCTCTCACACTCCTCCTGAGCTGCTTCAACAGATTTTGGAGGCATCTATGACAGGGATAAACTTTTTCAGAAGCTTCTAAATTATTTATGTAGTGAATCTGGTAAGGTTATTTGTATTCCACACTTCTATACAGTTATAGGGTTATTACTTTTTACTGTTTCTAAACATAACACGAGTTTTGTTTTTACTATTCTTTGCATTTATCCTCAAATTCAGAGATTTTCTTCCTTGTCTGAGTGTTTGTAAGGATATGATCTCAGGTACTCTGTCACTTTCACTTTTCATAATGGCATTTGTATTGTGTATCACTTCTGTTTGAGGAAGACACATTTCTTTCTGATACCAGTTATCTCTGTTCCTTGAAGCATTCTCATTGGAACAGTGTGAAGTATGTATTTTAACCTTCTGACCTCTACCAGCCCAGGAACTGAGGCAGCAGGGTTGCTTTTCAGCAGTGCTTAATGGTATACATAGAGTCAGTTTCTGAATTTAGCCCTTCTCTTCAAATGGCGATTCTAATATTATTATCCAGCAATTATTTGTTTTTCTTAGCTTCTTATTTAGTGTCTGTTCTTCTGCCTGCACCACAAACCAATTTCATGAATTGAAGTTCCAGTCCTTTTTTTGTCATTGTCGCGGATGGAGTGAGACTGCACTTCCCTTGTAAGAGAGAAGCAACAGTACACTTTATTGATAGAAAACAATGAGTTAACGAAGTTCATAGTAAATGTGACAGTGATTTAACAAGATTCAATGGCAAGGTACACTTCATTATTTACTGCATAGAGGACAGGGTCAGATAAAACTCTAAGGGAGACCCTCCCATTGAGTCATGAGGTTCAGAAAGGACCCCCTTGCGTTCTAAACTCCCTCTCAGAGAGGAGTCTAGGTGCAGCTGGATCCAGACCTAGTCCCAGGCTTGGTCAATGGTTTATGTCCAATTAATCCTTTATATCACTTAGCTAAGATTTCAAAGTTTAGCATGCTATTAGTCACCGAGTATTTGTTGCAGCAAGGAATCTCTCAGCCTCAAGGAGTAACCTTGAGAGGCGTCCCTACTCAAGGGGAGATCCTGGCATGCAGGCTGCTGCCTTGCAGGAGAGCTCAAAGGGCTCTTGGGCTGCTCACTATTTATGGGAGTAAGATGATTGACTTATAGTCATGTTTGCATACCAATAGCTGTGGTTAGGTCAGCGTATTTCTCACAATAGCCCTTGGTTATTGTGTTGTTATCTGGCTCCCGAATCCACTTTGAATAGACATAGCTATCACTATAAGCATCCATTAACAACCACCCCTGGTAGTTATGGCTTGAGCAGGGTTACAGGAGATAAAGGTCAGGTTGGGCAGGAAAGCACACTGTCAGAGTCATCTGTTGTATACTGAAGATGGCAGGAATGATTGCTGAGGGGCAAAGCCACTAAAGAACTTACAGTTGTGTGATTACAGGGAAGAAGGCGGCAGAGGGTGGTATGTTTTAAAACTGCCTCTTTCCTGCAATTGACTGAAGAAGTCTCCAGTGGGTGCTCTATAACGTACGACGCAGATCTGTCTGGGGTGGATCTGACCCATCCAGAATCTCTCTGAAGCATGGGAAATTCTCCCCTGAGAGGCAGGTCCATGGCCTCTCCGTGGTGGTTTTGTAGCACAAATGGGCTGTAGTGTAAATTATGATATAAACAGAGGTGTGTAAACTACAACTGTTTCAATCTTCAGTGATTTTCACATAGCAGCAATTTAGCTGCCAGGAATGTTCTCCTTGTGCTGGCTTCCCTGTTTCATTGCTCTTTCAAGCCTAGAGGGGAACTTTGTATTCATAATAATAATGGTGTGTCAAAACCATCTGTTCAATAATCTGTACAGATACAAGAGAGGAGAGGTAAAATTTCATAGACAACCCATCTCATTTTTGACACTTTCATTATAAATCTCTTAAATCTATAATTCTGGTAGTATACTATATGTTATAGTATGTATCTTCTCTGTGGATACTCAGATTTTATGCCATACATAGCACTAAAATGAGTATGTTGGATCTATAATATGCCTGTGAAAGTTGATAAAATAATACTCTTAACAATATCAAGGACAGAAAGATGGAGCTGTGCAGAGTGTGAGTGATCTGCTGCTTCTTTCATAAAGCACTGGTAGTAAGGCTGAAACTAAAGTATAGGAGCCCTCTTTTTCAGAACTTTCCTCTAGCAAGAGAGCTTCATTTCATCATGATGTGGAGGAAAGCTTGAAATTAATTTTTAAGATAAGATAACCTTGTCATTTCCAACCTGAGGGATGAAATGGAAAATTAACAAGGGGATTTGCCTCTCTTTTCTGTCCCATTCTTCATGCAAATAAGTGGACAACTGCCTTTCTGCTTGTGCAGCCATTTATTGTGGGCATTAATTCAGTAAGTTATGATTTTAGCACATTGTAAAACCATTGAGAGCAAACAGTAGACTGTTCTGAAAAAATAGGAGAGTCTTTATGTGATTTTAACTGTCTTTGGATTAAAAACATACAAGTACACTCAACCACACTGATTTTTTATTAATTTGCCTGTGTGCATAGGTCCCACTGGCCTTCACTTGAATCATTCTTAGGATGGTGGTAGCAGTTTGCATTGCCCATATTCTCACCATGCTCATAATAAAAAAATTTCTTCCTTATATCCAATCTAATCTACCCTCTTTCAGTTTAGAACCATTGTCCCTTGTCCTGTCACTACAGGTCCTGGTAAAAACCTCTTTCTTTGACTTTCTTATAAACCCCTTTTAAGTACTGAAAGGCCACAATAAGGTCTCTCCGGCGCCTTCTCTTCTCCAGGCTGAAGAACCCCCAACTCTCAGCCTTTCTTTATAGGAGAGGTGTTCCATCTCCCTGATCATTTTTGTGGCTCTCCTCTGGACCCGCTCGAACACGTCCATGTCTTTCTTGTACTGGGAACCTCAGAGCTGTATGCAAAACTCCAGGTGGGGTCTCACAAGAGCAGAGTAGAAGGGGAGAATCACTTCCCTTGACCTGCTTGCCATGCTTCTTTTTATGCAGCCCAGGATATGACTGGCCTTCTGGGCTGCGAGCGCACATTGCTGGCTCATGTCCAGCTTTTCATCCACATTTAACAGTCCATCCATTAAACCCATATCTCGCCAATTTAGCAGCAAGAATGTTGTGGGGGACCTTCTCAAAGGTCTTTCAGAAGTCCAGGTAGATGACATCCATAGCTCTTCCCTTGTCCACTGATGCAGTTACTCCATCATAGAAGGCCACTAGATTAGTCAGGCATAATTTGCCCTTGGAGAAGCCATGTTGGCTGTCTTCCATATGTCTTGACATAATACTGTAACTCCATGTTTTATTACAATACTTTGCTGTGCTGTGCCTTCTAATGTCTTCAGAGCATAACCTGAACCAATTTTTTCAGGTCAGTAGCAACTTATATTTTACCATAAGGGGGAGAAAATCATCTTGAAAGTACTATGTCACATTGCAATATAATTAAATTGTCTCTGTTTCCCTTCATCCTTCACACTTATTTTTGTTTCAACCCTTCTTTCCACATTTCTTCTTTTCTTCCTAATTTTTTGCATCTTTCAGCCAAGGAGATTCTGTGCTAGGAAACAGAGTGTGAGAGAGTTTTGGACTTAAGGAAGGAGGCTAAGGAATTGACCTGTATCTCTCCATTGGGTCAGTGCAGACCTCATCATGTATTTGCCTTGTCCTGGGGCTGGTCTTACATCTACCTGCTTTGCCTAGATTATCTGGAAATAGACAACTTTTCAGCTCAGAGGAGATGGAGCACAAGGAACTCAAGTGCCCTTTCCCAAGGCCCTTTCCCTTTTGACACAGACATTAATTTGTTCCCGGCAACCCAGTTTCTTTCATATGTAGATGTCTGGCTATGAATTAGAAGACTGAGTGCAGGCACCTTCCAGTTAAATTCATGAACTCAACTAATGTAATTCTTAAATTAATGCTTAAATTTATTTACTATAGTTTTGTGGTTAATGTGTGTGTCTTCTGTTATGTTAAACTTTTCAGCTGAGATTCCTTTAAATGATAACAGAATGGGACTGCAGGTATTTGATGATCAAAGTAAAAGTAAATTTCCTGCATATTGCATTCTGAGTGTGTTTATTCTTCTGCTTCTGCTTTGCACATAGGCTATCCTGAAGGGCTTCTTGGCAGAATTTGCTCAAGCAGTAAAGCAGACTGCAACAAACATTGTGGATGCTGCTGTGGAAACTTATCAAAGCGTGAGTATTGGTCTTCTCCCAGCACCAGACAAATCCTGTTATTTTTTTAATTTATGTGATTTGTCAAAGTGTGTCCAAGGTAAGATAAAGCTGTTTTTAACCTGATGTCTTCTAGCACCCTATTAAGTTGGTCAGGAGAGTTAAGGGCACTATGCTATTGACCTTTGCAGTGCTCCACTTTCTCCTGATTGCATCGTCAGAACTTCTTTTTTCTCTTTCCCCCTCTGAGGTAATTGAATTCTCTAGAGCAAAGTAAATGATTTTCAGTTAATCACCCTTGTACTTTTGTCTTTATTTCTCTGCTTGCAGACTAGATGAAAGAAGTTTATGGTTTCCTGCAATATTTTTTTTCCCCAAAAGGTATAAAAAGAAGGCAAATGCAGTGGAAACACTTAACCTGAAAGGATTGTGTATAAAATAGTATAAATACATTTGCTTTGCAGAGATAATAGGGCATCTATATTCACATTCTGTCCCTCTAGCTCATTTGCTTCTTCAGCTGCTCAGGTATCTAATGTGTGTTGCCTGAAAACCAAATTAACCAACCCCTTTTGATTCATCTTTCCCTCATTTACTTTAAAACAGGTATGTGAGTACACACGGTGAATATTTTAAAGAGAACGCATAGGCTTCCAGCTTCCTTTTCTAATTCTGCCTTCTGTTTGCCTTCTCAGTTAATCCTGCCTCTGCAATTTGTTCCCACCAGACTTAAAATATTATTTCCAAAGAAATATGGTCCAGATTGGTAAGAGCTAGAGAAAGGCAATGAATACTGCAAGTGATATGATTAGATTTACGTATAGTACATTAGCTTGCAGGGACAATGGTTATTTAGTTCGTAAAAGAGAAGAGTCAGTGTAAATCAGCTGAGATGCTCATAATTCTGAAAGTCACACTGAAAAATGATCAGTTCTTCATATTTTATTTTTCTCATAGCAAAAGGAAGAGTGGACATAAAGAACAAAATGGGTAATATTTTGTAACTAATAATATTTCATTCAGATTATGATCTACCAGTGGAATTCATAGTGCAGCCAGTCATCAGACACTATTATGACAGACCAGTTTTATTACTTGTCCTGTTTTTGGCTGGGATAGAGTTAATTAAGTAACATGGCCAGGGGAGGTTTAGATTGGATGTAAGGAAAAATTTATTCACTGAAAGAGTGGTTAAACATTGGAACAGGCTGCCCAGGGAAGTGGTTGAGTCCCCATCCCTGGAGGTATTTAAAAGATGAGTAGATGAGGCACTTAGGGACATGGTTTAGTGGGTGGTGGTGTTGGGTTGACGGTTGGACTCGATCTTAGAGGTCTTTTCCAACCTCAATGATTCTATGATTCTATGGATAGTTCTCCAACCTAAACTAATCAAAATAATCCAGTTGTGCTTCATGTCACTAAAAGAGGCATTACTGAAATTAAGCAGGACATTTTTCTTAAAGTAACATACAAATAGGCTTGATACATATCTTATGGGAACTTACTGCTCCTTTGAGTTAACTTGTCTCTGGCCAGGATTAAAGAAAGACAAATTTTCATAGATGTCCACTCTCCATAATCAAATATAAGATTGCAGTTTTTTCCTCCCTGCTTAAGTTTGTGCACAGAATGTATTTTTATAAACATCACAAACATTTTAAATAGCTTTTATTATGAGGTAATGTTGTGGTTTAACCCTAGCCAGCCACTAAGTACCACACAGCCACTAACTCGCTCCCCCCAAGTGGGATGAGGAAGAGAATCAGAGGAGAAAAAGTGAGAAGACTCGTGGGTTGAGATAAAGACAGTTTCATAGGCAAAGCAAAAGCCACGCATGCAAGCAAACCAAACAAGGAATTCATTCACTACTTCCCATCGGCAGGCAGGTGTTCAGCCACCTCCAGGAACGCAGGGCTCCATCACATGTAACAGTTACTTAGGAAGACAAACGCCATCACTCCAAACGTCCCCCCCTTCCTCCTTCTTCCCCCAGCTTATATACTGAGCATGACATCATATGGTGTGGAATATCCCTTTGGTCAGTTGGGGTCAGCTGTCCCAGCTGTGTCCCCTCCCAACTTCTTGTGCACCTCCAGCCTCCTTGCTGGCGGGGCAGTATAAGAAGCTGAAATGGCCTTGACTCTGTAAGCACTGCTCAGCAACAACTAAAACATCAGTGTGTTATCAACATTATTCTCAGCACAAATCCAAAACATAGCCTTGTACTAGCCTCTATGAAGAAAATTAACTCCATCCCAGCCAAAACCAGCACACCTATAAACTCTCCCTCATTTATATCCTTAGGCTGTGGGTAGGCAGGCAGTATTCTCTATACAGCATGTTATTTCAGTTTGTGGTGTTCCCCACACTTGCCCTGCCTCCTTCCTGCTCTCAAGATTGTCTGTGCACCACACTACAAACCAAATCAGGAAACAAACAGTCTTTAAAAAAAAAAAGTGGAAAAATTGTGGATTTTTATGTTGTTTTGTTACTGTTTTTGTGGGAAACTGTTGCTGAATGAGCTTACTGTGCAGCTCAACAAACAGGTACCAAGGAAGATCTGGTGTATGCTGGAATCGTCTTCCCCGCCCATTCTTCTTACGGCGTATGGGGACAGCCTGCTCCTGTGCCTTTAAGACTTCCTTCTTGAAGATTGTCCAGCCTTCCTGGACCCCTTTGCCCTTCAGGACTGTCTCCCAAGGGACTCTCTCAACCAGCGTCCTGAACAGGCCAAAGTCCACCCTCTGGAAGTCCATGGTTGCGGTTTTGCTGCCCCCCCCCCACTTCATCGAGAATCGAGAATTCTGCCATTTCATGGTCGCTAAGCCCAAGACGGCCTCCGACCACCACATCTCCCACCAGTCCTTCTCCGTTAGTAAGCAGCAGGTCGAGCGAGGCACCTCCCCTGGTAGGCTCACTTACCTGCTGTGTCAGGAAGTTGTCTTCCACACACTCCAGGAACCTCCTAGACTACTTCCTCTCTGCCGTGTTGTATTTCCAGCAGACGTCCAGGAAGTTGAAGTCCCCCACGAGAACAAGGACTAGTGATTGAGAGACTTCTGCCAGCCACTTGTAGAACGCTTCATCCACCTCTTCATCCTGGTTGGGAGGTCTATAACAGACTCTATAATGGCCTTCCCCCTCATCCGTACCCATAAACACTTGACCGTACCATCATCACAATCGTTGAGCTCTATACAATCAAAACACTCCCTAACATACAGGGCCACCCCACCGCTTCTCCTTCCTCGCCTGTCCCTTCTGAAGAGTCTATAGCCATCCATTGCAGCACTCCAATCGTGGAAGTCACCCCACCAAGTTTCTGTGATGGCAACTAAGTCATATCTATCCAGCTGCACAATGGCTTCCAGCTCCTCCTGTTTGCCGCCCATGCTGCGTGCATTGGTGTAGATGCACTTGAGCTGGGCTATCAATTTCGCCCCCGGCATCGGCACGCCACCCCTAGGCTCATCTCTAGTGAGCCTGGTTTTATCCCCTTCCCCCTTCAAACCTAGTTTAAAGCCCTCTCAATGAGCCCCACCAATTCATGAGCGATGATCCTTTTCCCCCTGTGAGACAGCTGAACTCCGTCACCAGCAGGCCTGGTGCCGTGTAAACCTCCCCATGATCAAAAAAAACAAAACTCCGCCGATGGCACCAGCCCCTGAGCCACGTGTTGATCAGGTGTGTTTTCCTGTTCCTTTCAGTATCCTTCCCTGCCACTGTAGGGATAGAGGAAAACACTACCTGTGCTCCCGATCCTTCAACCAGTCACCCCAGTGCCCTGAAGTCCCTTTTGATCACTGCAGGACTTGTCTCTGGAACCTCATCACTGCCAGCCTGTATAACCCATAGCGGCTAGTAGTCAGAAGGCTGTACCAGACCAGGGAGCTTCCTAGTGATGTCTCTGACCCGGGCCCCAGGGAGGCAGCAGACTTCCCTGTGGGACAGGTCCGGTCGGCATATCGGGCCCTCTGTTCCACTCAGAAGGGAATCGCCTATGACAATTACCCTCCTTTTTTTCTTAGCAGAGGCAGTCATAATGCGTGGGGCTGACTGCCTCACCCTAGGCAACCCCCTGGATGGACCTTCGTCTACATCCTCGTTTGCCTGGCCCTCAAGTTCCAGGGCCCCATATCTGTTGTGTAAAGGCAACCGGGAAGGTGAGGGAGGTCGGGCGGGCATTCACCTGGCACCCCGAGTAGGGACCCGTTTCCATTCCCATCCGTCACTTAGGTCCCCTCCTTCTGCCTGGTGGCAAGAGGGCAGGGGATCCTCTGCTTCTCATGGAGCCTCCATCTGCTGCCTTTGCCTCAGGGACGGCAGGGTGCGGCTCCACCAATCTATCTCCCTCTCACACTCCCGGATACTCCTCAACCTTTCCACCTCCTCCTTCAGCTCTGTCACCAGGCCAAGCAGATCATCCACCTGGTCACACTGCACACAGGTGGTGTCTCTGCTGCCCTCCGGTACAACTGACAGGCTCAGGCACTCCCTGCAGCCAGAGACCTGGACAGCTGTATGCTTGCGTGAGGGCTCCGTCTGGGTCACCACATTCCTTCTGGCAATGGCTTTCGGCCGAGTGGAAACCATAGCTGATCCTCTTCTGGGAGGGCAACGACTACTAGTTGAGTTGGCCTCTAGAGCCAGGAGGGGATCTGCACCCCCACCTGCTCGCCTTCCCTGCACGCCCTGCCTGCATGAACTGCCACACAAACTGCCGCGCCACGCCCTTCTGATGCAAAAGAAGTTTGGAACTGGAAAGTCATGATCTTGGTCAAATGTTGTACTAAAGGCAATGTTTTACTTTTCTAATGATTATTCTCCAGAGCCTAATCTTTCAAGGGTATAGCATAGGTCTCATCCCTAAAATATTGTAAATTCTCCAAAAATGTTGGCTACTGATGGCAGCTTAACCAAATGTAAACTTCAGGGACTTTCCAGCTTTTCTCAATGGCCCTCTGGGAACAAACTACACTAATCACACACTGAGCAACAGCCAACTTAAATGTGCATAGATTGGCACTGAATGACCAGAGATGCTACTTTAAAAAGTTGGAGGGAACAAAACAAAAAACTAGTAACTGCTTTTTATACAGAAGAGCTCTCCGCTGGTGAGGTAAAATGAAACAAAAGAAGTCAAGATAATGATCTCTGCCTGATAAATGTTAAGTGAAGGGTCACTCTGTGAATCTAACAACACATTTCTTGATTCTCTGGACACAAAAGCGCATGTTGCAGAGACACCTGAGTTAATCTGGATGGAGTCAGTGAGATCTAGACATCTTAACCCCTTACCAGTGGATTCAAGGACAGGCAGCATCCCCAGGAAAAGGCATGCAGAGACAGTGAGGGGAAACTTGTGTGTGGAAAAATGGTGTAGAAATCTGGACCTACTAAGGAATGAAGTATTGCTAATTTTGTCAAGGCAGGCTTTGCAATAGAAAGATTGTTAAGAAACATAGGGAAGTAGCTAAAAATGGCCACATCTCAAGGATACTGAAGCAAAGCTGATAAGCTACAATCTGCTTCTCCACATGTTTCTCCTTTTTCTTCAGCCTTCTCAAGAATTTTCTCGTGGAAACTCCACAACAATGGTGTATTTTGAAGAGCAGAGAAGATAGAAAACAACCTTTGGATTAAACAAAGTTCAATATAATTTCTCCTTAAATCCAAAAGGAAAAAGTTCTGAATCAAATTGCTTTTCTTTAAAGGAAACTGACCTGTACAAGGAGATTTATTAGGAAATGTCACATTGAAGGATACTAAAATGATTAGACAAGCTTGATTCATGTCACCATTTTGTGTGGAATTAAGCTCCCAAATCATTATTTAGCAAAGAAATATCTTTTACTTTGATAAACCAGATTAAGTGTGCATCCTCCCCATGAACATATTTGTTTCCTCTTCTGGGGGTTTAAATGTCAGGAAAATGTTTGGAGGAAGAATGAGGACCTCATTACCAACTTTGTTGGTCTTCATGTTTAAAACCTTTTTTCCCATGCTTAAACCAAAAAACTAGTCAAACCCTCGGACTAAAAGCAGAAGCATCACATAAGTATGCTACGATCTGTTCTCTCATTTAATATTCAAGAGACTAGGCTGGTTGAAATCCTCAGTGTGAACCGTCCATTTCCTATTTTGTGAGGCTTTCCTTCACAGCGGGAACTTTATAGCGTATACTACAAAATAAAAAATACCACGGCGATGCACTGAAATGCAGTAGACTGGTATAAATTCCCTCTGCTAATTCAAACATTTCAACATTTCAAAATGTTTAAATGAGTTCACTTTGTACACTGAGGCTGACAACCTCTGCATATAAACTCTGTATCATACAACCACTGGCACAGGGCTGATCAGGTTGAAATGCATATTGCTGCTTGATTTAATACAGTACAGTTCCAGTAATAATGGAAACGGAACCGTACACTTGTTCTCTTTCTTCAGTTGAGGTTTTTGATTGTAATGCTTTTGGAAATATAACCTGTAATCTTTTTTTCCATATCAGAGCCAATTATTAATTATTTCCTTTTGGTAACAATTTCTGAGTGTGGGCAGATTGTGGATGTGAGCCAGGCTACATGCCAGGCATTTTAGTGAGATTCACCTCATCTAAAATTAGATGTCCAGATAAGAAATACCTGTCTCCCCTCTATATTACCATCTCATAATCAGTCAAGAGAAAAAATACATCCCAGAGGAAGATTCATCCTGTCCTGTGAGAAATACCTGATATAAGCCAGATGGGAAGTTCTAGAAGGCCTTTCTTTTTTTGTTGTGGCAGACTGTGAAACCAAAGGTCTTTAAATCCAGGATCCAGAGAACTGGGGATTTAAACTAGGGTTTAACTGGGATTTTAACAAGTGGGGCTAGAGCTTAAACCATCAACTAAATTCTGCTCTTAATATAAATTGTAAATATACCAATAAACACATATAGAAATATCAGAATTATGGTCACTGATAATTAAAACTCTGTTAGATCATTAATGCATATAGGAATGTCTGTGCGAATGTCTGTCTTACTAAAAGAATTGTTAGATCAGTTCCTGAGTTCATGCAAAAAGATGTTTCTACTTCTGATGTCTGGTCCTCCATGATATTGCTCCAAGTATGATTTTTTTCCTGTGAATGCACATTATTATTATAAGGCACAACATTCCACAAGAATAGTTCATTCCAGAAGTACTTTCCACACCTTTCTTTAAAAATACTTGAAGGGAAAGACAGGATTCTTCAGTTACTTTGGTTTTGTTGAATGAATTATTGGTACAGATTGAGAACCAAGGCCATTTTTGACAGAGCACATTTGTAGTGGAGATGAAAGTTTTTGTTTGTCCTGTATAGAAATCATATAAGATGTTTTGCCGTGTCTAAATAATCACTCAGAGAAGAGAAAATTGAGTTATTAAAAAATCTGTGCTCACTGAAGTTTGGAAGGAGATGAGTATTCTCTCAGAGGTGGTCAGTTGTACTTTTCATGGTTATGACATTCTACCAAGCATACAATATTAGAAGAAACTTGCCATGGCTATCTCAGTCATGATAGGAAGTATGCAGCTGATGTTTTCTTTTCACCTATTATTTTTAATATGAAAGAACTATAGAACTACTTTACGTGTCATTCCTGTCTTTGTCTGTCAACAAGTGGTGACAATTATCTTCTGGATATGAAAAATCATGATCAAATATTGCTAGCTGAGAGTTTACTCTGCACAATTTTTGTGAATTAAGCAATGAATAATACAGGGGGTTTTTTAGCTATTCATTCACTTGTGGCTTCTAAGGCAAATTGTAAATGCTTACAATGGAAAACAGCTTGTTAGACAATAAGCCAACATTCGATTGCTCCTTGCAGTAAATGACTGGACAAGATTTCATCTGAGTAGATAATCTAATTATTACCACCCTATTTTGACTGTGGACATTTCTACTTGCTTTTGAACAGATATTTCAATTCTTTCCTAATCCAGTTTATTTGTTCTGTGTGTGAGTCCTGTAGGAGAGACCTTTCATGTACAATGATGTCAAATGTTTCCACCCCTTGAGGTCCGCTGCACAATAGATTGGTTCTTGCGGATTTGTGGTTACTGTGATCAAGCAATGTTTGTGGTGTCCAAATAGCAAACAACATCAATTATATGTACATACTTGTGTTAATAACAGAATAAATAAGTATTTGGTCCCAAGATGTCAGCCATCATATTTTTAACTTACTGATTTCTTGCAAGCTGATTAATAAGAATGTCTCAAAAAAAACCCAAACCCTGGTTTTCTCTGACAGTAGTATTTTGCATTCTGAATTTTGCCCTCTTTAGGACCTTTCATGAAACCCAAATATTATTTGAGCTTATGCACATGAGAAGCTGCTCTTGAGATCATTTTTCCTCCCCGCAGTCGCCAAGAGAAGCACTTCTTTCTGTATCAAGGACATTTTTGTTGAATGTTGATCTTGGAAGTGATTATATGAAAGAGAAACAATTCATAATATGTGGATATCCATATGAGTGTGACTGAAATGGCAGCTGGATTTTATACAGAGCTCTGACTACAATATTATACAACATCCACTTCATATTTAGAATTAATCAAGCTCTACTTGAGAATATTGGCGGAGAAAAAGAAAAGAAAATTATTGTACGTGTAATTTTTCTGAATATAATTCTCTGTTTGCTTTCTCTCCAGCTTTGTACTGTTCTTCAATTGCTTTGCTGCAGTTTGGAAGGATGTACCATAAATAATACATCAACAATTATGACAAGAGTTTTGTAAAGTAGTTACGTGACATATCTTTCTTCTTCATCAGCAAATAAAAGTAGAAAAATAATACCCATTTTGTTTCCTGTTATATTTGTGTTATGGTGTAAAACTCAAAGTACAATGCTAGAGCAGAAGTTCTAATTCCAAATGAGAGTTCTAATTCCAAATGAATCCAATTTTCACTTTTTGAACCTCACATGAAGATATGTCTAGTATCACTCATGACAAAACAGTTAATGAATACTAAAATAAATATATTATGATGTCCATTTGCCAATTAAAACTATTAAATAAATCTGAGCTTTACAATAGCAGGCTATTACAGAAATCAGAAATTATTACATACAATGCAACTGAGTGTAGCTGGTAAGGTTACAAAAATAAATTTCAACATATTTGGGACCAGCAACTGGAAAAAATCTGAAGTTTTTGAAGTATTTTCACTCATAAGTTTCTTATATTTCAGGAACAGGGCTGTGAACAGTTGTTCATCCAAATTATTGGAAAAAAACAGCTTGCATATAAAATGAAATTAAATCTCTCAGCTTTAAAGACAGTCCTCAAAGAGAAATCAGTACATGTTGAAACTGTGATGGAAAAACTAATGGTGGATCAAGAAAATGCTGATCAGGTACAAAGAATTGTCTTGTATTATTTATTTATGAGATAACATATTACTGCTCAATAACTAACAGCTGAAATTTTATATTTAAGGATCAGTAATTCTAGGTAATATGTTTTTCTTTATGTGACATAGTAGAAGAGAAAGTCAACAATACAAGAGTAAGCATTGGCATGGGAGTCTGGGAGGGAAAGGCAGCTAGATACCATATCACCTCTCTGTGCTGCTGTTTTCATCAGCATGACTGTTCCTGTGAAAGGATGACAGATTTCAGAATGCTGCTTTCAAAAAAATGTCACATTATCTTCAATATGTGTTCTTTACTGGGGTTGCCAGTAAATAAATGCTGTTGGAGCATAACAGGCAGTGAGGTACACAGGACTTGGCTTGGCCTGCATATCCTTTGTAGTTGTTATGTTGGGGACAGTGGGGTGAATTCTAGCCAGGACATTTAAGCTCATTAAAATCTTAGCTGCAATGTGCAGTGGTGGCAGAACTCCACAGACACTTAAAAGAACAAGATCATTTGAAGTGATATTGTATAGATTATTCATTAGCAAGATAAAAATATCAAGATGAGCGTATATAATTGTTATATATTGAAAAACAAAGTAGAGGAATTTTCTTCTGTAAAGGATCCTGTAGCTTTCTTGTATGTGCCTCTTGTTGCATTCAGTCCAAGTTGCTACCTGCTAGCCTCTGTGGGTTTGGGAATAACCAGAAAAATCCTCAACAAGAAATAATTTACAACAAGGAAAAGCTATTTACAATATGTAGATTTGTTTTTAAAAAATCCATAGTTTTGGGGGGTTTGTTTTGGTTTTTTTTTTTTCAACTAGCCCTTACTTACATCTTTTTTTTCAATGTGTCTGTGTAGTGGGGATTTGACTGGCTGTCCCCAAGCTTGAGGAAATTCACCTGTGTTGAGTCAGGCTGAATATGAAAAAGGACACATAGGAGAAAGTTACAAGATCAGCTAAGGGTCATTCTTTTACATTGTCCAGCATATAACCACTAAATATTCTCATCTTGCTAATATTATTCTGAAATTCATAACCTGCACCTTTTTTGTTTTGTGTAATACTGTTCTCTTCTATTTCCATGGTCTTATATGCATGGACACATGCTCACATAAAGTGTACAACAAAATTTTCTTTTGATATTTCCCACCAGCTAACAAGCATGAGAGCTGCTAATGCTGCAAAATAACAGCATTCTATCCTAATCCTCATCTCAGTTTTTCAGTACTTAATGGGTGGCTACAAAGGGGATTGTCTCTTCACAAAGCGCCACATGGAGAAGGCAAGGGGCAACAGGTGCAAGTTGCACCAGGAGAGGTTTCATCTTGATATAAGAAAGATATTTTTCACAGTGAGAACAATTAATCACTGGAACAACCTCCCCAGGGATGTGGTAGAGTCAAGATGCGACTGGATGGGGTGCTAGATAATCTCATCTAGGCTCCCTTTCCCTTGAAAGGTTGGACCAGATGATCTTTAGAGGTCCCTTCCAACCTGGGCTGTTCTATGGTTCTATATTTCTAAGTCTCCAGTGGCTGCTGCTGTGCATGTGGAAGAAAGTAATAACTGTTTCCCATCTCTCTCTGTACACTCTAAGTGGAGTAGTGAACATTAACAGTGAAGAACAAACTCTTTTAAAAAATACTTCATTTTGAAAAGTCTTGACTGCATATTTAATTTCAGGTTTGTTGTGTTGTTCAGGAAGATGAAGCTATTGCTAAAGTGAAAGCAGAAGAGACTCAAGCAATAGCTAAAGATACTCAGAGAAACCGGGATGAAGTTGTCCCAGCTTTAGAGGCTGTAAATAAGGCTTTTGACTCCTTAGAGAAAGCATGTATTTCTGAAATTGGAGTTTTTAAGAAACCACCAGTTCTTGTCATGATAGTAATGTAAGCTATTTGTATTCTTTTAAATGCCAAGTAAGCTGTTCAGCATTTCTTATTGCTTTCCTTTTTGGCCAATCACCTTTACATTTAGTGTGCTGCTTGTGTCTATCAACACCTTTCTTGGCAAAAATATTACTCATCCTATATTTATTTTTCCTCGAGCAAAATACTCACTAACCATTTTAAATGAAAGATGTTTTTTTCACCATGCTATGTTAATTTATGAATGGTTGTTCCTGGACCAAAACCCCTGTGAAGAATACCTTTGAACCTAAAAGAAATTCAGTATTGACATTTAGCACATCTAACTGGCCTCACTCAGATATGCAGGCTTTCTGAACTTCACAGACATTCACAACAAGCTGCCAACTTTGTGATTTACCTTCCTCTGTAGTTTCTAGAACTAAATAGGAACAACAAGATAGAGTAACCTAAAAAAATTAAATGTGTATGACATGCATTGATGTTTGTTACATTTTGGTTTGTCATGTTTTGATTAATTTTCATACATAACCTTTTCATACATAACCTTTTTCATACATAACCTTTTCAAATAGTCTTTGTGTGCACTCAGCTCGACTTTCTTGCTCTAAATAAGCAGTCTTTTGGGATTGTACTGACATAATGTCTTATGAAAAAATTACAACCAGCATCTGAGAGGTAAGCAAACCTTTTCTGTCAGGAAGGTGTCATTAAAAAACAAAAGGTGGGCATAACTTTTAGTTGATGATATCATAAACAATACACATTTTACAAAAATGAGAACAACAGAAACCAGAGATGATAAAAGACCCATTTTTAAATATGTGTAGCAGTGGGGTTTTTTGTTTCTTGAAGCTTCCTATTTTTTTTCGTTTACCTGTTCATAAACTACATACTCCAAGTATTTTTAAATGCAAAAACTGTGGTTTTTAATTTAAGACTGAGTTACTTGTTCACATTGTTTATTGCATTAGCAATTTCTCATTATTTGGTCAGTGTTATCAGGATACTCTTTTGTTTTCACATGAACTTATTCAGTTTTTAAAATGTCTTTCAGAACTTGTAAGAAAGGCTAACTCCATAATTTTCAGTATGAAAAAGGGCTTGGTTATTTTCTACTTTGTGGCAAGCATGATTAGACATTCATGAAATTTTTGGGAATTAAAACAAAAGACCAGTTCTTTGGTTAGCAGACTGTCTTGAGAGTTCAAACCTGTTACCTGAAATTTCAGTATCAGAAAGCCATAAGGCCCATTCTGCTAGTGAAGAAGCAATTTTGGTAGCTTGCCTTTGAAATGTCTGCATTGATGAATTAAAACTAGAGAGGTGATGACTGTACATCATTTCATGCTTTTATGAAGCAGTAATCTCTGAACTCTTTCCCTGCTTGCACATCTGCTGTCTTTATGCATATAGCATTCTTCATTTTCCTCAGGAGGAGGGCTGTTCCTCAGCTTTCCGATGTCCTAAAGCAGAGAGCCAATTTTAACAAATTTAGATTATATCTACAGAAAAACAATTTTTTTTTTAAAAAAGTCCTATTGTCTTTATCAAGCATTTGTTGTGGTAAATCACTTCAAAGCACTATACACGAAATCACTCAAAATATGCAAGTTTGTGTTAGTTAAAACATTGCTTTCTAATTTTATATCATTGGTTTTTTAATTTCATCTCTTAAGCCTCTTATACAACTTCCTTGATATGCTGATTTTATTAGAAAGCTTTCAGAATACGATAAAGAAAATTTAAACCCTCAAATACTGTCAAAAGCTGCAGAGATACACCACTAACCCAGATTTTGCACCTGAAAAAGTAGAAAGGGTTTCAAAAACATGCAGGTCCATGAGTATGTGGGTGAGAGCTATGGATTTTCTCTGTAAGATACTCAAAGAAGTTGAACAAAAGAGGCAAAAACTTAATGCTGCACAGGCACTCAATTTATCTTACACATGATTTATTTCTTCCATGACTTCTTTGTAGTGATGAAAAGCTGAGTTATTACATGTAGTTATGTAGTTTAGTGGCACGGTCACATTGGAGGCTAAGATAGCATTTACTGAAGCCTGCACGAGCAAATACAGATCTGTCGTTCTTTACTGAAGCAGGTCACAGTCAAATACAGCCATTCTCACCTCTGCTTTTCCTCCATCCTCTTGGCCCAGACCCTGGGCTGCTGACCTCTCCAGCTAGAGAAGTTAATTCTGGTTCTAAGCCTCTTGTATCCCATTTGTGCAGAGTAAGAACCTGCATGAAGAGCCATAGAGGAGCTTTATTATTGGGATAGAATCACCACAGTGATCCACCCGTGTATTTGCAGTGACATTATGAGCCAGTTTTTCCAGGTTGGGTGGACAGAAATGATCTCAAGATGATTTTCTGAAGATCTGTGGTCCAGAAGAGACTTCCTCCCTTACCTCTATTTCAAACTTCAATAAGCTATTGAAAAAAGAATCTTGACAAATGCAAGCATGAGAAAAGACATCTGTCGTTATGAGAACACTGTTTTAGAGGCAGGACAGAAACTTTCTATATTACAGCCATTTGACTGAGGGCAGTTTTATTTAACTTAGCAGTAGGCTCCTAATTATATCTACTGTTTGTGTATGTGATCTCTCACTCCTTTTATCAGCTTCCAAGTATCAAGCCAACAGTCTTGGATATCTCATCCCAAATGTTTGCTCTGCCATCTTAGGCCAAACTTAACACTACAGGGTCTACTCTTTAAGATGAACAGATGAGGGTGAGACACATAGGGGATCAGAGAAAAGCATTACAAGGCCAGTATGAGAAAAGTCTTGGAGAGAAAACAAGCCTTGGTGATTTTTTTTCTTTAAGCCAGAGAACCAAATCTTTCATTTTCATACTGCCAGCATAGAGCTACCTGTCCATGCTCACACAAGGCTATAAGAACTTTGCATCAGGCAGTCTTATGATACATGGAATACCAAGTCAACAGTAAAATATCTGCATGCATGACACCAAAACTTCACTGGTGTGGTGCTTTACTGGCCTTTACCCTTTTTTTTAACATACACTACTGTGAGAAATCCAACAGCCAAGAGTTTTGCAGTTTCTTCTGGATCCCCTCAGCAAATGTTGTATATTAGGGACTGAAAGAAACTGATAGGAATGTGAAGAGGAGAGGCAATGTACGTATCAGCTCAAGTCTGTCGCTCCTTGTCCATAACAGGTAAGGAAAAACTGCCAGTCAACAGTGGCCTCCACTAACCTACTAATGAGATTGGGAATAAATATTAGAGCAAACCAGGGATACAACAGGAGGTAAGCATATAAAACTGCTAGGGAAAAAATAATCTCTTAGAAGATAATCCAAACCTTGTATTTTTCAATTGGTTACCAAGAACCATGGCTCTCATTCAAGCTCACCTGACCTGAGCTGGAGAACTTATAGCTGTGCTGGAGGTGGGCAGGTTTGATGGGAGGAAAGCATCAAGAATTTTGAAGCTGAGATTTCAAACATCACAGGGAATGCATTCAGAGCAGCCACTTACGTGGCCTATTATGGAGCTTTTACAGCACGATAGAGGAAGCTCATGAGTAAAAATAATCTTCCTTTTCTTTCTTTCTAGAATGTTCTTGTAAAAGGTATCCAAGATCAGTTTGTATCCATTTCAAATTAGTCATTATATCCACATGTGGTGGGCTGACCCCAACTAGCAGCTAAGCCCCACACAGCTGCTCACTCACTTCCCACTTTTCAGTGGGATGGAGCAGAGAATTGAAAGAACAAAAGCTGAAAAATTGTGGGTCAAGATAAAAACAGTCTAATAGGTGAAGCAAAGCTGTGCGCACAAGCAAAGCAAAACAAAAGGGAATTTATTCAGGAATTTATTTACTACTTCCCATCGGTAGGCAGGTGTTTAGATACTTTCCTGGAAAGCAGGGCCTCAGTACGCACAATGGTTACTTGGGAAGACAAATGCCATAAACACAAACATTCCCCCCTTTCTTCCTCTTTCCCCCAGCTTTTATTGCTGAGTGTGAGGTCATATGGTATGGGATATCCCTTTGGTCAGATGGTGTCAGCCGTCCCAGCTGTGTCCATTCCCAGTTCCCGCAGCCTGCTCGCTGTGGGGGCAGAGTAGGGACCCCCCCCCCGGAATAAAACCTTGACACTGTGCAATCGCTTCTCAGCAATAGCCAAAACACTGGTGTATTATCAACACTGGTTTAGTCACAAATCCAAAACAGCACCATATGGACTGCTATAAAGAAAATTAACTCTGTCCTAGCCAGACCCAGTACACCACTAAGCAGTCCTGCCCATCAACATAATGATGTTCCTCAGCCTGCTATTAGTTCTTAATAATACAGTCTCAGACAGATGTCTTCTCTGAAATGAGGTGAAGCTTGTAATTTCCTAATCCAGTTCATAGCCTTCCAATGGCGAAATTTTTCAGTCACTATGTACTCATATTCAAACGTTTGTTTTTACAAATCTCTCTGAGGAGTACCTAGACATCTTGTTTAATAGCTAATATTTTTCAGCTGATAGACTGCTCTATCAAGAAATGCCAAAATGTAGATGCCAGTAAGTCTGGTTTTCAGTCTGATAAACATATTGGGAGACCTTCAGCAGAGAGATTGCCATGTGAAAACGTATCTACAGAAAACGGGATCCTTGTCACTCAGGGACAATGCTGGCCCTTGATGATTAATCCCCAGATCAGGTGAGCAGTATATATAAACAAGCCCTATTGATTTATTTAGTCAAAAGCTGGACTCCTGTCACTGGGTATTGAGAGTTTCTAAAAGTCAGGTGAGCCCAGATCTTTAGATGTTGTAACCTGACAGAGAGGTACAGTGAAGTGAATTCAACTGTAGAGATTAATATCAGCTGAATTTTCATGTCCATACTTTTAAAATACTAGATGAGTGACAAAAGTGGCTCAACAAACACAGTGAAATCACTCACACTGAACAAAATTCTATGATGTAACTTTTCCAGTTTATTAATTCCAAAACCTAGCTAATGCAAATTGTTTTAGGATCAAATTGCCTGCCCTAGAAGAGGAACGGTATGTGCTTTCAACCGAAGAGCTCTGAAACACTATTTTGCCCCTCTCTGCCAGGTTCCATGTAGCGGGTCTCTAAAATTACTGGAGAAACACATTAAGCTAGGAGTTCTGCAGATGTGCAGAAGAGGACAAGATTTGCCTTAGGCTAATATGTTCATAAGCACAAGTCATTCCAAAAGGAGTGTTCAAATTCCCATTTCTTTTCTGTCCATTTGAAGAATGAACTGCATCACAGCATGTCAGCTTTGGAAACCATGGTCTGGTGGAACTCCCTTCAAACCAGTTCTTTCTTCAGATTAGATCTGTTACGTGATTTGGATGATCTGAGTCTGCAAATAGAAAAGTGTAGGCAATATAAAGAAAGTTGAAGATCCCAAAGTGTAGAATAAGAACTGCAGATTTTATGGAGGCAGGAAGAGGCATTATCATCTGAGGAGGTTTAACAGAGAAGTTATGCAATTGATCTACTCTTCTGATTTAAAAAAAAAAAAATTAATAATTGTAATTTTGAGTATTGTGGCAATATGCTAATTTACCTGACTTTAGTGATGATTCTTCTATTTTCTGTGGAGGCAAACTGTTGGATAAAACCCAAAGAATCTAAAAATGGCTTACAGATAATTAATCTTAGTAATTCTAGCTTTCTGTGCACTCTTGAGAATTTGATTCATTTGGGTTTACTTGTTCTCCTAGAAGAGTTTTTTGTCCATAAATTTATATTATTTTTCTTGTATTTCAATTTTTAATAATATGCTGCAGATGGTAGTTTCTCTTATATATAATTCCAAAAAAAACACAATTAAATGAAGCTCTTTCAAAAAAGCAAGCAAAAACCTTTGAAATTTAAAAAGCACAGCAAGAGTAAAAAATTATTTTATGTGAGAAAAACTTAGACACAACCAGGACTCAGTAATATCTTTTTGTTCTGTTCTGTTTTCCCTTCAGGAAATTATATTCCATTTGAAATTTGATATGGGTGGGAAATAAGCACAGGAAATTTTATTAATAGGACAAGGTGGTTTTGAAAAATACAGAAAACACGTTATTTCTTTTAAAAAGTCTATTACCACCTTTTCTTCATAATTCTACCTGGTTTTGCATGGGAATGCCACATAAATTTCCCTTGCTGTCCTCAAAGATAATATTAATCAAGCTCATGAAAAGAATGCTGAGGTACCAGCAGATGAGAAACTCAATGTGTGGGTAGAAGGAAAATGCTTTATTTTACAGATGCTAAGGATAAAGCATCTGAAAGACTTAAACATACCCTATAAGATATGCATCTACAGAAAGGTCCAATATTGAAGAGAAAATACAAATTAAGGGCCTGATAGATGGGAATTCGTCCCACATGAAGCAGCAAAGTAAGTAGCAGGGAGGAGATACTGGGAAACAAAACCTGAAGACTGCTGCTTTATCAAACAATGAGGCAACTGTGAGAAAATGCCAGAGCTTAAGACTGTGATTCTGGAAACTGGCTTGGAAGAAGGAGATTAATTTTAAGACAGCACAGCAGTGCTGTTTAATTTTATGTTGTTGATGGCAATCGCCAGAGACAAGACTAGAGAGAGAAAAAAAGGTGACAAAGCCTCTTGAAACTTCTGAGGAGGACAAAGAGGCAGAGGAAGAAGAGAAACTGCAGAAGCCAGAGTTATGAAAGCCAAAGAAAGACAAACTTTTGGAAGAAGCAGTGAGTGAACTGACATACCTGGAGAGAAACAGTACATGACGGTCCCTACCCTGGCATTATCTGTTGGACAGGCTGCAGTGAACTCACATTGCACTCTTTCACTGCCTACCCAGAAGGCGGCATCAGGAGGACACAAATCACATCCAATTTCTAGTTTCTTTTTTCCAAACCACAGCTAAGAAACCGCTTCTTCACTTCTGTGTCTTCACCTGCTTCCTTGGGGAGAGATGAAAATGGTTTTGTGACTGAGCTTTTAACTGTCTACTGTGTGACCTTGCCCTGTACCACAGCAGTTAGCAAAAAGAAAAAACAAAAAAATTCCTCTCTGGACAAAGATTGATGTTGTATAAATGAGCATCCTAATGCTCACCTTGCAACTGGTGTAGTGGTAGTGGTATAGCGGAAATGTACTTCCTCCCAAAACACTGTTGGGATCAAAAATATAAAGCATTCTCCAGAGACTCCAAAAGCATCATAAGTGGTGTAGGATGCGAGAAGACTTTGTTACGGTAACCCAGGATAGTTCACCTCCCTTATCCAAGTATGTGGAGTCCCAAGCACGTCTTATCTTGTTGTTACGGTAACCTGGGATAGTTCACTTCCCTCCCCATCTGCACCTACTTTTGCACGGATGCCAACGATAGTGGCCAGCTGTGGATGTCGGAATTTGGACAACACCACCTGCAACTACATCAACAAGTTTGCTAATGAGCAAAACAGGACATTGTATATGTATGCTACATTAATCAGCACAAGTTTTATCATCCACCCCTGTGGTGCTTTCCCTTGAGCTTCACTCCGAGCAGGGCTCCACTGCATCGGGTCCCCATTTGATTAAAGCCAAAGCTTTCACTTGCCAAGTGTTGTGCCTCATCCCTGAAGGATCTGCACCTGCTTTTCGCTTGTAACAAATGGCCACACAATTTTTGCCCTGTTCTGGTAGTTGCCATATGTGGATACAGCCTCATGAACTGACAACTTTAAATCAGAAAGAAATAATTTGTGTACGCAGAGGAATTTCTCTTTGGTAATTGCTAACTTTTTAATGAAGACATGCGATTTGTAACAAACGCTGTGTTTGTCAATTCAGAAACTTGAATGGAATTATGTCCCAGTCTGGGATTAGCCAACTACTTTAAGTTACCTATATATCTAATGCCAGGGGAGAAAGTCTGTTCAGCAAAATAAATGAAAATAATTTGCTGAAACAGAATAAAAATTCAAAATAATAATTTCTGCTCTTTTGGAAACATGCAAAAAGTTCTAAGTCAACCAGGCTATTAATACTTGATTAGGTACTTTTAACACAAAAGTACCAGAGCCTGGTGTTTTCTCATTCCCTATTTATTACATTAAATTTATTTTACTCAGAAAATGAAAGTCTACTGTAAAGCAGTTTCCATCATGAGATTTACTCTTTGAAGTCTTCTATGTGAAGATGTTACAGCACATTTATGACTAACTGTTGTCCATAAATCACTTCTTAATTTCTAACTCTGAAAAATGTTGCGTATTGGTTGCTCCTATGCCATTGCTATGGATGATTCTTAATGCTGTGTATTTCTAACTTTTTTAGGAATTTTAGTTGTTTTTAATTTTATTGTTAATGCTGTGTCATTTTTAGGATGTTTTGTCTACGTATGAAGGTTGTCGTTCACAGAGTTGCTGCTTGCCAGGCTATTGTTTAATAGATGCACTTTTTACAAATGATGCATAAGAGAGGCCAGCTAACAGAGGTACAGTTGAGAGGCAGCCAACAAACACAGCAGTTTGCACAGCAGACTGCACAAAAGGGGGGGGTCAGCAACTTGTCTTAGAAAAGCACACGTGTCCTCAGCAATGGTGTTGCTACACCACAGAGCATGGTCCCCAACAGCTGTTGGAGTAATGGTCCCTGTAGCATCTGAGCCGTTGACACAGTCAGAGCTCTGGAGGGTGGATGCTGCCTTCCATGAGAGCCTGGGGCCTCTTGCTGAGGCTGGGGCACTGGGAGAAGGCTTCCTATGCTGCAGGAGGTGTGCCCTTGTTGAGAAACGGTGTTACCAAATAAAGAAGCTGCAGGAGGAGGTCAGCAGACTGTGCAGCATCAGAGATGATGAGAAAGAGATTGAGCAGGTCTTCTCCAAGACTCTGCAGCTTCAAGAGTCTGAACCTAAAAGTGTACTGAATGCAGCACAGGCAGAGTCTGTGCTTACTGGTTTGGGAAATAGACACT
Source organism: Aptenodytes patagonicus (assembly GCF_965638725.1). Taxonomy (NCBI): domain Eukaryota; kingdom Metazoa; phylum Chordata; class Aves; order Sphenisciformes; family Spheniscidae; genus Aptenodytes; species Aptenodytes patagonicus. The sequence goes on from NC_134982.1 coordinate 58,341,368, forward strand.
CTCATTATGGCAAAGGGTGGAAGTTTATGAGTTCTGGCACCAGGAGGATGGCTTCTGCTTCGTCTGCAGATTTGCTAAGATGGAGTAGGTGCAATGCTTTTGCAGCTGTCAAGGGCTGACAGGTCTGTCAAATGAAGCTTCCACTCAGTCTGAGCTTGAGCCCTGCCACAGCACCAGGATGAAGTAGCAAGTGATGGTGGTGAGAGACTCCCTGCTGTGATCCCTTTGTGACAGTTAAAAGGTGCATAAACAGAAAAGAATCTGATTTAGTTTTTGTGGGAAAGAGTGCGAATTGCTGGAACCCTGAACTGAAGAAAAGGAAAGCAATGACCACAAGTAACAGAGCAACCAACAGAAATTCAAATCTTCTCTGGTGATGTTGTGCGTGTGTAGGAACTGGAGCTTGAAGATCAAAGAACTCAAATCATTACATGCATCAATGCTGACAAAAAAAATACAAAAATCAAGGCCTTTGAAGACAAAATTTTCAGAAAGTTTTCTGTTTCTCAGGGAAATGTCCTGGACAATGAAGAACTCATTAACCCACTGCAGGAATCAAATGCAGCAGACATGTTTGCAGTTCATGGTCAGAAATCAGAATAAATGATTGATGTGCTGATTTTTGGTTGCATGTTTCTCCTGGATAGAATTATTTCTACAGAGGAAGTATCATCCAGCTTTTGAAAATGTGGCCTGTTAATACCACTAATTAGAATAAAACTCTCTTTGAAAATTGGCATGAATTGCACACAGTGCTTCCTTACTGTGTATTTTATTAATGTTTTCAAATCTTCACATTTAAGGTTTTCAATATTATTGTTATTAAAGTTATTGTTATTGTTATTAAAACCAGTATTTGTCAGTGGCTACAGTAGCTTATGATATGCAGTAGGACAACTCCTTCTCAAAACAGAGAAAAGCTGTTAATTTTCTAAAGTCTGTTCAAAAATGAAAACTTTCCATATAGCCAGTTTGAGTATATCTGAATTGCAATTTCAAATTATTTGTTTATTTGTATTAATGGCAATGTTTATTTTGTGTCTTTATTAGGCTCAGAAAGTTTTATTCTTGAACAAACAATGTTTGTTCATTGTTATCTTTATAGGTGAAATGGGGCTTTTGGCAAAGTAAGAGCAAACATGATATTTTCGTGATATTTATGATATACAGCTGGCTGTTCGCTATAGAACTCTTATGCTGACCTAATAGACTAAGGTCTGCACTATAAAGTCATTCCAACCAAGAAAGGAAATAGCTTGTGTGTAGCCTCCACATAACTAAGGGAGCCGTAAGGAGTTAAGTACCTTTCCCTTTCTCAGAAGATCACCCATACTTGCAGATATTTTTGTGTAGATTTCTCCACAGGGGCATTCCTCAACTGGTATAATCTCACATAATTTAATTGACATTTTGAGAATTTATGCTGCCCCTCTGCAGTTAAAAAGAGCTTTGAGATCTCCACACCACTCAGAAAACAGAGCTGAGAGGTTGCTTTGCTTGAGTAGCAGTCATCAACTGATTATTTTTAAAACATTCTGAACATATTATATACTTTCCTGTATTCTAGTCAGAATTTTTGAACAGAAAGTCAGACTCACTTTTCATGATCTGCTGGGATAGTGCCAGTAGAATAAATACTAACTACTCCCTTTTCTTGGGATTAACTTGTGCAGCTCTGAATCCACAAAATGCTACAGAATCCTCTTGTTTTTAAGTTTCTATTGTTATTCTGTACTAAAAGTGCACAGTATCCAAGACAGAAATATCCCTTGGTCTTGAGCTTCTGCCTGTGGCAAATGGAAGAGCTAGACAGCATTTGAAGTGGAGTCAGGTCTCCTTCAGCATGAGATAACATTTACATACCACCAGAGTTATGCCCAGAGGAGCTGTCCCTGTAACCACTGGAGCCTTGAGAGGAGAAAGTTTTCTCCATTGTCCCCAGTGTTCAGTTCGTAGTTGCAGAAACACTGCAAAAATGCTGTGAAACATGTACTTCTTTTAGGGTACATCAGGTGCCATTACGGCAAGGCTGCAAGAGGCAGAAGCAATGCTAATAGAAAATAAGTGCTGCTCGTGAGAAATATTGGGCTGTCACCACTCAAGGATCTGTCATGCTGTCATGTACTTTGTAATTGCAAGTCTGCCAGAGACAGATGCCATGTATCAGTTTTCTTTGAAGTATTTTAAGCAGGTTAGTTTAATATATCTTTTAAGAAAATAGCATTTTGCATTACGCATACTTAAAATGCCCTAAAATAGTAACTTATTAAATTGCCCTAAAAATTCCACACTTAAAAACTACAATATTTGTAGAAAAAGAGTTAAAAGTGTTTCTCAGAAGATGGGATTAGTATAGATCTTTTGAATTTACCCTGAAATGTAGACCAAACTTCTTTGTTCTATACCTCATGAGAGCATTCATTCTATTTGTAAATATATCATAAGAAATTAATAAAAATCATTAAAATTATAAAAATGTTCATGCTTTACTCCAAGTGCAGATTCTGTATTGAGCCTTCCTTTAGGAGACAGATAAAAATTCTTTTTCAAAGCACATATATATATACACACATGTAAATTACTTTTTAAGGTCAAGATACTTAAATAAATCTTAGAAAATGCTCTGGGACCTTGAGTGCACATCTCCTGTTCCAAAGCAGGGCTGGAAATGCCTAGATTTCTCCCTATAGACATTTGCTTAAGCTGTTACTAGCAATCTTCACTGACAGAAATTCTGCAAGTTCCTTACACCATCTATTGCCATGCCTGATTAATATTCGTCACCTTTTAAAATCAGGTCATTTTTACTGTGAGGTGGATGAATTTAAGCCAAGTGTCAAGCAACATTTGACTAAATCAACTTTCTCCAAGGTCACACAAGAACTCTGTAGAAGGGACCAGGTTCTTCTGCTCCTGTTTTCCCCAATATTTCACTTTGTTTCTCTCCTGTGGGGTAGTGATTTATCCCCATCAAAACAAAAATAAGAATATATAACCTTGAAGCTGTGCCCATATTAAAACAAGTTAATTTTCTTGTCATCTTGCTTCCCTAGTGATTTTGTTACATGAGTTTGGCATCTAGTACACTGCTACTTCTAGAGAAAAAGTAAGGGAGTCACTAGTGAGAAGTTGTGAGGACCTACGAGATCTCTAGTTTAAACTGTAATCTAGCGTATGAAATCAAGTGATTCTAACGGTTCCAGTCTAGTGAATGACTCCAGAATTCTGCTATAATTAATATTAAGTTAATGAGCTCATCAAAAACTAATCTGTACTTCTTACAACTATTTAGTAAAGCTACTAAGACTTTTGAAAAGAATGATAGTCTGGAGCAGCATTTGGTAATACTGCTTAGTCAGACTCTCTATGCAACATACACCGATGTTTCTGGAGGCCTTTCTGAGTAACACAAATTCCTGTCTAGTTTTATGCTGTGCTTTGAAACCCTGCAGCAGAGAGGAAAATAATTTAGAGATGTGGAATGGAGTTCTGCCTCCAGGGGCCTGCTGGCTTGGGTAAAGTACCCTGCAATAGGCTCAGGTCGAAGACAATTGTCAGAGATTACATATTTGAGGTTCACAGTGGTATTTGTGGATAGCGGAGAAAGATAGTTTTCTGGAGTTTAGACTCAAAAATATTGATATCTAGGACCACAATTAATATTTTCCAAGATATAGTATCCTCTAAGGCATGCATGATTTTAAACTATTTGCCATTTGCTGGCCTGAGTCCAGGAAAGTATACTCAGATTAGTACTTCAACATGTGAGTGTAGTTTAAGAATGTGTTTATAGGTATGCTTAAATGGTATCTTCAGTTAAGCAGTTAATTTAAGAATATATTTAAATGCCTTTTTGAAATAGTATGTTATTTATAATGCTGTTTGTTTTATAGCACTTTTATTTTGCTTATTGAAAGTCATACACTTCCTAAAATTTTCTTTGTCTTCTCTTAATTTTATTTTCACTGATTATTCCCTCTACTCACGAGCAACGCCTTGTTAAACTGGATGTGCCATGGCTTGAAGACACCATGTGATTTATGTGCTATGACTGACATGAAACAATCCAAATGGAATTCAAAAGGACAGGATTTGTAGACCTATCTTCATTAAGTTAGGTAACAAAAGAAACTAGACTTTAGATTGGAAAGATCCTTTCATGATTGCCAATCCATTGGTTTAAAGTATATTTTTTTTACACTGACACTGCCTCGTTTCACTGGATCTATTTTTGATCAGTTTCAAAGACAGCAGTTAACTCTGTCTGTAGGTGGTTTCCTAAAGGCCATTTCAACAAGACTTGGGGCCGGTCTTGTTCAATAACGTTATCAATGATCTGGATGAGGGTATCGAGTGCACCCTCAGTAAGTTTGCAGACGACACCAAGTTGGGCAGGAGGGTTGATCTGCTCAAGGGTCGGAAGGCCCTGCAGAGGGACCTGGACAGGCTGGATCAATGGGCTGAGGCCAACTGTATGAAATTCAGAAAGGCCAAGTGCCGGGTCCTGTACTTCGACCCCAACAACCCCATGCAACGCTACAGGCTTAGGGAAGAGTGGCTGGAAAGCTGCCCAGCAGAAAAGGACCTGGGGGTGCTGGTTGACAGCCAGCTGAACATGAGCTGGCAGTGTGCCCAGGCGGCCAAGAAGGCCAATGGCATCCTGGCCTGTATCAGAAACAGTGTGGCCAGCAGGAGTAGGGAAGTGATTGTGCCCCTGTACTCAGCAGTGGTGAGGCCGCACCTCGAATACTGTGTTCAGTTTTGGGCCCCTCACTACAAGAAGGACGTTGAGGTGCTGGAACGTGTCCAGAGAAGGGCAACGAGGCTGGTGAGAGGTCTGGAGAACAAGTCCTATAAGGAGCAGCTGAGGCAACTGGGGTTGTTTAGCCTGGAGAAAAGGAGGCTGGGGGGAGACCTCATCGCTCTCTACAACTACCTGAAAGGAGGTTGTAGCGAGGTGGGTGTCGGTCTCTTCTCCCAAGTAACTAGCGATAGGACGAGAGGAAATGGCCTCAAGTTGCGCCAGGGGAGGTTCAGATTGGATATGAGGAAAAATTTCTTTGCTGAAAGAGTGGTTAAACATTGGAACAGGCTGCCCAGGGAAGTGGTTGAGTCACCATCCCTGGAGGTATTTAAAAGACGAGTAGATGAGGCACTTAGGGACACAGTTTAGTGGGCGTGGTGGTGTTGGGTCGACGGTTGGACTCGATGATCTTAGAGGTCTTTTCCAACCTCAATGATTCTCTGATTCTATGATTCTAAAGTTCTTAATTGCAGAAAAGGTATGGTTCCTCTTGAATTCTACCTGCACCAAAATTCCAATAATTGTCTGTGAGAGGAATCATGGAATAGGAGTTCTGAAACAGCGAGGACATGGGCTCTCTATGAGCCAATTCAAGCTGGGTGTAAGGTAGAGCCAGACTAGCTTGCAGCTTCATAGCTGTTAAGTAGGAACATAGATCTGCAGGATAATTCCTGCCTGTACTTCCTGCACAGAGGAATTTTTGCAGATCAAAATACCATCAGTGCCATTTACAGTCTTGTGAATGCAGTGGGGATTGTGGCTTCAGTGAAACTACTTGGAAAGACTGCTCTTTGGTAGTTCAACCCTGTGTTAAGGAACAGTTCCAGCTTCTAGAAGCTGACCTCAATTTCTTGAAGCTTTTATAGTGTAAAGATAATACTATTAGAATTAGTAGCTTGCAGAAAGCTCTTTCTTCTGCTTGTGGATACACTGAGGCAGTTGTTTCTAGATATCAAAAATTTTCAGATTACTACTTTAGATGACTGATTTTTCTTTTCATTTTTGGATTTTTATTATTAGTATCATGATGAAAGACTAGGACGCATCTGATTTTGTCATATATTGTACAAGAAGCAGTGGATTTGCTACTAAGGTACAGTTCTTTTCTCTCAGCTTTTCTACATTTATATACTGCTGCATCATTTTTTCCTCTGGTGGCCTCTGCACTTTCTGAGTTTGTAATAGAGAATCTTGGAAAACAATTCATAGAGAATCCCCAGACTGGACTTGGACCTCTATATGAAGACATGTCTGCCTCAGCTGCGCTAGTGCATGTCTTGAGCACAGGCTCTGACCCAATAGGAGCTTTTCAGCCATTTGAGGAAGAGCAAGGATATTCAGAATGGTATCGATTACACTTTTTCATTGCACATGCTGTTGGGCAGGTATTTTGAGATATCAATATCAAATATCTAAATATTTTAGTGGTATTTAGGAAATTAATTCCTTAGGCTTATTTGAAAAATTCCTGTAGGCCCCTTTGAAATAGCATTCTTCTAAACATCTTTATTCTGTTAAAATACCTAATTCTACATAGCCTGTGCACAAAATCTTAGTCGTGTAACAATTGATGAGATTTTACTTTTGACTTAGAAGAAGCTGAGATTTCATCTGCATAGTGTAAGTGTAGATACATACTTCTACCCCAGTTTAAGTATGCTGTGTACTTCTTTATATTTGTAAGAACAGTAACAGTTTTCGAACAATATGCCTAAATTCATATACAACAATTAAATACCTAATGATGCCTTGGTTTCTGGCTGTTAAGCCACTACAGCCAAAATGGTGGGCTTACTGATTTGGTGGTGCTTAGCTCTTCAGAAAATTGAGTCACTTTCATTTTAGGTCTAAATATAAGACTGAGAAACCTGATTTCCAACACTCAAGCCCAAAAATGTGGTCAGTGTTTTTCAAAATGGCAAATCCCAAAGCTTCTACTATTTTAAAAGTGACTGAATATGAAATTGTGCTTAGTATGAACACTCATAAATTTTACTTTCTATTACAGACTGGAGTCAATTTCACTAGGGCACGGCCAAGGATCTATTACAGAAAACATAATAAAGGATGCAATAAAACTGGGAAATTGAGTATTTCTGCAAAACTCTCAACTCACTGTTTAATGGATGTTAGCTCTATAAGAGCTTGTAAAAAGTTTAACAGAGCCAAGTATGTAATTTTCATGCTGCATTACAAGATGTTTTCACAAAGTTGATGCCAGATCAGAATTGTGCTTTTGTAGTTCTCACTTATAGTACGGGGTAAATAGAAAGATGCTTTAGGATTAAAAAGTTGCTATTTGCTATATTGTTATGCAAAATGTAACCCACACTGTAGTGCCCTTCAGGTCATTGCCATTTTTATGGTTTTTAAAGATATACCATGTTACTTAACCTGTGGTTCTTTTATCAAAGAATGAATGACAATCCACTGGAAAACTGGGAACCATTATCCCATTTTAAAGCCTGGGAACTGAAATACAGGAAGGCCTACATGACTGTCGTGGTTTAACCTCAGCCAGCAACTGAGCACCATACAGATACTCGCTCACTCTGCGCCCCCCCTGGTGGGATGGGGGAGAGAATCGGAAGAGTAAAAGTGAGAAAACCTGTGGGTTGAGATAAAAACAGTTTAGTAATTGAAATAAAGTAAAATAGTAATAATAGTAATAGTAGTAATAATAATAATGATAATAATAATAATATACAAAGCAAGTGATGCACAATGCAATTTCTCACCACCTGCCAACTGATGCCCAGCCAGACCCTGAGCAGCGGGCCCCCGGCCAGTTTTCCCCCAATTTATATACTGAGCATGACATCACATGGTATGGAATATCCCTTTGGCCAGTTTGGGTCAGCTGTCCTGGCTGTGCCCCCTCCCATCTTCTCACTGGCAGGGCATGAGAAGCTGAAAAGTCCTTGACTAGTGTAAGCACTGCTTAGCAACAACTAAAACATTGGTGTGTTATCAACATTATTCTCATCCTAAATCCAAAACACAGCACTGTACCAGCTACTAGGAAAAAAATTAACTCTATCCCTGCCAAAACCAGGACACCACCCCTTACTCTATACCATCTACGTCATGCCCAGGTCCCACACTTGCCAATACATTCCCATTAATCACCACCCCTTTTCCTGTCTTTTGATATATACACACAAATATCATTCCCTTAGTCTATGGGCTGTCCCTATAAAATGTTCATTGTGTCCATTTAGTCCATGACTTTGGGCTCCATCTGTCATAATAATCTTTCAGGGCAGTATTGCAGTGTTGGACTGTTGCATGTTGAAGTCAGTTCTGGTACCATCATCACTGTTTTTTGCTCAGTTTCATTAAAGTTCATTCTGCATTAATCTGGGTGATTCTTATTGTGATACCATTGATATGGCATATAATATTATGTATCAATTAACATCATACAGTTCAAATAATTGGCTATTCTCACCCGAAATCAAATCCCCTTGAGGTACACATCGGAATTCCCCATCTTTCCGCATTATCCACCAAGTGTACCCAGGTCCTTGAGCAAAAGCAATCCCATGGATGGGTTTGCCTTTGCCCGAGGCAGGAATAACCCAGACTGTCTTCCCCGGCATATTTTTTATGTGCACTACAGAGACTTTATTCCCATTGACGGTAAATAAAAGTTTTGACTGGGTGGGGCCAGCTCGATTGGCAGACCCCCTAGTGTTGACTAACCAGGTGGCCTTTGCTAAATGTGTTTCCCAATGTTTGAACATCCCACCACCCATTGCTCTCAGTGTACTCTTTAACAGTCTATCGTATCGTTCGATTTTCCCAGAGGCTGGTGCATGATAAGGGATGTGATACACCCACTCAATAATGCCGTGCTCTTTGGCCCAGGTGTCTATGAGGTTGTTTTGGAAATGAGTCCTGTTGTTTGACTTAATTCTTTCTGGGGTGCCATGTCACCACAGGACTTGCTTTTCAAGGCCCAGGACAGTGTTCCGGGTGGTGGCATGGAGCACGGGATATGTTTCCAGACATCTGGTGGTTGCCTCCACCATTGTAAGCACATGGCGCTTGCCTTGGTGGGTTTGTGGGAGTGTGATATAATCAATCTGCCAGGCCTCCCCATATTTACATTTCAGCCATCGTCCTCCATACCAGAGGGGCTTTAACCACTTGGCTTGCGTGATTGCAGCGCATGTTTCACATTCATGGATAACCTGCGCAATGGCGCCCATGGTCAAGTCCACCCCTCGATCACAAGCCCATCTATATGTTGCATCTCTTCCTTGATGGCCTGAGGTGTCATGGGCCCACCAAGCTATAAATAATTCACCCTTATGTTGCCTGTCCAGATTTACCTGAGCCACTTCAATCTTAGCAGCCTGATCCACCTGCTGGTTGGTTTGGTGTTCCTCAGTGGCCTGACTCTTGGATACGTGAGCATCTACGTGACAGACTTTTACAACCAGGTTCTCTACCCGGGCAGCAATATCTTGCCACAATGTGGCAGCCCACATGGGTTTGCCTTTGCGCTGCCAGTTGCTCTGCTTCTATTGCTGGAAGCACCCCCACAGGGCACTTGCCACCATCCATGAGTCAGTACAGAGATAAAGCACAGGCCACTTTTCTTGGTCAACAATGTCTAAAGCCAGCTGGATGGCCTTTACTTCTGCAAATTGGCTCGACTCAGGGACATGGTTTAGTGGACATGGTGGTGTTGGGTCAACGGTTGGACTCGATGATCTTAGAGGTCTTTTCCAACCTTAATGATTCTATGATTCTATTCTCCTTCAGCGGTTTCTACAACTTGTCACATGGGACTCCCTACAGCAAAAAAAAAAGGGCATGATGCAGGTCAGATAAACTAATATCAAGAACAGATGAATCAATATTGTGACCCACAACTGTTAACAGATATAAATTCCTTAATATGCTCTGGTTAATCTGTTATTATCTCAAACCTTTCGTGCCCCATGTTGGGCACCAAAAAGGACTGTTGTGGTTTAACCTCAGCCAGCAACTGAGCACCACACAGCTGCTTGCTCACTCTCTCCCCCCCTGCTGGGATGGGGGAGACAACCAGAAGAAAAAAAGTGAGAAAACTCATGCATTGAGATAAGAACAGTTTAATAATTGAAATAAAATAATAACAATAACGATAACGATAATAATAGAATATACAAAGCAAGTGATGCACAGTGCAATTGCTCACCACCTACCAACTGACGCCCAGCCAGTCCCTGAGCAGTGGCCCCCCTGGCCAGTTTTCCCCCAGTTTATATGCTGAGCATGACATCACATGGTATGGAATATCCCTTTGGCCAGTTTGGGTCAGCTGTCCTGGCTGTGCCCCCTCCCAGCTTCTTGTGCACCTCCAGCCTTCTCAGTTGGTAGAGCATGGGAAGCTGAAAAGTCCTTGACTGGTGTAAGCACGACTTAGCAACAACTAAAACATCAGTGTGTTATCAACATTATTCTCATACTAAATCCAAAACACAGCACTATACCAGCTACTGGGAAGAAAATTAACTCTATCCCAGCTGAAACCGGGACAATGACATATACCACACTGTCATTTTTGCAAAATCCACTCTTCTGCCAATATTCACTTTCAGTAATGTAGCAGGTGCTAATTTTGCCTGCCCTCACCACCTCACCTTGCTTACCTATCCATAATCTGTTTCCTTTGTTGTTAATTTCATATTTTCTGTGCTTTTTTTTTCTGAAAAGGTTGTTGGTATTCAAGCTGTGGTGATATAGTTATCTAAAAAAGAAAGTTTGTTTATGCCATGGTACAATTGCACAAACAACCCATAATTACTGTCTTTGCAATTCTCAATAATTATCTTCTGATTTTTAATTTAATACTTAACTGTTGTCTCCTATAAGTTTTCTATGTTTTTTGTACTCTTTCTTATTTCTCCTGGACCTTCAATGAATTCCAAACTGCCCAATTCTTTCAAATTGTAATTACAATATTACTTATTCTCTCTCCCAGATCACAGGTAGAGAAATTACCTGTATAGAGTAATTTCTCTAGAGTATATATAGAGTAGAGTATATTACTAAAGTACTTTAATAATTTAATTAATTTTGTAATACCATGTTGGTTAAAATTTGGTTAGTATACTAAACCAAAGTTACCAGGAGAGCAACCTATTAATGTTACCTGTTTTTCAGATATCTCAGTTCATAAGAACTTCCAGCTCCATTTAAGCTCTATACTTTGTGAAACCTTTCCTGCCCCTGTGCTGCCAAATCCTGCCAAGGTAGTATGTTCAGAAAATACACAACAAAATACAAACCAATTTCCTTACAGAATCTCTCAAATAAAATATTTATGTTGTTTTCTAATTAATATACTTGTGGATGTTGATTTCACACACTGGTATATTTGTGTCTTTGCTTCTTTTCCTTTGTGTTGTAAGACACACCTATTCATAAATATGTGAAATGGGATTAAGTGATGGGCGGCATTGCTGGTAGTGAAGACCTGAAGAATCCAAAGTTTGAATAAAAACCAATATTTTCCAAATTTAGTGTTTTATTTACATTGTGGTGCCTGTAAATGTGACTATTAAACACATACCTGTATCAAGTCTTAGGAATGGAAGTGTAGGTTCTGAGGAAACACAGAATAAACTCCTATCCTTATCCAAATACATCAGAAGCCAGAAGTGGAAATCTCCAGTCAAGTAAATGATCAAAGAACAAAATTGTTATGACAGAAAACATAAATTGCACTTTGCGTTTGTACTTATGGTGGATGAACTGTGAGTAATTCCCACCTGAAATCTCTCTGATCTGTCTCAAATTTTAGTATTGGTAGAAGTGATGTGGATAGAACACATTGATATATTTGAGAGTTGCAAGTGACAAAGACACAGTAGTATTGACCCCAAAATTTTAGACGAATGCAAAGATGAAAAAAGTGTACTACTCACTCGCGTGCTAATAGACCAGTTCAAATTGCCTTGGTATCAGCAGTTTGCTGTATGACAAGTGTGACGGCAATTTTTAAAAAGGACTGAGCAACCTGATTTAGTTGAAGATGTCCCTGCCCACGGCAGGGGGGTTGGACTAGATGACCTTTAGAGGTCCCTTCCAACCCAAACTATTTCATGATTCTATGATTCAAGGGGCATTCTAGGGTGCTATAAAGCAGTCTTTGTTGAGGTTGAGATTGAGAGAATGTGAAGAAACTATTCTAAGGAATAGAATTAGTGGGAAAAATGGGTAAGCGCAGTCCGCTGGGGAAGGGTCATGGTGCTTTTGTAAAGGGAAGTCAGGCCTCACAAATCTATTGGAGGTCTTCGAAAGAGTCAACAGGTGCAGAGCAGTTGCATGGTAATACTCTTGGCATTCAAAATATTCAGCAAAGTCTCCAACCAAAGACTGGTAATCTACCATTGAGTAAGATGGAATGTCTGTACTTGGTTAAAGACCAGAAACCAAGGATAGAAATAAATAGTCAGTAATCATAGCGATGCAAGTAATTAGTAAAATGCCATTAATATCTTTGATGAGGTCAGCACTACTCATTACATTTGTAACTGCTCTGTATAACGTGGTGATCAATGAGGCAACATTATTGAAGATATTCAGAGAAGCAAAAACAAAAGCAAACTGGAGAATCTCATGCAGTAAAACGGGTAGTAAAATGGCAGATGTAAATCGCTGTAGATGAACTTAAAATGATGCATGTGGGAAAAAATCCTAACTCTGCCTATAAAGCAATCTAATCAAGATGTTGTGACTCACAGTTCTGTGAAGACGTAAAAGCAACAGTCAGGAAAGGGCAAAAAAGACAATGGAAAATCATTGAGAGGAGTATAGATCTACACCGTGCCACTGTACAAATCAGTGGTGGTTCCACATTTTGAGCCCTGTGTGCAATTCTGGTCCTCCTCTGTCATTAGAAGAGCTGCGTCATTAGAAAAGGTTTGGAAAAGAGGAACAAGCATCATCATAGGTATGAAACAGCTTTTTTATGAGGAACAATTAAAGAGAGTAGAAACCTTCACCCTGGAAAAGAGGTGGATGAGAAAGAAATAACAGAGCTCTATGATGAGAAAATCAAGGGAATCAGAAGAGAAATAGCAGAGTAGTTGAAATGAGGAATACTTTTCCCCAGAAAATGTAGTATGGGCATCAAATTAAGCCAGCAGCTAGCAAATTAAAAAAAAAAAAAAAGAAAAGTTCAGTGGTGCTCTAGCTGAAAACATTGTGAAGGCTGAAAGTTTACATGGTTTCAAAAAGCAATTGGGCATATTTCCAGGGAAAAATGTCCATTTACAACTACCATATGAAATCTAAAAAGCAAACAAACCACCTCTGGCTTAGGAAAACATAAGCCATAAACCATGGGTGACTAGAAGAATATTATGAGGAACAAGTACTATATGATCTCTCTGATTTTATACTTTCTCTTCATACTCACTGTACTTGCTTACCTTTGTAACCCTTATCTTTTTAATCAAGATGCTGGTTTCTCCTGGCTGGCCACTTTTTCTGCCAGGTAGCAGAGACATCTGCTGAACCAGCACCCGAAAATGGGATTATTATAATATCTGAACAAAACAGTTAAATTAAAATAGGATGCACTCAGTCAACTTTCAGCTAATATATTGCATGGTTATACCCATTTCTGCAAGACCATTTTTTTAATATTTTTTCCTGCTCGAAACCTCTTCTTCTTCATATTCAAATTTCACAAATTTTTAATTTTGTTTGTTATGCAATCAGCATGTTCATCTGACTAAACACTAAAATCTGTTGTAGATTAATCTAGTCCGTGTAGAAAATATAGTTTACATATTGCTAGAACCCATCTGTTAACTTCACAGCACTGCAGTAAAAAAACCAGAAAGCACATTTAAATATATATTCAGTGTTTTTTCATTTATTCAGATAACCAATGAACCTGCAAAAGGACTTCATGCAGACATCAGGTGAGCATTCACAGAAATTACAGCTACATTTTTTGAAGGTAATATCCTTGGCAAAACACAGAGAAAAATATTTTTTGGTATTTGTTTTTTTCATGTTGTTATCCAGATTTGTCTGATGGTACTGGAGCACATAGGAAGCGGCAGTTATAAAAAAGAGTTTTTCTGCCTGTCTTACATATTTAGGATATTTATTTAAGGAGTGTTTCACGATCATAATAGCATTTTCTGCAAAGTTTATATAGTGACTAGTTTAAAGGAATCAGTACTGTATTTATTTTGTTACTGCGAAGCCTCTTATCAACTAGATTAATTATGATTCAGCAGCAAGGTCCATGCAAAACTTGTTACAACTTAAAGATAACTTTTAAATATACAGTACAAGGGAAGGAAACACATAAGGAAAAAGTCATCTCTGTGTTTCCAAGCAGTTCAATGAATAACTACATATTTGAAATTTAAGCTCACAGATTGTGAGTGGACACGTATATATATGCTTCCATAATTAGTCTATTTTCACCCTGGTTGTTGAAAGCATGTTTAAATAAGAATACCATTAATGTTCCTTTACTGATTTTGCAGTAAGTCACGATTTATACCAATTTCCACTAAAGCCAGCAGGAGTTTACCTGTAAAAGAACCAATGTAATTTTACTAAGCTTCATCCTAGACTGGCAGGAATTTCTCTCTTATTAATTCTCATAGTTAAAAAGTTGCATTTCTTCAGTGATGTGATGAAAGCTTGCCAAACTAAAATACGTGTTTTAAGACAGAAAATAGATACTAAAAAGCCCTTGGTTTCAGCTTAAATCCTTTTTTCAAGACATTTCCCATCGCTTATCTCACTGTGCACTGAAGGCTTTAGAAGCTGGAAGCAAATATCTGTTTTCTTTCTAAATTTTTAAAAATTTTTTTTGAGAAAGTTGCTGCTGTCAGATTTAATGAATGCTTGCATGATCATTTGCATTCACTCCACCTAGGAAAACATATTCAAGAGTCTACTTTGAAAAAAATTATTATATAGTTGTACAGAAAATTTCCAACAAGGATGATTAGAAATTGTGAGAAAAAAACATTATTAAGAATCATGAAAAAATATCTCAGAATCCAATCCAAGTGACCAGCATTCAGATAGAGATTGGGGGTTCCAGAGTTCAATGGCCCATTTAAGCAATTTTGCTAATGCTGAACTGTTAGCTTCAGCTTTTTCAAGACTGAATGTAGTTGCAATTCAGAAGAATTTTTCTGAGCATTAGTGTTTTCAGCCAAAGCACATAAAGAGATCATCAGATATACCTCTTTCTGCCTTAGGGGACAAGGTATGATCTATGCTTCCATCATTATATGTTTTTAGAATGGCATGAAAACAAATCCACAGAACAACTTGCTACATTTTACATTAAATGTAGAAGGAGAGGAAGAAGTTTGCATCTCTTGTTTGGAACATCTGGTTTGAATTTAATGACAGTGATACTTTACTGAAAAATTTATTGTCAAGGTGGGGAGATGTCATGGGATGCCCTCACTTAGGTAACAGGTACAGCACTTGTGTTGTGGTGTCCGTGGCTGTCTGCTTCTGACATTTCTCAGAAAAGAAGGGTTCTGCAGGCTGCATTTTACACAACATGACCCAGAATCTACATGGCCAACTGGTTGCCAGCTGAAGCTGTAAAGCACTTGCAGAAGCCAAAGACCTTTTTATCTTCCAAACTTGGCTTGTCATGGCAAACTAAGGATAGTGTGTTAGTTACTGACAGGCAGGATTATTTCACTTAACTGTGTCATAAAGTTAGAGGTCTAGTCTCTGAGCTGTGCCTCTCGGATCCATTGTAAGAGGAGGGAGATGGAGGGGAAGGGGGAAAGACAGGTCCAGCTGAATTCCATGTACTCTCTAAAACTGAAGCACCCAGTGAAATGAAGGACGTATTAAGTGAAGTCTAGGGGCTGTGATCACTACTGATCTCAGAGTCATAGATTAATGAGCAAAGATTGTGTGGCTTTGAAATACTTTTAGTATAATTCAAAGGTTTTGATTTTTTAAACCTCTCCATCTTCAGACTCCAGTCAATGTAGACATATAGTCCTCATACATAGAACAGTTCAAGACACTTACATGCTGCCTATCAACTCATAGGTACTCTTCTTGAAGTCTCATAGCCAAAAATAAATATATAAAAAAGTTAAATTTCTCACATTAACAGAATGTATTTCTCCCGATTATACCCCATCCATCCTTTTTCCAAGATGAAAAGCAAATTTCCAATTTTTATCTTCTAACACAAAATGCAATGTCTTTTCTTTCTTACAGTAAGGAGCTTTCATAGCTCACAGTTTTCAGTCATAGTCCATACCACTGTCCTCTTTGAACTCTACTATTATCTTATCCACCAAGTGTGTTAGCCATCACCCAGCTGATTATCTCCTTGCTTTCACTGAAAGAGGCACCATATAGTGGAATCTTCACGTCTTTGCAGAACAGATAGCAGCAGTACACCCTCACCCTCTGCAACAGGAGCAACCCACAATTGCCCAACTTCATACCTTCATTGCATTTGCAATGAAATGCTGTCTGCTTGTTTGTGTGCCTGAAGTTTTTTCCCCCATGGCTGACCAGGCACCTGTTCCATGTATCGAGGGAGCCAATGAACAGATTTGCACGATTTATTTCTGGCACAAGTTACTGAAGAAGGCATTCACAGTACTGCAGTCACTTATGCAAGGTTATTACATTTTTTCACTGTTACAAACACCTGTCCTACATTCTGCTCTAGAATTAGTGGTGTATTACTCCCCTCAATTATCATAGTCTTCGTACCTGCTAACATTGATGCTAAATTCAGGCTGCTCAAGACTGCATTATTACTGCCCAAGATTCCACTGGAGTCACAGCTTCCACTTACGATACTAACAGTAAGTGAACCTCGTAGTCCAAGGTAACTGTGTTTTCTTTCTTACTACCATCATGAAAACTCTAAAAGGACTCAGTGTTGACTTCAAATATTGTGAATCATCATTTACTCTGTATCTTCTACTCTAGCCCCGTTCCTTTGATATGAACATTGCTTTTTTTTCTTACATATAGCTGGCTAAAGCAGATTTACTCTTCCATTACATTTTTCTAACTTTCTAAGTTCACACTTATATGCTGTGAGTTTTGTCAACAGGAGTGCATAGTACATGTAAGGTGCTGATTGCCCAGGATGAAATTCTTTATCTATTTAAGATTTCAGCAATTCCACTGAGAATATATTTAATAATTTCTGGAGAGTCTGAGATGGTTTCTTCCCTGAGTGATATTTGCTATATGTTTAAAAACAGACATTGCAAGGCCTTCACCCCATTCATTCCCCATTTTTCCCATCTGAAAAATGTTGTAGGATTCATAAGACACCTGACAACCTTTCTTTTCCTAATCTTCCATGCATCTCCTGACATCTTACATGGCCAAAGACTGTTCTGCCTTTTTATGTTCAAAAGTGTTCCTGCATTCCTCTTTTCAGCATATTCTTGTTCCAAATTTCTCTATCACTTCTCATTATTTAACATACATTCAAAATTATCCCTCCTGGTGTTATTAATCAATTCATCATTAGTTTGCAGGATGTGGCATTTTTTGTAATACAAATAA
This sequence comes from Aptenodytes patagonicus, assembly GCF_965638725.1. NCBI lineage: Eukaryota > Metazoa > Chordata > Aves > Sphenisciformes > Spheniscidae > Aptenodytes > Aptenodytes patagonicus. The sequence goes on from NC_134982.1 coordinate 58,358,727, forward strand.
TGTTTTGTGCTTTATTTTTATTCATTATGTCACCTTGATGAGTGTGTAAAAGGACTTTTTCTCCTTTGTCAGGTATAAAATTCACTGCAGACTGCATTTTTAGCTACTGCTGTATTTCCTTTGACATAATTTTATACATTGTTTTACATTGAGATAAAGGTTTGTATATTGAAATAAAGGTTTTCAAGCTCTTCTTTAACAATGAAGGAAATAGTCCTTTCAAATTGACAAGTTAACAAATATTTGTTAATTTAAAAAAACCAAATATAGTACTAAATCCTCTATGCAGTGGCATTCTTTCTAGTTATTAAAAGATTTTGTAATTCATAGAGTCATGCATCTCCCATGAATCACTATGTTGATCTCATAATCATTATGGCACAAAAGTGAAGTATCACTGTTTTGGATACTTCACTCAATTTTTGTAGATCTAGATTAATTATATTTTTAATTAACTATAATTTTAATTAATGAATTTTTAGTTGTGAAAAAATCTTTTTACAATCCTGACTAGCTGTGATTAATAGATTTTACTTTGCATTGCATCAAACACAGAAAACAAATTTGGCAACTTGTGATGAAAAGAGGAGGGTGGGATGTGATATAAAGGAATTTACTATCAGAGACAAAAATAGCTGCAAAGATTCAGGGCAATGCACATTTATCTGATGAGTCAGATCTTCTATTCAAATATGTCTCCTGGATTTCTGTTGAGATATGAAAGTGCTTTCTCCAAATCTACTTTGTTGTATTTTATACCTTTTTATATAATCTTGTATTTATCAAAAGCCCTGTAATTTGTCTGTATTTCCATTACACTCAAATTGCTTTTTTTAATAAAGCAAATACTTTAAAAGATAGATACCTGAGTATGACACTTAAAGTGTTATTTCTTTTCAGTCTTACATATTTTATAGTTACCTTCCCGATACACTAAAAAATACAAACGAAAACTGGGCATATTGTTCTAAACTCTTTTGCAAAACTGAAGATTAAGAGTCATATATTTGTTGAAATGAAAACAGGTGCTTTCAAACATCACTCCTAAGCAAAATCCTTTTTAATTTGCAAACTGTAGCCCAATATGAGTTGCCAAAGATTTGTTCATTCACCATCAGATAGTAAATGCTGGTTTACAGATGACTGATTTCATTTTGACATAACATTACAATGCCTTTGACAGTCTTTTTACTATATTAGAGAGGGTATATGCATGAATATTCAGTTCTTCTAATGATAATTTTTGTGCAGAATGAACTGTCTTCTCGGTTCAAATCTTAAAATTTAGCTTTGTTTGTTTGTTTCCTTTTATTCTGTCCCTTTCCCTTTTGAAATACGACTAGGCAACCGTGTTATTTTGAGGTTTTGTAGTCCCAACTCCTAAACTAGTCTAGAGAAAAAGGAAAGCTTTTTTTCCTAGGCATTACCCAAGGATTTCAAAGAGATGCTACATCCAACAGAATATCTGTTAATCTGTTTTTTTGTTAATTGCCAGACCCTGAAAAATGGAAAAGCTACTAGTGCCAGAAAAAAAAGTGTGGAAAAGCAAAACCACAAGGTAACACAGAACTAACTTCTAAGAAGCAGATGTATTAGCCCTTGAAGACAAACTCTGCAAAGCATCTGCATATTCATTCACTACAAACCATATAAAGATTTCTTGGCTTGGTTTTCATTCTGCTTCTAGCACTGGTCTTGAAAACAGATTAATTTTATCAAATTTAGGAGATATAATATTCTTTCAGCCTTCTCATATTCACTTCTTTACTAACTGTTACTTCTTGTTTACCATGTCACAGATATTTGCCCTTTCAGATAAAAGTCAGAGCACATAATAATACCTGTCTTCATTTTTCGTGTTGCCTTGAAAATGTTTCTGCTTTGAATTTGGCAAGCTAAATGAAAATGTTTTTTGATGTCTTTGATAGAGTCTGTTTGTGTACACATATGTAATTAAACAGTGATGATGTAACATTAGTTTTAGAAGGTTTGTACGTCTACTAAGTTTCATTTCTCTTTTACTAGGAAACTAGTATTTCTGCATAGAATTTGAAACCCTTTTTCCATACAGTCATTATCTGAAAGTAAGACAAAAATAGTTCAAGAATGTTGATCATCACACTAAGGACCAGAGTTTGAGGTTGCAACTGAAAAAAGTGAGAACAAATGTTTGTTTTGCACGTGCATTGATTCTGTTTACAGAGGAAATTGGGCACTTGTGCAAGTAGATGGGCAAAACTGGTTTTTCATCAACATAGGTAATGAGGCAAAGAAAGGATATGCAGTACACATATGCAGCTGCAGCAACGGCCATAGTCAAATCAGGTATGCCATTTCTTATGTATGATGTTGAAAATTAAATATTTACATGATTTTTACTGCTTGACATAGATATTTTCTAGTAGTACTAGTACTGGTTTATACTTTAACCACTGAAAGGAACTGATTATGATACGAAAGCACTTCCACTTCTACATGATAAAAAAAAAAAATCTCTCCTAGATTCTAGAAAACAGGAGATTTGGAAATGTAAAATATTATTTCTTTGTGCATTTTAATGTTCAGTAGAAATCTGTCAGTACTGTAGCTGAAATTAACTCAGAAGAGCAAGGTACTGACAGCTAGGATCAGAGATGTCTTCATACAGTCTTAGATTTTTTTGCTGACACATTGAAAGATGACTACAAATATACAGAATCAGGTAAATATATTTCGAAGAAAGGATGAAAATTTTTCAGTTGAATGAAAATCTGAGTAGAAGAATTCATTCAGTCTTGGATATTATATTTGCTCTCCATGAATGTGAATGATTGTGTATTTTCATGTCTGTTTTATGTGATATACAGAAACAATAGTCTTCAACTAGGATCAAGCTCACTCCATGCATCTATGCAATATGCTAAAATTCAGTTTGAGTCTTTATAGATACTTGTGGAGAAAACTGTTATTTTATATGGTGAATGATCTTGGTTGTGTCCCTCTATTCCCACATGCAAAGCTTTCTGGTCAGTAGGCCGAGTTGCAAGGAGGCACTCGTGACTCAAGATTTAGTAATCTCCTATCATGAATCTCGCTTGTAGATTCTTTGAGCATTACTTTATAAAATATTATCTGCAAATAGCTAAACTGACCTCATTGTTTTACTTATGTTGTGGTTTAACCCGGCAGGCAGCTAAACACCACACAGCTGTTTGTTCAGTCCCCCCTACCCCCAGTGGGACAGGGGAGAGAATTGGGAAAAAAAAGAGGAAATCCAACACACAGCACTATACCAGCTACTAGGAAGACAACTGACTCTATCCCAGCCGAAACCAGGACAAATTAGTTCTTTCTTCTTGTCAGAGCGTAGAAGAGGAATAAATAAGCCCCCTCTCTTTCAGTGACAGCAGGTGGTTCATTTGGCTCAGTTGTGCTGCGGGATTTAATTTTTAGTGTTAAAACTTGAAAAAGATCCTAGGATTTCTCATTCTTTTATGGTACATGGCTGTTGTCTGCAGAATAGTTGGCGTGTGTGACAGAGTGGCAAACTTCATATTGTCCTCCATAGTCAAGGCAGAGTATTCCAGAATGACAGCTGGAGTGGGAAACAGGGGCCAAAACCCTCCATTTCAGGCTGCTTTCTGAGACTACCTGTTCTAGAAAACTCAAAGCGTATGCAGCAGGTATGGTACTTCACTGATGATTTTACAGAGCAATATTCCAGATCAGAGTGAACCTGATGTGAAAATCAGGAAAAAGTTAACAGAACTTCAGGCTGTGTGGATACTAAAGAGATTATTGTACGTTACACATCCTTTTCAATTCTTAGAGATCCTGTTGGATTTAGCACAACTATAAAGATTACATATTCCTACAAGGTTCAAGAATTCCCTAAACCCTACTGCCAGTGCATTCATTTGATGCATCCATTCTTTGACTTGGCCAACTTCAGAGGGAGATGATACCCCTAAAGCATCAGAGCCCCACAAAACACTGACATGGTATATAACACTGCATTCAGCAGGTGGCTGAGGTGGACCTCACTACCCAGAGTGGACCTGCAGTCACTGCACATCGTTGACTTTCTGTATGTGAAATACACGCCTAGAACACGAGAACAGGACTTGTGGATCATGAAGGCAATGGCTTGTTTTGGAGCAGCTGTACTGCTTCCTGCCAGCAGCTGTTACCCATCCCATGACAATGCCTGGTAAGAGGAGTGCCTGCTACAGGGATGACCCAGGTAGTTGTGTGGCTGTTGCTGATCCACTGCAGGTTACTGTCTGATGAGCAAGTATGGGTTATTTTTTTCTTTGATAGAACAGGCTGTAATTACAACACATCCAATTGTTTTGGCTCAACAGATAGGACAGCAGCCTGTGTTATGGGAGGATAGAGCAACAGGGGAAAAATGAGCAATGAGAGATGGCCGAGGAGGGAACTCCATTATCTGGTGTGGCTGCTGAAAATCACATCTTCTGAGTTGATGAAGTTATCCAGGATGTCTGGGATGGAGCAGTTTCAGATCCATGTCTCCCAATACTTGGACAGGTGGCCTAAACTTCACTACCCATACTTCAGAATAATTCAGCTGATCTGAAAGGCAAGGCAGATGAGTGATCAAGATATATAGGCTGATTCCTGTCAGGCTTTTAGCTCAGCAGTCAGGCTTTGGAAAGCTGTATTGTTCTTTTTATTTTCTGTATGATTTGCTTTTTGTAAATGGTATCACAAGCCATATCTTTCATCCAGCTATTATTTTTACATTGTTCCCTTAAGCAACAATTTGGTTTTCTGTTCCAAAGTGTAAAAAGAGAGAAGAAATGTTCTGTCTCAAATTCTTTTTCCTGAAATGCTAATGCATGTTAATACATTACACGTGAATGTGAAACTTTTTAAAATGTTTTTTTAAAATACTGCTTATGTTAATTTGAGGATGTCAAAAGCTGATATGGATCTGTCACTGCCTATGAAAAAGTTTGCCATCCATGTGCAGTTGCAAGTGTCTTCCTACAGATGTTTTCTTATGGTGAATTATGTATATCTTCAGATACTTTAAAGACAATCCTTGCTTTATATTGATAATATGTTATATGTATAGCCTGATACTTCATTTTTACCTATTTAAGTCACAAGCAAATATTTTAATATTTATGTCATATATACAAATATGTATTTCTGCAACAGGTGTGTATTTTGCTCATGTGGATGTCACTTTCCAAGATTTTTAAAAATACATTGAAACCTTCCTCTGACTGTTTATCCAGAAACCTTTAGAATGCATGGGAATGCCAATTTAGTGTTTCAGGTTTTAAGGTTTTTCTTAAATACTTTTCTAAACTAATTATGTTAAATGAATTACACTTTGCAGATTAAAGGGCAAATTTGATTTAACAATCACAGTTTGTTAAGCCAAAATAATAAAGAGGAATGACTGTACTACTCGTTAGATCTGGCTTCTCTCATGTAGGTGTGTAACACAGGATTCTTGGATGCTCTCTTCAACCCATTTCCTACCAACTCATGTTTTAATGAATTACTTCCTATTATTTATACATTGTATGTTATATACTAACATACATGTTATCCATGGTTTTACACAAATTAATCACTTTTCATGGGCTAGTGGTTTTATACTTTCTGATTTCACAAAGGAACACTTTAAAGGATTATTAAGAAGCTGTTCAGATCCAAGTTCTCAATATTATATTTGTTAAATCTTATTCATTTTTCCTAGGGGGACCCCAGTAATCCTCTAAAATTTGCTTAAGCAGGACATTTATAGCAGCTGAACCAAAATAACATTATGTGCCTAAAAACACTCAGGATAAGGAAGTTTGAGACTTTCAATACAAACTAATGGGTGCATAAACAAGAAGGAAAAAAATGTTAGTTTATGCTTAAAGTTTTGGGGTAGAATTGCAGTGATTTTTTACAATTCTTGTTTGTGCCACAGGGTAAGTCATTTGATCTCTTTTTATATTTGCTGCCGCTCACCAGAATAGATTATGAGATATACCTTCTTCCTATACCTGTTCTATTTAATTAAGCTCTTCAGATTGACTGTAGACAGCCAAACACGTAAGAAACTTATTTTGATTATTTTCTCTGAGTGCTTCTGTGTCTTCAATAATGACAACCCATGAGTTTAGAAATACATGTATGTTAATACTGCCTATATAATTCTGATTAACCGGATCTGTAAATCATACTTTTACCATTTATCTGCCAGTTTCTACAAGATTTCTAATTCTTAAAATTTCTATTCTAAATCCATCAGGCAAAAACCCACATATCAGTCCCTTTGTGAAGATGGTATCAACTTCAACTTTTAGAAGCAGTTTTTGAACCACATCAATTTACTTGCATCATAGCTCTCTGTTTGAGAAAAAAGCTCCAGTTTGTGTCTGTAGTATAATATTAATTATAAAAACTAGACTTCTATAGCAATAAACTGAAGTACTAGCAAAATATGCCTTCCCCTAGAAAATAGGGAAGATAAAGAACACAATATTTAATGAACTTTGTTCCCCTGGGCTTGAAACAAGGATTTAATAACATCTAGTACTAAGATAATTAAGTAAAAGCATTAAAATTTTAACTCATTTCCTCATGTTTAGTCTCATTCAGGAATATACATAAGGAGTTTAATGGCAAAATTAGAAACATACTGAGAAGAATAAGCTTCTTTATGTAGGAAACAGTGAAAATTGTCTTTAGAATGGTCAGCATAAAGTATTCATAAACACTTTAATCTAGTTTTAAGCATCTATCTTGAATTTAAATAGTATTCATAGTCTACAATTCAATGGAACTAAAAAATATATTGTATGTTAATTCCTGAAAATGAAATTTAGGAAATACATTCTTCCTGTGTAGTTATTCTTTTACTAAATAGATGTGAACAAGTAGAAAGTTGGTGCAGAATAGCAGAACTAAATTCTGGAGTGAGACATATAAATAAGATCATAATCCCAAATATTCCATAGAATTATTTTCTATGAACAAAGAAAAAAGAAGAAAAGACAAGATGAGGTTTCTGGTGGAAAGTGCTCTGAAGGATTCCTATCTTCTATTTTCCCCCCTCTATCCAGTGTAAAGAGATAAATACTTTCATAATAATAATCCTCGAGTTGCAGCCATGAACAACAGCACAAGCATCAGGAAAAAGCAGTGACGAAATTGTTCAAGCGCTTGCTAACACCATCTTTTCCAAACTTCCTGGTATGACAGCATCACTTCTATCCTTCTTAGTGCTGCTGTTCTATGTTGTAAAGATTGTTGGTTAAAAAGATTGAAAATTGGTTCACTCTTTAATAAACTCACTTCTAACAAAAGTGTACTTGTGGTGATGCTAGCCTTACCTAATGAAATACTAAATATACATATAATATATGAAAAGCCAAAGCTTCTAATACTCATGAAAATTTTCTGTACTTTGAATGCTATAAAGGGAAAAAAACCCTGATCATAATTCATGGTTAACCCATGGAAGTTGTTGCATAAAGCATCATTGAGCAACAAATTCTCATTTGCACTTTTGAACATCTTCACAAAGGTGTTTTTTTGACTAGTGAGTATAAAACACATAAGATTAATCAAAACAGATTTTTTTTTTTTTTTTAAGAAAAGTGTTCTTTTGCTAAGTATAAACAACTCCTGCACAGAACAAACATTTGGGGGTAGCAATTCAAATGCTTCAGGAAGTAAGACCTCTAAGCAGTAATCGGTGTTGAAAATGACACTTAAAAGCGTACTACTGGGACAAACTATAGACAGCCTCTTTCAAAGTACCCCTCACTGGCCAGTGCTGTATACAGCATATCTGGCTAGATGGAAACATCAAAATAGGTGGGTAGGATAAACCAGTGTATTGGTTCCTGCTGACCTGCTGCTCTTGCAGGCACAATGTAGCCAGCAACAGATCACTACTTAGAAAAGCATCAGGAGAGAATTTCAATGCATGGTGAATTCAGTTTGTTAAGAACCTACTTTTGGGATTTCCTCAGTTTCCTTAATCAGAAAAGCCTCCTTGCATTTGAGAAAATGGTTCTAAGAAAAGGGAAGTGTATGAAAAATGTGATTAACTTAGGTTCAGCCCCTTCTCTAGCTGAGCGCTTCCCATCTCTTCTGTTTTCCAGAAGCTACCCTTTGATGGGCCCACCAACTGTACGGGAAGAGAGAAGGGGGAACAGACTCCTGAAGCCAGAGCAAGCATTGGACGTTTTATGGTACAATAGTAAAAATCTCCGTGCTGGATTCAGGCAAGCCAGTGGAGCAATTCTCAGTGAATTCAGTGAGACTGAATGCTGGCAAACGCCAGGCCTCTTCAATACATCAGTGTAAATCGAAGCAGGCAAAACATTTCACTAGCATAGTTCTAGCTGCCGGGTGAGCATATAAACAGCTGTGAGATTTATGCATTTTAGGTGATGTGAGCGTTAAAATTTTCTTTTAGAAAATAAATTAAAATAAGAGCTAAGGGAAAGTGTAATAAAAGCTGTTCACCAGAAGAAAATGGTATTTTCCCTAGGGGAACAAAAGATGTGTATTGTTGCTATGATACCTCATCATGAAAAGTTATTTGAGCAGTAGAGAGGATTTTTCTAATCACTTAAGACTTCCAAATCCATTTAGAAATACTGCCTTCTTTTCCCAGTCAGGCACTGCAGTCAATATTGGGCAGTCAATACACAAGGAAGCCAGATACAGTCACTCTCATGCCCTGTTTTTCTCATGAACATCAGCCCCTGTTTGCCTATAGGAATACTATTATTGGCTTCACCATAATTTTGAAGGTGTTTAATTTGTTTCTGTTTTGTAATACATTTGAAAGAGTATAATCTTAACAGTTCAATGTTTTTTGCTTAGAACATGATGAAAAGCATTGATTAATTAGGTTAATTAGGTTCCTGCTCTGTGGGCCAATGCAGCATATCCTCTGAAGCCTTTAAGAAGCTGCATACAAGATCTTGTCCTCAGGATAGCCTTTCTAGATGATACAGGAATTTCATGCTGAACTTGATCTCTCAGCTTTAACTGTGGGAGCTGCTCAGAGATATGAAAGAAGCAGCTGGCCCAAATTTGCTCTGTAGTCCTTTCTGCAAAGGTAATTTGGAATTCAAATGTAAAATTCACACAGCGCACCCACTGAAAAGTCTGCTATTTGTTACCATTACATTAGTCAAGTCTGTTTCTGGACATTTGGTTTCAATCTGCTGCTGTTCTTCAAGGCAAAGACTTCTGGGCAGTGGGAAGAACGTGCTGAAACATGGCCCTTGTGGCACACGTGGTGGTCAGCACCTCCACGGCTTGAATCTTCCAGGTCATTTCACTGCACCAATCTCTGAGATCAGGTCATTCCCTTCCTCTGTCTGATCTGTCTGGGGCTACTGTTTCCCTTTCCTCTTTGAATAGCATGTGCTTAATAGCACTTTCCCAGACGTGTGGTCTAGCAGGTTTCTGGCAGCAGCATTCCACTTTACACTGATGCCACTTGAAGATAATTAGGGACACCTAAGTCTCTAGCTGTCCTCCTCATTACCACAAACACTACTTGCCTTTCAAACATCCCCTGCTGAGAACCTGAAACTCTGGCAGTCTTTTCTGCTGATGTTACACCTGTTTCTGCTGGAGTATGCTGAGTCAATTAATCCCAGAGCACATTCATTTTAAATTCAGCAACAGCAGGAATTTAGCACAGAGATTTGCTAGAGTGGTAGTATGCAGTGGACACATCTTCAAAGAGTACCCATGAGACTTTGACAAACAGGGCATTTCAAATGTTGGGTTTGGAGCTGGGCAAGTTCTTGAGATTATGTATGCTACACAATCCTAAAACCTCAGTTTCTCTTGTTCAGGACCTTATCCACCCTATCACTAATGTAGAAACTTCCCTTTTGTCACTTCCACTTCCTTCTGCTTATTATTGTGGGCCTGCATTATATAAGATTCAGCACACTTTTGCAATGAGAGTCTGGCATTTGATTGCACGTAATTATAAAATTGGAAGCTTTCAGAATTGGCAAAAAACTTTGTGCCTCATCTCTGACTTCCTTGTGAAGTCAAAGTATCTTAGGATTCAGAGTGCTTAGAAAATGCGTTATAAAAATACTCTGGTCACATGCAGAACTGTTCACATTAGCCATAAACATGTTTTATATTCTTAATACTTCTCAACACATACCATGTGGCCTGTTAATTCATTAAGGACTATTTCTATAGCAAAGCTATAGAAACAAATTTCAATTTAGAAGGGCATAGTCAGATCATAGACATTATTGGTGCTCCATAGAAGTTGGATACTGGGCTAGAAGGGTCTGTCGTCCACCCCACTACGGCTATTTTAAAAGTGCTTCAGATGGGCTGAATTTAGCCATGAACTTCTAAGTTTAGCAAGTACGATTTAAGTACATGGTGTTAAGCTTTGCAACTAACATTAACTAAAATACTCAGGTTTTATAGTCTTGGATCAAAAAAAGGTCACCCAAAGTCTTTCTGGTTTTCTGGTTTTTCTTTTTCACAAGGATTTTTGACAGGTAAAATAGGAAAAAAAAAGGAAAAAAACCCAACACCCTATATGGAAACATATTTGTTTGCCACAGAGTTCTGGGTTATGGGTGCTTGTTTATTATTATTCTGACAGGATGCCTCCTTTTCACTGCCCCTAGCTAAGAGGAAAAAGGGAGCCAGCAGCTGCCATTTTGGATAGTGTCCTCATGGCCTGACAGACTCTCCAGAGATGTAAAAGCCGTTCTGCACCACTCTTCTATTGATGCTAAAATGAAAAATCTTGACTTTTTGCATAGAAATTAAGAAGAGCCTTTTCTCAGGAAAAATAGGCATTTGCAGGTTTTGGAGGTACTTTTGAAGTTTGTTACGAGAGTTATCAAAAGGTAATTTTTCTTAATAAAATAAAACTGACAGTGCTAATCAATTAAAAATAAATTTTTAACTCCAGACCATGTGTATTCTTTAGAGCTCATAAAAACTAGGGAAAGTTTTTCTTCAGAACTATTTCTAACTAAAATTAATTTAGAATAATTTCGGTAAATCTGTTTTTAGGGTTTCTGTGGCTTTGACCTTTTCCATTCCTTCATCAACTTCAGTATTTTATGCTGAGTGTGCTTTTTTTTTTTAATTTTTGGTCTATGACATTTTACTCATTGTTTTCACTTTTTGATGTTCTCATCAGTAGCCATGTCCTGAAGATGGTGTATTGGTTCATGGGATGGTTTTGACTGCAAGTCCTTGGGATGATGAAGAAATGGTTACAGGATATGTCTTGCCTAGGCAAATGAATTCATTGTTACCAGTGATCTATTATGAACTGCAGAGGAACTATGAAGCCGGTCCACAACTGTATCATTCAGCACTCTATAACAGGTACACTGTCAATGACAGGTAAGCATTTGTTTGAAATTCCATTTTTCTGCTCAAAACCTGTAGTTGTTTGAGCTGTAAAATGAACATTTTGAATGCACAAAAGATCAAATCTAAACCTTTGCTAGGATGTTGAATGAAAACCATGTTATAAACGTTTCCAAAGGAAATTTCTTTATTTGTGAGAAATACATGTACCAGATCTCTCTCTCAAAACAGTTTAGCTGTTTCCCTGGTGTTACATCTCTTGGCATTGTGATAGAAATAGCTGCTGTGCATTATTCTAAGGAGCCACGATGCTGGGAGTGTCCAGTTTGGATCAGCTGACTATTCATTAGGCTTTTCAGAAGCACTGGGAAGGATGCAGACAGTTGCATCTCAAGATCTGTTTTCCCTGAAATGATTTATTCTAAGGAAATAATCCAGGGACAAAACTTGGTGAATGGACTGCAGCTGTATGCTTTTCCTGTAATACTGGGTTTAATATAACTCAAATGTGTAAAATCAAGGAAGAACACAATTAAGATATTTTAAACCTTATCAGTGCTGCTTTAGAGTCGGTGATAGTTAACAAGAATTATTTGTAAGTATACTAATTGCATTCACTGGTAGTATAGCTGCATTAAATAGTGAAGAAATTAATCCCAATAGCTTAACAGAACTAATGGGATACAAAGTGACCTGTGAGGGCATGAATCTTTTCAACTACCAAGCATGTGATAACAGGCAAAAGTATATGTGAGACCTCCATCCTTTCCATTAAAGACCTCTCATATGTGAGCTGTACTGGGAGCTGCACATGGGTCTTGTCAGCAACAAGGTGAGACATGAGTGAATTCAGAATTTACTGCATCATGTTAGACCAAAGTGCATTTGTACGTATGAACGCATAGAAATATGGTGTACTTTTAGTATAGTATTCAGTTTTGGACATTAGGACAGGTAGAACACAAAAGGATGGGAGTGGTGTTAAAGTTGCTTTCAGGACTTGCTGCATGGGGGCAGAGTTAAGGTTACATCAGTCTGTACTATCCTCTGTACTTCACAGATTTCAGAAATCTGTACCTGAAATACCCTCAATCCTACTTTTTTTTCCCAGTAGTTTCACAAAACATTACAAGATAAGCTTTTTTTTTTTTTTTGGCTCTTTTAACTTGTGCTTTTCATGCTTTTTTTATGAAAAAAGGCCTTTTCATGCCTTTTTTTGACATGAAATTTCTGAGAAAAAAAAAAGCAGTGTTATTTGTTGGCTTTTTAAAAGATAAAATTTCTGCAAAAATAGCTGAATGTACAGCTGTAACCTTGAGGGATGCAAACTGTTAAAGGATATTGGGATTCCTGAGTATACCTTCCCCTTATTAAATATGTTCTATCATTGAATGTAAATAACCATTGTGCCTTGAAAACTTTGGAATGCAATGTTATGTGTCTAAGTGCCAAGAATGTCACAAATATTATCTTAAAATTTATTTTGATTAGAACACAGTGGACATCTCACAGTACTGTGTTGTGTATACATTCACTTTTTGGATGTTGTATAACCATGCAAATTATTTCAACAAAAATAATTTTCTAAATAAGGAAATAGATACTCCTAAAACCACACTGCTGTATTCCTGTCCTTGGTCTGAAATTTAGATCCCACTTTCTCTGATAAATGGATTTAAAAAAACCGAGAAGATATAATGCTTGTATGAGATAAGCATGTGTCCTGAAAAAACTAATCTTTTAAAGTTCTATTTTCTGCAACAATATTTCTTTTTAGAGTTTACCATCAGAATGACTGCATGTTATTTTTACTAGTATTCTGTCGTTTTTCTACATTCTAATTGTATTTGCATTTATTTTTGTTCAAACACTTGTCTTGCCTAATTTTTTCCTTTAGTCAGACAAGTCCATCTGGACTGTGTCAAAACTACATTTTACTTGGGAAGGTCTTCACAAATTTCTTACATTAAATGCAAATCTACAGGGGCAAGGTGCTGATAGCCTGCATAACAGCTCAGAGATTTCTGTTCACAAAAGAAATTGGCTATGTGTTAAAGCACTAGGAAACTTTTTCTTCCAAAATCATAACTGTGACATGATCAAGATCATGCCAATATTAAAATAACTGTGTCATGATGGATGATCATTAGGACTTTGATTACTACTGATAATAATGATTATCACCACAAAGAATTTTTTTTACCGATACTGAGTCAGCTAACGATACTGAAATTTTGCCTTCTCATATGAAATGTGTTTTTTAAGTAATTGAGTCTAGTAGATTCATTTATATGCCAGAGATTAACAAGCAGTGATAAAATATGTCAATGATACATTAGGGAAACTGAATTCTCTGTAATTGGAGGTTTAAGATTAAGCATCTGTTGAAAGCACTTGAGACACAGCTGCTTTTGCTGCCATACTGGGACAGGAGAAAGATTGTGTGAATGATTTGTACGATTCAACAGACTTGATAAGGAGTTGGAGTTAGAGATCTGAAGACCATCTTAAATGGTGATGGAAAGCAGTTGTGATGGAGTCTAGCTTTAACAGCAGTGGTATCAAATATAAACCCAAGAGATACTTCTACTCTTGTCTATGCAAACCTGTATAAGTAGACCCTTAGTAGCCTCCAGTTCATTCTACAAGAAAGAAAGGGAGCAAGCTTTCTGAGCACATGCTTTCTTTCTAAATTGAAATTTGGAGTTTCATACGTTTTGTGTCCTCTCTCCTTTAGTCTGCATGTCATCAAGAGAAAAAAAGACTAAGAAACCCTTGTTTTGCTTAAAATTCCAAACTGGATATATAATTCTGGGAAGCGGAAGTCTTCCAGACAAATGATCACCGCTCAGCCCCACCTCTTAACCCAGACGTACTCTCACCAAGTGTTTTACAGAGTTTCAAATTTTTCTTCCACGTTCTGCCAAGAGGAGCCTCACAAAAGGAAAGGGATTTCAGCTGGTTCTATCTCTGTTTATTTCTGTGGGGATTTCACAGTATTTGACACACCAATTTTCTAAAACCCCAGATTAGTTCTGTTCTTCATTAACATTTTTCTGATTTATACCATCCTTTTATCCTGGGCACATGGTAATTTAGAATAAGAAAATGGTTTTAGTAGAAGTAGAAGTAGATCCTCTACTTCTTTATTATAGTCACTACTAAAAAGTTAATGTTGATTGAAAGAACTATGTGGCTTTACTGTAGTAAATAAATACTTGATATTCACTGTTGGAAGTTATACAGCCATACTTCTCATGGTGGCAGATAAAAGAGCAAACTTTGAAGGGTGACTAAAATGTTCTAACAAGAATGGAAAACACACTGTTTTAGGTATATCTAGGTATTTGAGTCAAGATAGTTGACGCTTCAAAAAAACTGGTAACCCATGAGTCAAAGTTAAAATTATGTTAGATGATTTCTTTATGTTCAATGAATAAATCAGGGCAGATTCTCACCTTCTTATGCTGAATACCTCCACACCAGAAATCTACCATGCCTTCTGGGAAATAAAGTACTCCTCAGCAAGAGAAAGTGCACAAGGACCTTTACTATCATGTTCCCGTGTTACCAGGGGAGGGTAAGACCATCACTCTTTATGTAACATTTGTTTAAGTGCCTGGATTTTGTAAAGGATATTATGGATTAGTTTCTTGTTTCCATTTACCCTTTGTAATCGATTTGGGAATTTTTTCTTCTTTTAGAATTATGTAATACCTTGACAGATACTCTGTGACGCTAACTAGTGATGCCGTGAAGAGCTGTGAATCAGTATAGACAGATGATGCATCAATCTTTCCAAGTGTACTGTAGTTCTCAGGAAAATCTTAAATGCATTCGCACTTTATTCTGCAATGCTCTGTATGTACAATAACCATTTTTCTGTGCCATTTTACAGTAGTCATTCTACAAATTTTGTGGTAACAGTGTTATTACCTTCCAAAAGGCCAAGTGACAACTGGATATCAAAAGGATCTGTCTTACTTTGTCATCTGAAAAAGTAAGCAGCAAGCAGTTTCAGTCCAGTGTCAGGATTTGTAAACTGCATACCACTAACACAATTTGAGTCTTAGGACTTTTCTATGAGAGACAACCCAGCCCTGGCAATCTAACAGCATAAGGTAGTAATCTATAAATGGAATTTTTTGTTTGCACTGGCTTTTATAAAATAAGAGTGATTGAAATTAATTTTCTGCTGTTGTTTTCAGATAGTTTCCATCCTCCTTCTGATCCTAAGATGTATGCAACCAGTTAAAAATACTCTTATACAACAACTCTGTGTTTCATGTAAGGAAACATGCTTTGCATCAGGATGGTAAGTTATTGTGACTGTGTGGTTTAACATTAGCTTTTATCTTTTTATCCTGTCACTGGAGATTACTTTCAAAAGTTGATATTTTTCAAGCAAAAATATTAGTGGTCCTTGAGCAAGTGTTCTAAAAGTCATTTAGCATCCTGCATCACAAGATGCAGAAGTAATTGGATATTTAGAATTTTTATTTATCGGTTGTCCCCATAACTAAAGCAATAACTTACAATGAGCATTTCAGCTGCTGTCCAAGAGTAGAGCCCGATATCACTAACCCAAACCACCAGACCAGTTCTGCTGTTTGGTTAGATGTTTCTATTAGGCAAACCCCTCTTGAATTGCATTCTGTACCTTAGCAGGACCAATTTTGTAAGTAGAAGAGCAAAATGGGCAGGAGAAACAAGCAGAGATCATGGGAGTTTTCTCCTGCAGGCTCAGAAGGAGCTACTTAGAGCACTAATGCTCCTATGAAGGAAAACAAGATCTCTCTGAAATGTAGATTGAATTTTCAGTAGAGGCTTTTACTATAAGCCATTGTTACCCCTTTGAGCTGCACCCAGAACTGAAGTAACAGCAAGAAGCGCAAAAGCTAAGTGAAATACAAAACAGGTCACTGTAGTCAGTACCTCCAATAGCTTTTAGGTGCTTTTTCAAACATAACTCCAAGCAATGTGATAAATCCATAAATGTGATGATCTAATCTTAACAGCTACAGAGGTAACATTACAGTGAAGTCTCTACTTAAAGGGAGCCATGACCACCTAACAAGAAGCAATAGTAGAAAAGCTCAAGCACCTTATCCTAAAAGAAATAGTTGCATATTCCTTCAATCTGTAGAACTACCAGCTTCACCATCACCTTTTAGATGGAAATACCTTCCATTGAGTAATAACGCCATGATCTGTTTCTTTCTCTCCAACAATGATGGTGGGAAAGATCCCATCATACAGGTATGGGAAATTTTAATTTTGGTACACTAACACTGGAAGAAAAGGAAGTTGAAAGTCAGCCAGAGAAGATAATAGGTTGTTGTTTTCTTTTAGTGGACAGAAAAGTGCTGTGTTGGCCCAAAGAGGAAAGGTGTCTACATCAGACCACATCCTTTTGTAGCTCTGCTGTGATCAGTAGGCAAAATAAAATCACACCAACAGAGGTGTCATTCCCACCCACAGTAGTGAGTGGAAAGAAGCTGCTATTGAGAATAGTGCTTTTTTGCACTTACCTTCCAGGGAAGTGGCATAAATGGATTATTTTTTATTCATATATAGACTTTATATTAGCATACTTATGGACAGCAAATTGATAATAAACATTGCTACATTAAAATTTAGCAAAATAAAATTAGTCTTTTACATACTGCTTTTAACAAAGCCATACTGACCAAGTTGGAAAGGGGACTGTACTAATAGAACTTTCAAAAAATACTACTTCAGTGGTGTAGACTAGATATGAAATCTGAGCCCAATGAAATCAGTGGCAAATTTCTTACAGATTATGCAGAGCCGAGATTTTTGCCCTAATTACACAGAGTGAGTCAGTATTAGGCTGGCAACCGTGTCCCAAAAGATCAGAGATATTTCAAATTAAGTAGAGTTTCAAGATGGCAGCAACAGTTAAGCAGCAGTAGAGCTAAGAAGGCACCATTAATGATATCTATGATTGTCAGCATGGAGAATTAATTTTTTTTTCCAACCTCACAACCAACATTTCCTAATTTAAGAAAAAAAAAAGAAAAAAGAAGTAATATTCTGGGAAAAATACATTCTGTTAACATATTTACTGAGAAAACATTCCAGTCACTGCAATAGTAAGAGCTAACATGATGATAGTTTATTTTCGTAAATACAATATACAGCATCATAAGACTGTGGAGATATGTCTGTCAAATCTGAGAAATGAATGTCACAGCCACACTAGATAAAAATGATAAAACACAAATATACTGAAAACAGCAAAATGCTGTAGAGCTTATAGTCATCAATGAACATTTAAATTATTAACAATATCTAAAAGTTCACAAATTCATAGTACACATTGATACTAGTTTTAGCTTGTAATAATATATTGTAGATTTGAATTCTTGTCTACGTGTGATCGTTTGTCACAGATCATGACATAATTACACGTGGAACTAGTCTATGAAATAAGTAACAGAGCTCAATATGTTTACAAGTAACAGAGCTCAATATGTTTACTATTCAGTAACTACAATTACTAACAACAGGAATAATTACCTCCTGAAATTATTTTCATCCCCTTCTGTGTATGTTAGCACATATAAGTACACTTCTCTATTTGAGTTAAATTATCTAGCAAAATTACTGGTAATATTCACTTTTAAATTATTGTGCTCATCTTTGAAATCCTTATGCAAAATCCTTTGAAACAGCTTCTATAAAATTTGGAGCAGACATGAGTATTGTAAATGTGCAAATGATGGCAAAAAGGGTAAATGCAACCAGGCATAATCTGTCTATGACAGCAGCTGCAAACTTCCACTCACTGCAGATCTCTTCACCCTCATCTTGTTTCCTGAAGCGCATTGCTATGAACTGAACTTCCTCCAGGATCTTCACAATCACCGGAATAGTATCCATTAAAGCCTTCTTTTGAACAAGCTCAATATCTTCTGGTAAGGGGCAAGTAATCTTTCCACTCTTGCTACCCAGATCATTCTTCTGGGGGCAGCATGGATTTTCCATCGCGTGGTAGCTATAGTTCATGTTGCCATTGCTGGACTGGTGCCCAGGTAGGACGTTCATCTCCATGCTGTTTACGCTCAGATGGTGCTTGGGATAGCTATATTTGCAAGAGAGGGGCTTTATATTTTCCCCGGGTTTTTTCATTCGTAAAAACCAAGCACACCAATTCAGCAGGATGACACGGACCTGAAAGAGAGTGATCATCATAAAAATAAAAAGGAACTTCTGTGCATTTTAAAAGTTTTTGAAATATTTCATTACTATTATAGTTAGTCTGTATGGTACTTCAGAAAGACTGACTGCTTTCTGTGTTCTCCAGCTATCTGCTCTCAAATGGGGTTTTTGGGGGTCTGGCTTCTTCCCAAGAATGACCTTTTTTTGTGTATGTCTTGAACATAGAGGTGTTTAATGCCCGCTTAGCTTATAAAGAAAAAGAGATGTAAAATCTTACTTTACAAAATGATTCTTGAAGTCCTATCTTTAGCAAACAATCCCAGATCTCTGTAATTGAGCAGAGGACACAAAATTGGCTGCATGGTTTTCAACCATTTCTCAGATAGTATGGAATACATTCAAATATTTGGGGGGGGGGGGGGGGGCAATGTTTAGATTCTGCTGAAAAACCCCTGTACAACAGACTAACAGCTGTTTTTAGCACATTCCCCACCCCCATCTCTATTGTTTAAGTCTAAATAAACAGCCTTCGTTGTTGGTTTGTTTTTTTTTTAATTGAAAGCCATTTTAATACTCCTTTGAAGAGTTCAGCCACATAATACAGCAGGCCTTTTTTCAAAAGAATAACAGTAAATCAATTAAATTGGGCAGTTCCAAATCTGAATGCTACTATTAACTGCTGTCATTTCCTTGTGCTCTACTGTACAACTGCTCTGGCGCACAACTGCTCTGGCACATCGCAAGAGCACTCTAACCTGCATGTGGCAGATTGTGCCCCATATGTTTCTTATCAAGGTCATTAAATGAACTAAGTCCAGAGAGTGCATCCAGCATTTTTTTCCAGTGAATTGATCTTCAGATGTTTTGTCTGAAATCTGAGGCTGCTATGATTCCTATTAACAGTTTGCTGTGAAATGCAGTAAAAAGGCTGTGAAATCAGTAACATCTTGTGTGAAGGGCAGCAAACTAAATCAGTAAAATCTTGTAATTATAAAGTCCTTCAGGTATTATGTTTACAAAATGGACATTTGCAATGTGCTTGTGAGAGTCCCTCTGGGAAGATAGGTGGCCTCTTTAATGTCTTTATCATTCTGGTTGCAAGTCAAAAATCATATGTCCAGGAGAGAACAGATGTGACCTCTGGTTTCTCTTCTGAGCCTTGTCCCAGGACTCCCTGTGTGATCCTGCTCCAGTCACTTTGGCCATGTTTGGCTCAGGACCAAACTTTGCCTCCAGGGTTGTTTTAGATGCAGGATGAGTTGTCTCGTGTGTTTGCACAGTACAGATGCAGGGATGGGGAATTTACAGCTAGCACTTTGAGCTGCTGCTGTAATGACCAGCATAATTTCAGAAAGGAGGAGGCATTAATTACCACAGGTGGGAATAATAATAGCAAAAGCCTAAAACAATGACCAGTGGAAGATGGTTACACAATTTTTAAATTCTGCAGTGAGAGCTCTTCTGGGTCTCAGCTCTGTGCCATCTTCTGTGAGCCTTTCTGCTTCTCTCCCACTAACAAATCTTTTATTCTTCATCCTAAAAGACTATTTTCCTGTGACTCATATTATTCTGTTTTCATTGGGGTCTTTAAATATTTCATTATTTCCTCCATGGTCACCACAGACAAATAGAAAACTCTGATGTAGCAACCTAAAAAATCAATCCTGGATTTAATTGAACTTAATTACAATGTCTTCTGACTGCTTATGAACACAAAATGGGACATCATGGAACAAAATAAAAGTATTAATTGCTAGCAATATTTCAACAGTGGCAGTGGCAAAGGAGGGAGAGAGATTAATTCTCCAGTACTGTGAAATTCCAAAATACTAAACCAGACAAACTTTCTTAGTAGAAAATGTTAATATGTCTGCTTTAGATCTGAAAGGAGACGTGAGGTGAAAAATCTCTATTCTACAGGAATGCTACTTTTCTTTCAAGACAAAGTGTTTACTCCTTAGGGAAATTACATTTATAAATATAGCCAAACCCATTTCCCATAGAAAAATAAATTCACAGAAGACAGCAGCACAGCTTTTAATTTGCTTGAACTTCCAAATGCCCTATTTCCTTGAAAACACAGATGCTCAGTCATCAATCTGTTCTTGTCGTAATAATTAATTCAGGAGACAGCTGCAGCATAGGGGTTGTTGGAAAACAGCCGGGCATGATGGTATGAATCTGTGGTCTCACCTGCATTATTATATCTGGGTTTCTGTGAAGGAAGGACACAGGTACAGCTGCCCGCAGAGGTCAACAGCCTAACCCTGCTGTGACCCTCTGCACCAAGGTCCTCCCCTAACCATAAAACAGCTGTACTCCTAGCTCCCATCACAGCCACCTGCCTGGCTTAGTGTGGAGGGGAGAGTTTCCAATTAAAGCTCTCCTGATAAGAGGCATCAGCACCTGAGCAAATCTGTGCATGTCCAGGTTTAAAGCATATCAAAAGAAAAGCCTGAAACCTGACAAACCTGATTTAGGCACAGCAAAGAGCCAGAGTGCTTTTACCTTTTCCCACAAAAGCCTTTCTTCTCTCTGTGCTTGGTCTCTCCATATCTCTCGCCTATGCAATAGTCTTGGTTGTCAGCAGAGGTAGGTCGATGGAGCTGTAACCCATACCTGATGTTATCCACTCCCAAACTGCTCCTTAGCTGGACCTTCTTTAGTGCTCTTTTTCATAGTAGCTCAGCAGACATTATCAAAAGTGTCAAGGAGCCAGCAGCAACCACTTCTCAACTGAGTAGGCAACAAATGCCCTGACTGAACACCTTGGATTTAAACACCTCTCTTGGAAAAAGTTGGCTTTAGTAAGTCATCAAAGATTAATAGAAAGGAAGGCACAACTCTCAGCAGTGGAGTAAGGGAAGAAGTGAGCACCTACAGAGAGGCTAAATACTAACATGCACATCTCTTCCCTTTTCTGGTTCAAAGGCCAAGCACAGAGCCCTTGAGAGACAGGCAGGGAAAAGAAGCTGCTCAACTGTAAATAGTTTAGAAAGTGGGTGTTTAGGCAGTGCAGTCAGTTAAATGTCCCAGGTCTGGAGCTGCTCCCATATAAGCCCAATGCCTTCCTCTGCAACTTACTCCAGCAGGTAATTCTATTTAAGCAGAAGGTGAGAAGAATCCTGTAACAATTAATCAGGGTTAGAGCTTTGCAATAAACTGATGTATGGCTCTGCCAAGATGAGGAGGATGCAGGGAGTAAGTAGGTGGTAATGGTATCTGCTGGGACCGGAATTGCAGAGAACAAATATCAGAAAAGCAATTTCCTTCTTTCTGCAGATGGCTGTCTTAGATTCCTGGTTTTTATTGAGCAAAAATCTTTCAGGTGTCTCTGTAAGAAACACCTGACATATGTGGACAGGAAAAAAAAATAATAAGACTTTGCCATGAATCCTAATGACTGAGCCTTGCCAATGCCTTGCAGAGGACTAATGCCCACTTTTGTGGGGTCAGCCTCTTCCCTACACACTTGGCATTCACGCTTTTTCTCTTGAGATCTTTCAGCCCTGTAAGCTTGCCTGGTCTACAGTTTTCACAGCCTATCATCTGCGCTTCCCAGTAGCGCTTTCCACAGTCTTTGCTTCCTGATGGCATTTTTTTCATCTATGCCAGTTCAGCTGTCAGGCCA
This sequence comes from Aptenodytes patagonicus, assembly GCF_965638725.1. Lineage (NCBI taxonomy): Eukaryota > Metazoa > Chordata > Aves > Sphenisciformes > Spheniscidae > Aptenodytes > Aptenodytes patagonicus. Next base: position 58,380,892 of record NC_134982.1, read on the forward strand.
TTGAACAAAGTTCCTCAAGAGTGAGAATTCATTGCACGCTGTGTTTCCAGCCAAGACAGCAAGAGACTGGTAGAGAGCAAGAGCTGACCTGCAGAGTCTGTGAGCAGATTTAACATGAGCCATTGTGTCTAGGCTCCTTGAAAAGCAAACAAAACTATAAAATTGTCCATGGGGGCTGCTATGCTGCTGCATACCCTATCCCTGTAGACAGCTGAAGCATGTTTACCCAGATTTGTGCCCTCAGGTCTTGCTTACATGCAGGTTCATCCAGAATTCACATGCTCTGCTGTCTTGAAAGTAAGATGATTTTAAATGATACAGCACTTTAAGAAATAATTGTTAGTATGCTTAATTGCTACTGGCTTTTTTCTTTTAATTTGTATTAATGCTGCAGTTTATTTTTAGAGAGGCTAAATTAGAAAGCTGTTCTGTACTCAGGCTGACATTGGTAATGATGTAATATTCAATATCATGTCAGGATAATTGTCTAGCATGACAAATGTGGTGAATGCGATACCAGAGAATGCTGAACAACCAGACTTCTGTGAAACCAGGGTGGGTAGATAGTTGACTGTGACTCTTTGTATCTGCTTCTGCTTTCGTTCCTTTTCTTTTTGTAAATACAAAGCATACCTTGCTTATTCTAAAATCTATCCTTAGGAAAAGGAGAGAGAAAAAAAGCATCATTTTCTTTTAACTTGAAAATCTAAAGGAAACACATTCCTCCTGAAGGCCAGCTGGCGTTGGTGCCAGAACTCACTGGGCTAACAGAGTCTGCTGCTGTAGAGAAAAGAGGGTCCACATGCTAATGCACTGAGAATTGATCAGATGGCAGCAGACAAAATTGTTTTTCCACGCAGACAAGTGGATGTGGCTTCAGCAGAAGGCAGATTTTCAAGCCAGGGAAGTCCAGGGGTCTCCTCAGTACAGTCAGACTGAGCACAACAGTGTTGTCTTTCTGTTTCTGCTGATGGTGCATTAGCAGTGAGCTCTGAGCTGTGAGCAGCATAGCTGGGTTCAGTATTCAACACCCTCACTACACTGAGGTATTGGGGTTCCTGATCTTCCAGCAACTCAGGAAGCCAGCTCATAACTGGAACAGTTGCCAGACAGAAGTAAATTGGCTTCACCTCCTGTCTTTGTTTTGGGAGATGACAGCTCTGTCATGAACTGCAGTAAGAACCTCTGTAAGGGAACAAAGCAGACAAAATGCCCAGCAGAGACCAGTAAGTGTTTGTTTAGTGCTTTGAAATGTCACATTTTATCAGTACTGGTGTCTGCTGGATAAGAAATTAAAGGTGTTGCCCATGGGGTTAGCACTTACAAAGCAGGTGTGGGCAAGATTACTATGCCATGACTCAAACACCCCATTGTAAGTTTAAATAGAAAACTCAAATAACAGATGCTGTTTTTAATGGAAAACCAAATTTAGTATGTTTGTTCTTTCCCTCCAATAGCAAACATAAGTGTCACACATACTGTCTGTAGCTGACTTTTAAGATTAATGGAGAACAACTTCTGCCCCTCATCTATAACTAATTTGCTATAGCTTTCAGATTATTTTTTTCTTTCAATAGGCTGTTAAATATTTACCACCAAAGCTGCTTACCCATTTGGGCATCTTTCCTGCTTGCGGGTCATGATGGTGAAACTGTAGAACCAGCACTGTTACCACCACAGACAGACCAACGATGACCATGATGCTAGCGAAATACTGAGCTGCAAGTAAAAGGAGGACTTGGTTAGGAGGCGAAAAAACAAACAAAGGGCAAATAATATTCTTTGGCCATGTCCCAAGATCTACATTTGAGAAGCTCTGCATCACATCCAAACATCTTCTTCTCTGGTCTTCCACACTGGAGCATTTGAGGCCTTTGAGGTTTCCAGTGTATCTGCTCAGCTCTCTCATCTCCAACGAGGGAAGGGCTAGAATCAGTGAAAGACATAAACTGCTTGGCTTTTTTTCCCAGAGAGGAATGTAGCCCCCCTGCTAAGGACCTGCTCCCTGCCTGCTGCCAGGACAGTGAGGAGCTGAGCTGACCAGACCCACTGAACACCAGCAACCCCAGCCCTGGGCCACCCCACAGTAGCAGCAGAGGTGCTGGAAGGAAATGCTGTCCTCATGGTGTCACTGGACCCCCTCAGGAAGTGTCACCAGACCCCCTCCCTCGCCCCACTACTGCTCACAAGGGGTTAGGCATATTTTTCAGCACCCTTCTCAGCCTTCAAGACCACTTCTTTTGGTTCGACGAAAGCACGCTACACCTTTGCTGAGTGCTAAATTTAAGCTTGCCATGCAGGAAAGAAATCATGATCATGAACGCCAGCACTGAGACTTGAAACCGTATCTCCTAAGTGGCAGTACAGCTTCCTCATGCCAGGAGTGAGGTTGATGCACTGGAGTGTAATGAGGGCTAATGACATTTGAAGGCTGCTGTGGCAAAATACCAGGGAGCATTACCGTTGGCTGATACGATGGGGCACATGACACTGCCCCAGACTGCAGCCTCCTCCCAGCCCTCTCTCCTGCAGGTTGCAGGAAAAGTAAAAAATTCAATACAGCCTCCAAGACAAGTTTTGTTCCGGCTCTGTTTCTTAATACCACTTCCCACTGCCTCAGCAGCAAAAAGCTTGTTCATAATAATGAGGTTTTCAGGCCCTCCTGAAACGAACGCTGCAATTGCTTCAAGAGGCAGGCATGGCTTTCCATGGCAAAATGAATTATGCAGCTGGATTAGAAAAATAGTCCTGAGGGTGAGGTGAATTGGAAGGTTTCTGTTGCACTTATGAGAGAGCAGAGCCAACAGCCAGGCAGAGCAGAGCAGGAACTGAGGTTTCAGGGAAGCTGGCTGATCTGATTCTGGTATGCCCCATGAAACAGAAACACAGCAGCGTTGATATCGCTGGTTTAATTACTGCCATAAGTCACCAAACAACTTCCGTAAATTCTACGCATTTTGTTGTCACCAGACTCCAAGAGCCTGAAGTGGTCCCTTTAAAATGGCTTTGGCTAGGATATTTCACAAATCCTTGGAAAATTAGTCACCTGGTTAAACTTGGAAACAACTTGGTATTATCTGACTCAAGATCCCAGCCAATGATTAGCAGAGGGATTCACACTCTCAGGTTTTTGTGCTGTAAACCCAGGAACAGAGGTCAGGAAACTGCTTTGGAAAACTGCTAGTAAACAGGGAAAACTGTTCTCTCAGGAACAGACTGAGAACTGTAGGGGAACTGTTGACCCATAAAGAAAGATGTTTTATGGTTTTGCCTGATGATAGGCAAGGAAGATGGCTGGGTGTGCATCACCTGCATTTTGCAGGAGGCCTTCTGTTCAAGGTACAGTGAAGTTTTCAGTTGGAAAGTAAGGATGGAGTATATAGTGCGTGGTACTTCAGCCCTATTATCAGTGTCAAGCAATCAAATGTCACAAGATATCTGTGAAATGAGAACTGGCAGGTAGACTTATGCAGTCCAGGTGGGTGCAGGTTCTCTATTCATTTCAGGGGGAGAAAGCCCCAAAGCCCTGGAGCAGCCCAGACCTACTCTAGGGCTGGATTTTACCAGCCCTGAAGAATCAGCAGTAAAAGAGGAGGAAAGAATTAGCAATGGCTGGCACACCTGTCACGTTAGCCTTTCACATCTCTAGTTGGAGATATGATGAAGACTGTTGCCTCCCTTCCTGTGGCAAGACAAGGTAGACCTAATAGTCATTGTTCACAAAGGAATTGCTAGATCTTCTGCCCATGGGTCTCTGATGGAAAACATGAATCTGTGCTTACAGTCTAGACCCTGTATTGGGGCAGAGCCACCCGTAGGGATGGCCAAGACCTAGCTGGGCCTGGATTCAGTGGCAGTTCACCTGTAAGGGGAGGAAAGTCCCCAGAACTGAGTGGGTATGTCCACGAGGCAAAATGGTGCTGGCTCTGAAATGGTATCCATACCCACTCAGCATTTCCTGATCTTTCCTTCCTTTAATGCTACATCCTCTTTTTCCCAGCAGCAGAAAAACATGGTCCTCCTGCAGCAGCCAGGAGAACTGGTGGGAAAGAATCCTGTGCTGTCTCCCATGCACCTCCCTAAAAGCATGGCTTAATCCTCCTACAGTGTGCTGGCTTGGCATCTCTGTTCCTGGCAGTCTTTAGCCCTCACACCAGCCAGATTAAACCCATTACTTGGTGAAAGCTACAAGGGCTGCTGTCCCTTTTCACCTCTAGCACACCCTCTGATATGACCATGATGCAACCTTCTCCAGCAACCCTGTGAGCAGAAGACCCTACCTGCTGAAAGGATCAAGCTACAATGTGCACAGATAACACTTTCCTTGGAGCCACAGGACTGCAGTCTTCACTCACACTACCGTAGCCCCACACAGCCCTGAATTAGCAAACTCTGCTCCTGGGCCTCCACTGATGTTGCTGAACACAGAAATAGACTGCTCTCCTGTGAGATGTGGCACAGGAGACAAGCAGTGGAGTAAGAACTGAGCTTTGATCTCCCAAGTGGCAGCTGCAATCCAGCCACCAGACTTTTTTCGCCAGTATTTTAGGGTCTGTCCTAAAGCCTACAGCACTTATGCAGTTAGGGCTTTGAAGCTGCTGCTCCTACAAAGTCCTACCCCCACGTGTCCGTTGGCAGTGGTAAATGCAAATCTAATTTTAGAAAGAAGCTCAGCCCCTTTCATTTAAACTGCAGAAGGGAAATGTTCAGCAACTATCACTAAGCATCTCTCTGTATCCTACTTATGAGCTCCTGGTTACTAGAGCATCCCTGGTATGGATGGGTCAGCTTGGAGGCTTTAACAAATTACTTCACCATGGGCAGTGTCAGGAACAGCAATCCCAGACCGGAGTGCATTTGAAAGACCAGGGGCCTGGTTACTGTGTGTCAGCTGCTCTGAGGCACAGCTGGGAAGTGACTGACCCCTTCTGGAGGGGAACTGGCTCATTTGCACTCTCTGTCCTGGTCAGCTGCCACAGGCCAGGAAAAGGGACCAGAAGACCTGTGTTTGGAGCCCCTCAATATCCCTGACTTACACAGCGACATTCCTCAGGGATACCGAGGTCTGCACTGGTCGCCGCTAGATGCTCTTCATGTGTTTTCAAACCTGCATGCTGCTTTCTTCAGCAGTTGTGTGTGAATGGAAAAGCTGTTTTGGATGCTCAGTTGATCTCTTTCAAGTAGTATGAAGCATTTGCGTTTCTATAATTGATTTCCTTCCCTTTCTTTGCTGAAGGAGGCATGGTGTAACACGCTACCTGGACTGCTGTTTTAACATCTGGGAGTTGCCAGCCTCCATCTCAGCATTGTCAGAAGGTGATCAGGTGCTGTTGTCATAGCAAATATTGATCTAATACAGCCACAGATAGCCAGAAAGCCTTTTTAAAAAATCAGTGACAACAGCTATTTGTTCTTGCAGGCATCCTCTGACATCACCTATATCAAAAGGATGGCAATGACTTGAAATTCATAACTTGAGGGACTTCCAGTACCATTTTTGGACCTTCTGTCCCATTATCTGATGTTAGAGAAGTACCTTAGGATTATTTTAGAGATGTTTTGGAAGATCTGCTGCTTGAGTGGAACTAGATTAACTTTAAGGACTGATTAGAAGCAGGGTAAATAAAACAGAAACGCTAGGAGGAGCAAGATGATTCTAGATGGATGCTTTGCCTTGTTGATTTTATCACTGAACACTGACTGAGAAAGCAGTATATTATCCAGATTTGTTAACATAGTTAATCATAGGATAGACAGAGCTTCTCCATTGTGACCAGTTACAGTCTTGCTGTTCCTATGAAATAGTGGGGGAAGGAGGAGAGTGCCATGCTCAGGTATACACAGTGATCAAGTCAGATACTTCCCACTGGTGCTCCTGTTTGTATTCCTTCTTTGCAGCAAAAGTCAGGTTTGCATATGAAATGATGGACTGGCTTAGAGCTGCTCTAAGTCAGGTCATTTCAGCCATTCAGTGCTGAGTGCTTCTGGTGAACTCTCAGAAAATGGAAGAAATGTCCCAGAGCATGCACCGAATGAGATACTCACTGCTCTTCCTTCTGGAAATGGTCCAGGTTAATGAACTGAAGCCTGTGGAGGATGCAGGAAACTTGAAACACTAGCAGCGGGGCTTCCAACGACCTTTCTTCTTTTCTTCTATGGCAGGGACCAGGGCTGGTGCTGGGCAGATGCTGTTGCAGTCTACAACAGGTGATGGCAGAGTTTCTCAGAGACCAGGGAAACCAAAAGGTAGAGGAGAGATTCCCTTGCTGGCTGATTTACTGTTGTACACAGAGAGCAAAGAAACATAGAAGAGGACATAGGCAGGAAAACAATTTCCGCCGTTGTCGAGATTTGCTGTAGCTGGGACACTGTGTGCTGTCCATTAGCTCTCACTGACAGTAGGAAGCGAAGAGCACCATCTCAGTCCAGCTGATCCCTCATAAACATGAAATGTCTTAAAAGAGTGAGAGACTTCAGGATTGGACCCTGTGTCTACCTTTTGGTTATGGTACTTGTAGAGGGCACAGGGGCAGTGTTTTCACAGCATTTTCAAACTCTTCTCCTCCCACATGCTTTTGAAGTATAGAGCTGGGTGTTTGAAAAGTAAAACTGGGGTTTTTTTAATAAAGAAAAAGCATCCAAGACTCATGGCTTTGGGAAAAGCACCATTGATCACAGGGCATGAAACTGTAAGAGCTGCTGTGAATGAGAATTTCTGTTTCACTGAGGAGGCTGAGCAGGGTCCTGGTGCCAGCAAGGCACCAGGCAGGACCATGAAAGGGAGGGGGGAAAAGCACTCCACAAAATCAAAAAGAGACAGAGTAAAGAGAAGTGGCAGCAGCTGAGGACATACAGGCAGATGACAGAAAATGCAACAGGAGATTAATCTCATTTTCTCTCTCTAGTCAGAACCACTAATGCCTTATGCTTATAACTTAAAACAATCTGTAACTCCTGGAGGTGGTAAAGCACCATATTGCTTCCTTGTCTCAGTAATTTGCAGCCTCGTTTGCTGTATGACTAACTGCAAGAAATCACCGCAAGCATCTGCTGCAAATGTACTTATTCACAGCCTAAAACCTTCATTCTTACTGAAATAACATACGCATGATAAAGAATGGCAAGGAGGGGACACAGCTTAAAATAAGTTATGATAGTAGAGCCCTAAGCAGCAAGTAAGTGGTGTGGTTTTTAAAGAAGCAAGCAGAGGAGCTCAGCAAAAGAAGACAGATTAAAATGCAGTTTTGTTATCTGGAGGTGAAGATAAACTTAATTTTTGTTATGAACTATTTGATACATCCAGCCAACGTGTCAAGCATCACGTGGATGTTAATCATAGGAAGTGACAGTTCTTCACATTCATGAGCCCTGTGTTCCCCTTTTGAACACTCTCTGCACACGCCAGCTTTCAGGTGATCCACACTTTCTGCTGTAAAACTCCTTTTAGAACAAAATACAGATTCTTGATCCAAAATCAATGGTATTATTTTGGAGAGAGCTGGAAGGAAATAAAGATTTGCAGCACTTCGAAGATATTTGGGCATGGAAAAAATTAGAAATTATTAAGCACTTCTCCTGTGCAAGGGATGCCTTGAATTTCCAGGTGTAAAAAGTGTTCATGGGAGAAACAAATCATCTGACTGGCCTGAGACATCTGAACATTTCATCTCAAGATGTGGCTTTTGGGCAGAAGCATGCCGTAACGGCTTTGACAAAGTACTTTGAAAGTGATACTTCCTCAGAGCACTGGCTGGGGTGGAGGAAGAGCAGCCAGCTCAGAGCTTATTGCAGCTTTGGTCTCAAGCTGAAAGCATCCTGCTGTGGGTGCTCCTAGCTCTTTCTCTTTGTGACTGTACTTTCTGTGCCACCTGGGGCCTGAACTCAAAGACTGCAGTAAGTTTGGACCAATATGAGAGTAAAGAGCTGGTTGGGGTTTTCAAAGTAAACATTTTAGGGTCTGTCTCTGCACAGTGTCACCCTGTTCTCACAGCAGTGGGACTGCAGCACAGTAAACCAGAGGTGAGTGCAAGGTGGTTGTGGGTGGGTGGAGGAGGGACCCCACAGCCTGTGTCTCACTGCAGAGTGGAACAAGAGGTGAACCTGCTGCTTGCTAGGGCTGGGGGCTTAATGATGTTTTCTTAAAAACAAAACATCTGGTGCTGGAAGCAGCCAGGATCATGGAGGGAGAGGGAAAACTGGGGACAGCTACAAACTTTTCAGTGCCATGTGGCCCCGAATGTTTTCCCCTCCGGAGGTGATATTGCAGGCGGGGAGAAAGAAGGGTCAGGAAGCTGTGCTGGTTATGCTCATAACTGTGCTGCTCTCACTTCTCCAGAGCAATGGCTTTTGGCCATGTCTGACTTTAACATGGGCTGTGGATTGATCTGTCTTTCTGAAAAACTGGCTGGTTTTGGTAGTAACTAAACATTACATTAAGAGCTGAATTTTTTTAAGTCTGTGAGTCTAAACTAGCAGCTTATACTGTGATATGGATTTTTGAAGACATTCCTACAGCAGTGCAAGGTGAATGAGATAATGGTCACTGTTTTATCAGGTACCACTGGATGTGGGGAAGCATGACCACCAACTCTGTAATCTTAAGGAGGCTCTAGTCAAAGGATAATCATGAAGGGGAAGAGTAACAGGAATCCGTCTTAACTTAGGGGAACTTGTTCCTTAGTGACTTCTTAATGCATGATTTCCTAGCCTTAATTAAAAGGTTGCTTTCAAATGGAAAACACAGTTTAATGAAACAGGTCAGGGATATGTAAACAGGGAGGCACAGTGCTCTTTAAAAAAAGGAATTCAGGCATATGTCTATTGCCTAAGGAAGGAACTCAGAGATGGTCATTACCAAAAATGGATCTTATTATCCAGTGCTATTTACATGGATCACATTGTCTTTATAGAAATAAAAAAAGTCCTTCCAGTTTAGATCTAAATTCCTCAAATGTAGTTCTCAGATGAATTACCTAAGCCTTTAGTTTCAATGGGTAGGATCTGAGTTGTACAAAAACTCTAACTGAAATAACAGTATTTGTTTAATTTCGATTTTGTCACTGAACCGGGAAATCAACACAGTGGGACATGGATATTCCTTCTTACATAATGCACTAGACTGGGTGCAACGGTGTTATGTGGTAGGGGCAGGAAGGTGCATGAAATCCCCATGAAATTACTGGCATTTACAGTGCGAGACAAATCTGTCCATAATTGCACAGGTTTTTAGAAGCAGAAAGAACAATTGTTGTCATATACCTGAGCTGTACCACACAGCTTTATGATTTTAACCAGTGATTAGTGCACTCAGACCAGTAATTTCAGGCATGTAACACACCTGGAGTTCTCTGCATTTCTGTATGTCCTTTCCTCAAGTAATGAAGTCCAGCTGTCTACTTACATAGACTCTTGATAAAAGTATTTTTAAAGAAAGAAATTAAAAGTAAGTCAAATCACGAGTGCAGCCAGACACACTTCCCATGAGGCATGATTAAGCGATACTAGGAAGGGTAAGTTTAGGACACAGCTGCTGCTGTATGGTCATGGTCTGAAAGTCTTTAAGGAGTCACACTCTAGAGATTTTAAATGCCAGGAGGAACCTCCAGGACCCTGTAGTGAAACAAGCCTTGTTAATATAGTTGACTTGTGTTGGGTTCTGGCCAAACTGTTGTGTTTGTAGATGTCATGGGACTTTAATGGTTTTGATCCAAATGGCTGAGCTGGTTTCTGTTGCTATGGGTGGTTAATTTTTTAAACAGAAACAGAGGCATCTTTGCTCTGGTTCTCAGACTTCTCCTTTCTTTGGCATCACAGATGAGTTTGCAGAAGGGCAGGGTTCAACTCTTGAAAGATTGCGGTGCCTTGCTTAGCACTTATGCATGTTGCTGAAAACTGGCTTTTGGAAATATCTTGTTCCCCCAAAAAGGGAGGCTCTCCTGGAGAAGGACAGGAGCAGACACGCTGCTGGGCAAGGAGTAGCTATTTACTGATGTGAATGCAAGCCCCCAAGAAAGCTGAGTGAGAGCAGGGGGCAAATGTAGTGACACAGCCTGTCCAGCTCGAATATCTCTTGGCACAGAAAGGGGCTGGCTCACTGTGGAAAGGAAAGCTCTGCCCATCACCCTGCAGTGTAGAGGAGCAGGAGGGTCCTGGTGTTCAAAGTTGTTGAGCAGCCTGCTGCTGATTTCTAGGCCAAGCTTTGTCACTTGCTCTTTACAGAAAAGAAGTTGGATTGGTTTTATTATGTATTAGCACAGCAGTCAGTAGGCTACATAGAAATGGGAGTCCATCGTGTGGGGAAGTTGCACGTGTGGAGTAAGAGAGTCTCTGTTCTGGGCAGCTTTATGAACAGACAGAGAATGCAGAGGACATACCAAGGAAGCAGGGAGCCACTTTGCAGAGAGGTAGAAAAAAGCAAGTGTCTTGCCCCACCTGCTTCCTTGTGATTATTTAGGCTGAGGGGTGCTTCATTTATTGTAAATGTAAGTTGAGGTCAAGGAAGAGTGGCCTCAACTAAGAAGAATCAGGATATGATTTCCACATTTCTTTGCAAATATACCAGACCTCAGAAGCTAGTTCTTTTCTTGGTGTCATATTAGACCAGTTTTCCTTTGCTCCCTCAACAAAGACACTCCAAACAGCAGCTGTGAGAATTTCTCATGTTATTACAGTTAAGTAGTTAAAACTGAGGTCAGAAGGCAGAGAAAAGAAAGAGGTACAGCATGTTAGGCGCTAGTGTTTTTGTACTAGCAAAGGCTGGGAGTGTTCACCCAGGTCCAGGTAGGTGTGGATGGATGTTTATTTTTAAATAATACAATGCGAATTTTTAAAGTGTGTAGGGTCACATTTTCAGAGCATGTCTGCTCCCACATGCATGAAGACCAGTGACAGTGGCTTTTCTACAGACCAGCAATGGATCCTTCTACTTCAAGATCAAATTACTTGCATCCTTCTCAAACCACATGCGTTAGAAGGTTTGTTTATTCCTGTAACCTGGCGCTAATTGCGCTGATACTCCAAAAATTGAACAAGCTGTCCAAGTGTCCTCCTTTTCCTCACACTTATTCCTGAGGATTTTCAACTGGACCAGAGATCACACTGAAGAACTGTGATCATGACCTGGTATATCCAGTTCAGCAGCTAAAATATCCCATTTGGGATCACCTATAAGATCGCTGTGGAGAGATGATGCTGTGCTACCTTATTAGAGTAAGGATAAGGTTTTCAGAGCTCAAGATCATGTAAAACCACACAGCCCAGCTTTGAGCACTTGCTGAACAAGGGCTGTTTGGGTGCAGAAGCCAAATGGGTGAGCAGTCTTTCCCTGCCTATTTGGAGTGGAGCAAGGAGTTAGGAGCAGGGCTTTAAACTAGGAATGCTGTGGAAGGGAGATTACAACCCAAATTTAAATGGAGAAACAGTGGACAAGGGTGGAAAGAAAATGGTGCTGGGTGGCCAGAGAAAGAAAGGAATGGTGAAATAAGGTGGAGGGGCTCTCCTGCAGAGTGAGCAAATGCATGAAGTCTGGGAAATATGAAGGAGCAACTGGAACTCTGTGTGTGGTCATGAAACAATAACGTTGCTGGGACAACTGAGATGTGGAGGGACATCTCTCACTACCAGAATGCTCTGATGCATAGGTACAAGTTCTTCAGGGAGAACAGACAGTGAAGACAACATGGGTTGCACTCTATGTGAAGGAGCCACTTAGATGTGAGGGGCTCCTCTATGGGATGGATGAGAGCTGCTGGAGAGCTTGTGGGTGAGATTCAGTGAAGAGGCCAACAAGAGTGATGTTGTGGTGGGAGTGCATTATAGACCACCCAAACACAGTGGATATGGGGATGGGGCCTTCTTAAAGCAACTCAGGGAAGCCTCTGTATCACAGATCCTGGTTGTCACAGGGGACTTGGTGGAGTTCAAGACCATGAAGGGAGTGAGGAATGAGAACAGCAGAGTATAGCCCTTGGACTTCAGGTGAACAGTCTTCTAATTTTTTGTGGAACTAGTAGCTGGGATCCCACTGGAGGAAGCCCTGATAGATAAAGCAGCACAAGAAAACTGTGAGGGCTTGAAGTACAGCAGCCTCCAAGTGCAAGAAAAGTCCCTTCTATTACTCAGAGAAATAAGCAAACACATCAGGAGATAAGCATGGCTAAGCCAGGAACTCATGGTGGATCTCCGGTGCAGAAGAAGGGGGGATGCAGGAAGCAGGGACAGGCTGCAAAAGGAAAATTTGGAAGCATTGCCTGGGCATGAGGGTTGGTGTTAGGAATGTTAAAGTTCAGGAGCTGAGACTGTCAAGGGAGTCAAGTGCAACAGGAAGAGTTTCTATCACTACACAAACAGTAAAAAGCTGAACAAAGAAAACATGGGCTTGATGCTGAATGGGGAGGATGATTTAGTGACATTGGACAGAGATAAGGCGAAGACAGTGCTTATTTGCCTCAGTTTTCACCATCAAGGTCTCCTATGTCTCTGTGCTTAGAGACATGGTTCAAGAATGAGGAAAACAACCAGCAGTGGATGAGGATGGAGTCAGGGATTGATTCTGAGATCTGAACCTGCCCAAGAACCATGAGACCAGATAGGTGTCACCAAGAGTCCTAGGGTATCATTGCAAGGCCATGGAGATGGGGTAAGAACCCTGACAACTGGAGAAATATAGATGTTGCACCCGTCTTCAAAAAAGTCCAAAAGGACAATCCAGAGAACTACAGCCCTGTCATTCTCACTTTGGTCCCTGGGTACATTGGGGAGCAAGTCCTTGGGGAACATTTCTGGACACTTGAGGGAGAAGGTGGGGACTGGGAACAGCCAGCCTGCATTTATCAAGGATAAATCATGTCTGACCAATATGATTGCCTTCTATAATAAAATGACAATATTTGCAAACAAGGGGAGAGCAGTAGATGTCATTTACATCAACTTTAGCAAGGCTTTTGACACAGTGTTCCACTTCCCAAGGTCCTTTCCAACCTGAACTATCTTGTGATCCTATGAAACAAGAGCTTCTATTGCACAGGGATGGTTGAGTTTCAGAGCATGCAGCCTGAGTGCACCCCAGCGTGTCCAGGTTCAGTTTGCTTTTGGGCTGTAACAGGGAAGCATCAGATGACAGTAGCCACAGGATTGTTTTAGACATCCCTCATCTGGATACTTGAAGTCAGTCTCCAGGGTGTTACAAAGCATCCATGTGCAAGGATTATTCTTTTACAGTGTTTCACAACATCAAATTTGTCTAATGAACAGATGAAACAGGCTGTGTTTGACCTACATGACAACTTCGAGAGATGCATCTCTAATACATTTGATATGCTCTAATTATTTGGGCATTAGGAAAAAACTTGCACCAATATATGCTGTCAACAAGGCACATTCATGAGAAGAGACTCCCTTATCATCTCCTTGACTTTGTGATCCAAAAAGGGTGAAAAGATATGAAAGGTCCTAATAGTTGAGCCAATATTCACCTGGATGGGGACTTGATGCATCAGGGTTCCCCAACACCACTGCCCCTCACCCTCTCCTGATATGTGATGTTCACATAGCTATGCCATGATAAGTAGAAATTAATCTGTTATTACAGCATCAAAATCTGTAATAATACATAGCTATTAATAGCTTTTCTTGGTACAAACCTTACCTTCTATGATAGAGGACTGTATCAGTAGAAACTGGTCTGGTTAAAGCTAGTGGACTGTGCATAGGCAAGTACATCCCTTTACTAATTCCAAATGGCTTTTTCTATGTATTACACAAAGCAAAATTATGTGAAGACTGATCCAAGATGCCTTGTGTCTCCTCCCTACGCACAAAGTTTCTCTTAAAATTGCATCTGCCTCTGTGGAGTCCTAGGTATATGTTCAGAGAGAGGTTTTGTTAGTTTTTTCGAAGCTCCTGTGTGACTCAGAGGCAAGAGTCCTGCTGACTTTCAATAAGATGTCCAAGTTATTTGGAGGCTTTCAGAAACTCTTGCCTATGGGCGTTGTTGCCCTTACTGTTGCATCGTCACCCTCCTTCCCCACAGTTAGGTCTGAGGTTTTAATCCTTGAAGTGAGGTAATGAGGTTATCTGAGTAAATGCTCTTTTGTCCTATTCATGATATATATTGTGCGAGGCTTTAATTATACAATGGTGAGGTGCACCTTCCATCAGCAAATAGATATATTGTTAAATATTTTGTTTATTTCTACTGTCTGGAATGTGTATTTTAGTCATGATTTGTATGCAAACATAGACCTGAGCTCAGGACATGATAATTAAACAGGTTCTGAGTTTTCCTGTGGTGTTCATACTTTATTTTGTAAACCAGAACAGGTTTATTTTCTCTACCCTGCTATGACATCGAGGAGTTACACTTTCTCCAGTTCACAGCTGAGAAACTAAGGCGTCATGAGATCAAGGTAAAGGGATGGTCCTATGAAAACAGAGGATGTAACAATGTCTGTCCAGCCCATGTTCCCAAAATGATAATCTGTCCCATAGTATTCAGCACATATTAAAAATGCTCCAGTAATATTTTTGAATTTTGACCCTAGTACCTTGAGTTGCTTTTGAGGTATAGAGAAGAGTAGAAGGCTGCAGGAGGGGAAGAAATGCAACAGCAGGGAGGGCAGGTGACGTGGAAGAAGAAAGATGAATTTTCTCTATCCAGCAGCACTGAGACCTTCAAAAGCTCTGTGCAAACAGCTTCATCCAAAGAGCTGTTGAAGGGAATTTATGGACAGACTCAATGAATTCAGAGCCAGGGCTGAGTACTATTCCAGTATCCCACTCATGCCTGTGCACTGGTGGTGTTGACTTTGTGCTTTGCCAAACCAGCCTCCACGTTATATGTTGATTCTGTGTCCCCTCAATCCTTGCAGTTGCCAGCTTATCTGATATTTCCAGCGCGTTTTTGTATCCCTCATGTAGGCTCTTTTCATACATGCAAACAGTAAAGCCCAGAGGTTTACTCCTGACATTGCTGAAATGCAAAACTATAGTAATAAAAAGAGTCAGTCCTCAAATAAGCTTTGAACAGCTCTTGAGAAGCATCATACATCATGCACAGAGCTGAGAAAATCAACTTACCTATTAGTGGGACTGAGTCAGAAGTTGCAGGCATGATCTCAGCCACAAGCAGCATGAATACGGTCAGGGAAAGCAGGACAGTGATACCTGCAGGGCATGAACGTGGAGGGGAAGGATGAGGAACATGATCTCTGCAGCTGCTTCTCTGATGTCTTTGCTGTTAAATATAACCTTGTCCTGATCTACGACTAAGCCAAACCCATGTCTGTCAGTGCAGATGAGAACTTCCACAAAGTGAGAGCATTTTTGGATGCAACTTCATCTGCTGTCTTTTCACCTTTCTCAATTACACCCAAACCCTTGCTCCTCTTAAAGTAATGGAGAAATCTTTCCTGCTGAGTGAAATGAAGCTAGCAGAACCAGTAAACTACATTGCTTTTCCAAAACATAGCGCAAACAAAGCCCAGATGGTTATTAAGGGCTAGGAGAGACTTGCACAGACATTAGTCTAGTTTTTGGCTATTGCATATTATATAACACCCTCCAAAGAGCTGCAGCCTGTTTTAAAAGTAGCTCTTTGTTTGTTCTATCTGGAAAGACTGTTGCTAAACCTAACTGCCCTGATGCTGAGAAACCACAAGGTCAATGCATGAACATTATCTCCTATTTTTGTGTCAACATTGTACTTCAGCTCTAAATAATTCTTTTTCTTGCCTCTAGCCTATCTTTCATAGACAGCAATTGTATCCCCCATAGCCTGTGTTTTACTTCTTGTGAGACAGGCTGCTCAGATCCCTGATGTTCTACTAATACTGAGGGCACTTCATATGATATAAAGGTCTCTGTCCTGATAGGAATTGTAAACAATTAACTCTTAAGGTCTTGCCCAGGCCAATCTTGTGTATTTCCAGCTTTCCTCTGTCTTCTCTTGGAAGCACCCCTCCTGTCTTTATCAATACACGCAACAGTAAATCTCATTTAGTCCTTCCTTGGCTGTCACTGCTTTGCATTCATGGGGGACTCATGGCTTGGTGTTTTGAGAGCTGAACTTGGAAGGTGAAAATCCAATGCCCAGCTGCTGCTTCTCACAACCCTTCACTCTCTGTCTTAGTATGTCCTATCTGAAAAACAGAGTTAATCAGCTGTGAAATGCATTGACATGTACTAAAGAACAGAACAACAGGGACAACAGAGTACTATCACTGCTGCCTGTGCCAGCGACAAGTTCTGCCTCATCCCAAGTTAAAATCCAAAAGATTTTAGAAGTGTTTAGCACAGGATGTGTGAATGCCATACAGAAACCTGTTACCCTGGTTTCTGCAACCAAACAAGTGCTTCTATTGCTCCTCCAGGGAAATCTTTATTCATCAAGCAGCATGAGGTATTTATTTTCTGTTTTATAGGAAGTGCTTAAGAAAGAAATTAATTTTTTAGCACTTACCTAAAGAAATCTTCTCCCCTGAATCAGCTGGCAAAAGGAAAACAAGCAGTGCCAAGCCGGATATGTCACGTCTGGGTATGGTTCTTTACAGCATTCATAGTACAGCTCATTCCTCTTTCCTGGAACACCTACAGAGAGGGAGATCAGAGCAGTGGGGAGAGGTGCAGGACTGTCGGCTAACCCCTTGGAACGGGCCAGGAACCGATGGTTTATGAGCCAATGTGTGGCACCTCCACCACACATTGTGCGTCGAAGAGCGCTTCAAAGTGTCCTGCGGCAATTGATAACGGAGAAAAGACACCCCCAAACCAGTTATGAGGCAAAAGACATTTTCTAACACTTGTGGCCAATAATGCAGACATGGATTAATAGATTAAGGGGGACAAAGGACAATGTGCCTCAGTTCAATGTTGTTTGAAAGCTGAAATACAGGGTTAAATGAGCCAAGGTAACTCTTAGTGTGTCAGTGTCTTCAAGCAATGTCTGAGGCAACAGTGCAAGAAGTCTGCTGTTCTTAGTCCACCTTCTGTGTTTTCTAGAGTATATTTTCATGCCTTCTGAGTCATTAGAACCTGGCTTAGCCAAGAAAGCTCATCTGGGCCAGATCAAAACTGTTCTGAGCATCCCAGCCTCAACAAAGAAAGATTTGCAAGCAGTGGCCAAAGATTAACTCAGTAAAATGTGCATTCTGCCTTCCTGCATGCAGGGAATGGTGACAAACAGTTGATGTCATGTTCACTAGCCCACGCAGCAGATTTTCTTTGTGACAAGTGCCACCGGTTCTTATTTTTCTGTCATTCTCTTATACACATTTGCTTTGTTTTGTCAGAAAAAACAAACAGGCTACAGCTTAATTTTCAAAAGAGGTGTCAAGTTAAGCTTAAAATCTGTCATATCTGAAGGTTAAGATACATAGTTGTCCAATATAGCTGTACTGCAGGGCTGGCCATGGTGACACAGCTGCAGTAGACTGTCTGAGATGCTGCGGGGCAGGGACTGCAGCAGCACAGGAAATGCCAGGGGAGCTGGAAGAACTCAGCACTTTGTATCTTTCATGCCACCATAGCTAACCTCTTTTTAGTGCCTGCGCATGTAACAGAAGATATGACAATGGGTACGTTTTGGCAGGAGCATGGCAAAGTCTCCATAAAGGATATGGCCATGGCTTGCCTGAGGTGTTACTTAATACTTTTGCTGTATGAGCTAGATAAGGGCCTGTTTTGTCCACTCCTGGTCAGGGTTGAAAGCAGATAAACCACAGGCCAGTCTCTTAATCAGATATGCAAAGTTATTGGACAGAAATAACCACTATAAAGGAGCACCAGAAAGTCAGGAGTGCTCTGAAATGGATGGATTTTAGGAGGACTTCTCTACAGAGTCCTTCAGCTTCTCATGAAACTGACTATCAATTATGTTTCTTATTGTATTATTTCTCAGATGCCCTGAATGGTAAAACTACTGCACGCAGTTAGTCAGTGACAGTTACTTCTTGTCTACATATCCAGACCAGAAGTCTGCAAGCTCTCCTTAGGGTCTTCTAGGCTCTATCAATTTCCATACCATTGCTTCTGACTTACACCTACATAAATGGGTTCAAAATAACTCACTAGGAGCTCTCTCCGAATAAGTAGTTCTGGGCATAGATTCCTCTTTTAAAAATACAGGTATCTTCCAAAGCACAGAAGGGAAGAGAGACATACTGAACTGCAGTTATTTGCAGTTATTATGAACTGGTAGACACTTTGATGGTTTTCTGGGTGAGAGAGATTCATCTCTGTAAAAGCTCATTCCAGTTTTGCTGAAATAGTTTTTTTTACACCAATCAATTTTTGGCTGATGTGTTGGAGTAGATGTGACAGTAGTGTTCCATGCACTTACATGAGACACATCCAAGTTTAGTACTGACAAACTGCTCAGGTGCATCAGGACCAGTAGATTTCACTTACGCACTCGGTTGCAGGCAATTGCTTCAGAACACAGTGTTTTCAGACACAGTTCAATGAATGCGGCTGAAAGGTTGTGTCTGATCTGTGATTTTTTTCTTTTTTTTTGCTGCCTCTTACATAGCACCTTTTAATATATGTATTTCATGTCCCACTGGGATTGATCATTTCTATATATTTGGGGTTTGCCTTTGAAAATTAGACTACTGAAAGTTTTTAGGCCAGCCGATTTACCCACTAAATCCCATTCTCCATTTGAGATGTAGTTGGAAATATCAGCCTCGAGCATCTGCAGGTCAATCAACCAGCCACTGTGAGTCCAGGAGCCAAACTTCAAATCACACTTCTGCACATCAAAGGGGAACCAGCGGACATCAATGTAACATGTGCTCTTCAAAATGCCTGTGGGTAGAAATCAGTCAGAATCAAGCGTGTGCAGGGTGCAATTCATCTCTACCCTTATCTGTCCAATCAATTGTGAGCAACCTTCTCCTCCAAAAGTCTGTGTGATGTAGTCATGGGGTAATCAAACAAGTAGCACAGGTGGAAGATGTTGTCATGAGTGGAATAACCTCCCTTCCTGGTGCACCAGTGAAGATCTCTCTTTCACTGCATCCTTGAGGTAGGTTGCCCAGGACACTCCGGCCACCCAGGAGCAGCCCAGCCTGTCTCCTAGTGCTGGCTGGCCCTGGCAGATCACAGGCAATGCTGCAGGGCCTGACAGGAGCAGAGAGTACATAGATGTCTACACACTGTGGCTGGAAGTACTGTGACAAGCTCCTTGAAAGGAGTTCCTTGTCAGGCCCTGCATTAGACCCACAATCCCCTGAAAATACATTGTTATGCTAAACCTTGCTCGGTGCTGGCCTTTATCTTCTGTATGTTAACCTGGGCCCTGAATTTTACTCTGGATGTCTCTAGTCCACTATCATTATTTCACGTGACATTTTAAACAGTTTAGGAGATTAATACTTGTATATTGTTGCAATCTAATTATTTCTTTTTTTTTGTTATTCCGCTGAGAGAAGAAAAAAAAATAATGGATGCTCCAAACTTTCTTCTTGGGGCCACAGCTGTGGCTGTGGACTTCCCCAGCCGCCTGGCAGCATGGAGGGCTTGGAGAGTGGGGAAGATGATCTGGGCAGCCTCCATCACTGGCAGCTGGTGGCAAAGCACAGAGGTCATCCCTGCAAACCCTCACCCCTGTGGGCCTGTGGCTTTGCAGCCTTCACCTTACCTCACCAGTTCGCTACGTGCTGGCCAGCTCAGTGGCACTGTGTGAAAAAGAGGCAGCTTCTGCTTCACTGGAAAATTATCTCCAATGCTGCACTTAGCCTACCTATTTGCAGTAATTGTTTCTGTGTGCTCCCTAAAACACCAGATAATGTGAATCCCATTATTCACCACCAGAGAGGTGACTCCCTCTCTGAGTCACCTAACTGAGCGGAGTTTGATGTTTTGCAGTAAGTGTGAGCCATGTCTTTTGAAGATAAAATCCCCCAAACAGTGATCCTTGATTATTGTCTTTGCCTGCTGTTGCAAAGGCTGAGAGCATTGTGGCATAACCGTATGTGCAAGACCATGTCCCTGCACAAACACTGCTGCTCTGGGGTGGCTGTCCCACCTTCATTTGTCCTTTTATGTTCTGGGAGGTCTGACTCCCACCATCATGGGCATTTTTGGATGGGCTACATGGAGGCTTTTCTCCCAGTTTCTCCTGAATCTTGGCTCTGCTCCTTTCCTTAACAGCAGACAGCTCTCCCCTTCTTGTCCTTTCTCTCTACTACTTCACCTATCTTGTTTCTCTAATGGAAAGCAGCAGTGAGTACAGCCTGCTTTCAGAGTCATGGGAAATAAAACTTTCATGAAGCTTTGGAAACACCATCTTTTCCACTCTTCCATGTTTTCCAGTGTCTTGATTAATCTAGCTGCTTCTGTGAGCCCTTGTTGCCAGTCAGTATGCTGATTATCAATTTTTTCCTTCTAAAATTTTGCAAAGTAGTTTGGCAGCAGTTAAATCCCTGTAACAAAGGATTTCCTGTGCTTTACACAACAGATTTCTGTTATTACTTTTTCTCTTTTTACTCTTTGCTTGGGTTCTTAAGTAACCAATTCTTCACCATGGAGTTTGTAGCTCACCAAGAGATGAGCAGGACACCAGATCTGCCCATATAGGCACTCTCTGCATCACCTCCCAACCTGGAGGGATGGAGAAGGCTCTGCTCTGGTACATGCCAATTTTATTCCAGTCTCGTGTTGCCCCCTGGAGAGCAACCTTACCCGTGGGTCTGTACCAGTGAAAGCACAGGAATGCTTTAAGGGGTCTCAGGGGTAGGGATCAACAGAGGACCAGCCATCAGGGAACACCCACTTGTTCCCTGGTGGGCCCTGTGGACATGCTTGGGGTCAGTCTGCCAGCAGCTATGACACAAAGTTTGGGAATTTTTTGTCCACCACAGTGAGTGACAGTAAGAATAGCCTGTGTATTTGCTGGTAAGTCCTGGCTGCTGGGCCCTACAGGCACTGAATCGGCAATACAGATGGAAAGCAGGCTGAGACTCAGGTCTGTCTGGCTGAGACCAGTCTCAGTTTGTCTTTTGACCTGGAGTTGTAGCCTTAGCCTGGCAGGGAGGACTTCACTGCAGAGGGAGTGCTGCTCTCGGGACCTCCTGTGGTCACACACCTCTCCACTCTCAAGAAAGACCTAACTGGATTGCACATGAAATGTGATGTGAGGGTGCACACCACCTTGCTTTAGACGACACCTCAGCTGGGCCTCTGAATGTTCTAAGCAAACTGCTCAGGAGAGTGATTTATTGATTTGTGAAATGGAAATACACCACTAATAATGGACCTAAATTATTTCAGTGGGTTTGTCCCATAATTACACAGCTTGCAAAATTTCCACAGACTGCTTCTAAACACCTTGGTTTCATTCATGAAGGAAAACTGCTCGTAGTTATTCAAAGCTACACATTGACTTAAAGCAAACAAATGCTCTCTGTGCCCTACCTGGAGGAATATATTGGCAGGATCCAGAGTAATTCACCAGCACATTTGTGTGAAATGTCGCATCAAATCTTTCATCCGCACTATAACACAGTATAAAAAAAAACAAAACAAAACAAAGAAAAAGCAAGCTGATGTTTGAGTTAAGATGTAGTAACTGTCAACATAAAAGCAATCTTTTGGCTGAATTTAATGCACAGAATGTTTGAATTAAAGTCCTATGCCTGGGTGAAGAGTTCACCCTCGATCAGTATCTCGGTTTCTCATAGACACTGTTGGCCTGCACCCAGGCATGCTGGTTGCATGCTGCAATGTCCTCAAATAAGTGAGAGGCAGAGCTGTTGGATGTCTCAGAGCAAAGGCAGAGGTGAAAGGAGCAAAAGTGTCACAGTAGCTGTACCCAAAGAGTGGACAGTCAGGAGGATGAGGCTTTTCTGGGGCTGCTGTCAGAATCAGGCAGCTCACAGCATAAATCAAGTTATCTGTTACCCAGATATCTGTTGTAAGAGTAATGGTGGCCTGAGGCAAAAATTCTGCAGTTTCTTAGGATGTAGAGGGGCCAAGGGTTTGCTTCAAGCAATGGAGAAAAGCACTGGGGAGAAGTTGTTTTAGATTTGGGACTTGTAGGAGGAGATTCATTGAGACTCTAAGAGCAGAAACCAGGTGAAAGGGACCAAGAAAAGAGAATTTCTTTAGGATTCCAGTAATTCCGAGAAAAATAAGGGAGTAATGAGCCAGGCAAGGACAAGAATTCTTCAAGGGAGCAGGCCTGGGGGCTTGCTCCAGAGGGTCTCTTGGGAAGAGGTTAACTACGGAAGGTCCCCCTGGCTGATGCTGTAGAGCCTTGCCTGTCATGGCTATGTGCAGGTCTATGTTGCATAACTACACCATCTTACAGACCCTGTTTCACAACCAGATGTGGAAAATTCAGACCCTCCGTCCCTCCTGTGACCTGCTTTTTATTCATGTCTGAGTCCTCAGTCCTCAGTATTGTCCCCAGCACAAAACAAAGGGAATAAAATTGGAAAGGCTAAGTGCAGAATAAGTGATAACTATCAAAAGACATAAAAGGCAGCAAGAAAGGTTTTTAAAAATGCAAGGAAACAAGGAAAAGACGAAGGACCAGATAGATCCATTACTTGCTGTGGAAGGAAAGGAAACAACAGGGTGCTGCAGAGAGCTGCAGTATCCTGCACCCTCTATGCTCCACTCTTCACAAACTGTGGCTCACCACAATTAATTCTCGCACAGTGGCAGGAGTCCAGGGCAGAACAGGGGAGGAACAGGTTAAAGAAGTGTAGATAAGACAGATTCCAGTTGGCAGAGCTGATGAAATTTACTCTTGAGAACTGAAGGGACTGGCCAAAATACCCTCTGAAGCATTAAAAATTATCTGTGAGAGCTCGTGGAGAACAGGGAAGGGCTCAGGGAATTAGGGAAGATCAAAGAGAACTCTGATTTTTTTTTTTTTTTTTAAAGGTGAAATTATAGACACATCAGCCTAACTTCAAAGATAATGAGGTGAAAACAGCTGGCACAGATTTGTGAAGGGCCAACTGCATCAAATCAATCTGATTTTCTTACTGACTAACTGAGTAAGAGGAGGCAGGTGATATATATGAACTTCAGAAAGCTTTGCCACATCATGTTCTTATAAACAAACTACAGTAATATGGACCGGGCTATATGCCTCCTTTTTAAAGACTGAAAAGGAATAAAGAGACTGTGAGGAGTAAAGCTGAAGTAAAGAAGAACACTTGAAAAATCCAGGTCACTCCAGGCCTCCTTTGGATATCTTGTAGTGAGGGCTTGGAATGGAAAATGGATCTTGGTGAACTGGGGAAACCAACAGAATGAAATTCAGTCTGGAGGATTAGAAAGTATTACCCTTAAAACTGTCAGAGAAAGACAGATCAGTGAAAATATAGTAAGACAGCAAGGCTGAAGTACAACATCTGGGATTTGTGATAGATAAAAAAATAAGTCCAAAACTAAGATGTTAGAGCAAAACCAAAATTCCCTCCTCCTGGAAAGCGTCAAGGAAACATCTGTCTAGAGAGTTTCCACTCCATTCAACACTGCAGAATTGCTGGCTGCAGAGCTGGATTCAGCTCTGGAGGAGGAAAAACAGATTAGAGAGTGTTCAGAGGGGAAGAGGAATGATGGAGAGATTTATAAAATATGAGTGACGAGGAAAGTGAGAAGAAAATCTGTTTGTTTATTTCAGGCAGGAACTATGGCAGAGACATGACAATAATTTTCCAGGAGAGCTATGGTAATTATAAGGAGAATATGGATTGTTTTCTCTCCATGTTCACTGGGAAAAGGTAAAGAAGATGTCTACAGAACTACAGCAAGGAAGATTTAGATCGGCTATTAGAAAAATCTATTAGCTGGCGCTTGTTTGCTTTTATTGTTATTATTTTAAGAGTAAGAGCCAAATCCCCAGATGGCAAAAACCCCAGAATATCAGTGAAGCATGGCTGATTTCCAGCATCTAATGCTCTAGTTCTAGGATCCCACCAGCCATTGTGTATCTTGCTTACCTGTTATACAGAAGAATATCTGGTACCCAAATCTGGTCGGCTGGAAATCGCAAGTTCTGCACCCCTGGGTATTCATACTGATCCCAAGACAAGTAAACATCAACCCAGTACTGTTGGCAAATACATACATCAGATTATATGAGCTGGTAGAACTCTTCTAAGTTGTCTGAATATTATGGGAACAGAATGGATTGTGCCAGTAACAATAGCAGTAGTATGTTAATAGTTTAATGCTCGGCTTTAATTATTAAGAAAGGTTGGCATACATACTGAGGAATCCACAGTGTGACAACTGAATGCTGTGAGATGTATTTTTATTTCATCTAACCCCTCCATCTTGTGGCCTGAAGCCAGGCATCCCAAACCTTTTCTGGTGGGCTGGCAGAAACACTGGCAGCAGGCACCTCCATAAGGCATGCTGCTTCTCAGCTGAGGTGGTTTGAATGACTTGGGTATCATCAGTGGCATGTGGATCACAGTCTGAGAGTCCCTCTTTGGTGGAAATAATTTAATCTGTTACAAACTTTGGGTGATTTTTTTAATAACCACCTTGCTATGAGAGGTAGGCAAGTGAACTTTATATGCCAAAGGGTTGTTTCTGATCACCCCTCCTCCACACCAAAACAAATAGTTAATTCAAGAAAGGTGCAGGCACAGCTTTTGTGCTGAACCTTGTGACTTACAGCAAAGCTCTGTGGGAGGGCCGCAAGGGAAACATACCAGTGCTATAACTGAAGAACACTTCTGCAAGGGACAGGACACCCACAGGCTTTGTGCTAAGAATCCTGTAATCTTATAGGTTGGTCTGGGTTAGTTTTTTGCAACAGAAAACAACTCATTTCTGCTGCAAATCCCAGCAGGTAGCTGAGGAAGAAACAGCGTGTTCAGTTGCGCCCATTAACATGAGATGATAGTGTTTGGCTTCTAAAGTCAAAGGAGAATTAGTTCAATTATTCGAGTCTCTCACAGGCTTTTCCCTCCAAAGCTGCATCTTTACTGAGAACAAGCCATTAAGGAGATCAGTTTATGTGCCATAAAAGACCGTTATCTCTTGCCGTATGCGACCAGCAGCAAACCTGACAGGAAACTCCCTCCCCCAAAGCCCTCAGTGAAGAACAGTTTTGCTTATCCTGCATGACTGGTGCAGGTCACTCCTCAGCTGGAGCAGGCTGCAGAAGAGGGAGGAGGAACGTTTATGCATGAGGGAGGGCAATGTTCCTACTGGCATGCCTGGGCACTGCCAGCAGCAATGCAGCATAGGGCTCCCTGTGGTCCCTGGCCACCCCACCACCCAGCCCGAGCAGTCTCCACGTGGTCCAGCTGCATTGCTTCTGTGGTCATGGACAAGTGCTGGGGATCTTTGTGCCCTGCCCTCCATGGGGGCATCCCTGGCTCCCCGTTTCAGACAGAGGTGCGGATTTGCCCACAAGCCGTGAGTGCAGGGTGCCCGGGTCTTACTGGGTGTCTGTCTCCTTCACAACAAGTCCCCGTCACTGGCCTTGGAGAGGGCCTTGAGACCCTTGAAGAGTCTCTCCTGCTACAGTGTGACCATAACTTTGGGCTCTTTGTTACTAGATCCCTACATCCACTGACCTAACAACACAGTTGGTTTCACCCTCCAAAGGCCAACAGGTCTGCCTGAAGGATTAATGTAGTTTCCTGCATTTCTTTTTTAAGGCTAAAAGGAGCACTAGAGAAATTTCAAAGGACTCAAAATGCCTGGTTGTTTCACATTATAGACAAGTTAAAAGACAGCAACCTTGCTTTTCATCTAGGAAATCACATTCAGTAGTGTGCTATTAGAAAGGGTTTTTCTTTATTGACACAGGTTACTCACCATCTGCAGCCAAGCATTTGTGATCAACAGCTGATTCTTCTCATCCTTTGAACAAAAGGGGGAAGGAAAGGGAAGAGAAGAGAAAAAGGGATGAGACTCAAAGTACAGTTTCAGTACAGGTGGAAGAGTTTCTGTTTCTTTTAGAAAACCCAGACTCTTGGGGTAAATAAACACAAACCTTATGGAATAGATTGTGAGCTCAGTGCAAAACCACTGAACTGCATTATATGGCCCAGGCAATAATGGGTCTTTTCTATCTTTTAAACCTACAGACCTCCTGCATTTATCATAACTGATCAACAACGGAAGTGAAAATAATAGATAATGGCTCTTATTTTGCTGGAGACAATCAGACTGCTTACCAAAAGCACAAGTTTTTCCTTCTAGCTAGATGGTCAAAACAAGATGATTTCCAGTACCACACAGCATGCAGTAGTTGGAGAGATTTTACGTTGTATTTGCTGCCACTGCAAAACAATGGTGAAATGGTGCTGGAAGTGCTGTTCCTTTGGAGTGTTGGCGTTATGTAGCTTAGCTCAGGCTGAAAGGGAAGGAAGGGCTGGCCTTGGGCAAAAGCTAGCACATGGCAAAAGGACACAAATGCTGCCTGAGTGGGAGCTCACATGGTGCCTGCACAGAGCCGGAGTCTGTAGGTTCAGACACCTGCATGCAGAGGCCACAGGGAAGCAGCTCTGACTCACAACAGAAACAAGAAGCCGTCACCGAGCTGGTCTCCAAGCATTCTGGGGAGCTGCAGGGTGCCCAGCTTGCTGCAGTTAGCCTGCAGGTGCAGGACCCTGCAGTGCTACTGCCACAGCAGGGGTGGAGAAGCAGGGCTGCAGAGTTACTGTGGTGCGGATACCCAGATCCACACCCCCGCCTGGCACAGCTCCAAATACCACCACAGGTGTGCCCTGCACTTCGCAGGAGCTGAGGCTGGGGTACTCAGTGGGTCTGGCTCACTGTGTGTCCAGCTGTGTCCACACCACAGGGAGGTGTTTCTTGACCTCAGAGCACCACCTGTGTTCAACCCTTACCTCTTCAGAGAGCACTCCAGCTTTGACTGAGGTGCATCCGGAAGCTTGGTTTTGATGCTGTAGCTGCAGGCAGGCCTGATCAATGCAGCCACTCTCCAAGAAAACCACATTCTTGGCCAAGAGGCATACCAGAAAGCAAGAGTTTCCCCCTCTGATTCAGCTCAGCTCTCTTGGGCACATGTCGGAAGGCACAGCTATGGCCTGGCCCAGGTGACTCACTTGTTGACAACAAAGTGGAAATACCTTCAACTTGTTTTCTCCGGGATTGCCATCCCGTGGTACATTGACTTGACTCCTCTTCCTATAGATAAGTTGAAATAAATTATTATTTGGGCCCCTGAAACACTTATACTCTTTAATTAGAGGCAAAATTTTTGTTTGATTGTTTTCTTCCCATTCTTCCATAGCCAAGGTGAAGTGTAGAACTCATGCAGAGACCAGAGATTAGCTACATTACAGGGAAAATAAGGAGATCTCTGAAGGACAGAGATATGTTTTAGCATCAGATGAAGCTGCTATGAAACTCTGCAGCAAACCCTGTGAGCTGCAGCCCATCATTGCTGTACTGAAGTGATCAAACCTCAGGGTACAACGCAGAAGTGTGGGAATGTGGAGGCACCAACAGGATGCAAACACTCATGACAAGTATGCTGTAAGAACAGCCAGACAGGGAGCTTCACCGAGATGCAAGATGATGTGTTGGCCTAGCAAATTTCTAAGGAGAATCTCCACTGCCTACCCATGGGTCCAGGCTCTCTCCTGATCAAGTTACTTCCCAGGCTCATGATAATAACCACATGGTGCCAGTGCCCAGCTCCTCCAGATGGCTGAGCTACCTATTCATGTGTCTCCATGTGTGTTCATGCCCTAAGAAGCACATATGGTTGTCTGCAGTGTTTGGGGTGGGAACGTTGCAATTGAAGACTGCTGTGGCAGGCATTTAAACCCTACAGAGTACCCTGGGCATGCAGGCCCTCTCTGGTCATGTTCTTAATGTAGAAGATGAGTTAGTGTGTGCTTGCCATTGTCCGCCATGCCAAACGTCTATCTCACTAACACCTACCCTGCTCCACTTGAGTCCATGCCACTTCTCCTCTTCATTGGCACTCAACATCCAAAAAGCCTGGTCTCTAAAGCCACAAGGTAAACCACAGCCCTGAAGCAGCCTGGGCTTTTTGGTTCACTCTGATCCTATACTGTGCTATTTTTTTTGTAGTACTTATGGACTAACAAGGTAGTGAAGCCAAAACTGCCTTATACACTTTGGAAAAATACCAGTCTGCTCACCTCAAGCTACATTCATGCTCTCTTACCTCCGCTCCTCCCCTCCAGAGCTAGCCTCACAGTACATATGCAAAGAAACTACCCCAGAAGCACCAGGAAAGATGTGAGCTGCTCAGAAGCAAACTGCATCATCTCACACTGAGCTGCATCACTAGGTGTGTGCTTTCTTCCATGAGGCCTCTGGGTTTAGCCTCCAGAGCTAGCCTCACAGTACATATGCAAAGAAACTACCCCAGAAGCACCAGGAAAGATGTGAGCTGCTCAGAAGCAAACTGCATCATCTCACACTGAGCTGCATCACTAGGTGTGTGCTTTCTTCCATGAGGCCTCTGGGTTTACTTCTTGTGTATCCCATGCAGGAATCGCTGCATGACTGCAGACTCCCAGGCTAATGCCTGAAGCAGAACTGCCTGGAGAAGCCTCCTAATTACTGATTCCCCAGCACACAGGATACTGGTACTGCTGAACCCTTAGCATGAACCTTGTCTGTGTCATGATCTCCTCTATTCTCTCACTTGGGTTGTTGGAGCTGCAGAAACACCCCAACCTAGAAAGGAAGACATCATTGATCTGGAGGATTCCTAATTGTTTTGGCACTGTAGGCAGTTATCCTCTGCAGCCAGGCTTCTGTCCCCAGGAAAAGCAAACTTCAGGCATGAAACAGAGCTTTGACATAGTCTTCCATGCAAAACTCTCTATCACACTACCTCCTCTTCTGCTCCTCTTGAGTCCCCTTGAGACCTGCCTAAACTGCTTTTGCTACTGGGAGATGCCACACAAAAATCAGCTGAGATTTTATATCATGTTATACTGTTCATACATTTCCCTTTCACCTCTCTGCTGCTCTCCAAATTGTGGCAGCAAATATATGCCTCTCTTTGTACAAACCACAGCCTGCCTCCAGAGGCCCTGTCCATCTGCAACTCCCTTTGTCCCCTTGGTTGCAATTGCTGAAGCAATGGTAAGAAATTCCACAGAAAAATAAGAAAAGAAAAATCACACACAGGACTAAGCTTGTTGAGACACATTTTTTTAGATGCTGAAGGATTCAAAGGGATAAACACCAACTTGGAAAGATATAAAATCCTAAAGTGAAAAAAAACAGAGCTGGTAATTGACGAGCTCATCAGAGCTATCTGTGTCAACTGACCTGGGAAATGAAAGCAACCCAGCGATACAGAGGCTGTCCCCCAGGGATCCTCAGAGGCCAGCCCTTCCCCATCTGACTGATGCCTTCCTGGCCACCAATGACTCCTCAGGTGTCTTCTAGGGATGGTGAGCATGACGCTCGTCTGAGTTGCTCATTAAATCGTAGCAATATTTTATGTTGCTAGCCAATCAGTAATTGCTTTATACTTGAAGCTGAACATGTCCTCCTTGCAAAGTCTTTATGCGTACTGCTAAAGAAGCCTGAACACCATGACTGAAAAGATGGGCTGAAACAGTTAGGCAATTCCTTTCCTGTGCAAAAATGAAGGATTTTCCCCATCTACATTGCACCTTGTAGGGAAGGGGAGGAGGGGACCTCCTTCTTTTTGTTGGCTACCTGAGAGCCACAGGGGGATGCATTAAAGTGCAATGTAGATCTGAGAGGCCTATGGGTTGCCTGCATGTGGAGATGCCTCTTATCAGAACCCTTTCATGTGTGGCTCTGGATTTACAAGGAAACTCCCTTTTACCTGACATAGTAAGTTTATACTTGATAGACTCCAGGTCTGCAAAGGAAAACATCTAGGGCTGACTTCTGTATTTCACAACAGTTTGTTGCCCTTCCCTGCTCCCCTGTCACACCTCTGTGAGCTCCTTGTTCAAAGTCAGATGCGAATGATGTTGGTAATCAGCTTTGACTCCAAGCAATTCATCAGCCATTTATTTCATGCAGCGTTAAATTTATTATCTTGGGTACACTTTGCCTCCTTTTCACAGTGCTACTGTGCTCACCATGTTTGTCCTGCTTCTCAGATTTTTTTTGCAGTAAAAGGAAAGCTTGTCTATTAGAGTTCTTTACAGCGTAACCATGCCCTGCATGGTCTTCCTTGTCTTGCATTTTGATAACAGCAGTCAACAAGAGCACAAAGCCTAAGCAGGGCTTTGGGCTGCTTACATCTGTCTCAGCCTTGGGGGAAAAAAATATGTCACTTCAGGATGTATTCATGGCCATTCAGAGTCTATTCTCATCCTCGCCTTCAGGCTGCTGAGCTTTCAAAGGGTGTTCAGCTTTATGGACAGCAAAACACAGAAAATGTTATTTCCGTATTTAGCACTGATTAACAGATGCAGCCTGATGGGTCCTTCTTGTCGCAGGATGGAACAGAAAGTTTTCCAAACAAGGATCTGAGTTTGCCGGAAGTGCCTGGTTTGCAGGAGCAGCAAAGCTCACTTTACACTGGGCAGGCATTTGTCCAGGTGTAGCTCTCTTGCTAGGCCCCTTCTAAAGAAGGACCCCAAGGAGCCTGGCCAGGGGAAGAGTGCATGCTGGGGCTACCCAGGAGGTGAGGGCTGTGGGAGTCTAGGGTCTGAATCCATCCCCTGTTAGAGCAAGAGGCTTTTAAGGGCAGCGGTGTTTATGGAGCTTTCCATCTTTGCAGGTGTGGTGGTTTACTGAGCCATGTAGATTTCATCCTGTAAGGAAATAGTTTGGCCTTTGGAGTGGGCTCGTTGCCTTGCCTTTCCAGAGCTGAGGGTGAATCACAGCTCCTGCTGTCTTCATCATGACCTGTGGACTGTGTGCATCTCTGAGATACCCAGGCACAGGAGGGACTATATTTGTCTGTTACACAGATACTTACTGACAACTGTGAGAGCGTGTGTGCCTTACTCTGTCCCAAGAGGTCACTGGCCAGTACTGCTTTGCCTAAGTAAAAGCTAATTCTCACTCTGTGTCATTGGTTTGTGCAGAGGGACTTAAGTTTAGTTGTGAGGATGCCTTTCCTCCCAGGAGAAAACTTGAGTAATCCATCACACTTCTTTTCCTGTGTGAGGTTTCTGTCTCACTTGGCACCGTCAGCCTTGGGGATGACCTTCCCTCCTCGTTTGGCAGGCTCTCAACTCCTAGCTTTCCCTGCAGCAAAGCAGCCCTGCTAAGATCCCAGGTGAGGCTGGAGATGACTAGAAAAGGATGCTTTTCCAGCACTCCCCTGGCAGTTTTCCTGGGCTGCAAAAATGTTCAGCTCAGACAAATCAGTTTGCTTCTGGTATTCAAAGTGCTGGAAAAGCTAATGCTGTTGTCACTAGCTAGTGCCACAGTTGTCCTCTAAATTCTTCCTGTCTTTATCTGGGTCACTTTCTCCCCTTTCTATCTCCAGCCTGACCCCAGTTAATCCTCTGCGCTGGATATCTGCTTATTCCTACAGCCACCTTTGACCCATAGAGAGTGACAGAGTTAGTTTGGTTTGTTCCAGACACACACTGTGACGTGAATGTTTTAGTTTGGTTTTCTTTTCCCTTCTCTCAATCCAAATCTTACAGTGTATGCAGGTCTGCCTGCCTTTTGCACCGCTGCCTGTGAGTAGAATCTCCCTTGCCAGGCCAACACCTAGATAAAATGTAACTGCCCTCAGCCATCTAATTACATGGGTCATAGCACATGGACAAAAAAACCAAAGCCCTTCCTGGTTCAGTAGTCACATCATGCGGTAATGTGTCATCTCTGTAGCAAGGCACTTGTAAACAGCTGACTGACAGGTATCATTAATCCTTGCCCTCTCACAGAGACACAGAACTGGGAGCTGAATCAGCCACTGATTTATTGAAAGACACTGATCAGAAAAGACCCGAATTGAACAGGTAACTCTCAGATGTCACTGTCGTGACCAAAAAATCCAAATCACAGCACTACACCAGCCACTAGGAAGAAAATTAACTCTATCCCAGCCAAAACCAGGACAGTCACCAAAGGCCATATGTGGCTACTTTGGTTAATTTATTTCTTTTTTTCTCTTTTTTTAATACTGTTTTTATGCCTGAATATGAGGAGAGATATGGTCAAGAGACATGGAGACATTGACATGGAGACTTGGAAAGTTTTGTTAGCAGAGGCATTGGTCTCTGCATGGGATTTTGATCAAGAGTATCAAAACGAATTGATGAGGCTTTCAAATGCTTGTACGCTCAGTCTACAACTACAGCAGGCAGTCCTTTCCATTGCTGAAACACCCATCTGCCCACAACCTTCAGCTGCTTAACTAAAACTCAGCTTAAAGGCATTGTATGGTTGAAGTCCCACAAAACCACAGTCTGAGGAAAACCCAGGTTGCCTTCGTAACATTCAGTAAGCATCGTTGGACAGCCTTTGGATTTCAGGGGTCTCATTAAAAAGTTGGAATAAATGTTGCAATGGTAACATCAACTTTGAAAACATACCTGATGTTTAAGTACTTCATCTCAATACCTTTAACAAAGCACCCTCAGGGGGAAGATGGGATTCAGAGGGCATGGCCCAGAGTGAAGGTGAAAGGTTGGGAAAAGATACAAAAGTACACTGGAATGACAAACAATGAGCAAACATCCACTGACATCTGCTGAGCATTTCTTTGCCCATCAGGATGGAGACACAGCCAGGCCAGTGTTGTCAGGCAAAGGAGGATATAGTTAAGAGCTCATAGCTGAACACCCACGCCCTCCTGCTTTTCTCATTTTGTTGCTTGGGCCTTTTCTCCTATGAATGGTTGAAGGTGATCTCTTGTAAGTGTTCTTCACCTAAGGTTGAGCCACATTCCCATCTGTTGCCACTGGCTTCTCCTTGAGGTCATGCCTTTCTTGGTCCCTCTCCTGTCCTGGAGAGGCACATGTCCCTTTACTGTGGGCAAGCAGCACAATCTGCCTTTGGTCTTTGCACTGGGTAACAGCATGAGGCTGCCTGGTCCCACTGCCTCTAACCACCCGCAGTGTTCTCCTCCCCAGAAAAGCATTCTGGGTGAGTATCATTGCACCCCTATCTGCTGCTTACAGCAGCCCTTTGCACACTTGGTTTCGTAGCAGGAGCTTTACATGTTGGAGGGTCTGGCCACTGTCAGATCACACTCTTCCCCTTGCAAACTCCTGGAGCCAGGAGCAATCACTTGTAGTAAGTGGAGAGTTTATGAGAACCCTGTACTGGGAGGGACATGGCGTTCAAACAGGGGCTGTGTGAGAACAGCCTGCAAATGCAGGGATGCTAGCCGTGTTCCTCAGGAAGCATAATGCATGGCCAACAAAGTCTGTGACAGGTCTTCCTTCTGAAGGCCTTGGCTCCCCATATGTCAGAGACCAACCAGTTACTTTGGTACGGATGTTAAATGTAAAGACCCGGATGCAAAAGCTGCTGCAGGAAGAACTGAACCTGTGCATTCCCCAAAGGTGAGAGTGGGAGGAAGGAACAAGGGAAGAAATGCCATTTGCTGCTGCCAGCCAGGGCGTCAGAAGAGGCAGCCCTCCCACTCATTCACACAACTGGTGACTGAGAGTCTGCCAAGCCTACAGATTTGTGCCTTACCTGACTTTTTGCCCACATTTCCCAATTTACACTGCCTCTGTGGTGAAAAAAGGCAGATTTGTTCCTGCCCTGCACATGTGACATGACCTTCAATTACAGCCCGGGGCTGTGGGTATCTGCCTTAGGAAACTAATTTTATTTTTCCAAGATGCAGCTTCTCAGCAGTGCCTGAAGATCAGGACTGCTGTGAAGTGTGTCATGTTATAGACTCCAGCACTGGGTTTGAGACTGACCTCAAACCCTTCAACAAAAACCTACAAATTCCAGGGACTCCCTGTCCCCACACTGCTACAGGGTCCTGGGGAGAGTGAAGCCACCAGTTTTGTCCCACTGTTTCACAGATGCTTCTCATGGAAACCCCAGGAGCTGGGTCAAAGGGCCTCACATGGCTTTCCAGCACAGCACTGCTCTCTGACTGCTTGGAAGAACTGATGTACATGCTTGGTTCCTGGGGGAAAAGATGTTATGTCACCATCCAAAAGCAGTCAGTCCTCCCTTAAAATCCCAAGTCATCCACACATAGCATGTAGGTCGTTTGTATATTCTTCAGGGTGGATACCTCATCCTGAAATAGTCCTCCGTGTGTTTTGTGCACAGTCGGCAGGTATTTCAATAAACAGGACTAGACACAAATCGTTATTCCAAGCTACTCATTGCCTTTTTCAGCATTTGAAATCACACGGTAAGCAGTGGGAGGGGGGTTGAGAAAGGTCCCAAATAGACCAACGCTGAGTACTTATCAGAGAATCACACTCAGGCTATCTGCAAGGCTGCCTTTGCTTTTTCTTCCTGTATTTGCACGCTGCTGTGACAGCACGGCAAAGTAAGGGGACGTAGGCCTGTTCCAAAACTCAAGTGAGCTCTTAAAGCCTGTGATCAGTGATGGAAAATGGGGGGAAAGCTTTTCACTGAGGAGCTGAAGTCACTGTCTCTCAGGAGTACGCTCCAAGAACACAGTGTTAAAATACTAACCTTCCAAACACTGAGAAACTAAGAAATACTAGGTTCAAAGCCACACCAACAGCTTTGGTTTAACGGCTTTATTGCAGCTGGTGGCTTTAGAAACATGACCATTTGCAGTGCCCCTGCCCCATGCCAGCTTCCACAGTCCCCTGGCAACAGTAGTGAGGCATGGCCAGGAGAAGTCTCTGATTTCTGGGGACCCTGCTGCCTTTCCTGGAAGGAGATGTGGGAAATATTTTCCATTTCAAGCAGCTGCGTGCTGCTCCAAAGGATGACTTTCTTTCCCTGCCATTGCTATTATGTTCCTGAGTGATAATCAGGAAAATCTCACTTTAAATAAATTTTGCTCCTGTGCACCTTGGGCAGCTGATGTAAAAGTACTAAAGTCTCTTAAAAATCCTTGATGGCTCAAATTAGTTACCCAAGATTAAGGAATACCCATGGGCTCAAGATCTAAATTCCACTACTTCAAACAGCATAGTACAGCCTTTTCACCAGGCAGGCAGAAAATTGGTCAGTTATTGTGAAATGCCCAAGCTGGATGACCACCACTGAAAACCCTAGAAGGAAATCAGCCATTCTTTTGTTAGAGCCACAACCACCATGTACAGCTTGGGAACCATGCTGAGAGAAAACAAACTATTGAGTTGCTGCTCACTAAGTGAGCCCCCTCCACTCTTTGCCCTGAGCCAGGCAGAAGCCAATGAAAAAAAGCTGCAGGTAAAATTCAGGTAATTAAGGCTTCATCATAATGCTTCATGCAAGTGTGTGCACAAAGTCATATTAGATGGGAAGCCATAATACCCATGGTGCCTAACTTCATCGTGCTAGCAAACTCACGTGTCATGTTAATTGGTTTAGTGAGACTGACATTTTGATAATGCCTGGCACTTAGAAGGCAGCTAAAATACTAATTCATGTCTCAATTAGCCCTGGCTTTCCCACTTTTCAAGGTCTTCCATGCTAATGAAGAGGCCAATTTATTTAATTTTTCTTCCCAGGGTTCAAAACTGGTCACAGTAAGTGAGTTTTATGATCAGGAGAGAGAGTTTGGGATTTAACTTTAATGACTCTTATGGACTAGCAACCTTTTTGTAATTTTTAATGACTACTATTCATAATCACTAATTACTGATTTTCAGCTTTTCTAATGATGTCCAGTCTGTTTTCCTTGTCAGTTACACCATTTTGCATCAGTCTCACTGCTCTGGTCTCACTGAATTTGCTCTTGCAAGATGAGACTGAAATTTCTGGTGGAGAAAAAATTTTCTGGAAAGATATGTAGTTTGGTACAATAGGTCTATACAAGGAGAAAACAGAGCAAACACAGCTCGCAAAGGCTATGCAGGAAGCCCACAAATAAATGCAAAGGCATTACTAGGAGAGGAAAAAGAAAGGTACTTGAATCTAGAAGGGTTGAAAGAGTCAGTTTATCTCTCTAGTGCTTACCAATGCTTTGTAAGTAAATAAAATTCAGAATACCTGCTTCGTAATCCTTTCCTTATTACTTGTCTCTCTTTTATATACTCTGTGTTTCAGTCTTGAGTGGTCAAGCTTACATTGTTGAAGTTATCTACCCATAAAAGATTTGTACAGGATGTACTATCAGGATTATGGTTTAATCTAGTGAATACTGATACTATATTGGGAATAATATGTGAACAGGTGCTTTTGTGTACTGGTATATTTATGTTTGTTTCCTTGAATCACTTTGTTGATCTGGGTTTGCTACATAACACCCAGCACAGAGATTTGGACATGTGATGGTGCTGGGATGAAGGGTGGGAGGGGATGACATAGCTGCTGTAAAGTCAGTTTAGGAAGGGAGAGGGAATTTAACCCTTGAACTTTCTGGCCATTCAATTCTCTCGCAGAACCAGACCTAGAAAGCCTCTGTCCTAGAGGACGGGATGGTTAGGAGGCTGATGGCTTGGCTTGCCCTGGGGCAGCACCCAGGGCCAACGTGGCTGGCTTCCACCCTCCTCTGCCGCACTGGCAGGACCACTGCCAGCACTGGCCACCTCACAGCCCTGCAGCACCTCTTGCCTCCAGCCACACCTCACAAGGGGGGAAACAGTGCCTGCTCTACATTAATGCTGGCCGGAATGAATAGGCATATTTTCAGATGAGAAAGCAGAGTTGTTTTCACAAGTTGGTGGAGTTTAACAAGGCCCTTCTCTACCTTGCAGCTTATGAAACAAAAGCACTTAAAAGCAAGAAAATCAACTGCTAAAGGCATTCAGATCTAACAAAGATTATGTGAAGAAACTGACACTACAAGGGCTGTGTCAGACAGAAGGTACCACAGGGCTGGGCATCGCCTTCCTCCTGCCTTCTCACCTTCACCTTATGGCACAGAGTCTACTGACAGGCAGCCTCTAGCTCTGGCAATTCTCACTCAAATTGAGAACTCTCCAGCAAAGAGCTCATTGCACATCAGCTCTTGGGGACTGAGTTTGAGTGTCCTGCTAATTGAGGAGCAGATCACCCAGGAACTGAGCAGGCTGATGAGGCCATCTCTGATGTGAAGAGATGCCTGCGTTTAAAAGTTGTTCTCTCACCAAACACTTCCTCAAAAAAACCCCAAGCCAACCCAAAATCAAAAAAACCCAACCCCTTCAGGGCTGCAGTCTCTGATTTAGGGGAAAACCAGTACAAGCTAAAGCATGACCCCAACAGTTTGATAGAGAAGATAAAAACTGTGGTAATGACTGCATCTGAGCACTCAGGGAAAGTATGTACAGATCTTTTCCCTTGGTTTCCCTGCACAGCAAGGCACAAACCCGGTTTTAGGGAGAAAACCTGAATCTTTGCTCTTTGTTGCCCCACTAAACTCTTCTGTTACCTTGTCTTGCTGCTTTCCAAACCTGTCAAGAGCTTTGACACACTGCAGCAACAAAATCTGCAGTTTCAGTGGGATTGTTTGCAAGCATGTGATCAGGTTTGGGATGATCCTGCAGTCCCTAGGACGTACAATCATTTTACACACTGTTCAATCAAAAAAAAACAGTACATACTAAATATTCCAGATATAGTAGTTGTTTTGGGTTTGCATCCCAAAATACAGTAAAATGATGTATTTTTTGGCTTCTGGAAGTACAAAATGACTCATGGGTGGTTGGGTTTTTTTCAGTATTTTTGTGGCTTCCCACTGGGCACTCACAGTCCCTTTTTCTAGTTGTTATGCCCTCTGAAACAGGAGGAAATTTCCACAAGAGCACCTGAACAAGCGTGTGGCATTACATACTCGGGCAACCTGTCAGCTGCTGGCGTGGTTTTCTGGATCAGTGGCAGCTGGAAGGGTGAACGTGGAGGAGAAAAGTACTACGGGACTTCACCATGCACAGGGAGCCAAACAGCCAGACCCTTGTGTTGGCTCTGCAGAAGACATTGTCAGGGTCAACATGGAGGCTAGGCTCCCTCCTTCATGCATGAGGCTAATGAGCGTGCTTAGCGGTGTACAGCCTCTGAAAGGCAACAACGCAGTAGTTACTGGAAACCTCAGAGGTGTGTTTGCTTTTGGAAGGGTATTTTGAGGCATTTATTGTCTCTGCAGCATTGTGCAGCCACCTTGTAGCACTCTTCTTAAAATTAGGCTCTTTATTTAGAGGGGTTTTTTAAAACATATGATACTTTTCTGGTCTGGCCGTGGTTTTCTTCTTCATACTCTTCTGCTGGTTGACTGCTTGGTTTCTTTTCCTCTTTGTACATTTAAACTTGCAGTTTGAGGAAACACGTGGCCTAGAAAGCTAATAAAACAAGCTTTTCCTGTGGACCACCAAGCGCAGTGCAGCTATTGTTGCAGTGGTACTGATGTACTGACCCAAAGATGATAGTAAATAGTATCACTAGCAGAAAGAAAGCTGGAAAATAAAGACTATTTTTTTTAAATACCTCACCAGTGCTTCCACATAAAGGATGTAGACCCCTTCAGATAAGGTCTCCTACAAATGCCAACAGGAGCAATCAAAACCATCATTCATGATGACAAATGGTTCTACCTAGCAGGCTCTTATCACATTGAGCCAAGGGAAAAATGCTTGCATTTCCTCTGCTGTGAAAAATGTCATGCTTCATTTCTTAATTGCTCTAGCTTGACCAACTGGCTGGGCTCTTAGACAAAATAAGAAGAGAATTCTTGTTCCAGGTACTCTTGAATGTGGTCTACACTTGCTTGGGCTGGCAGGGCTTGATCTCTCTGTGGGAGGGATCATCAGCCAAATGCCCTGCTGATGCACAGGGAGTGCCTGGCTTCTGCCACGGAAGGGTGGAGGGCACGCTCCAAGCAAAAGTGACCCTCGGAAACTGCATACACGTGAGACAGCTCAGCATGAAGTTGTCCTTACACATAGAGGACAAGGCAAACTGAACTGATCCCTGCTGTTAAACAGGGGGTGTAACTGTCCCTCTTTCTGCTCATTTGTTTCCTGGATGTAAGAGACCTGTCTTGGCTGTAGTTGTGAATTAACATAATTTTGGAAAAAGTCCTAACCGTAATGACAAGAAGTCCTTCACTTGCATTGGTCTACCACAACTGTGACAAGCAGAGAACATGTTCTTCACGGATTTGAGTATGATGGCTGGCTTTGAGCACTAAAAACCATATAGATCCTGTGCAGACATGATGGTAGGAGCAGAAAACCTAATCCAAGGTAGTCATGTTTCAAAATTTTCTTTGAATGGATGTGAGAAGAGGAGGTTAGATTTTAAGTAAAGTCACTTGTCACTACTATTTGGCAAACCACAGGGACCTCAGAGCTGTATTTCCTCTCTATGTAGCAAAGTGAACCTAGACTGTCATCAATGCTGTTCTCAGCAGGCTGGCTGCAGAAGATTAATTTAGATTTCATTATGTTATAATACAGTATGTGTAGGAAACAGACTTATGGAGGCACGTCATGAAACCTGTCCCAGGAATAAGTGCATTAGATGTGATTCCAGGTCTTTGCAAGGATAAGAAGTCAGTTTCGGTGAGTATCAGTGGCAGACCCCTTCTTCCTTCCATGCAACAATAAAACAGGAGACTTGTTTTCATCTTCTCTACATTGTTTCCTCCCACAGGGAAACCAGTCCAGGGTCCACTGTCTCATGACCTTTGCAGTGACTACTTGCAAAGCATCCCGTACTGTTGTATGCCTTGGCACACCATACTCCCCTGAGCACGGAGTCCTTTTTTCCTCCCCAGGGAGCATGGTGCATGAACTCCCCTCAGGCTGGGACCTTGCCTAGCACCCTGCTCTGTTATGGTAATGGAGCATGCTGGACACGAGAGTCCTTGGAAAGAGCAGCTTTGTGCTTTGTTAGTGCATACACCATTGCCAAGACTGTGATGCTGTCTATCCCCTTCCCTGAGTGAGAAACAACTGTGCACCAGTTGCTTTGTCTTGTGCCAGGCAGGGCAGCTGAGGAGGCAGAGTCTACTCACCCGTGGCCTCCCATCTGGGTGAACAGAGAGATGCCCACTTGGTTTGCCTTGTGACGTGTCCGCTAATAGAGGTTACCTCTCCTTTGTACCTTGCCTGCTACTTTTTACATTACTGTGGCTATCACGACCCTCCTTTTAAACAGACATTTTCTTCAGCAGCTGGAGCATCCAGACGCTGCAGTCTGTCCAGCCAGCCATGGAGGCTGAGGGGCTGTGTCCATGCTCATGACCTGCTTGCTTCTGGCATATTCCTGCATTGCTTCCTGATTTAGGGACCCATGGGAGCAGTGTTTTGTGGATTTTCAGGCTAGTTGGTTTAGCCACTTGTTGATGCCACAGTGACCCTTCTACTACAGGGACTCTACTGCCAAGGGATTTCCTGTCCCTCCCCAGAGGAGACAGGCACCTTTTTACATCATGCAAGATAAACACTTCAGGTGACTCTGGATGCTTTTTAAAAACACCTTGAGTGGAGTCTGCAAGACCATGAGCTTGGGACAAGTCATTAATGCCCTGAGCTGATTAAATTCTAGCATCTGTAGTGTGTGCAGAGATGGAGGGAAGCAAAGCTTCCTTTCTGGTATGTATGACCATTTAGATTACCTCTTTCCCATTGTGGACAATCAAAAGGGATGACTAGAATTAAATTTGTTGTAATGGACATTGACATAATGTAGATAAAGTGCTTAAAGAAATGCTGATTTCACATGTGAAACCCAACTAAAAAAAGGGTTTATGTAACTCCTCCTGGCTGACTTTGAAAATGTACAGTCACAGCCCTAAGCCTAAAAAGTCCCCTTTACCACCCCCAACTTTCAAATTACTGCAAGAAAATACCGTCAGAAAAAGAAGGGCTGGAGCAAAATCTTTGGAGCTAAGACACCTCTACTAAACCTGGAATTGCTTGCTAAAATTTACTTGAAATTAGCTGGAGGATTTCTCTGCTCTTTTGTTCATGAAGAGGACTGTGAGCTCCTGCCATGAATGAGTGACTTTAGTTGAGAGTACTGATCTCGTCTCTCTTCCAGCTCAATGCAGTTGCTAACATTTCAAAACAGAAAGCTGCTTACCCTGCCTGAGTGGCTGCTGCCTGCCTCCAAGCAGGCTGGACCTACCACTTGTACGGCACGATGCTGGAGGGCTAGACTTTCAGGGTCCTGCTTTCCCCTCCAGGAAGAGCACCTGGTGCACTACACACTTTCTGAAAGATTGTGAGAGCTTTAAAAAGTTTAAATATTTGAGGACTCTGTCAAATTGGTTTGCAACTGCACAAGTTTGTACATCTCTCTCTCTATTCCTTGTTCCCTCCATGACAGTCACGGTGTGTTGGAAACCAGCCCATAATACTGACTATGGAAAGGGTAGGATGAGGAAAGGACCACTAACATGTTCAGCTGTTTGCTATGTTGACAGGGTGAAGGCGGTCAAAATTGTTGTCCTGGCTTGTTTTTCCCATGTAGATGAAAGAAATTATCTCTATATATCATGGTTTATCATACAGAATCCTCTTCATCATGAAAAAAGGGATTTGGATTATTATGTTAAAATTTTCTATGGGTCAAACCTCCAATTCTGAAAAAGCATGTTGCAGTCAAGACAATTAAAGGGTTGTGCCTCCAGGTTTTTCTTTTATATATTTCTAACCTCATTTCAGGGCAGGCTCCTTCAACTGCAGTGCATGGTAAAGACATGATGGGAGAAGAGGCCAATGTCATTATAATGTCTAATGAAAAAGTGTAAGTGCAGTGATGCTAGCTTTGAACGCCATACATGGTCTTCAGTTACTGCATCCCGTGTGGCTCTAAGAAGAATGTATCATTAATAATTTGTAGTAACACATGGCTTCTAATTTATTGAATTCTTTTTTCTCTTTAAAACAAATGGAAAAAACTACATAACTAATCTCCTTGCATCTCATGTATCAGAGATGGCTGTGCTTTTAGAATATTCACTCCTCCAAAGTGTCAAAGCATGTACTCCGGCATTTAGGGAGGATGCTTAGCCAAAGACAGTCTGCTTTCATCTCTGTTAGCCTGATTAAGAGGACAAGTATGGTTCCTACACCAGACATTAGATTTGTTATGCTGAGTGGGTGCCCTGGAGAACAGAACAGCAAGTAACTTACCACATCAATTATCTGCAGCAAAGAAAGCTGGAGCTCAACTACCAGGGGTTGGGAGTCATTCACTACCGGTCGTTCAAGACGATTGTAGTTTCTCAGCAGTTCTCTATACAAGCGTCTCTGGCTTTCACCCTGCTGAGACACTAGGGGAAAAGAAAGAAGTGATCTGTCATTCGGGCTGGTCACACTGTCCCCATTGTCTGTTTTGTTGAAAAACCCCTCTTAATAGGTTTGTAATTTGAAAGCAGTTCCCAAAAAAATCCCCACAATACTGCACATGGGTGTGACAGACACAGCTTTTCTGCATACGTGACTGATGAGCTCTTAAAAAAAATTAACTACTGACACTCTAACTCATTACTAACACTCAGAAACTACTGAAGAGCTTTTGGGGCTCTGAGTAAATGTCCCCCTCCCTTGTTGCCCCTCCTGCTGCTTTTATTTGCTTGTTGTTATACCCTAGAGACTGGCTGCTGTAAGTCAGTGCTGGTATTACTTGTACATATTGTGTGTTTACCCAGCATGAGTAACAGGTATTCTTATTTCTTGGAGCTGAGGTATCAGGCCCTTTTCTGTGCTCAGGAAACAGTAACAAGCCTTCTTCAAACCCTTTTCAGTTTTGTGTGGCACTCTTTCCAGGCTTTGGGTTACTTTCCTTGCCTTTTTCCCTTCTAATGGCAGCACACTTTGTTAACACCTAATGAGGTGGGGTTATGAAGGCTGGAGTATTTGACAGGTATGTATAATGATATTGAATTTCTGCTTAACTTGGCTTCCACTGGGAACAGCCTCAACACAGAAGGTGTTCATGCAAACACATGAGCATGTTAAAGACCAGCAGAATTTCAGTCTATGCTTAAATTGCAAGATGCCCCTGTTCCCCAGCTTTGGGGTGGGTGTGGAGAACATCCATCTAACCTGTGTGACCAGGTTTCCTTGCCACAACAACCATGGATGGGGCAGGGTAGCAGTGATGGCTTGGGTCTCTTCCCACAGGAAAGGGAGCACTTTGCTGGGACACGCTGCCCAGGAGCTTGGGTCCCCCAAAACAGTGTAAGTGTTGGTGCTCTGGCCAGTGGCAGACTAAGCTCTACCTAAGAGCTGCATCTAACAGAGTGAGAGGGTTATGGGCTGCAGGTTCCCTGAGGCCAAACCAGTCCTGTCAGCATGAGTGCATATTCCCTGAACTGTAGAAATCCAAACCCTGGCAGGGAATCTGCACTCTAAACTATTATTACTTTGGACTGAAACATTTTTTTATCCACTGCAGCTCCCAGTCTCTGTGTGTGACTTTTTTTTAACTCTTGAGCAGAGCTCTGCACATTGATACCAGGACTCCTCTCACAGTGGTTATGATGAATATCTTTTTGACAATGCAAACAAACCATAACAACCAGTTCTGCCTTCTCCAGACTCTTACTGTGCTCAGCAAACCTTGCAAGCCTGGAACAAGCTGCTCTCCAACACAACAGCCATGCCTTTTAAAGCTAATAATAAATTTAGTTCATAAAAAGTTTATAAATCTGTTTAATTTGTGTTCTCTTGAGTTTTCCTGATACTAAAGGGACCTTTGTGGCTTTCCAGTATGGCAGTGCCTAGTGAACAAGGAGGAAGAGTGGTTTTGTTTATTTTGGTAAGTTACACCAATACATCATCTTCATGGGCCCTCTCTGCTCTTGCATAATACATTACATGATCATGGGGATTCAGAGGAGCAGATGCTGTAAGCGCTGCTCCAATAGCCCATGCTGACACATCAGTATTGGATGCTATGTTTTCACCATCAGCAAAGACAAGCTCTGGCCGCAGTATCTCTCCTTCACCAGCTTAAGTAAGCTTCCCTGCAAGGCATTGATTTAGATCCTCTGTTATGGCTGTTGTATTTGCTTTCCAGTGCCTCAGCAGACCCCAACTCCCTTGTAAGATCCTTCTGTGGAAAGGAAACCAGTGAAAATCATTACACATTGTTCTATGGAAAGAGGGTCTGTGTTTTGAACAAATTTGCTGTCCCTTCACTCACCTGCCCACCCCACCACCACCCCCCCCCTATGTTCCTCTGCTTTAGGGAAGAAATGACTGCCTGCACTGCTGCTCTCATCTTGAGTATTTATGTAATATTTGCCTTTAACTTTCCTTTTAAACTGGCTGTCTCAGCTTTTACAAGGGAAAAGTGCCCTTCACCAATCTCTGGAAGTCAGCTGGGCTGCTAGAGTTCCCTGGTACCATCCCCGTCATGGTGCATTAAAGCAGCACGACCCCAAGGGAGGTCTGACTTGGAAACATCTGAGCATAATCCTTTGCTGTGTGCTTCAGCAAGCTGTCTTTGTACTGTGTGCTCCAACCATGCTGAAGCCAGGCCCCTTTCCCTGTTATACTTTGTGAGCTGAAGTAGCCCAGTGCTGCAGTTTTGCACCTGGTTTTCTATCCTTTCTTCAACTCTCCCCTCTGTAATGTGATCCTATTACTTTGCGACCTCTTGTGTCCAAAATTGTTAACATAGCCTTAGCTGATCTATTCTTAGCCTGCTGAGTTGGCATTGGTGACCACATGTTTGTGTGCCACATAGTTTTGCTTACAAAATTACATAGATTCAGAAGCAGTGGAGACTTTGGGGTGTCCTGGCAAATAGCCATGGCAGCTGTTGGTACCACAAAGACCTGGCTAGTCTAATCACACTGCCATCTCTCTGCTACAGCTGCTTTGGAGAAGGAAATGCAATAGGTGACAAGTCAGACTTGTATTTTCATAGACTTTTTCTTTAAATTGTAATCTTCAAATACTTAAAGTTTCATGATCCAGAGAGATTTCTACTTTTTTCTCCTCTAATGCTTGTGCCAATGCATTGTGACACTACATCCCTGTGTGCTAAATGG
The DNA here is from genome assembly GCF_965638725.1 of Aptenodytes patagonicus. Taxonomy (NCBI): domain Eukaryota; kingdom Metazoa; phylum Chordata; class Aves; order Sphenisciformes; family Spheniscidae; genus Aptenodytes; species Aptenodytes patagonicus. Next base: position 58,425,860 of record NC_134982.1, read on the forward strand.
AGTGTTTGCTGGTGATGGGGAAGTCTGAATCTCTCAGGAGTAGTGGTAGAATAAGCGTTACCACTGCCTATCCCTCAGTCACAGAAATGTAACCAAAAGTAGTGGCACTGTTTCATCTTTTAAACTAGGCTGGAAGCTAGACGTCAATACTTAAGGTTGCTAGGTCAGTCTCCCGAAAGCAATGCCAGACTTACTTGCCTATGTATTTTACAGGAAAGTACAAGTAAGTGGCAAAGGGCATGATGCTTTCTAGATAAAGGATCTTTGAGCAACAGAGAGCCTCTTATGTCCCACTGCCTCAGACAGTGTCCCCCTTGTTTCTGAATTATCTTTGAAGCAGTAGGAAAACATACAATCTCATTAAAATTTGAGGGAAGAGCAGTGTATGATGTTTATCTCAAGTTTAGCAAGACTTTTGACACCATCTCCGAGAACATCCTCATAGACATTTGTCTATGCCTTACAGGCTAGCTAAGTGAACAGTGAGGTGGATTGAAAAGTGGCTGAACTGTCAGGCTCAGAGGGTTGTAGTCAGCAGCACAAAGTCCAGCTGAAGGCCAGCCAGTGGTGGAGTACTCCAGGGGTGAATACTGGGGCCAATGCTGTTTAACATTGTTATGAATGATGGGACAGAGTGCACCCTCAGCAAGTTTTCAGATGGTGCAAAAGTGGGAGGAGTGGCTGATACAGCACATGGTTTTGCTGCCATTCAGAGGGAGCTCGAAAAACTGGAGAAATGGCTGACAGAAACCTCATGAAGTTCGATGAAAGGAAGTGCAAAGTCCTGCACCTGAAGAGGAGTAACCCAGGCACCAGGATAGGCTGGGGGCCCACTGGCTGGAGAGCAGGTTGGCAGAAAAGCCCTGGGGGTCCTTATAGATATCAAGTTGGCCATAAACTGGCAATGCACCCTTACAGCAAAGGCCACCAGCATCCTGAGCTGCATCAGGCAGAGCCTCACCAGTAGGTCAAGAGAGGTGATCCTTCCTCTCTAGTCAGCACTGGTGGGACACACCTGGAGTGCTGGGTCCAGTTCTGGGCTCCTCAGTACAAAGGAGACATGGAGTTACTAGACCAAGGACTAGGTTGCCCCTCAAGCTTTACTCTCTGAATAATCTGAAATGGTTCCCTAAACTGTTCCTGGAGTTTGCAGGCAATTGGGAGGCACAAGGTAACCAATCCACTGGTGGTTTTGTGAAGAGCTCTATGGACAACAGAGGTATTCATGGACTACGTTCAACTCTTAAAGACCTCTCTGAATCTCCCCCCATGCTTCTGCATGTGCAAAGAAGTCTGCAAGAACCCCCACTGATTGATCAACATGACCTATAAACTGCTACCAATCTCTTGGGAATACATGCTATAGTTGAATTTCATCTTTCTTTCTAGGATGGAATTGCTGAGAATTGCACAGCAAGGTAACATGTCTAGGAGCTATTTCTCTATTGCAGAATGCTACCACCTCCTCTAACAGGAGATACAAGTCCCTTCAAATGCATTACTGTGAGACCAGGGAACTCCCCAGATAGGGTGGTACTGTGTGGCATCCTCTGTGCTGGATCAGGGAACCCTATGATGTGAAGGAAGAACCTGTAGCAAGAAAACAGAAGATGGCAGCTTCCCTATGGGATTATCTCTGAAATGTATTTGAAAAGCTGTCCATCACCTCCTTTGTTCCCCTACAACATGCTTGCCTTGAATTATTTCAGCAGGGAATAAAGCAAGTCATCTTGCTGTTAGCTTACAGTCTGAGCTCTGTCTTTCCTTCTACATGCATGGTCTGCATGTGAGATTTCATCCTCTATTAAATGCAGACAAGTTGCAATGTCCCAGACAGGTTAGGCTGATAGACTGGGACTGAAACATGGGATAATTGTACATTTAAAAAAAAATTGCAGAGACCTCCTCAGAGCAAGCCTAGAAGCAAGTTAATAACTGCATCCATGTACTTGGACAAAGTGTGGATTCATAGCTAGAGGGAGAGAGGCACCTCTGATGAGATTTGCACAGATGGTGTCTCATACTGACTGTGAGCCTTCATGGTGTCTGTAAAGTGGTTTGAATTCTCTGAGACACTGCCATTAAATTAGATCAAGCTGGTACTGGCTGATGTCAGCTCCAAGTCAGCAGCTGTGCATGCCCAAGCTCAAGCTCAGACTGAACTCCTCATGTCCTATTTCCAGTGATGGCAAGGACAGCTGCCCCAATTGGCCTGCATGTTTTATGGTGACCTAAGACATGCTGATCTTGGTATAACTCAGATATCTGCTCTGGTTGCAAAGCTAAAAATAAAATAAATAACCTAAAACCCTGCGTAGGGAAAAAATGAAAGAGAAAAAGAAAGAGAAAGGGGGAAAATAAATAAATAAATAAATAAATAAATAAATAAATAAATAAATAAATAAATAAATAAAATTTGGGGGGAAGAAAAGGAAAAAGAAAAGGAAAAAGAAAAAAGAAAAAAGAAAAGGAAAAAGGAACAGGAGAAAAAGAAAAAGAAAAAGAAAAAGAAAAAGAAAAAGAAAAAGAAAAAGAAAAAGAAAAAGAAAAAGAAAAAGAAAAAGAAAAAGAAAAAGAAAAAGAAAAAGAAAAAGAAAAAGAAAAAGAAAAAGAAAAAGAAAAAGAAAAAGAAAAGAAAAAGAAAAAGAAAAAGAAAAAGAAAAAGAAAAAGAAAAAGAAAAAGAAAAAGAAAAAGAAAAAGAAAAAGAAAAAGAAAAAGAAAAAGAAAAAAGAAAAAGAAAAAGAAAAAGAAAAAAGAAAAAGAAAAAGAAAAATAAAAATAAAAAGAAAAAGAAAAAGAAAAAGAAAAAGAAAAAGAAAAAAAGAAAAATAAGAAAGAAAAGAAACCTGACTGAAACTAGCAAAGCCCTTCCTCATTCCTTGTGTGCTGCGTATGGTTTTACTGGTTACACTGGTTTGTTCCTTTACAATTTTGCTTGGCCTGTTGAGGAGACATAGGGCTCTCGGCATACGGCTGCAGGCTAACAACAAACCTCTTCCACCTTCTCTGTCCGGGTGGGATCCTCTGGGCATGGATTGCCACTTCCATGCTTAAGTGTCATCCTGTCCTGCCCACTGTGCCACCATAATACTCCTTGTTTCTTCTGTGGGTTTGGGTTCAGATCTGGGGAAGTGTTTGTTGGGGCTGGAGGCTGTTCAGTGCTGTCTGGTAAGAATGGCTATCAAAATTGCAGATAGCTCTGGCCAGACTATCCATATGCCATACCCAGGAAGGCAGATGCTCCCTCCTTTCCTACGAGCTGTGCTGTCACGTCTGGTCTTGGCTGGTCAATCCTTCTGCTCTGCTTTGCATGCAGAGCTCCCTGAGCTACAAGGCAAGAGTCCAGCCCTTGCCAGTTCCCCAGCTTTGCTCCAAAAGTGGTCAGCTCCTTGACTGAGCATCCCTGGTATGGGCCACATAATGGCTTGCTGTGCACAGTAAAGAATAAGTAATGAAATATTAACAAGAGGGTAGGTGGAAGGACATGGATTTCCAAGCGGTTTTCAGCCATGGTAACTGTATTTATTGACCATTCCACCTCTGGTTCATAGTGTTACCTGGTTTTATTTTCATAATCTTTGAACTTTTTGTTGGGCCAGCTGCTAGCTGAATGTTTTCTAGCTGTTACTCATTTGTTTTGGCAGAGGCCTGAGCCCTACACACAAGTTATTACTTTATTCATACAAGATTATGGGAGTTATTGATACCTAAAGAACAAATGGTTCAGACCATATATCATATTCTTCCCATATCACTTTATATTTACACATATGCATACTAACATGTCTCTGAATTACAATACATGCCTTTTTTTTCTTCCGTTCTCAAAACCAGTTCCTAGAATCATTTGTATATACAACCTCTTTGCAGAGCACACTAAGTTAAAATCAACAGCATATTCCTGGTCCATCACATTGTTGTTTTTAAATATTTTGTCCCCTACTACTTCATAAAAGGTCATAAACTGCAGTGATATTGTGGTTGTGGTATTTATTCACTCCCCTTGTACCTTGTGCAGGTATTTTACCACATCTATGTAATTTTTTTCTCTCTGTATTGTTACTTTGACACATTCCCTCTGTTTTAGTTTGTTTGTTTGTTTGTTTTACTGTTTTCTAAAAGAAATTCAGTGGAGTTCTGGCCTTTTTTGAAAAACAGTGTCATTATACTGAGAGGTATTGTTATATTTTGTTGTATAATGATTGTATACAATCTTGTTATAATTGGAACATTTACAGAGCAAAAAGCCGTTAGGAAAAGCTATGGGTATCAGAGCTAAATCCTAGAACTTCCAAGTATTTTCCTAACAACCTGCAGACTCTTCTGCCATAGCTCCTCTTCTATTACTTATTTTCCTTTTAGTTTATCACTGTATTCTTACAGGGATTTTTAGCTATTTCTGTGGGAATGCAAATAGAATGATCACAGGAAGACACACACACACACACACACACACACACTATATGCAGTTATGAATTATGAGGGAAGTAACAGGAGTAGTATCAGAGAAAAAGCAGATTGTTTCACAGGCAACTTCATCAGCATAAAGTGGAATAGTAACAGCACTTACAAAAATGTGGCGTGTTCTAATGCTTTGGTAGCTATAAAAAACCACCCACCTTATTTTGTGTATTTTGCAGATTTCTGAGAATGTAAAGCTTGTCACTGCCACATGTCACTTAATCCCCAGAGACACAGATGTGTACCATCTGCTTTTGTTCTTATGTGCAGTGTTGTTGCTTTTATCTGTGGCTGCAAATGCATTATTTCTTTCAATGCCCTTTGATTTAAAATGCATGCCATCACACCTTCATGGAAGAGTACTCACATAAGTAACAATGGAATCACATCAGCTGCCTCAGCCCTGTGTGTGTCTGTGTCTGTGTCTGTGTGTGTTTGCATGTTGTGTATTTGAATTCCTCTCATTTAAAACCTCTTTTTAATCTACTTCCCTTCGGGGTAATCTTTGACACTAATCTTTGACTCTCACTATGCAGATTGTTTCTGCATCTTACACACAAAACACATTAGATACCCAGAGGAATGTGAGAAATGCCATGTTTTCCTAGGCAAAAGGACCTAATCTTCCTGATATTGGTCATTTCTGTTCTTTCATAGCAGATAAAGAGCTCCCAGCAGAGATGGGTATTAAAGGGTACGCTAGGAAAGGTTTCATCTTAAAGACTTTAGGCACATGACAACATGCTAAAAAGAGAATATAGGCCATTACATAATGAAAGGATGGGATAATACTTGTGGTCCTGCTGCCTTGGTGCAGATCTTTTAAAGGCTGAGATATGTGTGTAAGGTGAAGAGATGCACATTAAGATATTAACAGTGGGATACCTCTCAAATATATGATCGTTATGAAAACTGCCTCACTGCTCCAGGTCAGAAACATAACGGGCTACAGGCAGAAATGGAAAAAACTGTATTTTTAGTGTAATGCTAGTTTACATTAGCTCCATGCAATATAACTATAATTGCTACAATACTAGATGTGGAGGGAGCACAGGAGGAGGGAGTTGGAGCAATGGCAAAGAACTCCCCTTGCTAGACAAGTTACAGAGAGTTGTGGCTCTCTGAAGGTGACACTTGCCAGCCATCCTGGGATTTGTGGGGAGGAGCAGTAATGGAAGCCAATGGAAAGAAACTAAATCATAGGACAAAAGTGAGATACCAGTGTTAAGATCATCAGTGTACTGGAATGGGCTTCTGGACTCCCTGCTCCCACTGCCTTGCAGAGCAGCTTGTCACATCCCTTCACCTCTACATGTTTCAGCACCCAAACCAGCAACCCAAGGGAAAGCACTATGAACTTCACTAACCAAGTGCTGTCAATGAGGTAGCCATGGCAATATGCACAGCATTCACAGACGGCTGTGAAAAGGGTCACAGGGAATCTGCACCTCCCCATCAAAAGCCCACTCAATGCTATGCCAGGCACATGTGGAGAGCTCAGATATGGGAAAGCCATATGTGAACAGACAGGTGTAATAATGTTTTCAGTGGAAACAGATAGGCAAGTCTGGTTAGGGCTGAGAAGACGATAGGTAGGAAGAGGGGGGTTTTTCCTAAACCCAGTGCAGATAATAACTGTGATAGAGGCTGCAATGAAATCTTCAGTTTACGATGCAACATAGTTCTTCAGGCTGCACTTCCCAACCTCAAAATGTCACAATATAATTAGAAAGAAGCCCACACCAGGGTCAGCAGGACCCTGGAAGAGGAAGAAAAAAAGTTAACCTCCCAGGAAGATAAAGATAAGCCATTGTGTCCCCAAGACATGAAGAGAGCAAAGCTAAAAAAACAAACTTAGTTCTCCCAAGTGCTATTCCTTAGTTACAGGCAGAGAAAGCTTGTTTCTTTTTTCATAGTTCAGAGGTGAGAGAGGGATCTTGCCTCAAAACCATTGCCTCAGTGTGTTGTTACCAAAGCAGCGGTGATATTGTTTAACTTCTCTGGGCAATGCAGAGGACAGGTTGGAGTGGAAATGTTACAGGCAGTAATATTGTGGAAATGAACCACCCAGTGTGCCCAAAGATGTTGCAGTGATTCTTTTCCCTTCTCCTTCTGCAATGCTGGTCAGAGGCAATGGTTATGATCCCAGAGACAGCTAGTTTCCTGAACAATGAACTTTTGCCTTGCCAGCCTGCCAGCTGTACTTGCATAGCAATGTTAAGCAGCAAAAGTACCGAGGATGGTGATGGTTCCTCCTGCCTTCTTCCCACATTGCTCAAGCCTCAGCTGTTGCCTGTGGGCAAAGTGAGAGCTGCATTGGCTGCAAGGCACAGGCAAGGCACAAATGTCCAAAGTGAACATGGATCTTGGAATGCAGAGAAAGTTGCAAGCTTGTCGTTCCAGTATCAGAAACTCAAATGCTGGATGATATGACACATGGTGTTAAAGCGCTGTGAAAGGGATGTTGGCTACCCTGATGGAAATTTTGGCTGCATCTTGAATGGCTGCTTATTTTCCTCCCTTTCAGTGCTTAGTACCTGAACTTGGAAATATGAAGATACATTTTCCCAAATCTGAAATAGTTTCCCACTTGGAAAGCAAAACTTACATAAAACGTCTATAGATGAGACTCAGCCGTTTTAAGCAGCACTGCTGAGCTTTCACTAGGCCAGGCTAAACTTGCTGCCTGTCTGTGTGAAAGATGCTGTGCTGCTAGCTGGCTGGTGATAGTTTGGAGGTTTTGGCAGCAGCAGTGGCTGCTATCAAATGATTTTTTGCAAGGGAAAGAAGTCTGAGGCTTTGGTGGTCCAGGTCTTCAAAGATAAAGGGAACTGTAAATAGAGGTATGAAAATTCTCAGCAGGGAGTCTGAATTTATTTCACACTGAAGACAAAAGCTGCTTCTAAGACTGTCTTGAAGAGGTAAATGACTAGCTATGAGCAAATTAGACGTGACCAATCAAACAAGGTCTGTGGAGATCTGACCTAGGACACTTGAAATTGTAAGAAGTGCTTTGTTTTGGCTGATTCAGCCCACATTTGCTTATGTGCATATAAAGTGGCTGAGCATGGTCTGGGGTTTTTTTTTTTTCCAGACTCTGAATGTCACAAGGTCTCAGTGACAGTTGAGCGTTGGTTAGCCTTGATCTGTCTGTTTTCAGAATGCTAGATGCTATTGTCTTTTCCTCAGGTGCAGGCCTCAAGTCCTGCTTTTGTTGGGATCAGTGGGGATATGAAATATGTGGCTCTCCTTGCTGCACCCTGCCAGCCAAACCTGCATTGGCTGGGTCACTGATCCTGACTAAGTGCAGAAATGAACTACAGTGAAAATGAGGTACTTCCAGACAATGATGATCTGATTTTTTCTTAACTTTACTCTGTTGATTTAAAGCTTTGGTAGCTTCAACCCAATGCTCCTGAATTACGTCAGTGCAAACAAAACAAAATTAAAACAATATTGGTGCCCCACATGTCCAGGTGGAGTATGACTGCCATCTTGCGATACAGTAGCAATGCCTGCAGATGCAGGATGCTTTGTCTCCGAGAGAGACCAAAACTAGCCAGAAAAGCAGAAAGTGGCCCTGTGCTGTCTGGTCTGCCCTCTTGTATTCCCCAGCATACAGACTTCCTGAGTCTGCTAGAGCATTTTCACCCAAAGGGGAAATGATTTTGCCCACTTGAGAACAGGCTTCCTCTGGAGACAGATGTCTCCTCTCCTTACCCATAGACCTGTTCCCATTCAATCTATCCTTTCTCTATCAACCTGCCCTCTCGGTGTCATTGTCAGGCAACGCATAAGTATATCTGACGATGGCAGGAATGCTGAAGTGTTTGGGCTGAGATACTAATCCAACAAATTTGAATTATAAAGTAAATGGAAACTGAAGACGCTAATATCTTTGGAGACTACATTAGAAGGCTTAGACCTTGAATGAAACACTGGTGCAGAGAGTATGCTGCAGGATAGCTGTTTGGCTATATTAGAAAGACAAGTCTTTTGCTTAGAGCTCTTGAAGCTGTCCAGTTGCCTTTTATGAATTGTGTGTGAAGCCTGAACAAGAATGGGTCCAATTCAAAGTTGCTGCCTATTTGCCACTAGAAACACTGACAACTGCAAACCATCTAACAACTATTAATTTCATTTTTTATCTCCTCTTCCTATTGTTACAGCTGCTCAAGCTAGATTTCAGTTTGCTGATGATTTTTCTAAGATGACATAATATTCAAGGGAATGTACTCCCATCATTTGTCATGACCTGCTCTGCCACTTTGCACAGTCAAGATGAGAAAGTTCTTCAAAAAGAGCACAGGATGGCTAAGAATGACGGAATGTATTTTCTGCATCATTATATGACCTCCTAGGTTTGTTTTTTTTTCCCAAACCTACTAACTCAGAGGTGATGAAAACACCTCTATATAGTGGTGCTGAGACAGGTAGGGCTAGCACTGGCAATCAGTAGCATCCATGGGAATGAAAAAGGTAGACAGGAGTTTATTGCTGTCTTGGGACACACTCCTGAGCAAATATGGCTTGAAGAAAGACTTTTGCTTGTCAAGTACTTTCTGCATTGAGCAAAGCAGCTGATAACAAGGCTGAGACCAGAACTAGATGATGTGTTTGGAAATAACAGTCTTCCCACCTGGGGCTTGCAATTAAGTCAGTAAATTCCAATGGAAAAAGAATTTGTAGTCAGCATGAGTACTTATGCTTGTCAACAGTGAGGTGCAGGTGACTGTCCTGCAGCATCCTCCTATATAGCCAGCCTATATTCAACATCAGTGAGACACACTGCATGACACAAAGTTAGCTCTGTGCCTAATAAGGCCTCCCCAGGGCAGCACAAGACACACACTGACCCTGTGGAGTGAGTCAAGTGGAGGCCATTGAGACAATGGGCTGCTGGAGCACAGCATGTCCGATGCCTTTGATCAGTTTGGGGATGAGAAAGCAAAGGAGAGCTCTTTTGGCTGCCTTCAGATGCCATGAGGAAGGGCTCTGTGATGAAGGAGCCAGACTCCTCTGGGATGTGCACAGGGACAGCACTAATCAGATACATGCATCATGGGGCATTGCCAGGATATCAGGGGAGACTTTTTTTCTCTGAAGGGTATTCACCATAGGGAATACCGCCATCCTTGGAGATCTTCCCAGCTTGACTGCCCAAGAAGCAACCTAATAGAGCTGTCCCTGCTCTGAGAAGAGGGGTTCGACTGGGCAACCTCTGGAGGTCCCTTCCAGCCAAATTATTCTACCAGTCTACGAATCTGCATAGTTCAGATCCTCTCTCACCTCAGCTGCCACAAACATATCTTTTCTAATATACAACTTAATTTTCTCTCTTGGCATGGTGGAGATCTAAGTGACATGGGATTCTTTTCCATGTAGCCACAGCTGAGCTTCAGGGAACACAGTGTACAGTCTTGTCAGCCCAATCTGCAAACTGGCTTTAGGCTGTTTGAGTCTTCAATGCAAAATGAGATCTCCTCAAGCCTGCCCCTTCCCTCTAAGTCCTTTTTCTTTCCAAATCTATGTTGCATTAAGGACAGAAATGAGGACTGTGGCTTTCCCTGTGACATTCTGGAATGTAATAAGTACTGAAGACATCCATTTCTGGAAGGTGATAAGGATTGCAGACATCCATTTCAGTGCTTTGGTAACCACAGCTTCTGAGCAAAGCCAATTGATAGCAAGGCAGGACAGAGTCACCTGCACCTCACTGTTGACAAGCATAAGTACTCATGCTGACTACAAATTCTTTTTCCATTGGAATTTACTGACTTAATTGCAAGCCCCAGGTGGGAAGACTGTTATTTCCAAACACATCATCTAGTTCTGGTCTCAGCCTTGTTATCAGCTGCTTTGCTCAATGCAGAAAGTACTTGACAAGCAAAAGTCTTTCTTCAAGCCATATTTGCTCAGGAGTGTGTCCCAAGACAGCAATAAACTCCTGTCTACCTTTTTCATTCCCATGCATACTACTGATTGCCAGTGCTAGCCCTACCTGTCTCAGGCAGATTTGCTCTCTTCTTTAATTAGATTATGCAGCATCTCTAGGCAGTAGGCATCCTTGAACAACCGTGTCAGGAGTGATGCAAAGGGTTTTGATCAACTTAATCACACCCTAGAGCTGGAAAGGCTTTATATCTCCCTCCTTGCTTGTAACATACAAGTGAAATTCTGCACTAACCCTTTGTTCAGGATGTACAGTGAAATCGAATGGCATTTGGGTACATGCATTCCCTTGAAAATCACAGCCATCATGTTCAGATGGAAATATTTCCTGTTTTGTGACTGATGTAACGCATTCTTAGACTCTGGAAAGTTACTTCATCATGTGGCTATGAGAAGGGATGCTGCTGTTCACTGTTCTCACTGCACCACAGAGACATAAAATACCTCTTTCACTGCTTGGAAAAGTTTACAGCTGCTGACAAAATCATCCAATATGTTACCACCATCACTAACTCATGTTCTCCTCCACATGTCTTAAGAGAAAAAAACGGAGGGAGAAAAAAGGTCTGGAGCTGTCTTTAGGACATGAATCCTGTGCCTGGAACAGGAACTTCTGCTCTGAGACCATCATAAGCCCCCCTGCACTGGAGCAAGGCTGAAGGCTCCCAAGACACCATCTGGCATCATCCCAAAGACAAGATGGATGCTACTTTCTCGTGCACTGTATCTGCTTCTGGACCCCTCCCTACGTACAGAGTGCTATACCAATAGGTGCATATAACAATACGTGCTGGTGATGTCAGGGCCCAGGTGCTTTTTCTGGACCTTCCCACTTTTTCTAGTGAGATCTGAGGAGAGTTAACACAAAAAGATTTAGCCCAGATCACTATCAGCAAATGTGCATTTCCAAATACCCCCAACTTCCCTGGAGCATGGTGACTTCTCACAAGCTTGGGACAGCTCCACAGTTGCAGCTGTGCCTACAATAATACAGAACAGACTTAGAGCTGTGCCAGTGAACACACATAGAAGATTAGTGACTGAACATGAAGTCTGGTTCATTGAACTGAAAAGTCAATCTCAAGAGGCAAGCATGTACAGCAAGTTACTGCAGCAGACAGTAACTCACAGGAAATCATCTCAGAGATTTGCCTAGGACTCTGCCTGCCTGTCTTAAATGTGTTGACACCTTTCTGCACTAGTGTTCTTGATCACAGAGCAGAGTTACACCTATAAACAGACATGTGCTGTGAAAAGTGCATTCAATCCTGACTCCATGCATATGTGATGCCTTAGCATGCTCTCAGAATCCAGAGTGACCAGACTCTGGTGTCTGTGCTCCCAGATGTTATAGTAATAGCAGGGATCTGGCAGTAATTTCCCATTTCTGCAAGATGCATGTGTGGCATCTTTTTAGCCAATATGGAAGAAAAGACCTACTTGGACAAGCAAAGGTCTTCCTCATATCTTTTCTATTTTAAACTTGCATCAGCTGCACTGTTATCTTTGAAAGTGTGTATCACTCAGTGGGGTGATACAACTCAGAACGTCAACATAGAGGATGTGGGGAACTAAGGTGAATGTGACCTTCAGACCTCAAATTAAAAGCATGAAAAATTCTAAATTATCTGACTTGAACACCTGGTTCTAGTCTGGTAACATTTATGAGATCTAACATTTATGAGATCTAAAGGTGGAGCTCCTTCACCAACCACCTAAATTACCAATGACATTGTACTCTATTAAGGCACAGGACTTCTCACATCTATTCAACAGTATCTCTTTGGAGTAAACCAGTTCAATTAACACAGCTCACTGCAGTTCCATCAGTCCTACCCAGCTGAGACCCAAAGTTTAGACTCCATATATAGGTATTTAAGTACCAGCCTTGGTTCTTCCTGCTACACAGATCTCTAAACTTGTGTCACCTCAGTCTAACTAGCTCACATTAGAGCAATTGTAGTTTGGTAGAATCTGGCCTTTTGAGACTGTCTTGTCAATGTTACTGCTGCTGCAGATATAGCACCTGCCTGCATGGAATTGAACCAAGAACAGTATCCTTGTGAGGATTTGCTCCTAGAGATTATCATCAGCTGTGTTCTGATGTGATCACTAGAGCTCATCTAAATCGGCAAAGCTGTAAGAAAGCATGAAATGAGTGCAGCACAAGAATTCAATTCTGTATTGTGAGTGAGCCAAAGAAAAGCTGTTTTGCACTGGCAGGGTACACCAAGTCAGGCTGAGTTACTTCATAATTTACATCTTTTAGCTGGTTAGCTCACTTGCAGCATCCCCTGCCATAGGATTTGTCCCATACTGCTGAGCACTTACATTCCTACCAGACTGCAGAGGAGGGGCTCTGTCCTCAGCTTGTCTTTGCCTTTTTTGGGCTTTTCAAAGCCACGTGGCCAGAGTATGACCCTGATGTCAAGCTGCACAGAGCAAAGAAACTAAGAGGTCTGACTCTGCTCTGTGTAGTGTGTGTGGCACCTTAGTGGCCTCACTTAAAAAAAAAGGGCATAAAAGCACACTAATTAGAATGCATGGGTTGGCTGGACACTAGCAAAGTGCATGCTTAATTTCCCCGGATGTTCAAACCCAGCAGGTGCCTGTGCACTGAGCTGAAGGTAATGCTCCTCAGAGACGCTAGATGCCCATGTGGTCACTGGGACATATTTCTCAGGAGAAGGACTTCCTTGCAAGGTCGTCTGCACCCTGGCTCCCAGACTGCACCATGCTCAGAGAAAGGAGCAGAAGTGGGTCTGATCCTTCTCTTCCAATCTCTCCCTGGAGCAGGGTTTTCAAGTCCCTCCACTTGAGGTTATCATGTAGCTGCTGGGACTCACAGGGTCTTTCAATCCTTTGGGTGCTCCTTCAAGGATTGCACCTGGCCTGGAAGGGACGTCTGGCTCTGAGAGATGTCATCTAGGATCCAGGGAGGCTGAGGACCAGTTTTCTGATTTTCCCTAGGGCCCATGTCCCAAGAAAGCATCACTAGCTCCAGGCTCTTCAGGAAGGAGGGCTGCAATGACCTAACATGAATGACATGTCTATCAGGGCTCCTAGCAGTAGTGCAAGCGGAATCAAGTTGAAGCAAAAAGTTGTGGAAAGGAGTGGGAAAAATGACCGAGTTGTTCATGTTTTGTTTTGTTTTGTTTTTTACCTAGCTCTTTTCACAACTTTCCTGTAAAACAGCCCTGCAGGAGTTTTCAGTAGTTGAGAAATTGTTGTAATTGTTGACTACAATTGAGCAGTTGAGTAGTTTGTTGACTACAATTGAGTAGTTGAGAAATTGTTGAAACAACTCAGGACTATGTGAGAGTGATATCAGTTATGATGGACTTGCTGTGACTTCCATGTGGGTGCACTGAGGAATCCTGGGGGAGTTTATCTGGAGCTTACTGTTAAAAGACTCTGCTATTGATAACATGCTAAGATCATCTTGACTTTTTTCTCTTCTGACCCAACTGCACAATTCCTGTGGCTTTTCTTTTTTTTCTTTTCTTTAAAAAGAAAAAAAACTATCCACAAAGCAGAGGTCAAATACAGACCACCTTAATCAGAGGTTCATTTCATTCTGCTTTAGCAGTTGTCTGTAAAAGTGCATACTTGTAAACTGCTGGTAAAAGCACCTAACACAAAATCCTCTGAATTATTCATAAAAGCAGTTTGTGTCTTCATGTGCTGCTCAGAGAAACTAAGCACCCCCCCTGTTGAATTAGTGATTAGTCAGTATTTAAAAGGCAGTATTTACATGATACACAACTGCTCAAAATGGGACTGCACACAAAGTGAGTCATATCACAACTAGCTGCCATCACCTGCCTGTTAGTTCAGCTCCTGAAGTAGCACAGAAATATCTTACAAAGACAGCAAGGTTCTTAATTTAGCAAGGTGGGGAAACATTCTTTTGTACTATCATTGCTGCATTAGGCAGCTGAAATGTGGAGCTGTAATAATGAAATGCATAGATGTTTTGCAGATTCAGATAAACTAACAAGGAATTATCTGTGTGGCATGAATAGTCCAGTGCAACATCACATATACCTAAGTTTCCCATGCCCCTGTGCTTCTGAAATATGCGGATCACTTTCTGTGCTTTAAAAAGACAATCCTTTCTCTATGCAGAAATCGTGGGTAATATGACATGGTCTGTCACACCTGGAATACTCAGTTTTAGAATTTATAGTTGCTGCAGGCACGGATGTTTCATATAACAAGCTGTTAGGGAGGAAAAAAAGCACATTTTGTGTAGAATCCTGAACATCTTTCAGGACTGCGGCTATTTCAACCTCCCTTCTCATTTAAAAATTTAGCTTTTTAGCTAAATTAATTAATTAGCTTTGCAATCCTCCATGTTTTGGAAGAATCACACAGTTCCTACTTTTGTTTGTAACATGCTGAAACTTCAGAAGATGGCTTGGTCACAGGTGACGCCTTAGACTACAGAAGCCCATTATTATTTTTATTAGATGTTTCCAACTTATACCCATCACTGCCTGGAAGGACTCTTATTAAACATACTAAATGTTAGAAGAGAAAAACAAACCAGAAATTGTAAATTTATATATTTATGCAGCTATAAATCTTCCCAAATGATGCATAGAAAGTAAACACTTAAGAATTTTCTTCTGGTCATCTTTCTTTGTAGAACACCACCATTTCACTCTCACACCTACAGGGTTCTCACAGCCATGCTGTCCAGCCTGGAGTTGTAATTTCTCATTCCCAAAAAACCACAGATATGTTAAATTTTTAAAGGAGAGCAAGAACATATTCCTTTTGAAACACAATCATTTAAATTCATTTCTGAAAGTGAAAATTACTCACTTTTCTTTAAAAAGCCCCACACCTTTTCCTTTCTTAAAAGAAGGTGGCCAGCACTGTAAGATCCACAAACTTATTCAAACTGATTACAAAACTCATTGGGACCAGCACTGGATTCTAACAAAGTTTAAACTATAAGCATATACCAGTCCTTCTGAAAATAGAGTTGGGGTAGGATGTGACTAGTGTTTAGAAAAAATAAAAGGAAAAAAAAAAAACCCAAAACCTGGACAACCACAGATAAGCTTACCTTTAAAGAAAGACAGGAACAAGGATGCCCAGAGACATAGTCCAGAATAAACAAATCCCAAGCACTTTTCTGTGAGCATTGTCAAAATAGGCTGGCTATCCTTCCTGAGCAGAGGGTGAAAGAGGATGAAGTCTTGGAGACAGCCTGCAATGACTGATGGATTTGGCAATTACAGTAATAAGGCATCAAAACAGCTTCCCACCAGAAGAGAGAAGTGCGTTTGCTCATGTGCTTCTCCAGTCCCCAGAAGCCAAATCAGCTCAGTGCTGGGTCAGTAAATCCAAACACAAAGGGGCTGGTTACTTTGCTTAGGACTCACATTCCCAGGCACTCTGAGCCTTTTCTTGGTCAGAAGCGAATGCTAGCGATCCCCTCACACAGCTGTGTGTGTATGGCAAGGAGGGGGAGCGTGCTGCCTGGGAGATGCTTTCCACATCCCCACAGATTGTACCTAACTCGAGACAGCACGTCTACAGCACTTCCAGTGCTTGCACTCGAGTGCCTCTAGAGCTGTTTCCCAGCAAAATGAGTTTGTGTCCCTCTCTACTCTCTCTCAGCTGCCAGTGCAACTTGCAGCGAGCACTTGTAGCATGGTCCCTCTGCCATGCACCTGCCCTTTCTTCCAGCAGAGGTGGCTGGGGAGATTCAATAGTGCAGAAGCTGGGGAAGGTGAAACTAGCCAGTCTCCTGCCCTTTTTGATGCACCCCTTCCTGCGATCACATCCACCAGAGGCAGGGAACTGCAGGGAGTGCCCTCTTCCCCAGCTGCCCACTGCTGCTGGCTCCCCACTGTGGAATTTTGCACACACCCTGCCCCCTCTAAGACAGCTCTTCTACCTCTCCACTCCATTTTATTCACCAGCCAGGCAAAGGCAAGGCAAGGCAAAGGCTTGAATACATTTCATGACATTCATCATTTGGGCCTTTTTTTTATTCTTTTGCCTGTTCTGCACACTCACCCACTTCTCTTTCACTGAAAACAGGTGCAGGACTTTGCAATTCCCCTTGTTGAACTTCTTGGGGCTCCTGCCCTGGCAGGGTACAACCCTAGGTTGACACAGACAGCAGCACCAAGTTGTGACTCTGCGCAGGAAGGATTTGGGTGCTGCCGTAGCAAGGCTGCGCCGGGCAGTGCAAGCTGGTAGGAGAGCAGAGCCCCAGGACATGGGGCCAGAGGGTGCGGTGGAGGAGGCTAGGCCTGATGTGATGAGCGATGGGGCATAGGCTGGCCCTGGAGACCCGCAGGCTATAAACATCTGCCCTGGGACCAGGTGCAGAGATGCAGACCTGGGGCTGGGCAGCACTTGCTTTTGGGGGGAACAATAAAATAGTACATGGCATATGTAGAAGGACCCATCAGCATCAACATCTCACCCCTCCTGGCCAGAGGCTGCATTGATGCACCCTCTCTCCCACCAGGCTAACCCTAGTGGCCATAGGGCCCAGCAGACATGTGAGGAAATGGTGGTCATAGCACCAGGAGAAGGGGGAGAAAGCAGCACAGGTGGGGACAGCAATGCCAACGGGACTGATAATAATACTGAGACTTTTTCTGCAGTTTTCATGCTTTCACTTTCTTTTATTATATGGTAATTAGATCTGGGGGACCAGGACCACAAGGGGCTGGTGTGTGCCCTGGTTTAGCCAGCCCCTGAGGCACCCTGCCAGTGTCACTCACGATGGGGTGGCTTCCTCGGGGGCTGGGAAGGGTCCTTGGAGCTGCCAGCCCTCCTCTTTGGGGCTCGCCGGGGCCCCCCACGGGAGCGTTCGTTGCCCCAGCTGCGCATGGAGGGCCCAGGCACAGCCTCCTCTGGGTCCTCCTGGGCCTCTTCTTGCTCCCCACGGATGGGAATGGGGGTGGAGGGAGGGCTGCCAGGACCCCCATGAAGGGCTGGACTGGGGGCACGAGACTGTCCTCGGGAGGCAGTGGGGCCAAGGGTAGTCATGGTGCTATCCTGCCGCCCCCCAGCAGCACGGGCATTCCCCAGGCCCATCCGATGTCGGGCCTCCCCGCTGCACCGGTGCACGATGGTGTCAATCAGCTCATGGACAAAGCTCCTTGTGTGCCTGCCCAGGGCATCCCGCAGCAGCTGGATCAGAGCCTCCTCATCCAGGCCAAAGTATCGCAGGCTGGATGTGACAAGGCTCTGCACTGCTGCTGCTTCCTGGGCATCCTCAAAGAGCTGCCCCAGCTCCTGATGCAGCCAGGGTAGCAGGGGATGGAGGACAGCGGGGTGGACGCGGAAGAGGGATGCCCAGACATAGGCATGGAAGCCGCCCACTGGAGCCCAGGGCAGCGGCCCCGCAGCTGCTGGCCGGGGTGCTGCAGGGTGATGGAGGCTGTGGGCGGCTGGGTGTCTGGGAGCTCCTCCTGTCAGGCGGACGACAACTGATGGTGCCGCAGGTGGTGGGATGGTGTGCTCCTCAAAGTCGTCATCCTCCCGCACCGAGTGCAAGATGGAGGTCACCCTCCTCTTGCAGAGGGGGCACTCAGGCTTGTTCTCAGCCCACCGCAGGATGCAGGTGTAACAGAATTGGTGGAGGCATGGCATCACATAGCTGGCCTCCTCCCAGCTGTCCAGGCATATTGGACAGCGGTTCTCCAGCTCCATAGCCATGCTCTCCACGTGCTGCGGTGGGCTGGGGGGAGCTGGAGATGACAAGCCGCTCCCTCTCAGTGCCACTGTAGCAGTGGGTGTTGTGCTAGAAAAGGAAGAGAGGCCACAATTGTTGGCTGGCCCGACAAGGGGTGGAAGAAACGCCCAGGTCCCTCAAGAAGGAAACCCTCCCAGCTCCCCACCCCAGGGTGAGGTTTCCCCACACAGCTCACCTCTGCTGCTGCGAGCGCACCTCCTGGGTGCCCCGGCTGCCTGAACCAGGCAGGGCTGGGGAAAATCCTCTGATGGCTCTGGGGTGAGGCACCGAGAGCTGCAGCGAACAACTTCCCGAGCACGACCTCAGCACCAACAACAGCCTTGCACAATACTCCAAACCTCACATACCCACTCAGCTGGAGTGCGGGCACGACCCGGCTGCGTGAGACTCGGTGCCCAGATATAAGCAACAATGGACGCGTGGTCACAATCCATCGCTCGGTGACATCACAGTCTATTGCTTGGAGATGTCACAGTCCATCCCTCAGTGACATCAGCACCCATCGCTCGGTGACATCACCATCCATCGTGCGGGCACATCACAACCAGACATCCTCACCTGCATGCTCCCCCCGGCAGCGGTCCAGCCCCAGCACACATGTCTGGAGTTACAGCAATGCCACTGCCCCTTCTACCCCACCATCGCTTGTCATGTGCTCAGCATCAGTGTTTCACACCAGCTACCAAGGCCTTGGCCATGTCCTCCCAGGGCCCTGTCAGGTCACTCGGGCAGTGGCAGACATCGCCAGGTACATGCAGCAAGAGGGTTCATACAATAACAACTCGTGCCTCCCTTGGAGGCTGCGGGACAAAGTCCCACAGGCTCTCCCCACACCCCAGCCACTGCTGGCCAGCCCTCTGGGCTCCCCTGCTTCCTCCCATGGGAGATCAAAGGCAGCACTTGGCTTGGTTTTGGGGATTTTCTCCTACTTGTAGAGCCATCAAACCAATGCCTCCAGCCCCAAGCTCTGTGTGTCCATTTGCTGAAGGTGGTTGCACCCCTCACCCCCCATGGAGACACCACAGGACATGGGGTTTTGTGTTCAGTTCCTGCCACCCCTCAGGCCAGGGTGGACGTAGTGCTTGGGCCCCAGCTCAGATGTGGGGCTGAATGGGGCCCAGCATCCCCCGATTGGAGTCTGCAGGGTGATGGGGTGAACACTGATAATAATAATACTGATAGACCTTGGGCTGCCCGGTCCTCTGAGTTGGAGGACCACAACTGTGGGAACAGTGACTTTCCATTTGTGGACACTGAAATTGTAAGGGACCAGTTGTATCAGTTGAATGTCCCTAAGTCCATGGGGTCAGATGAGATTCATCCCAGAGTACTGAAGGAGCTAGAGGCTGTTACAGCAGGACCCCTCTCAATCATCTACTAAAGGTTTTGGGAGTCTGGGGAGGTCCCTGCAGACTGGAAGCTAGTCAGTGTTATTCCAATTTGCAAGAAGGGCATGAGGGAAGACACAGGGAACTACAGACCTGTTAGTCTAACCTCAGTACCTGGAAAAATTATGGAGAAGATCGTACTGGGTGCTGTTGAAAGACATTAAAGGATAATGCAATCATCAAGGCACAGTCAACATGGGTTCACAAAGGGAAAGTCCTGTTTAATTAATTTGATATCCTTCTACAGTAATGTCACTCACCTAGGGGATGAAGGGAAGGTGGTGGATGTAGTTTTTCTGGATTTTAGTAAGACTTTTGATACTGTCCCTCACAGCATCCTTCTGGACAAGTTGTCCAACTATGAGATGAGCAGGTACATGGTGCGCTGGGTGGAGAACTGGATGAATGGCAGGGCTCAAAGGGCTGTAATGAATGGGGCTACACCTGGCTGGCAACCAGTCACCAGCGGTGTTCCTCAGGGCTCAGTTCTAGGGCCAGTCCTGTTCAATATTTTTATCAATGATCTGGAGGCAGGAGTTGAATGCATCATTAGCAAGTTTGCTGATGATACTAAACTGGGAGGTGTTGTTGAGTCTCTCGAGGGATAAGAGGCCTTGCAGAGGGATCTGGATAGATTGGAGCATTGGGCAATGATTAATGGGATAAAAATTAACAAGTCCAAATGCCAGATTCTGCATCTGGGATGGAGGAACGCCGGACACGAGTATAAACTGGGAGAAGAGTGGCTGGAGAGCAGCCTTGCAGAAAGGGATCTGGGGGTGCTGGCTCAATATGAGTCAGTACTGTGCCCTGGCAGCCAAAAAGGCAAACCGCATCCCGGGATGCATCGAACACAGCATAACAGCCAGTCAAAGAGGTGATTATCCCACTGTATTCAGCATTGGTGCAGCCTCACCTTGAATACTGTGTGTGATTCTGGGCCCCACAATTTAAGGAGGTTGTTAAGGTCCTTGAATGCGTCCAGAGGAGGGTAACAAAGCTGGAAGGCATGTCCTGTGAGGAGCGGCTGAGGACGCTGGGTTTGTCTAGTTTGGAGAAAAGGAGGCTGAGGGGTGACCTCATTGCTCTCTACAGCTTCCTGAGGAGGGGAAGTGGAGAGGGAGCTGCTGATCTCTTCTCCCTGGTATCCAGTGGCAGGACACGTGGGAATGGTTCAAAGCTGCATCAGGGGAGGTTCAGACTTGACATTAGGAAACATTTCTTTACTGGCAGGGTGGTCAAACACTGTAACAGGCTTCCTAGAGAGGTGGTCGATACCCCAAGCCTGTCAGTGCTTAAGAGGCATTTGAACAATGCCCTTAATAGCATGCTTTAATTTTTGGTCAGCCCTGAAGTGGTCAGACAGTTGGACTAGATGATCGTTGTAGGTCCCTTCCAGCTGAACTATTCTATTCTATTCTATTCTATTCTATTCTATTCTATTCTATTCTACTCTGTTCTGTTCTGTTCTGTTCTCTTCATTGCTATTGCTCCATGTGAGACCCCAGGCCTCATAGTGCCTCCAGCCTGGGAAAGCCACCTCCTCCTTCCCCACATACATACTGCTTTGAATAAGACTGTGTAGCAAAACCCTTTTAGAGAAAGAGAAAAACACAGCTTTTCACTATATGCTGATGCTCAGAGCCAGGACTGCAATGGCGTACCGGTAACTGTGCATGTACAGGGGCAGTTCCCTGCTCTCTAGAGCAGGCTGAGCCAGTAGCAAGGAGACAGTAA
Source organism: Aptenodytes patagonicus (assembly GCF_965638725.1). Lineage (NCBI taxonomy): Eukaryota > Metazoa > Chordata > Aves > Sphenisciformes > Spheniscidae > Aptenodytes > Aptenodytes patagonicus. The sequence goes on from NC_134982.1 coordinate 58,447,131, forward strand.
ATATAGTCTTTTCTGGCAGGCAGAGCTCTCTGCTGCCCAGGGCTGTGCTCTCCAACACTCGCTTGACATTCAGGGCTGAGCAGGGTGCAGGGATAGTGATTTAGGACCAGTTCTGTAAAGGGATTACACTTGGCATTCAGCACTGAAGAATTGTAGATATTGTTGTACTGTCAGTTGTATTTGCTCTGGGCACAGCTTTGTAGAGCAATAAACACTCAGTGGCACTGGTACAAGCTTAGAAACTGGCTGTGCTGAGACTCTCAGGAGCAGCTGTCAGTGCCAACCCTGTGCAGAGCCTTCCCAACTCTGGGTGAAGGAGTGACAAGATAGATGTGTCTCCAGGGAATCACATCCTTCCTTAGTACTAAACTTCCCTAGAAAAGGAAGACCTTGGCACAAGGACATAGGTAATGTGTATTTCTAAAAACAAATGCAATGTATTAATCAACAGTTTTATCTAGCTTTATCCAGTAGGTCAATTACAGTATCACCAGTTTGGTAAACCACACAGAAAGTTGCCATAAAAACACACACAAAAAGTTGAAGGCAGTACCCATTGACCTTAAGATCACTGTTGAACCTCTCAAGTTCCATCATAAAGCAAACCCAAAAAGTTGCATCAGTAAAACTGGCAGGCATTAATCGCTTCCTGCTGGCTCAGCCCCAGGTTTTTTACCCACTGTAGGTTTGGGTTCTACTTTCTTTGTGCATTTTTTATGTAAACACGGTGAAGATTATTGTTGGTTGTAAAACACCTTATGATCAGAAACTTCAGAAACTTTCTTCCCTTTCTCCACTGAGTCTAGTTAGAGACATCCTGTCATTTCCCTTGCCCTTGGGCTTTTACTCTGCTAGACACCATAATGTGGCCCACTTCACAGTTCTAAGCAGTTATAACAGTCTGGATAATCTGTAAGTTGCAAGGTGGAAGACAAATAAATAGGCCATTGAGGGGCTGATGAAGCAGCTGAAAGGCTGTTTGTTCTCCATACGAACATTTCCAAAAGTCGTAACTAGAAAATTGTACCTTGACTGATTCCTACACTTTAACTGCCTCCTTTGAAGCTGAGTCACTTGCTTTGATAGCCCCTGTTTAGTTTTAGTCACTACTACACATATCCAGCACCAGCCAAACTCAAAATGCTGATGAAGTGCAAGAGTCAAGACAGAGGAGGACATCCACTCTGCCTGCAGGCAAGTGCACCAGATGGACAGCCTTGCTTGTTCATAAGACTATTTAAAACCAAGTTACAACATGTAGCAGGCTCTCCAGTTCATAGAATCACAGAATCATGGAATGGTTTGGGTTGGAAGGGACCTTTAAAGATCACCTAGTTCCAACCCTTCTGCCATGGGCAGGGACACCTTTCACTGGATCAGGTTGCTCAAAGCCCCATCCAACCTGACCTGGAACACTTCCAGGGATGGAAAATTTCTTCCTCATATCTAATCTAAACCAACCCTCTTTTAGTTTAAAACCATTGCCTCTTACATTTCTGGACTGACAGTTCTCTGAAATGTTTCCACCTTTCTTCTTAGGTGGGTTTGGCACTGAGCTACTACAGCCTGAACACTACAGAGTTTTGTGTGTTTTAACTCCTCGTTCTTCTCCTTCCCCCAGTGTAACACCCTATCAATAGGCTGTGTAGAGCCCTGCAGAAGGCATAGCCACATTCATGGACCTCTGCGCAAGATGACTCAGCCATGGTGCAACATGAGGGACATTGTTCACTGAGGAGCAAGGCTCAGGGAGAAGAGTGGAAGTAAAAGGTGCTGGAAAGTCTGTATGTGACATACCAATGTATCTGTGCATGCAGATAGCCAGCCCTGACCTAACAAGACAGAAACATGAAAAATGGTAGAAGTAAGATACACCAAAAAGGGTAGTACTAGTTTATAGAAGCTGCTGACCAACGATGGGTGTTATGAAGACAACCACATCACAAGTATCAAGTAAAGACATGAAGTCAGCAAACCCAGGACCACCGGGGAATGAGTCAACATGGTGGACTATATTTGGAAGGGGATGAGGATGTTAAAAGGAAGAACATGACAAGGAGGGGAAAAAGGGGATATAAGGAGAAGCAAATCATGCGGGTGAGGCTAATCACAGGAACTGCTGAGCAGCCCTGAGGTAGATTGGCACAGCAAAACAGGAAAATAGGTCTGTTTTGCTCTGACCATATGTGTGTCTGACTTGCTTCTGTGCTCAGAGGAGACCCTGAGGTGCTTTCCTAAAACTGCAGGCACACAGGGGACACTTCCTAAAGCTGTGAAGTTCAGCTCGGTAGGGATAAATGGTGACCTGAAAGTAAACTTTCCATTTTGGTTTCCCCAACTGACAATACCACATGCAGAAACTGTATTTGCATCACACCAAAGGTTTCCATAGGAAAGAAGATCCCAGCCTACTGTAAATCAAATCAGATTAAAATCCACAAGCCTTGCTGGGAATGCAGTGCTGTTAGGTCACTCACCAGATACCTTTGTCTTCCCTCAAAGCTGAGCTCTGCTACAGTTACTTTCAGAGGGTTCACGAGTGGAAAACAAATCAAGGTGCATTTATCCATAACCGCAGACAATCTCAGCATGTGTTAGTGACGTTGCCATGCTGATTTGAAGGGATTATTTGAACAACTTGGGAGGACAGTCAAGGGCAGTTGCAATTATTTTGTCTTCAAGTTCTTACCTCCCAAAAATGTCATTACTCGCACCGAGTGGTCTTGGTTCTAAGGCCCAGGACAAACACAACTGTAAGACAGAAAACTCCATGTGCATTTGATTTATACAAGCCTGAAGTCTTTCTACACAATTTCTTTGGTCTCTCTGTGAGTGAACAGGCTGCTAAGCATATCTTTGGCTTTAAGTTTCAGGTGAAGATGAGGCAGTTTTCAGTCAGAGGCTTAGGAAAATATCTGCCACTGTGATAGACTGTGGTCTGGTTTTGCCTTTTTACTGATGGCTACAGTATTGCTTATAGATCTTCTTGTGGTGAGAGTGCTGCTGTGTGTTTATGTGGCAATGGAAACAGCGTATTCTTCTTCCCCTACATCTATTACCTCCAAGCCCCTGAGCTGTGGGTGTTGCAGAATGAGGGAAGGGTTTTCCTACGGGAGATGGCAGTACTGAAACCCAGAGCCCTGAGTACTTTGTTCTCAGCACACAGAGCCTGCTTTGATGTAGATCTGGCCACCAGCCGTGCCTGATGATGCCTTTCAAATGGCAGAACTGGCTTTCAAGTAGAAAGCATGGTAGAGCACCATGCTTGTCCTCTGAGGTCCTGGGCAAGTCCTGCAGAGGGACACCCTATGCAGTTTTTGAAAAACAAACCACTACCCAGTGGCATTTGGGTTAAAAACTACAAGGGGATGCTGCCAGCTGAACTCAGTGGTGAGGGTAAAGGGCTTGATTCCTACGACAGGAGGCAGAAGAGGAAGCCCTTGAGTCAGGGTCACCCACGTCACTGGCAGCTGGTCCCTGAGCACTTTTTCCCCCACATAGAATCATAGAATGGTTGGGTTGGAAGGGACCTTCCAAGATCACCTAGTCCAACCCCCTTCCTCTGGGCAGGGACATTTTTCACTAGATCAGATTGCTCAAAGCCCCATCCAACCTGACCTTGAATACTTCCAATGACGGGGCATCCTCAACTTCTGTGGACAACCTGTTCCAGTGTCTCTCCATCCTCATCATAAAAAATTTCTTCCGTATATCTAACCTAAATCTACCCTCTTTTAGTTTAAAACCATTGCCCCTTGTCCTGTCAGTACAGGTCCTGGTAACAAGTCTCTCTCCATCTTTCTTATAAGCCCACTTTATACATTGAAAGGCCACAATAAGGTCTCACCAGAGCCTTTTCTTCTCCAGGCTGAACAACCCCAACTCTCAGCCTTTCCTCACAGGAAAGGTGTTCCAGTGCTCTGACCATTTTTGTGGCTCTCCTCTGGACCCACTCCAACAGGTCCATGTCTTTCTTGTGCTGGGGGACACAGAGCTGGACGCAGTACTCCAGGTGGGGTCTCACGACAGCAAAGTAGGTGGAGAGAATTGCCTCCCTCAATCTGCTGGCTATGCTGCTTTTTATGCAGCTCAGGATATGACTGGCTTTCTGGGCTGCAAGCACACATTGCTGGCTCATATCTGATTTTTCATCTACCAATATCCCCAAGTCCTTCTCCGCAGGGCTGCTCTCAATCCATTCATCCCCCAGTCTGTATTGACAGTGGGGATTGCCTCCAGGTGGAGGTCCTTGCACTTGGCCTTGTTGAACTTCACGAGGATCACATTGGCCCAATCCTCAAGCCTGTCATGATGCCTCTGTATGGCATCCCTTCCCTCTAGCCTATCAACTGCACCACTCAGCTTGGTGTCATCCACAAACTTGCTAAGGGTGTGCTCAATCCCACTGTCTCTGCCATTAATAAAGATATTGAACAGTACTGGTCCCAGTGCAGACCCCTGAGGGACCCCACTTGTTACTGATCTCGTTTGGACATTGAGCCATTGACTGCAATTCTTTGGATGCCGCCATCCAGCCAATTCCTTATCCTTATACCAGTCCATCCATCAAACCCATATCTCTCCAATTTAGAGGCAAGAATTTTGTGTGGGACGTTACTAAAGGTCTTTCAGAAGTCCAGGTAGATGACATCTGTAGCTCTTCCATTGTCCACTGATGCAGTCACTCCATCGTAGAAGGCCATTAGACTAGTCAGGCACAATTTGCCCATGGTGAAGCCATGTTGGCTGATCCACAATAGAACCACAGCAAGAGTAACCATGCACTCTGGACAAAGCCCTTGTGCTGCTGCTTGCAGCAACCCCTCAGAAGGGGAAGAAAATGCCATGTTTAGGGGGTCAGATCCAGAGAGAGATGAAGACCAAATTCATTACCATAGAACTGCAGATTAGCAAGACCATTTTTTGAACCTTTACATTAAAAAAGTAACAACCCGAAAATTACATATTCAGACCAATAGCTGAATCACAGTGCATTTTTACCTACATCAATATCTGGAGGGAAGGGATTCCTTTGCAATGTGACATGCTAAGCAATCCCAGCACTGACAATGGAGGTGGAAGAAAAAGGATTTTTGCTACTCCAAGAGAGACACCCCGATCCATTCATCCAGCCAAGACTCCCGAAGTGTATTTGACCTCTACTACAGCTTTGGACAAGACCAAATCTCTTTCCTCCCAACTTCATCATTGACCTTTAAGTTGCTGAATGCTGTGGATGGTGTAAATCTGCAGCACATTCCCTCCCGTGGAGCCTGGGGAATGTTTCCTGTTGGTGACATGCATCCATGGCTTATTTGAACACTTAAATTGTTCTGCCAGAGCAATGAGTTGTCAAAAAGCTATGCTTTCAGCTACTCCCAGCTAATTGATTTCACCTGTTTTGATCTGGGCTTCCTTATCTGTTCCTTTTTCAGTAACTCCACATCCCTGGACAGAAGGCCAAGAGTTTAACAAGCAGCCTAGGGCAAAGCACATTTCAGGGACAATCATTGTGAGATGTGAAGGCTTACTTGTGCATGAAGATGTCAGACCTGGTCCTTGAGTGTTTATAGCTTGGGGATATTAGAAACAGGCCCATACTTGGCCACAAACCCAAATCTTCAAGGGCTTCCTTTACCAAGAGTAGTACTATGTAGTGACAGGGTAAGCTGTCCCCTAAGACAAGCCAAAGTGGGCACAAACACAGTTACAGGCCAGGGCACATGGTCTCCCTGGGGTAAGCACAACCTCTAACACTGCACCATGAAACGATGCTAATTGAACTCCCATCCCTCCCCAGAGCTGCTCACTAATTCTGATTCCTCCACTGTCACAGGGGAACAATGCTCAACTCACATGGCTTAAAACCAGCCAGAATAAAAGCAGTTTACTGGCTTCTTAATTACATGCAATTAGCTGTCAATCAGCTTGTACTTCTAGTCTCCTAAGAGGTCTTGGGCTGCAACCGGGGAGGACAGTTGGGCAGGCCCTACCTTAATTCAGGTCCCAGAGCTCTCCCAGAGGGGATCAGCGCTCAAGGCAGAGTAGAAAAGGAAAAGGCAGCTGCAATTGCTCCCTGCGGCAGGAAGAGAACAGCCTCATCACCATCCTGACCCAGGGTTAGTGTCCTGGTTTTGGCTGGGATAGAGTTAATTTTCTTCCTAGTAGCTGGCATAGTGTTGTGTTTTGGATTTAGCATGAGAATAATGTGATAACACACCGATGTTTTAGTTGTTGCTAAGCAGTGTTTATACTAAGTCAAGGACTTTTCAGCTTCCCATACTGTGCCAGCGAGGAGGTGCAGAAGAAGCTGGCAAGGGGCACAGCCAGGACAGCTGACCCAAACTGGCCAAAAGGATATTCTATACCATACGACATCATGCTTAGCATATAAACTGGGGTGGAGTGCGCCAGGGGGCAACGACTGCTGCTAGGGAACTGGCTGGGCATCGGTTGGTGGGTGGTGAACAATTGCATCATGCATCACTTGCTTTGTATATTCTTCTATTATTACTATTACTATTATTATTATTATTATTATTATTATTATTATTACTATTTTACTTTATTTTATTTCAATTATTAAACTGTTCTTATCTTAACAAGTTTTCTCACTTTTACTCTTCCAATTCTCTCCCCCCTCCCACCAGGGCAGGGGGAGTGAGTGACCAGCTGTGTGGTGCTCAGTTGCCAGCTGAGGTTAAACCATGACAGTGAGGTATGCCAAGCCACAGTGAGAGAGAAAAACACAGCCCTGGAGTATTATTTCCCTTCCAGGTTTAGGGCCACAACATGTGACAACTTCACTCTGTGCTCCAGGCACATCTGCCTCTGCTCCTGAAGATGAGAGTCTTGAGATACCGCCTGCTCGTGGGGGATGGGAAACATACTCCATGTGTTAGAGGAGCTGCAAATACAGGCTCCCGGGCTCGGGGCAGACATGCAGGTGATGAGCCCTGGGGACTGCTGGGAGAGGTGGGCAGCAGAGACAGGCAGCTCAGTGAGGGCAGGGAGGGTGCAAAGGGCTGCTGGGGACAGACAGAGCCAGCCCCGAGCCTCTAACCATGTAGAGGGCATTTCTTCCTGTCCCCTGCCCCACAGCAATTGGGCTTTCTATGCAGGCAGGTCTGGGGCATGCAGGCACTGCAGAGCCCCAGTGAGGTCCCTGAGAGCAGGAGGGCTGGGAGCTGGATGGTGACCCTGGCGCAAATCCCCAGCACCAGGATGCTGAGCTGCACGTGCCGCCTCAGCTGACATGGGAGGCAGCTCAGCACAGCGCCAACAGCACCATGCCTTGCCTTGCCTTTGGGTCTGTAAGGCTAGGGCTCCTCTGGCTTTGGTGAGACACACAGAGGCCTGCCTGGCACCTCAGAGCCTGGGACTCTGCAGGAGCTTTCGTTTTGGACCTGTTGGGACGGCTGGGACCAGGAGGCAGCAACCTTCACAGCAGCTCTGAGAGCACTGGCCAGCCTCAGGCCTGGGACCCTGCTGCCAAGCCCAGGCTAAGGCACGGGGGGCATTTTGTAGCTGGATCCAGAACCCTGATGCATGCCTGGTGGCAGGACAGACAACTTGTGCACCACAGCCAGGCATTTGGTGCTTGCAAGCATGAGGGTTTTTACTTGAAATTAAATCACCTTCCCCTCCTGTTTGTCATGCCCCACCCCTAAATAGGTATTTGCTACACTGTGGCTACACAGCAACAGTCCTCCCTACCCCCTGCACTCTGCTGTTGCAAGGTGTTCCTCCTGTTTTTGTGACCAACAGTCTCTACACTTCAACTGGAAGAGTTTGTGGTCCTTCATACTGCCCTGTCTGCACACAGCCTTAGCTGCATGAAGGGTCCCCCTTGCTTTTAATAGCTTTCCTTATCTTGTGAACGGGACCCATTGCTAAATCTCCATGCTTTGAGCCTTTCATCCCATATGTCTTTGCACCGTGCCTCCAGCATGGGGTTGTCCACTCCTCACGACAGGGTTGGAAACCACTTTTCCTCTCCCAGAGCCAGGAAGCCCCATTTTGAAACTGACTCACGGGGGGCTGGGCTGAAGGAGTAGTTGGTCCCACGAGGATGGCAAATCCACCTATGTTACGGCTCCCAGCAGGCAGGAGACCTGGTGCTACATTTTCCCACTTTAAGCCTTCAGATGCAGTCAGCTGGGATCCTGGAGCTTTGCAGTCCAGCTGCTTTCTGTGCTCCTCAGCCCTTAATCACATTCCAAAATTAGGCTACAAGTGAATCCTTGGAAATGCCTGGGTTGCTTTGTCCCACAGTCATTTAACCATGCCAGATGGCAGAAACGAGCATGTCTTACTACAAAATATACACCCTGGAGACTAGAAAATCTCACTGAAAAATCATCCTTTCTGACTCTAGTCCAGGGAGGCAGTGGTGGACAGGTATCTATGGATGCTTTTTGTATCACATGCTTGGGGAGAGGGAAGCTTGGGGAGAGGGAAGCTGGGGGCCAGTCCTGGTGACACAGAGTTGGGCTGTGAGCAGTGATGGCCAGCTTCAGCACAGGGATCCTGGCAGGCCAGGCAGGTGGGGACTGAGGATAAACCACGAACAATTTTTCTCCTTTGAAAATCATGAGAAGGCACTGGCACTATGAGGCAGAGCACTTAACTTACTGCACTCCCGAGCTGGAGCCTGGCTCCTTGTCGGTTTCATTGCTCACATCGGCTTGGTCATCAGTGCAGGGGCCTGGAGGTGCAGTTCCCTGCTCACAGGCTGCTGACAAGGACGGAAACAGCGAGAGCGAGCTCATCATGCAAGTCTGTGTTGCTCCTCCTCTCTCCTGTTCATCTGAACTGTGCTGCTACTGCAAAAGGCTCTCCAAGAGATGATAAAATGAGGCTCTTCTGGCTGAGATCCTACAGGAAGGATGCATACCTGCCCCTCAGCTCTGGCTAGGTTCATTGCTTGGCCTCCCTCTCCTATAGAAGCAGATGAAATGAATATACAAACCAAGAGTTTCCACCAAGAAGCTGTGAGGCAAACATTTTCTTTCACCACCACTTCCCTCTGAGAAAAACTGGGATAGACCACTGCAGACTGGGGCTTGTAGAGAAGGTCCATATCAAAGCTCTACCTACAGGTTTGGGCTGTGCTCTGACCTCGTGAAGTTATGTGACTTGTTCCCTCTTCCCGGGGTTGCTTCTCCTGCTGGTCACAGCACTGCATCTCAGCAAACTCAGCACTGGGCATCACTCCTCCACAGACAGGAGTACCTGCAGGTGGGCCAGCTCTGCTTCTTCCAACACCTCTCCCAAAGCTTGCGGCTGGCTCCCCAGTCAGCCCTTCCAGCATTGGCTTGACTTCCAAGCCAAACCCCAGCACCTGAGGCTGGGAGTCAGCACAGATAAAGGATGGTCAGCCACAGTCACATTTAACAGCTGAGCAAGGAGAAAGGAGAATGAAGAAAGCACTTGTACTGAAGGCAGCACTGCAAAGTGCAGCTGCTGGCTTTTGTCAGCTGCTGCTGGCTTTTGTCAGCTACTGCAGGCTCCAGGAAAGAGCAGAAGCACAAGACCCTCTGCTTTGATTCCCTGGAAAAGACATGGGACTGTCTTGAATCTTCAGGAGAGCCTTTGATTTTCATAAAGCTGTTTTTTCCCCAGGAGTGGTTTGGGTGTGTTATATGTGGTTTTGGGAAGTCTGGCAAAGGTGTCAAGTGCTGGTGTGGATGCTCTGCAATGCATTGGTCATCAGTAATGTCACCAGGGTTTCCCCACGCATGTCAAGCTGCACAGTCTACTCATCAGGTTCAGCTCCTCTCCAAGGAAGGTGGATGGCAGGGCTGTGCTGAGATCCCCCTGACACAGCAGGGCATGCACATGCAGGCTGAGCAGCCTTGCTGGCAAGGCTGTGAATGGTGGAGGAGGACAGGAAGGCACTTCAGGATGTGAACATCTGGCTGGTGGAGCAGGGAACTGGCTGGGGTGATCCCAATGCTGCTGGGTGCTGGGACAGGGGAGGCTGGGGAAGTGTGCGATGGGGGGCCCCAGTGCTGGCGTGAAGAGAGGCCGATGGTGGTGAGAAGGTCTGCACGAACTGGGGATCTCATGGCTCCCCACTCCTGCAGGCAGCAGAGGCCCCAGTAGGTGGTCAAGGTGGCGGTGGAGCTACTGCCTGAGCTCTGCATGCTCCAAGAACACATGGAGCAGAGCTGCACAATAAAAGCAAGGAGCTCCTGCAGTGTCAGGCAGGTGTGCGGTGGCCCCTCTTCCTTGGGGCTGAGGTGCTGACACTTGAGCCCCTGCTCTGTCCTTTCCCCACACAGGAGGAACAGAAGCAAGAGGTGCAGTGCACCACACCAGAGCTCGGCTGGGAAGTTCAGGTCCCCTCCTCAGCCCACGTGCCACAGCCAGGGCAGTGACTGGAGCTCACTTCTGTCTCTGGCTCCTCTTCCCCGAGCCACGACCTGGCCCCGCAGTACCAGAGCAGGCACCAGGAGCTCTGGAGGCTGGAGGAGCTGCTGCTATAGCTACCCTTGTGTCCAGGGGTCCTTCTCCTTGTCCCCCAGTGTCTACAGAGCTGGCTGGGAGAGGGAACCCAAATATGAGGGCAATGCCTGAAGGGGTGCATGAGGGGAAATACCAGGACTTCTTCCCGGGCAAAGGTCTCACAGGAGTGCCCCCTCTGCCCCACTTCCCCCATGCCCTGCTTGGTGCTCCAGTTGCCTCCCTCTCTGCAGGAGCACTTGCAGGCAGTGAAGGAGGAGAGAGCCACTACGCTGGAAGAACTGGACAAAGTACAGGGGTGAAGCGGATGCATCCTGGCAGTGCCAGGGATGGGGTGTCAAGTGCCGGGGCCGTACACCCCAGCACCGTCAGCCAGCAGCATGGCTGGGGAAGGCATCAGTCCCAGAGTCCGTCACTTCCCTGTGCCTTGTGAGTCACCACCAGGTGTCCCTGAGCCCTGGAGCAGGGGGGTAGGTAGTGAGTGGGCACAGTGCCATGATTGGAGAGCGTCAGGTGTCCCCAGGTCCCAGACTAGCCACCTTGCACTGTGTGCCCATTGCTTTGCAGGAGAAATAGTGCTCACCCCAGCTAGAGGAGCAGCTGTGGGGCAAGAGGAGCGGAGGAGGGCCCTGCCAAGGGGCCAAGGGCATGGGGAGGTGCACACTGGCATGGAGTCTTTGGAGGAACACTGCAGTAGCCACATGGACTTGGACTCTTCTCTCTCCCAGGCACGCCATCATGAACTAGCCCACCTTCAGGAGGAGGTGGAGGAGCTGGAAAATGCCCAGTGAGTGGGAAGTGGGGACCCCTTGCCCAACAGGGGTAGCCAGGGCAGCTGTGCTGCATGGGCCCAGGGAGCGCGTGTGGCTGTGGGGAGCCCCCCTGGTGATGGAGGTACTCATCTAACCAAGCCCTGTGGACTGCGGCAAGCAGCAGACAGAGCAGAAGGCCGAGGTGCTGGGGTCTGCACCACTGGGGATGGCGGAAGCGCAGCTGGTGAGGGGGCACTGCCAGCCCCTGCCCCAGCTGGCACCGGTTCACTAGGGACAGGGGTCTGTGCAGTGCCCGGCCAAGATGGGTGCTGTGCTCCTGTGCAGTGCAGAAGCAGGGGCCCTGTCCTGGAGTCACCTGGCTGTCTCAGCCACGTGGCAGAGCCCAAAAAGCATCCCTGCTCTCTGTTGACCTGCGGGAGAGGGACACACTGTCTGAGATGCAGCACCACTTTCTGCCGCGGCCAAGCTGGCACCAAGCTCCATCCCTCCCCCATGGCCTTGCCTGCCAAGGGCAGCTGGAGAGACAGCTTCCCCTGATGCTTGTGTGGGGTGGTGAGGAGGGAAGGGAACCCTTTCCCTGGTTTGGAGGGGAAACAAGTGGTGAACCCCAGGACATGGCCCTGGAGCATGTGCTCCAGAGGGATGCCAGGATTAAGGATCTCCTCTTCTTATGTGCCCTGTTCCCCATCTCTACACTTCTTTCCCCATCTCAGTGTCCATCTACCTCTTTCCCTCTGTCCCTCTTTCCTGCTCTCCATCCCTTTTCTTCTCTGCCTCTGTCCCACTACCCGGTTTTCTCACTTTGCCCCTCTGTTCTGGTCGCAGCCCAATTTTCCTCTCTCTATCCCACTGCCAGGCCCTCAGACTTTTTTTTTATCCTTTTGTTCAGCTCCTCACCCCTATTTTTCTGTCCCCACCCGTCCTTATCCCCATCTCCCTTTCGCTCTCCCCACTTCCTCCTCCATTCCTTGTCCCTATTTCATTCTCTCCCACTTTTTGTCTCACTATCCCTCTTCCTCTCCTGGTCCCAGGGTCCCTACTCCGCCCGTATTTCTCACTCCTCTATGCCTCCCCTGACCCCCCCTCTCCCCCGCTCCACTGCTCTCGCCCTCTCACTCTGGCCTGCTCCCCGCCGGGCACTCTTGCCCCAGGGCAGTGTTTCTCCCCCTCTCCGTGCCTCGCCCCGGCCCCTCCGGCCCTCCCCCTCGCCGTACTGGGGCCGCCGCCCGCCCCACTGCTCCCGCCCCGTGATCGCTGCAGGCACCTCGCGCACGCGCACGGCTACACCGCCCTCAGTTTGCACGCGGAGTTGTGCGCATGCGCACTACCCCTATTTCCCTTGGTCCGCAGGACTGCCCGCGCATGCCCCATCTTGCCCTCAGCACCGCGCACAAAACCAGGCGCATGCCCACTGCCCCTTCGCAGGCATCCGCATAGCGCTGCCCGCCCCTTCCCCCTAGCACTGCGCCCGCAGCCCGGCGCATGCCCACTGTCCCTCCCGCCCTCTGCCCTCGGTACCGCAGGCGCGGCGCTGCCCACGCGCGGCTCGAACATCTGCACCCTAGCGCGCAACCTGGCTACTCACCGCGCCCCCCTCCCACCCCCCCCCCCCCGGGCTATCCTGCAGCACAGCCGCCAGCCCCCCACGCGTGCCCGCTGCGGCTGGGCGCGTTTACTGCCTCCCCGCCCCTTGGGTAACAAAAAAAGTGACCGGCTGCAACCGCCGTCCCCGCCGCCGCCGCTGCCGCTCACTGGCAGGCAGCACAGCATTTCTGAGGATCGGTGTCACCGGGGATCAGTGCAGCCCAGAACTGCTCCGCGGTGCCCGCGCACCGCGACCGCCCCTCTGCGGCCACCAGCCTCCCGGGAACAGACAAGGCTGCGCGCACCGCAGCTCCCGCCCCTAAGCCATGGGGCGCAGGTGCCCGCTCGGCCGGCGGCAGTGCGCATGCCTGAAGGCGGTGCCTGCGCAGCCTCGGGAGCCGTGACCTGTCGCTCCCGCCCGCCCCTGCAACCGGCGCAGGCGCGGTGGCGGGAGCAGCTCGGCGGCGGGGTCAGCGAGCGGGAGTTTGTTGAGGCGCGGGCAGCCGGGCGCCGAGGGCGAGGCGCTGGTGAAGCGGGCGCCGCCCTTCGGGTGGCCGCGGGCGTCGGGCTGTCTTCTGCCTGCGGGGACCGTCGCCGCCGGGAGCCGGGGGAGCGGCAGAGCACCCCCAGAACAGGTCCCAGCAGCACTGAACCAGCCCTTAACTACACTTACTCTCAATTTAAAATTACTCCCACACCTGCCTCAGGGTATTCGGCGGTCCCTGAACGCACCCAAGCTGGCCCGATTACCCCCAGAACAACCCAAGCCAGCCCCAGGGCCCCAAACACCAAAAGCTCTGACTTGAGGCCCCCAAAGGCTCAGCTTCAGGGTTCGGAATCCCTGCCTAACCCCAAAGACCCCAAAGTTGCCCCAGAGCCCCAAAACACTCCCAACCCTGCTTCAGCCCCACACCAAACCTTTCTCAACAGCTCTTGGCTCTCCCCCACTGCTCCATGCCCTGCCTAAATGCCCCCAAACACCCCCATCCCTATGCCAGCAGCCCAAAACACCCTAAACTGTGCTCAAGGGTGTCCCCATTTACCCCCACATCCTACCTGAGTATCCCCAGTATTTTCCAATCCTGTCACAGTACACTCCCAAAACCTGTTTCAAGGCCCCCAAATACCTCCAAACACTCTGCAGAGAACGTCATGCAGGTGTCATGACACTTGCAAACCCTACCCAAGCACCCCCAAAGTCCTCCAAACCCACCTCACAGCCCCAAAAAATCCCAAACCCTGTTTCTGAGCCCCTGAAAGTCCTCCTCCAAAGACCCACAGACCCTAATTTCCCACAAAGACCCCACAAACCTTTCTTCTAGGCCACAAAACATCCACAGGTCCTTCCCAGGAGCCACCAAACAACCCCAGACTTGACCCAGGACCCCAAAAGTCTCCAAACCCTGCCTCCAGGTCCCCAAAGACTTCCCCCAAACACCCTGAAACCTTGCTCTTGGGCCAGCAAAACATCTCAAATCAAATCCAAGTGCCCCCAAACACCCACCTAAAATGGCCCAAGTGGCCCCAAACACCCTAAACCCTGCTTCCAAGCTTCTCAGACCTCTCCCAGGCCATGCCAAAGGATCCAAACAGTGTCCTGAAGCTCCCACCAAATCCCAAATATCCCCAAACGTGCCATGGTCCTTGCTGGCTTCAAGAGACCCTGTACCCTGCCCAATTTTCCCCAAAGAACCCAAAATTTGCCCCAGGCCCCCAAGCAAACCTTACCCTACTTCAAGACACTCAAAAACCTCGCCAAAACCGTACAACAGGACCCCAAACGCTGCCACAAAATCTCTTAGCGATGCTGAAAGTCCCACACCCTCCCCAGTGACCCTAAAGATTCCAAACCTGCCTCATGCTCCAAAACCCCCAAAGTGTGCCCCATGAACCCAAAAATACCTTCAGCTGACTCCCCCAAACCCATGACCAGGGCTACTGAAGACCCTCAAACCCTGACCAATAGTCCCCAAAGATGTCCAAACCTGCACTAGTGCCCCCAAACACCCCAAAGCCAGCTTCAGGTCCTCCAGAGATGTTTTTCAGCCCCCACATCCTGTTCCAGGTTCCCCCAAAGTGTGCCAAAATGCCCAAAGGACCCTAAAACCTGGCCCAGTGCTGGACAAAACAAAACAAAACAAAACAAAACAAAACAAAACAGTTTCACAGGCTCCTAAGATCTCTTCCAAACACCCCTGAACCCTGCCCCAGCTTTCCCAGTCCCCCAAACTCTGTGCAAGTTCTTCCAAAGACCCCTGCACCCTGCTTCAGGTCACTGTAAGACTTTCCCAAAACCCTACCAAACTGTGCTTCAAATACTCCATTTGCTCCACACAGTGCCCGAATATTCCCAGTGTCCCACAGTCCTGCCCAAGGGCTCCAAACCACCACCAAAACCTGCTTCAGGACCCTCAAAGACCCGAAACCCTACCTCAGAGCTGTCATCAGACCATGGACACCCCCAAACCCTGACTGCATGCCCCCACAATCCCCAAAAACCTACTCCCAGGCCACAATGCAAATCCTGCTTCTAAGCTTCCCTACCCCAAAGACTCCCAGACTCTGCCCCAGAGCCACAAAACCCCACAAACCTGGCCCAAGTGCCCCCAAATACCTCCAGACCCTGCTTTAGGACCCCTAAAGCCCTCCTGTGACCCAACCCACACCCTGCCCCACGGCTCCCAAAGGCCCCCCACACCCTGCCCAAGTACCCGCAACCCCTCCCAATCTGGCATCACAGTCCTGAAACACCCTGATAACTTGCTTCAGGACCCTCAGTCATCAGTCCCTAGACTCTGCCCAGCTGCCACCAATGAGCTCCAAACCCTGCCCCAGAGCTCCCCAATCACCCCCTAATCTAGCCCAAGTGGCCCCTACTGCCAAACCCTGCCCCAGGGCCCCCAAACACTGGCAAACCCTTCCCAAGAGACACCAAACACCCCCAAACTTGCCCCCAAATCTCAGAACACCCAACCCTGCTTCACAGCCCCTAGAAGCTTCCCCAAAACCTGTCCAAACCATATCCCAGGCCCTGCAAAGATCCCAAACGATGCCCAAGTGCCTCCAGAGATGCCCAACCCTGCCATTGGTCACCAAAACCTGTCTCAGGGTCCTCACATCACCCAAAACTCTGCTTCAGGCCCCCCAAACACCTTCCTCTGAACACACCCATAGCCTGCCCAGTTGCCATCTCCTGGGCTGCTTGCACTAACCCTGACATCCTGTACCTACATCTCCCTGCAGGCACGCCCCAGGAAGGCCTAGCAGTGATGGACGCTACTGCAGAAGCACCTTGCTGCCTTGCAGGGGTCATGATCCTATGCTCTCAGGGCCAGGTTTGGTCTGCCACTAGGCTCTTAGCCTGAGGAATCTCCAGGGGGTCCCCCAGCACCAAGAAACTCTGGTCATACGGCTTCTGGGACTCCTCTTTGTGGAGGACAGCATGCAATGAGCTGGGGGAAGAGACGGAAAAGCTCCTTCTGGGAGGGCAAGGGCAATGCAGGTGCCTAGAGACAGGACAGGACTACCCCACAGACTGCCCCAGCCCCTCTGGCTGCCCTGGACCTCTTGCCTGTGCCTCCCTCTGAAGTGACCACTGCCACGTGCTGCAGCATAGTCTGAGGTGAGCCCTGGTGTGAGGCAGAGCAAAGGCTGCTTTAGGGCCTGACCAACATGAACGCTCCAAAGCCTCCTGGCTGTAACACTGGCTCTTTGGGCAGGGAATGGCTTCACAAACTGCCTAAAGGGGGACACCCAGCATCATCAGTCTTCTTGCCAGGCTTTGCAACCTGGCTGGAAGGGCAATGTATTTGAGAGTTGGTCGTTCCTGCCAAACCGCAAAAGACTTGGCTTTCTTTTCATTTTAGATTAGCTAATTCTAAGTAATTGGAGGCTTTGGTGTTTACAGATGAGATCTCAGTCTTCTCTTAGTAGTGTGCAACAGATAGGAATTGCTGAGAGCAGCCTGGCAAAGCTTTGCATGTACATGGAGGCAGGTTGCAAGCAGTGATTAAAAGCTGTGGTTCCTTGCAGAGTTCAATCCTCTGCGCTAGAGCAGTCAGTGCAGAGTTCCTGTGGAGGCAGCAAAGGGGCAGCAGGGTAGATGTTCAGTCTTTCATTTAAGAGCACTGCAAAGAGCAGCAGTCTGAAGGAGTGGATTTGTGCCACATGTAACTCCGCTTAAGCTTGAAGTCCCTCCAGCCTATTGACGATTTCAGCATTTTAATGTGGTTTTTCTGTTAAAAGAGCATGTGCAACAGCTGCCTTCCCTGGACTTAAAGAGGGGTTGTCCAAGAGGACTGCTTTCAACACTGAGGTGTGCTGCTTTTCCAGAAAATGGGGTTACAATGCCCATAAAGTTTTACAGTTACCTGGCAGGTTCTGTGGAACTTTTTCATAAATTTGATATGCGATCACACCTCCCTGCAGGGGACACTGCTTGGGCAGAGCCCATTGTGCCATAGCAGGGATGCCTGTTCCTGCAGCCGGTTGTGCTGATTGGGGAACAGCTGTACCAAAACATCTCCTCCTCTTTTCCTCCTCCTCTGCTCCCCTCACCTTCCCACAGTAGTACAACGTGGACCATAGTTTTGGCCATGTTTCTTTGTTTTAGGTTTGGAGGTTTTTAAAATTTCTGTAAAAATTAAGGTATTCACCAGGGGGCACAGCTTCAAGATACTGCAGTTCAGGTAGCTGTACTCACCTCCAGCCACTGGAGGTGGCTGTCCTCCTGCTTTCTGGCTGGGAACAGCAATGCCCTTGACTTAGTAAAAGCCTTTGGGAAGCTCTGTCTGGCCCACAGGAAGTGCAACTACCACAGGGTCTTGAAATTACTGTGGAGTGATGGAGTGATAGACCTAGGCAAGGATGCTTATGCTATAGCTGTTTGATTTTTGGATGTGTAATTTTCTCAGTTTTACTTGTCTTCTTCCTCCAAGCAAGGTGTCATGGCACTCATTTTGGGGGAGGCTGGGGGATGAGCTCCCCAAGCTGCAATAGCATCCCCCCATCCCTGCCACATCCAGAGGATCAATGGTATTGTGCAGGGGGTGCACAGTCTGTGTTCTTGGTGCAAATGGAAGGCACCAAGTCGGATCAGGTAGGAAGTGCTGCCTGCCTTCGCTGTGGGCAAGCAAGGGCCATGGGGATGAAGAGTGCTGGGCAGGGCAGGGAGGGGAAGGAGAAGCAGTGGGCATGCAAGGGCTACCCATCCAAATGGAGGGGCTGCTGCTTTGGCCACAGGAGCTGCCTGCACCATGACAGCTTGAGGGAGCCCAGGAAAGCCTGGGGACTATCAGCAGAGGAACAGTTTTTGATTGCCTCCCCAGCTCCTTTGCAGGCTTGCTGGTGGGACTGGTCAGGGAGCCAAAGTCCCCGAAGACCTTCAGGACACTGGCCTGTAAGCTTCTGCGAGGCCACCACCTCAGGGAGAAAGGTCTGTTTGGGGAGCAGAGCCCCTTTGCCCCTTGCCCCAGCTGGAGACTCTGCCCTGCTGTGGGTGGACAGGCCACCCCTGCCTGGGTGACACTGCGAGGTCAAGGTCTGCCTCTCTCGTGGGGTCCAGCCGACTTAAGCAGCCCCAGCCTAAGTGCCTTTGGCTTGTCAGTACTGACACCAAGCACTGCCCATTGGCAACCCTTCTTCTGCCCCTCCATGTCTCTCCCTTGCATACCGCATGCACCCAGAAACAGCAGCCCCTGAGCAGGACCTCCCCTTTTCCCTTCACAACTTGCTTGGAAAGGGGAAAGCAGGCTAAGGTGAGGCTGCACGACGGGCACAATGGCATGTCTCACAGCTTCTTTTCCTCTATGTTTCCTCAGTGCCAGAGGAAACCCAGTGAAGGCTGTCAGGTTTCCCAAACTTTTCTAAGAACATGTTCTGCAGCAACCTCCAAAGTGAAGAGGTATGGAGACTGGCAAAGAAAGGCTTGGAGTCAACCAACGAACCCAAACCAGGATTGATGCCTGAATATGTGTGTATTTATCTATCAGGAGGGGAACTGAAGATATATTCCTTAACAATGCAGTTCTTGCTAATGATTCATTCTTGCATGATATTCATCATACTCTCTTCATTTTCCACCCTGTGTGTCTGTAGCTCTGTGCTCAATAAGCTGCGAGTACCATGTAGCTGATGCCACCTCTTCAGCGTGGCTGGCTATGGTCCTGAGTGGCTTACAGTCACAGAGGGAAAGGTGATGAGGCTCAAAAGCTCTTTGAGGAGGGAGGTTAGGACTTAAACAAGCTTGTCTTCTCTCTTCTGATTTTCCTCCATCGTGCCTGATGTTTTTATGTTACTGCCTCTCCCAAAATGGGGTGGAGGGCTTCTCTGTTCCTCACACTGTTTATCTTGGGTTTGGTTTTGCTACTGTGTATTCAGGATGTTTCTTAGTTGCAGTTCTTTGTGCTTATCTTCTGGCAACATTTAGCTACATGAAAACCTTCCTTCGGCACCTGCACGCATCTTTGCCCCTTTGCTGGTTACATGGTTCACATACTTAGCCACAAAATGTGTCTGGCTATGCCATCACAGTGTTATGAAGTTCTTGGATGCTGTTTGTGTTACACTATTTGAGTATGCTTATACATGCGTTTAAGAAAAGCTAATGTTAATTATATCCTGATTAGCACATTTATAATTCATGAATAAGTCAAACTTTTGCTTTGGTTACACAACTCCCTAACTGTGTTACAGATCCCTGCATGGTGAGATGCCATGGAGGGTGTGAGACACAAGGACTCTTGCAGAATGCAGCTGGACCCAAAAGTGCCCAGACCCTGACCCATCTAAAGATGCCCTAGAAAGTTTCATACCTGATGGTGGGGCAGGTGCAACCACACACCCTCCATAGGACATGTGGCATGTCAGCTGCTGGAACGGCTTGGCATCATTTGCAAGCTGCGAAGAGAGATCCTAGAAGTCTGGGTCCTATGGTGCTTGAGTTACTAGAGGAGACTTGGGGTACAGACTTACAGTGAGCCAAACACACACTTGTTTTCTGCAGCTGAGTCGCATGCAGGAAAGTGGAATCACAGATGTGCTGCTGACAGGGCATCTTCAGTCCAGCCTCCTTCCCACAGTAGGGCCATCCCCAGCAATAGGTCTGGACACCATGCCTTTGCCAATGCCAAAGCACTTGTTCCTTGGCTGTGATTGAAACAGCCTGGGTACAGGAAGAAAAGGAAGAAGAAAGAAGAAAAGAAAAAGGAAGATAAAAGATCTTGAAAGAGGGGTACAGTGGGGAGTATTAGTGGTGGTGGTGGTGGTGGTGGTGGTGGTGGTAGTAGTAGTAGTAGTAGTAGTAGTAGTAGTAGTAGTAGTAAGGTTAAAGTGGAGCTTTGGTGATTGGAAGTCGTTCTGCCTAGATTTCTCCTTACAAGGAAGTATGCCAAAGAGACCAAGGGGGCTTTTAGCTCAAAAGAGCAGCTTTGAAGCAGGGAGCATAGAGAGATTAGGGTTTTTGGGGGGGAGCAAAAACTAGAGCAGGTCACTTTTTAAAACTAAGAGATAAGACAAAATAGACAGGATGAAGTGGAGTCAGATTTCTACAGAGTTTCTTCCTCCAGGCATGCTGTGTTATTCCCTCTTTCTCCAGGGGGACGCACTTGATTAAATCACCCTCTTCTATTAAAGGAACATGATGTAGCAAACTAAGTAATCCCAGTACTATCCATCATATGTTAATAAAGCCTGGAGTTCCTGAAGTAGGATCACAGAGAGTGTACATAAGGGAAATGTATCCAGGCAGAAAGTACTGTAATAGATGTTTCAGCTAGTTAGTATTTTTCTTACCACTCTTCTGGGCTCCTTTTCCACAAAAGCTCCCAAGAAATCTAGTTTTGTTCCCATTTTGTAGCACATGTGGTTTTGGGATATATTTTCTTCCATCCTATACCACCGTCTGACTTGAGCCAAAATTATTGAGGGAGCTGCCTGCAAAGCAGGCACACACATGAACACATTGCAGCTGCAAGTAGGACCACTTGTTTTAAACATGTGATAAGATTCCCTGGGGAGTTTTAAAACACTAGTTGCTTTTGGTGTTTATTTTATTTAAGATTGCAGAGTATCAAGCAGAACTTGGACATGCTAGCTGCTGCTTTATGCTCCTTTGAAGACCTGCAGCCTCACAGAGCTCCAGAAAGCTAAATTACAGTTTGCTTTCACTGGTAGGCCATGAAAACCTTGTCACAAACTTGATCTAAAGAGAGGTGTAGATGAAGGTGAGAAGTGGACAACAGGTCTTGAGGTTCTGGGGATTGGGAGAAAATAAATCTCTATTTCAGAAAGGCATGAGGCACAAGAAGGTTTTCTGTATCCCCAAAGTATAATTGCTTTCGACTTTCAACCTGTATCTGTCCTGCTTACTGAATCTCTTTGCTTAGGGCTAAAGGTGTTCGAACACAGTGGTCCCAAAAAGGGGCAATAGCAGCTGACAGAATGGCTACTCCAGCCATTGTCATAATTTGTTTTTTTCATGATGTGTTGCTTTCATTGCCAGCTCCAATCACTGCAATGTTTTTATATCCATACAGTTTATATACAAGTTTCGGATTTTTTTCTGCAATATTTTCTTTCATTTGAAGAAACAAAAGGTATCTTCTGCCTTAAAGTTTCCCTGGATTTTTTTTTAACATTTTGATGACAAGTCTGCTTTTACTTACTTAAAAAGACAGCACCAATTTTAGTTTTGTTTGGTTTTGGGGGGATTACAGTGTAGACAGCCTCCCCCCCAACTCCAACCAGGGTGACCTTTACAGTCCTGTACAGGTAGGCCATCCTGTGCTGGTGTGCAAATACCTGTGGAGGCAATGAGGACTTTGCTGATATGTCTACTGCCCGCTGTGAGACATGCAGCATGGAGTACTGGACACTGACAATTCATCCCATAGCAGCACAAAAGGTCTCACCTGAGCCTCTCTACAGGTCTCTTGTGAGGCAGCTGTACTCACAAGAGCACCCTTGGGGCTGCTTTTTTCCAGTACAGTTCCTGCCCGTTTTGCCTTCCTGGCACTTACAGCCAAGTCTGGCAAGTACAGAACAGGGTGGGCAGGAACTGCCTGGTTTTCAGACTGCAGCATACCTCACCCCCAGGCTCATGTGAACTTGACCTCCCTCTGCCAGCCCCATGCAGTCCCCAGGAGAGGCTGCAGAAAGAGGGCAGAGGGAATTGGTTGTTCTGAGGAACTGCAGGAAGTGTGTAGGGGTATCTCACCAAGCAGAGTTTCTCTAGAGACAGGCTGTGATAGTGTCCTGCAGAAAGCCTTTGGACTGAGTGGCTCCAGGGGCCTTGAGACTGGCTGCTGTGCAAGAGGAACAACCTTTCTTGCAACAGAAGTGTTGTCTTGGCCCCAACCTTGGGCAGGATGGCAAGAATACATAACCCTGCCTATGTCAGAGGGCTTCTCTAGAATCCACAGCTGTGATGGGAGCAGTTGGCTGACCTTTATGTCCCTCTCCTTTGACTTTACAAAAGCAGAAGGCCTCTAGTGAGACCAGACCACAGCCAGGACCATCCACCTTTGCAGGAGGCTTTCTGCATCACCAGTTTTCTAGTGACCCCTACAGACCTATTGTAGAGGCCTCTGCTGGGGTTACTGGGGTCACAGAAGGCTTGTTAAGGCAGCCAGATCACTCCTTTGGCAGGGAGAGAACATGGGTCCACCCCCCAGCATACCAGACCCATGCCTTAACATCAAAGTCCCTCTGTCCTGCTAAGATTTCAGCTTCATGCTTTCCATAGGCTTTCCAGGGAAAGGCACATCTAAATGTGAGCTGTGAGAGACAGATGAGTTACGCAGCCTTGGGAAGAGTGTATAGCAGTAAGCTGACTTCAGCTATGGTGGTAATTACAGGCTTAGAACAGAGATTTGAGCCTCTTTTGTTCTAAAGGCAAAATGTGAAGTTAGCTGAGCCAGCAGAAACAGCTGATGTAGGTTGGTATTTGTGATGAAGGTAGGTATTTGTGTGAGCTACCTGACCTTGCTTTAGCAGTGCCATAACGCCTCTGTGGCATGCTGCTAGGGCATGACAAACCATATAGTGGAGGAGCAACCTGCTCCACTACACATTAGGAATTCAGAATTAACCTCACACACCTATATGTCTGATGCATTAGTAGAGAGAAAAATCTCCCCTTTCAAATCCCTTTTATATGCTTGGATAAAGAGAAGAGTGTCTTAGCTGGTGCAAGGCAGACTCTCTGACCAGGGCAATGGCAGAATTTAGAGACATTTGCTAGCAGTATTTCCTCACTCCTTTAACCCATCCTTCAAAATACAGCTAACTGTAGTTTCATCTACAGCTAATTTCACACTGTCATTTTAAGGATCTGAGATACCACTTCACATCATCATTTTAAGCACAACTTAATGCACATCCAGCAAATATGGAGACCTTTGGTTTGTGCTACATAGCAGATCTGATGCACCCTTGCATCTATAAAATACTTTTTAAAGTTTAATATAGTGAGAAAAGATTAATAATTTCTTAAACCACCCTTTATTAAAAAACATAAGCATTTGTAAATATATAAAATTATAAAGTACCAAGTGCTTCTTGTTTCCCAGTACAGTAGGACTCAGGAGTGGCAGGTAAATTTGGTGTTTGTTCGGTGTATTATGTCCAGGGCTGCAGAACTGACCAGCTAGTTTTGGAAAAGACAGCTCATCTAATTCCTCTGACAAGTCCAAATTTATGTTGTTTCACCTCAGTTTCAGACTTCCTTCCTGCTCCTTTTGACAAACATCAGCACTTACTGGTGAGATCAAGGCTGGAGCTGTAGGAACTAGCATGGTCCCTAGAAGGATGCAGCTAGGTGTTTTACAAAGGGAGAGATTTCCAGTTGCTAATGGGGAAGAGAATTCATACACTGAGGGAGCTCCTCTGTACAGTGTTCCTCAGGGAAAGTGCATCCTTTGCTTTGGGTTCATCCTCTAGCTGGACTGGACAAAGCCAGTCACAGGTCCAATTTGCATCAAGTTCCCTTAATCAGCAAGTACTCAGATCCTTTGCAAGATGCATGGTATGAAGCATCATCAAGTCCCATCTAATTTTTTTACCACTGAAATGTTGTAGGGTAAAAAGGTCTCAGGTTGTACATCTAGACCTGAACACCAAAGCAGGACACTGGACTGCTGTGGAAGTACTGTAAAATGAAAAATCCAGTTGTACCCACTGCAATTGTTAGGGTAACTGAACTCCAAATGGGATCTTTTGTGTCACTACCCATCTTTTCTAACACTGAAGAACAGCTGTCAGTTGCAGAGAGAACTGGAAGGTACTTGTTGATGCTGTTTCTTACTTGGTCTTCCCCCAAAAGCCCCTATCATCTGCAGAAATTTATTATAGGTCCCTGCATTCTCTAAGTGGTCACCTTTGCAGTTCTCCTGCCAGCTTCCACCACACCAGGCACTGCTGCATCATTCCCCAAAAAGTGAGCTGCCCTCTCAGTGTCCCCCTATGGGAGAGCATGACTTCGCCTGGGGAGGGTACACTACCCTAATCTTACACCAGCAAGTTTGTCTTCGTGTGGAAAACTTAAACCACTGGAATTGCAGGAGAGGTGGAGAAACAACAGAAGCCCAAGTAAAACAAGCTTATCCTGAACATCTCAGCATCTGGCAGCGGACCAGAAGGGTGAGGAATGCTGCTGTATTTAACTTCTGCTGCTTACTGATATTTTCTTTTACAGGTAGCACTGCAGGCAGGGCTTTTCTTTTCCTGTTTGTAGGAGAGGACAAAGTGGCTCATTGTAACAGACTTGTATTACAGATCACATACTTACACTTCCCTGCTGCAATGGAAGGATGCTCTAGCTTCCTACCACCCTTTAGCTAAGAGGCACAATTGGCTCTAACCTTAGAGTGGAGGAGTTGTTATGTATACAAGAACCACAGTCCTTAAATAGAAGTTTTCCACTAGGTTTGTGATAGGCACAGCTTCCACCCCTCTGAAAGCTTCACCCTTGATCCAAGTACATGAAAATGAAAAAATGGCTGAAATATGATGCTCCTCTCCTCTGCAACTTTCTTTAGCTTGAATCAAGTCAGCTAAAAATCCCTGTTACCTGCATAGTTGTCCAGTCCCACTTTGACCTTTCTGGCAGCACAGCCTTTCTTACAGCCCGGACTCACAAATAAATACAAGATTGAGGGAAGCACAGCAAAGGTGCCCCAGTGACTCTGCTCTAGCCCTTGCTTGTTGTGCAACAGGACCCGGATATCCCAGTATGCCAGCTGAGCGTTTGCAGTCATGGTCCCTGCCCACAGGCCTGAGTCCTTCCCTTACTGGGCCCTTGGCATCCCCTTTTTGGCCTGGTTAGGCTTCAGGAACATCTGCTGTTGCTGTATCTTCTGCCTTGACCAAATCACCACTGTTTGTCTCAGCATGGAGCCGCTTGTAGTCAGTGTGGAAGAAGATGACATAGAAACAAGCCATAGCACTACAGAGGCCAGCCAGCACCAGTACTGGAGCTGTAAGGAAGATACACTTTTAGATGGCAAATTCACAACTCCCCACGGGTGCACAAGTCTAGAGGTCAGCCCCCCAGCAACTGCACAGCCTGGGTGATCTCCTCCCAAGGACTACCCCAAAGGACAGTGTGCAGCTCACAGTGGGGCAATGTCAGTTTGGTAACAGCCAAACCTTGTCTCACATAACACTGGCATGTGAAGAGGATTTGGGTGAAATGTGGAAGGTTTCCAGGACACTTGTCCTGCATGACCCCACAGGTTGGAGGTCTTACACTGGTGCACAGTGTGTTTGTGGGAGTGTGTGTTTCTGTGTATGTGTACACATTTGTGTGTTGGGGGGTGGTGAAGAAAATTACAAGAAAGGATGAATCAAAACACTTGAGCTTCATAAGAGAACAGGTCCACACAGGTAGTGCTTCCTGTTATATCATCTGAGAGGGATGCATAGGAAAGGTTCATGAAGTATAAACTTTAATCAAAGAAAAATTTGTGTTGAAAGAACCTTTTCTGAAGAAAAAAAAAAGTAAATCTAAAAGGCTATGCAATGAAGCCTGGAAGTAGTTACATTCTCATTCCAGCAGTGTCTCAAATAAATACCTCCATGCCTTTCTCCACAGATGTCCCTGCATGTATCAGACCACAAAATGAGTAGGAATGAGTACCTAATCATGAGATCCAGCTCTGATCTGATGAGATGGAGAGTTCCAGGCTTTCAGACATGAAGCAGTCAAATTGCTTTTTGGGGGCAGTTATTGTGAAGCCTTGCTCCCTGCCAGCTAGTGGAGCTTGTTCTGGGGAGTTTCTGCTCAGCCAAGTAGGATATATTTAAAAGGTGTTTGCCAGCCTTTCTTTTACAGTGTGTCCCCAGGATTTGGTGTCAGTATTACATAAATATGAACCAGCTGAGAGATCAAGACCAGGGTTTAGCCTGCAGTGAAAACAAATTTGTGCTCCTGTTCATCTCAGTTGCTGTCTCTTCTCCTGACCAGCTAGGAAAGGAAGGGAAATGTGGAATAAGTCAGAACAAAGCTGTACTGGCATGTTACAAAACCAGGCAGCTGTGTGTGCAGAAGCAAGGGAAGTAGCTTTCAGTCAATGCATTTGTAGTCTTGGCCTCCCACACTGCAAAGCAGCACAGGCTGTGCTACATGGACAGTGCCTTCCCCCCAGAACAGGTGCTTTCTAGCTTGGTGAAGCTCAGGTCTCTGCAGGGTGGCCATAAGAGAAATTTTAACCCAGAGCCAGCAGCAGCATTCATGGCACCTTAGAGGTCTTCCCATTTCAATCCTGCAGGCCTGGTTTAGCAGGAGCAGCAAGGAGTGCACCATCAGGTTGGGAAAGGCTAAGAGATATGCTACAATAGGAATCAGTCTTGCAGGCTCCCTCACAGTGAGACCTGGAGGACAGTGGGGGGTACGTGGGGTGCAACCAAGTGTTCAGCATCATTTCCCAAGGACATACTTACTTGTCCAGTCCAGGGCTCCATCCTGGTCAAGGGCGCAGGTGGAGGATGGATCCTCAGAAACACGCACGGTGAGGGCTTGTAGCAGAATCATTAAAATCACACCTTCAATCTGGCTGTGGGGAGAAGCCAACATGCAGTCATGGCGCCTGCCCAGTGCTGCAGACAAGCCCAGCTTCCCCAGTGGGAAGAAAGTGAGGCCCTTTTCTGGACCAGGGTCCTTCTAGCAGAGAAAGCTACTGCCAGCTTCCTCTGGCCCAGGCACTTGGTTAACTGGCCTTGGCTCACAGGGTGTCCAGGTCAGCCTTTCAGCACACCACCAGACATGGGGCCAGTGTGGCAGGACCACTATATACTCCCTCTGGAGGCAGGCAGGTGTTGAACTACAGCTGTCAAGGAGCTGTGGCTTAATCACTGGGCAGAGACTTGGAAATACCTCTCACTGCAGGGTTGAGGATGGGAAAAAGTCAGGCTATGACTTCAGTCTCCTCCTCATTCATAGCTGACTGGCAGCAGCAACAAAGTCCACAACCAATGGGAGACAACAGCTTTCAAAGGTGGTGTCTAATGCCCCTCTTTGATGTTTCTTGCTGCTGCAGCTCCACCTGACACACACACATGGCACAGGCCACGTATATCACTGCTTAGGGCTCCACCAAGTCATTCCTGCTGCAGTCCAGTGCCAGCCCTAGGCATGTAAATTGATCACGGGAAGGACTGTCACTGCCCCATTTGTTGTGACCAGCTGCCCTGTGAGTGATGAGCCCCATCTCCCTCAGCAGAGCACTGAGACCTGACAAGTCCCTGTACTGCCGTGGGAATGGGTGCCACTCTCAGACATACAGCCCCCATCTGCTTCAAAGGTAGGTGATGCTGGGCATGGTTAAATCCCGCTTTGTGCCAAGAAAGGGAGACCTTCATCTTCCTTCTTGCTTTTCTTGCACCAATTCCACATACTCCTTGCTTTAAAACCTTTAGCTCTTCAGCTCTATGGCTCAGCCAGCCAGCCAGCTCCCCCCTTGCCATGATCATGTACACAGACACCAGAGAGAAGTTCAGCAGGATGGCTAGCACTGGTGTCCATGCTCTTCTCTATCTGCACCCACACCCCTCTGTGTGTGTGTGTTTGAACCCAAGCTCAGCTGTCAATTGGATTTAACCTGCCTGCTTACCTTGCAACAAAAATCAGACCTGTAGATGTGCCCTCTCCCACGGGGTAGGAGCACTCCACAGCCAGCTCCATGGCAATGGGGTAGATGGCAAAACCAAAGAAACCAAAGAGCGAGCTGGTGATGGCCAGCATGACGGCCTGATGTCTGAACCGAGAAGTCTGCAGGCAGAAAAGCAACACCAAAGTCTCAGTGTCAGCACTGCTGCACAGAAAGTGTCTGAAACCATAACCTGCAGGAAGTCGCAAGGGCTCACTGTTCTCACCAGTACCTTCCCTACCTGTTCCTGAAATCTCTCTTTTACCTCCAACCATCTATAGTCAACAAAAGGCTACACGATGGAGTATAAATATAATCTGTTGAATTTAAGCAAGGGGAGAGAGGATCAGCAGAGTTAGCTAAAAGCATTGGTGTGGTCATACTACTGTGACTTGACTTCCTGGTCAGTAACTTACCAGGAGTGTGCTCAGCATATCTCCAGCACCAAGTAAAACACACCTTCCTCCCAATGCAAGCTAGCATTTCAGAAGTGGTGTTTGCATTGGGCTATGTATGAGAATTCACTGAGTTGCTGCAGCTCATTGATAAGGAAAACTATTCCTTACCATGTTAGACTCATGTTTGTAACATTGGGGTTTTACCACAAAACAAACAAAAAACCACCTGAAACATTCACAAATCCTGGAGATTAGTTTAGTGCCTAGAACAGCCTTGTCCCTAAGTCTGGAAGAAAGAACATGGCCTTGTCCAGCCAATGCTAGTAAAGTCAAGGGCATAAATCCTGCAGCCACAGTGCTGGTACCTCCTTCCTTAACCATGTAATAAATTCCCACAGAGGAACACAAGGTGTCTGTCGTGGCACGGCTGCAGCAGGCCTGGTCCAGCTAAACTGGTAAGGTCAAGGAAAATTCTGTGTGTCTGGTATTTGAGTTCAAAGCATCAAGACATCAAGCAGATTTGAACGGGTGGTTTTTGTTTTACTACTTTGAACTAGTAGTTCAGCTGTATGGGATGAAGGGGATGGAGGGAAGGGGAGGAGGGAAAGGTTTGCTTGTTGCTTCTGACACAGCCTCTTGCCTACTCTGTGCTTTACCTGAGCCCAGGCATGCTGACTTGTATTCAGAGCATGCCCCCAACAAATGCCAGAGTACTAAAGGGGGAAATGCAAGGTTTGCTTTAGGCATCTTGTTCTACACTGAGAAAGGCATTGCATTTGTCTGTCTCTTCAAACTGGAGCTAACACCACTGGGATCTTGGCCCAGGGGTAGGTGTGATCACGCTGTATTGAAAGTCTGGATTTTTCAACACACAGGAGAAAGGCACAGCACAAGCCTGTTGGGAAAGCAGAGACCTGCACCTGTCTGGGTCCTCTGCAGTGCTAGGAGTCCTGTGCCTCATGCTCAGGTTCCTGCTGGGTGATCGCTCCCATTGGCAATAACTATGCTTGAGGACAGTACTTGCACTCCAGCCCCATGGGTGTAAAGTCTCCAGGTTCTGCATTCCTCTCCTGGCTGGATTCAAGTGTCCCCCTTTTCTGCATCTCCCTTGTCTTGTCTCCTCGAGGAACTACTGTAGAACTAGGCACATAATTAGGTCCTTTCTGCTAATCTTACACTCCTGGCAGCCACCACTGTTAAAGGCAGGTGTTGGGAAAACTATGACATTCTTGTTCATTTTTGTAAGATGGACATTTAGCAATTCCATTTCTTTTTGGAAAGAATGGTCTCAGGGCCAGTAAACAAACATGGTGATCCAATGTAACAAAGTAAAATTATGCCAATTTATTTATATCCTGAAGCAGTCTGTCTCAGGCTCCACAGTGACTGTGAAATCCTCAGTAAAGGATTTTTCTTTAAAACATTCCTAGCCCAGAGAGATAATCCCAAAGCATAACACGTGGCTTAATAAATACGATGACATCAAATGACATTTGAGTTGACGATTTATCGGATGGCAACAGAACTAAGCCTACAGGTATGGTGCAATGCAAGGGAGAACTCACCACTGCAAACATGATGCTGGCAAGTGAACTCAGACAGAAACAAATCTTGGTGGACTCTATGAACTTCCTTGTGCGGTCGACGTACAGGCCTAGCAGGAAAGCACCCAACAAACCACACACTGTGAACAGTGCACCATTCAGGCCAGCAAATTCCTGGATGGCAGAAGAACAAGTAAATGAGCAACTAGAGCAGTTAGGAAACAGGTTTTAATGTCACTGACCCATCTGCCTGCTGCTAGTGGGTCACTTACTGAGGTAGGAAAAGCTTCCCTGCCCGTTGCAATAGCTGAGGCCTCCACAGGGCTCTGAGGCAAATAACAGGGCCCAGGTGCTGCTACAAGTGTGTGGGGACAGCAGGGTCACAGTACTCCCATGGTCTCAATGGATGACAAGTCTCTGCACACCTGGCAAGGGAGACTGGGTGCAGAGCAGCAGCAGTTTCCTGGCATTAAATGCTCCAGCTCGGGCATGAGGCCATTCTTGGCTCCTCCAGGGGCAATCAGGTGCCTTGTCCGCACTGGTGGTTACAGGTCCAACTGCCTTGGGATCTGCTACTGTTTATAATCATGCTCCTGGCCCTTTTCTTACAAGGGACCTGCACCAATGGAATGTCTTCCACAAGGCTGGCAGCCCCAAAGCATGTTAGACGAGACACAGCATTGCCTGGCTGTAGCAAGGAGGTCTAATTAGAGAGGCAGTGAGCAGTGGTTAGGTTAGGGTACACGCTCTGTTGCCTGCAGTGACTATCTTTGCTTGTCCCACTCCTTCAGCTCCATAAGAATTCAAATGTAGACACCAATCCTGAAAGCAGGGAAGCTTTAACAAATTTGGGTAAACATTTTTGGGAGCCTCAGGGGCAGGCTGGAAAGAAAGGGTATCTGGAATAGCTTCTATGGGCTAAAGGGCCAAGGCAAGCCAGTCACACACAGACAAAAGCATCATGATGCACAGAAAGCGAGGCTGCAAAGTTTAAAAGGTTTCCAGTTAAAAGCCAATGGAGTGTGCAAATATGACCGGGCTATGGAGCACTGAGCCAGGTATCAGACCTGGGAGTTGAGAGGGAGTGGACAGAGACCAGACATGTAGATGTGCATACGTAACAGCTGGAGAGGTGTTTTAAGAGGACCTCCATGGGGATACAAGC
Source organism: Aptenodytes patagonicus (assembly GCF_965638725.1). Taxonomy (NCBI): domain Eukaryota; kingdom Metazoa; phylum Chordata; class Aves; order Sphenisciformes; family Spheniscidae; genus Aptenodytes; species Aptenodytes patagonicus. Next base: position 58,478,205 of record NC_134982.1, read on the forward strand.
AGGAGAACTGAAGTGCTGCCTGCCTGAGGGGAAACACAGGAACCGGGGCAGCCCCTTGCTATTGCAGGGAGAGAGCATGAGAAACCAGCTGTGCACACACTGTGCTCAACTGTAAAAGCAGCACCTGGCCGATGTCATGGGAAGGATGGGGAAACAGCTGTCACAGTACCCATGACTTCCTCTGTTGCCCTGGCTTCATGTAAGACTGTGCAAAGAGGAAAAGGCGCTTGCATCAGCCTGCCTTCAGCTTCACTCTAGGACCTACCTGGGCCCGATCCTACGCTGGGGAAGGTGTCAGAAGGCTGCATAGACATCAGTGCTCTGTAGTGGCTTAGAAAAAACACAATACTCTTTTTTCCTAAAAAGTGTCTGAGGAGTAAAGGTTTTTCATTTGCAAATGGGAGTCTGGCCATGGGCAGTAATGAAAATGCAGATCATCCTACTGAGAGACTGACTCTGCTCTGGATTAATGTACTGCTTTATCTATATTAGATAATGTGAGCACAGTGTAGCATATTCAACTGTCTTCATTTTGCTGAGTCCCTTATCAGGGAAAATCATTTTGATTGTATCATAGATGATGTGGACAATGGGGAGGAAAGGAGGAATACTCACATTTGAATACCCCTTTTCACAAAGGATCTGTTCTAGCAGAGCTGAAAAGCAGGTGAACATCCCAATTCCTCCTCCAAAGCACACTGCCAGGATGATGTACGGCTTGTTTCTCAGGAGCTAGAGAAAGAAGTTAATGTATCAATTAAACAAGTGGAGGGGGAAAAAAGGCCTGGCTGTGACAGTAGACTTGAGGGTCAGTGACTCTGACCCCTCAGTTGGAAATGTTGACAGGGCAACCCTGTGATCATTAGAGGAGTTTGGCTCTCTCCCATCAGTTCAGCCAGAGGACAAGTTAAAATGGGGACCATGTAGGGAGGAAGGATCCCTTCAGTGCCCAAATTCTTCCTTCACTTTGCCATGTGCTATCCTACCTGTTACCACATCTGCTCAGAAGGCTCAGGTTGTGTGGTCCTCTTGGATGAGCCCAGGGGTGCCTGTTTGAGCTAGCCGAATGGCAACCAGCCTACAGCTGAGCAGTCAGATAGCATCTCTTGCAGCTTTGCTGTGAGCAGCTTCCACTCCCTGAGGAAGGAAGGGATCCTGGTTTCCTTCAGGGGGCTTTCCATGGCAGGTTTGGTGGAGTTCAGAGTCCGCTTTGTCAGCAGATTCCCCAGCATAGCCCTGTCTGGCAGGGCTGCATCCCTCACTCCAGCACTGGTATCTCTCTGTGCTACAGCACTTACCATTTTGAGCCCTGTGAGGAATGGCTGGGAGGTGGAGTTAGTGGCACTGGCTGAAGGAGGCGTTGGAGGAACCTTCTCGTGAATCCCCACAGTTGCTAGAGCACAGGCTGTTACTGCTGGGATGGCATAAACACCCAGCTACACAACACAAAGTAAAGACATGTTACCAGTCTTTCCAGCTCCACTGCCTCCAAATAAATAAATTAGCTGGACCCCAATCAGCCCAGCTGGCTGATTAAAGCAGTTTTCATTTACCATCAATGGGATGTGCTTTCCTTCAGGAACTAGTGCAGGCGACAGCACGTTTGCTATAAGAATACCCAAGGGATTGGCTGGAAGGAAATAAAACAGAGAGAGACTTTCTTCATGCAAGCAGTCAGAATCATGTGTCCACCCCTACTGCCAGTCAGCACCAGAGCTGCAGTGTGCAGCAGAGCAATGAGTAAGGACAGAACAAGGCATATACAGGGAGAAACCAGGAGGGGAACATTTGGAGACGTTGACTGTATGGTCTTACTGTTGCCACATCTGTTCCTTCACCCCCATGAAGTCCATTCCATAAACCTGTTTTCCTACAACACCTAAATCCTGTAAACTCACTTTCATCTATAAATTACGGTGTCCTCACCTTCACAAGGCTGCCTCAGTAAATGCTACACTGAAGGGACAAAATGAAGATGGACGAATCCATGGCATCTGTCCTGATGCTATATAGCAGCAGTAACAAATAGAGGTGCTTTCCCTTCTTTACTCCCCCTTTGCCATTAGGCATGTATACATATGGACAAGATCCCCCTGAGCCTTCTCGAGTGGTGGCCTCAGCTCAGCTGGCATGACAGATGCCTTAATTGTCTTAGTGGCTCTTAACTGGACTTAAACTAATGTGTCTGTGTCCTTCTTGTACTGAGGAGCCTAGAACTGGACACAGCTCTTCAGATGTGGACAGGGGACCCCTCTTAAGCTGCTGGCAATGCTCTTCCCGATGGTCACCAGGATGCCATTGGTCTTCTTTGCCAAAAGGGCATGAAAAGCAGGAAAGCCCTATGACAGCTCTCTAAAGTGACCCTAGGTCATTCTTGACACCTTTCAAGCCAATACATTTCGTCAGTAAAGCCCAAGCTGACATATAAGTTGATCTCTGCTACCAACTACAAAAATCACATAGCAGAAGAGAATCTTGGACACTTTTCTGTACTGGAGTAGGGGGTTGCATTGTTATGGGGCTGGAGCTGAGCAGCATGTGAAGCAGCACTCCTGGGACGCAGCTTGGGAATGTCCAAAATTGCAGGAGATAATTTCTTAACTTTAAGGTGATGTTCTGCAAACAGTCAAACAAGTGAAGTTGATTTTCTACTAGTGTGCAGTGATAGGGTTAGAAAAGCCGAAGCAAACCTGGAATTGAGTCTGGTGAGAGATGTGAAGGGCAACAAGAATGGCTTCTACAAGTACATTAGCAGCAAAAGGAAGGTTAGGGAAAATGTGGGCCTGCTGCTGGATGGGGCAGGAGACTTGGTGACAAAGGACATGGAGAAGGCCAAGGTATTCAAATGCCTTCTTCACCTCAGTCTTTACGGGTAAGACTGGCCTTCAGCCCTGAGACCAGAGGTAAAGTCTGGAGCAAGGAAGATTTACCCTCAGTGGAGGAGAACTAGGTTAGTGAACGTTAAATAAACCAGACATACACAAGTCCGTGGGATTGATAGGATGCACCAACGAGTGCTGTGGGAGCAGGCTGTGCTAATTGCAAGGCCATTCTTGGTTATCTTTAAAAGGCCATGGCAATTCCAAGAGGCTCCTGAGGACTGGAAGAGAGCAAATGTCACTCCCATCTTCAAGAATGGCAAGAAGGAGAATGCAGGGAACTCCAGGCCTTTCAGTCTCACTTTGATCCCTGGGAAGGTCATGAAAAAACTAATCCTGGACATCATTTCCAGGCACATGAAGGACAACAGGAGTAGTCAGCGAAGGAGAAATGCTTAACCAACCTAATAGCTTTGTACAGTGAGATGACTGGCTGGGTGAATTAGGGGAGAGCAGTGGATTTTTTTAATCTCAGCTTTACTGAGGCTGTTGACACTGCCTCCCATAACATCCTCACAGACAAGCTGACAAAGTACTGACTAGATAAGTGGACAGTGAGATGAATTGAAAGTCAGCCGAACAGCTGGGCCAGCAGATTATCATCACTGGCATGAAGTCCAGCTGGAGGCCAGTCATTAGTGGTGTACCCCATGAGCCAATATAGTTTAACCTTAATGAAAAAACTGGATGATAGGGCAGAGTGCACCCACAGCCAGTTTGCAAATGATGTGACACTGTGAGGAGTGCCTGATAGAAGAGACAGCTACGCTGCCATTCAGAGGAACCTCAACAGGCTGGATAAATGGGTAGAGGGGAACCTTGTGATGTTCAACAAGAGGAAATGTAAAGTCCTGCACCTGGGGAGGAATAACCCCATCCACCAGTACGCACTGGGGCTTACCACCTGGAAAGCAGCTCTGCAGAGAAGGACCTGGTGTGGGGGGTAGGGGTCCTGGTGGACACTAACTGGACCATGAGCCAGCAACACAACCTCATGATAAAGAAGGTCACCAGCATCCTGGGCTGCATTAGGCAGAGTGTTGTCAGCGGAAGGTGACCCTTCCCCTCTGCTTGGCACTAGTGAGGCCACATCTGGAGTATTGTGTCCAGTTCTGGGCTCCCCAGTATGAGGGAGACATGGACTTAATGGTCCAGCAAAGGGCCAGAAAGATGATTAAGGGATTGGAGCTTCTGTCATGTGAGGAGAGACTGAGAGAGCTGGGACTGATCAGCCTGAAGAAGTTGCTGGAAAGCAGTTTTGCAGAGAAGGACGTGCGGTTCTGGTGGACTGCAAGTTGACCATGAGCCAGCAATGCACCCTTGCAGAAAGGTGTCCAACAGCATCCTGGGCTGCATTAGGAAGAGCGTTGTCAGCAGGTGGAAAGTGGTGATCCTTCCCCTCTACTCAGCCCTGGTGAGAAACGTCTGGAGTACTGAGTCCAGTGCTGGGCTCCTCAATACAAGAAAGATACACAGGTAATGAAGCAAGTCCAGTCAAGGGCCAAAGACATGACTAAGGGACCAGAGCATCTCTCATACATAAAGAGGCTGGGAAAGCTGGGACTGTTCAGCCTGGAGAAGAGAACCTTGATCAGAGGTTGTAAAGAAGAGGGAACTAGACTTTTCTCAGTGGTGCCCAGTGGCAGGATAAGAGGTAATGGGCACAAACTGTAATACAGGAAACTCTGTCTGAATATAAACTTTTTTACTGTGACAGTGGTTGAACACTGAAACAAGTTGCTCAGTTAAGTTGCAACATCTCCATCCTTGGAGACAGTCAAAACCTGACTAGACACAACCCTGGGCAACTTGCTCTAGCCAGCCCTCCTTGAGCAGGGAGTTGGACAAGACAATCCCAAGAGATGCCTTCCAATGTCGTCTGTTCTACGATTCTGCTGAGGCATCATTAATAGTGCTATAGCACACAACAACCATAGCATTTCTGCTCTGTACTTGGGAAAGTACTAGCTTATGACCCTGGTGAAATGTTACCTGCTTCTAAGTACATGGACGCAATTAAATACCAGTTTCTGAGGAGATGGATTAAAGCTTTTCTGCTGCGGTAAAATGCATCTGGTCATTGTAGGGGACTGCCTGAAAACTACTGTCAGGTGTTTCCATGAACTATCGGCATGCTGAAGCAGTTCCAGAAGGTATGGGTGAGGGGTGGAAATATGAGCATAAATTTGAAAAGACTAAGTGAGACTATCCAAGTAATTACAGGGCTTCAGCCGCCTTCTCTTCCTGGGAGGGGAAATTATATCAACCTAGACTAAGAATGGAAAGGAGATCAGGGTCGTGTCTAGTCAGGTTTTGACTATCTCCAAGGATCACTGGAGTTAATCAACTGTACATTATGGTCCAGGGGTCCTGGTGGATTAGCTTGCAGTACTCTGCAATGGGGCTGTGTGTTTGTGGACAGCGATGCTGATGCACTAAAACTGAAATGAAGGTCTATCTCAGCCCTGGGAAACAAGGTGAACCATCAGGTCCACCCTATTCTAGGGAGGGCAGTGCAAAAAGAATTTACTTGTTCTGACACCATAAATCCATTCTTGCTAAACAACAGTGCCCACGCTCTGGGTTTGCAGCAGCATTGGGAAAGCTGTATAGGGGTGCTCCTATACTGCCCTTTTCCCCGTGCCTACCCCTTCCCCACAACTCCAAGGCAGTGGGGAGGGAAGGCAGCTGTTGGCTGTTTTGAGGGAAGGGCAGGTGGGGCTCCCCCACACATGTAGGTACTGTGAGATTTCCCAGCTGGAGCCAGTGAGCCAGCCCAGTTTCTGGGGCACCTCTCAAGTCCTTGGAGAAAGGAGGAAGAGATTTCCGGCTGCTGGGGAAAATGTCACATGGAGGGAGGAAACAGGTCTCTCAAGTGCGGTATCCTGTCTCTAGCAGGGCCCAAAGGAGCCAAGAGAGGAATGAGATTAGAGCAAGTGTATCTGGTGCATCCCCTCCAGTTTCCCAGCTTTCAGGCACTTTACAAGGCAGATGTGGTTTCTGTGTAGGTAGTCCTGCTGCATTCATCCCCAACATGTTTGTGTGGCCAGCTGGGTATATTTTATCTGTGTGTGCATACATACAAATTGGGAATACATGCTCAGCCTTGCTACTGGACGAACTGGCGGACAAAATTGCTGCAGCAGCCTCACCTCTATCCGGTTACAGAATTTGGCAACTGTGACCACTGGCATCACATGCAATTTGGACACCTTCCTAACAAGCTGCAGAATTAAGGCCACTACAGACTTTAGATTTAGTAACACTGAGGGCTGTCCCCAACCTCTACGATATTTAGGTAAAGATGATCACTTCGTCATGGCAGAGAGGAAGAAGGTTGGGAGCCTGGGTGGCTTCCTTTGCACTTTGCACCTGGATGTGGCTAAAGCCCACTTCTTGCTCTCCAGCATGGAAATGCCTGCCTGTCTTGCAGGGCCTTGAAGGCACTGGTTTATTGCACATGGCTCTGGGCGGAGCTGTATTTGCAGGGCCAAATGGCAGTAGTACAGAGGGTTTCCTCTGCCTGGTGCCTCTGAAAGGCAAACAAATGCTAGCAAGTTCTGGGAGGCAGCAATATTACTTTGCAGCTGTCACTTACACATTGATGCAATCATATTTGCTGTCGCTCTCTGGTGGTCTGGGAACCATAGTGCTGCCAGCTTTGTCGGTGAAAAGATGATAAGGGGCTGTGCCAGTGCACAGAGGCATTGCCCAATAAACAGGTACCAGTAACTCTGGGAACCCAAGCTCAGGAACTTCAGGACACTGAACATCCGGATGATGCTACCCATCATGTTCAGCCATGCGCTCAGGATCACCTGCAGCAAGCAGAAACAGCCAGGGGTTGTGTGATGAATCCTGAAGGGCAGAACTTAGTGCAACAAAGTAGCATGAGCAGGATCTCAGATGCACTACAGGAGATACTGGATGTTAGTAATCACTGCATGGAAAGTTGCCTGCAGACCACCCCTACCCCTTTGGACCACTGCAAGATGCTCCTTATCCAACAGTGAGTGAGTTACCTGTCTCCTTAGGGAGCAAGATGGCTGTCCTGGCCCCACATGAGAACTACACCACAATGCAGCTTATGCAAGACAGCAGACACTGTCATGGAATTCATGAGAAATCCAAAGTTCATTAATTACACTCTGTCTGCAAGTTTGCGCGATCAGCCATACTTTGCTGTGACAATCCAAGGATCATGGCAATGAGTCATCTAGCATATGGATACTGCAAATGCTCTTCTATACCACTAGCATGCTAGTGTTTCAGTGCCACACTCCACAACACTCTTGCTTCTAGGAAGACTGTGTAGAGATCCCAAGCTGGCTTAGCATAGGCCAAGCTCTGAGCTGACAGGGGTCCCTTGCTTGCACCCTGCCCTGCTGCTCCTTAAACTGGCCCTGCAAACAAAATAGCTGTGCTAACACTTTTCCACAGCAAACCCTCCCCAATTACAGCAAGCTCTTCACAGAGTCAGCTCTCAGCATCTGTCCCTGTCAGTTGGCTAAGACAACAAAAACTGAAGCAGGAAAAGGCAAGTAGGGAGGCAACATCATTCTGACTTTTCCCACTGCTCCCCACCTCACAGGTGATGTGACAGCTCTTACTGAACTAGGAGCTTGCAACACGCTCATCCTCTGCAGCATTTGGCAAGACTCCCATTCACATTAGTGCTTTGTGCAGCTACTGCTATCTCTAGGTGAAACGCCCTCAGGGAAACAGAACAGTTCAACTCACAGCACATCTGAGCCCCACGCTGTCGAGAACCCATGTTGCCACCAGACCAAATGGGATTGAAATGAGGAGGTACACTATTGAGAGCCAGTTGACCATCTCCAGGGAAACGTGGAAGTAGGCAGCTGTCTTATCAGCCACAGGAGCAAACGTCAGCCACAGCTGCAGAGTAGAGAGCAAAGATGGGTAACCATGAACACCTCCACCAGAACAGAATTCAGCATCCCCTCAAACTGTCTAACTGAGTTGTGAAGGGGCTTGCTATCTTAGTCTCTCCTTGAAATTAGGATGTTAAGGCTGGTAATAAAAACTCAAACCTCCAGTGTCTGCAGTTACTCATGCTAGGACTATTTTATAACTGATACCGTCACTATCTTGGCCCAGAGCCTCCCATCTGTTTCACTACCTCATCCCCAATCCCCTAGTCCTGCTGCTGGGAGCTGGTAGAAGCAGAGGTCAGTACCTTTTTCTGTCCCCAGGCTGAACATGTTGGCCCCTGATGCACTTACTTACCTGACATAAACCACAAGCAATCCTTCTATGTTAGCATAAACAAAACAGAGGCTGCCACCTCCTCTCTGCAACTAAGAGCCTCTTAAACTCAGCCTGGTATTATGGTTGCATTGGTAACCCCTGGATGTGGCCTTGTAAGAACAAATTTGCTATGTGTCAGCCAAGAGAGACATTATTCCATGCTGTCCTACACACACCTAGGAATTTGCATTATTCAATATATCAGAACACATAACAAGGAAACACAATAGGTATTTTAATAAGTATCCATCTTTTCCTTCCAGTGCCATATCTGAAAATATTTCCCTAAACCTTATTTTAGGCACTGGTTTCCTAAGGTTGCTGTCTGCTTCTGGTTTCTTCTGGGAATGACAAGGCCTGCTTTGATCCTCAAATCAGGTCCTGAGATCATGTCCACAAGAAAAAAATGAGGATACTACCCCAAATTTAAGGATGTTTCTGTGGATTCTTTGTGAAGATGCCCTCTCTGGTGCTTTTCGAAAAGATTGGCCTAACCTGCGAACAGGTTTCAATAATGTGGATGTAAGCTACTCCGCTGTTAGAAGATGATCTTGCAGCTGCTGAATACTCAAGGTGATAAAGTTCGCAGAAACGTGAACAAAAACTTCAGCTATAGCTTTCGTACGAAAGAAGTCCAGCCACTGCCTCTTTCCAGGTACTCCCCTCTGCCATCACAAGCTTCCTCTTCACAGCCTGCATCCTGCAGACAGCATCAGCTGTGGAGTTAACGTGTAACTGAAAAAAGGCTTGGGTAACCTCAGAGGAAGGCATGTACCTACACTCTGCTACTTGTTATTTCCAGTGTTCTTATTTACTTCTCACATGCTAGAGACCATAAAAACTACCACATTAAATGGAAGTAGAAGGGGAGATGGGCTTTTCTTCTTTCTTAGTGTCACTGTGTGAGAATAGCCACATGCAAATCATTGTTTAGCTAACCTTTTCTCTTAGCAGGGATGCAATGAGTAAATGGCAGTAACAGAGAAGTTTTGAATGTATTATCAGTGTTCTAGCAAGGACTTCTAGCATCAGCCCTTTCCTATTCTCTGAAAGGAGCTGACATGCCAAATCCCCTGCATCCAACATGAAGCTCACATCACCATGCTAGGCTCAGACACACCCATGTGGGTTCAGTTAAAGGTCTGACAGGGAGTGGATTTGGTGTTTACTCAGCTTCTACAACAAGGTGGATGAAGATGCTGGGTGCTGAAGGAAATTGTACTCTTGTTAGACAAGGTCACTGGGAGACTTGCAGCAGACTTCTAATAAGATGAGCTTTTTAAAAATTCCTTGAAATAAAATATTATAGTGGAATGATGTTACCGTCTTGTCTCAGGAAGAAATTTCACCCACCTTTGTTTTTCCAGAGCTGATCTCCATCAGATTGGGATGGGAATTTAAATGTTTAATGCTAATGTAACCATTTAAATGTTACAAGCATCACTAAGGCATGAGCATTAGTTTGATTATGGGATGTTAAACTGCTACTAAACAAAACCCAGCTGTGTATTTTTAGCAACAGCAATTCTCAGTTCCTCACTGTCTTCCAGATGAGGGTGGTGGTGATGAAACACTGTACCAGGAAATAGTGTAATCAAAGAGATGGTACATTTTGCAAGCCAGCTTCAGGTACATTTTCACCCCTCCTGTTCCTCCACACAAGACGCTCACGCATGCATGACATCATTAGGAGAATGATACCACAAGCCAGAGCACAGCATTTTGTGTTCAGTGGCTGTATACACCTAGGTAAGCTGGGATCAAGCACTCTGACATGTTTCCATTAGACCTACTAAAACCATTCCTTGCTGAAAACCAAGCATTTGGGCTACCCTGTGTTTCTATCCTGAGCAAGAGCTCCAGTTCTAGCATATGTGTGTGAGAGCACAGAAGGTGGGAAGTTGCAGCCTGTCCAAGCCTGAGTTTGTTCTTCAAAATAGGAAGTGGGTTTCTTTATGGGTCTGGAGAGATGAAGTATGTTTCTGTCTCCATTCAGACAGTGGTTGTTTACCCTGTGTTGCTCTAACAGAGAAATTAAGAACTGGGCAATGGAGCTCGAGGTGTAGCTGTGGTCAATGTGGCCACCAAATGCCCCTGCAACAAAGAGATGGCACTGTGGGGTTTTGCCAACATAGGGAGATTGCCATGCTAAGCAAGTGAGCATGCCACGTTCTGCTTTTGGTTTTCCCAGCTATGATGACTTCATCCACAGCAGTTAGCAAGCTCTTCTGCTGGGCCCTTATCCTACATGTTGTTTCTGAAACTCTCCACTGCCAAGGCTGGTACTTACGCAGGGACTGCTGGGATACACGTCCCCTCAAGCAGAACAGGGTGAGGATGATGGCGGTTCTTTCCTGGTGAGGTCCAAGCCCTGTAACCTCTAAGGACGCAGAATAGAGACTGAGAGAGGTTTCTCTCTCCTACACTCCCCAAGGGCCATTGTCTTAACTCAGCTTTGGCACACCAAAAACAATATCAAAGCTCTCCAGTGTAGATTACGGTGACAGACGCAGGAGGAGAGATCATGTGTGGGGTTATAGGATGCCAGCCCCCAAAAGCTGGTTGCTCCTGGGACAGATAAAGGAAGGAGAAACAGGCAGACACCTCTGTCCTTGCAGGGTTGTCTACACACTTGTTCAGTCCCTGCACAAGCCTCACTTTGTGGAAATATGCCCTTGTAGTCCGGTCAAGCTGCACTCAGCTCCATTGCTTATGTAGCCACACAGGCCTAAAGCCTCAGTATGAGGTGCAGAAGGCATCAAGGGGAGTCTGTGTTATGCACTGCACTGCTACGTCCATGTCCACATACTCTCCTCTGAAGGCAGCTCAATGGATGTCGCAACAGCAGCACTGAGAAAGTCCAGCCACTTGTCAATGTCTTTTCCTGACTTGCAGTGGTGACAAGCAATTGCCATGCACCCACTATGGCTTATGTCACTTTTAAGCCCTATCAGGGCTACAATTAACCAAAACCTTTTAGCAAACTTTGACAAAATTCCCAGCTTGGCACCCTACAGATCAGGAATGCCTTGTCTCTGAGGCTTCAAATGCACCCAGCTCAGAGTCCCACACCCTGACTGCTCAACAGCTACCTTGTGTAGTCACCACAGCAGAACACAGCTGGGCTGCTTAATGAGTTGGAGTGGATGATGCTGGAGGTCAGCAGGAGTCCTCTCTCTGGGCCATGGCATAGTTAGGTCAAGTAATTTACACAGAAGCCCACGCAGAGCCGCTCAAGCACAGGGACTCTTGCCTTTGAACACCAAACCGCTGCAATGGGTTTGTGAGCCCAACCCCCTAATACTTGGGAAAACTCACTTCCCAGCATTACCTCACAGATTTTGCATTATTTGTTCTCAAGTGACAGCTCCTGCTGTAGTATAATCCAATATAATTGGCCATGGTCACTCATGTTGTAGACCAGAGTATTTAATCCTTCAGCATTTGGGATGGACTTTTCCCTCCCTTCAGATATGCATCTAGCAGGATGTTGAAATAGCTGTTGTAATAACATACACCCATTTCTTCTCCAAATGCAGGAATTGTAGTTCCCACACTCCTCTCCTGAGCTCAAGCCTTAGAAGCATATTCATCTCACTGTGATTTCCAAGTTTAGAGACAGCAAAAGCTCCAGTGCATGCTAGGCTGGGCAGGAAGGCATACCTCGGCACACACTCTTCACTATAAAAACTTGTGCTCTATACAGTGTGCACAGCAACTGATAAAGAGGACAGAAGGTCCCCTGAAGACCCGCAAGCCTGCTTTCAGCATGTAACTGGCTGATTGGGTAGCCATGCCCCATCACTAGAAGAAAAGGACAGAAATGTTTTCCACCCAGAGTCTACTTATATCCTCAATTACAGAAGACCCCCTTCCACACCTCCTTTAACAATGGAGCATGTGGGACCACTAGGGAAAGCAAGTGCACTGAAACTCAAGCCATCTGACTGGTACTGATGTTGGAGGGGTACTGCCTCCACTTGCAGCTCTCCCTCCCTTTGCTTTAACTTTCTTCTAGCTGACATTTTGTTTTCTCTTCTCCTGCACCTCCCAGAGACTGCCTGCTCCCTTCCCCATTAATTGCAGGCCTGCTTGGGCATTCCTGTAACCAAGAATAAGTTACAGCTGTTCTCATCCTGCCCCCATTTCTAAGCTTCTTTGTTGCTCTTTCTGATACCCTTGTAAACCCTTAATTCATTCTCAGACTGGGATCCAGCCTTCTTCCTCCCAGAATCAGCCCAAACCCTCTAGTTTTCCTCCTGCTCTGATTCCCCTTCTACCTCCATCTTCTCCAGGTTCAGTTCCTCTACCCTACTGCCTTTACTGTTTTCACTCTCACACAGACTCTCCAGGACCTATTTCATCTGCAGGACCCAGTATCCCTCCACCCATTCCAAGGGAGCCCAACATTCGCCCTCGCTCCCACTTCTGCAGGAAGTTACTGGTGGGCTGTGAACTACCAATTCTCTGTCTGCAGTGGTAGCAAGGTGATGGCTGAAGGCAGGACTCCATACAGACTCTACACTTTGGTAAGCAATAGGCATGAGCTGCAGAAGGCAGCATAAATAAACACAGCCCCAGGATTTTCAGAACTCAAAGAGCAGTAATGATATATTGATGCACCACAAGCATAACTAGTGCAGCCCTGCCAGAAGCAGTACCAAAAATGTTGTTTTTCATGAAAGGCAAGCTGTTAAGCAATGTTTACCTTCCTCACCAACAAATCAAGATTCTAAAAGTGAAAAGCAAAATCATTTGCAGAACGGCAAGCGAATGCAATCAGGCAGGGTGGAAATTAAGCCATTTTGCCATGTCAATGGTGGTGTCAGCTGGCAAAGGCTGCCATATGGAGTGCTCTTCACTGCCTGGTATACTGTATAGCTGTGCACAGTGTAGCAATGCCCCTGTAATACCTTCTACCTACAGGTTAAAAAGGAGGAGCCAAGGGGAACAACTTAGATGAAACGGGACCTTCTGCTTTGTAACAGGCACAGGCACAGCTTGCCAATCCCATCAGGCACTGCCTGCAGCAGCTCTCCCAGTCCCAGCACGCTCTCTCCCATGCACCCGGACACTGTTTTGAAGGTGATGTAGGATGTCTTTCTGAGACACGCAGGCTGCCTCCTCCTCCCCTGGGACCGGGCTATGAAGCCCTTACACCAGACTCCTCATCTTCAAGGTCAAAAGGGCCACAGAGTCTGGAAGCAAACAGCCCCTGGCCTCAGCTGAAGGCACCCATGCTGACACAGCAGCCTAGGAAGTAAGGACAGAGGCGTGGTCTTCCAAAAGGTCAGACCCCTGCCTAGATGTCACTTTTAGCCTCCACAGCTCTCAGGAGGACTAGCAGGACACAACAGCCAGGCAGCAGCAGCTGTGTGTGCATGTGTATCTACAGGGGCACTGCTGGAGCAGACAGGCGTGGGCGAGGAGCGTGCGCACCCTGCCCTGGAGCATGCCAGTCTCCACTTGTGCAGCTCTCCTTCCTCTCCCAAGTACACTAAGCGGTGGTGGAAGTCCTCCAGGGTGGTGAGTCAGGAACCACCTGGCCAAGTGTTAACCAGCTCCAGCCCTCTGCTCCTCTCCCCCTCCCCAGCTTTCTCATGCTGACAAGCACAGAACAGGGCAGGAAACACTCTCGGTTTCATTCTTCTGTGCATTTCTCTGTCCCCAGTGCTAAGTTAAGAAAAAGTTCCTCCTGTGAAACACCAAGTTCCCACATGTTCAGCTTCACAGGAAGGAGGCAATGATGAAGGAGGCATTTGCCTTAGCAGTTTACTGCTACGGCAGCTGTCAGCACACCATGAATACTCTTAAACATTAAGTCTTCAGATTAAAAACCCCATACACTCAAAACCACAGCATTAGTTTGGCAAAACAAATCTGCAGAGCAACCACAAGCATAGTCATGTCACCTCCCTCCAGGAGTGCTGCAAGAAACAGCTGGGGAGCAATCATCTAAGCTTGGCTGTGGTCAGAACAGCCTCTCTGTCCAGGACTTCAGGCAGCAAGTGAATTATACTGATGCCTACTTATGTCCTTCTTAAGATAATGCAAGGATTTCTTACACTACATTGTCAGCTAGGAATTTCCAGAATAGCCGTATTTAGGAAATGAGAACTAATCCCTGGTAAGATAGTACCCACTTTGTACAGCAGGGAGAGACAGAGGCTTTTAAACTCATGTCAGTAATGGAGATTGAAGTAAGGGGCTATTTATCATTGGTGTAAAAGCCTACCTTATATTTACCCCACTGTGCTCTGGCTAAAGAAGGGATTTCACACGAAGATATGGAGCAGAAGGAAGTAGGAAAGAGCGCCCCTTTCATCACCACATGGTCTGGCCTGGCTTTGCTCCATCACAATCCTAAAACAGACTGAACTAAGAAATACTTCTTTCTCAGCCTGCCTTTGCTGCATGACTAAGTGTGCTTTCCTGCAGTTAAGTTGCTCCTACCTTGTCTTCCTGACACTGACAGTCTCTCCCTCTCAGGACCGTCTCCTGCCTGCCACTGTTAGTGACACTGAAGGCCACTAATAGAAAGGTGCATGTGTGCATGGGTAAGAGTGGGTAATACAAGGCATCATCCTGGAAGCTTGGTCCAGCACATGAGGTGATCTGCTCTTTCCAAGTCAGACAATTCAAAAGTCATGTGTCCTCACCATATGCATTTTGCAGATAGCCTGACACAGGTATACATAGAAAAAAGTGCTGCATACAACATCTGCACAGGAATTGAGGACACAACTTGCAAGGCAATTTTCACACCACAGAACTGGTAAGTTAATCTTTCCATCTGGAAATTTAAACAGCAACAAACCACTTTGATTTCATGGCCTTTCAACCACTCCCTCCATTTTAATGTGATTTTTATCAGGAACACTTAGGAGAAACTTTAGCATCAGGAAATATTTGGTTACAACTTTGTATGTCAGCATACTTGCTGTTCCAGACCTTTGCAGTGGCTTAGAAACAGTATTTCCACCTAGGATATTTATTAAGCCCCCAGTTTTGAAGTGGTGAAGTTCTGGCTTAAGTTCATACTGTGGGAAAATAATGCTGTGGACAGTCAGGAAGCTGGCAAGAGACCAAGCAGACAGACAACAGTACAATCTTTCAGGGCTACAAAGGTTTCAGCAACATGACTCAAGACACAGTTATACTTGCAGATGCATTGAAAGGACCTTTTTAAGTAACCCTCCAGTTTCACTGTTAAGGTTTCAGCAAAGTCAAGCTCTGACAAGACAACCTGGAAAGGTTTTTGTACAGCTTCCTCCACCTATGCTGTCACTGTCCACTTCTAGCACGGTGTTTTTTTTCCTGCTACATAATGTTCTTGTGCTGTGCCAATTTAACTGCTAGCAAGCAGCAGGGCTTCACACTGCTTTTCTGTAGGACACTTTTTTACACTCTTAAAGGATACACTGATTTTTCCTTGAGAAGGCACATTCATTTTTTGTTTTCTATATACAGTCAAATTCTCACTATGTTTTCCCATTTCTCTACTCCAGCACTCTTGCATCATGGAATACCTACTCTTCCTCCCCAGCATTTAAGTGTTTGCAGGTTGCAGTGCCTGATCTTGGCTACCAGACAGCCTGCATTCACAGCTTGGTAATCCTTAAGCACAAGAATAATTCTACACCAGTCTGATAATTATCAACAATGACCTCAATGACTTGGTGAGCAAAGATTTGGGCTTCCATCTCGCATACTAGGACTTGGTAAGGGGAAATTTTATGTGTTTATCTTGATAATTACTGAACTTAGTTTTAATCTGTTCAACAGGTGGGGTGTGATCTGGCATCCCTTTTTTTCAGGTTTTTCAGAATAAAGTACCTGTAGGCAATAAGAAGTTCATGTACCAGTATGTTTAGTGCAGAATCACTCCTATACTGTTCTGTATGTGCAACAGATCCCAAAAGGAAACCTACTTGCTCCTTTTTCTGACCAGACAAATCTGCTGTCATAAGCCAGCAATAAGGCAGAGCTAACTCCTGCTCCTCTACCCAAGGAGTTTCAACACTGTTCTCCCATTCTTAGGTTTGAAACGTGTGACCCTCACAGACGCTGAATACTTTCTATTCCTCCCCACGGCCTACGACGTGGACTCGGCAGCAATTTCAGCTGTGCTCCAGAACACATTCTGCTCCATCCCAGCCTGGCTCGACGCTGTGGTACTTCCTGCTGTGCTCTTCTAGATCACACACACCCTCCCGCCCCATCCCGCCCTTCCCCCGTCACCACCCCGCTACGCCCCGGGTCCCACCGGTCAGAAAGGGAGGTGTGCAGGCCGAAGTCGTAACCAGAGAAACAAAGTTCAAAAGGAAAAGCCGCTTATTCGGTCCCGAAGGCACGGCCAGGATGAGGCTTCTCCGCGCTGTGCGAGTACAACTGAGTCCCGGTGCTCCAAGGATGAGGGGGTGGATCTGAGACAGGGCACTGGGGCAGAGGCCTGAAGATTGCCTGGCTGCTTCTAGGAAGAGATGGGAGGTGGTTTTGGCTCAGGTGAGCCCTGCCACCCCATCCTCCCGCGGCGGCAGCAGTAGCAGCCGGATTTGCTCTCCAGAGCTCCGGCACAGGTAGGCAGGAGACAGGGCTGTTTGCCCTGCCTGCTCTGCGCCTCCTCCTGCGCTCACGGCTGCTCGGGCACCCCGGGGCTGCCGGCAGCCGCCCCTTTCCACCCCCGGCGCGGGGCCGCCCTCGCCCCTCCGGAGGAGCGTCCCCCTCCGCTGCCCGGCGCGGCAGCGGCCCGCACCCCCCCCCCAGGCTGAGGGGGTTCCGCCAGCCGCGCGGCGGGAGCGGCTCCCCGCGGCGGTGAGAGTGCGCGGAGGCGGCGGGAGAAGCCGGGCGGCCGGCGGGTCTCGGACGGGCCGGTGCCGCCCCCGCGCCGCACTCACCATGGCGTTGGAGCAGTTCAGCAGGCAGACGGCGGCCAGCAGAAACCACCGCCGCCGGTAGGTCTTGAACTGGGCCAGCCGCCCCTGGCCGCGCTCCCTCAGCAGGCTAGCCGCCTCGGCACCCTCCATCGCGGCGCGGCTCGGCACGGATCGGATCGGCACGTCACTGCCCCGCCCGGCCCCGCCCCGCCGCGCTCGCCGGCCTCCCCGGGGCGGCCCTGGCCGAGGCACCGCCTGCCGCCCGGCACGGCCCGGGCCGGCACGGCCCGCAGCTCGGTGCATCGGCGCGGGCGCGCCCTGCGGAGCCGCGCCAAGCCGAGCGACAGCCGTTCCCCGCGGGTGCTGGGCCCGGCCCGGAGCTGGCTGCCGGTGCCCGGGGAGCCGGGTTTGCCCTGTCGCGCTTGGCAGTGGGGAAAAGCCCGGTGCTCCGAAACGGGACTGCTAAGGTGCTCGGAAAGTGGACTGCTAAGGCGCTCGGGGGAGGAAACTCCTCTCTTTCCCCGTGTGTCGTTAAAACAACAACAACAGCAACAACATCACTAATGCCCGCTGATAGCTCCGCGTTATCCTAAAAGTCACCGTTAACTCTTTCCTCGGGGCAGTGCCAGAGTGGCAGCTTCAGTTGTTGAGGGTGCTGGTGGCAGTAGGAGGGAGAAGGCTTGTGGGAGCAGCCCTGTCCGAGGGTGATCGCTTACTGGAGTAGAAAAAAGACTAGAGGAGAATAAAGGGAGGATGTTAAGACCCACAGAGGTCTATCAGCCACTGGATGTACAGTTTGGTTACGGTTTTATATGACTGATTATGCTGCAGACAGCAGTATCTTCTTCCCCCAGTGCAGAGACAGGCACACTAGCTGTTCTCTCCTTCCCAAAAACTCACCAAGGGAAAAAGCCAAGAGCACAAAGCAAAAGCCTCCTCCACTCCTAAACAAGAGCTGTGACTTCAGGTTGGTTGGACATTGATAGTGCCTGGATGTCTTTCTCCCAACCCTGAGATTTGATCACCCTCCCACACCCACCACACCCCTCTGGAGTGCCAAGTCAACAGGCCAATGGATTCCAGAAACTGCTCCAAAGCACTGTCGTCCACCATGTCACTTCTTGCTCAGCCCTTTGAAACCCTTGTGCTGTTCCTCACCACAAACTGCTAAGAGCACAACACCCTCTCAGTCAGAGGCTGGGGTCATTAACTGTGAGAAGGGCTTTATTTCAAATACTTTGGACATATTTGGAAGAGTGGATAGGGAGGGTTATCCTGCATGCAAGTATTCTCTCATGAACAATTTTAGCTGAAATTTTCCATGCCCGGGGGGTTGGGGGTGGGGGGAGTAGGGAGTGGAAAGGCAGGCCAGGGAGAGGGAGGAAGGAGGGAGAAGAAACCATTTCAACGCCAAGTCGAGCTTGTTGTTGCAGGGTAGAGAGAAGCATGGGTTGTTTGTGCTAGTGAGCAAGCTTTACTGACTGATATATTGTGCCTTCCAGTCTCCCTCAGCTGGAATTGGGGGTTGACATTTAGTAATAGCAAGTGTGACTATTAAGGTAATATTAATGATTGACCTGTTCCTATGTCTACAAATGCCTGACCAGGTTTGCCTGGCTTATGAGCTGCTGACAAAAGAGGACTGCTGTTTGTATGCTGTAGGCTGATGCACAGCAACATCTGTCCTGCTCTGAAGAGACATGCTGTGCCCTAGGCTGTGGGCATGAGTTAACTGCCCTCCTAACCTGTCAGTGCTGACACATGGGGAGAAACTTGTACATCAACATGCTAGAAAGAAGCCCAGGTGTATGGGACAGCAGAAAGACCCAGCAGTCAGTGCTCACCAGGAGAACCATCATTCCTGCCTCTTCCTGGTCCTCCTGTTGGCAGGCAAACCCTGTATGAAAATGAACTTCTCTGGGGCTCTGTCTACGTGATCTGTCCACTGTGTTTGTTCCTTTTTCAGCTCAAAAATCTGTGTTATCATTGAAGAAGTCTGAATAACGCTGGCAGAAATCAGGATTCCATGTGAAATACCTTTACTGCTTCTGCTCTCTGCTGTCCATTTTGTCAGTAAAATACACAAAAAGCTCAAATTGCACATATTTTTAGGACAGACCAGATTCAAGACTGCCCTGACTAGCCCCTTTCTGCATTATTTTTGATGTCAAGTTAACATGGTGTGCTGTTTCCTACTTGAAATAAGGTCCATGAGTGAGTTGTACCTGGACAGTGAAGGAGATGCTGTCTATGAGAGCTCTGTCACCTTGGGTGCAGACATCAGAAAGCATGTGTCAAGCAAGGCCACAGAAAGAGAAAAAGACAACTGCAGCAGGAGAAAACTGCTTTGCTGTTTGGACCAGAATAATCAGAGGAATCTGTGTAAGTCACTTAGATCTGGGAGGAAATTCAATTTTTTTTCCCCTCATGCTTCTCCTAGATGTATTGCCTTGCTGTATGTAGCCTGCCAGGACTAGTCTGGGGCTGCAGGGAGCTAAGAGCACTCAGAGCAGCTCTGTGCAACTTCATTCCTCTGCTTTACACCACATCTCCCATGAACAGGGGTACCACTTGTTACTGGCAGCACACCAAGGACAGCAGTAGGATTAGTGTTGAAGGAGAACGGCCCCATCTGCCCTGCACCTCCTCATTCTTTCCTGGTGCTGCACTTCTGCCTGATACATCTCCATCAGTCCCTTTCTCCCCAGTGTCACCCTCTCTTCACCGCACCCCAGCACATCCTATACCCTCTTTTAAACCTGGCTTTTGTTTTCAGGAACTGGCAGCTTAAGCCAGATGTCACAGGTGCTTCTCAGTTAGGCAGTTTCTTGTTTTGTATGTACTTGTACTGAGGTACCCGTGGTCTCTGATGCGTGAGCATATGTGGTATACACTGAACAGACCCAGCTACACAACTTGTACACTGAACAGTCCTTGCTATTAAAAAAAGCCACAAAAAAAAATGTTTATTTGCTGTCAGGGAGGGAAACGCTGAGACAGTAGGTATGTGAAAGGTTTTCAGCAATGGGGTAGTTGAAGTCTCTGTCCGTTGGTTGTAAAATGGGTGTGGAACAACTTAGAGTTGGGAGAGGATTCTGCATCCAAAGCAGCTTTCCAGTATTGAGCACTCATGGTAGGAATTACAGGATCATTCAGCCTGGAAGAGACCTCAGGAGGTCTCTAGTCCTGTTCAAAGCAGGGTCAGCAATGAAGTCAGACCAGTTTGCTTAGGGCTTAATCTGGTCTTGAAAACCTCCAACGATGGAGACTGCACAACCTCTCTGGGCAACCCATTCTACTGCTGGACTGGTACTAGGATAGAAGCCACAGTACAGCCTTCAGATAGAGTACAACTTACTAACCACAACACTCTGACCCAATCCAACCAGTACTTCACCCATCCAGTTGGCTACCCGTCCAGACCATAATGTCCTAACTTAGATACAAGAACACTGTGGGAGACTGTGTTGAAAATGTTGCTAAACTCATGGTAAATACATCCACCATTCTCCCCCCATCCACAAATCCCTTTTTTTAATCAAAAAACTGCAATCAGGCAGGTTCACCAGGTATGATTTATCCTCGGTGAACCCATGCTGATTATTCCCAGTTGCCTACTTCTCCTTCATGTGTCCAGAAATATCATCCAAGAGAACTTGGAAAAATGTTTTTTCCAGGGATTGAAGTGAGATTGGACAACTTGCAGTTGCCTGGGCTGTCCTTTGAGTGCATTTTGAATATAGGTGCAACATTTCTCTGGTTGGCAGGGGTATACATGGCCTCCCAAAGATGATCGGAAGTGGCCTTGCTGTGGCATCAGCCAGCTCTCTCAGCATACTTGGACACAGCCCTTCTGGTTCCATGGACTTGTACGAGTCAAGTTTTCTCCAGCAATCCCTGATTCATCCACTAATGGTCATCCTTCCCCTCCATGAATCCCAGGCCTTGAGGCCTGGGAGACCTTGCTGGTGCAGATTAAGGTAAAGAAGGCATTGAGTTCCTCAGGTTTGTCTGTGTTCACTCTCACTAAATCACCCACCCTATTCAGTAACCATCTGCCATTTTCCTTGTTCAGCCTTTTACCACTAATGTAGCAGTTGAAGCTCTTCTTGTTACCCTTGATATGCAAGTTGAAACTCCAGCGAAGCTTTGGTTTTCCTGACACCATCCCTACGTGCCCAGGCAATGTTTCTAAATTCCTCCTTTGTAGCCCATCCCTGCTTCCACCTCCTGTATGCTCTTCTTTTGCATTGGAGTTCTGCCACGATTCCCTACTTACCCAAGCTGTCTGCTGATATGTCTCCTTTTTTCTTGAATACCGAGATGGCCTCTTCTTGCACTTGGTTGAAGCTTCAGAGACCTCGTCACTGCTGGAGACAGTGGTAGAGTGAAAGGCTGCTTCTTCCCCTGCTGTGCACTGAAAGAGGCAGGGAACAAGATGTCCTGAGCTGCAGAACTAAGAAGCCAGATATCTTAGGGGTGCACCTTTGGGTTGACTAGCGTTGAGTAAGTTGCAACCTTTCATCACGGTTGGGGCACTAGTAATATCCCCCTGCTGCATGGATTATCTCCTTGCTGCTGACACTGCAGGTTTTCTATGCTGGGGTGCTAATAGGTTCTTCTCTCTCTTCAGCCACAGATTTTCATGAAACTGTAGGAACTTTGCTGGTTTTGAGAAGGCTGTCCCTCTGTCAAGTTCCATTAAAACTCACTATCATTAAAAAAAAAAAAGGGAAGGGGAAGGAAATAGACAGACATACTAGATTTGTGCATTCCTTACTATCTAAGGAGCACAGGTTAAAATGGTACCTGAAAGAGTAATTAAAGACCATGCAGGCTCATTAGGTGCAGAGTGTGTGTATGGGGGTGAAGGTGGAATTAGGATTGCTCAAACAATTTTTATTCTGGCATTTCCTCATGTTTTAATGTTTAAATTAGCAAGCCTTGATTAATTTTAACTCCACAGAAATATAGTGAAAAGTGCTGTTGTTACATAAATGGATCCAGCATCCACTGCTGTTCTGTCTCTCAGCCTGATATTAGAAGCATGAGGAGACTTCCCCAGGGAATCCTGGATTTTGGTTAATCTGGACCTTTTAATGCTAATTGAAAGTGTGGATTTGTATGGTTTGTGGCAGAGAGGGCTTTGAAGACTCATTCTGCATACCTGGAGGCCAGCGTCCTGTTTGTTTCCACAGTGCACACTGGAAGGTGAATTGGAAGAAACCAGTAAAATTTTCATTTTCAAGACTGCCACGATGCAAGTCTAAGACCCTTCATGGAGCAGAAGATCACACATTAAAAAAAAAAAAGGAAAAAAAAAAGGAGAGCAATTGTTAAGTGCACAGAGCAAACCGGCACAAAGGATCTCCCAGACTGCAAGAGACTATTGCATATGCAAGTTCCGCATTACTGGCAGGTATGGAGAGAAAACAGGAATGCAGAAGTCACTGCACTGGCATGTTTGCAGGCTGCTGAACCAGATGCTTTCCTCCAGACATAAAGATTAGTTGCTCGCTTTGCCAAACAGAGCAAAACAGGCCAGTCAAATGCAAAAAACATCTTAGGAGACAGCAAAATGCATGTCCAACACTTCGGGTAGCAAACCAGTTGTCCCGGGGCTGAATCTCTTCACAGCGAGGCAGGTCCTGGGAGTGGTTCCTCTTGTTGCCATCTCTGACAGCTATGAGCCTGGAAAACCAACATGTCCCCTAAGAGAGCTGCAAGCAGCTGACAGAACTGCAGGGAGCTTAACAGTCACCCCTGCCGCTCTAAACACCAGTGAAAGACTAGTCCATTATGCAGTGTTATCTCTGAATATTTTTCTACAGAATACAGTTTTAAAGACTTGTCTACACTTCGGCTCGCTCCTCCTTGTGAGGATGTTCCTTTTCCTAAGACAAAATACAGGTTTGTCTTTGTAGCTGTAACCATTCCTGCAAATGGGTGGACCCAACCCGACAATAGGACTTTTCTGGCTAAAATAAATTACATGTGCCTTAGAAAGTTCTGCTTGTGGACTCTACAAATGTGAAGTAAAACACACTCCTGATTGCTGTATCTGTGCTGCCAATCTTTTCTGAAGCCTAAGATAACTCAATGAAAGACTTAGAACATTACCTGATTAAAAGTGTTTTCTTATTTTGGTGTTTGGTCATCCTTGCACCAGGTTTTTTCCATTTATGTCTATGCCAAACTTACCTACTCACATAAGACAAGCAAGTGGAATTATCAATACATCTACAGAAAAATCAATTGGTTGTGCACTGACAGCTCCATTAGTGCCTTGTAGAATGAATCTTTCAAGGGGAGAAATGGAAATCTCCCCCCCCCCCCCCCCCGGAAAGCATAATCAATTTCATGGCTTTGCAAACATGAGTAGCTGAAGCTATTTTAGAATCATTATATCTGACCATATTTCTTGCTCCATTTAAAATAAGTGAGTGCAAAATCCAAACGCCATTGGCATCCAATCTACATCTCACAGTAAAAGGAAATTTTAACCATTAGCTTTCCTGGTGCATTTGCCTTTGTTCTTATTTTTTAAGTATTCCTTCCCCAGCAGGAGCGTGGCTTACTCGCTCGGCAGCCTCACCCGCCCGTCGGGGGGCTGGCCCTCGTCCCCCCGAGCGCGGACCCGCCCCGAGGAAGGCCGGTTAGTTACCCCGCCGCAGCCGCCGGCAGCGCCCGCGACTTTCACCGCCTCCTTACCGCCGCACGGTGCCGCGCTGCGCGCGCCGTGTCCCCGCCCGCCCCCGCCCCGCGCGCCAGGGCAGCGGCAACCTGCAGGGAGGGTTTAGCTAGCGGCGGGGCGTGAGGCTGGTGTGACACGGATGGCGGTGGGCACTGGTGAGAACGCTTCTTCCCTGCCGCACAGTCGGCTTTGCTCTCTACCGCGGATCTCTGTTGTTTGGTCATTCGAACCACAAAGCTTTTCTAGCTTCCTCGTTTCCGATTTTTTTTTCTTTTTTTTTTTTCCCTATTGTGAGCTTTCTAAAATATTTTCCTCTTAAACATTAGCAATCAGGGCTCTAGCATTACCATATTTTCACAGTTCTTGCTCATTCTTACTTGCTATGCTGGTGCACAGCCACATCTAACTAGTACAACATTGAGTCCGTCTTTGCTTGATCCCCAGTACAATGATGGTGTCCCGTTCCAAAGTCATCAGAGATGTCCTCAACACACAAGCAGCTGCTGCTGTATTGCAGGCACAGTGCCAATGACACAAACAAAGCCAGTCTTTTTCTCAAAAACACTCCCAGATTTATCCTTTGTTCTCTGCACAAAGAAATGTGTTACATGGGAGCTAAAGAATGGAGTAAGGATCCACATACTGTAAACAAGATTGGATGCCTGATGGTCCCAGAAAGCAACTGCTGTAAGTCCAGGTACACTGCAGCCAAGATGAAGGTGAAAAAAGATGCTCAGTGCTGGAAGTGAGCTATCCAGGTAGAACACACAAGGGACTTTGTTAAATCTGCTTTGCAGGGATGCTGTTCAAGGACCATATGATTATAATTATTACATATCACAACACTTCATTGTTCATATTCCCAGAAAGCAGTGATGCCTGTGGACAGTGGCTCCCTGTTCGGCCTTTCTCTCTCTCTCTCTCCCATTCCTCTTCCTTCTTTCTGCAAGACAAAAAAATGTTGGATGATTTATCCATGCCTCTCCTGCACGTTAGGCCATCTTACTTCAATTTCTGGTGTTTGGAAGGCTTGTTTTGTGGTAATTGCAATTTCTCTTCAGTGCAATTTAACATGTGATTGGATGCATACTCTGTTTCATACTTACAGCTGGACATTTACCTGGAATTGAATTCCTTTCCCAAACATTTAAAACACCAAAGAGAATGATGCCATTTGTGATTGCTAATAAATACAGAGAAGTTCTCAAACCCCCCCCCCCTTTTTTTTTTTTCCCTTTCAGTAGTCAGATTCACTAATGTATTCCTTCTGCTTTACACCACTTCGCAGATGTAGAGAGCAGCTACAATATACGGGCTGGGTGAGGAGTATATAGGCCGACAGAGGATTTTAGACAAGTCCATCCTTCTGCTTTACACCACTTTGCAGATGTAGAGAGCAGCTACAATATACGGGCTGGGTGAGGAGTATACAGGCTGACAGAGGATTTTAGACAAGTCTGCGCAAAGGACTATAAACACATTTCCCTCTCTTCTGTTTTGCCTCTATCTCTGCATGCTGGAAATCCCCAGCATGGGACTTCTTAATCCCTCTGCAGGAGAACACAGAGGACACACAGTATGTTCACACACCCGTACCCTGCAACACATGGAGGCATGCATGTTTACTTTACTCCTTGCCTTCTGCTGTCAGTTTGTGTAATTGCAAAAGAGCAATTCAATATTTTTATTACATAGTGGCTGCAGGAAGAGGCATGTGAAAACTTCAGAGAAGCCCAGAAGTAACTATCCTGTTTAAGAGTAGTCTCAGTTCTTTTGTTTCCGAAATAGCTGTCAACCAGAAATGACCAGTAAACGTAAAAGGAACCAACTAGGCCCTAAACCAGACCAGAAGGATGAGAAATGGTGCAGTGACTATATTTGTCATGCATATATTCAACGCTACTGAAAATGAGAGCTAGCAACTATTTGGGAAAGACGCACAGTTTCCCTAGTGCTGCACTAGAAGACCCTACCCTTTGCCAAGGGAAAAATCTGTGATCTATATGAGTAACTCGAGTGGCCATTTACTGATACTGTACCAGAGTGCACCACTGGGACCAGTGTTGTGCAGAGAGGGGGCCAAACAGGACACTTGGGACACAAATCTACTACTTAAGGCACTATGTTTCAGAATGAAATTGAACTCGGTTTGTATTATTTCCCTACGGCTTATAAAAAATTCTTTACAGAGGAAATATAGGAAGGTTTTTGGGGAAAAGCTGCACTTCATTTTGCAAATTTTGTACACTCTTTTTGTGTTAAAATTTCCTATTCTGGATTTAGTATTTCCTTAATATAATAGAAGGTTATTCAGAAGAAAGAATCATTCAAGGTTCTCCTCTTGTTGTTCCCCACCCCTCCCACACCTTATTTCCTAGTGTTTTTTTTTTATACTACAACAACTTCCTTCTCCCCTCCCCTCCTTTTTTCCCCATCAGGCACATGTATTTTTCAGTGCTGACTGTAAGGCACGAGGAGCTACAGTTCTGTTTAGCTGGAAACTGCATGCTTTGTCTTTCTAAGTATGGGCTGTCCCTTTGTCATGTGTTTTAGTTTTTTGGGGTTTTTTTTATCATGTGAGGTTTTACTGCGGCTTACACTGCTTAATTTTTTTCTTTTCATTGCTAAAGGAGTGGTCGCTTCAGCATTTTAATATTCTTGCATGAGAGCCTGTCCTGAGCCTTTTTAGAACAGATTGCTTTGGAAGAGGGGGTTATACATTCATGCTATCTGCATGTATTCATTTTCTTAGTCCCTCTCTGACAACTTTCATATCTGCTGGCCAGCTTCAGTCATGGTAGATGGAAGGGTGGAAATCCCAATGACTGATGTCTTACAAATTTTGTAAAACTTCGCATCTAGGAAGACAGACCACCGGTACTGTGTGTAAGGGAAGGCAGAGGGAGGTCAGTTATTCTCTCTTCTGGCCAGCTCCCCAAAAGCTCAGAAGCAGGGGTAAGCTGGGCAGTTGGCACCCTGACTCCTGTTCCAAGCCAGCCACAGCACACAGTGCCTCTTGACCCCCTGTCCACTTAACCAAAAAGAGCTCAGGGTCATGAGAGGCACTCTAGGTCTTAGAGGGAGAGCAAAAGAAGAGATAATGTGGTGGAGTGGATCTGGACAGAAACCCATGGAAAATACAGCTTCTGCAGAAAGAGCAATTTGTTTGGATTTTTATTACACCAGACCAGGAAGTAAAAACCAGCTGGTTAAAAAACATGCCTATTTTCTTGGTGGTCTTTTCAGTCTTAATGATTCTTGGTTCACAGGATCACAGAGTTGCTAAGAAAATGTGTGGGATATAGTTTAGGTCTTACTTTAAATCTATTGGACTAGCATCATATTTCACGAAGTACCTTTTTTGTATTCTCATGCTGAGCTTCTCAGTTGCTTCTCACCTTGAGCAAACACCCAGTTCTTGTTTCAATGCATAATTATCAGATCTGAAAGCAGAATTATTTTATAGAGAACCCAATTGTTATAATTTGAAATTCCCTTTATGGCCCTGCAGAATCACTGAAGTTTCTTCTGATGCTGCGGAGCTAAACTCAAATCAGAAATTAACCACCCAGAGGCTGATTCGTTTTCTATTCCATGCTGTCACACATGCTAACGTAGCTGAAAATGCGATTACACCATTCAAACGTTCTTAATAGCACAACTTTTTAAAATCAGAATTGTTACAGATAATTTTTAATACTTTCAGGGAGTAATTAGCATCTGTATAAATGATGGGGTTTTTACATCCTATGGCTTCAGACCAGGAAGCTGGAATAATCATTTGACTTCGAAAACCTGATAGACTGCATAGACTGCAAAACTTCTACATGATAGACCTGAACACAGTTTTTACTCCAGCAGAAATCTCATTCAGATTTAACTGTCATTATGGCCTTTGCATGTGCTCAGGAGATACATTATGGTGTTACACAGAGACAGCATAAGGAGTTGTTCATGCAAAGAGCATGGGATAAACTTCATAGTACAGAGGTCAGTAAAGATAATCCACGTAGTACTGATTGCTTGTAAAACAAATGCAAACTGTGATAGCAAAGCCAATGCAGTCAGCCGTTCAGGCTGACGTTGCAATATGTTATGCTGACTCATTACTAATGCAAAGAAAAAACTACATGAAAGTCATTTACTAAAATTTTACTACATTAATGCTCTAAAATCCAGCTGTGCATTTCCACATGGAGCACACCACCAATTGCATTTTTAGATGGGCTCCCTTGCTGACTGAAAGGTTTCCATTAACATCCTATATTTTTAATGTAAATGGGGAAGTGTGCACACTCATTTCATAAAGGTGAGGTTGCTTACTTTTCACCTACACACTTAGAAAATGAATAACACTGTTGGGAAAAAAGCATGCCCTTATCTTTCTTATGTCAGAAGTACTGTGAATTACAGCAGAAGCTCCTGTTGCCTCCTGAGACACCAGATTCCCACAGTGGAAGAAGCGGCTTCCTGCTGACAATAAATCAAGCTGCTCTCCTCTGCTTTGTCTCCACGTACAGTCAGTATGAGCTCCACAGGAAAACTGTTTAGTCTGCCTAGTTACTGAACAGTCAACAGGGCACAACGAATTTTATTTGTCAAGGTAAGCTTTCAATTTGGCACTGAAATCTAGACAGAAGCCCAACAAATAAATTGAGTGGAGAAGGCTGCATCTTAAAAGTCACTTTCTCCTCCGTGACTTCCTTTATTTCTTGCCCCCCAATTAGGGCAGAGGTGATGTCTGCAATGGGCTGTAAACTATTGTTTTCTGCAAGAGGCTTAGAGACTCCCTGGGACTTGTGCTTTGCCACAGCGTGCTCATATGCTTTCCTTGCAGTCATCTGCTGTACACTCATCCCTTCTGACACTGGTGCAATTTATTTAGATCCCAGGGTGGGGTTAAGACCCTAGCTTCTGATATCTGTTTTTTAAAACATATAGGCCAGGTTTTCTCCCGTGAGCCCTGCTATATCTGTAGCAATCTGCATGTGTTAGTGTAAAAGCAAAGACTGTCCAATAATAAGGCTTCCCTCTATATTGGAATAAATATTTCAAATACCTCTGAGAAGGCAAAAAGCCATCTCTCTGCAACTTAGCTACGCAGCTTTTCTCCCATATTTTCATCTTCCTAAGGGGAGGTATCTTTCATGACTTGTTGATATCGTTCTTAAAACCAAAGGCATTCATATATTCAAACTCAGTTAATTTTCTTGTTTGGCCTCTGACTATTCTATAGCAGAGTTGGCAGCTTGAAAGGTAGATCCATTATGCTAATTCTGTAGTAAAAAGTCCAATTAACTTTCCTACCTTTATTTAGGTTCAACATCAAGGTTCACTTAGATAAAAGACTTCATAGTAAAACAATCACTGAAGATCTCAGGGAGCTTTTCAGGCATGTATTTAGGTCCTGTATTAATAGTTCATGTTCTTTTCTTTAATCTGGTTCTAATTTGGCAGACTAGCACCATTTCAAGTGACAGCATATTAACTAATTAGGGAAATAAAAGACTAGGTAGAATAGTATCACTGAACAGAAAGTGTGCTAGATAATGTACAATTTTTAAACTAGAGTAACTATTTTGAAGTTAATAGTGAACAAACCATGAATGGAGATACCTATTATGATGAAGCCCACTGACAGGGGAAGGTAGATAAAACGTAACAGCATGGACTGCCCCTTGCGGAGAGCGTGCATGTGGCATGAACAACAAGCACCACTCAAACCAAAGCTTCTCATGCTCTGTGATGCTGGCTATGTTTTGCCTTTCTTCTGGACGCTTCCTCCTGCTATGGATTGTTCTGGATCCCAGGCTCAAATGCACTAATGGCTTGCCTTGGAAATATGGTTGAACGGTTGTGGAATAAGAGTCATATTGGCAGTCAATCCCCCTTTGACTTGTAGCTCTAAGGCACATCAGAAATACCACAATTTAATTAATCTCACTAATGACACAGGGAAATATATACCACACACACTGGAGGGCAACTGCTAGGCTAAAACTAATTTTCATGAAATTGTAGGAGTTTTTCCACAGCACCAGTGTTAAAAGAAACACTGTTTTAGCTTGTTTGTCATGTGTTCCTGATGTTAAATGTCTGGAAAAAAATATTTGGTGGAATCTACCCAATTACCAAGATGAAAACATCTGATACAGGTACATTGGTTTTAATTAAGCCATAGAGGGTTCTGATGCAAAATTGCCTCCCTCTTTGCTGAAGTATTTTCCATCTATCCGTGCAGACATTGGGAACTAAGGTCTCCAGCCTGCTGCAGGGTTACTGCTTCAGAAATGGGGAGAAAAACTTCCCAAATCTGCCACTGGATCCCCTCTGCAGAGCATGCTGAAAGGTTTGGCTTGTATTCAAAACCAGAAGCAAAAGCACATTTCAAAATAATGAATCCTTTTGTACAGCAAAGTACCTATCTCCACCAAATCCTCCTTAAAAAAGCTTCTAACAAGACAATTTACAGGCCTGGCAGCCGAGTGAGCAAGAACCATAAGTGGAAAAATGCCTATTATAAAACTTTGCTCTGTCCTGAGCAAATTGGGAAAAGACCAACTTTCAGACAATAGCACATCTGGTATGACAACATGGTTCATAAAATCCTTTTTCAGACAATGCAGCAATAGCAAAACATGAACAGGCTTTTGGCCTAGTGGTCAGCCCTACATTGGCCTGACCTAAACATTCCCTAATCAAGAAAAGCTAATCCCTGCTCTGCCCCATTTTCCCCAGTGCTACCCAGATGGTCAATCACTCATTTAAGAGAAATAAAATATGAACTTTATCATTGCCTCCTGGTCTCCAAACTTTTAGGATTCCCTCATTTGATTTCCACATTCTTTCCAGAAGACTGGAATTTTACTTCTGCATTTTCGAGGGGTCTTTTTAGTGAAAATTTTACATTCGCATACAGTCATTCATTGCCATGAGAACTAGATCACGTTGCAGAGAGACCTGGACTGCAACAGGGTATGGAAACCCCAATTCCCACTCGCAGCAGTCTCCACATTGTCCAATATGTTTTCCCTTGTGGGTCTTTTTACCCAGACTCATGCTTAGCATAAAACTTGACAATGTATTGTTGCCCAACCCACATCTCCAAATCACTCTGTGTTCAGGAATTTTGTCTCTTGCTTCTATTTAATCTGAGTCAGCAGCTGAATTATGTTTGTTCAATTTATGTCCAGCAAGAATGACTTGTTAGGCTAATATTTTTTTAAGCATCCTTTTGAACAGGATTTGCATAGAGGACAGAATGACAAGAACTTTTTGTTGCAAGAACATTGAAGAACATAATAAATTGTATCAGCCATGTTCAGGTCATTTCTGCATATAATCTGTAAAATTGCTCTTTAAAATAACTTCAGAGCAGGAATGTATTTGTTCACATTAACAATGTGAACCTTTAGGTACCCATGAGACTCACGTCAGCTCCTTCTACGCCAAACTGAATGTTCTGCCTCTGATGTGCAGCCTGTTTTTCCTTCTGGTAGTTTGCTGTGGCTGGGTTTGGGAGAATGTTTGGAGCATGGAAATGTTATTACAAAGGCAAGTCAGGGCTCCCAAAGCCAGGGCTCCCAATGCCTGTGGTGTTAGGGAGGGTTTCTCATGTGTATTACACAGGCTGCACTTGTGCCTCCTGTCAATGGTCCTGCCAGGACAGTGCAGCTCTGGGCCTTGCATCATGCTGCCTGTGAGCCTGTGCACTTTTATTTTCCCTGCCTCGCCAACATGTCCCATGTACTGACCATAGATATTTCATTGAGACCAGCTGAAGGCTTAATCTGTACAAAGGGCTTCCTCCCATATGCACTGACAGCAAGCAACGAGTTCCTCAAGCACTGCTTCTTCAGCACCAAGCATAGCTTCTCTTCTTCCATAACAATGTAAAGCTACCCTCATTGCCAGCACAGGCCTCCAGAGAAGCAGCCTGTGTCACCTGAAAGACACTTCTATCCCATCTCAGGTGGGAGCCTGTGTTTTCTGGGCTTCTAAGTTTTGGGGTCTTGTTGATCCCCCAGGTGAGGCCAGGGAACGCATGTGGCTTCAGCTTTGGTGGCACGGTTCTACTCTGCAGCACTGCACCCGGTGCTGAGGTGAGCACCTCAACATTTTTACCCTCTTCAGTTTTCTTCTCAGTGCAAGCTCCTACCAAGTGACTTCAGCCTGGCAGGAAATGCTTCGTCTTCTTCCCCTCAGCCTGCCATTGCAGCTGATAGGGGTCTTGCTGGGCCCTGGTGTAGAGCAGAGGCCCGAGTAAAAAGCTGAGACCTCCTGACCTGAGATTTGGCTGGGGCCCTGCCCTGCCTGGGGAGGAGGGCTGTCTCAGGGTGGCTGTTGACAGCATCTCCTTATCACCATGGTGGGGATCACAGAATCACAGAGCCACAGAAGGGCTGAGATTGGCAGGGACCTCTGGAGGTCATCTGGCCCAACCTCCCTGCTCCAGCAGGGCCATCGAGAGCCAGTTGCCCAGGTGAGATGTGAGAGTGAGCTGGAATTAATTGCTGTGTGTTTATATTAGACAGGGTCTGCAAACTCTCTGCAATTAAAGGCAGCTAGTGGCTCCCAGACCAGCGTTAAACATCTTGCAGACAGTAATTATACACGGTTTCTCACTTTCGCATTTTATGGGAACTGACACTGTAGGTTTGTGAACAATAAGCTCTCGCCACTCAAAGGAAAGGACTGGTCTTGTTTTCTCCTCCTCTAGGATTGTTTGCAAGTACCCCATATCTAATATGATTACAGTACGGCTGAGTTTGAACCATGGGGTTTACTCTGCTAAAATGGTTGATTTTAGTTTTTCAAATTTAGATCTTACTTAAGCTACTTAGAATGCAATTGTAACTGATCATCTTTGAAGTCAAGCTCCAAATCCAATAGCTTATTTAAAGAATCTAAAAAAATTTCTAGACATTTTTATGTCTAAAATTTAATCTCTGGTTTTGAGAGAGAAGTTTTAAAGACAGTTTTAGATAAATTCTTTAGTCCTGAAAATAATTTGTTTGAATGGAAATGGATAGCTTTTAGATCATTGTACAGAGACAAGTCTCTGTGTAGTTTCTGAAAGGTACTTATAAAAATTTGAACTAAAAAACTTTTAGCAACGGTTTAAGAATTAATATGGTGTGTGTAGATGTCCCAAGGTGGCAGTGTTAGGCAGCCTTTCAGTTGTTTTCTGTTGGACAAGAAAACCCTCTGCCCTGAGCAGCCAGGCAGTGGAACAGCATTCATTTTATTATGCAAGGCTCTGGATCACTGTTTCACACAGCAGGATCTGCCAGTAATGAAAAACAAAATTAATAAGTGCAATTATTTAGAGGATCTCATGGCACAAAATAGATGACAAGCTTAATCCTGTCACTTTTTTCCTTTTATGAAGCCAAAGAAAATCAGACTGAACTTTAGATACGATACAGTAGAAAGGAACACATCCACTCCAGCATCCCTTGAGGACAGTTTTAAACGGCATTCCCCTCCAGGGCTGGTGCAGCATTAAGGAACTATTCTATACACCTTATTCTGTGTCATTCACACTTTGATGTCTCCTCCTGGAAAAATCAGTATCTTGTGCACACCAACTTCTGACCCAAGAATTCCCCGTTCAAACCCAGGGGAGAACCAAGGCCACTGCTTTGGATTGCCCCAGTAGAATAGACTCAGCTGCCTAAACTTGCTTCTGTGCCACCTCATCCCGATCCTAGGGATCCTTCCCCTTGCATCAGCACCACTGAGCCTGACTGCATCTGGGGACCTCTGCCCAGTTTGGGCTCCCCAGAGCAGGGCAGCCATTGACTCCATGGAAAAAGTTCAGCAGATGCCACAGAGATGAGGATGGTGATGGAGCACAGCACATCTGGAAAGAGGTGGAAAGAAAGGCCTTTGGAGACAAAACCTGGAGACAAAAAGGGAAAGGAGGACTGTTTTGGCTGTCTTCAAATTCCTTGGGGTGGGGGAACAGAAAGAAAAGAGCCAGACTCTTCTCAGAGGTGCAGAGGGACAGCACCAAAGACACTCGCCAGAGGCCAAAGGAGCCCCTTCTTCCCCAGGAGGATGTGTGACCCAGGAAGAGAGAGCCCGAGAAGCCATGGAATCTCCACTCCTGTGGATCTTCCCAGCTCTACTGGACAAGGCCTGGAGCAGCCTGATTCAGCTGGCACTCCTTTAAGCTCCATGGGTGGTGATGGGGCAAGTGGTGGATCACAGACCTCCAGAGGTCCCTTGTGAAGGAAATTATTCTACAATACTATCTCACAGCTTCCTGAACATTGCTTCAGCTCTGCTCATTTTCCTGAAATATCCTCTGCAACATGTTAGCGTTCCAGTGCTAACAGGGGTAGTACTCAGTGTGGTGGCTGAATCCTCCCCTTGGAGGACAAACATAGGCAAGAGGAGATAATTTTTTGTGAGGCTTTTTTGCCCTGAAGCTGTAGTATTGGTGACAAGTGCCCTGGCCTCAGGTCACAAAATATATTTCTACTGCCTGTTCTTCATCAAACTATGATCCCCAAATTTATCCTGATTTCAGAAGTTAGTTGTGTTTTAAAAAAGATACTTTTAATCTGTCGTGTTACAGCCAGGCAAATAAGGTGGGATTCATCCAGGTATAAAGCTTTAAGAAAGCCTTACAGGAGGAAAGGGAGTCTGGGGCCTCTATGAGTAAATCTAGATAATGCCTTAGCTACTGGAGAGGGGTAAGAAACTGTAGCAGCAGCACCAGGTACAAGCAGGTAGAAAGGGCTAATGGTCTACTCCAGGGAGAAAAGCAGCACAAGAAGATGTTTATGAAGATGTTATTTGAGGAAAAAAAACAGCTTAGCAAGGAAAGGGACAGAGCTGAAATCTAACATGGGTATATGCTTTCAGTTTGTCAAAGAAGGGGAATACTATTAGCTTGGCTTGCTCAGAACATGAAGGTTCTTCAGAGGAAATCAGCACAGAGATAAGGGATAATGTGTTTCCCTTTACAGATAGCTATTCTAAGAAATACTGTGTGGTTTATATCTAGATATGGACTGTGGAATTATTTTCTATTTCCTGGGTCTGAGCCTTAATTGTCTGTCCCATAATTTTCCTTGGCTTCCTTAGTAACAAAACCTCAATGTGCACACTGAAAAAAACAATCTGTGATGTTTTTCCTAATGAGAAGCTGAAAACACAGCCTTTGTATTCCTCTGGTATCCAGCTTCACAAATGTGCCCATTGTTTCTGCTTGTTTTCTGCCTGTTGCACTACAAATACTGAAAAAACAGTGTTGTAGTCACAGAGGTGTACTTGGGAATTCAAGAACGCTCATACCTCAGCTCCAAATTTCTACACGGCTGAGACAGTCTTTCTGTCTGTATTTTTGTTTTGTTATCCATTTGAAACATCTTCTTGCTCCTTTTAAAGTGTACTCATCTTCCCTAAAGATCTGGCTGCTTCAGGAGCCAGGACTCCGCCATTAACATCCCTTATCACTATAGTCTAAATATGATGCTGCACTGGTCACCATAGAAATACCCTGCCACTGTGAGTGTTTCATGCATTTCTCATCATGCAAAAACATTTCTCAATTTTCTTTTTTAAATCTGGACTGCAGTAAGCTAACCCACAAATGTCTTGGCATGATCACGCTATTAATCACTGTCATTGCTTTGTAGGAGCCTGGCATCTCACTTTATCCTGTGTTTGCAGTTTGCTCCTTGATACTGAGGCTAACCTGGGAGGAGGGAAAAGAGAAAGGTGGGACAGCACCTCCCCTGCCCTCAAACTCTTGCCCACTCAGGGCTGCAAAAGCCTGTGGAAGTCTTATACCACTGAAATAATTCTGCAGCCTCCAGATCCTCCCCCATGTGCTTGGAAAAAAGGCACAGATGGAGCTGTGCTATCAGTGGGGATTACATACTGGGGGAGAGTGACTACGTACAAGAACCCTGTCAGTGTTTAAACGCACTCGCTGGAGGCTCATGGGTGAGTGGGAGGAAGAGAACATGGGGAAGAGCTGTGACATTCCAGCTCTGGGCTGGGTCCTGTCCCAGACAGGGAAGCACAGCTTGAGAGGCTGTCTTCTGACCACAGACAGAGTACCACCTCTGGAAACCCACAGTAGAAATTGATTTCTTAGCACTTCTAGGAAGGCCGTAAGAGGGGCTGAAAAGCAGATTTTTAATGAGGGAAAGACAGTCAGGAAAAGAAGTTAAACCATATATGTTTTCTGCCTGCACAGAGTGCGAGTCACAACCCAGGGACCCAAAAGGATCAGATCAGATCAAATGGAAGTAACTTCTGTCTTTCCCTACTGTTCCCTGCAGAGCTGTTTCTTCACAGCTCCTGTTTTCAGGGCACAGTAACTCCTGCATGCTGCACCACTTGAAGGCTACACATGCTACCAAATCAGGATGTGCTGAAAATCTTAGCAAGAGAATTTCTCCTCCTCAAAGGAGAATCATGCACTGTTTTGTATTCAGGAGAGTTTCAGGGTTTTCAGTGTCTGTCTAGTGTTAGATATGGGGCTAATGAGGAGGAATTACTTTTGAGGCCACTTACTCAAGTGTAGGTCTCTTAGCTCTTGCAAAATTTTTTTATTGCTATGCTTTTTTAACTACAGTTCAGCATTATATGTATTCCAGATAATATCATAATTGGTATTATTGGCCAAAACAGGCCAAACAGGCTATTTTAACGAAGTGCTGGATGGCTGCTCAGTATGCAAATGCTATAATGACACTGAACTCTGGAAAGAGAAAAGCACCCATACGGGAACTGTATATTGTAGCATACAACAAATCTTTGAATTACCCAGCGTTATATGAGCCAAGCTGAATCTTTAAATAAATGGGTATAGATTAACCATTAGAGATTTATCTTCAGTAATTGACTCAATTCTAACTTGCAGCACTCAACAGAATTCTCTTTGCCAGAGATTTGGGCTCCACAGTGGGACCTGTTCCCACCCTCACCCATGCCCCAACAAAGTGAAAGGTCCTCCTGTAGGAGTCTGCTGGGGGGCCCATCTCTAAATGAGGAAGCTAGAACAGCTGTAGTCCTGTGCTTGGATGGTCCCAACACTGCCCTCAGTCCATGCAACAGCCCATTGAGCAGACTGCCACTTCAGTAGACTGGAGGTTAATGTGAAAATTTGACTCTCTCTTTACATATAATGGAAATTTCATTTAAAAGTCTTAAGCATAGATTTAAGTACAAAACTTTGTATTCGCAAACCTGTTTAGCTTGACATTGGTGGCTGAACCTGATTTCACAGAGTGCTGGCTAAAGGAGCCATATAATTGCTGTTAGCTCTGTTAACTGCTCACCTTCTCCAAAGTCCTTTACTGACAGCCTGTTTTTCCCCCAGGTTAACAGTGAGGACTAACTCTCCAAAAAGATCAAAATTATGCTAATAAGCTAGCATTTGAGGTACAAAGAAGGCAGAAAAATGTTAGGAAAAAATCCAGGGTTTCAAAGCAGGCTAGTACAACAGTTGGTACTTCAGAACTGCTTGCAGTTTTATTCAAGTGGCCTAAGCAATCTTCTTTGTTCTCAGAAAAACATGGCGCTATTTCATTTGAGCCAAAAACTTTAGGGAACATTAAATGGGATTTAAGAATGGAAGTAGGTTGCTAACTTAATTTTGCTTCTCATAAAAAAATACTAAAGACCAAAATATTTCAAAAGGGACTAAAGGTATCGATTTAAGAAACCAAAACCAGATGCCTGACTTCCAGAGTGAGCATGCAATACTTCCTGTACTGCATCTCTTCAAAACACCCCAAATCATTAGTCACTGGTGAATAACATCATTGTCAGAGTTCACAGAAGGGATAAATATGTTCCTGTTCATGACTGTGGACCTCAGCAGACAAAGATTCATTAATCAGCACTGCCTTTTCCTCAAGGAAAATGACAGCACTTCTAAATTATATCTGTAGTTTTCATAATGTGTGGGTGATTCGGCTGACTCATTAACCCTGGGGGGTGATTGCTAGTCAGTGGATAACTGCTATGTGTGCCACAAAGCCACGATTCACATTTGCTCCTCTATGGGAATGCCTGATTGAAATAAATTGCATGTCTTACATTAAGCTGTAGTCTTCTCATTTTGATCCTTGTTTTCCTAAGAAACGTGGCTTATGTAAACAGTTTTCTCTGCTTTCCCAAAATCTTTGCTTTCCTTTGCCAATCTCAAAAAAATTCATCAATAAAGTAGTGACCTCAGTCTCTAGTTGTCACAAGATTTGTGATAGCAGGTGGCTGGGTCAAGAGACACCACATTACCATAGCCTTCTTAAGAGAAAGAGTTGCAGTCCTTAGTAAACCTGGGTGGAAGAAAGGGTATGGGAGCCAGAGCCTCACTTCCCCTGTTACACCCAGTGAGTGCAGGACAGCAGAAGGCAGGTTCTTCTCCTGCACATCTTCATGGCCACTACAGAAGAGTTTTTAGATATGCAATTACAGATCTCCAGAGGAATTACTTGCATTTTTTCCACTGAGTTGATTTATTGGTTGATTTAGTTGATTTTTGGTCTTGATGTAAATAGTTCTTCTACATCCCAGTGTTCAGTTACAGAACAGGATAAATATTGCATGTGCAAAGGGGACTAAGAGGAGGCAGTTAGTAGACTTCATCCAAGTCTTAGGATTCTCCAGTAAAAACTACTGTTAAAAAGTTGTCTTAGTCATAAGCCTGGAAGTATTGCAGGGCTTTGTACACAGAGCTGGACAAAGGGTAGCTGAGCGTCCCAACTTGGCAATTCCTTAACTAAAGCTGTTTAAAGGAAATCTGGAAAAGCTCAACACAGGAATCCCTGGGCTTTATAGTGGCTGGCTTTTAGAAGAAGGCCCACATGCTGAAATGTCCTTTCAAAATTGGATGTAAATTCACAGCTTCAGCTGTACCTTAATGCAGTGTACCTTGGTTGGAAAGTAAAAGAGAAAGCAATGCTCTAGTGTCAATTTGGAAACACAATCCAAATCCAACAAGCCAGGTGGCTTTAGGTCATGGCACATAACCTTGTGCCACTGCCACATAACCTCCCGGGCTCAGTCACAGGTCACACACCAAACAGAAGGGGGACCACCCATTTCATTTTGCCTTCCAATGCTTTCAATCTGCATGCAAGAAAGGAGGGTGTTTGCGGTATGGATACCTGAAAGTGATAAATGGGGAATTGGCTTTTATGTATAAGTACATTTTCTGTAAAACTTAAGAAAAAACAAATCCAAACGTCATATGCTGTCTCCTCCACTTTCTCTCTTCCTCCCCCTTCCTCCCCTCCTACAGACTTTCACAACAGTTCATATTAACTCTTCCCCTCTTCTCTGCAATATTCTTCTCTCCCTTAGTATTAACTTGTGCTTAATTTTTCCCTGCTTAGCTTGCCTAGTAGATCTCAGGGTGCGTGTCTCCCAGCCTCCCTTCGCTCCTCTTGCGCAGCCCATTGCTTTGCTCACGGCTGTTCCTCCTCACTCCCTGCAGCCATGGGCCCATTAATTTGCCATTCCTCCATGTCTCTGCCTCCTTGCAGTCCTTATCGTTTGCTCCTTCCCCCCTTCCTCCTTAGTCTTCTGTGGTTTTGCCCACTTCTTTCCTTTTGTCTTGTTCCCCATCACTGGCTGAGGCTCCCATGCACTCTTGACCTCTCTCCAGCTTTCCTCCCTTCTTTCTAGTTAGCAAGTGCTCCTTATCTCCCCATCTGGAGAAACCCAGACCCAATCTATAGAGTTTTTCACTTGTATTGGGTTTATGTGACAAGGTTTCAGTAGCGGAGGGGCTGTAGGGGGGCGTTTGTGAGGAGAGCCCAGGGCTGCTCTGTGCCAGACCCACCACAGGGCACAGCTGAGCCCCTCAGCCAAGACGGTGGCACCTCAGGGAGGAAGTACTTAAGAAAGGGCAAAAATGCCACAAAGGCAAAGAAGGAAAGGAAAAAAAAAGTGTGAGAAACAGCCCTGCAGACACCAAGGTCAATGAAGGAGTGAGAGGAGGTGGTCCAGATGCTGGAGCAGAGATTCCCCTGCAGCCTGTGGAGAAGACCATGGTGGAGCAGGTTGTCCCCCAGCAGCCCAAGGAGGACTATGGTGGAGCAGATATCCATCCTGCAGCCTATGGAGGACCCCACATTGCAGCAGGTGGAGAAGCCCTGAAGGAAGCTGCTGCAGCCTGTAGAGAGCCCACGCTGGAGAAGGCTCCTGGCAGGCACTGTGGCCTGTGGAGAGGACCGCACGCAGGAGCAGGTTTTCTGACAGAAGCTGTGGCCCATGGGGGACCCACACTGGAGCAGTCTGTTCCTGAAGGACTGCACCCTGTGGAGAGGACCCACGTTGGAGCAGTTCGTGAAAGACTTTATCCCATGGGAGGAACCCCATGCTGGAGCAAGGGAACAGTGTGCAGAGGAAAGAGCAGCAGAGAGGAACCTTTATGGACCGACCACAACCCCCATTCTCCATTCCCCCGCGTGTCTGGGGTAAGAGGAGGTAGAGGAGTTGGCAGTGAAGGAGTGAAGTTGAGCCCGAGAAAAAGAGGTAGGGTGAGGGGAAAGTGTCTTGTCTTTGTTTCTCACCAACCTACTCTATTTCTAATTGGCAATAAATTTATATAATTTTATTTATATAAATAAATATTTATATAATTTTCACCAAGTTGAGTCTGTTTTGCCTGTGATAGTAACTGGTAAGCAAATTCCCTGCCCTTATCTTGACCCA
Source organism: Aptenodytes patagonicus (assembly GCF_965638725.1). Lineage (NCBI taxonomy): Eukaryota > Metazoa > Chordata > Aves > Sphenisciformes > Spheniscidae > Aptenodytes > Aptenodytes patagonicus. Next base: position 58,518,614 of record NC_134982.1, read on the forward strand.
CGAGCTTTTCCATCTTATTTTCTCACCCTGTCCTGTTGCTTAGGGAGAGTAAAAGAGCAGCTGGGTGGAAGCCTGGCAGCCAGCTGAGGTTAAACCCACACATCAGTCTTCATTGGGCATCTTCCCTTGCCCAGTTACTTTAACTGGACTTTCAGCCCTCTGCAATCCTGTTTTTTTCTGTCCTCAGCACAGCACAGCTGTCCTCCACACTTTCCTCAGCACTCTTCTCTCCTTTGTCCCTAGCACTTTCTGGTACTTCACTGTTGACTGCTGATTTGCCTGTTGGCTGTGGGACCCCATCACTGTCCCATTGTGACATGGCACTGCAACACTAACCACGTGGGTATGTCTGTACTCAGCCTCTCTCTCACCGTTAGTTCTCTGCCCTAGCACATCCAGGAAACAGTTGTCTTCTGAAATCTGGTTTGAACTTCACCTTGGCATCCACTCTCCCCTCTTTGATGTAACAAACTTCCCCTACACTATCCCCACTCACTATAATCCCATGCTTACACCTATTACTTAGCTTCCTCCTGCTCCACTGGGTAGTGGCTGCCTTATTGTGCCCTTAGACACTAACAGCCAAGCACAGAGGAAAAGGCATCACAGCAGCTTCTCCTGGCCACAATAGGAGGTGACATCTATGGGCAATCCTGCTTGATACTGACTGCTCTGTCTGCAGAAAGCAATTATGGGCAAGCTGACACTACTCTGTGAAGACAATCTCATTCTGGTCATGACTGGGCTGGATTACCTCATGGAAATGGATGAAAGTGTTAACCACGTTCTGCCTTTCCCATACCACATATATATTCAGGAGTCCTTTAGCATCAGTGAGGCAAAAGACCTAACTTTACCTCAGCCTCCTGGGCAAAGAGTGATCAGAGCACATCCACATTAGAAATAAGGGCAGTAATTCTCCTAGGGAAAGATAAACTTGGTTTGCTCATCCCTGAAAATGAGCTTGCTTGTTTGAACTCCTGTCTAGTGAGTACTACAAACATGTTAGCTTGGCTAGTCCTTTCAGGCCAATGCAGGACATAAATAAGGCAATGCATCAAGACTGATCTACACTGGAATGAAACAGTGCATAAAATAACTTGCCCTGCTGGGAGGAGGGAGGACTCCTCATAGCATCTTTCCAGGCAAAATGGTGTTGACACCAGAAAAAGTGGCAACTGAGACTCTGTTTTGGAGGAGGGAGGGAAGGTTGATGCAGTGGAGGAGAATTGGGAAATTGTGTCTTGTTTGGAAAAGACATCACTTGGAGATCTCTCCTAGCCCATAGGTGATGAAAAGTTTCTGCTACAATCCTCTGTATTTTATTTGGCAGTTGCCAAGCCCTTGATATGTTGTAATAACCTGTGAGCCTTTTCCATATCTCTTGGCCGTATGACTATCTTCCACCTTATTAAGCAGATTGAATGTCTGTTCTTAGGCTGCAGTTTCCACGTAAGCTTCCAGAACTCCAGTTTTCAGATCTGTCATTGGAGACATGGGCTTGTCACGGAGCCTGCCAGTGGCTCAGAACTCATTTTAGGATATGGTTTCTATTCCCTCCCAACCTTCTGCTTGGTTTGGCAGCTGGTTCTGTTGGACTTCAACCTTCCCCCATGGCTTCTAGCTAACTCTGTCCCTTTGTGGTCTTACTGATTTGTTACTTTCCCAGAGAAGTCCTTGCAGCTGTCAATGGAAACACTGATGCTTTTCTCCATAGTCAGTAATAAATTGTCAGGAAGTCTTGTCGTTGTGGCAGCTTGTCCAAGTTGCCTATGGTGTGCAGTGGATGGTTCTGACTAAATTTCTTCAGTAGCTTGAAGGTTTGGGGAGACATGTGTTAGCAGGTACATGTCTTGCTGATCAGCCCTAGGTCTCTGTACCATTTGGGGAAGCACTTTTTGTTTTCCTACATTATCTAAAAACACAGAGTTGAGGCCTTACAAATTATTTTGTCTCCTTGTCCTAAGGGTAATAAACCCTAAGAAACTGAGGAAAACCCACCTACAGCCTCCAAAGATAGACAATCTTTTTCTCCTCAAACCCTTTTCTGTTTGCAGAACTACGAAGCCTGATCTGGGGTCTTGGAGCACATAAACTTACAGAAGCAGACCTGTTCTTTCAACCTGAAATGTATTCATTGAAACAGAGCTGTCCTTAAAAGACAATGAGGCTGAAAAACTCCAGCTTGTATTCTGGCCAAGAATATTTCAAAAGCATTTTATGTTGAAGCAGATAACTTATCTAGCATCTGACCTGTGACCCAACATGTCCACTGACAATTGTGCTCCCATTCAAAAAGACCAGCAAGTGCCTACTCTGCACAACTGCTTTTGAGGCTGAAGCTGAAGCATCCTTGAGGAACTGTTGGATATACTACATGTTGGTGCAGTGGCAAGCAGAACTTAGCAAAGCTCTGGCTGCAACCAAAGTATTAAATAAACCTAAAATTCCCTTGTGTTGTGGTTTAACCTCAATCAGCAACTGAGCACCACGCAGCCGCTCGCTCACTCCCCCCTCCCCTGGTGGGATGGGGGAGAGAATTGGAAGAGCACAAGTGAGAAAAACTCGTGGGTTGAGATAAAAACAGTTTAATAATTGAAATAAAATAATAATAATATTAATGTAATAATAATAATAATAATAACAATAATGATAATACACAAAGCAAGTGATGCACAGTGCAATTCTCACCACCTGCCAACTGATGCCCAGCCAGTCCCCGAGCAGCGGCCCCCCCCAGGCCAGCTTTCCCCAGTTTATGTACTGAGCATCATGTCACATGGTATGGAATGTCCCTTTGGTCAGTTTGGCTGTGCCCCCTTCCCAGCTTCTTGTGCACCTGCAGCCTTCTCAGTCGGTAGAGCATGGGAAACTAAAAAGTCCTTGGCTAGTGTAAGCATTACCTAGCAACAACTAAAACATCCGTGTGTTATCAACTTTGTTCTCATCCTAAATCCAAAACACAGCACTGTACCAGCTACTAGGAAGGAAATTAACTCTATCCCTGCCGAAACCAGGACACCTTGGTTTCAAGTCATTGTACATGTCCTGATGAAAACAGTGGTGTGCAAATCTCCTCCAAAGCAGAATTCAAGCATGAGGAAAATAGGGAAGAGCCAGGAAGAAAGGAGAAGAGAAATGTTTGAAATAAGCTTCTTGAGGAAGACTAAGTGTGGCGTTGGTTTGGAGGTGTGCATTACTTAACAAGGTGCTTGGCCTGGTTTATAATATTGTCTATCTGAGTTCAGGGAGTGGATTGTAGGAAATCTGACCTTGACTTGCGTGTGGGACCTTATTTTTCCAGTGGTGCAGACAGAAAATGTACAACTACTTAATAATGTAAATATAAAACCCACAATGATTTTTGTTACCTTGAGTAATATATCTCCCTGCAGGGCTGATATGAGCAAGCAGACAGCATAGACGGTTCTGTGCAGGGCAAGATTCTGCAAGGGGTGGCAAATATTGAGACATCTTGCTGTGGGTATATGCAGATGAAATGGTAGCCACCCCTGCCTTCCAGCTGTCGACACGGCTTCTGCACCAGAGGTGATTTCTTCCTTACCAGGGATGGCCGATTGACATTTGCTTTTGGTCTCCAGTTACTAACTGTACTGACCTAAACTAGGAAGCTGTTCAGAAAGTGGGCAGTGTACTGTTCCCAGATGTTGTGAGTAGGTACCAAGGTTTACTACAATTAAAGCCCTTTTTTAGGAGAACAACAATTTCTTAAAACTTTTGTATGGTTATGCATAACCTTGTCTCCTAGATACAGACAGAACTGTTACTTTTTGTTAAGTATTTAAATGTCTGAAGTAATACTGTTAAACAAAGAGTTGGGGAGATATAAAAAGGAGGTAAAATGGTACCAGCTTGAAAATCAGACTACTGTAACTAAACTGTGTTTAATGCTTTCAAAAGCAACTTTTATTCTCTTTTCATCCTTCACTTTTGTTTAGTTTTCTTGGTGGATTAGGTGGTAGATGGGATGGTCAATATACAGTATTCCTTGTGGTAGTCAGCTGTTTTCTGTTTTCCCCTCATTCTTCATAGAATGAAGCATTTTCTGACTTACAAGAAAACTGGGAGACACTTTCTTGTCTGTGAAGTTTTAAGCTGGTGTGATTTCTACCTCTTCCCTGAGCTCAGAAAAAAAATAATTTCTGATGCTCTGACCAACCATTCTTCCTCTTAGAAGGGGCAATTATTCATTGCAATGTTTTGAAGGCATCGCTGGAATCCCAACTCCTGCTTACCTGCCCACCAACCCTGCAAAATTCCAAGGATGGTCTGGCTCTGTGGCCCATATTTTTTCAAACTTGATGAGTCCTAAAAATTGAAGTACTTCCAAAATGTCGCCTAGGACAAAAACAGCATGCTAGAGAGTGACGCTGATTTGACTGGTAGGGTTCAAGGTGGAGGCAACATATTTGTCCATTTAATTGTTAGATGTAAGAATCCAGAATCCCCCTATCTCCCACTTTCTGTAGTTCAGGGGTTCCCACATTATGTTGTATGTCCTAGTATTGGTATGCAAACCATTTCACAGTAGTATTCTACCCCAACAGACTGCAGCCTTCTCCCTCAGGCTGACTCAGTAGTACCTCAGAAAAGCTTGGAAACCTTTGATCAGACCATTGTAGTCTCTTCAGACAGGCTGAATGAAAGGTCAATCACTCTTCCTCATCTAGCTGAGAGGTGGAGGCACAGAAGTAGAGGAGATAGAGGAGATCTGTGGAAACACTGAGATTTCGATTTGGGTGTGCCTCAATTGCTGATCTACTGTTTCTTTCCTTGGGAGAAATTGTCCTTTCCCTGTTGGGTATATGGCAGCAGGGCTCTACTTGATGCGGCAACCAGAGAATCTTAAATGCAAGCTCCCAAGCATGACAGCTGTGTCGTCTCTGCAAAAAAACAGTGCAGATTTCTCCCTGCTTGTGCTGGGGGCAAAGATTTCCTCTTGCTCCCTGCCTTCCCTGCCAAGTTGCTGGAGCCCACAAGGATTCAGGGAAGGCTCAAACTCTGGAGGACCTTATGTTGCAAATATGTCCATGGGATGACTGGACCTTGTCCTTAATTACCTCTCACTTGTCCCTGTGTTTTCAGATAATATTTTTCTTAAAGAAAAAGGAGAAATACTACACAGTAGCAGATGATGGGGAGGTGGAGGGACCAGGTAAATATTTATGGCTAGGTTCTGTGGTAATAAAGAGTAGTACAGTCCAAATACTTCCAGTGTTAATATCTACATGAGATTTGCATGACCTGAGATCTCTAAGACTGCCTTTGGACAATTATCCCACAAAAGTATTGGCTTCCAGACATCAATATCCCATCCTAAAGAAATAGTTCCTTTGGGGACTTATACTCACCATTAAACATTTCTCTTTGACTCCAGGCTACATCTCTTCCTCCTTCCCGGGTAAAGTAGTAAGTATGAACTATTCCAAGTAAACACCATAAAAGCAGCGCACTTTGGTTCTGCTGTGAGAGAGGATCACGAAGATCAGCCAGAGAGAAATTGACTTAAAATAAACTGAAGTGCCTTGTCTACACTGGGGGAAGGTGGAGTTGTTTTTCACTGGGCTACATTACTTAACTGGATGTTAAATTATAAAAAGTGCTTTCTAGGTGTGGGTACAGCTCTTGATAAGTCCAGGTCACTATCCAACTGGTTTAAGACATCCTGTTTCCCCTTCACATATAAACATTTGAACCCTTTCCAATGCTGAGAGCCCCTGCCTAAAGTTGAGTGTCTCACATGCTCCTGGGGAGCTTTGCAATAATTAGGTGATGGTATACATAGTTCCTACTTTGAGAAAGGCTGTAAGAATCTCCTATGTGATGCAGACCCAGTTATTGCATGGGATGGCTCAGACTGTATCCTGTGTGTCACTTAGCATGGAAGGTCTCACGTGGAATCCCTGTGCCCCTTTGGACGCAGTCACAGTGGGAAGTCACAGTCCACCCCATCTAGAGCTGCTCCACTTCAGGACACGGTTCCCCATGCCTGCAGGTGCAGCCTATTCTTGCCACGCTCAAGTCCAGCCATCTGATGCAGCTTGTCATAATGTAGCTCTTTTCATAATGGACTATGAGTATTTCTTCAGAGTGAGGTGGCTGTTTGTTCTGCCTGGTGCAGTAGGAATATGCCAGTCTCACAAATAGGTATGATTAGAGTTTGAACATGTGAATTCTTGAGGTCTTGATGGTAGTAAATTAGTCTTCTTGAGCTTTCTTTTCTCCCTCTGTCTCTCTCCTGATTCTTAGATCAACAGCATGCTTTATAAATCTTGTGGTGGTCTTTCCTGACTACATGTCCAACTCCATGTGGATGAGTTACCAAGTGAGTATACTTACCAGGGAGAATGCTTTCCGATAGTATACTGGACATCATCCAGATACTTGCAAGACAATTTATAAATCTCTTTTAATACCATTGTGCAAAATGCTATAGGGGAACCTTGCAGAGAAATGGAAAGCTTAGGGGGAAAAGTCCAAGGAGGCTCAAGAAAAGCCTAAAAAGGAGTTTATCAAAGGCCACAGGAATCCCCAGACATGCTGGAGATCACAGCATGGGCTATATGTGTCTTCCCATGGAAGAAAGGATGTGCCACTTCAGCCCACAAGACAATAGGTGATATAGATCTTTAGTTATTGTACAGAATATTAATTGAAACTTGGGGATAAAGCTCCTGTATTAGTGAGACTATTATAGTAAGTAGCAAAAATGGTTTGTGCTGTAATGTAACAAAAGAAAATTGGTGGGTTTGATTTTAAAGTTGTGTTTTAAAAGACACTATTAAGAAACCTGAAGCAAGTTTGTCTTTAGAAATGGAGAACCACCTAGCAGATCAAAAATGTAGTGAGAAGATATAACTGGAATTATATAATCAGGGGAATTCAGAAAGGGAGAAACAAAAAATGTAGAAGGAAAGTAGAGGGGCACTGTACACGTTAATCCCTCTACAGTGCAGTGATTCACCCTACAGCAAGGGAAATTTCAGTGAGACCTGATCACAGTAAATGTGAAGCTAAAATCAGATGTGTGCAAAAGAAAATCAGGATGCAAGAATCAAACATAGCTGCTGTATATGCGGGAAGAGATGGAAAACTTGACTGGGAGCTGTCAGAGATGATCTCTGTGGGCTAGCAGGTTTGAATTGTTCACTGAAATTACTTTAATCCCAGAAGTGAGGGCTATAGTCACACTACAAAATATAGTTCCACATGATTGCTAAACCGTTCCTGTCTTGGAAATCTGCATAGAAGCAACTGGTGATTATACTAAGTTCACTTAAGGTGAAGTCCTGATGAAGGTCCTTTTGAAACAGGACAGTTTCCTGGAGGATGTGCTGGAAGCTAGGTGCCCAGAAGTAAAAACTAGGCCCCCCATCCCAAGGTAAGATCAACTGGATTTACAGACATGTTTGTTGTCAGCCTGGCAGATGCTTGTTTAGCCTCCTAGGATAGAGACTACACACCTTCCCTGTATCTTCACAGTTGGATGCTGGAAAAATATCCACCTAAATACCTCAAAACTTTCAGCTATCTTTGATGTGTCTCCCTCAAATGCATTTAGACTAAACCCATGCTCCACTAGTCTTTTTTCTTAGGTCATATTTTCTACGCCTGTTTATCCTCATGCACTTTCTCTCATTTCTTTCTTCGAGTATAATACTTGACAAGTAGTACCAACAATATGGAAAAACTGTATCACTTACAGGTCATACCCTTTTTACACACTGTGAAGTTAGTGTTGGGGTTTTTTTGCATCAGCATAACATGGTATCTCCACCCCCAAGATAAAACACTTATCTGTAGCTGTAGTCCTTTGAGTGTCCCTTTCCCGGGCCCCATAAGACCCTGCCGTTGACCCCACTGCATCAGTTCCACTTTCAGGACTATGGCCTGTTCTCACTGACTGAGGTACTTGACTGGTACTTGCTTCCTTCACTGCATGCAGCCAAGACACTCATTCGCTTTACAGACAGCTCCAGAGGCTCATCAAGGCTCCCAAGGGGAGGCCCAGCCTGAAATGTAAACAGGCGTGATCAACACTCCCATATTAGTCATTTGTGTGGACCTGTTCTCCCTCCCTTCTTTCCTCCCTCCCTCTCTTGTTGTCTGATGCAATTGAAAGAACTCTGTGACCAAAAAAAGATACATATTCAGACACTCAGGAGATTCCCAGGTGGCATTACAGCTGATGTTCTGCCTGCTCCTTCATTTATAACTGTTCATTCCAGCTCAAGAGTGCTGTCTGAGGTGTCCTCTCATCTACATGACCCTTGTGAAACATATTACACACTGCATGACTGTTTGCACTCCACACGCTCTCTCAAGGGAGACCTGATCAGGACTCCTGGTGTTCTGTTCCATGAAACAAGTGTTTTAAAGGGGAGAACTAGAATATGCCTTTTATCTCTTAACTCATACCCTTCTTAGATAATGCAACTCTTAAGAACCAACACCTGAAATTTCAGTCAGGATCTCTCTCTCAAGGGAGACCTGATCAGGACTCCTGGTGTTCTGTTCCATGAAACAAGTGTTTTAAAGGGGAGAACTAGAATATGCCTTTTATCTCTTAACTCATACCCTTCTTAGATAATGCAACTCTTAAGAACCAACACCTGAAATTTCAGTCAGGATCCATAGAAATGTTAGTGATCAGTGAACAAGAAGTGTAACTGTACCTGACTGTATAAATATATAGTGTATGTGGCACAGTTTCTGTAGAAGAATATTTGTCTATCACAATATGTATATGGTGGAAAAAAATCCAAATCTTAAATATATATGAAGGTGATATGCTTGAGTTGGAAGACAAACAAACTTCATTCTTTTCCTGGATAATCTTACCAAATAAAATCTGTCTGCTGAAAAACAGATGTTACCCCAGGAAAAAAAAACCAAACAAATACTAGAAATCAGCAAAGCTCTATCGTAGGTTGGTTTTGGCCAGCAGTGGATGGCCAATATCCAAGTCAGAGTGGCTACTTTCTCCCTGTTTGGAGGAAGCAGAGCCAGAACTGATTATATACAGAAAACTACTTGGAGTAGCAGGTGGACCATGAATTATCACTGTCCTATAACCAGTATTGTGACTTGCAAAGCATGTGGAGGGTTGAAGGTATGTATGGGACAACAGAGCAGCAGATAAATGTGAGCAGGGTGAATACATACAGCTGCATCCACTTGGTTAACATGGTTTCTAAGCCTGTCAGGTTTATGCACTGTCTCGCAGCAACCTTGTTGGAAAAAGAAGTCAGGAACCTGAAGAGATGTGAGCCAAGCATGCCTTGTGCAAAGTGTGCCTTGGCTCATCACAATGAATAGGTAGCATTCTGCCAAGTTTCATTGTGGCATCACTGCATCTTGCACCTCGGTTTCATATCAAAGCTGCAACTCAGATTAAAAGAAAAGAATCCTCAAGGGAAAGGACATCATGTACTGCATTCTAATAGCCTGGAGCCTATCTGCTTAAAAAACCCTTACCCCTGCAATTTGGTAGCAGCACATTCAAGAAGAAATTTTCTGAGCCCTTTTTCCAAATGTCTGTCATTTCCCCCTGTAGCCTGCTCCTCTTCCTAGTATTTACTTCTGATTTTCCATCTCTGCTTTTGATTTTGTACAGGTTGTCTGGGAGTGTATCTAAACTGAATTGCTGGAATTTAAGTGGAGATGTTAATGGTTTCTACATGTGTAGGCAATCAAAAATCTCACCAGTGTTCTGTACATACCTAGTCTGGTAAGTTAGCAGCCAAATGATAACTGATGGTCATAAAGAACTGCACCAGTCAGGAAGGTAACTTGCTCCTCAGCTTTAATGCAGTAACTACAGCTGACAGTTGAAGGGACAACACATTGACTTGCACAATGCAGTAGGTTGCTGACAGCTTTCTTCTTACTGGAGCAAGCTACAAGTTCTGAGGATGGAACAACGCAGATGCAGAACTTCCGGGAACTGAGCATGGGTTTTCGTTTTGCTTCTCCCTGCCGCCCCTGCCCCCAGTGTAATTATCATCATTTAACAGTAAGGATATGGCTGAGGCCCTTTATGTTTAAGAAACAAACCCTTGAAGGGATCTGAGCTGTGTTTATAAGTAGTTAGTGGTAACAAAAAGATACTTATTTCGTGAGTCACTAAATCCCTCTCTATTTCCACTTTTCTATCTAATGTTCATCTTTGAAGTACTAAGAGGTCTTCTGGTGAGGAAGAATACATAACCAGAAGTTTCTAATTGCTAATTAACAGTTGCTGACATGCTCTGCCAAAAGTCTTAATCTTTCACTTACTAGTGGGAATATTTGTAAGCCTAGCGTTACATTAAGTGGCTGGTATTTGCTAAAATAGTGTGTTTCATCTTTTCCAAATGATTGCTGAATCAGTTTGTCTTGTACAGTTGAGTGGATTTGGCTAGAGGGCTTAATGAACCTGATTTATTTGAGTTTGACACTAGAGAGGAAACCAGGGATTATTTTGCCATGGGAAATGGAGGCATTTGAAAGCCAAAACAGTGAGGATTGAAGAGCTCAAGTGGTTTGGAATGACTGAGGGTATAGTTAAACACCTGTCTCTTAGGTTTAAATCTCTCTGGGTTTTATGGTATCCTTCAATCATAAAAAAATGCTGCAGATCAGAATAAGGATAAAACTGTTCAGCTGGAGGCTGAGACAGCATGCCTTGTCAATTCTATAGCAGGGACAACAGGGAGAAAGAGATCAACTCCCCAAAACCCAAGGATTAAAGACTATTGAAAGAAACAGAAGTATCTTACTGCTTTACAGATGAAGGAGGTTGCATAACAGTTAGGGAGTTAAAAACTGTTACGGATTACGCTTAAACTAAAGTAAATCTGTAACAAAACGTCAATTAATACTTCAGAATGTGTCTGAGTTTGTGGGGCAGTGAACCTCCAAGTTGCCTCTGATTTACAGCTCCCCAGCATAAGATTTGTATGACAGACTATACTTTCCTGTTTGTCATAGTGTTTCTGGGAGAGTGTGGGTCCCAAGTCAGATTTGTGTCAACAAACTGCATCTCTGGGTTTGTACATATTAGAGCAAAGCATCTGGATGGTGAAAGCAGATCTTGTTAAAGGCGCTTTCCTGAGGGAAGGCAAGGTGTCTGTCTGTCTTGGAAAGAAATGGCTGGTCTTCTGAAGAGGAAGAAAGGTGTGCTGGGGCAGATAACTGGGAAAGTTGTGGCAAAAAAACATAAAAGTCTGCAAGCCCAAAACCTAGGATGCAAAATGAGGAAAAAAGTGGTTACTTAGTCAACAGAAGACTGACTGGAGGTTATGTCAGATATGTCACAAGCATTTGCAAAGACAAAGAGTATGAACTGCTTTGTCTACTAAAATTGTAGCAGGAAGAGCAAGGTTAGAAACTGGGAAATACTTTCTAACAATCAGACCAACAAAGCAAAGCTAGTTGTCAAACCTATTTGAAAGCCTCAGAGGACGGACACTGTATGTCTTCATGACTCACCTGTCAGAAGCTTACAAAGTACAGATACCACTGATCGTATCCCTTGGTAGATCAAATGACCTGTCATGGTCCTATCTCATCCTCCTAGCAAATGGTTGGGGAAAGGGGGAGGAAGTGAGCTTCTAAGGCTAGCGTTACTGGCAAAGCACATGAAGGGGACCTAATGGTGGTACCAAACAGGCAACTTAGCAAACAGTTCTTCATACTGAGCCATCTGGAGCTGCATGACACGGCATGCCCTGGCTACACAAAACATACCTTTCATCTGCTTCAGCTGTTTCATTGCTGAAGCAACAGATGTTCTTTAGTCAGTTTCTCCGGTGGATTGGCCTGTCGCCTATGCAGCTGTGTCCATAGGGGATGCTAAATCGTATCTCCTCCTGTGAAGAACCTCTAGGTCTTTGTTTTTAAATGAGAGGATTAATAGACTACATCTCTGAAGCCAGAATTTACTTGTGACGAAAGTGACATTCAGAAGATTGGTTCCCAGTGGTTCCTGAGCAAGAATGAAGTTGTCATTCAATCATTAGGATGTTCATGCAGAACTTACAATGTAAGAATGGCAGTGTTTGATCTTGTGATAAATAGAGGAAGCAAGACAGCCTGCTCTACATGACCCTCATTTGAGCAGGGAGGCTGTCCTGGGCAATCTCCAACGGTCCCTTCCAACTTCATCCATTCTGCAATACTATCATAAAATGCTGTGCACCATCTTTTTGCTGTTAAGAGAATTCTCCAGTCATTAGCAGGAGAATGGAGGCTTACGCGGCTGGAAACACCACAAAGAAATGCCAGTGGTGTCTCCTCAAGATTGTAAAAATCATTATTCCATTCCCAAAATATCATGATTGACTTAATGCTAGAACAGCACTTGTATGTAATTCTATTGTTATTAAAACACTTGAAGCATAGTCACATTGTCTAAGCATTTCTCTAAACCTACATGATCTACAAGTTTGTAAAATAGATCTGGATGTTCTTGCATGAACAGGAACTTGCATCTTGTATCTCCAGGAACTGAAACTTTAAATTAAATGCATGCTAACTTTGCAAAAGTTGGTGATGAGGAATGTTTTATGCTCTTGATGCAAAGGTTCAGTGCAGGGTATACAATATTATGTATATTATGTAGTATATGTGTATATATTATGTATATGTATATGTATATGTGTATATATATGTATACATATATATGTGTATATATTATGTATATATGTATGTATATTATGGCCCTGTATGTTAGGGAGTGTTTCGATTGTATAGAGCTCAATGATTGTGATGATGGTACGGTTGAGTATTTATGGGTAAGGATGAGGGGGAAGGCCAACGAGGCAGATATCCTGCTGGGAGTCTGTTATAGACCACCCAACCAGGATGAAGGGACGGATGAAGTGTTCTATAAGCGGCTGGCAGAAGTCTCTCAATCGCTAGCCCTTGTTCTCGTGGGGGACTTCAACTTCCCAGATGTCTGCTGGAAATACAACACGGCAAAGAGGAAGCAGTCTAAGAGGTTCCTGGAGTGTGTGGAAGACAACTTCCTGACACAGCTGGTAAGTGAGCCTACCAGGGGAGGTGCCTCGCTTGACCTGCTGTTTACTAACGGAGAAGGACTGGTGGGAGATGTGGTGGTTGGAGGCCGTCTTGGGCTTAGTGACCATGAAATGATAGAATTCTTGATTTTCGGTGAAGGAAGGAGGGGGGGCAGCAAAACCGCAACCATGGACTTCCAGAGGGCGGACTTTGGCCTGTTCAGGACGCTGGCTGAGAGAGTCCCTTGGGAGATGGTCCTGAAGGGCAAAGGGGTCCAGGAAGGCTGGACGATCTTCAAGAAGGAGGTCTCAAAGGCGCAGGAGCAGGCTGTCCCTGTACGCCGTAAGAAGAACGGGTGGGGAAGACGACCGGCCTGGCTGAACGGGGAGCTCTTGCTGGGACTCAGGAAAAAAAGGAGAGTTTACCGCTTGTGGAAGAAGGGGCAGGCGACTCAAGAAGAGTACAGGGATCTCGTTAGGTCGTGCAGAGAAGAAATGAGAAAGGCAAAAGCCCAGCTAGAACGCAATCTGGCTGCTGTCGTTAAAGACAACAAAAAAAGTTTTTACAAATGTATTAATGACAAGAAGAGAGCCAAGGAGAATCTCCATCCTTTATTGGATGCGAGGGGGAACATTGTCACTGAGGATGAGGAAAAGGCTGAGGTACTCAATGCCTTCTTTGCCTCAGTCTTTAACAGGCAGACCAGTTATCCTCAGGGTACTCGGCCCCCCGAGCTGGAAGACAGGGACGGCGAGCAGGATGAACCCCCCGTAATCCAAGAGGAAGCAGTCAATGACCTGCTACACCACCTGGACGCTCACAAGTCTATGGGGCCGGATGGGATCCACCCGAGAGTGCTGAGGGAGCTGGCGGAGGTGCTCGCCAAGCCACTCTCCATCATTTATCAGCAGTCCTGGTTAACGGGGGAGGTCCCGGATGACTGGAGGCTTGCCAATGTGACGCCCATCTACAAGAAGGGCCGGAAGGAGGATCCGGGGAACTACAGGCTTGTCAGCCTGACCTCGGTGCCGGGGAAGATTATGGAGCGGTTCATCTTGAGGGCGCTCACAAGGCATGAGAGGGACAACCAGGGGATCCGGCCCAGCCAGCACGGATTCATGAAAGGCAGGTCCTGCTTGACCAACCTGATCTCCTTCTATGACCAGGTGACCTGCCTAGTGGAGGAGGGAAAGGCTGTGGATGTGGTCTACCTGGACTTCAGCAAGGCCTTTGACACTGTCTCCCACAGCATTCTCCTAGAGAAGCTGGCAGCTCACGGCTTAGACAGGTGTACTCTGCGCTGGGTAAAAAACTGGCTGGATGGCCGGGCCCAGAGAGTTGTGGTGAATGGAGTTACATCCAGTTGGCGGCCAGTCACAAGTGGTGTTCCCCAGGGCTCAGTACTGGGGCCAGTCTTGTTTAATATCTTTATCGATGATCTGGGTGAGGGGATTGAGTGCACCCTCAGTAAGTTTGCAGACGACACCAAGTTGGGCGGGAGTGTTGATCTGCTCGAGGGTAGGAAGGCTCTGCAGAGGGACCTGGACAGGCTGGATCGATGGGCCAAGGCCAACTGTATGAGGTTCAACAAGGCCAAGTGCCGGGTCCTGCACTTCGGCCACAACAAGCCCATGCAGCGCTACAGGCTTGGGGAAGAGTGGCTGGAAAGCTGCCTGTCAGAAAAGGACCTGGGGGTGCTGGTTGACAGCCAGCTGAACATGAGCCGGCAGTGTGCTCAGGCGGCCAAGAAGGCCAGTGGCATCCTGGCCTGTATCAGAAACAGTGTGGCCAGCAGGAGTAGGGAAGTGATCGTCCCCCTGTACTTGGCAGTGATGAGGCCACACCTCAAATACTGTGTTCAGTTTTGGGCCCCTCACTACAAGAAGGATGTTGAGGTGTTAAAGCGCGTCCAGAGAAGGGCAACGAGGCTGGTGAGGGGTCTGGAGAACAAGTCTTATGAGGAGCGGCTGAGGAAACTGGGACTGTTTAGCCTGGAGAAAAGGAGGCTGGGGGGAGACCTCATCGCTCTCTACAACTACCTGGAAGGAGGTTGTAGCGAGGTGGGTGTCGGTCTCTTCTCCCAAGTAACTAGCGATAGGACGAGAGGAAATGGCCTCAAGTTGCACCAGGGGAGGTTTAGATTGGACGTGAGGAAAAATTTCTTTGCTGAAAGAGTGGTTAAACATTGGAACAGGCTGCCCAGGGAAATGGTTGAGTCCCCATCCCTGGAGGTATTTAAAAGACGAGTAGATGAGGCACTTAGGGACATGGTTTAGTGGACATGGTGGTGTTGGGTTGACGGTTGGACTCGATGATCTTAGAGGTCTTTTCCAACTCAATGATTCTATGATTCTATGATTCTAATACAATACAGGCCTGTAACATACATGCATTTGAGGGGAATGTGGTATGTATGTGTGTGCAAATATCGACAAAAGAAACCTGATAGTGTAGAAGGAAAAGGTATAAAAAAGGAGATGTCAAAATATAGGATTTTACATATATATCTATGTATATGTATACGTATATAAATGTGTATATAGTGTCTGTGTTCTGAAGTGATCATTTTGTGCTGCTAATGCCTAAATCTTGTAGATACTTCCCGTAAGAATAGGTTACTCAGATAATTAGTGCATGGTACATTCATCTAGAAGACAAAAGCTGGTGAATGAGTTCTTTGTTTTTAGGCTGCAAGATGTTTGGAGCCCAGCTCTGAGATCTTTGGTTACTACTACAGTGTTTTGCTTGCTGCCTGCCATTTGAACCTGAATGAAGAGATCTAAGTTAATCCAGTGCTGACTGAAGATTTATGACTGGGAAAGACTGAGTGTGAAAGGTCATGATTAGCAATGCTCCGAGTTTTCAGTTGCAACTAACAGGTAAGTATCTGTACTCAGAGTTGCAGTAATTGGTGAGGGCCTGTTGGTAGCTAATAGCAGCCAAGGTGAAAGGTGAAGCATGGAAAAAGCAGCCAACAGTTCACTGACAAAGTTTAGTCACCTAGATCAGTCTATTCACACATCATCTAAAAGACAATGTTGTTCTTGAGCAGTTTGAGAAAGTTGCTGTCTTCCCAGGATGATTTAGCCATTTTAGATACCCTTTCTTCTGTTAATCTAAGTTTTCCTGGACAATTTTCATTTCTCTGCTTGACAATCAATCCCAGAATTACAGAAACATTTGGATGGGAAAGGACATCCAGAGGTCTCTAGTACAACCTCTTCCTTAAAGCAGGGCTTTGTCCAGCCTGGTCTTGAAAACCTCCAAAGACACACAATGCACAGCCTCTCTGGGCAACTTCTTCCAAAGTTTAACTATCCTCACAGTGATCTTTTTTTTTTTCCTTTCTGTCCCATCAGAATCTCCCCTGATTCACTTTATGACCACTGTCTTTCATTCTCCTGCCATTTGCCTCACTAAAGTCTGGCTCCGCTTTTTGTAGGTGACCCCCTTGTAAGTGTTGAAGGCTGCTACAAGGTCCCCCTGAATCCATCTCTTCTCCAGGCTGAACTATTCCTGTTCCCTCAGCTTCTCCTTGCAGGACATGTTCTCCAGACCCTCTACAATCCTCGTGGCCTCTGCTGGACTTGATCAAGTTTATCAGTATTTTTCTCATATTGGTGCACTATGCCAGACTCATTCTAACAAGTACCATGTAAAGAGGAACAATCACATCCTCATATGTACTGGCCTGACATCCCAAGATGCTGTTAATTCTCATCAGTGCCAGGGCATACTGGTGGGTCATGTTTAGCTTATTGTCCCCAAGAATTCACAAAGCATTTTCAACAGACTTGCTTTCCAGCAAGTCACACCCCAGCCTGTACACTGCAGGAAGTTAAGTCTGCTGCAGGTGCAGGACTTTGTATTTGTTGGATTTTATTCCTACAGCCTGTTTAGGTCCCTCCTAATGACAGCCCTATCCTCAGGCATATAGACTGCACTCCCAGTTTGGTGTTGTCCACAGACTTGTTTCTGCGTGTCCAAGTCATTGACAAAGATATTAAACAGGTCCCAGGGAAAACCACTTAAGAACTTCATGCTCTCACCAGCCTTCAGACAGAATACGACCCATTAACCAGTACCTTTTCAGACCGACAATCCAGCCAATATTTCACTCATCCGGTAGTTCACCTATCCAGGCCATAATGTCCTAATGTGGGGCAAGAATATTGTGGGACACTGTATCAAAAGCCTTGCTAAAGTCTAAGTACACAAACATCCACCACATTCCTCACATCCACAAAACCAGTAATTTCATCATAGAAGACAATCAGGTTGGTCCACCCTGATTTACCTTCGGTAAGACATACTCTTCTCCTTCATGTGTTCAGAAATGGCATGGGTGGACTTTCTCCATTATTCTCTCAGGGACAAAGTGAGGCTGTAGTTCCCTCAATTATCTTTCTTGCTGTTTTCAAAGATGGGTGAAATATTTACCATTCTCCAGTACTGGGGGACTCCCCATGTCACTGTGATCTTGTAAAGGTAATAGAGAGGGAGTAGTCTTGCAATGGTATCAACAGGCTCTCTCAGCACCCTAGGATGCAACCAGTCTAGTCCACAGACCTACAGGATGGATATAGCTCTATTGCTCTGGAAACGAACTGAGCAACTACTGGAAATTTTAGTTCCCAACTTTGCTTTTGTAAACACTGTATTCTGGCCAGTCTTAAACTAGAATCATTTTGTCATGTATTTGTCTACTTTGTGCTTTACTACTGTTTATGAAAATATCCTGTTTTGTTGGATTTCTAGCCATTTCCCTGTTTATACCATTACCATTAACGTGCTCTTGCTGACCAATACCTTTTCACTGTTAGAAGTCCTAAAGGAGACAATGAACTTCTTATACCTGAAATGTTTGGGGTTTTTCTCCTGTCAAGAAGTCTCACATAGATTCTCTTCCATGAATTGTTTTAGCTAGGAAATACATGCTTCCAGAAGCTAAAGCTTCAATTTACCTGTGTTCACGTTATGGTTTTGTTTGTGTGAAAACTCTGAGGACTAACACATGTAAAGCTAACAGAAAGAATCCTTTAAATGCTATTTCTAGTTCCCCCCCGAGTCATTCTCTGAACTCCTGTAGTTTGATCACAGCTCACTGACTGCAATGCTAACAAAAAGTTTCACTTCTCTCCTAATACCAAGTGCTGCAGTTCAGACAAGGCACTCCTATCTACTCAGTTATGATCTTAGATACTCTAGTCACTGGCTAAGCTTATACTTCAGAAATATCACTTATAAGCTAACACACTCTTTAATGGCTTTGCCAAAGGCATTAGAACTGATGTTAGGGTAACGAGGTTGAAAAGAGAGCAAACTATTGCCTTGGCTCTCTGTGGGTCACAACAGTCTTGTCACAAGGGGTATATTAAAGTAGATTAATTGTTTGAGTAGGCATGGCCATATCATCTTGCTTCAGGTACCATCTTCTAAAAAATATCTATAGTAAGAGAAAACCAAGCCCATAGACTCTGGCCTTAATGGTTTTCCCAATCTGCAGTGTTTGGCTGTAGGAACACTAGGAACAAAAAAAAAAAAAAAAAAAAAAGCAGGCATCCAGTTTATAATTTCATGCACATTCTTACAGTTTGTTACTTTTACTTTTGGCTACTTGAACCCCAATTCCAGAAGTCAGGCAGGAGGCCCCATTACTTTCTAGAATATATCTCTGTAAGCAAAGGCCTATGCAACGTCATTTGTCGTTAAACTGAAAACAGAATTCAAATTTCTGACAGACAAGATGCATCCATTTAACCACACAACCCTTGAAGTTAAACAGAGCAAATCTACAGTGCTGGCATATTTTCTATTAACACAGGCTTAGCTTCTGGATGACATAGCTCCTAGAGCCAAGCACAGACCCTGAAGTCTTGGTACATAATGAAGGCTCAGTAGTTTGTTGGACAAGAAGAAAAACATCTTCTATAGGGCTGTGCCATGTCAGACAGCCCATTTCCAGTTGCTTTCTTAGACAAGGTGGCAGACTGTCTTGTGGCTCATTCTTGGTTGGCAGGGAGGAAACAAAGAGGGAACTCTGCAGGTATTTTAAAGCATTACATTAAAAATATATGTATAATTGGGAATGTAAATCTTGCTTTGGTGTCTTAGAATTTGGACAGGTGAATTTTTAAGTACTTGTCTTTGCAACCTTGGCATTCAGCCACTTCGCGTGAAGTTGAACTTGGCATGGGCTTCCCAAGCTTTATGCATGCTCCTTGACGTAAGACCTCACACCTTTCAACTTCCAGGATGCCAAAATCTTAATTTCATCAGTTGGAGTGTTTGAGTCACCTGCAGTTTGTCACGAAGTTGTATGCATTGCCACCAGCGCTCCCAGCTCCTATTCAAGTTTCTGCATTTATCGATTAAAAAACACCTGTGCTTTTGAGGAAAACCTTGAGACAGGAGACAGCTTGGAGCAATGAAGGGCCATACCCTGTCGAAAAGTGAATCACCTTCATTAACCTCACCCTGCTCACAAGTTCAACTGATTTGTCAAGGCTGGGCACCCCGGGGACCCGGACATCCCCTCTCTGCCCCTCGGTCCAGGCTCCCGTGACGGCCGGAGGCCGCTGGCGGGCGGCACAGGCAACCCTGCGGCCGCTGCCCCCACCGCAGGACTCCACCCGCCCTCGGCACGCGCGCGCGGCGGGGGGCGGGGCAGCGCGCGTGGGCCAGCCCCGCTCCTCGGGGGAGGGGGAGGCCCGAGCCGTGCCCGGGTGAGAGACCCGCGCGCATGCGCCCTGAGCGCGGCGCCCCCGCTCGGCTCCGCTCGGGCCGCGCTCGGCTATTTCCGCCTCTTTGTTTTAAACTCTGGGCCGAGCCTTTTAATTTTATTCCCCCCTCCCCCCCCCCCTTTTTTTTTTGGCGGGGGAGGGGAAGAGGGGCTGGTGTTTCCCTCTGTGTCGCGTAACCTCGCTCGCGTCCTCTGCTTTCTTTCTGTGGTGGTGCCCGGGGAAGGACGGGCCAGGGAGCGGAGGATCGGTGGCGGGGAGGAAAACTCCCCGCCAGCCCCGAGAGGCGACCGTGCCCCTCCCCCGTCAGGTCAGTCCGTGGCGTGGCGTGGCGTGGCGTGGCGGGGGGGGGGGTCCGCCGGTGGCGGGTTCCGAGGTCCCGGCCTTCCCCCGCCCCGCTGTGCGGGCTGCAGGCCGTGTGAGGCCAGGCGAGGGTCTTGGGGGCGGGGCGGGCCTGCTCGCCTCCCCCCCCCCCCCCCGGAGGTGTTGGCGGTGGGGGGCTGTGGGGAGCCTCCCGGCATGGGTGTGCGTGGGGCGGGGGAGGGTGCGGAGCGAGGGTCTTCTCCGCCCCAAGGGGGTGGGGGTTCTGCGGAGGAGCGGGCCTTCTGTCCCCCAGGTGTCCGGGGTTTGGGGGAACGACGACTGTGCTTGAACTTTCCGTGCTGCAGCAAGCATGCTGTATTCTGGGGGGGAGGGGGGGGGATGTTAATAGGAGAGGTTGGGTTTTGCGTGGGGTTCCCCAAACACCCCTCCTGGAGCAGGGAGTCTTCTGTGGGCCAGGGCAGCGTCTGTCCCTGTCTTTCTGTCTGTCTGGACAGCTCACCGCCCCCCGCCCCAGGGGAAGGTGGCTCTTGTCTTCTGGGGGAAAGGAAGCCCTGACGCCCCCCGACTCCAGCCCTTCCTACCGCCGAGCAGAGTTGCCTGTTGTGTGGAGGGGCCCGCGGGAGCTCAGTTGCGGGCAAGGCGGTGCTGCCTGTGGGGAGCCGGGGTGGATGGAGCTGTCCCGAGTTGTCCCTGAATGCTTCCTCCCCTTCAGGGGTGGGTTTGCAGGGCTCCACAACCCCACGGCTTATGGCAGAAAGGGTCGCTTTGGGGGGTGAGGTGGCGGTTGGTAGTGGTGGAGATACCGTTTCCGGTAAGCTAGAGAATAGAGGGGACATGTCCCTTGGGTGTACGACCTCAGCTGTGCAGGTATGTGGTTTCAGTGCTGTGTATCTAAGTGGCATATGGGATTTTAAGTCCTGTGAGAAATAGGAAATGAAGTGGTGCTCGTAGGTAAAATACAGAATGCTTGTGGTTTGAGTTGTTTTAAGGTCTAAGGATATGTATATATACACACACATATATATTTGATATTACAAAATTCTGATTGTTTTCTCAACAGTTTAGTGAGTTGTGGTGCTGTCAGATTTGGTCTCTTAGGTTGGTCTCTTTTAGTCTGCAAGTGTTGGGTATTACTTCAGAGTGTCCTGTGTGAAAAGTTTAGCATGTCCTGAAGTTAACAAAGCTCACGGGAGGTTTGATTATTATGGTTTATGAAGTACTTGGATGTTCTTTTGTTACTTCACATGTTTTTTTTTTTTAATTGTTACAAAGCTATCACTCTATGCATGCTTTGTGTCAAATCAGTTTAGCTGTTTGCTGCCTTCTGTATGAAATGCATGCGTCTGAGAAACCAGTTCAAGAAATTCTGGTTTATTATCTGTATATGCTCTGGAACATTCTTCTGGAAATATTTTGTTTGGTATTTTTAAAAATAATCCTACATAATTGTCTTTCAGAGTTTCACAGAAGAATTAAGTTTGTGGATGAAAAGGTTTGAATTTAAAAAAAAAAAAGTTGAGATGAACCTTATGTTTAAGGAGCATCCCATGTATGTATCTTCCATTGTAAATTGGTTTCCTTTATACAGTATGAACAATTAGGCATGTGCTAAATACATTGTTACGAGTCTTTTTAGTACTAGGTAGTGTGCTTTTTAAAAATTATAATTGATTATTGTTGGGTAGGATACTTGTGAATTTTGTATTTGTTCTTTTAGTGGCAGGTCAGATGAGAATCTGAACTGTGATACTTATCATGTGTCTCATAAAGGTGCTCTGCAATTCATAAACTTCTTTGGTTGGTGACAAGGTGAATAGAAATAAAAACCTTGTACCCTTCCAGTAGCTTTACTGTTTCAATTTAAGTTATATTTGTAGATATTTTATAATGTGTTTAAGAGAATACAGAACCTGTGCAGAACTGAAGGTACTTGGTGAGATCATGTAGGATGCATTAGAAAAGGGTCAGGCAGTTTTCTAAAGAGATGCATAAGGGTACTGCAACAGAAAGCTTGGAAATAAATAAAGTTTAAAGCATTCTGTAAACCAGTTTTTGAGGAAAATC
Organism: Aptenodytes patagonicus; assembly: GCF_965638725.1. Taxonomy (NCBI): domain Eukaryota; kingdom Metazoa; phylum Chordata; class Aves; order Sphenisciformes; family Spheniscidae; genus Aptenodytes; species Aptenodytes patagonicus. The sequence continues at coordinate 58,540,765 of NC_134982.1, forward strand.
TGTTTCATTTCTTTATGTGGGCTGATCTAGCCAGCTTGATCTTGTTATTCTGCTGTCACCGTAGAAGATCAATACAACATTTACAAGTGTTCAGTCTTGAAGTTGACTTACAGTTTGTAACTATGCTAGCCTAATGCTAATGTCTAGAATGGCAGAAATTAATTACCATGCTATGAAAGACTTCTGCTACTAAGAGACTATAAAGTACAGCTTCTAGCTGCTGCAGCTGCCCAACCTACTCTTACTTCTCCTGACTACCTACATGCTTTAATCATGACTACCTTACATGATTAAAGAAGGTAATCTCTAAGCTTTATATTTCAGATATAGATAAGCTTTCTTGCCAAGAACTGTTCTACATTTGCTTTAATAGCTTCCATTTCCTTTTTCCCATATGACTGTTTAATCTAGGTGGCCTTTTTAGCTTTTGTAAGGTAATGATCTCCCAGGACTGAAATTATTCCAGATTAAATTCCTGAACTCTCTGGGAAACTGTAAGAAGAAGTAGAAGCATTTCCATTGAAGCTCTAGGCTATATACAACCTGCGAAGTGGTTGTGGACATGATGTTTTGAAAAGTATGCATGTTGATAGCATTTCACTCTTCAGCTACTGTCTTAAGAGATGATATCAGCTTACAAGAAACTGTAATGAGATCTTGTATGTTACAAAATAAACATTTTCTCTATTTCTTGTTTTGGAACTACTGTCCAGTTGGGACGCATGTGGAAGTAGTTACTAAATGGAAGCTTGTATTGATAATGGTGTTTGGAGATGCAATGGATTTCAGACTGCCGGCATTCCTGAGAGTTTAGTAGTTTAAACTGTTCTCCTTTTGTCATTGCTAGTAAAGATGTTTAATGATGGTTGAAACTACTCCGATTTGCTAGGTTAGGTATGCCGTCACGTTTAAAGGAAATGAAGAGAAAACCTGCTCAGGGCACTTTGATTGGAGTAGGTCAAAAGCCAGGAAGAAGCTGTCCATGTCTTTTAGCTTATACAAGACTTATTTTGAAGCTCTGTCTTGAAGTAAACTTAATAGTTTTGTATTCCTTGCACCTCCCTTTTTAAAATGCAAGCTTGCTGTATTAGACTGTAAGTTTAGCTAATATGTGGAAGTGCATAAATGCAATAAATGCAATAAAGTTGCATAAATGCAATAAAAGGGAAGAGGGAAAGGGGTTATTCTGCATTAAAAGCAATCTTTGCTGTTATGATATGTAACACAGTTTCGTTGCTAACTGAAGACACACTGTAAACAGTGGTTTGTGCTGTAATTGCTCTAAAGAGCCGAGAAAGAACTTGCTGCTTTTATTTGGATTAGATTTTCTCAAGTTAATTTTACTGAATAAGTACATCTATATTCAAATCCACACACTATTAAAATGAAATACTCAGTGTGATGAGAACTAGTGAGATTGAAAGCCTTATTTGCTATTGAAAGTTTGATTGAAGTTTGCTACTGCAGAGACCTGAAGTCTTGCAATCATATTGCAGAGCCAGCATTGTAGGAAGCAATAAAACAGCAGTGAGTTGATCAATGATACTATTTTCGCTTTTTTCCTTTCTTTTTTTCTTAATCAGAAACAGTACTTTATACTAGGAACTTCATACTACACATAGGAATTTAGGGTCTTTTTATTCCTTTGTCAAACACAGCATGTATTATTCAAAAGTAGGGGGTAGTACAGATCATTCAAAAGTAGAGGGAATGACAAAGTATGGTGAGCTCAAGTTACTTGTTCTTTGTGCCAAAAGGTGACTGCTCTCACAGTTATGACTGCCTCTTTTTCAGATCACAATTATAAGTTGACATTGCCAGGGGGGGAAACTGTTGAAGTGGTGAGGGGAGAACTGGAGATAATTGAGGTGTGTGTGTGTTGGCATTACTACAATGCAGGGTAAGATTGTAAGGAAGAAATATGCAGGTGTGAAGAAAACCATGTGTTTTTGTAGTTTTGCTGCCAGTGGAAGAACTTACTTAAACTAGCTCTACCATTATTTTCCATCTCTCTGCAAAGTGGCAAGAAGGAGGTTTATTATTATCCTTACCTACGTATACTTAGGTTGACATTAACAGATAACTATTTCTTATTCTGACCTTGTGACTGACAATAATTTAGAACTTTGCCTACATTTAAAGGGCTCGTGTTTTGGCGGCAATAAGGATCCTTCTTGTTTGTAACTGAGGCTATCCTTATAATTGGAAACTGAGGATATCTTTGCTTTGCAAATAGCATAAATTCATTTTGGTTTAAGGTAGGAAGCATTCTATGTCTGTTGTGTGTGGGCAAGAATGTGCTGTGCTGTATTTGCTTAACTAAGAAAGTTATTTTTTTTCAGGCTGCCAGAATGAGTATCATGTTGTTTGCTGACTTGCAAATGACCGTCTTGTCAAGTTTTTCAGTTTTAGTTAAGAACTTCCTTTTCACTCTCTGCATAACCAGACAGTCAGTGTATGTTACTATCTTTAGTTGATTGTTATATGATCATTGTGATGTTACTGGATATAATACAAATCTTGTGTGATGTGAATTATGTGTGATGTTATGCCAGAACAGGTCATCTCTGCTATCTTCTCTTTCAATGTGCATGCAAACATTAATATAATGTTTGTAACCATAAGTGTCATTTATTCATGAAAATATGTAAGCATTGCCAGTGCAGTGTTTGCTGATTTTTCAGGTAATGTGTTGTGCTGTACAGCTTTTTCTAGTTTGTCACCTGAAAGAACAAGCTGAAAGGTACAATACAGCTGGCTAACTTGTATATTCTTTATTTATGAATAATTGTCTCCAACATTTCTTGTTGTATCTGAACTATTAGTTTGAGTACACAGACTGGCACAATGAAAGCCATGGGTCAATTGATTACTTAGTTGAAGGACATTGCCAAATTTATTTTAACTTACTAAACAAAATGTTTATTTTTATTATAACAAATTTATTTGTTGTATTGAGCAGTGACAATCAGTAGAATTTATTTGAGGAGTGGGATTTTTTTTTTTAACATAGTGGAATGCTTTGTTCATTCAGAGTGACTTTTCCCAAAAATCATTTGGACAGAGAGACATTTGGAAGTTAAAAGTTGTGTCTTGGGGCTAAGGTCGAAATGGACTGGGATCTTATCTTAACTCCTGTGTTTCAGATGATTGTACTTCATATGTATTACATTGTGATAATAACTGGGGTTTGTTTTGTTTATTTTTTTCCCTAAAATATAAAGTATATTCTAGACACAAGGACTCCGATCTTGATTTGAGGATTCAAAATAGGCAATTGGTAAGGGAATATTTTATGTGCTTGTTTAAGTACCTAATCACTCAAACTGCTGAAAATATATATGTCCCTGTTTCTAAATCAAATTATTTCTATTTCAAATTTTAACTTCTGTTAAACCTGTATCTGTTAAAGATACTTCTAATACTATTTCCTCATTTTAAGAGAGTGCTAACACTCTGTAACCAAATCAGTCCTCTTAATGCTTGAAATGCTTTTCTTCCTATCTTTGAATTATTCCTTTCTTCCAAGGTGTGGACACCAAACCCGTGTACAGTGTTTGCCTGATCAGTTCTGTCTGCACTTATGTTGTACTGCAACAGCAAGTGATTCCCTTAGTCTTTCTTGCTTTCACATTATGCTAGTTGGTTGTTTACTGACTGTTTTTCAAGCTTTACTGAATCTTTTTCAGGGAAAGGTAAGCATAACGCCACCACTTGTTAAATGCTCACTTAGAACTTCTTATCCACAAGTGCAAGTTGCTCTTGCCCTAGGCGAAAGTCTGCACTTGCAGAAAAGTTCTTTTGTGTTGGTGTGGAAAGAGTGTAGTAAAAAATTATACTCCGTGAGTGAAATCCATCAGATTTAGAGATAAACATTTACCTTTTTTAGGAATAGTTGCATGGATTTATTTAATTTGTTGAGTGAAATAAGTAAATATATTGTCTTTTCCTGTAGCAGTTTCCTAAGACTGATTGCAAAGTAGCCTTGTATCTTAAATCAATTTATGCTTTAAAATCATGCTTTTTGTATTGGGTTGCTGTAAGATGATAACTAATTCACAGGTGTTTAGTTAAAATCTTGGTAAAAGAAACTTCTTTGATCTATGCTTATACTGTTCTCAAACAAATTGCAAAGAGATGCCCAATATTTTTGTATTTTTTTCCTGGAAAATCCATATATGTGTTTTCCTTCCCATCCCTCTTTTCCCAATGTGTTTGGATTTGATAAATTGGCATTACCTTATCTTGAATCTGTACTTTTAAATTCTAAAGTTCATTGCTACAATCTATGTCTGTTTCTGCAGTAAAATATAAAATCTAGTATATTTGAAACACTGTGGTAATACCTTATTTTACCAAAAGTTTCAATCTAACTATTATTGAGCAGAGGCAGTTTAATTGAAACGTGCTTTTCAATAACATTTATCCTTGTTAATAGTAGCATTATGCTTGGTGGCACCAGAGTAAGAAGTTTATTTGCATACCAATTTATTAATCTTGTGTTTCTAATCCTGTACTTCTATTTCTTGACTGGCTAGAATGAGGTACAAATCCCTCCCAAGATCAGGTCATTCTGTAACAATTTCAGAAAAGACTTGTGTTTATATTCATAAAATGCTTCATTCAGACTCCTTATTTCAACCATTGTCCACAAGAAAACTAGGCTAGATTTGTATAGGCTTATATCTGAGGTAGCATAAATAGCACTGGACCAGATAAAGACGCTTCTGGGTAGCTAGTGGAGCTAATTTTCTTCAGTTCACCTTCTTGCATGTCAGATTCTTTCAATATTTGACAGAAGTCACCAGAAGCAGTCTGCATATATTGATCCACATGGTATTAAGTGAATCTTGGCATTTGAAGGTTTCATTTTATGAATATCTTCCAAATATGTAGGTGTAAAAAGTACTGTATTATTTGCAGTCATTTGTAATGCAACTTTGTAGGCATAATCTTAGATGCTACAATCAGAAATTGTTTATCAGGAATATATTTGCTCTAATCTGTAACAGTTATTCAAATTATGTAAGGTTATCATGCTCAGATGATAATAGCTCATGGGTTGTGTGATCATGATTTTATGACTAAAAATGGCTTGAATTTGGACAAAGTGTTACAGATACAGAGAGGATAATGCTTTGTTTTGTTTTCTTTTTTTTTTTTTGACAAAAAGGTATTTTACCCTGGCCTTTTTTCTTTTTTTACTGAAATAAACAATACAGTGGGACACAAATAACTGTAGGACTAACTGTATATAAGCCATTCTGTGATCAAGTATGTAAATGGTTTATCATCTTCAAATAAAGTATTTTTGCTACTTCCCTTTGGGAAGGGAAGGTACATTCTGTCCCCATGTATCAGTTCCTCCCTCCATCACTCCACCAAATGGGTCAAATGACTTGCCTAGTGGAACTTGAGGTAGACTTTCAAAGCCCCTGCTCTGTCAGGGCATTTATTCTCCATTCACAAGCATGAGTCAACATTGAATTGAATTTCTGGAGGTGATTGGAAAGTGTCATGGAGATTTGCTTTATCTTTAGAATGTGGAAATACAGAGTATAAGGATAAGTGAAAAGATTCCAGATTCCTCTTCTGTAGCCTTACATTACTGTAAGATATTCACTGGAAGAGTGGAGACAAGGGAAGAATGAGCTGCTTTTGCTTCTCCCCCAGATTCCTTAGCCACTTACTGCTTCCCATGATAAGGAACCTTTTTTCGAGTTAGTCATCCATTATCACCATCTGCAGACACTGACAATTTCAGCATGCAAATGGAAAAAAAAAAAAAACAACAAACCCCAACAACTTTCAGCTCTCTCTTCTCCCAGCTTTAATCCAAAACCAAAGGAAGGAAATTTTTTTTTTTTCCCTGAAATTACTTTTTCAAATGCTCATAATATATGAAGAGATCTACACATGGTACATTCTGAGACAAAAAGTCTTTCAGATGCCCAGGAACTGCTGTGTGAAGATTACCGTGAGACAGGGTCCTTTCTGTCCTTGTCAGCCAGTCTTTTAATGATACATGCTTCTTGTGAGGTATTTTATTAAGTTGTGTTCTAAAGAATGAAGGGAGAGAGTGTCAGTGAAGATGTCATCTATTCAAACAACTATTACATTTTTATTAATGTTTCTAAGTTGTTTTGATTGTCTCTTATGGCATAGTTCAATCTCCAAAAGCAATTCTTGGTGAATTGCAGAGAGGAACTAAATTCAAGCCTATAGATGAAGCAGGCTGCAGTAGCTAACATCTTGCACCGAAGGACTGTTTCTTCCCTTTTTACTGTATGTGTCACACATCCATTTAGTGTTTGAAATTTGTTGTAGGGAGCAGTAAGGGTCTATGAAAGTGATTTTGCTTTTAAAAATTCCTGGAGGGAGACTTGAGGTATACCTGGAATGCAATTATTATGATACATAGCAAAAGTAGTGTTTATTTATTTACTTATTTATTCCTTGCATGGACTGGCAGACCCTGTTTCGGCTGAACCTTTTCAGAGAATATTTTCTTCCTACAGTATCTGAATAATTTGTTCAATGTGTGGCTGAAGAGTTTTGTTGGTAACGGACATCTCTTTGAATGCTAATTATCAATTCTGTGATAATTCTGTAAGTTCAGTGATGTTTTTAATGATGGAAACCTTTTCATATAGAATGAATAAAAGATTGATATAAAAAGCTTTAGCTCATAGATGACTTGTCACTGCTTTCTTTGTAACTTGCTGCTTTATGATCTGCTGCTATGGATTAGAAAGGTTCTACAGTATACATTACGTCTATGTGAAATGCTGTTGTGAATGCCTGACTCCTGACAGCATAAAAGCTGTTTAGTGGTTACTTGTCTGCTTTCATACTAGTTTTCCACATAGATGTCTCTTTTACCAAAAAAAAAAAAAATTGTTCTAATGATCCATTCTTCTACTGATTTTATTTTTTATTAGGTCTGTTACTTTGTTTCACCTGGCTGTTAGTGCTGTCTTTGTATACTTGAAGTTGGAAAGACCTAGCTGCTTAGCTATTGCTCTTCGTGTCAACTTCTTTATTTTCACCGACAATCTTCCCTTGCCTGTAACAGCTGAGATCTGTGCCTTGTTTTAAGGGATTCTGAGGAGTTTTGTGCAAAGATCTAAATGCAGAGTGTGTCTTCAACTCATTTATGGACTAAAACTAAACTATCCCAGAGGCTGTAGAGTACCATTACCGTGACTGGGTAAGGAAGAGCGGTTTAACTTTTCTACTGTTCAAAGTTGTGTTTTCTATACTTCTGACTCCTCTAGAGAGACAGACTTGAGCATGTGACAAAATGACTATATGCAGGGCTGGAAAGGGAAGCTTCTGTTCAGGAGGTAGTTAACTTCTCTTGCTAACTGGAATATGTGAAGCTTGTGTCAGTGCTGCAGCAGGTGCCGAGTAAGTTGTAGTAAGGGAAACTGGTAATTGCTTACTTTCTCTGAGATTCGGTTAAGCTGTTGGTATTTGGCAATTTAGAGAACATTTTCATGGCTACTCCTTATTAAAGTGTGAATCTTGCTGAACATAAGGGAAATACAGACTGTTATTTTGGGAGATCTTACTAATGTATGCTGTAAGAACAGCACTTGAGAATTATGGCTGATGGGCAAGTAGGTGGATCTAGCTCTCATTCCACCTGCCTTTTTTCCCTGAAGGGTTTCCCCTTGCTCTTCTGCTACAGCGAGCCTATACAAGCATAAAGCTGCCTTCATCAGTGGTTTGTGCTAATATCCTATATTGTTAAAATAAGCACCTGGTATGTAAGGAATTTTTGGTGCAAGGTGGCCTTTGCCAGCAAGGAGGATGGACAGTTGCAGCCACTAATTTCTGAAACCACAGAAATGAGGCTCTCGAAGCCCTTACACAAGTGAAACTAGTCTCATGGTGAGATTATTTTGTTACCTTAATAATTTAGACCTTTCAGCTCCTGCCTAATGCTGAGCAAATTTTCTCTGTTTTAAATAAAACAGCAAAAGTCAGTCACAGGTCACATTGAAGAATTCAGTTTTATTAGTGCTGAATCCTGTCATGCTATAGTTCTCCACGGGATTTTTCTGTCAGAAGTCCTTGTCCGTGTGTCATGCTGCAGCATTAGGACTGACAGACAAGATAGTGATGTTGTAATGGTGTTGCTCTGCTTTTTGGTCAGAGTTTGCAGAACTACCAGTTAATAATGGCTTTGATGCAGAGTTTAGAATGATTGAACGATATTCCATGTGTTTTATGAGGTTTTCTTGAACTGTGAGACATTATTAGATTATGAAGTGATAAAATGTCTTAACAGCTAAATTTTGGAAATCTTTCCTTCCTGCAACATGGCCAGTGAAGTGAAACAACAAAAAAACCAAAACAGCCCAAAACAAACAAAAAAACCCCAACAAAACAAAAAAAGGTTTGATAATTGCAGATATCTTTTCTGTGAAGTGTTATGTCTTTGTGGAAGATAATGCATGTTTTCATATTGCTAGACATTTAACTTCCTCCCTCCCTTCCTACACACATGCAGAACACTAGACCTAATGATGATGAGGAAATGAAAATAAATGGAATATGAGGGCTTTAAAGGTGTAAGTCTTTCTACAAGTGTAAGTTTTCACACACTGTTATCCTGTTGAGAATATTCTGAATCTTTTTGAACTGGGAAGTTAGAGCATTCTTCAATCATTTGCAATGGGGTTGGGTTGGAAAAGGATGGTTGTTTCAGTTCTTAAAAGACAACCCCCTCCACCCCCCCTCCACCCCCCCCCCCCAGAAAAAAACCTCTAAAAAAAAGTATGTGTGGTCAGTTAGACAGGTACTTGAGAATGCTGGCTTCTGCACTCTTGACTTGAAAATGTAGTACTTGTTTTACATAAGCTCACATAGCAATTTAAGGAAATTTCAGAGATACCAGGCTCATGTCACTGTAATGATTTGATTAAGCCTGCCAAAACTGTGAGGTGGAATCTTTCCTTTATGCAATGTGACTGATCCCCAATAAAAACATCTTAAGACGAGTTCAGAACAAACGGCCTACAAGAAGCATGGCTGATGAAATGTAGCTATGAATGTCTCGTGTGTTTTGGTAAAAGATACTTTCAGACCTCTATGCTGTCTGCTGCTTCTAATGGATAAAGTTATTGCACTTAATTGCTGAAAAGTGGTAAAGGTAAAAAACTGTTAAGATGGCTGGGTAAGAATATCAGTAGTTTACGGCTGCTCTTTATGTTCTTGTTCTGTTTTGGTATGGTAAAGGTGGTATGGTCAGCATGTCAAAATAAGCCAAGAGCTGAAAATGCTGGAATTACTGTTTTTTGTGCTTATTGAATGAGTGCAGGTTTTTTCCCTGTCTTGGTAGTCTATTTCATTATAAATGGGAAAGAATTAAAAAAAATACACAATAAACTAGATTACATGTTGGTGTTTAATTTTCCTCCAGGAGAATAACTTTTCTTTTCCTTCCTCCTTTGTTCAAACTACTATTTTTCACTTTCCTTTCTATTACCTGTTGAACATTGCCATTTCTTTCCTAATTCCTCTCAACTATTCATTCTTCTACTGCAAGCATATGTGCTTTTGTCACTCTAATGCCAGTCTTCATTTTAAGTGCTGTTTATATTGAAGACTATTTCTCAGTTGGTTTGAGTGCAGTTTACATGGGTACAAGAGGAGAAAAGGAGAGTTCTGAGCACACTTGCTATGTCTAGGTTGCTGTTTTTTTCCTGACTTTGTAGGGTTGACAAGTGTTTATTCATTGCCCTTGATTCTGCAGAGGGCAAATGGCCCTGAGGGGTTTTTTTGCCCAACTGTGGAATAGAGGGCCTCACAGTGTCTTGACAGTTCAGCTGCTGTGTTGGGTGATGGAAATCCCTTTTTGGGCCTTCAGCATTGTGACTGGCTGTCCACCGTCTTTCAAGGGAAGTTTGTCATGTGTAATGGATGATACTTCAATGAAAGACTTACTTTCTCGTGCCACACGAGGCCTATAGGGCTGACACTAAAGAAGGGTCTAGAATAGGAGACGATGCTGCCTCATGGCAAGTGCACCCTCTCTAACAAGTGATGATTTTCTCCTGGTATTTTAGTATGGCTATCACCGGTGGAAGGGGAGGGAGAGAGGAAGATAGCAAACAAGCAGCAGTGTAGCTTGGCTTAAAGTTAGGTGACATGATTCAGGCTAGGAGCTTCACGGTAGGATTTGAAAAGTTTCATGCTACTGCTGCGATCAAAATAGGTTTTCACAATATGTTTATCTTGTAAGGCATTAAAACAGAAATTGATATATGAAGTACTGTAGATTTCTCCTTAAAAGCACTCTGAAAAGACAGAATTGGCTACTTCAGAGACTACTCTCTACTGTCATAAACATACTGAACTAAAGATTAATTTTGTTTTAAAAATACTTACGTTCCTAATATTTCATTTATGCTAAAGATTCTACTCGGCAAAGAAGTGGAAATGAGAATTCTTGTCTCACTGAAAACTTGAAACTTTTGGCTTTAGTCTGTTCAGCCTAGGACTAATACGTTTTAGTGGTTTACTTGACACAGTCCAAGGTATTCAGTGAAGAAAATAGCAAGTCCTCATAACAGAAGAGTCAGATGTTACTGTGTTGTCTCCAAATAATAGGACTGTTGTGTTCCTGCTTATTAAAAACAATCAAGCCTTTTGCAGGTAAAATGGTGTTGAATTTGATTAGGTTGTCTTGACTTGTACAGTCAGTTTTATCAATCAGAAGTAAAAGTGTACTGATGTGGGTTTTTATCACCTGATGAGGTTTTCTGTACTTTGGAGAGTTTGGGCGAATATGTAATTGTATCTTAGCTTAGTTTTGGACTGAGTCAGCTCTTTGAAGGGGCTGAGCGTGTGCTCAGATTGGTGTGTTTGTTCAAGGAAAGGGGCAGATGTGCATAGCAGAGAGAATTGCGGAACAAACACAGCAGGCCAGAACTGGATTAGCACACCCTGTTGTCTGAGTCCTTGATTAAGCTAGTGGAACTCAAGATGCAGGTATACCAGACTTCACAACTTGTTTTGGCACCCTCAGATTCTTCACATTACGCTGAGCTGGGCAGTGTTGGAAATCCAAAAATTAATAAGGACTTGTCAAGAAAACTGGCTCTGCTCTGCAGTGCTATTTGGTATTACTCAGACTGTCATAAATGGTGTCAGTGCAGGTGATCTGAGTGTCTCCCTCTCTCCTTTGCTGTTGTACTTGAGGTCTTAAAGCAATGACAAGCAGTTGCAACAGGTGTTTCACATAAAACTTTGAAAATGGTCACTGTGAAAACAGATTCTATTTCATTTGTGTTAACATCTATTTAAAAGAAAGTTGTTGTATGCCTTGCATAATAAAACCAGAGTTCTCTACTATTTATACTCACTGTACTTTGTATCCTCTAAACATAAAGTACTTGCAGAATACTTTCTGCTGTAAAATTAGCAGTGGTGTCTAAATTTGATTCAATGCTTAAAACCTGTACAGTTTTCATCTTTAAAATCGGTTGGATAGTGAAGACTCAAAGCTATTTCTCTTAAGTTCATAATGTCTAGCAGTGCAAACTCCTTTATATTGAACAAAGTGAAATGTTCTTAAAGATAATAAGGGGAGATTGCTTGGATACTTGAAAAATATGCCACAGTAGTGAAATAAAGTAGTAAATTTTTAGATGATGAATCCCGCCCTTTGCAGGTATATTGACAAAGAATTACAAGCTATTGGAGTAAACTTCAGAGGTTATGAATATATTTCCTTCTGGCAATCATTGAGAAGTGTAGCTTTATTCCAACTGTTAATGGGTTGATGTATTATTGAAATGATTTGTATGTCTCCTTGTTAAGAAAAAGGAAGCTTTTAATAGTGCATTCTACTGTATTTTTAACAAGGAGAAATCTTGCAGTCTTTGGAAGTAACACATACAAGCCTCTGGTGCTTTTGCTCTATTTTAACACCTGCAAATCCCAACTCAGATGGTCCCGATTTTGTCTTGCATTCTTGTGTCCCTTCCTCAATGTTTTCACTTTAACAATTGTATTTGTTTTGAGAGAGAAAAAAGAAAAAAAGTTTTCAAAACTGAAGTTTCAAGACTTCAAGGTAATAATTGAGGCAGTCAAATACTGGAAGATATGGAGGACTGAACAGTTTTTGGTGGAAAGAAGAAAAGCTTTTCTGCTCTATTGATTAAAATCCTGCTATGTAATTTAATAATAAATAATGCTAATGATCAGGTTTGTTTTCACATTTGCAGTCAATTGAAAGGCTAGGATTGTGTCTGGAGTAAGAAAGCTGCAGCAGCAAGAGTTCAAAGGAGACTAAACTGTTATATCGTTGCTTCAATTTATATCTGAAAGAGCTGAATGTTAGCACAATAGGAGAAGTGTGAACAGTGTGTATCTTAAAGCCCTCCTGAGATTTCAAGAACAAAAGAAGAAAGATTTTGCAAGGCTCCTTTTCACTTGAGTTGTATGGTTCATGGGCAGCTAAATTTATGTAAATTACTGCGTGTACATTTGAATCCAGAAGGAATACAGAATACCTACTAACCATTTGCAAGGTATGGTGCAGTTCTAGCAACATTTGCTCATCTTCTGTCATAGCAACACAGCGGCAATTGTTGGACAGATCAGTGAAGTTGAAAGCTTTGGTCACTGAAATTTTTTAACCAAAGGCATGGATATATAATTTTTCAGATCTTTTCAAATCTTTTATTAATCTTTTTGTTTGGATTAATTAACCATCAAGTGCTGTAATCTGGGTTTAAACTATGTGAGGATGTTAAAAAGAATAGTGATTTCTGGTAAAGTGTGCATTCAGTTGAGTTGTAGCACCTTCCTACTTCTTACCTGCTGGTAGCTTTTGGCTTCTCACTACAGATTTCCATTTTGACAGCTACTGTTTTACTGGGCTGCCACTGTGTCTGGACCAATAAGTGGAGTCAGGTGACTGAAAACCTGAATTTTTAAAGGCCTTTTGCTAAATACCAAAAGGAATTGTCTTTGATTCCTATATGAAGATTCTTTATCCTCCCTTTTTCAAAAATAGGCAATATTTGCATGAGAATGGGAAAATTGTTTCCGATAGAGATCTGTAACCACTTCAGATAAAAGGTATAAAAATCCTACTACTCAGGTGACCATACAATTACTAGGGATACACCTTTTCCTTGTCTTTGTTAACAAGTGGTTGGTTTCTGGGGTTGTAGAATCACATGACACTTTATGTAACTAGATGTTTTCATTGTACCTAGGATTAGGATTTTTCAACAATGGAAGTTAAAACATATGTATGTGAAGGGAAAGATCAGCAAAACTGAAAGTTTTTTAGGAGTTGATAGCATGGGTCCATAAAGGCTTCTTGCTTCCCATAGAATCATAGTATCGTTTAGGTTGGAAAAGACCTTTAAGATCATCAAGTCCAACTGCTAACCTAGCACTGCCAAGTCCACCACTAAACCATGTCCCTAAGTGCCACATCTACACGTCTCTTAAATACTTCTAGGGATGGTGACTCAACCACTTCCCTGGGCAGCCTGTTCCAATGATTGACAACCCTTTTGGTGAAGTTTTTCCTAATATCCAATCTAAACCTCCCCTGGTGCAACTTGAGGCCATTTCCTCTTGTCCTATCGCTTGTTACTTGGGAGAAGAGACTGACACCCACCTCGCTACAACCTCCTTTCAGGTTGTGGAGAGCGATAAGGTCTCCCCTGAGCCTCCTTTTCTCCAGGCTAATAACCCCAGTTCCCTCAGCCACTCCTCATAAGACTCGTGCTCTAGACCCTTCACGAGCTTCTTTGGACACACTCCAGCACCTCAATGTCTCTCTCCATGGTGAACTTTTCAAGGCCTTGTTATCTTGCATGGAGTCATAGAGCAATCAGTGCAAATGTTCACCATCAGTTCAAATGACAACTAAAAGTCACTTGGTTTTTTGAGCTGCTCATCTGTTCTGCAGAGGACATAGTAATGAAGATTACAATCTGTTTCAGCTGTCGTTAAGTTCTAAATTACTTTCTCTGAAGTGTGTGGATATTAAACATTCAAAAAAGTGATGTGGATTCAGATAGTAGAATCTCACTGAAAAGGTGAGATTTGGTTTTAAAGGACTTTGTTCTTCATGAGATTCAAGGCTGGTTTTGACTGACTTTTAATTACTGGAAGTCAAGGATCTCTTTGTCTCCATGTGTACTGAATGGAAACAAAGTGCCTTTTTAATGGCTCGTAGTTTCTGTCTCTAAATCCAAAACGAGGAGGATGTTGGAACATATTCTTCCAGTGTATGACAAATGTGTCTGTAAGATTTTGTCAAGACTTAATCTGAAATAGTACTCAGGTTAAGAGCAGTCTTTTCTTCAAAAGCCTCCTGCCTCTAGCAGTGATTTTGATTTCTGACAATGAGCCAGAGTTTGTTTAGAGAAGGTTGTAATGGTATTTATTAATGAAATGAAGGTCACTCCTGAGGTAGTGCTGTGTTTTTATAGTATTTTTAAAGACTTCAAGAACTTTGACACTTTAAGACCTCTTCCCAGTTTTATCAGTGGTTGTAATCTATGTTGATCGGAAATGATCTTGTACCCTCAGCACTAAACAAAGGAAACAGCAGAATGTAAAGAGTAATTTGAATGTAATTAAACTAGCGATTCTTTGTCAGAAATGGAAAATTGGTTTAGTAGGATCAAATCTGGCCAGTCAGACGTTGGTTTTTATCCAGGCTGTCTTGCAGAAAATTTTAACTTTTGTCACATAGATATTCTGCATCCCAGAATGTCTGGGATGTTAGTCTGCTCTTAGGATTGCGTCAAGACCCTACCATGAACAACTCGTGATCTGACCAACTAAGCCTGTTTTAATTGGGAGGGGTGTCTGGAACGCACTTTACTTAAGAGTTTTGAAAGATGCGGTTTCACAGGCTGTGGAGCCAAGCTAATGGCTTGCTGCTGCCAAAGTTCAGTTTTCACTGTGCAGTGCATCCTCTTCCCTTGAGTGTTCTCAAGCTCTCCTTTAACCTTCCTGGGAATAAGTGAGTTTATCAGTCCAGCAGAAGACTATCCACAGATTTATGAGTCATTCCCAAAGCATCCCTAAGCCTTGAAACAGCACTACCTGTATGGAAGATGCTGTTTTAATGAGACTCTATTAAGAGCTGCTTTGAACAACATAGTGATGAAATAAAGCTCTGCTAATCAAGACAGCTAGATGTCAGATAAGGAAAAATTGTTTTCTACTTCACAATGGCAACAGGATTTTTTTTCTTGCAAGAAAGTTTACTGACTATGTAATCTATAAAAGCTTTTCTAAACAAAAGTTTCATTAACTATTTTAATCGTATGCCTTACTAGTCTCTATGAAAGAAGTTTGTGCATGTACAGGTATTATATAATAAACCACAAATATAGTAGTAAGTCCATCTGATTAAAAAAGATGCATCAAAATAAAAATTAGAAAGAATTGTGTTGATGTTTTAGAGCTTTGGGACCATTAAACCACCTTTTCTGATTGGATAGTATTACAAATGGGAAGATTTCTTTGGGTTATCTAATATTAAATGAAACATCTGCTTTGAGATTGTATTTCCTCATTTTTCTGTCTTAGTTCTTCTCCACTTATGCTGCAGCTGCCTAAGCTCTACCAGAATGAAAAGGAAATGGCTTACATCACCATAACACAATTTTGGAGTATTGATAGATAGTTGAATGTTTGCTGTTACTGTTTGCATACTTCTGCAACTCTCAAAACCAGAGAAAGCAACTGTGTGAAAATGGTTTCTGTGGAGGGTAAGGTACTGGCTGAGCTTAAATACAAACCTGTAGAGGTTTGCACATGACAGTCAAGTGAGTTTTAAAAATTCTGCCATCCCCATTAACAGATGAGTGCAAAAGTTATGAAAGATACTTAACTTGTCCTATGACTCTTTCTATTAAATACCTTTTTTTTTTTCCTTCCCCTGAGATGGTACTCAGTCTATTGGGGTGTGTAAAAGGAGGTCATAAAATTATTGGTAATAAAATTTCATCCTAACTTTCTCTTAATGGGCTTAGTATTATTGTAATAACTGACATTGTAGTTAAGTACCACATCTCTAATTTCAGTGATGTTGAGTACAAGCAGAGCAACTAAAACCAGTGCAAGATACCAAATTTTGAAAGAGTTTTGATGTTTCCAACACCTTTTTGTCTTGCCGTTTTCCTTCCCTCTGCTTTTCTGCTGCTGACTCCTACTCTGGCCACTACATTACTTGTGTCAGAGGTTAAAAGGAGTGAGCAACTGGGGAAGGCTGGGGTTGAAGATGAGAGGATCCTGTTTCTCTTAGCTGCGGGTACAATGAAACTTAAAATTTTCATGCTGTTGCAGTTGGGCCATCTCATATGCTCTCAGTCTGCAAGTCTCCAGAGGCGCTGCTGCTCATTGCAGATCTTTTGCCAAAGACACCTTTCCTCCAAAGATGAAGAACTTCAGTACTAATTCTAAACCATGTCACTTAGGGACATGGTTTAGTGGGCATGGTGGTGGTGGGTTGATGGCTGGACTCGATGATCTTAGAGGTCTTTTCCAACCTTAATGATTCTATGATTCTATAAAGTTTGGAGTTCTGATCCCGGTGGTTGGAGCCTGGTGCTAATGGCTTACCTCTGAAATTTGACTGGCTAGCTAAGTGCCTCCTAGAGACCGATGTAGGAAAATTCGATTAACTCTGTCCTGTCTTGAATGATAGAAATTCACAATACTAAATGTCCCTGTATTTTTGTGGTAGTATGTTTACTGCCATTTTAAATGTCCATTCAAGAAACCTAGCAAAGTTTTTAATGAATTTTTTTTTTCTTTCTGAGGTTTACAGGCTAGCTTTATGATATTAATACACATGAGACTGATACAATTTAGGAACCCTGACTGTAGTATGGTGCTTTTGAGATGGCTACTTTATTTAAGGAAAAAAACAAAACCACCATATAAACAAAAAAAACCCCTAATATCTTAATACACTTCAAGAAAAGAAAATAAAATTATTTTTAGACACTCTTAAGTACTCTGAGAATTGGATCAATCTTGTGGTTTGTACATTTTTGGCTAGTTACATGAATGCATGATTTTTGTAATTAATGTTTCTTTCTCTAGGATGAGTGCTTTTGCCAATGGTCAGCTCTTTTTTTTTACATTTTTATATTTTACTTTTTTCCCCCCTTTTTCTTTTGTAACATAGCAGCAGTCTTTTGGATTAGTTCCAATGACTTGTGAGTATTGATTTTAAGATAATGCATCATTATACAATGAAATTTGTGTTGAAATCTATAAGCTTAAGGTAGGTCACTGTAACTGCACTTAAGGTAGTTTAAGTTAATACTCTGATTGAAAGAAAACTGAAAGTATCTATTAAAAAAAATTCTCATATCATATATTCTTTTATGTTCCTGATCATGTTTTATTTTTGATAGCAGATGGCAGGCATGTCTTGCCGCTTGAAAAGCCTCCTATTGCTGAATTATGAGAATGTGATCTCTTCCATAAATACACTTGCCAATGTGTCTTGGGTGGATGTAATACATATTTATCCCTTGTCTGACTCTGTAAGAAGAGTTGAGGCAGTGGAAAGAGTGGAGGAGGAAGGATATGGGGAATAATGCACTGGGGCTGACAGTTGTGGTGGTAGGTGGGAAGCAATCAAGTAAGTAGGTCAGGTTGCATTTAGTATGTATATACATTTTCCTTACTTTAAAAATCTGCCATTCTCTTACTTCTTACTCTTAGTGCTCCTCTTCCTAAACAGAACCTTTTAAAATGCCAGCTCCGATTTAGTATTGATGCTTTATGCATATTCATATAAGGCAATTTTCAATTATCATTGCTTGAAGTCAGGAAAACCTTAGTCTTGCATTTCTTTGCACTTTTCACCTTCAGAGCTGATGGGATCTAATGCCAAAATCTGTCTCCAGCTTGATGGAAGCAGGGTGCTTAATTTCTGTGCTCTTTTGAATTGCCATTTGTACATTTTAAATGCGCTTTCATTTTCTTTCCTTATACATACTCCGGCAACAAAACTCTGTAGTGGGCATCTACAAGAAGGATTTAAAGAGGTTACAGGTGGTCTTTACAAGAGGGGATTTATAATGGATGCGCTGCAAATCAAAGAGTTGGTGACATAGTTTGCATTTGTTTATCTGCGGTTGGCATACTGAGAAGGAGAAACACATTTATTGTAATCTTCCTGAGTTTGCTGTGACCCTTGCTGTATCAGGGGCTCCATCTTAGAGAAACAATAAGCCTGAAATATTGTCTGGATCATTTAGTTAACTTTGCTAATGTCTCCACCATCTCCCACTGTCTCTAGGTAAGTAAACAAGGTTCCTGATTACCTACATGAACTGAAGTGTAAGACTATTACAGGTATTTGGGAACGTTTTTCTAAAGTGCTCCTAAACTTAACTCTTAGATAGTTTATGCATGTGTTTTCTTTCCATCGTACATTTTTAGCTTAAATAAATCTTTCTGCTTTCTCCTTATCTTACAAGTAGCAGTCATACTGCCCTCTCAGACCAGGAAGTGATAGGTGAATATAGGAAAGACAGAGGGTTTTTTCATTCACAGTTTGTGTTCTCTTAACTGTGATAACCCTTCCTGGTACATGGTCCAGTTTCATGCCATTTTTCCTTAATGTGTTCAACTAGAATTTAACATTCTTTCAAAGATGTTTCACGAGTAGCTTACAAAATTGCACTGACAGTGGACTGTGGCTATTGAAATTGACCCATGACACATTCTGGGTTAATACATATCTGATTACGGCTGCAGTAAATATTGCTAATGTTTGAAACTTGTGCTTTCACATGTTTGGGTGGAAGGCACGGTACATGGGCGATTTTATATTACTAAGTCATGGTGAGTATGAATTCAAATCTGCTATGAATCTAATAAAACTCAACATTTGCCGAAAATGAAATATGAATCTTAGTGTAGCAATGATGTCCATCTTCTTTGCAGTGTTCTGTTACACTAACTGGTAGACAAAGGTGTAGATGAGTTTTTAAAGTAGAGTAAAATACTGCGTACAACTCTCTAGTCTTTTGGCTTTTTACTGACAAACTGGTATTTATCATATTTAGTTGGTTTTATTAAATGAATAACATTTAATTATTTACTTGATTTTCAAAGTGTCTTCCTTAATTTAGTGCTTTATAAGCATCTGTTGCTAGGTGAAAAGTTAAAGAAAAGAACTAACTTCCATAATTTGGGTATTTGTATATCTCTCTGGCTGCAGACACTTTGAGAGACTGGTTGTGTGTTTTAGTTAAAATTTAGCAAGCAGGTAGTAGTTGCTTGACTGTTCAGGACTCTAATACAGTCAGTTTTAATACAGACTCCAAATCTAAGCAATATATAAGAGAGAATATTTAAATAAAACCTTACATTAAAATGTCGTAGTATCCAGCCCTGGTATTAAACATGTGTCTAGTAACTTTGGGCTTTTTATGATTAGATGCCAAACTGAGATTGAATGGCTCTGGGGTTTTTTTAAATATATTTAACAGTTTGATAGTACTTATATTTTGTGAATTTTCTAAGAAAGTTAATTCCTGTAACAGCTGGGAGGCGGTGGTGTTTGATGTTCCTCATTCCCCTTGCAAAGTGAAATGATGGAAAATAAGTTACCAAAATTTGTGTGAAGGGGCGTCAGACCCAGTTTTGAGTCACTCAGTTGTCTTCAACTGCATTGCTATTTCTCCTGCCTTATTGAAGTCCTTTTTTTCCTCATTATGTCTTTTACTGATAACACGCAAGACAGAAATTTTGAACAGTCATCTTTGCTGTTTTGACAACTTACTGCAGGGCATAATTCATTTTGTGTAGACAGAAACAGGTGTTTTATGGAAAAGTATCAGATAGATCAGTTTCTTATTGTACCATAAAAGGTAAGTATGTGGGGTGAATAAAGATTAAATCAGTAGATTTAATGCTACTATGTCCTGATTATTAACTTCTGCTTTATCTCAAACATTTGTGTCACTTTTTACATGTCATTTATTAACAGTAGTGTCTTTTACTTTGCATTGAAATGAATGAGACCTGTGTAAAAGTGAATGTGTTTTGCTTCGGGGTGGACATTTCTTAAGCCACCCTAGTACAACTATTAGTAATGGTGTGACTACACTGCAAATAGTTTCTCTTTAACCTGTTAGTCAAGTTTCCTCAAAAAAGACCAAAGTACTCTTGAGCATAATAGATCAAAGAAATGACTAGTACATGGTCATTTTCAGAGGATGTTTTCATGAAAGTGATGTGATATTAGAGTCTCTTCTTTGTTTTTTATTACCTGATGGTTGATGTTACCATTAATCATGATCTAAATTCTCTAAAATAACATGACAGACTTTATTTGAAATAAAGTTGGCTAAAGATCACGTTATTCATATTTTGCTTGACTTGCCTAGTCACCTACTACTCTTTGACTTTCGATCATGAATAAATTGTTAAAAACTTGAGTAATGTGTAATGACTGGTGAATAGTAAGAATTTCTGACTTAAAAAATCTGACTAGCATAAAACCCATCACTGAAGCAGTCTCTTGGGGAGTAATATTGAAGCTTGAGTTATACTTACTATGTACAGGCAATTTTACTACAGAAGTATTCAGGCAGAGCTTATTTTGGTTGCTAGGTGATTGCAGGGAGGGAGAGAAAAAACATCTCACTCATTTGTCTAGTTATGGAACCAAGACTAGGCATTAAAAAAAAAAAACAACCCAAAACAACCCTTTCAGTTTCCAACTCACATAGTCCATTTAAAACTGGCATCATGAGCTTTGGTTGTGGGGTTTTTTTTATTTTCTCCTGTATTCTTGTGGGGATAGTAATACTCTTGCATTAATTAAAAATTTTTAGATGTCTGTCTTGAAGGGGCTTTTACTTGTCGTCCACAAAATAAGGTGGGGGTTTTTTTGTTGTTGTTCTGTTTTGCTAGTTCTTCAAAACAGTGCTTAAAACAAATGGACTTGGAGAATATTTCAGAGAGAAAAATGTGATAGCAGTCTAGAGCTTTAGGTACTGTTCCAGTTGTCCTCTTTTCATCTTCCCTTTCGCTTAGTGTGACTCTGGCTTTGTGAATGTCTTTTGTAGGCAAAGTGTTCTTGATGCCAGGAGGCAGTACCTCTGACACAAACCTCCGATATTTCGAGATACTGGGAAGAAATCAGTAACTTGCCTCCAGCTTATAAAGTTATATCTTCTAAAGAAAGCTCCTGATTCATTAGGGAACAGTGAAATGTCTCAGGACTCCCCCCTTCTCTCCCTCCCCCCTTCTCCTCCTCCCCACAAAAAAACCTTAAGTATTGGAATATGTAAAACCGAAACAGGTATTAATGTTTGCTTGCTCTAGGAAGGCATAGTGACTTTCTAATCCCTTCATGAAAGGTAAGTACATTCTGATAAGACTAACAGTCCATCCGTCAATCCCATCTCTCTCCAATTTAGTTGGAACGTGCTTCTGTGAACATGTTTAGAGATATCTATTAGGTTACATGGTAAAGCTCATCTGCACACCCACAAAGGAGCGCAAAGACACAATGGTAGGAAAGATGGGTAATCGTACCCTGCCTAACTACTTCGAGGCCCATCACAGGAGCCATCAGCTTGTCAAAGGCTCATCTCCACCAGCCCAGAGGAGCACGGGGGCACAATGGCAAGCAGGGAACTCAAATTAAGGACTCAGAGGAGGGCACACCCCGTCAGGTGTGTTAACCTAACCAGGGCTGTCCCTGGAGAGCCATCAGCCCCATTGTCCAGACCTGACACCCAGGACCATGAGTCAATGCTGGAGCACCTTTTGGACTGGAGGCTGGAGGTGTTACTGGCAGGGGTATGGGGCATGTAGGGTGCAGGGGAAGAGCATTTTGGGATTGCAAAGGACTTATGGGATGTTTTTGGGGAGGAGCCAAAGGCAGGGGAAGGGAGGCATTTAGGTGATTTGGGGAGGAGCAAACATAGCAAAAACAGAGGGCCAAGGGGATTTAGAAGGCCAGACGTGTAAATAGTTGGCTGGTCAGTACATGTGCCTGGCCATGCCCTGTGTAATGGTCATGATCAGTGCAATTTGTCTTACTTTCTTCTTAAATTCCTTTCTAACTCCTTCCTGGGTGAGGGGTGCTCTGTTGTTTGTGCAGGTGTGTCTGTGGGGGCCTGAGTTCCAGCAGCTGCAAGTCAGACCATGAGTTGGAGGGCCCAGGGTGCCAGCAACTGGAGAGACTGGCATGAGTGGACTTAAGTGCCAGCCACAGGAGTGGGACCTCGGGTCACTGGGGCCCATGCGTCCACGGTGCCAGGAACTGGAGCAAGTGAGGGTCTGGGCACCGCAGCTGGAGTGGGACTGCAGGCCAGAGGAACCATGTGCTTGAGTGCCAGCGGCTGGAGAGACCTGAGTGAATGAAACCAAGTACCAGATATGGGGGTGGGACCAGGGGTCAGAAGCCCATGTGTCTGTAGTGCCAGCAATTACAGTAAGTGAGTGAGCGTTAGTGAAGAGCAAGCTAGGTTAGCCTGCATGTAGGTGAAGTGGCTAGGCTTGTGTGCCTCTCTATGGGGGAGACCAGAGGAGGAGCTGGCTGTTGGGGTGACCAAGTGAGTTCGGCTAGCTGCCGGGGACACCGTAGGATCTGGGGATCTCTTGAAGGTGAGACTGCTGGTGAATGTGTGGCTCTAAGGGCAAGACCACAGGGGATTTGCTACTCGGAGGCCAGTGGATTCTCAGCCATCTGGTGTATGTGTGCCTGTGTGCCTCTGAGGGTGTGAGACCATGGTGGGGGGTAGAGGGGGAAACTACTGGGGGAGCAGGACAGTCCCAGTGAGCTCTATGTGTGCATATGTGTGTGTGCGTGCGTACCAGCAACCAGACCCCAGACAGTCTGTACCAGCAACTAGAGTGGGGCAGTGGCCTCAAAAGGCATGTATGTCCAGGTGACAGCAATTGTGGAGACTGGGATCCAGGGGACAGCTACTGGGCAGACTGGGGGTCTGAGTCCAGCTGCTGGGGGGATCCACCTTGCATGTATGTGTATATATCCTCACTAGTGGACCTCCATTCTGCTCAGCCAGAGAGGAGAGCAGGGTGAGGCTGTTGGTGCTGTTTGTGTTCGTATTCATGTGTGTGCTGTGTGTCTGTCTGTCCTTGTTGATCTGTTGTCACTGGCTGTGGTGTATGTGTTGTATATATGTGTGTGTGCATGCCTGGTGGGATTATGTGCTCAGCCTCACTCTCAAGTTGTATCTGGGGGCTTGCAGCTGCTGCAGCATCGCCTGTTTTGGGCTGCCAGATGCAGCCTGATTTTTTTCCGTTAAGTCTCCTTTGGTGCTCTGCCTTTCACCTCCACAGTGTTCACCAGTGGCGAAATCGATCATCACTCAAATCTTTTCAGAGGAAAAGAACAATTACTAAGTAGGCTGGAAGGCAAGTGGCTTTCCTTGCAAGAGTATTGTAATACAGTATGACACTCATTTCTATAAGTAATATTAGATGATTTGAAATCCTTCTTTGGGACCAATTGCATATCAGTTTTCAGTAGTGTTTTAGTTATATAACACTGAGGCAAATACTCAGAAAAGTGAAAAAAGTAGTGTACTATTCTTGCAGGCCATCTCTATTTTTTCTGAGACGATGAAAAATTAATACCTTAATTTCCACTGGAACTGGAGAAACCTGATGCGTCAGTTAGTTTGTATGTGATGTGATCTCTGCAAATTGCTCAGCACACCCATGGAATGGGCACAGAACTGGAATGCAGTATTTCACTCAACAGAAGGTAAATTCAAAATAACAACAAAACCCGCTGAACAAATGGATCAGGAAGCATGCTGCTTTCTGTATTCTGGGGGTAGTGCTGTTTTCACAATAATGTCAAAATACTATGTACTGATTCAGATAAACTGCATGCTGTGTTTGTGCTCAGTAGATCTTTGTTTTAAGAAGACAGAGACAACAAATGTGTAAAGGTTGTTTTTCATTTGTTTTTTTGGGGGGCGTCTTCCTTTTTCTGTGTTGCGTTATTAAGATGTAGACTCGGTTTATTGCAGTTAGGGCACTGGTGCCATCTGGTGGTGGTAATACATTCCCAGAAACGGGAAAAACGACTTGTGAGGAGTTCCACTGAGATGTGAGAAATTGCTGGCGTGATGCTAAAAAGAGTACATGGATACATTTGCTGCCTTAACATATAATTATGAGGATGAAGTAAGTCATAAAAGGCTGCACATGGGCTGTTAATCATAACTTGGCTTGCTAAAGCAAGTTTAAATCTTTAACTGTATTTCTTTCTGCTCAACGAAAAGGTTTGTTTCTAGTAGTTTCTTTTATTAAATAGTGCTTTGCAAACACAACATAAAGAATTTTGTTGAAGTTTACAATATCTTAAAATTCAATTTGGAAGAAAAATTTTCTTCTGTTACTGCATTTTGCTAAACCCAGCACAGCCTTCTTACTGCTAGTATGTTTGAAGTTACGGTTCTTTTTTTTAAGTGGCTGATACACTAAGTTTGAAAGTAAAAATTCAACAACATAAACCTGACAACAGTTGAAATAAACAGCTTTGATATCTGAAGCCAAAGCAACCACAAATATTCTGTTTTCTTTATCCTTTCATCTCTTAAAAAAGATGTCCTGCATCTTAAGTTGTTTACCTGAGGTAATATCCTCATCATTCTCTAGAGTACTGTATAGGCTGTATTGACCTTGTTAGCAATGAAAGTAGGACTATGACTACTTATCCAGTTCTCTTGAAATAAATTTCTGACTCATAAATATCTTTCCCTGTGATGGAAAGATTTGCAGAAGTGCATGGTACTTTATATTAAGCTGGTGGGTTTTTTAAATTTGTTTCACTTAGCCATAATTCTTTTGATTTGCTGCAGGTCAGCGTGACATTATTTTAGTAAGTTACCGCTAAATAAATTTCCTTGTGGAACGGAGGTCTGTTCAGCCATTAACAAGTTACATCTTTCTATTGCAATTGATTACAATAACAGGCTGTTTTTATGTTTTAATCCAGCTAGTTGAAGAGGCACAAATTCTGTGTTTGTATTTCTTCGTAATCTCTGGCCTCATGACCATGCAATACTGCCTTCAGTTGCATCGTGCTGAAAGTGTGAATTAGACTTCCCTTTTAACCAGGCTTTAGTTCTCTAGTTACATGGTTATGTTCACAATGTCAGGAGCCTTTTTTGGATCCTATCTTGATGGAATGAGGTGTTTGCCTGCCTGTTCAGCTAATGTAGATTGTGGAATTAGATGGAAACAGCTTTTAAAATTGAAAATATTTAATAGTATTTAAGAATTTAATATTAATATTTAAATAGTTAATTTATCAATATTTATTGGATGTCTTTGAGAATAATTAAACTGGCTGCAATAGCAAGGACTGTCTTTTTTTCTACAGTTTAATTCAGCTCACTGTAGACCTAGGTTTGGCTACTGGGTTTCATCTGCATGCAGCTACTAACAAAAGTATGCAAGGCTTATGCCTGGCATAAGCCAGGCGATCATAAGCATCAGATTTGAAAATTTTCTTTCCCATACTAAGGTTTGGGTCTGAGCAAAGTTCCGTTGTTGTAATGTTTTGTTCTTAGAGCTGTGACTTTCACTTTAATGACACTGTCCTTGTGAATTGAGGTATACCTGCTGCTTCTATTCCTGTTGTCATTCAGCTTTCAGTGCTGTATGTACCTTAGTACCTTTCAGGCATTATTCAGCAAACTTAGTAGCATCTGCCACATACAGCTTTTTTTTCTCAGGCTCTCTCCACTGTGGGCACTATACTTCTGCTTTTTAATGAAGGAACATTATTACGCTATATTTCAGCAGAAGAAAAATATATGTGCTTATCCTTTTAAAATAGAGCAAGGTTGTAATGGGTTGTAAATCCTTCAGGCATTCACTTCAGTTCTGGATTTGTACCTGGTAGGAGTAACTTCCTGTTTTGCTTTACAAAGCTAGGTGGTACAAATGACAATTACCGTTTGATAATCTGTCAAGTTACCAAGAGCAGTCATAGTAGTTGAACAGTCCTTTAAAGAAAATCTGTTTTGGAATATTAGTACTCGCTTCTGACTTGTTAGTGTGCAGGATCAGTAGAGCAATCCACTTGCCTGGTCTCCAACAACTGTCTAGATATAAAAATGAACTGAATTTCCCTGTCTTTAGCTTTTATAGTGCATCACTATCTTCCTGTAACCAGAACATGAAGAATATGGTGGTGATTTAGGACTGACTTGGTTGTCGGGTTTTTTTTCTCACAAGTTGAGTGCCACTTTCTTCTTCCAGCTGAATCAAAGTGTTACCCTGTCCTCTTCCAGGAGCAGTGAGGGAAGATGCATGACAAATCCTTTTGAAAGACTTACTCAGGAGTTTATGTTGTGATGTGCTCTTGGAATGGTGATAAGCCTCTGACTCGGTTTCTTCAGAAGCAGTGTCATTGACTGCTCTGTTCTCCCCATTTTGCTGCAGAAATATATTTTGGGGGGGGGGGAAATGCCTTCCGGAGTTTCTTCTCCTGTCCATATGAGGGGCTTTCCGTCCTTGGTGAGGACTTTTTTTGTGGGTTCCAACAGAAGAGCATCTCATGCAACTCTGCATTGCTTTCAGTTAATAGTAATTTTTTCTCTGAATGCAGTCAAAGAAGTTCACAGTGAAATTGCCAAGAGATTTTTATTTCTGTGGTACTGGAGTTCTCGCCTACTGCTATCATTAATATCTTGTTACATCATTGTATTTATAATTCCCTTAGCAATATAACAGTAAAATCAGTAACTGCTGGCTATGCCTTTGATTTTTCGGAGCAGGAAGACGGAAGTAGTAGTACTCTTTACCTGTCTCTGTAACATCTGAGTATTTCCTGTGTGAATCAACTTAAGAAAAATTGCCGCCTTCTGTCAAGCTAATCTATTCATGTGAGATTATCGTCTGACTAAAGGTGATGCAAAGGTGTCTTTTTTTTATTATTTTATTTTGTAAAATAGCTAGAGATTCTGGAAATATGAATTATTTCCTTGAAAAAATATTTGGAAACTTAAGATACAAAGAGCAGATTACTTGCAAATATGGCCTGAAAACTGAGAATAATACTCATCTGGCTGTGGATCTTCAATCCAAAATATTTTCTTTTCTTACAGACTGATCACTATCTAGTCCATAGGTTGTAGTTCAAGATTTCTGCTTATTTATTTGGTTATTTTCCCTGTCATTTCTGAAGATAATTTCTTTTCATTTTGCCATCACATGGTGACAGGTCTACTGGATTTTTGAGTAATTTTCCTTGCTCATGTGTGTCCTTCACAGGAGACTGTATTACATCTTTTTTTTTTCTTCCTGAGGATCTAATTCTGACAGTCTCTTCCCCCTTTCTTTTTCTTACTCAGAAATGCCCCTGCCCCACTGTTATCTTAAATTAATATAGATACTTAGAGACTTTTAGGCGAGTTTAGTGAGCTAAGTATTTCTTCATGGCAGCTGGATTTTGAGTAATTTTGGATGTTAACTTTCAGACTATTTTTCTGTCTTTTCAGGTCTCTGGATGGCAGACTCTGAAAAGAAATGCTGTTTTAAGAGGTATGCCTCATGTAGGCCAAATATTCCTGACTAGTGTATATATAAATGATAAGGCCATACTAAGGAGTCCCTCTGCTGATCCTCTATGTAAGCCTGCATGAATAATAGTTTTCAGTGCTGAAATCTCTCTGAAAGGTAAAAACTTGTACGGAGACATTCAGGCTTGTCTTATTGGTGACACAGTTTTAGTAGAGAGTGCTGCAATACACTGCTTACCTTTTTGCTTGATCATCTTAATAGAACACTGCCTTAGTGGATGAAGTATAGCATGAACAAAACCAGTTGACTATCTGACACGTGCATATCCCCTGCCAACCTCTCCTCACTGTGTGTGTGTGTGTTTGCTTGGTTTTTAATTGGGAATATATTCCAGATGCTTTTGTAATTGTCTTCACTCCCTTCCTCTTGGTGTGATGTAAGACTTAGCAGACAGTAAGAGGCTGACACCATGCCAAAAGTGTGGTATAAAATAATGTCAGTTGGAACCCAAGATGAAGAAATACTAATCTTTGTGCAAGTGATCATTTTTGCTTATTAGCTGGATGTTTGGAACATTTTGTGTGTCTGTTTGGGATTTCATGTTCCAGCACTTAAGGAGACTGCCTCTTCTCTCTCCATTGTTGGTATGTTGTTTCTGAATAATTCATTGCTTTACGGCTGTTAGGAAAGCAATCTCTTCAAAATTGAATTGGATAGCTCTTCTATTATGTCTCCCATCTATTTCAGGATTCATAAGTGGCAGATTTTAGGAAAGTAGGCTTTGTTTTGTCTTCCTAAGGGAAAGATTGGTCTAACCCAGTCTTTTCAGGGCTCTTGTTTTGTTTTTTTTTTAAACAGGATCTCTTAATTCTTTTTTAGGCATGATTCAGGTCTCTCAAACTTCAGAAGGTTTCCTATTTCTCTAAAGCAGTACAGTGCTGATTTGTTTTGTTCTGACTCAAAAATAATTCCTAGTGTAAAGTCCTAAACTTGGATTGAAAGTGGCTCTTCAGTTATTGACTGAGATTCTGGTGTTGCTGGTTTTCATGCTGTGCTTACAAAGGTCATAAAGAAAATGATGCTAAGAATAAGGGAATATCTTATTGCTATTTTCAACACACCTGTGGACAGAAATCAAGATTGTGCTGCACTATTCTTGGAGGTGCACATTTGTAGGATGAGAGGCATTGCACACAAGTTGCAACACAGGACATTCCTGTGAGACAGTCGGAGCACTTTTTGCCAGTGAGGGTGGTCAGACCCTGGCACAGGTTGCCTAGAGAGGCTGTGGAATCTCCATTCTTGAAAGTTTTCTGAATGCAGCAGGAATAGGCCCACAGCAACTCAATTTAAGTGGGCCTATTTCGAGTGCAAGGTTGGATTAGAGCAGTTTGGAGGTTACTTCCAATCTACGTTATCCTATGAATCTATGTAACCTGCGGAGGGGCCACTTTTTTTTGCATTTTACATTTCCTGTAAAAACAGGTGAGGCTCAGGTTGGTGTGTTTTGTTGTTCTTCAGTTTTGGGGTTTTTTTAAAAAAGAAGCAACGCAGTTGAGAAGTGTTTTGTGATTACAGAACCAAGGAGTTAGAGTAACTTCTTCCTATTCCAGCAACATAGTTTTGAGGGAGAAGAATCATGCTTTGTCTGTAGTGTTCACTTGTAAAGTGTGAGAAACTTTAAGTTTTTATCAAATGTCACTTTTCAGTCAATGGATTGAGGGTCTCAAAGTTATATGCAGTTTTCACAGTTTATTTGAGATTGCTTGCTGTAGTAGGTTACTATTTAAGTAGGTAACTGTGTAGAAGAACTAATGAACTTCTGTGTCCTACAGATTTGCCTTGCTTGGCTTTGGCTTTTTAAAAACAAATTTAAGGTATGATATTTCTGTTGTCTGCTAACTTCCATAGAGGTTTGATGGGAGTCTAAGGTTTGCAGTGTTGAAAAAGGGTGCTATTAGGTTCTGAAAATGACATTGTAAATGTTCAGATTCTGGTGTGTCCTCTCAAGTTGCCTGCTTTTATGTAGGATGATAACTTTCTTTGAGACTTGTGCTTCTTAACTTGGCTGCGATCCTGTGAAAGATTCAGAAGCTCTTGAGCATGCATCTTCTGTGCAGTGACTGATTGATCACATTACAAAATAAGGCAAATTCAAATAGTCTCAGTTTAGTGTAGAGGTTTGCTTTTCATACTAACTCCTGCACAGTCTAGTGAGTTTATAAAGTTTCTGTAACAAAGAAGTCTCAATTTGGAGATACATTTTTGTTTTGTTTTGATTTTTAAACTTTTATGCAAGAAGACATCAGCCTAGGTGGTGCTTTGGAAAAGTAAACTTATCGTCCCCTCTTCTTATTACTTCGAGCTGGTGTGTGTGACTTAACCTCAACCTGATGCCAGTTTTCTTTTTAAAGCAAGCAATTTTAGATGTTGAGCTTCACTGAGTTGATGTCTATGTGATTATGACCAGATATGTTATAGTTGCTTGAAGTACTCAATGAGCAGCTTGAGCAGTGAAACCAGTAAGAAATCCAGCTTGCATGGATAGGCAAAGGTAGTGTAATAGTGTAGTAAGTTCATAGGATCATAGGATAATTCATGTTGGAAAAGACATCAGGAGATCATGTAGTCCAACTGCTCAAAGCAGAGTAAGCTATGAGGTCAGACCAGGTTGCTCAGTGCTTTATCCAGTTGTCTGAACAATTCCATGCTCTTAAGCTGCAGGCTCGCTTGGGAATGTGTATTCAGAGATGGTTTTGGACTCTTGTTGTTTTTAAGGTTTGATTACTTGTTTTGGAAGTTTCTGAATTCACTTCTAACTTTCTTTTCAACATATCACTGTTTGAGAGATGGGAAGATGAGTTTTGTGGAAGATACCACCTGGAGTTCAGATTTGGAAAAATCTCATTCCCTTTTTCAAAGGGAAGGTATTGAAGGGAAACCTGCATTTGCGTAGAAAATTGAAAAATAGGTTGGTTAAAGCAAGCTGGCTAATCTTGGTGGTTCTTAGTCAAACTTCATGTTTTGGACGTTGTGTATTCTTGCTGTTTAGTTCCAGTTTGTATGAGATTACTAACATGGATTAATTGTATGTTCAGAAAGTGTCAGTAGTCTAAGCAGAAGGATGTCACTTCATTCAGAATTGCTCAGAGAAAACCAGCAACAGTAAACATGCTTTTCCTCCTTTCTTTATGTTACTACATGTTAATATGGTAAAAGTAGCTCTTTAAGAGTGCTAAATAAATAGCAAAAACAGATGCTGAGACTTCTAAAGGATACTGAGATTTTCTCAAGATGGATGTTGTCTTGCTTTCATGGGAGCCCAGCAGTTAAAAAAAATTAAATAGGTATTCAGTTGCTTGGTTGATAAACTCAAATAATATTTCAGCTGACATTTGCAAGCTGATTAGAGTGATGTAAAATCTTAAATTTTTAATAAATAGATTTTTAATTCATTACTGTACTTGTAATGTTGAAATAATGGGTAGTCTTTATAATAATTAAGGTGGAGTTAAGATGACATAGAAATAGGGCTTGGGATTTATTTATGATATGCTTGTCAGCATTAATGTCTTGAAAATTTTTTGTACCTTCTGTTTGCTTCTAATCTTCAGGTCTAATCCACGTTTTTCCCCCTACAGCAGTGTACTTCAGTGTATATATGGTTACTTGAGAAATATGTTTGGTGTGGTTTTTTGGTGGGGTGATAAGAACTTGGCTGTCTTATATGATGAAAGTGATTTTTAACTTTTGTTTGGCAGTAGGCTGTAGGAACATGGGAATGTTGGGACTCCTTCCCAAGAGCAGATGTGTGGTTCAAATAGACTAGTACCCCTTCTGAGTTGATAGTTGTTAACATATTTGTCCTGGTTTTGGCTGGGATAGAGTTAATTTTCTTCCTAGTAGCTGGCATAGTGTTGTGTTTTGGATTTAGCATGAGAATAATGTGATAACACACCAATGCTTTAGTTGTTGCTAAGCAGTGTTTATACTAAGTCAAGGACTTTTCAGCTTCCCATGCTCTACCGACTGAGAAGGCTGGAGGTGCACAAGAAGCTGGGAGGGGGCACAGCCAGGACAGGTGACCCAAACTGGCCAAAGGGATATTCCATACCATACGACATCATGCTTAGCATATAAGCTGGGGGGAGTTGGCTGCGGGGGCGGTGACTGCTGCTCGGGAACTGGCTGGGCATCAGTTGGCAGATGGTGAGCAATTGTATCGTGCATAACTTGCTTTGTATATTCTACTATTATTATTATTACTGTTCTACTATATTTCATTTATTAAACTGTTCTTAACCCACGAGTTTTCTGACTTCTACTCTTCTGATTCTCTCCCCCATCCCACCAGCGCAGGGGGAGTGAGCAAGCAACTGTGTGGTGCTCAGTTGCTGGCTGAGGGTTAAACCATGATAGTCCTTTTTGGCGCCCAATGCGGTGCTCGAAAGGTTTGAGATAGTAACAGATTAACCAGAGCGTATTAAGGGATTTATATCTGTTAACAGTTGTGTGTCACAATACTGATTCATCTGTTCTCGATATTAATTTACCTGATCTGCATCATGTTCTTTTTTTTTTGCTGTACATATTAAAGATTAGTGTTGGTTTTTGCAGTTTGCTGTGCTCTGCAGTGTTCAGTGATGTTTTGCCTGGGAGATTTTTTACTAAAACACTGGCATTGAGCTTAATCTGGTATTTGAGCTTTGTACTGAAGCCATTACTGTACTTCGGGTACTGTCTCGTGGAGACAATCAGCAATTATAGTTCTTTCTCTGAGAGGTTTTTTTATGGAGGAAATACAGAATGGCGGCTTCGCTACCTTCTTCTATGATGTTTCCTCCATTACAGTAACTTCTCAGTATCTTGAACATCCTTGGGCAGTTAAGATACTTCTATTGGTATTTCTTGGGACTATTGTTTTGGTTTTGTTTAAGGTTAATAAGAAATTTAAGAATACCACCCAGAGATCTGCCCCAAGGCTGGATAGTTATGAGTGGCAGGGTGTGTGGGATAGCATGGGCAGGTACCTAGGACAGTGGGCACCCCCAGAGTTTCAGAACTTCACCCCTGAACAAGTGCAGAATCCTGAAAAACTAGTAAAGTATTTGGAAAAATTATGCTGTCACCCTGGCAACTCCAGAGAGATACAAATCACTGCAACGTGCTGGGGCCCGGCCCATGCCTACTGAGTCCTGTTCAACACTATTCAGTACGCTCAAGGGGAAGAGAAGGTCTCTGGATCTGACGACAAAACAACGGGCACTGCGGCCACTCCAACCCCGGTGACAGGCACTGCGGCTGAACCAAAGAACCAACCTGTGCTGGTATCAGATGCCCCTATACACAAGAATATATACTGGAAGCAGAAGTCAGCTCGTTTAGTAAGGGATGAAGAAGCCTCTTCTAAGAGGGAGCAGGAGGAAGAAGTGGATGAGGCAGACTACCCCAGAGAAGGGCTATCGCGAGAACAGGAGGAGGAGAGCCGGCTGCTGCCCAGGGAGGAAGAAGAGGAAGAACTTGTAAATGAGGCAGTAACCACCTGACCCCTATCCCTGAGTGAGCTGCGAGATATATGAAAAGATTTCAGTTGTTGTCCAGGCGAGCATATTGTCACCTGGCTGCTCTGATGCTGGGATAATGGGGCCAGTAGCCTGGAATTAGAGGGTAAAGCAGCCAAGCAGCTGGGATCCCTTTCTAGGGAAGGGGGCATTGGCAAAGCAATTGGAAAAGGGACACAAGTCCTCAGCCTCTGGACACGAGTCCTGTCAAGCGTGAAGGAAAGGTATCCTTTCAAGGAAGATGATCTATGTCATCCAGGCAAGTAGACCACCATGGAGAGAGGTATCCAGTACCTGAGGGAATTAGCCATGCTGGAGGTGATTTATGATGACCTAGACGACAAGCAGCTATCCAAAGATCCAGATGAAGTCAAGTTCATGCAACCCATGTGGCTGAAGTTTGTATGGAGTGCACTGTCGTCGTATGCCAACTCATTGGCAGTAATGACCTGGAAAGACAGAGAGGGACAAACGGTGTATGAATTGGCCGGCCAACTCCAGCAATACGAAGAAAGTTTCTCTTCTTCCCTCATCTCAGCTGTGGAGAAATTGTCCTGGAAGGTCCAGCAACTCGAAGAGGATAGGTCCTACTCCCCACCTGTACGGACCAGTATCTCAGCTGTTAGGAGTCAGCGTTCTTTTGCTCAAGAGAGAGGATATAAAGGGTATACACCACGGGGCACCCTATGGTTTTATCTGTGTGACCACAAAGAGGACATGAGGAAGCGGGATGGAAAATCTACCTCAGCCCTAGAGGCACAGGTACGTGAGTTGCAAGGAAAAACAATCACAAAAGGGGGTTCTTCCAGGAAAACTGCTGTTCTGGTTTCCAGTGGGCAGTTCCCCAGAGTAGAAGGGCTGATCTTACTTCTGATCTTCATGAAAAGACTTCGGACTCGTATTTACAAGATGTGAGTAACGAATACTATGACCAGGACTAGAGGGGCCCTGCCTCCAACCAGGTGGAGGAAAGGGACAACCGGGTTTACTGGACTGTGTGGATTCAATGGTCTGGCACATTGGACCCACAGGAGTATAAGGCTCTAGTGGACACCAGTGCACAGTGTACCCTAATGCCGTCAAGCTATACAGGGGCAGAACCCATCTGTATTTCTGGAGTGACGGGGGGATCCCAACAGCTGACTATATTGGAGGCTGAAGTGAGCCTAACTGGGAATGAGTGGCAAAAGCATCCCATTGTGACTGGCCCAGAGGCTCTGTGCATCCTTGGCTACCTCAGGAGAGGGTATTTCAAGGACCCAAAAGGCACTGGTGGGCTTTTGGTATAGCTGTCTTGGAGACAGAGGAAACTTAAACAGCTGTCTACCTTGCCCAGTCTCTCGGAGGACCCTTCTATTTGTGGGGTTGCTGAAGGTCGAAGACCAACAGATGCCAATCGCCACCACAACGGTGCACCAGCAGCAATATCGCACCGAGACTCCCTGATTCCCATCCATAAGCTGATTTGTTGACTGGAGAGCCAAGGAGTGATCAGCAAGACTCGCTCACCCTTCAGCAGTCCCATATGGCCAGTGTGAAAATCTAATGGAGAGTGGAAACTAACAGTAGATTATCATGGCCTGAACAAAGTCACGCCACCACTGAGTGCTGCCATGCCGGGCATGCTAGAACTTCAATACGAACTGGAGTCAAAGGCAGCCAAGTGGTATGCCACAATTGATATCACTAATGCATTTTTCTCAATCCCTTTGGCGGCAGAGTGCAGGCCACAGTTTGCTTTCACTTGGAGGGGCATCCAGTACACCTGGAACTGACTGCCCCACGGGTGGAAACACAGCCCCGCCATTTGCCATGGACTGATCCAGACTGCACTGGAACAGGGTGAAGCTCCAGAACACCTGCAATACATTGATGATATAATTGTGTGGGGCAACACAGCAGGAGAAGTTTTTGAGAAAGGGAATAAAACAATCCAAATCCTTCTGAAAGCTTGTCTTGCCATAAAACAAAGTAAAGTCAAGGGACCTGCACAGGAGATCCAGTTTTTAGGGCTAAAATGGCAAGATGGATGCTGTCAAATCCCAATGGATGTGAGCAACAAAACAACAGCCATGTCTGCACCAATTAGTAAAAAGGAAACACAAGCTTTCTTTGGTGTTATGGGTTTTTGGAGAATGCATATTCCAAATTACAGTGTGATTGTAAACGCTCTCTGTCAAGTGACCCAGAAGAAGAACGATTTCAAATGGGGCCCTGAACAACGACAAGCGTTTGAACAAATGAAACAAGAGATTGTTCATGCAGTAGCCCTTGGGCCAGTCTGGGCAGGACAAGATGTAAAAAATGTGCTCTACACCACAGCCAGGGAGAATGGCCCTACCTGGAGCCTCTGGCAGAAAGCACCAGGGGAGACTCGAGGTCAACCCCTAGGATTTTGGAGTGGGGGATACAAAGGATCCGAGGCCCGCTATACTCCAACTGAAAAAGAGAGATTGGTAGCATATGAAGGGGTTTGAGCTGCTTCGGAAGTGGTTGCTACTGAAGCACAGCTCCTCCGGGCACCCTGACTGCCGGTGCTGGGCTGGATGTTCAAAGGGAGGATTCCCTGTACACATCACACAACTGATGCTACATGGAGTAAGTGGCTCACACTGATCACACAACGGGTTCAAATAGGAAATCTTGGAAGTGACTGTGGACTGGCCAGAAGGCAAAGATTTTGGAAAATCACCAGAGGAGGAGGTGACACATGCTGAAGAGGCCCCACTGTGTAACAAGAAAATGAGAAGCAATATGCCCTGTTCACTGATGGATCCTGTCATATTATAGGAAAGCATTGGAGATAGAAGACTGCTGTGTGGAGTCCTATACAACAAGTTGTAGAAACTGCTGAAGGAGAAGGTGAACTGAGCCAATTTGCTGAAGTAAAGGCCATCCAGCTAGGTTTAGACATTGCTAACCGAGAAAAGTGGCCAGTGCATAGTCTCTATACTGACTCATGGATGGTGGCAAGTGCCCTGTGGGGGTGCTTTCAGCAATGGAAGCAGAGCAACTGGCAGCGCAGAGGCAAACCCATCTGGGCTGCCGCATTGTGGCAAGATATTGCTGCCTGGGTAGAGAACCTGGTTGTAAAAGTCTGTCGTGTAGATGCTCACGTATCCAAGAGTCAGGCCACTGAGGAACACCAAAACAACCAGCAGGTGGATCAGGCTGCTAAGATTGAAGTGGCTCAGGTGGATCTGGACTGGCAACATAAGGGTGAATTATTTCTAGCTTGGTGGGCCCATGACACCTCAGATCACCAAGGAAGAGATGCAACGTATAGATGGGCTCGTGATCGAGGGGTGGACTTGACCATGGGCGCTATTGCACAGGTTATCTATGAATGTGAAACATGCGCTGCAGTCAAGCAAGCCAAGCGGTTAAAGCCCCTCTGGTATGGAGGACGATGGTTGAAATACAGATATATGGGTAGGCCTGGCAGATTGATTATGTCACACTCCCACAAACCTGCCAAGGCAAGCGCCACGTGCTTACAATGGTGGAGGCAACCACCGGCTGGCTGGAAACATATCCCATGCTCCATGCCACCACCTGGAACACTATCCTGGCCCTGCCCAGTGAAAACTTACATACTGTCGATGCACATAAAAATATGCCAGGGAAGACAGTCTGGGTTATTCCTGCCTCGGGCAAAGGCAAACCCATCTGTGGGATTGCTTTTGCTCAAGTACCTGGGTGCACTTGGTGGATAATGCGGAAGGATGGGGAAGTCTGATGTGTACCTCAAGGGGATTTGATTTTCGGTGAGAACAGCCAATGAATTAAATTGTATGATGTTAATTGCTACGTAATATTATATGCTATATCAATGGTAAGAATCACCCACCTTAATGCAGAATGAACTTTGAAACCGAGCAACGAGCAGTGATGATGGAACCAGAACTGACTTCAACATGCAACAATCCAACACCGCATACCATCTTTCCTGCCCTGAAAGACTATTATTACAGATGGAATTCAAAATCATGTACTAAATGAACACAATGAACATTTTATAGGGACAGCCCATAGACTAAGGGAATGATATCTGTGTGTATATATCAAAAGACAAGAAAAGTAGTGGTGATTAAGTAAAACGTATTGGAAAGTATGGAACCTGGGCATGACGTAGATGGTATAGAATAAGGGGTGGATACTGTCCTTGTTTTGGCCGGAGTAGGGTTAATTTTCTTCCTAGTAGCTGGCATAGTGTTGTGTTTTGGATTTAGCATGAGAATAATGTGATAACACACCAATGCTTTAGTTGTTGCTAAGCAGTGTTTATACTAAGTCAAGGACTTTTCAGCTTCCCATGCTCTACCGACTGAGAAGGCTGGAGGTGCACAAGAAGCTGGGAGGGGGCACAGCCAGGACAGGTGACCCAAACTGGCCAAAGGGATATTCCATACCATACGACATCATGCTTAGCATATAAGCTGGGGAGGCAGTGACTGCTGCTCGGGAACTGGCTGGGCATCAGTCGGCGGATGGTGAGCAATTGTATTGTGCATCACTTGCTTTGTATATTCTTCTATTATTATTATTATTATTATTATTATTATTATTATTATTATTATTATTATTATTTTACTTTATTTCAGTTATTAAACTGTTCTTATCTCAACCCACGAGTTTTCTGATTTTTACTGTTCTGATTCTCTCCCCCATCCCACCAGGGCAGGGGGAGTGAGCAAGCGGCTGTGCGCTGCTCAGTTGCCAGCTGAGGTTAAACCACGACAATATTCCAGATAGGAACATGGAAGACATCCTATATTAGCCATCTACCCACATGGAGAGTTTCTTCCTAAGTATTGTGAATGGTAGCTTAGCTTCGTATTTTGTAGTATGACTATGTATCCTTTTCAAATACATTAATAATGATAGAAAAGTGGTGGTGAAATTTGCAATTAGTTATTTACTTTCCTCTGAAGTGATACAGACAGGTAATTACTATGGAATTACTTCATGTTTTTAATTTTTTTGCTGTTATTAATGAATTTGATTTCTTATATGAGGCTGTAATATTAGTCCTTCTATTTCTTCTTTATATAGGTCAGTAGTTTTGCTAATTTTTTTTTCTCTTTCCATCAGGGAAAGTTGTCTTCAAGTTGTCTTCAAAGTCTGAGTCTTTAAATACGTTGTTGAACTGAACTGACATCTTGGTCATATGCCATTGTCTTGCTAGCTCCTCCCTTCCTTTCTAAATAGATGTGAACTGGTCTGCCCCCCCCCCCCCCTTTGTTTTTTCTTTTTTATTTTTAATAAGGCCTCCTATTGTTACAGGTTAACCGTTTTGAAAAATGAGAGGCATTCCAATTTTCTTCTTTTTCCTGAGACTAGAGGACATAGGTTTCAGTTGCACAAGATGCAGGCTAAAGTGGAGTCTGACACTGTCAGCTTGCTTACAGACCTTACAAATTGCATTGCTTATTGGAGATTCAAGCCATGTTGAAGCCACCAGGTCTGGGCCTCTGCATATGCAGAGAAGAGATCATTCTCTTGTTTTAGCAGCTGCAACATAACAGTGTGGGCCAGGCCTTCTGGAGAAATCTACTGTAGGTTTTGTCTTGCTTTGAAACTGAAGTGTCTAATGCCCTGGAAAAACCTGTTCCTGTTCTGCTGCTGCTTCCAATAGTTCCCAATTTCTGTTCTTTAAACATCTAACGAGAGGGTCTTTGTGTCATTCTTGAAAGGTCATTTTGGCAGGCTTGCTCTGGATATTCCAGAAGACATGTATTTTTCCATTTCCAAAAAGTGTATGATTTTGTTTCCCATTCAGTTAGTGAAGTGTGTATTATCTTTGCTATCCTCTTTTTCTGGCACAATGGGCTTTATTACCATTTTGTAGTATTTTTACTTTCTAAATTGTGTGGTTCATTCATTGTTCTCATATTATCATACCCTATCTGAACTGGTTTTTGTTTGTTGCAGGTTTTTTTCTAGTGGCAGTGCTTGTCTCTACTGTAGTAGGGAAAAATTGTCATGCTTTTTCTAGAAAATAAATAATTTCTTTGCTTCAGTTTTCACCATAATACCTTTGGCTCTTCTGCTTCATTAGTGCTTGGATTCAGTGTGTGGTGATCCTGAACACCTTTTTCTGAATTCCTGCCTAGGCAAGTAACTAGAGTTGTATTGATATTGCCTTTTTAAATATCCTTGTAGCATAATTTCTCTTTTGCCTGTCATGAATCATGTTTTCCAGTGTGCTGACTTTCTATTTAACTGGTGGTTTTAAGCCATCTCCTGAACTCTCCTTAAGGAGTGATGTTGAATAGCTCTTCCCCTGTGCCATAGAAATGTACTTACTTCATGCAGTAGCTTCTTTAACTGGAGACCTCGTGCACTAACTTCCAAGGGTTTAATATGTGGCTGGCTTTCAGCTGGTTAG
This sequence comes from Aptenodytes patagonicus, assembly GCF_965638725.1. Lineage (NCBI taxonomy): Eukaryota > Metazoa > Chordata > Aves > Sphenisciformes > Spheniscidae > Aptenodytes > Aptenodytes patagonicus. The sequence continues at coordinate 58,580,263 of NC_134982.1, forward strand.
AAATAAATCTATAAAATACAATTTGGAAAAGTAATTCGGTTTCCTAGCATAGATTCTGACCTATCTTGTGTACTGCAAAACCAAGTTGTGCTTTCATTCTTCTGTAATAGCTAGTCATTAGCTTAATTAAGAAATCTCAAATACCACAAAATAAGTTTGATTTTTTTGTGTCATTTACTTCTTAGCCATGAGAACTGGAAGCCTTCCTAGTCATTTTTGTATAGGACAATGCAGGCTTTAATGGATGGGTGTTGGATGTGCTTTTCCATTGGTTATAATGGAATATAAAGTACTTTTTCAGTGCTGGTATAGTTCAGATTAGTGTGAAAGTTTGCCTTTTGATAGTTCTTTTTGCTTAGTACCGCTTCATTGAACATAGAAAAAGAATATGACAAATGAAATTAAAGATCAGACAACCTTGTTACAATATTTCTATGTGAAATTTGGGGAACATGTGTCACCATTCAAATTCTGAAATGTATTCCAAAGTAAGCTAGATGAAAACTAGTATTTGTGAGCCAGTGACAGTAAAGTCACTTTAATGGAAAACAGTGTAATTCGGTGGCTTCTGCAGTTTGGGAACCAAATGTAATAGGTTGTAAGCCAGTTTAGGCTGCTTTAGTTAATTAACTCTAATGCTGTCAACTTATGCTACAGTACAATTTTTTCTTTTCAATGTATTTTGAAACATGAAATATAGCTATATTTAAAAGATAACTGTTTGTTAAGGCATGGGCTTTGTGTGGTGTTTTCTCTAAAAGCAATTGGGGTTGCTGCAAAAAAAGTTAAATGAGCTGTTCCATTTTTAATTTCTGATTTTTATTCCTTTTAATGGTGGTTATGCCATCCCTTAGTCTGAAGAGAGAAAAACTTTCTTGTTCACTTCTTAGTACAATAAACTGCAGCCCTGCCAATGAGACTATTTTAGTTTGTAATGTGTTCTTTAATTAACTTGAGTTTAAATAAAATGGGATTTCAGAAGGTTTACTTTTCAGCTCAATTACTGAGACACAGCTTCAAAATTATGCTTTAACCATGCTGGCACAAGGTGAACACTTAAAAGTGTGGTTAAACCTATCAGCCAAATCGGACCCAGTTATTTTGACTTTTCAATTATCAAAATGCTTTCAATTCTCCAATCGCTTTGAGGATTTTCTCTCTCCAAATTTTTGTGAATTTTTCCCCGTTACTAGGCTGAACGTGGTGACTTAGATCAGTAGAGTAGTAGGGTTTCACCTTAAATAAAGTCCCTCGTTTGGTAAAGGAACTTATAAATAGCACGCTAGAAAGACTGTTTTCTGTGCTATTGAAATTTTGACTTGCGAAATAGTGTGGGTTTTACATTTTCACTTCTGTGAAGTTCTTTAAAAGTTAGTGCTATCATTGTGCGTGTGTGCGCATATACAGTATATGAGAGCCTAAAGCTGTATAAACATATCTGTAGGGTTAATTCTAGTTAATCATTTATTCCCAAATGACTTTTACCTCATCACTACAGCTGTGTTACTTTATGATATGTCTTTTCTGCAGACACCAAAGATGCTAACGAGAAAGATTAAGCTTTGGGACATTAATGCCCATATAACCTGTCGTCTGTGCAATGGATACCTGATTGATGCTACTACTGTAACAGAATGCTTACATACTTGTAAGTAGAAGTATAATTAAGTTAATGAAATTGTTTTTTTTTTAACTTGATGTGCAACATGTTTTAATGGTTTTTAGTTGAAATAAAAAAATCTATTGTGCATCAGCCAAAATAATGTGTGCTTCACTAGACACTGCTTTTTTTTAACAGATGATTTGCTTTTTTTTAACAAAGCAAATGAAGAGAACATTAAAGCTGTACTGCACAAACTTGAAGCCATATGCAATTAGTGGTAACGTATGCATTCAAGAATGCATCTGTCTTCCTGCTAAAGGAGTGTGGAATGCCTAGTTCTCTCTTCTGTGACAGTTGACATAGCATATGTTCTCCACCTGGAGCCTTCCAAATGTCTCTTGCTCTCCTGTTCCTCTACAGAAAGCAGCCATAGTTTATCAATAAAGAATAAGTATATTGTATTGTTCCCTAGAAATAAGCTTTTGTTCCAAAATACTGTGATGAGGTAGTTGTTTGTTGTTATGTTACTTTGTGAATTTCTAGTTTCACACCAGTGAAGTTTGCCGTAGTACCTTGCAAAGCCTTAGGCTTCAAGAAAACTGAAGGTGTAAGTCCATCCCAGCATCTTTGTTGTTGACATCGTGGGATATAGGAGTGCTTGGGTTTGCAATATTCTGATGGAAACCTTGCATATTAGCACAGTTCCAGCTAAAGATCCAGAAAGATTCCTTCTGAGGAGAAGGACCCTTATAGTCCAAAGTGGTAACTCCAAAACTATTATCTGTCTTGAATCTGTTCTAATCCTTGGTTTCCTTTGCCAAGGTAGGTTTAAAAGCATGTTTTAAAATGCTTCTGTCACAGTATTTTACCCTTATTCTGATAAAGCTAGTATGTTGTTTGAATAGCTTGACCCATAGTCCTAAACTTTCTTGGAAGGGAATTATTTGGTGGCAGTGGCTTCATCTCCAAAAATGAAAGTTTCAGTGGACTTACTCTTCACCTAAAATGTCTTACAAAGAGGAAATACAATGCACATGATTTGTCAGAGATTGTTTTCCATTGTATTTCATTTAGAAGTGCTGTTCATCAGCTTTAATGAGTTTGTTGTTCTTGTCATGCTTCCATGTCACTTTGGTTATTCTCATGTCCCTTCTGCATCTGTTTCACATCTTAATTTCCATAGTGTTCTTTCTGGAGTATAGAGATCCTTAAGCTAGACTTTACTTAGTTTTGCCCCAAATTCTTTACTGCTGCTATTAACAAGATTATATACAAAACCAGTATTATAACAAGTTAACATGGCTTACATAAAGCTAGAGGGTCATTTCTCATTGTTCTTTAAAAAAAAAAAAACCCAAACAAAAAACAACAAACCACCAGACCCACAAAAACCCCTTAGCTGACATCATCTACACCATTTGTTACATTTGCTTATGGAGGAAACTTAATAATCCACAGTGCTTCAGTGCTTGCTTCAAAAGCCAGGGAATGCTCCTTGCTAGTGTCTGCTGCGTTGTTTTTTTTTTTTTTTTTTTGTGTCTCCTTGTGACTTGTCTCTCCCTTATTTTGGCTGTTTATATTTTCAGAATACTACTTCAGCGTGTGTCCTGTAGAATTACAGGCACACAGCCTCTGTCCTTTTAGAAAACTTCATACATGTTGGCATTGTTTGTATTCTATATGTTAATGCTAATTAATATATATTCCTGGAAAAGCATCCTTGCAAAATCTATCTTGAAAGTGCCCTGTCTGTTGAGATAGTGAATTCTCTGCTGAATTATACCACCTTGAAATTTTCTTTCTGTTTCTACTCAAAACTGCACAGTTTTCTTATCTTTTTAATTTTTCTCTTAATTTCCTGTCCTTCAGACATTCAGAGACTCTTCACTTCAGTAGTAAATGTAGTTCTTGAGTCCTTTGGTGAGAGTCATTTGGAGGACCAAGGCCAGTCCTTTGGAGGGACAGGGCTGACTTTTTTTGTAAAATAGAATTCAGGGGAAAACAAGCGTGTTTTGCTCCCTTTCCTACTTATTTCTCTGCTACATCTTTAGTTGGTTGGTGATAGGCAGGCCTATAAGTCAGTAGATAAAGACTTCATTAGTAGTAACTCAGTGTTAAGTCTTTCCTAGTTTACATCTGTTTCTTGATTAGAAGTCTAGGTTAGCAGATACATGCAGGTCTTGTTAAACTTTTACGTTTGTAATTTGAGTTTCATTAGTTTTTATGTGTGAATGCTGTCCTTGTATGTTATGAAAGGGAAAGTCTCATATGTTATGAAAGGTATTATTTTGAATGGAGGTTGGAGACTTTAGAAATCCCAGGTAATGGAAAAACTCTAGTAATACTATTGTTTCAGACACTAGCATTATAGGCTTCCCATATTGATGGTCCCATACTCCTAGGACTTCCAGTTTCAGGAGAGTTTATTAATCCCAACTTGACCCTGTGAAAAAAGAACCAATCTAGAAGACTGCAGCACCCTCCATAAGCTACCTAGTTGCATTTATTTGGATGCTGTGCTTAGACTAATAAACCTGCCAGAACCTGAGCCAACTTGTGATGAGTTCAATTTAGGAGAAGTCCATGTATACCTAGTCCAAACTAGAAGATGTACTGAAATGGGAGGTTGTTTTAGAAGGTATTGTAGAATGGTTTGGGATGGAAGGGACCTTTAAAGGTCATGTCCAAAACCCCTGCAATGAGCAGGGACATCTTCAGCTAGATCAGGTTGCTCAGAACCCTGTCCAACCTGACCTTGAATGTTTCCAGGGATGGGGCATCTTCAACCTCTCTGGGCAACCTGTGCCAGTGTTTTACCACCCTCATAGTAAAAAATGTCTTCCTTATATCTAGTCTGACTCTGCCCTCTTTTAGTTTAAAACCATTACCCCTTGTCCTATTGTAACAGGCCCTACTGAAAAGTCTGTCCCCACCTTTCTCATAAGCCCTCTTTAAGTATTGAAAGGCCACAATAGCATCTCCCCAGAGTCTTCTCTTCTCCACGCTGAACAATGCCAACTCTCTCAGCCTTTCTTCATAGGAGAGGTATTCCATCCCCCTGATCATTTTCATGGCCCTCCTCTGGACCCGCTCCAACAGGTCCATGTCTTTCTTATGCTGAGAGCTCCAGAGCTGGACTCAGTACTCCAGGTGGGGTCTCGCCAGAGCAGAGTAGAGGGGCAGAATCACCTCCCTCAACCTGCTGGCTATGCTTCTTTTGAAAGCACCCAGGATACGATTGGCCTTCTGGGCTGCGAGCACACATTGCTGGCTCATGTCCAGCTTTTCATCCACCAGTACCCCCAAGTCCTTCTTCGCAGGGCTGCTTTCAATCCCTTCATCCCCCAGCCTGTATTGATACTGGGGATTGCCCTGACCCAGGTGCAGGACCTGCACTTGGCCTTGTTAAACCTCATGAGGTTCACATGGGCCCACTTCTTGAGCTTGTCTAGGTCCCTCTGGATGGCATGCTATCCCTCTGGCATGTCAACCGCACCACTCAGCTTGGTGTCATGTACAAACTTGCTGAGGGTGCACTCAATCCCACTGTCTACGTCGTTGATGAAGATATTAAACAGTACTGATCCCAATACAGACCCCTGCGGGACACCACTCATGCTTGATCTCCATCCGGACATTGAGCTGTTGACCACTACTCTCTGGATGCCACCATCCAACCAATTCCTTATCCACCGAACAGTCCATCTATCAAATCCATACCTCTCCAGTTTAGAGAGGAGGATGTTGTGGGGGACCTTGTCAAAGGTCTCACAGAGGTCCAGGTAGATGACATCAGTAGCTCTTCCCTTGTCCACTGAGGTAGTCACTCCATTGTAGAAGGCCACTAGGTTAGTCAGGCAGGACTTGCCCTTGGTGAAGCCATGCTGGCTGTCTCGAATCACCTCCCTGTCCTCCATGTGCTTAGCATAGCTTCTAGGAGGATCTGTTCTATAATATTCCCAGGCACAGAGATGAGGCTGGCAGGTCTGTAGTCCCCAGGATCCTCCCTTTCTACCCTTTATAAAAATGGGTGCAATGTTTCCCTTTTCCAGTCACCGGGGACTTCATCTGACTGCCATGACAATCATGGAGAGTGGCTTGGCAACTACATCAGCGAATTCCTTCAGGACTCTCGGATGCATCTCGTCAGGTGCCATAGACTTAGTATGTTCAGGTTCCTCAGGTGGTCTCAAACCTGATCTTCTTTTACAGTGGGATGGACTTTGCTCCCCCAGTCCCTGCCTTGAGGTCCATCCACTCAATAAGTGTGGGAAGAGAGACTGCCAGTGAAGACTGAGGCAAAAAAGTTGTCGAGTAACTCAGCCTTCTTCTCGTCTGTTGTTACCAGTTTGCCAGCCTTGTTCATAGGGGCGGTACACTTTATTTGACCTTTCTTCTCTGGCTGACATACCCATAGAAGCCCTTCTTATTATTCTTTGTGTCCCTTGCCAAGTTCAGCTCCAGCTGCGCCTTGGCCTTCCTGACCCCACCCCTACACAATCAGGCAATGTCCCTATACTCTTCCCAGGATACCTGTCCCTGCTTCCACTGTCAGGTTCTGCTTTCATTGACTTGGTAAGACTGGGGCTTGTCTTCACTTTTGCAAATGGATTTACTGCCCTGGCGTTCCACTGGCACAGACTGCTGTGCAAGATCTGTGCTTAGTGTGCAAAGCTATGAGGCTTGGTCTAACCATAACCTCTACCAGCAGCAGTACTGTCATCCTAAGTGTGTAGATACAATGCAGAATGCAAACTTACTACGCTTCATTTGCTGCTGCATAATTTTTTTGGTATTAACAGGTGTTTGTTTAATTGTACTATCATCTTGTCTGAGAGGTAGATGGCACTATAGTTACAGAAATTCTTTCACTTATGTGGTAAGAACAAGTGCATTAATAGCAAGATTAAATGAACTGCTGCTGTTTAAGAAAAAGTTATTCCCCCCCTCTTTTTTTTTTTCCCCTACATTTTGAGTTGTAACTTCATGTGAGTCAGGATATCATGTAGTAGTGTATACTATGAATACTGTTTCTGGGGGCTGGGGGGGGAAGCATAAATAGTTTACTTTGAATGAGATACAGATGATTGTGTGTATGCATATGGAAAAAGCTCCAAAAGCATGCAGCTTTATAACGGATGACTGCTTTAGCAACTTCTACCAGGACATTTTACAAATACTGAAGGTCTGTGACTATGTAATTTTTTTCTGGTGGAAGTTTAACTGTAGTGTACTCTGTGAAAGTTAGAATTAAAATAGCACCTGGATATACTTTTGAAAGTTTTCTGTTCTTTTAAAAAGTATCCAACTTTGGAATAATTTTTTGTGTTAGGTTCATCACCGCTGTACACTTTACTTCTGTATGTGGCCATGGTTAAAGCAAATAAGTTTAGTATCTTAATGGCATACAGTTCCTGTAATATCATCGGTGAAAGCTGAATGATGCAAGCAATATGATGTTGACCTGCTAGAAATTGCTTTTCTAGTAAATTCCAGAGTGGGATTGTGTGTTGTACGCTTGTTAGGAAGACTCTGGCTAGGTACAGATGCCTTAATTCTATTGCATCACTTCCCTGTGTCAAGTACATTAATGAAAGATACTGGAAACTGTATTCTGCATGATTAGACGTCATGCTTACATGATGTAAAAAACAAACTTTGTGTAAATTTCAGTAAGGTGCATTTCTGTGACTGTATAAAAACAAACTTTTTTTCATTATGCTTCTTTTAATTCTTTTTAATTATTAATGTCCTTGTTATCAGTCTGCAGAAGCTGCCTAGTGAAATACTTGGAGGAAAACAACACCTGTCCGACCTGTAGAATTGTTATACATCAGAGCCACCCGTTACAGTATATTGGGTAAGTATGAAAGCAAAAGTGCAACTAGCTTCACTCTTAGACTGTTTCAGCCTTTTTAATACAGCACAGCTTTTTCCTAAATTTTCTTACTTGCTTATCAGCATGTTAAACATTTAAAAGGAAGGTTGAAGGTGATTGAGGAGATATGGGATCAAACTTTGCTATGAATTTGCAACTCCTTGACATCAGCTCGCTTCTTCCAGACTTAAAAGCAAGCAAAGTGTGCCCTTTACTGTTTAATTTTTGTGTGTTTTAATGGGATTTAGTCATTCCTCATTTTGTATGCTTGGGTTGTAAAAGTGAAACAAATGAAACATTTATAGAAATTATACGTTTACAAAATCCTCAAAATAATTAGTCTCAGTTGAACAGTGCTTTTCAGTATCTGACAGAGCAATAAGAGAAATAATTGTCAGCTTTATCATTCAGTTAATCTTTCAAAGGTCTCTTTAGTTCATAGGAACAGGTAAGAATATGGCAACAAAAATATTAGACCAGTGGCTTTAATCTCTAGAATGGAACCATCTTGTCCTTTGTTCTATTTTGATCCCTACACAAAGTGCTCTCACTTTCTGACCTAACATGAATGTGGTGGTGTTCACAGGTTTCCTTTTTTTTACTAAGTATTTGGGGTTTTTTTCTTTTGTTTTCAGAAAAGACATTCCCTTTCTTTTCCTTCAGTGCTTTCCTTTCATTTTACTAAACTGTAGTAATTTTTGCTGATGCAAATCCATGTGACAGTGTGTTTGCGCTAGGTGTTGCATATTAAGTAGTGTTTCGCCTACCTTTATGAAGAGTTTCCTTTTGTTTGTGGCAGTTTTCAATGTGCCTTTCTCAGTTCTATAACACCTTCTGAAGCAATGCTTATAGAAAATGAGTCTGATTTCTCTTCATTTTTACAGAAAACTGTCAGATATTCTATATACATTTATATTGCTCAAGCTGATCCTGATTCAGGAGCCTGAAACTAGTTACGCCATCTCTGCATTTGAAGAATAATAGTGTACACTGATAATACGTTATGGGATACACTGATAATACACTATATGAGTGTATGCTTTGAAGGGACAAGTAGATGCTAATAGGCAAGAACAAATAAATGACACTTAAGACAGCACATTTGTCTTCTGTAAAGCTACAGGAATACACCAGTGCCTTGGTTCAGAAGCTTGTTTTCTGTGCCAAAAAGGGCCAGGAAACAGCATCAAGTTGAGAACAGCTAGAAAGGAATTTGCTACTTGGTTTTGGTCATTAAATACACTTCAAAAGAAGTATTTTGCCTGAACTAGTTATAAAATACTGCCCCTTCAAGACTGAAACAGCCTTTGCCCAGCCTAGTTTTGTGTATATATATATTTTAACAAAGAATTGACAGTCAGGAGTTTCACAGTATGTATTAGAATGTAGATTTGCACTCCTATTAATCTCCCTCTATCTGGAAAATAGGTAAACCAAATGTGTTTCCTGTTTCACATTTCTGAATGCTGTTAAATTCTCACCTCTGATCTAATAGTGATGGCTGATTTACTCATTTATGCTGAAATATTTTTGGAGATGTTCTTGCAATCTACACGTGATACTTGAAAATCCCAGCCGGTGCAAATGGGGCTACTACTGGTTGAAATGTCATGCATTTTAGACCTAATAATATTTTGATTCTTCTTGTAGTGCTACTTAAAAGATTCTAATGGTTGATTGTAAATCTCTTGATTTGTCACCATTTCTGTACTTGTTCACTGGTCTCTACTGCTGTGAAGTGCTCATGTCAGGTGATGAGAAGCCTCAGACTACTCTTGTAAGCCTCTTCTCCTATTTAAGTCAGATTCAGGATTTGGTATTGCAAGCTCTATTGGGGTAATGACCTTGCAGCAGCCAAGACAGACATTTGAAATGTTTCTGATTTTATTTATCAATTGGAATTTAGGGTGATATTTTGTTTCTTTCAGACAGCGACTTATTTTAGACTAAAATAGAATTTTGTCTAGGTGAGCTGGGAATTAAAGTTTAGAATCTTAACCAGTCCTGCTGCCTTTCCAGTTCCAGTGGGATTATTACCTTTCTTTTATTTAAGCCACACTACCTATCCGGGCTTCTGAGCTACGTAATGTTGCTCACAGTTAAAATGTTAGCTTTTTGGAGCAAAGTAAAATTTTATTGTTGCGGCCTTTTTCTGTGAGCTGTTTTCTTGCATTTTTGGTAAAGCCTAGTGAAGATAACTAAATAATCTTAGAAATGCAAGAGATGAGTCTGTAAGGGTAAGAAACAGACTATCCTTGATGCTTTTGTAATAAAAATTACTTTACCTCAAAGTTGTCAAAGAATTTTGAGATTATTAGTGACATACTTGCCTTGATGCAGGAGGCCATGTACCATGGGCTGTCATTCTCCACATGTCCAAGACTATTCTTCCTCAAACTTACATTGGGTTTCTGTCTTAGCCTGTACTTTTTCATAATTTGTTTCATGTTACTGTCCTCTCGTTTGATGTAAATACTGATTTGAGAATTGAAATTCTTAGGTGAATTTAGAGATTTTTACATCAAATTAGTACTGGAACTTTTTTAAGATAAATGTTTTGAATCAAGATGGTTGACTTCAACTTTTTATTTTGTTTTTTTCTTGCTAGTCATGACAGAACAATGCAAGATATTGTTTACAAACTTGTGCCAGGCCTCCAAGAAGGTAAGTTGTGGTATGACCTTTTTAGGAGGTGGTTTTGCATGTACTTCTTTAATGCTTAAAAAAAAAAAGTTTCAGATGATGAAAATGCAGGGGGGGAACTGAGTGAAAATACAATGGAAAACCGTATTCCTTCATTTGTGTCATTTCTAGTGATTAATTTCATACGTGTACTAGCAGCAATTGGGGGAGGTGGTGGTGGGAGGAAAGATGGGATATTTCTTCAAGAAGTAGTATTATGTAAAGCAGAATAGTAGTTCAGCTTTTGAATGTTGGCACACTGTAACTCTCATTTGTTCTTGTTAAACTGTGTACTTAAACTTGTGCCATCTTTTGGGAATTCTCAGATGTAGAATGTAATGCAGAACAGCTTTTAGTTTCAGTGAAGTTTCTGCTACTGTCAGTCCTTTCTTAGCAGGTAACTTTCAATTTGTGTTTTCATAATCCTCTTTGAGACTGAATCTGTTCAACTAAAGGAGTACTTTATAGTAACTGCTCAGTAATTTTTTGTCTTAATGTATGTTACAACTTTCATTTAAATAGAGTATTTTAATTCATTTAAGCTGCAAAACCAGAGCATTCTCAAACATCAATAAGGTTAAATAAACAATTTAAAAATTAGCATATTGAAAATCAGAACTATAAATAAACAATGGTTTGACTGAAATATTGTGGGAGGGATTAAAAATAACCTTATTTTTAATACTATGTCATTCTAATAGGAATGCTGTAATAGTAGCTATACAGGTGACTTTGTAGTAGTCTAACTCTGAAAAATACAGGCATGACTTGATACAATACCAAAGATAGAAGAGTAGTAAATACTGACAATACCGCTACTTGTTGGTAAGCCTGTTTCACTTAAGAGGGAAGGGATTTGGAATAACTTCGTAAATATTGCATTAGAACTTTATTACAGGGATTAATATTTACAATTTTAAACAGCGGAAATGAAAAAGCAAAGGGAGTTTTATCACAAACTGGGCATGGAAGTTCCAGGGGACATCAAAGGGGAGACATGTTCTACAAAACAGCACCTAGATTCCCATCGAAATGGTAAATGGTCCTTTATTTATTCTGTCTTGGGTGGGTGATGGCTAGTAAATTGATAAACAGACCTGTTGGAAGTATGTGCCTAGTTGCTTTATTGCAGTCACAATTGTTTTATAACACTGCACAATACAGTGAGTGTAGGATTGTTGCTTTGTCCCTTATTTGTGCACAGAATCTTTTTTTTTTTTTTTTTTTGACTGGTCATAGCATATTACTCCTCGTGAAGGAGATCTCCACAGTAGTGCCTACATGGGGACTCTCTGAAATTATCCAGCTTTTGGGCTGCTAGCAGTTGAACTGAAGGTTGTGCTCTGTATGTATTCTTCCCTTTCATGCGTGGGCTGTTGGCAGCTAGTGTTGCCGAAGCAGATAAGCACAACGTGGGAAAAGCAAAGTTTATTCTATACTGCAGTCCTGAGCTGTGCTGTTTTAATCATATTAGCATTACAAGCTGCTGCTGAGTGTTATCCCATATATCTGGTTTCTTATCTAAGGTGAAACTAAAACAGATGAAAGTTCAAACAAAGAAACTTCTGAGGAAAAACAGGAAGAAGATAACGACTACCACCGAAGTGACGAACAGGTGAGCTCATAGGGCATGTTTTAGTTTTATCTTGTATTTTAGCTTTAGTGCTTTGGTAAGCTAACAGCTTGAAACAGTTATTTTTCTTCTCTACTTTTTCTGTCCTCCGATACAAACAAGATGCAGTGTTCCCCAATGCTTTTGTGTAAGCACGAGTTTCATCTTTGGGTTTTGGCAGGAATGGAGAATATTTAATGTAAAGACATTTGCAGTAAGATTTGATAATTCTGACTGTTTGTTTATGAGTTTCCAAAGTATTTATTTGCTTTCAAAACAAATTCAGGTTATTTGGGCCCCCTTCTGAAGGAGCGTATCCCAGTGTTATTGTGATACATTAAGCTGAATGTGTATCAATAATTATGAATAAAACCTTTTGCACTTTTACTAACTTACTATTTATTTTGTTTTAAACCTCTAGTACTAAGACGGTGTTAGCCCTATACTGTAAAAATAGTATAAAAGCCGGGAAGTTTACCATTAAGTTTTAAACACAAAGCATGTTTGAAAGTGAAATCTCCTTTTGGGATAAACAAGCCATCCCTTTTATGTTTTCCTGTCACATGTATCCAGAGTAAATTAAACTTGGATTAATTTTTTTTTTTTCCAATTATAGTGTAAGGGAACTTTCAGAGGAATTGTACCTAGTAGTAGATGCTCTTAGTGCATAAAGTAAATCTTCACAGAGAACTTAGTCTAAGTAATGAATAGCTGGATGAGAAAAGTGAGAATTGAAGCATAGAAATTAGAGACACCTTTTGGAGGGATAATCTTTAGAATTTTAAAAATTTGTTATGTCATTTGTATCCATTCTTTTTAAACTTTAAATTCGCTTTTAAACATGTGTTTAAAATTATCTTTTAAACTGGATTTAGCAGTTGCATTGAAAGCAAGAAGTTACGTTAGAAGCAATCATTAAAAATTGGTAATGGTATTCTTACTGTTTATCTTACTCTAGCTTTTGACGTAGGGTCCTCTTGAGTTATTGAATTTGAACTGGAGCAGCCTTGTTCCAACATCAAAAATTCTTTCTTGAACTTTTTTGTCCAGATCTGTTTTGGTTGCAGTAGTGCTTATCACTAAACTGACAAGATGTTAGAAAATGTTTTCGTTAATAGGACTACAGGCATTTCAGTTTAAGGAATACTAGTACTGTTTTTTCACTTTGTATTAATAAAAACTGCATATGGAATACATAATGAGGGCTGTAGAAAATTGTTCCGGCCAATCCTGACTGTTTTTTCCTGAAGGTAAGCATCTGCTTGGAATGCAATAGCAGCAAATTGCGTGGATTGAAACGAAAATGGATTCGCTGCTCAGCACAAGCAACAGTCTTGCATCTGAAGAAGTTCATTGCCAAAAAACTTAATCTTTCTTCTTTTAATGAGGTAATATTTTAATTTTTTTAACAATTTTGCAGATATAAAAATCTTACAAAAAAGTGTGGGGTTGTTCCTTTGCAAAGGAGTGTCTTTTAGTCTGATCTGATTTTCAGAAAACAGAAGCATACACAGTTTCTTGAATTACCTGTTACGTAGCCGTTTTCTTGTCCTTTCTTGGGTCTATACAGGACTTGCCACTTAGTTTGCAGTGCGTCTTTTCATGTCCATATATAAATAGTTGAGCTAAAAGGCTTGTTTATGTGCTTCCACATGCATTGAAATGGACTCTGGCAAGGTGCTTTGTTTGACAGCTTGTAGTTAGGTATACCTCACCCTTTCAGAGATTTCACACTCAGTGCAGGGGACAGGCAGTAACAGACACTTTAACGCTACTGAAGCCCAGCTTAAGAGAAAGCAGCACAAATATTTTGTTCCTTTCTGTGCTCTCAGTGAAGCTCAACCCGAAGTTGCTGCCTACCGTGAGCAGAGTGTTATCAGAAACCTACTTTTCCCTCCCTTTGCACGGAATACTTGGAATCATGGGAAGAATTTATGGTAAAAGGTACAGAAAGAAAGGCAATTCTTTGCACTTCTCCTAGTTCAGGTTCAAAATTAACAGTGGTGAACATATGAATGCAGCTTCTGTTTACCACTTTGCTGGGTCTTGGTCACAGTCTCTAGACATCTCAGTTGACTCTCAGCTTGACATCTCCCAACCCCACATTATGTGACTGATTCACTGAATTTCACTAAGACTTTTCATTCAAATCAAATCATCTGCTTTCCAGTCCAATGTGTCAATACCTTTCTGCTCAAACTTTTCAACAGCTAATTTGCATCTGTATCACTCTTCCTTCCTAGTTTCTGTACACTTCAAACCAACACTGTCTTATGGCTGGAGTATGTCCCCAAGCTCTGCTAGTCTTCTGAAACAAAACTGTATCTCCTATCTTGTTCTCAGCTGGCTTGGAAGTGGTTGACTCCTGGCTGTAGCCCAGCAGTGACATAGCTACCATCACTGTTCAAAAGGGGATTTTTTTGTGTGTGTGTGTGTGTGTTTAAGCCCTCCATTCCACTGTGCCAGTCTGTGATTTAACAACCTGCTTGGCTTTTACTGAAGGAATGAACTTTCAGGAGTACTGTTTATTCCTTTGCCATCCCTCCCTACCTTCTTAAAGAGTACGTAAATTGTGGTGTAATCACTGTACCAGTACCAAGTCGTGGGTACATAGTAGAAGGATTTAAGCTTGTGGGCCCTTGGTTGATTGCTGTGACTATTGCAGGTTTGAGTTATTGCCAGTTAGATAAGCGATGTAAGTGGACTGCGTGCACGTTCAGGCCTTTCTGGGTTGTGTGGTAAAGTGTTGTTAGTGTAAGCCACCTTGGTGGATCTTACTGTTTTCATGCATGTTCTGTTTTAGTTCACATTCAGCTATTGTAGTTCAGCTGATAAGCAGTCATATGATCCGAAGATGCGAAGATCGGATGCGAAGCCACCGAGGCGAAGGGCTCCAGAGCGGAGGATCGCGCTGGGAGACCCTTCCTGAAGCGGCAAAACCGCGGCAAAAGCCGCGAAAAGCAAAAGCGCAGGGAGCGAGAGGGTCCCCCAGCCCCCCCATTCCCTGAGCCGGAGGAGGGAGTTCCTGACCAGCAGCAGCTCTGACTCAGCGTGGGCGGGGACAAGAGGGACAGCGGCCAAACCCCCTCACTTACAAGAGCAGCTCCCAGGGAGCGCGAGCGACCCGGAGCGCGGCGAACAGGGCGGGCAAACAAGGCGTGGCACGTCAGAAGGGCATGGCGCGGCAGTTTGCACAGCAGTTCACGAGGGAGGGCATGCAGGCAAGGCAAGCGGGCAAGGCGCAGTCCCCCTCCTGGCTCTAGAGGCCAACTCAATTAGTAATCGTCAGCTTCCGAGAAGAGGACCAGCTATGGTTTCCACTCAGCCGAAAGCTGTCGCCAGAAGGAATGTGGCGACCCAGACGGAGCTCACGCGCAAGCATACAGCTGTCCAGGTCTCTGGCTGCAGGGAGTGCCTGAGCCTGTCAGTTGTACCGGAGGGCAGCAGAGACACCACCTGTGTGCGGTGTGACCAGGTGGATGATCTGCTTGGCCTGGTGGCAGAGCTGAAGGAGGAGGTGGAAAGGTTGAGGAGTATCCGGGAGTGTGAGAGGGAGATAGATTGGTGGAGCCACACCCTGCCGTCCCTGAGGCAAAGGCAGCAGATGGAGGCTTCATGAGAAGCAGAGGATCCCTGCCTTCTTGCCACCAGGTAGAAAGAGGGGACCTAAGCAACAGGAGGGAATGGAAGCAGGTCCCTGCTCGGGGTGCCAGGCGAACCCCCGCCCGACCTCCCTCACCTTCCCGGTTGCCTTTACACAACAGATATGGGGCCCTGGAACTTGAGGGCCAGGCAAACGAGGATGTAGACGAAGGTCCATCCAGGGGGTCGCCTAGGGTGAGGCAGTCAGCCCCACGCATTATGACTGCCTCTGCTAAGAAAAAAAGGAGGGTAATTGTCATAGGCGATTCCCTTCTGAGGGGAACAGAGGGCTCGATATGCCGACCGGACCCGTCCCACAGGGAAGTCTGCTGCCTCCCTGGGGCCCAGGTCAGAGACATCACTAGGAAGCTCCCTGGTCTGGTGCGGTCTTCCAATTACTACCCACTGTTGGTTATGCAGGCTGGCAGTGATGAGGTTGCAGAGAGAAGTCCTGCGGTGATCAAAAGGGACTTCAGGGCACTGGGGCGACTGGTTGAAGGGTCAGGAGCACAGGTAGTGTTTTCCTCTATCCCTACAGTGGCAGGGAAGAATACTGAAAGGAATAGGAAAACACACCTGATCAACACATGGCTCAGGGGCTGGTGCCATCGGAGGAGTTTTGGCTTTTCTGATCATGAGGAGGTTTACACGGCACCGGGCCTGCTGGTGGCAGATGGAGTCCAGCTGTCTCACAGGGGGAAAAGGATCATGGCTCATGAATTGGCAGGGCTCATTGAGAGGGCTTTAAACTAGGTTTGAAGGGGGAAGGGGATAAAACCAGGCTCACTAGAGATGAGCCTAGGGGTGGCGTGCCGATGCCGGGGGTGAAATCGATAGCCCAGCTCAAGTGCATCTACACCAATGCACGCAGCATGGGCGGCAAACAGGAGGAGCTGGAAGCTATTGTGCAGCTGGATAGATATGACTTAGTTGCCATCACAGAAACATGGTGGGGTGACTCTCATGATTGGAGTGCTGCAATGGATGGCTATAGACTCTTCAGAAGGGACAGGTGAGGAAGGAGAGGCGGTGGGGTGGCCCTGTATGTTAGGGAGTGTTTTGATTGTATAGAGCTCAACGATTGTGATGATGATATGGTTGAGTATTTATGGTTAAGGATGAGGGGGAAGGCCAACGAGGCAGATATCCTGCTGGGAGTCTGTTATAGACCACCCAACCAGGATGAAGGGGCGGATGAAGCATTCTACAAGCTGCTGGCAGAAGTCTCTCAATCGCTAGCCCTTGTTCTCGTGGGGGACTTCAAATTCCCAGATGTCTGCTGGAAATACAACACGGCAAAGAGGAAGCAGTCTAAGAGGTTCCTGGAGTGTGTGGAAGACAACTTCCTGACACAGCTGGTAAGTGAGCCTACCAGGGGAGGTGCCTCGCTCGACCTGCTGCTTACAAACAGAGAAGGACTGGTGGGAGATGTGGTGGTTGGAAGCCATCTTGGGCTTAGCGACCATGAAATGATAGAATTCTTGATTCTCGGTGAAGGAAGGAGGGGGGGCAGCAAAACCGCAACCATGGACTTCCGGAGGGCGGACTTTGGCCTGTTCAGGACGCTGGCTGAGAGAGTCCCTTGGGAGACGGTCCTGAAGGGCAAAGGGGTCCAGGAAGGCTGGACGATCTTCAAGAAGGAGGTCTCAAAGGCGCAGGAGCAGGCTGTCCCTGTACGCCGTAAGAAGAACGGGTGGGGAAGACAACCGGCCTGGCTGAACGGGGAGCTCTTGCTGGGACTCAGGAAAAAAAGGAGAGTTTACCGCTTGTGGAAGAAGGGGCAGGCGACTCAAGAAGAGTACAGGGATCTCATTAGGTCATGCAGAGAAGAAATGAGAAAGGCAAAAGCCCAGCTAGAACGCAATCTGGCTGCTGTCGTTAAAGACAACAAAAAAAGTTTTTACAAATATATTAATGACAAGAAGAGAGCCAAGGAGAATCTCCATCCCTTATTGGATGTGGGGGGGGAACATTGTCACTGAGGATGAGGAAAAGGCTGAGGTACTCAATGCCTTCTTTGCCTCAGTCTTTAACAGGCAGGTCCTGCTTGACCAACCTGATCTCCTTCTATGACCAGGTGACCCGCCTAGTGGATGAGGGAAAGGCTGTGGATGTGGTCTACCTGGACTTCAGCAAGGCCTTTGACACTGTCTCCCACAGCATTCTCCTAGAGAAGCTGGCAGCTCACGGCTTAGACAGGTGTATTCTGCGCTGGGTAAAAAACTGGCTGGATGGCCGGGCCCAGAGAGTTGTGGTGAATGGAGTTACATCCAGTTGGCGGCCGATCACGAGCGGTGTTCCCCAGGGCTCGGTTTTGGGGCCGGTCTTGTTCAATATCTTTATCGATGATCTGGATGAGGGGATCGAGTGCACCCTCAGTAAGTTTGCAGACGACACCAAGTTGGGCGGGAGCGTTGATCTGCTCGAGGGTAGGAAGGCTCTGCAGAGGGACCTGGACAGGCTGGATCGATGGGCCAAGGCCAACTGTATGAGGTTCAACAAGGCCAAGTGCCGGGTCCTGCACTTCGGCCACAACAAGCCTATGCAGCGCTACAGGCCTGGGGAAGAGTGGCTGGAAAGCTGCCCCGCAGAAAAGGACCTGGGGGTGCTGGTTGACAGCCGGCTGAACATGAGCCGGCAGTGTGCCCAGGCGGCCAAGAAGGCCAATGGCATCCTGGCCTGTATCAGAAACAGTGTGGCCAGCAGAAGTAGGGAAGTGATCGTCCCCCTGTACTCGGCAGTGGTGAGGCCGCACCTCGAATACTGTGTTCAGTTTTGGGCCCCTCACTACAAGAAGGACGTTGAGGTGCTGGAACGTGTCCAGAGAAGGGCAACGAGGCTGGTGAGGGGTCTGGAGAACAAGTCTTAATGAGGAGCGGCTGAGGGAACTGGGGTTGTTTAGCCTGGAGAAAAGGAGGCTGAGGGGAGACCTCATCGCTCTCTACAACTACCTGAAAGGAGGTTGTAGTGAGGCAGGTGTCGGTCTCTTCTCCCAAGTAACTAGCAATAGGATGAGAGGAAATGGCCTCAAGTTGCGGCAGGGGAGGTTTAGATTGGACGTGAGGAAAAATTTCTTTGCTGAAAGAGTGGTGAAACATTGGAACAGGCTGCCTAGGGAAGTGGTTGAGTCCCCATCCCTGGAGGTATTTAAAAGACGAGTAGATGAGGCACTTAGGGACATGGTTTAGTGGGCGTGGTGGTGTTGGGTTGACGGTTGGACTCAATGATCTTAGAGGTCTTTTCCAACCTTAATGATTCTATGATTCTATGATCCTCATGTTTTTATGTTTATATCCTGTTTCTAATATCAAGATCTTTCAACACTGAGATAGAAAAGTAAAAATAGCTATTGAGTATCTGCAAAACACCATAAATACAGTATATGAGGGAGGTGGCAGACAGTTTTTTTTAAAAAATGTATCCTTGTAGCAGAAAGCCACCTGGCTGGTGTTAGGTAAAAAATTTTCATAGTATGTTAAATAGCAGAGCTGTCTTTGAGATTTGTGAATTCTGTCTCCTTGATCATTTTATTGGGCCTTTTTAAAAGCATGTAAAGCTTTCAGAAAAGGGCATTAGTACTGCTTGGGAAGCTAAATCAAACAGTTAAGTCCCCTTCACACAGTATTTCCTAGGTGGGCACAGACACGGTCTTTCAGCACTTTACGTTGAGAAAAGACACTATCTTTTCTTTCCTGGTACTATTTTTGTCTGCAGAGCAACTGCAAGATGAAAGGTTCCAGTGTCTTCAGAGAAAAAAAATCTTGTCAAAGATTTGTAGTATGATCTGAAATATGTTGTTTCATGTACTGTGTCTCAATGAATTAACTGTCGTCTTTGTTTTGTCAGCTGGACATATTATGCAATGAAGAGATTCTTGGCAAGGACCACACGCTCAAGTTTGTAGTTGTTACTAGATGGAGATTTAAGGTATGACACAGTGGTTCCAAGTAAATCATGAAGCGGCCAAATAAAATGTTTGTAAAATAGGCATCACTGCAGAACTACACTGCAGTAACTGTAAACTTGATAAAAAGATACTTTAATAAATGTCTAATACAGCATCCTTAAACACCAAGTATTAATTTTGTTTCAAAAAAATGAAAGAAAGGGGAATTAAGTATTAATTGCAAGGGAAAAGGGAACACTGCATCAACTGTCAAATTGTTATCAAGTCTGGCAAAGGAAGTAGAAGCTGCAAGAAAGTAGTATTTTTAGCTATTTCAGGTAAAACTGTTTTTAATCCACATAGGTAGGGAAATGGATTGTGATGCAGAAAAGGCAGAAATTTTCAACATAGTTCTCTTCTGTAGCTCAAGAAGGCTGTTTTACTTCTAAAGGAGAGGCAGTAATGCAACGCTTCTCTGCCTTAGTTCTAAGGAAACTTCTAGCAGCATTTAGTAGGCATAAACAAGGCTGGTTAAAAATGTTTGAGTACATCTTTGACTTGCTTATTGTGGTTTCTTTAAACAACTTTGAAACTCAATAATAAACAGTGGGGCATTCATTCTGAGTATTGTCACATTAATAATGGCAACTCAAGTGAAATGGGTGTAAGAATGAATTGCGAAGTTGAACACTTAAGAGGCAAGTCACACCTACAGAGTCAGTGTATGTGTATTTGGGGATATTTGAACTAGGAGTTAGTATTCATAGTGGACAAGCAACACAGTCTGAGCTTACAGTGTACACTGAGGTAGAACCGCTTGATGGCTTTGGATGCCTATCTAGAAGAGGTGCGGGTGGGAGTAGGGAAGTGTTTTTCTGTCTTTGTGTAGAAAAACAATTGATTTGCGTAAGAGTCACGGGATAGAAGTCAATGCTTAGTCTTTGAAATGCGGAGAGGTCACTAGTGGAATCCTATTGGAATCTGTTTTGTGTTATATTCCTGAATGACCTGGAAAGGGATTTGAGTAGTGCAGTAACAGTGCACTGACAACATTGTGATTATTTAGAATAGTGAAGACAGATTGATGACAAAGGTTTGAAGCAAGCCTTTACAGTTCTGAGTGACAGGTGATTAATGAGCACCTTAAGTTCAATGTAGGTAAATATAAAAGGATACAAAACAAATGTTAGGGATTTGGCGGGGGGGAGGGTGTGTGTGTGTGGAAGAGAACCAAACGAGCATCAAATTGATGTGCCTTTGTACAAGTCTGCTATTCATTTTTATCATGGAAATCTGTGCGTCACTTTCCATGTGAGTCATATGGAAAAGGGAACATAAACTGCCTTCTCAAGTGAAAGAGGTGGGGGATGCAAAATGAAACTAGGGGGTGGGAGGTCCAGAACAAACAAGAGGAAGCAATTCTTTACATGAGACACAGAACTCCTTGGTGCAGGATGTTGTGGATGTTAGAAATTTACCTATTCATAAAAAAGCAATGGATACATTCACATGGATGCTGTTAAATATGAAGTACCACATGCTCTTATGCTGCTTTCTAGATATCTGCATTTCTTCCTTACTGGGAATGGGTTTTCCAAGTTAAACAGACCTGGTAGAACTACTCTTAAGGTGATCAGCTCCTGAAACAAAAGGGAAAGGATTCTTCATCTCTTGTTTGAGCCTCACAGATAAAATTGCATCTTGTCTTTGTGAAATTGCATCTTGTCTGTGAAATTTTGACAGGTCAGATAGCTACTCTGATAGTTCATTTAAGCTTTAGTTTATGAAACAGAAGTTTTGCCTACTGAACAGATTAGTTCTGGTTTTGTTTCTTAACTTATCTGATATTTCTGTCTTGCAGAAAGCACCTCTACTGCTACATTACAGACCCAAAATGGACTTGTTGTAAGAGAACTTTATTGTCCTTCTGGACAGAGTTTTTTGCAGAGACTATCATCTGGCACCTTCTTAGTGCATCACTAATCACATGACACAAACCAGCCGAATAAGTTTGGAAGACTGTAGTGCTTTCATAGCAGACTGTCCTTCTGAATATTTCTTCTAGGGATGTGTTACCTAGATTTCTGGACAGAAAATATTTATACTTTTTTTTGTACGGAAGAAAGAAGTCACAACTCAACAAGACACTACCAGCACTAAGTTTACAGATACTGAAAACACTTCACAGTTCCATGTAGCTCAGCCTGATTTATCTCTTACAGTTACACAGAAATAAGTTAGAATGTTGTGGGATGATTTTAAAATGTTGCTTTTGACACCAAGTTGCATTTAGTTACTTTTCACATTCTGAATCTTTAAAAACTATATTTTTGCACAGTGTTACTGTCTTATATAGTATGCCTGATTGCATTGGCTTTATTCAAGTTGTTCTGTAGAGCATTGAACATACCTAATGACATAGTGACTGGTGATAATTTATTATGCTGCATTGAAAACTTCTAGAAATCTGGGAAACCAATAAGTTTGTCATTTTTTCCCAGTTACTGCTGTCCCTCACTTTGTGTTTTAGTAAAGTTTTGATACTCCCCTATGCATGTTGATTTGGTAAGATTAATAGAAATAATTTCAGTTGATTTCAGTGTGCCCTGATATTTTGCTGTGGCATAAATTGTGCCACATAATGACAAATACTCAAAAGTGCTAGATTTGTGAACTTTTTTAAAAATAAACTTTTCTTACGTAGTCGTGGCTTGCAGAAATCAGTTTTTAATTTAGAGAGAATTTGCTCTCACTAGCTATTGAAATGCTGGCTCTTGGGCAACTTTGGGTGATATTGCACAGTTTTCACTTCACTGATTAAAAATTCCTCAGATCATTATGAGCAGTTCTATATTTCCTTTACCTGTCCATAGCATTTTCTTTAGCGCAATTCCTAGCTATCTTCGGGGGGGGGGGGGGGCGCGTGTGTCAGAAAAGATTATTTTAGCACCTTCTGGCCTTAACTGATAATTTTGCTTGCATCAGCGCTAACGGATGCAAGGTAATACACATGCATGTATATATGTGTGCATACATCTATACACACATATAACTGTATATTTTATAGAATGCACCCTCAGTAGCACTTAGGGTTCACTGCACTGTTTGTAAGGCTTTTTGAAATAGTTGGCTTTTTAAAAACAGTAGTTGAAAGTGATTTCTGCAAGCTGTATACAGTATAGCATATACAGTATGATTGTGAGAGTATTTGTCTGGCACAGGTGTCAAGTCACTGAAAACATGTTATGCCATATTATTGGCAGCTGGAAATAGTTAACCTTCTAATTTTTGGAAGAGTTTTCCAGTCAGCTGAAAATGCTATTTGTTATTCCTGTTATTTTTTGATAAATTGTCTTTGGATAAGAAAACAAATTTGCCTGTAACGGCACTGCTTTCTCTAGCTGTGCTCCTTTCCCTCTTCTGCTAGAAAGTATTACTTGTTACTGGATAACAGGAAGCTGATACTGCAAGAGGTTTATCCAAGCATTTTAAATCCTCTTCTTGAGTTTTCAAAGCACCACATTCCTCAGCATGTGTCCCATAATTTCCTTCTTTGGAGTCTTCAGTCCTCCTTTTTCAGCTCTGCTGCTGCAGAGCTCCAACTTGTGTCAATTTGTGTTTACCTTTGAAAACAGGGTTCCTCATTTTTAATTACAGTCACAGAAGTGAATGGGAAGGAAATCAAAAAGTATGCGAGCAGAGAATGAAAGGGAGCCTACTGAACTGTGGAGATGGAGAGCCACACAAAGGCCAAAAGTGCTGCTGTCCTTGCAGATGAGGGTATAGGATAGCTGCATTTGAATGTTTGGGTTAGGCAGAACTCCGCATCTGGGCTGGGTGGCTGGGTTTGGGGGTGGGTGGGGGGTGTGCATGCATACGAGCAATGGAATTGAACTTGGCTCTGGTTTTGTCTTACTGTTTGTGGACTCAGATATATGTATTTTAGGTTTTTTTCTGTCTTTAACATTACTTGAACTGGCAGAAGAGAACAAATGGGATCATGGGTCTACCATTTTTATAATCTTTTCATGAAACAGTGGATGCAGGTGGTATGGATGTGTACACAAACTGACATACTGGGCCTTTCTGGAGCTGTTAATGTGGTTGTTACTGTCCTAGTGTAAATAAGGGACTGGCTCTAGCCAGTGAGAGTATGAATAGGGCTGTAAGTGTCCACCCTCTGTGCACCCTGAGTATACAGACACTGGCTGTACCTGATGTAGACGTAATATTAAAGCCACCAAACAGCATTCTGATTAACCACCTTAATGGGGATATATATATACATAAATATATATATATATGTGAGATCAGTCTACCTCAGAATGTGTGTACTGAAGAAACTTTTTGTATGACTAGATATTGATGCAGTGCTGTTAAAGTACATTGGGATTTTAGTACTTTCCTGCGTACTTGTGCAACTGAGAAATTAGTTATAAACATGCAAATTCAGAAGCCTTTCAAATCTATCTCTTGCTGTAACACTCAACAGTACAGAACATATATTTATAAGTTTATAACCATCTTTAGAATCACTTGAATTTGTTATGGTGCTATCAATATATTGAAAACTCTGTTTATACCTATATTGATACATGAACTCAAGCCAGTATAAATACCTACAGCTGGTTTTTTGCTCATAATTGTGTGTAACTGCTTTTGCAATATGTTTAATCTGATAAAAACTCACCAGTAAAAAGAAAAAAAAATACAAAACCACCCAGTTATTTTTCTAAATCATATGTCACAACATCTTCACTACAGAAACTCTTTCCCTCAGGAGGGAACTGTGTGACTGTGTCTGGACTGTACGTTTATTTCCTTTAGCCTTACTGAAAGACTACAATGCAATTGAATTGAGGTCAGAGGGAGGTCTCCTTTTGGTCAGAGCCTTGTTTCACTTCTGTGAAGCTTAAGAGACAGTTAATTTATATCAAGATTATGTTGGGTAAAATAACCCTGATACTGTTCAAAGTTGGACTAAAAGTTGGATTCAGCGTAGATATCTCTTAGTCCTAGTGAGATCATGTGAGTTTATTTGGCTTTCGTGAAGATGCCATTACTGTGAAGTAGTTTTCACAATTGCTTACGCTGGTAAATAATTGCAGTAAAGAAGTATCTTGTTGCATTATCCTCAGCAGCAATGAGACTGATGAATCACCCAGGCTCAGAGTCTCATTAAATATAGTTTCATTAAAAATAGATAATTCAGATAGAATATATAATATTGAATTTAAATAAGATTCGGGGTTTTAAATTTTAACTTTATAAAATTATTTATTCTATTTTAAGCCTTCTGTCTTATTTTACCATCCAAGTATTTTTGGTTTCAGTGGTCCAGCTTTATTTACGGGCATATAAAATGAAATTGTAAGATGTTTTTACAAGCTTCTTCCTTTTACCTTGAGTTTGAGTAGCTTTTATTTGTATGTTTTTGTTTTGTATGGATAAAGAGCATTACTTATGCTTTTGTGCAATAGGTTTGAAACGTGCATTTATTAGGCATATGTTTAAATTGTAAATGTAGCATCTACTTACCGTTAAATTTAAAAGGAATGTAGATGGCTTTTCTCACTTGTTCAAATGGGGTTTTATTTGGGGCTATTATTTGGGGGGGGTGTTTTTTGATTTGTTCCTTTTTTTATTTTAAGAGTGAAGTGTGGGATTTCAATTTGTGTAAGTACAAGAGCTATCTGTCAGCAATATTTCAAAATAAATGACCTTGCAAGAAACCTTAATGTGAATTGTGGAAGCAATCAGCAAGACTTGCAGCCTATCTGAAAATGTTTTGTGCCATTGTTATGTCTGGTATATTTGTGTACCATCAAACCTGGGAATATTTATTTTTATTAGTTGTGCAATACTATACACAACACTATCACCTCTGGGGATATGGGACCATAAAAAATATCAGACTACAACTATGATGGTGCTATTTTTTTTCCAATAGGCTATGAGCCTTTGAAAGCTTATCTGGCTCTTAATGTCTTTATAACAACATAGTCCTAGGAGATTCATTGAGGTTTTTTTCTACCGGATGGTAAATATAACCATACAACTAGCCTATTTTACAGCATTATGCATCTTACCATTGAGCTAAATATAATAGGAAAAAGCCAACCAGTCTGTACATCACATCAGTGAGATGAATCTTAATAAGTACCTAAAATGCATTTTGTACAGAAGGCTTGACTGTACAGAAAAATCAAGTTTCTGTATTTCCTCAGGTAATCACTTCAGATTGGAAATGTTAATGCAACCTATACTTCAGTTAGTCTGCGTAAAGTTGATAACAGGGCAAAAAATTGTCCCATACACTAGAATCTCTCCGTAAGATATATTTAACTGTAACTAAGGTCTTGAGATCTGTTGTTGAAGTAAAAAGTTGCAGAGAGAACAACATTAAGGAACCTGGAACAATGCTTCAATCTCCGCTTTAATCAAAACTTGCGATCAGTTACAAACACTTTCTAGAAACTTGAGTCCTGTGGCAAGTCAACAGGAATGTTTTACTGTGGAGTAATGGTTTATTTATATACAAATTACAGCTCTGGTCCTGCTATTTGATCCATGTTTGATCATCCTTAGGGCTTCTTGGAAATCTGTCAAAGCCACAATGACTTGTCCAGATCCTAGTGGTAGGGTAGGAACTAAATGTCCAATTCTATGAACACTTGTATTGGTAACTTTACTAATAACCTTGATGGTTCCACAGAAACCAGTGGGATCATTCACACAAATGGTTAGGTGTTGCTGAAGGAAGGAGCCCTGATTTTTGAATACTTATGTTCCAGTATTTTTTTATTTTTATTTGAAACTCAAAGCATTGGTTTAATGGAATATTGAATTCAAGTGACTTACCTGGACAAAAGGAGAGTTTGTTCTTTCATTCTGCAACAAGATTATTTTACGGTTAAGGGACAATAAGCCAGTGCAACCACTAAGCCTTTATCCTCATATGTGGCATAATAAAGATTCTGGAACTGTCACAGTGTAAAACCATATTTTTGGCTTAGCTTCATTTGAAAGTTTACAATTTTTTTATGCTTTGTGTTGCTGTGTAATTTTTGTACAATTGGTGGCTGGTTTTGTCTGAATAAGCCTTTTGGGATTATTGCTTAATGTTTTGATTTTATGATAGTGAAGCTTGTATCCAGTGTTTTGCCAATTAATATTATATGCTTGTTAATAAAAGCAGAGAAACTAACTGAAATACTGTCAGGCTGGAAGTTATTGTCCCATTTTTCCCTCAGAACATAAGGAACTAGCTGTCATAATATAGCACTGAACAAACAGCGTGACTGAAACAATGGTTTGTGGCATTGCTTTGTCATAATCAGCCTTTTAATCAAAACACAAGCATGACCCAAAGTATTACCCCACTGCACAAAATGGCAATATGTCTGTGACAAGTGTGTGGCACGTAACTGCCAGTTAGGAAATGAAATGGCTTCAGCTACAAAGAGGAAAAACACAGCTGCCCTGATGTCTTTATATATCTATGGATAGAAAGGTACTTACCCGACCTGTATGTGTTACTTTCCATCTTACCCTTACCTGGTGATGTTGATGCGCAGGGACCGACTGCAACGTTCTGGAACACAGACATTTACTTAGACATATGCCAAATTGAAAAGCATATCTACACACATTTTATTTTATTTTACTTTGGTGAGCTGCTAGGGGAAAAAAGTTATCTTACTTATAGGAAGTTTTGATTAATGAACTGAATATGTTTTGCCTTTGAAAGAATTGGTCTATTGTGGTATATGGCAAACATTGGTGCTTGCCCGCTTCGTAACTTCAAGAGCTTTTTTTCCTTCGAGATCCTTGAGATTTATTTTAATACCTGAACAGATCAAAGGTATAGGGGAATTTTTAGGTAAAATTAATTGAAATGCCTAGTCGAGGTAATACAGTAAAGCTGCAAAGCAGATGCTACAGTAGTTGAATTTCTTGCAGTATCTACATGCAGTAATGCAAATTTATAGCTTGTGAACTGCTCTGTACATACTGAGAGGGCAGGAAGGGCTTTTATTCCTGCTATTGGCTTGTTAGGAACTGCCAACAACTATGGGCTAGTTTGAAGACGGGTTTATTCATACACGTATTTCTTATTTGCACTGATAGTACCAATGTATAAGTGTCCTGAGGAAATGAGGCATTTGCCGCTTACTAGCTTCGTTTAAATACCAGCATGAGAGACTTAGCGCAGAAAGATCCCTTTGCCTGTGTATAGTCACTTAAAAGTGAATAAATGTTAGCACTAATTGAGCAAGCATTACATTTTGTAAATCTTCCAAGCTCTCATTATTAGTGGTTCTAACACTTCCCTGAACTTTGTACTAGTGGTTCTTTCCATCTATCTGTGAACTAACCAGCGATGGGCCTGGCTCAGCCTGCTTCTTTCCTTCTTGCATTTTCAGCAACTAATACAGGAGTCTAGAGGAGATGGGCTCGAACGGAGGGGTTCTGTTTCATGGGAGTGTGATTACAGATTTTTCTGACCTCTGTAAATGCTGGAGTAGTTAAGAGATGACAGAAGCTTTCTTCTATGCAAGCAGAAGTACATAGTCACTTAGTGCAGTACACAAGTTGTGGTCTCTTTTTAATTGGCCCATATATCATGAAGAAATTGCTTAGGTTTTCAGGAAGAATGACTTGCATGTATACCTCACTTCAGGAGTGATTAAAGTACCACCATCAACATCTGTTGTGAATGTGACCTTTGAAATGGTTGTGGCAAAAATCCTTTTGTAAGAATGTTTTGTATTGTCCCATGTGAAGTATACTTGTAGAAATTCAGACTGTTCTCTGGCTTTGATTTGGACAGAAAAAATAACTTCTTTGACATTTTATCTTTTATTGCCATTACTTTGTGTTAGTTTGAAATGAGTCATTTAAAACTAGACTGCAAATCATTGTGGAAAACCTAAACAACAGAAATACATGATGGAACTGAACTAACTCCCCTCATCACCTGAACATGGTGCTAATCTAGTAAATAAGAGTAAAAACAATTCCAGTTTGACTGAAATTCCCAAGCCTCACAACAAGGAATTACGCTAACAGTCATGTTAGCTAGCCCTGAAAGCATAAACCTGCCCTGCAGCTAATAGCAGCCAACTGCATTTTTTTCCCCAGAGGTAATTCAACATGAGAAAGCTCTAACTGGTATTTCTTATTTTATATGTAACTGATATTTTCTTATTCCACTGATTGAATATTCTGCTATAAAAATCAGTACTTACAAGTGGAATATCTCTTTTTGTGCAATAACTTCCTTGGGGTTTCCTTGATTATTTTTTCTGACTGCTCCAATCTCCATTTTAATTTAATGTGTGAACTTAAGATAGATTAACTCAGCTGTTTAAACACTGGTGTAGACATAGTCACTCAGGATTAAATTGATCTCAACTCAGTTAAGCTTAATCCAGTACCACATCTGAATAACTGTCTGAATAGAGGTATAATGCAATGTAACTCTCTATGCACCTTTATGTAAAAAGTCCCCGCGTGTCTTCAACTTCTAACATGGACATCATTTAGCCTTTTCTTTTCTTGAATCTTTTTTTTCCCAAGCTTGCTTTTGGTTAGCTTTTCTGTGAGAAATTCAAGCAGTGGCCTGGCCTTAGTGGACAAAAATGGGTACAAGAGTACTCTGAGAGATTCCCCTACCAAGAGTAAGATGTGGGCCACCATCTATGTAAAGATGTCTAGTCTTTCACAGGACAATGTTCTTGGACGTGTACTGTCACTGTGTAGAGACGTATTGATGGGGTTGAATTAGACATGTCTGTGTTTCATATGTTGTGTGTAATGATTGTATGTTTATGTATCCAAACGTATCCGTGAAAATAAGAACAGAACAAAAATCCGAGCAACTGGCTTCAATAGGAAGACTGACTGGGTGGTTTCCATGAAAGGATGCTGCCCTTACAGCCTTGCCTCTTGTTTTCTGCCTCTGCCTATAGCATGTGATTAGTCTTTTGCACACCTGAGGGAAGGGAAGCTTCATTTTCCTGAAAGTCTTTAAGGCTATTTACTTATTTATTTATTTCCTCCTTTGATGCAAAGCTCACCATCCCTTGCCTGAATTTTGACTCCTTCATTCAAGAGAACACAAAGCCTTTGATTCTGGATGCCCTAAGGCTGCACCATGTGAAGGTCTCCATTGCTGTTGTGAAAAATGCTGACTGTTGATGTGGCAAATAATGTCTCTGCTTCTGGGCTGTTCTGCTAGTGCTCAGCAGGCTGCAGAGCAAAGTTTCTGCTTTGGTACATTTCATAATACAATATATTCTCTAAATGCTTTTGTTTTCCCACTTAAGCAATGTCTTTGTAACCAGCTGCAATGGATTGTGACAGCATTACTTGGATTATTGTTTTAAATGTGTTTTGCTGATTTCTGAGAGTGCCTGGAAAGAGGCTGATAGTATAGTGGTGAACATGGATGTCAAGTAGAATGTATCCTCTGGTCCTGTTTCACATCCTCTGGAAAAGATTGCTTTCTCTGCTTCATTTCAGTCTTACAATCTACAGCTGCAACATCTGAGACCTGATGACTTCAACTGTTGCCCCTGCTCAGCTTTGAGGCTGTCTCTGGTTTTTATTGCAGCAGTGGGCATTGCTTGAAAATGCTGATAATGCTGGTTTGAAACAAAGTTACTGAGTAGTTGTTTCTGGACCCTCTACCATTGGCATCTCAACAGATCTTGTGTGTCCTGACTGGAGAGGCAACTGCTTCTCATTCTGGAGAAACAGTCTCCTCTTTCCTCTCCCTAGAAAACAAGGAGTCCCAAGTCTGCGTGCATTTTGATATGACGGGACTGCTTCACCATTGCTCTCTTCAAGAGCTTTCGGGATTAGAGGATCCTCGTGTTCAGACAAGGCTTACATAGTTCTACTCTGGTTCACAAAGCGTAACAGAAACTTTGCTAGTTTTAGTCAGAATGACTGGAGGCTAAACACATGAAAAGAGTTGCTAGCAGGGAGTTTTGGTTCTGTGATGGGCAACTGTGATATCTCACATTGCCTTGCAGAAAGTTTACAGTTCTGTGACACTACATGGCTCTCTTCAGCATTTTCCATAGCTGACTGGCATCTCAGTATCATGGGTCTGATCTCTGGGGGTCCTCCTTAGCAAAGTGTGCTTTCAACTTGCCTTGGGCCTCGTCCTCTTGCTTCCTTGGCTTTGATGGGTTGACTGGCTTTGTCTCTGTGGTGGGGGAGCTCCTCTTGCTGGATATGAGGAGACCTCATCAACTTTCTTCATCTTTCCCTGGTCACTTACCCTGATCCATGGTCTGTTTTGTTATTGCAGTCTCAGCACATGCATGTTTATTACAGGTGACATTCTTGTGGTGCAGCTATTCTGGCTCCAGTGACAGAGTGACCAGCATTTCTGCTGTGTACTGCCAAGTGAATTCATCTATCTGTCTTTTTCAGGCTTCTTGAATGTCACAGCACATGAGAAACTCTTATAAGCAGCCAGTTTGGGTTGGGGGTCTTGGGACTGGAGTCTCTCTCCCTCGTTGTGGGGTATGACAGCAATGTGCCTTTCTGCTCTTTTCCTCAGACAGCTGCTTGTTCAGGCTCCGAGTGTGAAAAATTCACTACAACTGTAGGGGAACCTCTTTCTGTGCTGGTTCCACCTGCCCCTTCACCTTCTGGTGCCAGCTGAGGCACCTGCTGAGCTTCAGCTCATCGCCTTGGCAGTACCCTGGACCCAAGCTGCAGCCAGGGAGACAGAAGAGCATGACCCGCTTCCTGCTTCTGCAGGGTCTTCCCTGTCACTGGGCTCTCGCCTTCAAGGCCTTCTTGTGCAGGAAGCCCTAGTGAGCTGTAACTGGTCCTATGTCTGACTTTCCTGCTGCTTTGCTCACTTCACCTAGAGGAGGGGAAAAGGAAACTGTTCTTATGCTATCTGCTCCATAAAGCAGCTTCCTGCTCCTGGGAGAAGATAAGTCCAGCTCTAGGTGGACACACAAGCATATCACAAGCTGCTTGTGTGAGCATCTGACCTGTGCATCCTGGTGAGGCTTGGAAGGAGGCAAGATGCCAACCATTCCTGAATTTGTCCTCCTTTTTGTTGTCAAAAGAGTGGTAGGGTGAGAAGTTGAGACCAGCTAGCTCCTCTGCCAGACCAAACCAAATGTGTGCCAGAGCTCTTGATGCTGCTTTGGGGTGAAGAAAGCTGTACAAGTTGCTAGTCCAGTGCTCCCCCGCACTGGGCATGGTGATGTAGTTTTGCAAATGCACATCTGCCCCCTTGGTGGTTATGATTCACAGAATGGCATTGGGAAGAGAGCGTGTGAGAGGTGGCTGCAAAGCAGGCCTGGCTGGATTATACAACCTGTCATGAATATACAACCATGAAATAAGAAGAGGGGAAGGGAGGAGACAGGGTGAGAGGAAAAGGAGCTAGTTACCTGGTTGAATGAATGAAGCTGAAATTACTAATGAGGCTAACAGACTAGCTGAACATGGGTCCTGCAGCATGTTTTGCACATATGCTTGATCTTTCTTACAGTTGGTAACTCTGCCTCGAAATGTCTGGCTGGTATGCTCTCTATATTGTCTTTGGAGTGGTAAGAGCTGTGCTTTGCCCTGGAACTGGCATGGTCTGAAGGCAGGGTACAGCTGTAAACAAAGTCTGTGTTCAGGAAAACAGGTTGCAACTGTTAGCAAAGCTGCTGTGTGTTCCTGGCTTACCATTGAACTTGAGCACATACGGGAGTATTAACTGGGAGCAGGGCAGGCTCTTTTAAACTTTGTTGCGCTAGTCAAAACAGCAAAGCCAAGGAAGCAACGGCAGCTACTGGAAAAGCTGAGTTTGACTGCTTGGTGTTTAACAGTGCCTTGGTTAAGTTAAACCAGAGTTGCATAAGCCAGACATTCACATGGACATGCTTAGAAAAATAGGGAAATGAGAGAACTTCTGTGTGAAGCATAGGAAGTGGTGCAGATGACAGTTCAGCTTTCTGCTTCGTGCTAGGAGCTGGAGGTGCTTGGCACAGTGGCTCTCGGCACAGGAAGTGCTAGTGCCCTGCTGTGACAGGGAAGCCCAACCCTGCAGAGGGGATGTGAGATGCAGAGGCACCTTAAGCACAGCACTGTGTTTCTGGCACAGCACGGGAATCACCCAGTGCATGGCTGGTCTCTGAGGTGCATCTGTCCTTGCTGGCCAGAGCACCAGCATGTTCCTGTAGATTTTAATTGCCAGGGTACAGTTTAATCTGCTGCTATGCCTGTTGCAGGGAAACGAGAGACCTTCCTAGCACAGGTGCTAGCTGTCATGCAGCGCCTGGTGAGAGCAGGGTCAGGCATCCAAGTGTGTGTCTTCGCTTCAACCACTGCCTGGCTTCAAGGCAAAGAGCTCCTTGATCACACTGTAGTGCAACCTGCAGGCTTTTGCAGCCAAGCAGCAGCCACACTCAATTTCCCCAAGGGCAGTGGGGAATAAACATCTTGCTGCTAAACAAATGCTGAATGAAAATGTCCTGTGGGATTCTGAGTAGCTGTGGGACAGAGCATGGCCCATGCAACTGCCTGTTATAAGCAGTGGGGTATTTGGGAAGAAGAGGCTGTGCTTGGACAACATAAAAAGCACAGGGTTCACAGGGGGTACTTGGGATGACTGAGAAGTCTATGCATTGTATGTGTGTAAAATAATTGGCTCATTGGAAAAGGGCACAATGGACAAGAGAGACTAGTAGGGAAATGCCTGTTGCAGTACATGAGGAGTTCATTGGATGCTTTGGATTGTGTTGAATACCTCTTAATTTCTCCTTGCATGTTGCTGGGTGCTGAGCATGCGTCAC
This sequence comes from Aptenodytes patagonicus, assembly GCF_965638725.1. Lineage (NCBI taxonomy): Eukaryota > Metazoa > Chordata > Aves > Sphenisciformes > Spheniscidae > Aptenodytes > Aptenodytes patagonicus. Next base: position 58,613,389 of record NC_134982.1, read on the forward strand.
TGCAAATGTCCTGGTGACCCAACTGCCCTAATGAAGAAGCTCGTGCAAGAAGTCCAGTATTGAGTCATGTGGCTGTGAGGGAATCAGATCTTTGGTTAGAAACTCTGAGGTGGCAAATCACAGCTGGTGAGGAAGAAGCTGTGTCCTGGGGTGTTCCAGGATCGTTGGAGCACCTCTGCAGTGATGAAACAACCAGTGGGAGAGGCAAGCCCTGGAAGTAACAAGAAGGGCATCCAAAGATGGGGACAACACATAGCTTGATGGGTAGCCACTGGCCAGACAGCATCAGGGCAGAGAAGCTGTATCTTTCAGAGAATGGGCATGCCACACTATCGAAGTGGCAGCTAGGGTGCAGACAGTAACTGAGAAGTCAATGGTCCATCCATCCATCTGCCCTCTGACAGATCAGTTTTATCAGAGATGCATGCAACTATTCTAAACTTAGCACTGATCGGGAGCCATTGTCAGCTAGATCCCACCCATCTGCTGTCAGGGACTCATAGGAGTCTTGGGAGCACAGGGCTGCCAGATTTCAACATGAAAGCAGGCTCAGCTCCTGCATTCTAAGTGCTCATAAGTTTATACTATGTTCAGGCTCCTTGCTCCTTCCACCTTTTTTAAGTCTTCTTGGTCCTGGACTCCAGAAATGGCTCTGCTTATTTTAGAACTGGATCTTCCTGCCTTACCTGCAATTTTTCTTTAGTTATCTAGCAAAGAACACTTCAGTTGGCTTTCCCTTATCTCCTTCTGTTTCGCTTTAGGGAATCTTGTATCACACAATGGCAGCTTCTTTCCAAGTTTTTTTTGTCTGGTTCATTCAGGGACTATTAATGCTAACATGACAGTGTTGGACTGCTCAGCTGACAAAAAAAAACCACCCTGGGAGCAAGCAGTTGGGCCAAGGCATGGTGGATCCATACTCTGAACTGCAGCACAGAAGCAGTTAGAAATTCCCTTATAACTACAGGGCCTAGACATCTGCAGAGAAGTGGATGGGGTTGGCAGTAGCTGCAGATAATCTGATATACATTAGTGACAGTTAATTTTGTCACATGTACACTGGGTTGTATGCTAATACATCTTTTTCACCGTAAGAATTGTAATTCAGGAAGCCTCTTGGTTTTGTCCTCCACCTTGCTTAAGCCCAGCTTCTTGCTTAATGGGCATGAAAGCTGAGCTATATGAGCTATTGGCTTTCCTTGAGGCTCATGCATCTGCTTTTTGTCTTACTGTGCAAAGTGTTTCTATTCCAAAACTGTGTTCCCTCGCCAGCTGGTGACCCATTTGCAGCTTGCTTTAGAACAGCAAAAGATATCCATGCTGTGTAGCAAAAGAACCAGATGCTGAACAGCACTCTGCTCACAAAAGTGTGTTTGTTTTCAGTGTTGCTTCCATGTAGCATAGCCAGATTTAAGGCTCACTGAAGCTTGTTGAATACTGTCAGCTTCCCTGTCTGTCAATACTGGAGAGTGCTTTCTTTAGCTGCAGTTCTTTAACATCTTCATGCAGTCCTGCTGTTGGGGTTAGTCACTGTTTATCCTCATCTTTCTTAATCTGCCCCTAAATTGATCGGTGCAGTCCAGCGTACAAAGCTGTGCTCAATTCCCAGAGCTCAGTTCCAAGTGGAAGAGGCTGTGCTCTGACAGCACCAAGTGAGATGTATATGCTTGACAGAGCAAAAAGTGGATGAACTTACAGATTTTAGTTTATTTTGTTAATCAAAGAACAAATTGATGGTGTTGATCTTTAGGGATCTAGGGAAGATCAAAGTTCTGAGAAACACAGGCTCTTCTATCTAGAAGCCAAAGATGAAACAAAAGCTCAGAACTGGCACCAGTAACAAAACATGCAGATTGCATGTGCTTGTGTATATCTGTGTGTGCTGGGGCCTCTAAACTTCACATGTAGTCATTCACAGGAAAAATTTAATTGGTACAAGGTGGATCCCTCCAGCAGCTGGACTCAGACTCCCAGTCTGCCCAGCAGCTGGCCCCTGGATCCCAGTCTCCCCAGTTGCTGTCACTTAGACATACGTGCCTTCAAGGCCACAGCTCTACTCCAGTTGCTGATACAGACCATCACACACACAGCTGCCCAGGACTCCCCTGGTCCCATAGATGACCCCCCTGTGCTCTCGCTCCTAGAGACACACAGGCAGTCTTACACTCGGAGCTGGCCCTTGCAGACCCACTCAACACCTTGTTCCCAGGCCACTTCACCTATTCACCATCTTGTCTGGCTTGATCTTTGCTAGTGCTCACACACTCACTCACGCAGCCACACTCGCTACAGCTGCTGGCACCCTGGGCCCTCCAACTCATGGTCTGACTTGCAGCTGCTGGCACTCAGGCCCCCACAGACACACCTGCACACAGAACAGAGCACCCCTCACCCAGGAAGGAGTTAGAAAGGAATTCACTATGAAGATAAGACAGGTGCTGGTCAGGCACAGCGCATGGTTAGACGTGTACTGACCAGCCAGCTGTTTACAGAAAACTGGCCCTTTTAATCCCCTTACCCCTCTTTTTTCCCCATGTTTTTTCCTCCCCAAATCACCTAAGTCCCTCCCTTTTCCTGCCTTTGGTTCCTCCCATAAATATCCCATAACAAGTGCTGTGCAATCCAGAACTGCTTTTCCCCTGCATCCCATAATATGTCCCATACCCTTAGGCAGCAACCTAAGCTACCTGATCTGGACAGCTGCTCCTGATGACTCATCGTGGTGGGTATCACACCTGGACATTGGTCTGATGGTTCTCCTCGCACAGCCCTGGGAGGGGCCGGGCAAGGTTCCTCAGGAGTCCTTAACTTGCTTGCCATTGTGCTCCTGTGCTCCTCTGGGCTTGAGGACATGGGCCTTTTGAGGGCTGGTGGCTCCTATGGTGGGCCTGGGAGCAGCACAGCAGGGTACTGTTTGCCCTCCACCAAAGTCTTTCTGTGCTCCTTTGTGGGTGTGCAGATGAGCTAAAGCTATGAGCACATAATCCAGCAACCACGTGTTAGGTGAAGTGACACAGAAAAACTGAGGCATGAAGTCCAACTCATGTGGCAGTGTCAGGGTCATGCCAGTCTTGGGCTATATGCATCTGGCATCAGAGGCATCTTCCTGACACAGCAGAATGCTGGTGGACTGTAACAGCAGGTCTCACAGGGGATGTGCAAGCATGGCAAAGTTGCATGGGATCTCCTGGCCCCACAGGCTGCTTGTTTGTCCCACTAGACCTAGCTTAGAGAATGCCATCTTGCTCAAGGCTTCCTGGGACAGCTGTGATATGACAGAAATGCTCAAATGATGGTGTCAAATGCCAGATCATAATGTTTAACTACAGCATAAAACAAATTCTGCATTCCTACTCCTTTGCCCCTGCTGCCATCCCCCAACCTATTTATTTTTAAGGAGCAGTAATGCAAATAACTTGGCTACTAGTGAGTTCCTTTGCCTTCAAGCATCCCTAGGACTGCACATGAAGAGTAAATAAATATCCTCCAAGGGTATACTTGCTTCTGCTCAGAATTAAATAGAGATTAAAAAAACCACTCCTCATGCAAAAGTGATTCAGTTTTGCTCCTGTGGATGTGCAGAATAGCAGGAGAGGTAGTAGAGGAGAGCTGGTTGCAGGCCTTACCCACTTCTCATGTTGGAAAGGCTGGACAGGATGCTCACTGCTGCAAGTCATCCTTGCATGGATGATGATGAAGCACGTTCTCAGCTCCGCTGCATGTGTGGCAGTCAGAATTTATGGTTACTCTGCAGAGGTGATGGCTGCTAACATGGGATTAACCACCTGTCACACAGCTTTTGTGTTCTGTGTTTTGTGAACAAAACACTTGCCTGGCTTTTATCTGGGGAGAATCAACTACGTAACCACAGAGAGGAAGTGCCAGAGCCAGGGATGGAGCCTATTTCCTTCATTAGTTGGCCCAATTACCTCACTGTGACCATTCGTCAGGGTGCTGAGAACACACCACCACCTGTTTTTCCTGCTGCCTGATGCCATTTTAAATAAACTATTGTCTTGTTTTGCACCTGTGATCCTGAAGCTTATAAAGCATGCAGAGAAATGAGGGCTGGGTAGGCAGGTGCTGCATCACAAATACGCTGCTGGCCCTATGGGGATGTGTATTTTGTCTCGTGGCTCAAGCGCTGACCAGCCAGCTCAACCACCACCACGTTCCCTCAGCCTTAAGTATTGTTTTTATCACAAATCCCTAAATCAGGTAGCTTTTTTTTTCTTTTTTTTTTTCTTTTGAAACTAGATTATGAAGTTTCCAAAGCATTTGAATTAACTCTGTTTAAAGCCCCCACCTACTTTGTAGGGAAGGGGAAGCAAATTACTTTTACAACTCTCCTGGGCATGCCTATGTTAAATATTTCCTGTGAAATACTTCGGCAGTGCACCTGCCTGCTTTTGAGGTCCTGGAGCACTTTAAAGAAATCTATTTGCTGTCACCTAAATGCAATCCTTCATGCAAGAAAAGCCTTGGAGAGAAATCCATGAATAATGCTTGATAATCACAAGGCCGTGTACGGGACATTGGGAACTGGAACACAACTGCTTAAAGGAGCTCACAGCTGATGTAAACTGTCGGATGTGGGCATGAGGTGTTGTTTCTCAGTTTACCTGGCATTTCCTTCTGTGGTGCACTTCTGTGACATTCAAGTTTAGGGTATTAATGGCTTATCTGGTTCCTGTATAAACTAAATTCAAACTGTTTGTGAGCTAAAGGACCATTGCTTCTGTATGCCCAAATACATATTTGGAGATATATTCAGAAAGCACTCACTTCACATTTCTCCTGTTCTCACCCTCACCTGGGGTCTTTGCTCCCATGCTTGGCCATCTGCCCATGCTGGATGTAGAAAGGACTGCTCTGATCAACTACAGAACTCCATTTTACTCCAGTCTTAAGGAAAATTTCATAAAGTGAATAGACTTCAAAAGCCATGTTTCTTTCAAAGGTTTAAGAGGCTCCATGGTGCCTGCCATACAGTGGCCCATTGCCTGGCCAGCTGCGGAGTTCTGGGCTGTCCCTTGGCTCAGCTGTGGCAATTTTCAGGGACTTCGACATTTCACTGTGCAAAGAAACTGTCCTTGGAGTGGCATTTCATACGTGTTGTAACCAGAGTCATCCCGAGCACACACTGGAAGACATAAACACAGGCCCTGTCGTGCTCTTTTACACAGGTGTTGGACACTGGGGCAAAGCTCCGAGGTCCAGCATAGTAGGACAGCGCTGATACAGCTGGGTGAGGAGGACAGGGGCCCAGGCTGCCACTGCAGATTTGTATGGGTAATACCATCTCCACCGTTACGTGAGAAGGTGTCTTGTGAGGGACATGAGGTCTTGTTCTTTAGAACAGGTGCCCAGACCAACTGTCTGGAGCAATACTTTCGTATGCTTGACTGAAGGACTTCCAGACAATGTTTTCAAGTAGATGTATTGGTGTCACACAGGAGTTTAGCTTGCCTATCATGCAGAGGACACGGCCACTGTTAACCAGTTGAGTTTGAGGGCCAAATGGCTATTGACTTCATATTCTAAATCTCTATTTCAGATCCTTCGCCTATTTCAACTTTTGTGTTTCATGTGTAATAAATCAGAGATTTAAAAACATAGGAAGGTTTTGAGGGTTTTTGGTGTGCTGTTGCATACAAAGTAGTATTTGAAGGGCTCAAGGCAACAGCTCTAGGAGAGCAAGGGAATATGGGTGGTCAACACCTAGGATTTATGGATTTAGAGTTCACAGGTCTCTCCAGAGCAGTATTTTATTGAACAATTTCCAGTATGCTATTACATCAACACAAAAGACAACATAGGATAGAGAGAGAGAGAGATGAGGAAAATATCCTTTTACTGGGCTGCACCACATGAAAAGACAGCAGTGGTTTGGCCAAGGTGCCTGGATCTGAGCTGTGTTTTAGCAGGTTTAATCCAGAGTTACATACATGTGAACTTTCTTGATGCTTTTTACAACCTTTAATGTTGTTTCTGCTGTAATATCTTTCCCAGTTCACTGGAGCTGTGTTAAACCCTCATGAATAAAAGCATACATGTTGTTCATCCTGGCGGTTTGTCCACTTATTCCTCTGCTGAAGAGATATTCCCACGATGAGTAAAGCGAAGCTCGCCTCAGACACCCAGACTGACTGGAGGAGTGTTTTCCAGACTGGCTTCCCTATCAGGTCTTCATTCAGATCATAAAAACTTTACATTCACTACCCACCCTGCCCCCAGCCCCTGCCAGTAAAATGTCACCTACATTCTTCTCGCTCTGTCATCAGTGTTTCATCTTTGCAGACAGTCATACCTAAGATCCTGTAGGGATGCAGATGGCACTAGTACTGGTGGAGTTCACAGTGCTGGCAGCGAAAGTGGTATTTACTGCATGTATTTGTTTTCCTAGTAAAGCTCAGCTGCAACATGTCCCCTCAGTAAGACCGAGGGAAACACTGATGGAGACACATTGTAAGAGCTTTCTGATTCATCCCATGACTCTCTTTCCAAAGGGAAAAAAAAAAAAAGAAAAAAAGAAAGTTTTTCAATGTCTTTGGGCAAATTAGCATTGTTTGCCTCATTACACAGCTATTTGGAAAACTTTTAACTACAACAATCAATTATTTGGGGGAAAGAATCTTTAATGCTGACTAGTATGTCATAGGTGGAAATAAATTTAATCTACAGATTCCTGAGGAGCCAAAAACAAATCATAGAATCCTAGAATCATTAAGGTTGGAAAAGACCTCTAAGATCATCAAGTCCAACCGTCAACCCAACACCACCACGCCCACTAAACCATGTCCCTAAGTGCCTCATCTACTCGTCTTTTAAATACCTCCAGGGATGGGGATGGGGACTCAACATGGGCAGCCTGTTCCAATGTTTAACCACTCTTTCAGCAAAGAAATTTTTCCTCACGTCCAATCTAAACCTCCCCTGGCGCAACTTGAGGCCATTTCCTCTCGTCCTATCGCTAGTTACTTGGGAGAAGAGACCGACACCCACCTCGCTACAACCTCCTTCCAGGTAGTTGTAGAGAGCGATGAGGTCTCCCCCCAGCCTCCTTTTCTCTAGGCTAAACAAGCCCAGTTCCCTCAGCCGCTCCTCATAAGACTTGTTCTCCAGACCCTTCACCAGCTTCGTTGCCCTTCTCTGGACGCGCTTTAACACCTCAACGTCCTTCTTGTAGTGAGGGGCCCAAAACTGAACACAGTATTCGAGGTGCGGCCTCACCACTGCCGAGTACAGGGGGACGATCACTTCCCTACTTCTGCTGGCCACACTATTTCTGATACAGGCCAGGATGCCATTGGCCTTCTTGGCTACCCAGGCACACTGCCAGCTCATGTTCAGATGTTGCATACCAATAAAGATGGACTGAAGCTTATTGGCTTGCTGCCAGAGGTGTCTTTCCTATGGCTAAAGTCATACACTCCAATGGAGAGATCCCAAATTGGTCCTCACCAGAGGACCATGACTGGCACAATCCAAGCTGAATGGCTCAAGCAGAGCTGAGGGCTTGGGTGGACCGAGTGGACATTTGTCTTTGTTTGTCCCACATGGCTTTTCTATCAAATTACTTTGGATATCTGTTCATATCACTGAACCCCAATGATGCTGTCTGAGACTCCCTTAGCTTTCTGACACCTTCCTCCTCACTTGTAAGTATCTGAGGTCAGGGTTTCTGTGCTCCTCAGCTCTGTACCTTGCAGGTCGCCAGCAAGAGGAGTGTTCCTCAAAATAGAAACAAAAGACTGTGCCTTAATTCTTCGGAAAAAGAAAAAACTTGAATGCTCCTGGGGTGGTGGCAAGTCCCTTGCCAGGACATATGGTGAAGTAGGGCGATACAAGTGCACCAGCATCATATATTGTGCTGGCTTAATTCTCTATAATGTGGCGGTGGTGCTCACCTCTGCAGGAAGAGCAATACTTTCTGGAAAGCTTCTGTGGATGATCATCCTGAGGTTTGATATATGCTTTGCACAGATTCCTCTCCTCAAATGTTCGCCTTTGCTGGGGATAGAATCTATTTCTCTAGGGCAAGAATAATGGACTATAGCTGGCAAAGTAAGTACATGCTGAGCTGCCACAGGCTTTGAGTGCACTTACAGCAGTGCGGCAGCTACCTGATGGCTTTTCAAAGCGACAGGCTTTTTAGACAGCCTGGAAGTGGGGTCACAGTCAGGGGTAGACTGTTCGTATTGTGTGGCAGGAGGGAGGGTTGTCATTTATAGAGCACTCAAACTAATGGCTTTTTTTATGCTATACCTCCTCCTGGTTTCCATTCTGGGGCTGTCCCTACTATTGTCTCAAAAGCCAATTTTCTTGAGCTAATTGTGGGTTCAGTGGAACACATTCTAGTCCAGGGAGTGCAACAAAAGCTGAGATCAGTTTAATGTGACATTTGATGCCTTCCCTTCAGCCTGGTCTGCCTTGCATTATTCTTACCATTTTGTAAAACTTCCCTCATGCAGCCATGCTCTTTTTGTGCAGCCTGTGGGAATGAAGGTACTTCAGTGGGCTTGGCTCACTGATTACAGTATTGGTGAGAATGAATGGGGCTGAGGACAGAACAAGCAGAGCTCTCATGATCTGTGGCTTGGCAGTAAGCTTGGACGTAGTTAAGTGAAGCTGAGCTTTTCTAACTCCACAACAGAAACTGATTGTGGGTCTAAGTGAGGTTAGTCCTGGAGCTCTGGATCATTTTTGGAACTCCTTCCAGGCTTTCATGGGCTTTCTGGAACATAACCTAAAGCTGAAAAATACACACTCTTTGCAGGATGACGTCTTTTAACTGCTTTGTGCCTGAGGAAACCAGCAGAGTATGCAGAATGCTGCATGCTTCAGGGAAGTGATCGTGCCCCTGTACTCAGCAGTGGTGAGGCCGCACCTCAAATACTGTGTTCAGTTTTGGGCCCCTCACTACAAGAAGGACGTTGAGGTGTTAAAGCGCGTCCAGAGAAGGGCAACGAAGCTGGTGAAGGGTCTGGAGAACAAGTCTTATGAGGAGCGGCTGAGGGAACTGGGCTTGTTTAGCCTAGAGAAAAGGAGGCTGGGGGGAGACCTCATCGCTCTCTACAACTACCTGGAAGGAGGTTGTAGCGAGGTGGGTGTCGGTCTCTTCTCCCAAGTAACTAGCGATAGGACGAGAGGAAATGGCCTCAAGTTGCGCCAGGGGAGGTTTAGATTGGACATGGGGAAAAATTTCTTTGCTGAAAGAGTGGTGAAACATTGGAACAGGCTGCCCAGGGAAGTGGTTGAGTCCCCATCCCTGGAGGTATTTAAAAGATGAGTAGATGAGGCACTTAGGGATGTGGTTTAGTGGGCGTGGTGGTGTTGGGTTGATGGTTGGACTCGATGATCTTAGAGGTCTTTTCCAACCTTAATGATTCTATGATTCTATGCTGACATAATGAAATACTTCAAGGGCACCTCAGATGGCTGGGCTAGTTATAAACAGTACCAGAGGAAGCTGCATGAAAGTCACATAAACCACTTCTAAAAATCTCTGCAGGGAGGTATTTTTAATACCCACCCACTGCAGTTTCATTGCCACCATCTATCTTACATTTGGAGAAAGACAGAGATGATGTTGTCCAAATACCTGTAGTACCTTAAGAAGCAATGCATGCAAGTGATTACATAATCACAGTGTCCCTTCACATTCAAATATCTCTTTTTTAAGCCTGCAGCTGACTATTGTGTGCCTTAGAGAGACATTGGAGGACTGCAGGATTCTGTGAGATTTCACAGCTAATATCTGAAGTAAATTAACTCTTGGCCCTAGGAAACATTCAATTTAGATGTCTGCAATGCACTCAGCTATGGGAAGCCAGCAGCAATTCCTGGGTATTTCAGAGTTATGAATTTTATTTAACTTTCCGAAGCCATGAGACGATAGTAGAAGGGTGTAAAATTCAGGAGGCAAATCTAGTAATACATTAGCTTTGTAATGCGTAGAGGTTCTCCCATCTGTCCCGGGGAGCTAGCTGGGGACATTTGAAGCATGCTGTAGCTTGGTGGCTGTTAAGCAGATTTAGTCAGGAAGAGTAAATGGAGGATTTAGGACTGGTTGGGGTGCTCCCAAAACAGTTACTGAGACTTTCCCCAGGATATGAACAAACTTTGAAATGAGAATATCAGACTTTCTCCTGGTTCAAGCACCCTCACTTTCAGACCTAGGACTTCAGCCCATTACAGTAGTGCAAGCTGGGTTCCTGGACTGATTCCTGCCTAGGACAACATGTCTAGTCCACATCCCAGCTTTTCTTCAGTGGTTGAAGTGCAGTGGTTCAATTTAACCAGGAAGTGGCACTGTTTGAAAGCAATGAGAAGTCAAGTCTGCTGTGCAACCCCCGTAAAGGCAAATTCACAAACAGACGCATAATCTGATGGGACAGTGGGATGGAGCATATGTCCTAATCGCCAAGGCTGTGAGTTACCTTTATGTGTCACTACATGAACTCTGAACCAGAATACTCTGGGGGTGTCACTTCTGTTCAAGCTTTAGCAAGAGGCATGTAATGGCAAAAAGAAAGAATCACTGGTTTCTTCTACTTCTTGCCCTTCAGAACCTCTCCTGGAGCACAGATAATTCAGAAGGTGTGGGGATTAATGGCACGGACTCTGGCAAACAGCAACCAAAGACCTTTATTGCTCTTTGTTAGCGATCTTTATAGCAAGCAGAAGTGTTCACGCACTACCTGCAGCTTGCAGATAGGTTATAGCCTTGTGTTCACACGCATCTATGCTCTAGTGGATTGGCCCGTTGTTCCTGATCATGCAACATGCCTTCATGGCCCTTATCTTGTTTTCTCCTTTTCAGCAGCACGTTCCTTTCTTCGTTATCTTCTGCCTACATGCCTTCTCGTGCCTGGCTTGGGAAAAAAGCTTGCTCATCAAAATCAAATTCAGTAATGTCCGTTGTTGAAATTCCCATCCCCACAAGAAGGCTCCTTCCTGCAGTGCCTTTGAAAAGCTTTTCCTGTTTCAGAATCTACAACACAGAGATGGCATATGAACATCCCAGGTTTTTCTCTTAAGGCCTCAGATCTTCTGGAAAGCCTTTTCACCTTTGCAAAAAATTCAGAACTGTCAGGAATGCTCATGAGGGACTGACACCTGCAAAATTAAAGATGTGTGTCATGTTTTGCATGGTGATCTGGTAGTGCTGTCCAGTACTATTACATGTGAGATGCAATACAGCACTGAAAAATCTGCAAGGCATCAGACACTGACTTAGATTCTCTCTGAGACAGAGAGAGGAGATTCTGCTTCAGCCCCAGGGCACGTTTATTTCTCAGCTTCTCCTTTGTGGGCTGCAAGGATGAGATGAGCCTTAGCATTCCCCAAACTGATCAAACACCAAACTGTCACCTCCATGGTCATCTCTGTCCACTGCCTGTTTGATTTCTCCCTGTAGCTTGATGGTAAACAGCCAATACATGCCTGCTAGAGGGAAGGCACCGGTATGTTGGCCATAGCACAGCTTTTGAACTGTGGCGTCACCTGCTGTATTTCTTAGGGACTCTGAGGCCACTTACAGCAGCACTTTTTTGAAGTAACCAAAGTTTGCTGAATTGCAGAAGGAATTTTTTCCTTTCCTCCCTTTGCTTTGTCTTTTAGACAACTATGCTCTAGGCAATGCTGTGCTTTGATAAGCTGACTGACGTGGCTACTTTAGATTTTCAGAAGAAAACAGGCCTTTGACTTGAGTGTCTGTGCAGTTGCCCAGCAGCTTGGTGCCATCAGCAGCCAATGTCACCATGCAGAGAGCTCCAGGGCCTGGCCAGCAGGCAGGTGCAGGCTGATGGAAGGCTGAGTAAAACTCCTCCTCTGTCATTACAGATTTGCATCTTCTTCATTCCACGCAGACTGTCTGTGTTTTTCAGACTGTGACTGCAGAGACTTAAGGTGCCTCAGTCAGAGTCTCTAACAGAAGTAACCCGGGAGGTTTGTATGTGCACTGGCATTGCTGATAGATTTCTCCCACGTCCCTGTGCATGCTGGTTAGCGTTGTTCTCCAAGTATGTAGAGGTAGGCAGATAAAACAGTCCTAATGACTGATGTATCATTGGCAGGAGCATCTTTTCTGATCTTGGTTTCTAGGCCATTTCATTCATTCCAATCTGCTGTAGTATTGTCATGGGTTATTTGAACAAAAAATTGTGTTAGATTTCTTTTAGAAAGGCAGCTGAAACTGATAGCTCACCACCCAAACAGTTTCAGTGTTACTATTTATTCTGCATTCCCTGACCTGCCAATATTAACTGCTACTGAGAATTTCCTAGCTGAGCTGCACCAGTAAACATGTATTTCTTTTGGCAGCTTATAGCTGTTTTTTTAAATTAAGACAAAGCAAATGATGTAAGCATTTCTGAGTAATATATTGAGTCCTCAAAAAAATTATCCTTCTCTTTTGGATTACCTTTTTATTAAATAAAACACCTTTTGTTAAGCAAAAATGTGATCCAAAAGAGAAAGTTAATAACTTAGCTTTTAGTTATTAGCTTAGCTTTTAGTTATTTCAAAATCTTCAGTCTTTCTTGCTACATATCCATCCCTTACAGTTCTCATAAGAATGCTCATACCTCCTCTTGGGAGAGCAGTATATTTAATTAAATACATGTATAATGGTAGTGCAGTGACTCACACTTAACTTTTCACTCCCATACAACCTACTTTGGATGATGCCTTTTCAGTGCACAAGGCATTTAAGACTTCTGATCCTGGCAATGTTGTTATACAGGAGTTACCTTATCCAGTTCTGGGGAAATCCTGCAGTCTCGGACTTTCCCCACAGAGCTGGAACAACACTACTTGCCCACAAGTCTCCTCCCTCTCCGCCTGCATGATGCCCCCGGCCCCAAGCAACCACACTGGGTCACTGTAAAACTCACTTTTGACAGAATCGCGGTGCTTGCTTTGAATTTCAACACCCCAAACCAGCTCCTTCCGACCGAGAAAGTGGAAGCGAACCCCTTTTGGAAGGGAAAATCAAGCCGCCCTCCTCCGGGAGGTTGCCGCCGCGGGTGAGCCACCTGCGCCCGCCACGCCCGCGGGAAGCGGCGGGGCGGGGCGGCCGCGGGGTGGGCGGTGCCGCCGGCCTCTCGCGCCGCCCGGCGGCGCTCGCGCGCTGTCCGCCGCCGCGCCGCCGGGCGTGACGGCATAAGGCGCCGCCGGCGGCGACAGCGTGTCACCGTCCAGACTCAGCAAGCGCCGCCCGCGGGTACTCTGCTTACGCTGTAAGCCTTGACTTCTGTCGGAGGGCTTTATCCGCCTGACTTCTGTGAGGACAGCAAGCTGCCTTCGGTTGCCTTTGGTTTGTACTAAGAACCAGTCCAGCTGGCAAAATTACCCAAAATACGTTAGCGAAACTACTTCAGCATCGATCAATGATTTTGTCCCTGACTTAAATTCAATTACTTAATTTCGCAGACCACAGCCTTAAAGTCAAACTGCAGTAATGCAATTTGGGTGGATAATAAAAAAAAAAAATCCACCTTTACGAATATTCAGAAAATGTCTATTCTGTGTAATGCTAGGGAATATACTAAAATGTCTGTTAATTTAATGCAGAATAAAGTTTATTAATCTAGATTTATTTTCCTGCAAACTTCTTGTGTATTTACCTTGACAGTGCAGGTCTTTCTCTCATTGCTTTACTAATGCAGAGAATGCCACTGCACATTTCCCAGCTATCGATCATCTTTAGTGTAACTCCTTTATACCTTTGCTTTGCTTAGTCTGCTTCCAGAAGTCAGGGCAAAAAAGTGACTTACAGTTGCCTCAGGACAGCCAGATTCTACCTTGAAATTCATGCTAAAATGAGTTTTCTGCAAGTGGTCTGATAAGTGTGGGTTTTTTTAATTAAACTTTTTAGCCCATCAAGACCAAGGAAGTCATGCAGATGACTTTGTACAGGAGGAAGTACCACTACATATTTTAATTTTTTTTTTCTTATTTCTCTATGATTTATTACTGTTACATGCTTTGGAAAAATTGAGTATCAGAATAGATAATTGTTAATGTACTGCCAAGCTCTAGAAAATGAGTGGAAAGATCTGGGTTTTTACAAAAAAGGCTTAGAAACTTCTAGTGGAAATGGGGTGCATAGCAAGGGGGAAGACAGTTTGATTTGTGGTCAGACTACAGCCAGAAACTACTCATAAGACATGGAACCTGTGCACTTTGAGGTTAAATGGAATTGAGTACTTTTTTCTTTAGAGGAAAGAGTAAATAAGAGGAAAATAGCATTACTTGATTGCAGTAATTACAAACCTTAAAAAATGGGTGTATGTTAGTTAGGATGTTGATGAACCCACTGGAACACCTCTGTTCCGAGTTGTTTTGTACAGTGTGCCAGAGCCAATTCTTGGCAGGATTACAATTATATTGTTTTTAATTATGTCCACCTTTTGACATTATTGATTTTTGGCAGGTGCTAGTATTCCAGTGTGCTAGGCTTTATAATTATAATCTATAATTAGATAGGTTTTCACATGGCCTAGAAAACATGCTGCAAAGAATGACATCACTGTTACTGAAGTTATTTAACCGTGTAAACTCCTCCTTTCTCCAGCTATTAGCTCTACTTCTTTCATGTTTTGTACACCCTTCTCTAAGATACTGTGCTATGCTGTTGCATAAGGAATAAATGCAATGACAACATTTAACAGGTCAGGGAAGCAAGTTATAGTCTATAGTTAGATTATAGTTATATAGTTATATACTTATCTAACTATAGGTCTATAGTGAGTTATCATTGCAACTTGTGCTTATCCACCAGTTAAAACAATTTTAACTTCAGCTTCAGATGGGACATAAGAACAGAGAGAAACGTTTGGAACTTGCTAACGGGCTCTGGCAGATAGGAAACCCTTGTCCTGTTGCTTAGGATGGTAGTGCTTTGCTCCTCATAGAAGTTTTACAGTTTTGTCAGTGTAAGAGCCTAAGAAGGTAAGTTCAACTGACCTAAATTAGACCAAAGATCTGGCCCTGGCCCAGTATCCTGGTCAGCAGCTGATGCCAAGAGACGTGTGAGAATGCATCAAGCATGATTCTTTTCTACCACTCTCTCCTGGACTCTGGCAGATGGCAGATCTGAGTTAGCTGCCCTGGACTGACTTTTACTGGTGAATTTCTCCAGGTTTCTTTTTGAACTTGTGTAAACCTCTAGCATCCTGTAGCAGGGAGTCACACAGATGAACTACATGTTGTTTCAAAAGTCACTCCTTTTCATTTGTTTTGAACTTATGACAGAGATTCATCTATGTCCCTAACTTTTACCAGAGGGGACAGTTGAATGAGTATTTCCTGGTCACCCTCTCTGAGCTTCTTGTCATTTCATGTAGCTCTCCCTTTCTTGGTTCTGTATCATAACACTCTGCAGCCAATGTCATAAGCCCCTCCCTCTGTTCCAGCCATTTTTTGGGGATATTCATTAGGCAGAAACTGTTGTCTCAGACATCTGATCATCCCTCTTGCCATCTTGACACCTTTTGTAAATCCATTGGATATGTATTTTCTTGAGTGCCAGAAAAAAATTTGTACAGAGCATTCAAGTTTTATTCACTTATACAGGAAGATAATGATGATTTTCTCTCCAGTGTCTTCTACCCCTTTTGTAATAATTCTGAATATGTGATGTTTTTGACTACTGCTGAGCACAGAGCTGGTGTTTTTGATGTATCATCACCCAAGATCTCATTCCTGTGTGGTTATGATTAGCTCAGACACCATCATTTTATACATGAAATCAATGGCGTTTTTTTTCCCACCTGTGTGCATTACTTTATGCTTACCTACATGGAATTTCATCTGCTGTTTTATTACCTAGTCACTCAGTATTACCAGATACTTATGCAAAGTTGGCTCTTGTCTGGATGACTCTGATTAGGCTAGTGAAGTCTCTGGCCTCCCTACTTCTGTCCGGACCTTTTACAGCTTATGTGAGATTTTGTTGAACAGCCAAGGTCACTAATGCACATTTCTCTGGAGATTTTCCTCTGTTGGAAAAAAATACTGCTTTCTCCTACTCTTTATCTCTTCTCTTTTAACCATTTGTTTAAGTCTGTATGAGGGCTTTAACCTGTTATCCCATGGTAGATTCATGTCTCTTGAGGGCTGTGTTGAAAGCCATCAAAACTGGTTCAAGCTGGCACGTTTGCCAAACCACCCCAAGAACACCAATAGTTTTGTAAGACAGAGCTTTCCTTCACAAACACCACCATGACCCATCCTCAATATCTCTGATTTACCCATGTGCCTACCAGCTCTGTTCACTAGAAGACTTTCTGCTAATTTGCCTGATATGGACAGCCCACTTGCAGGTCTGTGGCTCCCCAGATCTCATGGCTCTGGCTGTTGGTGACCTGGTGGTCTCTAGAGAGGTTCCCAGTCAGCAGCAGAGTCTGGACATGTTAACCAGGTCAGATAAATATACATTTATTTGGGCACATGCTAGAAAGAAAAAACAGAGGGAGAAGCAGCCACGCAGGCTCTTTATTGTCCTTTAGAGCTTTGGGGAAAAAGGAACAGAGGAGCTTCCAGCTCTCTGCTATGAGTGGCAGAAGACTGAAGGTCTGAGAAAGGTTGCATGAAGGGACTTAGGTGAGAAACAAAAAGATGTTTAGGGATAATGGGAGAGCTAGTGACAGAATGCTGCTTTTTGGGAAGGGCACACAGGTATCCATAGTCTGACATTTGGCTAAACTAATGCAGAAAGTGGAGAAATGAGGAGAATTTCCACCTCCTTGTTAATGATTCATAAATAACAGAAGCAGCAGCATAAAAGCAAGCAGCCAGATTATGTTTATTAAGTCTCAAATCAAAGTCAATTGCTTCGGCAGAGGAGAATTATTGATAGACTCATAGTGGTAAGGATATTTATCCCCAGTTGTAGTGGTGTTTGATAGGTGCAGAACTACTCTAGCAGATAGATAGAAAAAATGGTCCATGGCAGTGCAAGATTGTGTTTGTGTAGCTAATTCACTCCCTGTGCACAAGCAAACACATGCTTGGGAGATGTGACTTGGCTATTAATTGCAGAATTGCATCAAGAGTAGTTTTTACATTCACCTTTGCACATCATGACTGCTTATCCCATCTGCCCTAAGACTGCCTCAATTGTTCTTGCCCTCCTGGGCTGCTTCCATCAGCTGCTGTTCAGGAAACAGTACATCTTGTGTGAAACCTTCTGGTACCGTTCTTGCCCCAAGACTATGACATTAAACTTTTCTCATAGTACAGAACTTGCCCAAAAGCCTAGTGCAATCATCAGTAGTAATAGCAGAAAGTTATCATTTTAGGTGTGACTAATAGAGTGAAGGCTTCATTATACTAGAGGCTATACAGACAGGAAAAAGTAATGATTGCTACCTTGAAAAGCTTATGGCCTAGAGATGCATTTGGTGTTCAAGACCTTGTGATCATTTCTATGTTGATATAACAGAAAAATGGTAACCTTGTCTCCAGATCATAAAGGTTTCCAAAGTTCTAAAATGTAATGCTGTGAATTCCCCCCTCTCCAAAGCTGTTATCACTGATTCCATAATTTTCTGCTGAGTTTTCAGCAGCGTTGGTCTCATAGTAACAAAGGCATTTTCCTTTAGGTGACTGAAAAAGAGCTGTAACAGCACCATAAATCTTTCCTCTGTATATTCATTAAATGACCAGTGTACATGTACAGGTATATTAAGATTTCCCCCCTCCCTCCCCCCAAAGTCATACTTAGGGCTCAACATATGAATTTTTAGGTACCAGGTTGTTCTTTCTCTGTAGAGTAGAGTTGGCTTTCTCTAAAGGTGTTGGATGGGTAGTGGTGCTGCTATGATGAATTCACAGTCACAGCCTTTTCATGACAGCTTCTGCTCTTTTGCAATTCCCAAGCCTCTGAGAATTAGTAATTATAGGCACTTCTGTGATGGTAGTCAGGTTCACAGTTTCCATTACTCCCCCCATGACAAGGCCCTGTGACATCCTGGAAATAGATGCAGAAATGCACTTGATTCGGCACGCCTCTTCATCTCCCCTGCTTTAAGAACTGCATTGTGCTGTGTTCTAGGGTTGGTTTGAATTAGCAGGCATGTCAATGGCCTTATTGCTCTTCTTCTTGTAGTGCTCACATGAGCAGTATAGAGCAGCCTCTGTGCATTGTTGTGACACAAAGAAAAGGGCAAATGCAGCAGAGGTGAAAAGAAATTATAAAGAAAAACTGCTGTGGTGCATGCACCAGCAAGTGGAGTCTGTAAATTGGGAGAAGAGGATTATGAAGTCCTTTCAAAGGTGCACCATCGAATACTCAGAAAAAAAATGCTTCTAGCCTCTTCCATGCTTTAATCAAATGGAAACTGGGCACCTTTGAAACCATGGGAGGAAAGCTAACCAAAGTGTAAAACCTGTATCTGCACAAGAGTGTTATAGAGTAGGAGTTCACCAATGGAGAAAGATTGTGCTCTTTTGGGCCATCCCATGTATTATCCAACTTGGAAAAATCAGTTGGAGAGTTATTTGGGAAAAAAAATATCTTTTCAGCCGTATATGTTTCAATGGGAAAAATGTATGTGCTTCCCAAGCTTTCTGAAATTCATATAAACCATCTGAAAGAATTGGTAAAAGGGGCTTTGAGCCTATTTCTGTTGTAGATGAAAAAACAGATGCTGATGGATGATATCCAGCAAGTTTCAGCAAAGCACTAGGAAATCCTTCTTCAGAAGCTTCATTGTGTCTAGATGCCAGGAGCTGGAGTCTCTCCTAATGTGTCTGAAAAATGAACCAGGAGTTGTCAGGTTGTGCCATGGGAGAAACAATCACAGGCATGGAGCTTTCTAGTAACAAAATCTTCTGGCTCTCTGTTGACAGAACTTTGCACAGACAGAAACAAATGCCGTCTCCCGGCCCTGACTGCAACACTCTTGAAGTTCCTTGTCCATATGCTCAGCTTGCTTGATTATATGTGAGGAGAAAAAAGTATTTGCATAATTCAGCAAGGTTTTTATTGCCTTAAAACAGTGCTTTTCCAGCAGATGGGCAGTGAGAGCTCCACTTTACCGTGCCAAGAGTTTCAGTGTGCAGCTGATAGAGGAAACTGGACAACCTTAAGAGGGCAAGGGAAAAAGGGACAGAGAGACTTTTCTGGGGACCCTGTGGGACTCTCTCAGCTCGGGAAGCCACTGAAAGTGCTTGGGAACATGGCTGGAGAAATAAATGTCCCTCTGCTAGAAAAACAGTGTTCGCAAACACTTTTCTCCAGTCCATCTTCACTGGCAGAATTTTCTTTAGTTAGACTATTACTTAGTTGACTGTTTTTCTGTTCTGGTAGCACAGCAATGGAACTTGGCATCTTAGGGTGCTCACTAGCAAGAAACGGGATGCTGCTTCTCTTCAGGTTTTTGCTCTTTTGGGATTGCATTGTGGCCTGCAATACTGCATTCCCTGGGAGCTGCGCTTGAGAGGGTAGCTTCCCATGCTGGTTGCCTGTGAGGACTGTGTGGGATCTTTTGGAGAGGAGGGAGAGCAATGGGTTGCTCCACTCATGCACCTGTTTCCCAGTTAGTGTGTTAGAGGAAACGTGCAGCTTAGCAACCAGCATTTGCTGCACTGCCAAACCCCTGTGCTTATAAAGGCTTTAAGTCAGCGTGTACAAAGCAGCAAATGAGTTGACTGACTTTATCATCTGGGCAGTATCTTTGTGAAAGGGCTAAGACTGTGAAAGTTGCTCTTCTTCCAAGTGAAAGGACTTGGGTAGTCACAATCCACGTGTGGTGCATGCTTTTGTCCATCCCTAGCCAATGTTGCTTCTTTCAAACAATGCTGGGTAAGTGCTTCAGAGCCAATTGAGTTTCTTAACCGTGTGGCAATAAGTGGCTCTTAATGCAGTTTCTGGGTTTGAAGAGAACCTGGAAGGCCAAAGCAGATTGTGATTTAGAGCAGTTATGCATATTCAACTTTTGATACAACCCAAAGTCTAGCTTCCTAATACCAGCATCTGTTGCCCTGCAAAATTTATAAGTGCCTGTTGCACTGTAAACTAAGAGGGATCCATCTCCTTGTGAAAAATGTTTTTTGAAATTAGAGACTAAGGAAGCAAAAATGAGAAACTTCTTGTGTCCATGATATTATCCTGGAATCAAGCTAAACTCCAGTTGCAAGTGAAAACCTGCTCTCTTTTTTTTCCCTTGTAATATAAACAGCTTATCTTGTCAGCAGTGACATCAGTTGTGCATGGAAGTGCTTGACTGGGTTTTGTGTAAAGCAGATTTCTTTATTTGGTGTTCTTTCTGTGAAATACTTCCCCCTTTCCCTATGTCACTAAGGGATGTTTCGAGATTACAGTGTTTTCTAAACAATTAAATTTTCTAACATACTGTGCCAGTCTCCACTGATCTATGCAATGATGGTGGTTTTAGGCAAAGTTCGAGCTGGCCTGCCTGCTATGGGGCTTTTGCACATTGCAGCAACCTGCAATGATCTTGGGAACAGATAGAAATAGTGTGCGATGTGGTCAGGGAGAAAGGGTTCTGAAGGGCAGGGCTATAGCAGTCTGTGGGGAAGGAGAGGGGGCTAAAATAATGCCACAGGCAAAGTTAGAGGGATCATCTCATGGGGGCTTGAGGAAGGGCTGAGGTCACTTTGGGTCTTCCTCAAGAACTGGTGTTCTGCAACACCTTTTTTTTTTTTTTTTTGTGCCTTGTGGGAATTTTCACTGCTTTATTTTTTTCCCTCCCAGCTCAGAACAAAAGGTTAGGTCTAAAAATAAACTGTGGACTGAAAATAGAAAAAAAGAAACCATCAGCCTCTGCACACACACATGTCAAAAGGAGAAGTGAATTTGGTACCAAAATTGAGTTACATACATTTTTAAAACAAAGAAAATTGTAAATCTTCTGTTTTCTTAAAAAGTCTTTATGGGGACCATTGGCAGAAATGGAACTTTACTATAGGCTGCAGGCTGATGACTTTTTTTGGGTGTATTTATCCCTCTCTGGGATCCATTGTTCATTCCAACCCTTGTGTTTGGCTGACTGATCCCATGGGACTAGTTCTTTAGTACTTACTGTTCGGCTAGTTGATGCAATTGTCCATTAATCTGCCATTGGTCTTCCCTGAGACTTGCACCGATTCTCTCATCAGGATCCGAGGAGCTTGCCCCTCACCGTCATCGCTGGCAATGATTTGTTTTTTACTTTTTCCCTGAATTTTATGTTTTGGATGGGTCTGCCTTGTGCCATGTGCCATGTGTGTGTGATGTACTACCTCCTTTCCCAGCCACCTCTTCCATGCTGTCTTCCTGGGGACACACAACCTGTTCTATTTTCATTTGTCTGCTTTTCTTATCCAAGTTCCTTTTCCTAGAGAGTTTCCAGCCTCACCAGGACTCACTCATTTCTCATCGCACTGGCCCAGTGGTGATTCCCAAAGGAGAATTTCAAAGGTGTTGAGACTGCCGTGAGAGAGTTGTGGTAAGTTGCACAGGTGACGTGCATGCCCCTTTGTGTTGAGTTTTCCAGCTGACTGCCTCTTGCTGTGTGGAGTCAAGCCTCCGCATCCACTGTTCACACCGCAGTGAGGCAACATTTTCAGGAAGCTCTGTGAAAGCTTTCCACTTCCGTTAGCAGAGGATCAGGGACAAAGATCTCTGCTCACAAGTGATCCTTCCTAATGCCAAATCGTAGGCTATTCTCTCACCTTATTTTTTAAAACATTTTATTTTACCTGTTAGATGTATGCTGACAGAAGACAGCACCTGTGAACACCTGGTCTGTCTTTCATCATGTACTACATACAAAAAAGGCATTAAAGGCCTGTAAGGGGTTGTACAGAGATCTCCCCAGGGAATTTGTATATCATTCTGGTAATGTTTTCTTCAGAGCCTCCAGGATTTTAAGGGGTTAGAGGAAGGTTAGAGCATGTGTAAAGTTGTCCCATTGCCATTCAGCTGAAGTTCTGGAGTTTGGAATTTGGCAGAGAATAGATACAGACATACACTTATGACTGAGGACTTTTCTGGCACCCCAGCAGATCAAATTTTATACAGGAGCAGTGTGAACAACATGTGATTTTCTAAATCCATTTGTAATCTACTTGGTAAGGAATGTTTCTTTTGTCTTGCAATTTCTCTGTTAAGGAACATTTGAAAAAATACTGTATTTCCCCAAATAGTCATCTTTGATTCCTAGAAATAAGGGAATGGAAGAATGGTGTTCTGCCTGCTTTCCCACAGGTGATTTATGAAACTGAATAGTCTCAGTTGGTTCCTTCTAGATGACATTTGCTATAACCTAAAGCAAAAGCTGCAACATTTTATGGACAGACAGGGAAGATTTCAGCAATTTAGAGTACCTTGGTAAACATAATTATACTGTCTATTGCTTATTACAGTGTTCACCAATGCAGCTGGTGTGTTTTAACACTGATGTGAGTCTCTCAGTACTATCTGGTATTTAAACTACTGTTCACTTCTTATGCAATCTATTTTATATTGCAGCAAAATTTATGTCAGTGCTTGTGCTCATAACTTTACAGTCTGTGAGATGCAGCCCATAAATTTCCAAATAAAATGTAACAAAGCATGTCAGAATCAACACTACTGTCGCAGCTAAAGTGGTCATGGAGAGAACATCTTCAGGATGTGCACCATTTCTTCAGGGAGAGAACTCTGGAAACAGAAGGGAGAAAAAAGTAACATGTATTAATGGCTCTGTGTACTCTGTTTAAAGCCCTGCCCAGGTGTTTGTGTTTCACAGTCTCTGTCATGAGTGATTCCATCGTAAAAATGGAAGTATTTCCTTTTCTGAAAGAAAATCCAGGCAGTCTGGAGGATGGGAAGATCTCTCGGTCTTCCTCCAGTTCAGTCTCCTGGTTTTGTGTGCCAAGTATCTTAGACAGCATTTGGTATCTGTGGATCAGAGATGGAGTTGAGCTTGGATTCATAATAAGTTTGAATCTGAAAATAGATTTTTGAAGTGAATTGGCATTTTTTCTAATGCAGAAATAGGACAAGGAAGAGCTGCTGTCAATTGTCAATGCTTGCACCAGTAAAGTGAGTGAAGATGAGAGGCTGGCTCTATAATGTAAGATGTTCTTCTAAGTAGTCAATTCTTTGAGAAATGATGGTCCTAGTTTGTTATGTGTTATATGACTAGTATTTGTGTCTCTAGCTCTCATGCACAGTTGAGCAAGGTGTGTCCCAGTTCCTTACCTCTGCAATTTAGTGCAGTCTTGTGAAAGACAGGGTACCTTCTCAAAGTTGGCAGCTCATGTCCTTTCCTGGTTCCCAGGCTCAGCCTGCTGGTGAGTTTCTCTGTGGGCTTGCTGTGGGTGCTGTGGTAGCAGGCCAACAGTGAGATCCACATGTCAGCAGGTGCTTGAAGAACAATGCTAAAGCTGCCTGTGTTTGCTGCAAAGGTCTGGCCTCTGCTTTGGGACTTCAGTGCAGAACAGAAAGCCAAATATGTGTCATTCAACAACTTAGAGTACCTTGGTAAACGTAATTATACTGTCTATTGCTTGGTGTATATAAATATACCAACTGAGACATTGCTCCTAAAGAAGATATCCCCATTATGCTGTGAGGAGGAAAAACCTCTCAAGCAGAAAAATGAATTTTGCAGAACAAAGAAAGCTAGAAAAAAAGGAAATCTTCTCTGAGTTTTGCTGCACAGAAAGGAATTTAAAAATAGTTCCTCAACTATAGCGAATAACAAAACTATCTGCATCCCTTTCCCCTGCTTCCACCAAGTCTTAAATTTATCAGAGATGAAAGGCTTGTGTCACTGCTGAGTACTCTGTGGTGGGCTTTTCTTGCCCTCAGACCAGGCTGAACTGCTCCTAGGGACGGCACAGACATCCTCAGGGTATCAGGGAGCTGTGCTCATACCTAAATAAGCTGATCTTTCTGATGTGAATCTCACAGCTACTATTGATTTCCTTTTATCTGAAAGTACACTGGAGTGGAAGAAAGCAGCTTTGGCTTGTGGCTTTGTTCTTCATTGGTCTTTTATTATGCATGAAGGCACAGTTTCTGTTTCAAAGACACTAGAAGAGAATTTTTGTTTAACCCAGCAGCCTCAGGGTTGTGAAACCTTCTCTGTGCCTTTTTGCTGAAGACTCTTGTCAAATTTTGAGGCAGTGAATAAAGAAAGTTGTAGATGTGTTGATTTAATCCAAATCTTTCTCATCTGATGATGCATCTCCTGATTTTTAACTCTGGATTTAACAAAGTAATTCAGAGAAGAGTTTTGGATAGAAGTTCCTTAAAAGGAATAGAAATAGGAGCCTATTTCTAGAAGTAAAGTGTCTGCTTCCTCAGCTGGTGAAGCATAAGTGTTCATAGCCGAGGCCTTTCATAGCCATGGAGCCCTAAGTCCCCAGCTTTTCCCCTGTGAGCTGTTACGAACTTTTCAGTGTATCCTAAGGACCACAGAATCTGCCATCGGAGAGAGCTGGAGGTTAAAGAGCAACACAGACGTCAGTGTTTTCATATGGAGGTGTTGTTATTGGAGTTAGACACTGTATGGATAGATGACACCAGGGCAGTTTAGCAAACTTTCTGTTCAGTGAATCACAAATAGTGAAAAGCATATTCATTATGTGAATTCCCTTTATATAACCTCCAACGTTTAGTGGAGTGGTCTCAGCTTGGTCCACGGCATATAGGAGAACTAAAAAGTAAACAGTATGTAACATTTTAGCTATTGAGTTACCAGTTTGCAGTTGAAACATGTGAAGAAATGGTATAGCTTATATGGAAGCAGAATTCAGAAACAACGTGAACAGACTTCTTTTCTCAGACCACCTTGCGAATGAAATGAATCACAGAAAATTTCAGCCCAAAATGAGATAGATAAATCTGAGAAGTTTAAAAAATCCAGTCAAACCAGCATGTGGTACTAGTAGTTGAAATACAACATTGCACAATCCCAAGTCTTGTGGTTAAATGCAAAGCAAAATTCCCATATAACTCAAATTAACCAGTACAGCAGGAGGCCTAGACTGTATGAACTCCTACATTCCTACTGTAACCATGCTTTTAAAGATTGTGAAAGGCTAAGTAGCCTCTTATATGATTTGTGCCCGAGAAAAGTTTCCATAAATAGGAAGCTTGCTAGCAAGAAGGTAACTACCTGAAAGTAGCGCAGTGCCAAGGAAGTCAGATTTGAAATTGTAGATACTCAGTTCTTTGAGGGCTATGAATCTTCTCAAGCCTAGAAAGTCTGGGTGAAAAACTTCTAATCCACACTGACAAGGGAAGGTCCATAGGCATCAAGTGTGAATGCAGCTGATCTGTTGATAGAAGGTGCTGTGGAGCATCTTTCGAGCTGCCACACTCAGCAAATACGTGAAATCTTGCAGGAGAGAGATATGGGCTCAGATACAACTGCCTCAGCAGAACTGCTTAAACATTGTAGTGGATACAAAAATTACTCAATCCATGCCAATGGCAAATCAAATCCTACAGCAATGTCCATCCACTGCTTAAGTTGGCAGGAATTCTACCTCTCGCAAGGAGCCAAACTGCTATCAGGGAGGAGGTCAGTTCTTTTGCCACTGGATTTGCACTGACTATGTAGTAAGGAGATACAGGCCCGCTCAGGAGATTTTCTTTTCTGACTGTTTTAATGCTTGTGAAGTGTTTTGAAGATAAAGGTCCCAAATATTTGTCTTCACTTGTTGCCATGGCCAGTACAACTGTGAGTTCCATAGCTGTGCTTCCTGCCAGAGATGTCAGCCCATGAGCAGAGGGGCTTTGTAGTCTAAGTCTGGTATTTACTTTTAAATTATTGTGACCTTTTCTAGCATTTCAGAGCATTAAATTTTTACAATAACTTCCATCCAGTGCACAGGGGGAAGAGAAGAAAAGAATTCAAAGGATTTATAAGATTTGTACTGGCACTCTGGTTTCAATTGAGGTGTGCTGGCGTGGTACTTCTACTCAGTAGATGGCAGTGCCAGGAACAGGATGGGAATTTGTGCTTGTTAATGTCAGCCAGGACCCAACTGCTTCTCTGAGAGGATGTATGCAGGTGTTGATGTGTGAAGAGCTGTGAGGGAGCCACCTGCAGCCAGACCCCAAATGGCTTCTAACTTTCTAAATGCTAGCTGTCTTCCAGAGAAGTGAGTTACCAGGCAAAATCTCCTTTGGGACCAGCTCTTGGGTGCTCCCAGTAGGATTTGGCAGTAAGGCCCCCATGTTGCTCCTCAGACTTAAGAGGAGTGTGGTGGCCACCTCCCAGGGAATGCAAAGGCCGCTGTGGGAGCCATGCAGTCAGGACAGTGATGGTTGGATATGCCCCTGGAAGGACAGGCACCACTCCAGCCCTTGTGGTGGGGGCACAGTTGCACCACCACTGACAACTCAGAGCACAGAGGCAACACCTATGCTGTCTCCCTTGACAGTGGTGATGGCTAATAAATACAGAGCAAACGGGAACATATTGAACATGCTGTGGTGATCCCAGGTAGGGCAAGTTTTGCCTGGGTGGAGATTTACTGACTGAGGTCTCCTTGGACAGTCCTCTGCCATGTTACAGGAGCAGAACTGCACAACTAGCTGTTACCTGAAGTGGGGAGAAAGTTGGTTTATCTTTGGTTTGGTTGAGGATGCAATGATGGCTCTGTAAAGGCAGTTTGTCCTGACCCACAGCAGATTAGCAACTGCACCAGCAAGGCAGGGTTGGAGGAACTTGGTTGCTCGTGGCTTTTATGATTTGGGGCAACAGATGTGCCTGCCACAAAGGCTGAGGCAGGGGAGTTGAGTTAAAAACAACAGAGTTCAAATGACCTGACAGACTCAGACTCAGCAAACCAGGTCTGTGTTTTGGCTGTTCATAGTTTCCTCCAGAAGAAGCTGTGAGTGACACATATAGGTGACTCCCTCCACTCACTTCTAGAAGACTGAATGAGTGTGTGTGTGTGCATTTGGGGACTTCTAGCTGTGCTGTAACAAGTGTTTCCTGTGGTCCAATCACCTCCAATCATACGGTGGGTGCAGTGTTCAACCCCTGGACAGACTCTCCCTGTGGGACCAGCACTGCAGTCAGTGGTGGTGGGAAGCCTAAAGCAATGGTCTTCAAGTTACAAAAGCCATGAAAGTGTAAAGAAGGTTTTCCTCTCACTTGCAACCTCAGGAAGACTCAACAAGGCACCCACATTTCTTTGCATCCATGAAAGCTAGAAAGGAACCTTTTCCCCAGCAAAAAGGTTTTTGGTAGAATTTAATGATCGCAGGAGGTGGGTATTAGCATGCATAAGTCATAGGTATTTCTGGCTCTGGATGCAAGCAGAAATACTAGACTCACTGCATGTATACATCCAACCTCTCTGAAGAGCACAGCAGCAGAATTAAGCACAGAGAAGACACTGAACTTAAAACATCTTGGCAAAATTGCTTGGTATTTTCTTGATGTTTCCTTAAAGACTATCTGTAACTTAAAGTAGAGCGCCTTTTCTATCCTAAACTGAAGCAGCAGGACTGATTTCTGGACGTGAAAAGTGACAGTGCTCCTCAGTACCACCATGCTTTGTCCTCTGCTCGGAAGGGCTGCTTTGCAGTGACGGAGGATTCTGGTATGAAACTCACGGCACCAGCAGAATAGGGAAGCTGATCAGGCACATCTTGTGTTGTTCCCCATTCACAATGCATGTTTTTGAAAACTGTTGAGAGATTATACAGGATTTAGGAATAATTAAACCATTTCCCTGGAATATTTTGACCCTTCTGGGGAAGCATGACATCTGCAAGTGTTTCAGGCCTTTGACTGCATAATATTACTTAAAGTGCAGGTTATTTACAGTTCTGTGAGGAAAACAGCTGGAAAACATTTTTGAAATTGCTGATGTGACATTTACAGAACTTTAGCAGAACTGAATATGTTCCAGTTTTTAAGCTGTGAAATTGTTGGGGAATTTAATTCTTCTAAAGGTCAATTACTATTCTTAAATGCCAATATTCACACTTTTTCAGTAAAAGCCTTTTTCTGTGATCTGCTAAAGCTTTAATGAGAGGAGGCTGAAGAGAAAGGAGATGGAATCACTTTGTAATTCCTCTATCCAGCCTTGGCTGTTGTGGTTTGCATGCACAGATGGGAAAGATGAGCTGCGCTTGTTTTGTCTGGGAGTGGCAGCAAGTGCACTAGAATGCTGACAAATTTCAGAGGTGGGCTGGTTAAAACTGGGATGTCTCTCCTGTGGGGATATTGTGATATTTCCACATATTTTTCACTCTTATGCAAAGGGGAAATGACACATTTCTCTTGCAGCCTATGAATATACCTTAGAGGCAAGTTTCTCCTAGTTTCCAGCAGCCTTCCTGAAGCTGGAGGCCCCAGAGCCCCTACCTGTCAGGCAGTTAGCTGAAAAAACAGTCTGGAGGACTGGCATGTTCCCTCTAGTTCCTGAAAGACCAGTTGTTCATAGGAAAACTTTGGCCATTGGGGCCAGGAGTGACTCATACACTCTCAAATTATACAGCATGGCCCAAAGGCTGTGAGGGAGCTTTGAGATTAACTGGTCCCATTGTCTTGAGCAGCCACAATACTAACTGGGCGGCTGACAGGATAGTCGATGAGGGTGCAGAGTAGCTTTTCCCAATGAAGTTAAGGGCTGTTATTCCTCAAAGGGGACTTCAGAGGGTGATTTATGCTTCCCTCTTCTTATGGGACCAAGACCTCTTACCATCATGGTGGGTGGGGGGAGGGCTGGCATTTGTAGGCCTCCTGTGAGCACCCTTTCATTGTAGTGATTTGCTGTCCAGCAAAGTGTGTAAATGCTGAGATTTTTAACATTCCTGCTGAAGTTTCAGGGGTGTAGTCACAGACTGTCACTTAAAATGTGGGGGTCATGTTCCCATTTTGCACCTTGTTTCTTTGGTGCTCTTTCTGGAGCCAGACACTGATGTGGAAGAGATTTTTCTTAGCTGTCCCATAGTTCTTGGCATATTTTAGCTGTTGTGCCTGGAGTGGGAACCTCTGATAGAAACAATCCATCCTTTTACAGCCTCTCTTTCTCAAATGCTATCCCATCTGGAAGAAAGCTGACTGTGCAGGCAGCAGCCAGAATCACTAAGCAATGTTATCCATGCTGTAGCTTGTTGTACAGTCTTGTATTAATTAGAGCTGTCTGTGACATTGATTTTGTTTCTGAAGCAAACATTTCTACCCTCACCCCTGTTTTTGTTTGTTTATGTAAATTACAGTACTTTGCAACTTAATTGCTATGTGCTTTATGAAACTGCATCAAGGACTGTGCTAATTGTGGGCTTGCCCCCTTCCTATTTCTGGAAGCATTTTGAAATTCTGTAATTGGATGTATTTATTTTTTTGAAACTTTGTATAATGAAATTATGAATTAAGATGAAAGAACCAGAGAAAATCTGGCTCTGCATCAATACAGAGCTGTTTGTAGCAACAAGCTTTGTCTTCAGAAGCCTTCTGGCAGTTTGGGCTGTTTTCATAGCAGTGATCCTGGGGAAATGCTCACAAGTAGAAGACAGTTGCCATGCTATGTATCTGTTACCCTCAAGTGAACTACCAACCTCTGTTGATGCGGAATTTTGGTTCTTGCCATAGGTACAAGATGTTCTTTGGGGATTGGGAGTTGATGAGTGTAGAGAAGGGTCCTACAGGAACATCTGAGCTAACCCACCTACAACTATGAACTGGGGCAACCTTCACAACCTACCCAACTTAACGTCAGAACCACCTTTGCAATGGGTCAGGAAAAGTTGCTTTGCCATAAAATACAGGAATTTGTGGGAAATAATCAATGATGGAAGCCATTTGGAAACATGAGCATTTGGATGGTAGGTTTGGCTCACTGCAGGACAGCATCCTAGGTATTGTTGGTATGGGCAGCAGAAAGCTGAATCCTTAGTTAGGAAATATGCTGTCAGAAAAAATATGCCTCTGCATTGACTTGATGGAGCACATCCATCAATCGTTATTTTTCCATGGCGCTCTGTGAGTCCAGATACTCATATTAAGAAGTTCAGCAGATTTGGTGAAGGCAGTCTTTCCACAGCCAGCTGACCAAAGCTCCGGGCTGTGGATTAGACATTTATATCTGCGTTACCCTACCAGCTT
Source organism: Aptenodytes patagonicus (assembly GCF_965638725.1). NCBI lineage: Eukaryota > Metazoa > Chordata > Aves > Sphenisciformes > Spheniscidae > Aptenodytes > Aptenodytes patagonicus. The sequence goes on from NC_134982.1 coordinate 58,643,469, forward strand.
GCAGCACCTGTTTTGTCATTGGCTCTACACAACTGTGAAAACTGTATCTATCTTATTCAGCAGTTCTAGTGAATCAATTCTGCTTTTTCTTGATTTTCTATGTGGGATCCAGCCTTGCATTATGTAATTCAATCCATGAACATGAAGAGCAGCAGATGGGCCTGCCAATTTGCAAAACATTCTTTTCATCTGGTATAACGTCTTCGTTATTTTTAACCCCCTCATATATACCTTTCCTATTTTATCTTATTCTTCCTGTTTTATCTAATTCACTGTGGAAATGAAATGCTATTCTAAAACACATGGTCACATAAACAAGAAATCAAACCTACACAAGAAATCAAACTCACAATTTCCCCACCTCCTCCCAGCCAAAGAAGGTTGGGTGGTTGACTCAGAAAACAGGATTTGTTTGTATATAGATTAAGCTACATAAGCTGAAAACCAAAATGTTAGGTACAGGTTTGTCAGCCAGGATTTTACCTTAAAGTAAAAAGATTTCCACTTTCCAAACGTTTGCAGGATTATCTGCATGATTCACAGTGTTAGAACAGCTTTATCAGCTCACAGCACCCTAACTAACAAGTGTGGAACATAAGGATATCTGGTTTCTAGCGATATCTGTTTAAGGGCTATTCAGCATAAGAGACAAATTCAAGAAGTAGGAAAAGTAATAAACAGATGGATACACAAGCCTTAATAAGTTGGCCAGAGCTGTTCGATCCATGAAGGACAGGTCTTTGCAGGAACCAAGCGTAGCCTCAGAGACCTTCAACTAGAACTTTCCAATTAATGAAAAAGGGGGAAACAAGACTACCTTGGGTCTCCTGGGAATAAGTAAATTTATTATGAGATGTTTGGGTGGGCTTGTGGAACTTACTGTGGGATGTCTTACGGGGACTATGGAAATGTATGGGAATCTTTCTCAACTTTTTCTCCATGCATGTAGTCATGCTACCCTTTCCTGGATGCATCACAGTCAATGAGACAAAACCTCAGCATTTTCTGGGGTTTTCTTTTGGCTTCTTACACATTTGCAGATGTGTGAGGGACATATATGTGGTCATTATACTCACTATTCAAGCGTCCAGATCAGTAACAGACATTATTCCTGCCTGGCCAAATGGAGAAACCTGTTCAGAGTGGCCATCCAGTTGGTGTTATGTGAATCAGAGTGGTGAGCAGAGTAAGTTTTACTTTTCTTGTGGTCACAGATAACAGCAGCAGACTGGAGAAGTGGGCCCTTAAAGAATATTTCTTTGTAAGGTAGTCTCTATTTTGAGGTTCTTCTCTGGCATTAGGACAGAATATCCATTCTCCCAGAATGGATATTTGCCCAACAATGAGTATAAACATGGGGAATGTTTTGTATTTGCCTCCAAGAGGATTTCTCTTTGGCTAGTTTGGTTTCCTCTGCTTGTGAGACAAGTTTGGTTCTCCCTTGATGATCAAGAATTGAGAACCTTTGCTCATTTAGTCTGGTCTGGTGTTGGAATTCATTCTTTTCCTAGTTCAGAATGGAAAGTCACCTGGAAATGGTGATTCTGAGCCTCTTGTAGGCTGTGCATCACCATGTGGCAGAGGTGAGGACTTAGTGTGCCTCATCCTTCTTCTCCTGCACCTGATTCTTAGGTGAAGTGACTGTAAAGCAAGTGGCTTTTCTTTTGCTTGTGGAGTAGCAGCAGCACAGGTTTACCTGTCCCTGGTCTACAGGCACAGGCTGGGTAGGTCTTGTGGACTTCAGTGAGAATGAGCCTGGCAGGAAATCTTGATGAAATATAGATGCCATCAGACATTTGCTGTTGGTCCTCCCATACATGGGCTGCAAGTGCTTTTATAGTGTGATAGAGCACTTTCTCTGAGTGATTCACAAAATGTGTGTTTCTCAGGGTGGAAAAACTCCAGCCTGCTTTTAACCTAAGTCCCAGGTTTCCTGTTCACAAAAAATATATCTTCCTTTTGCTCAGCTGTGCAGGTCTTACCTGTGAGTCTTCTTTGGAGCTCCAGTCACTGACAATGCACAAGTCAGCAGTGTATCCTTACAGCAATGAAGGCCCATCCTGTGGTGGGCTGCATTAGTGAAGTATAAGCAGCTGATTGAGGTAGGTGACTATTTTCCTCTATTAAGCAGTTGTGAGGCTGCATTTGGAGCAATGTGTTCAGGTTTGGGCTTTCTGTTACAGGATGGATATTGGGAAAATGGAGTGAGTCCAGCACAATCTGTTACCAAATGACTAAAGAGCTTGAGCGTTTGATGTTCAAGAAGAGACTGAGGGAAATGTATTTATTTAGCCTGAAGACGAGAAGGCATAGGAGCATCTAATTGTGTCTTCCACTACCTACAGTGACCTACAGAGATGACAGAGTCAAACTTGTCACAGTGAAAGGAAAAGAGGCAAAAGGCACAAGATGCAAAAAGATAAACTCTGTTTGTGTGTAAGTAAAAACTGCTTTCCCATAAGAATAGTGCAGCAATGGAACAGGGGCTGGACAGGTAGGGGAAATCAAATGTCATCGAGACAAAGACCTTGGGCAACCTGATCTAGCTTTGAAATCGATCCTGATTTGAGAAGAGTTTTGGACTATAGACCTCCAGAGGTGTCTTCCAACTTTAATTGTTCAGTGATTCACTGATAACTCATTCCTTGGTTCTCAAGTAGCCTGATGCACAGTTTATGTGCTGGTGTACCAAGATGTACCAAAGGGTCTCTTCTGCACCTGCTCTGTGAGAGAGTTTCTTCAGCATCTGTTTGGGAAGCAGTTTCCTTTTGGGAGAAGATTACTCTGAAAGATTCCCTTTGCCCTGTGGTTGACAGTTGCAAGAGGTTTTGACAAAGAACATACAGGTTTTGTTTGAAAGATGTAGGAACTTAGTTCCATTTGGAAGCAGATGAAAGATAGTTATTTCTTAAATGCAAAGAAATAACTAGCAAGTCCAGTGGGCCTTATCGTATCAGTTCTGCAAGAGGAGGAGAAGAATACTTCTCCTCTGAAGGGAAGAGAAACTCTTGTCCAAAGACCTGCACAGCAGCCAGCAGCCAGAGAAATGATTATTGATTCTCAGGTGAAAATTAATCTCTTGTCAGAACCACCAAAACATCCCCTGCAGGAACTGCATTCTGGATAACTTTGTTATTTCATTGAGCATCAGCTTATGCCTGTTTGAGTGCTTTTAAGCTTCTGTGTTTAAGCATGGAATGGCATTGAAAGCGGAAACAAGAAAAATGCTAACACTTCAGTCCTTCGTTCCCAGGGACTGAGGTATTCTGCTCTTGTCAGTGGTCTTGTTTATTGTGATATCACTTGCCACTGATATTGCATACTTTTTTTATTGTTAGTTTAATACAGTTCTTTTATAACTTTCCCTTGTGCTATCTTAATCACTATGCTATCTTAATCACTATCCTTTGCCAAGAATAGAATGCCTCTATAGTAGCCTTGGGCTTTACAAAGTGGTTTCTGATGGTGCTATTCTCTTATTGCTGTTTGGGTCAAAGAAAACCAGAGTCTTTGAAAAGTTTAGGAAGGGGAAGGAACTCCTCTTATCTGTCTGTTCAGGGGACAGTTTGCATTAAGGACAAGTCTTTCCCTTTGTGTTTGGATCATGATCTAAATAAATAAAAATACTGAAAGCAACCACAATGCATTCTAGTTCCAACCTGTGCTTTGTTTCTTAACTTCTTAAAATACAAAGTGTACTTAATGAATTCTGTCCACTGCGTCTTGAGTCAAGAGCTCTGTACTTTGACTGGCAAAGGGACTGAGGATTTCCTAATTGCTCAGCTCACAGAAAGTGTCTGTTTTCCACAATCCTCAGAAATTAGTTGGCAACAAGTGGTGATTCATAGCACTTTGTCCGGCTGAAATTACAAAGCAGATTTCTAAATAGTCATGGGGGGGGGGGGGGAGAAGAAAGCTCTTTTCCAAAGAAGACATTTTTTTCTCTGGTTCAGCTGGCTTCAGGGGTGTTGCTGAGCATTTTAGGGTCACCTAATCTGATAGTTTCTCTCGGGAGAATGGGGTGATGGAAATGGTAAGCTAGAGGTGACTAACAGGCTGTTAGTCCTCAAGGTGGGAGGCAACAGTGGTCTTTCTAGTACTCTTATGGGTCTTCTCTTCCCACTCCAGCACCCTCACTCTGACTGACAGAACCGAGGTAGCTGTATGTGCTTCCTCCACCTTGTGGATGGCCTGGAGCGCCCCCCCGCATCTTCTGCAGCACAGATTTTTCTTGGTGCAGCTCTATAAGCCCTTCATAGCATGTGGGATAAAGTCCTGTAATGGGAGTCCTGGCACAGTTGGAGCAGAGTGTGCTGTGATCCCAGACCAGGAGTCTCTCCTGCCTGAGTTAAGGATCTTTTCCAATGAGTTGGAAGGTAGCAGTCAACTCACAGGCCTCCATCCTTTGCTAAGGTACCAGGGTTAAGACAAAGGGATCCTTATCAGAGGGTTTTGGTGGTTTTTTACTTATTGTGTAGATGTGTTTCAGAGGAGGCCTCTCTCTCTTGAAGAGAAGATCCACTAAGACCTGCTGACCCCTAAAAAAAAAAAAGTCCCAATTGGTTAGAAACATGTCTTTGCCTTTTAAATAAAGCTGAGTATGTCTCAGAAGTTCTCATGTGGCTGCCAGCCAAAGGATGAGGGGAGTTTCTTGGAGAATGCCATCCTCTCCTGTTGGGGCCAGTCCCAAGCCTGTTGTGTTTCAGCAGGAACATGCTAGTTGCAATGGCTGCATATTAGCAATTCCAGACATGTCTGTCTATAGGATTTCCTAACAAATGCCTGTTACATGCAATACATCAATTAAAGGAGGCTTCTGGCAAATTCACATCATGGAGTAGGTGACTAGTTTTTCAGGTTATCAGAAACTTGCTTTGGCATTCCTGTGCGTACTATTGTAGTTTTGGTCCCACACCCTTAGGTCACCTGGAGGCAGCAGCCAACTCAGTTGTATGATACAAACACTGCAGGTTAGGTGACGTATGGGAGAAACAGAGCACCCCACTTTCTGCTCTGGGGTGCTGAAATAAGAGTTACAAGTAGACAGTGTCTAATGGGCTGAGATTCTAATTTCAGTTTTGCCTTCAGAGGCATTTAGGCATTTCTTGTTATTAAGACAATTTGGTATGTATTTATTTATTTACTTATTTATTATAATAAACATTTTAGGTATTTAGGTTTTTATTATTTTGTTTTAAAGTATCTTTTTCTTGCTGATGCCAAAGTGAGAAAGAAGGTTATTGAAGGGCTTATGTGATCCGGTCTTCTCATTCTGAGGTGGTCTTGGGAACGCCTTGTGAGTTGAGTTGGTTCCTACTGTGTTTGTGCTTGAATTGTGTCCAAAAAAAAGAAGTTTGATGAGAAACTCCCTGCAAGCTCCAGCAAATACTGTTATCTAAGAGGTCAGCTCACCGTTCCTTGGAAAAGTTCTCAAAAGAGTTGGGACAAGATCTTTTTGGGGGAAGCATTTGCTACATTGAGTAGCTTCCCGCTAAAGGAAGCATGGCTACTACCTGCTAAAGGTCAGTGGATTTCTCTTGGTGATCTAACAGACAGCAAAGGCTCAGGCATGACAAGGACTGTACATGTAAGATGTGATAAGTTAATCTTCTAGTTCTCTGCTTGCTTAAGGCACAACAGTTAATTGTGCTGAATTTCCAAGGTCCAGTTTATTGGTGTGTCTGATGTCTCGTGCGGTCTTTCCCACTTCTAATTAAAATGGACTCCCAGACTTAGTACTGACAAGGTGAAGTTCCTGATAACACCCTGAATCTTTTCCTGGATCCTTTCTCTCCTTTTTTTCCATTTCTTTGTGCTGCTCTGAGTACTTTCCCCTTCCTATGAGGTAATTAGTACTTTAAATATGTGTTGTAGAGCACTGTAGTCCTTGTTCATTTGTGCTATAATCTTGTCACAGTTCATTACTTCCAGGTCTAAAAGGATCCTTCTGGCTTTTCTGTCACTGACTGCCAGCAATGAGACAAAATGGAGTGCACGCTTTTGGGGGAGTCCCATGGGAGCTGTGTAGAGAAGTACTGTGGTTACCACTGTCACCTTCTGCCCAGAGGTGCACTGACTGTGCACTATGCTGCATTATGTGAAAACTTAGAGCAATCTCCTAACCACAGGTTTCTTTGTTTTGGGCTTTGTGGGCCCCAGTTGTTAGCAGCTAACAGCTGGGTATTGGTGCTCCTGATGCCTCTGGAAGTCACCTCTCCCTCTGCCTCCCCCTCTTTCAGAGGAAGACCTCATCTGCCTCTTGGCAGGCTGTTCCCCTGCACTGTGAGTTCATCCCTGCTTTGGTCCCACCAGCCTGGAGAGGAAAGACCGTTCACTTGGTGGTCAGAAATATCATCTGTGAATATAAAAAAAGTTGATGCCTTCCTTCCACATAATTAATAAAAACGGTAATTGGAGATGTCTCTAACAATGATCCATTTTAGCATCTCAGATGATGCCGCTGACTGTTCATTCTTATTTTGCTGGCAGTGAACATATTGTACGGATGGCAATGTTTACCATCAATGCAGCAGACTTTTTGGACTTGTCTTGGAGTACACAGGTCTCACAGTGCATCAAAGATGAAAGAAATGGAGAGCTGTAGAATTATTCCCAGTTTAGACTTGGACAACTTGAATTTAAAAGGTCCAGCAGAGAAGATTTTCATGGAATAAATGGACTTTTTTTTTCCCTGCGGCATCCTAGCAAAGGGAAATTTATTATTGTTCTCAGATGATAAGAACTTTTTTTTGGATGTAAAATGACTCAAGTAAGGGACTGCAGTCAGAAATGTTATGGGTCTCTGTGTCTGACCTGCTAGGTGACCTTATGTTATGACTCTCAATGTGAATCAGGGTCCCAGCCCCAGTAAGAGTTTCATACTGATATTCCTTGGCTTTCTGATTGTGCACCATGGTGGGGTTATCTGGCAATGAGGCACCAGGTTATTGGGGTGGTTGTCTTCTCCAGACAGCAGGGACAAAGTCATAGCCACCGACCTCCAGAAACTGTCTTGAACACTGAGCAGAGTCCCCAGGAAGGGACTGGACAGGAGGAGCATGGCAGGACACCTGCTGGCTGTTGCCCTGTGTGTGAAGTCCTCTAAAGTTTTAATAGTTCTGGATCTCTCTTAACTAGACAATATAATTCAGAACCTTTAAAGGTGCCAAAGTTTCTGGGGTGTCATTTGGAGCAGTCCCCTCTTACCAATGTCCCCTCTTATCAATGTACCAATGAGAGTGAATGGGAAGAGCTGTTGTGGGGCCGATGGAGATAGAAGGACTCTGTCCTGAGTCGTGAAGTGGAGGGCAGCTCTGCACTACCAACTGTTTTCTTTTCAAAAAGCACCTCAAGACACACTCGCCCTGGACCTTACTGTGGCCTGAGGTACCTGCCTTTCACCACAGCTTCTTTGGACACATCTGGGCCCTGAGGGAATGTATCCAATTGCAAGGACCGAGATTTTTAGTATGTGGATTTCTCCCCTGCATGTACATTATGGCTTTTAGCTTAACTCTAGCCTGATGAGGGTATGTAAAAGGTGTAAGAAATCCCTTAGACAGAGGGTAGAGATGGCAAGCTACAAGGAGGTGGTTCTGGATCTGAACCACTGGAAATAGGAGGAAAAGCCAAGCTTGGGCTTTGTAGCAGACAAGAGAAGGCAGTAAGACAGGAGCAAATGTGAATCTTAAAAACTGGTTTTACCAGGCCAGGACCAAATAATCTCCAGCCCAGATCTGGTCCTACAGGAGTGTACACTCTGGCAAGACTATAGGAGTAACTGATACCTCATTGTTGGATGGGAAAAGTGATACACTTAGCTGCCATAGACTGGAAGGAGGAATGGATTCCTAAGGCATCCTCTCTGCATGAAGTCCATGCTATACAGCACACCTTGCATCATTGCCTCCTGTCTGGGAAGCCTCTGCCATTGGATTTAGCTATGTGTTGTGGAAGCAGTGCCTTTTCTTGCAGTGCAAGCCTCCTCACCCATGATCATACACCTGGAAAATAATTTTGTTTGGTGATGGATTTGATTCTTTTCTTCTTTCCCATTGCATCAGTGATCAGCTAATGCTTATAGGCTGGCCAGTCTCCATGCCTTTCACCAGATGGCTGTTGTTACCCAGACTCTGTTGTCAAAATTGGATGTTGGGTGGTAGATTGGCTTGCAATGTGATTCTCTGATGCATCTTTGATTTTTTACTTTTCTCATTCCCTTTTCTTCTTGCCAGCATCTCCAGATGCAGCCCAGCTGAATCCACCCTGAAAGCATCCATAGCCTGCTCAGTAATGTACCTGTCCTTAGCCCTTCCTTTGCCCTGGCGCTTATACTGTCTTTCCACAGCTGAGAAAGTCCTTCTCCATTGAGTCCATCTCCCAGACATCTTCTCATCTCATGGTTCCTTTCAATTTTAGGCTATCCTTCAGACTGTTCAAGATGATCAGACAATTATGAAATTTTACTTTGTCATGTAAAAATCTGCACTGCCCTGCTTTTTTTGGCAGGTCCATTCTAACCAAATCATAATTAGATTAAACTGACTTGAGCAGCCGGCACCAGACACATGGGCTGTTGACCCGCAGTCCCACTTCCACTGCCAGCGCTGAGCCCCTCAGTCACTCCAATCCCCCTGCAGCTGGTTTTGGGAACACACACCATTCTGGCCCCAGTGGCTGGAGGTTACAGACTCCCCTCACTACAGTCTCTGGCACTGAGATCCCTCACTTGCTCCAGTAGCTGACACCACAGGCCAGGGTCGTCCACACCCCTGGTCTGACTCCAGCAGCTGGCACTGAGTCCCTGCAGCACTCACACACACAGGATAGAAAGTGCGATTACGCAGAGAGGTAGGAGTCAAGCTTAACTACCAGGACAGGTAGTTAAGAACAGGCAGGACAGACTGCAGTGATCAGGCACAGGGCTCAGCCAGACAAGCATACTGACCGGCCACAGTTTACAGGCAACCCTTTTGTACCCTTGTCTGTCTACCCCACCACTTTGTTCCTCCCTGCTCCCTCTTCCCTTGCACATTGCCTCCTCAGATGGCATAGTCCCACTGACCCCTTCCAACATCCTAGACCCTCAGGTTTGCATCCTTAGCCATTGCAAAGTCCTTGTCTGCCCACAGTTTCTCGGTAGCCCATCAGTTAGTGTGACTGACCAGGTTTGGTTTTTGTCTTTGTCTCCATTAGGTTTGTCTTGCAGGTTTGTGTCTGTATATTTAACTTTTTGCTTCCCCCTTTTCCTTATCATCCCATTTGACAAGGTCCTCAGTTAGACTATCTCACTGAAATAAACTTTCCCACATTCCACATACCTTTGTCAATTCATGACTGACCAGGTTTGGTTCTTGTTACTGTCTCCCTTATAATTTGTTGGTCAAATTTGTGTTTCTGGCTGTTCTTGTTTATGGCTTCCCCCTTTTCTTATTATCATGCTTTGCATTGAAAAGGTCCTTGATCAGGGACCCTTAAAGGATCAGATGATCTCTCCTTCCGCATATGCTTACAATTTTGTTTCCCATTTTCACACGTGCTTGACTCCATTTAAGTGCTACAGTGAATACCCTAGTTTACCAACTTGATATTTACTTGTAAAATTCTGCACCCACCAGAGAGTTTCAGTGGAAGTGGGCTTGTAGTTTTGGTTATTTGTTTTGGGGTTTTTTGTTGGTTTTGCTTTGTTTTTCTTCTAAATAAATGTTTAAGTAAGTATTAGAGTCTGGAAACTAAAAAGGAAGAAGTTCTGTTTTCAGTTTACATTGCATGACTTCAATGCTTGCTGCTACTCTGCCTTTGATCTCTAGTGCCCAGTCTCAACTTTACTGCTGACTAAATACAATAGAAATAAAAAACATCAAAGAATGTTATTATCAACTATTATCAATTTGTTATTTCCTTTTCCAATCATGTTCTAAGTGTAACCTCTTGCCTTCCATTGCTTTGTAAGACTACACAAAAAAAAATATGTGCACTAGTGTCTGCGTGATACAGCTAATACAAACTTACAAATTCTGCACATGCTTCGCAAAGCCAGGAGATTTATTTCATTAATCCTTGCACAATATCCAGGAGATAAGCCATTATAGATTTGCTTATGAAGATTCACTTCACTGACAGTCTGCTACAAGAAGGCAGAGCTGAGTCCTCTGAAACCATGCTCTCCTCAAAAATCTCTATTCCAGCTGAAATCATCTGTACTTGAATTTGATGATGTATTTCAACTGCAGAACAAAACATAGAACCAAAATTTTCTGGTGTAATTGAATGAGATTTGAGGTTTTCTGCAGTTTTGGCCTGAATATATCCAGGAATTTGGCAACATACAAGTGATACAGGTACTCAGTTTGCCAGAGAATAGTGACAGTGTATTGAAGAACCCCACAGCTTCCTACTTGAATACATTTGAGTGCAGGGCTGGTCAGGGAGAGAGGCTGAGAAACTAAAATTTCCAGGTTATTTCAGGTATTTCCAGTTCCAGTGTGTTCTATGTTTAGTGGGATGTAAGTCAGTCATATGACACTAGAAATTCAAATGAGAGATTTTTATACATTGCCTAATGCCAAAATGGCCAGCAAACAGTGTTAATTAGAATTGTTAGTGAAATTTTATTTTACTGATTGAAAGTTCCACAGCTACAAGAGACATAACTAGTGATATGTTCATATGCTATGCCTAGTTTCCTGTTCAGAAGAAAAAAGAAGGTGAAGGTTTATTTTGCTAATGGAACATAGGTCTTTACTTCATATGAAGTACTTTAACATTATGCTGTAATTGGCTAGATTTTTGGCAGAGTGAGGCCGCAGGTCCCAACAATGCCTGCTGGGGCTTCTTTTAATGCAGTTCTGCAACAATATAAAATGATCTGAATTCACCTTGCATTTCTGTTCCAGCATCAGAGACTCTTGTGCCTGTCAAAATTTAGGGAACGTACCAGGATAAACTAAGCTGAACATCGATGAAACAGGAAGCCAAAGGTTCAGCACGAACAGCTACTTCAATAAGCTGCTTGATTTTGCCAGGCCTGTGAAATGAACTAAGAACTGGTGGAGAATGGAACCTCGATCACTGCTGTGCACAGGCACTTTTTCAACCTTAGCATGGAATTTGTTGTACCTCTCCAAACATGCAGCAGCAAACTGTGTGGTTCTGCCTTTTCAGCTAACATTGCTATTTTTTTCCTGCTAACTAATGTCAATTTATTCCTGGCAATTTCTGTAAGATATTAAGTGCTGTACCAATGTTAGAGGAAAGAATACTCCTGCTCATTTAAGGTCTACAGATATGCATAGACAGAGGAGAGATGTATGCACACAGCGGAGAGAAAGAGTGGGACAGCAGGAGTAAAAATACATCAATTAGAAATGACTGGACACACAGAAACTGACAGAAAAGGTCAGGGCAGTCTGAAAGATACATTTCAATATCTTAATGGTGTGGTGTGCAAGTGGTAGAATGAGATCCTGAAATGCAGCGTTAAGATACTGTGGGAGCCTTGCTTCAGAAACACAGCCCTAACTCCTTTTCTGGGGATTCTCACATATAGGTATATATTTAATGCTTTGAAAACTCAGTATATCCCAAGGTGGATAAAGCACCTTTGAGAAACTAGATGGTCAAACCATGGCCTTGTCTTCTGCCTACTGCAGTCATAACACAAGGCTGAAAAGTACTGCACCTGCTTCGTGGGTAAAGAAACTGATCACGTCAGCTGGGTCACTTACCAACACTGCGTAATTTGCCAGCAAGACTAGGAATATCAGGAAACAGCAGCTTGAAATGATAGAATAATAATATTTTCTGCTAATGATAAGTTTGCCACAGCACTGTGTGTCAGACAGCATGTGCAGAGCAGTGGTTGAGTGCAGCTCTCAGGGATGCTGGGGTGCTCCAGGTGAGATCATTGACTACCACACATCCACTTTGCTGAAAGTCTGCCACAGGGTTACGAATATCCACACAAAATGGCTTCCTCCCCAGAGGTCCTTGTACACAATAAGGTGTGTGAAAATGAATGAATGTGCAGTTGGAGGACAAAAGATTCTAGCTACACCACTATTCATAGGATTTTCTCTGCCACCCTTCAGGATCTGAATTTCAGGGCCAAACTGAGAGCCCATGAGGAGACTTTGAAGCATAGCCTGGGATATTTCTGCCTGTCTAGTTCACTGGTCTGTACTTTCAGCTTTCTGCCTAGGTTTACCTTTGACAGATTCTCTTCTTCTCTGCCCACCTTACTGCCCTCTCAGTATTCTCCACAGAGATGTAGAGGCAGATGAACTTGTATTTGCAACATAGCTAGCTGCATTCGTTCTATGAGGGAAGAATACAAATGAGTCTGGCTGGTGAAGGAGGGTGGTGGGAGAGGTGCATGGAAGTGCTCTGTTTGTAATGAGGTTTGAATGCACAAACTAGGGCCTTCAAGGCAGGAGTAAGCATGGTCACTGCAGGACTAACAAATACAAGGCTGCATTGTACTCTTTCCTAAATTTCAGTGGAGGTACTCCCCTAAGCCACCATCTAGCTCCTGCTTGGCAGAACCAGATCGTATCACAGGCAGTCAAAGATGATGAAATTCCTGAGTAGTGGGTCAAGCAGCATTAAGGGCAGTATTTTGCATGAGGTTCAGTCTCCAGTGAGTTCAATCCACAATGTAAGTGCTCTTTCTCTTGAGGATGACTAATGTGAAAAGCAAGTGTATCCCATAGCAGCATTCTTCACAGGGCAGTTGTCCCTTTTTGAGTAAAATCCTCTGTGGATCCTGACATTGTGTATCCCAAGTGACAGGGAGTAAATGTCACCATGGGACAAGGGGCTTTTGCAAAGCACGTGCAGATCTCCCAGTTGAACAGCAGAATGGGTTAATGAAGAGAGAAACCTGTTTCACAAACCAAGGGAGAAACACTTGTCTACCTCCACCTTGGTGAAGCTGGAGTGTTGCTGGGAATAGTAGGACAGGCCTCTGGAAAGCTGAATATATTGTGTCTGTTGTGTGTCTAGCCTTGTTCCTCTCTCCTATGTTCCTGAAACATAGTGAACTGTAGTGCTGTAAACAGGCAGAAGTATCATTTATGCTGAATTGGAGCTAGCTCATGAGAATGGATGCAGTGAAGGTTTCAGACATGCCCCAGTTAATTCAGTCTGCTGTGCCCACATGACTGCTCCAGCTGAATGGCTCTGCAGTTGCAATGATTTTTAGTTTGCAAAAGGGTTGGTCACTGCTTACTCTTCCTGAATGCTCTGGGTGTTTCTCAAGGAAGATATTTTGCATTTGCCTCTGGATAGTTTTGTAGTAAGAACTGAACAGTCATTCTGGGTGTCTCCAGAATATAATTATCCCATTGTCCTAATTAGTTTCAGACTACACATTATGTCTGCCTTGATCATTGTGGTCTCATTATGGTACTGCATCAGGAAGTTATCTTCATGCATAATTCTTTACTTTCTCAGTTGTTTATAGCTGGGGCAATGCCACTGGCAGAGCTGTGAAAAACAAATTGGGCTGGAAAGGGGAAAATAGACCTCTACAGTAACCAACTTTATTTCTGAATGTTAATCAAGTGTTGATACAATTGTACACCTGCTCTCTTGGGTTAATAAAATAAATGCTTTTATATTTATGAAATCAACAGTAAATTCAGAGAACAAGTGGTGTGTAAGACTGTCATGGTTTAACCCCAGCCAGCAACTGAGCACCACACAGCCACTCATTCACTCGCTTGCAGTAGGATGGAGGAGAGAATCGGAGGAGTAAAAGTGAGAAAACTCTTGGGTTGAGATAAAGACAGTTTCATAGGTAAAGCAAAAGCTGCACACACAGGCAAAGCAAAACCAGGAATTCATTCACTACTTCCCATCGGCAGGCAGGTGTTCAGCCATCTCCGGGAAGGCAGGGCTCCATCACACGAAACGGTTACTTGGGAAGACAAAATGCCATCACTCTGAACATCCCCTCCTTCCTTCTTCTTCCCCCCCAGCTTTATATGCTGAGCATGATGTCATATGGTGTGGAATATCCCTTTGGTCAGTTGGGGTCAGCTGTCCTGGCTCTGTCCCCTCCCAACTTCTTGTGCACCCCCAAGCTACTCGCTGGTGGGGTGGTGGGAGAAGCAGAAAAGGCCTTGACTCTGTGTAAGCACTTCTCAGCAGTAAGTAAAACATCCCTGTATTATCAACACTGTTTTCATCACAAAGCCAAAACATAGCCCCATACTAGCTACTGTGAAGAAAATTAACTCTATCCCAGCCAAAACCAGCACAAATACCCTCTGGAAAAGCTGCATATTTGAGAATAAGAAAAGTAGATCTTTGTTTTCACTGTACCACCTCGTTGACTGATGTATCCAAATCATCTTGTTATCAGCAGGGGCTGCCTGATTTGTTGAACTGCCAATCTGAAGACCTGAGGAGAAGTAATATATAAATAAATCAGTGGAAAATCAGACAGGACCTCAAATCTCTTGGCTTAAATGAAGAATTGGTAGGATTTCAGGGAATTTGCATATGTATCTGTTGTTGAAAAAGAGATTTGATCCAAATTAGTGTATGACCTGTGGAAACCTCTCCACCAGTTGACATATTCATAGCTGGAGCTCTGGGTTACAGCTATTTTGCATTCAGACCCTGGAATCTGTTCTCAGGTAATGTGTTATTCTTGGCATTTCACCAGTTCTGTCACTTTATATTGCATCAGTTAGGCAACCTGAAACGATTATACAATGTAATCAAGCACTAAAATTTAACACTTGACTGATAATTTTGATACGGGGAACCCACTCTAATTTCTGATAGCTTCATTTGATTTGAACTCCTTTGAATAATAATGAGATGAAACACAGGTCTCTAGGCTGGCTTGTTGATTTGAGAAGCCAGTCTGAAAAGTGGCAATGCAGATCTAATTCTCCCAACAGTTTATTTTCAAATACCTTTAAATAGTTTTTCGTGTGAGTGAGTGAGTGAGTGAGTGAGTGAAAAATCCTATGTTTTGCTCACTGAGACTGGCTGTTGGTAACAAAACCATGATTTTGAATGGAAAAAGATCCAGAGAACTTGAAATTTCACTGACATACTGGAGAAATACATTCAATTAAGCAGTGACTTAAACTCCTTTCCCATTCTCACTTTGAGCTATGTGACTGCCATAAAGTGCTTGTTGTGTTTATTCTTGTGCCAAAGCTCACAACTTGTGCTTACCATCATCAGCTTAACTCTCTAAAGTTTGGAGTGACCAACAGCTATTGTTGAACTCAGTAAGACTTCTGGAGGACTTAAAGGTGTGACCAACTGTCCTGGTTTCAGCAGGGATAGAGTTAATTTCCTTTCTAGTAGCTGCTACAGTGTTTTGGATTTAGGATGAGAACAAAGTTGGTAACGCACCGATGTTTTAGTTGTTGCTAGGTAATGCTTACACTAGCCAAGGACTTTTTAGTTTTCCATGCTCTACTGACTGAGAAGGCTGGAGGTGCACAAGAAGCTGGGAGGGGGCACAGCCAAACTGGCCAAAGGGACATTCCATACCATGTGACGTCATGCTCAGTACATAAACTGGGGAAAGCTGGCCGGGGGGGCCGCTGCTTGGGGACTGGCTGGGCATCGGTCGGCGGGTGGTGAGCAATTGTACTGTGCATCACTTGCTTTGTGTATTATTATTATTATCATATTATTATTATTATTATTATCATTTTATTTCAATTATTAAACTGTTTTTATCTCAACCCACGACTTTTTCTAACTTGTGCTCTTCCAATTCTCTCCCCCATCCCACCAGGTGGGGGGGAGTGAGCGAGCAGCTGCGTGGTGCTTAGTTGCCGACTGAGATTAAACCACGACAGTCCTTTTTGGCGCCCAACGTGGGGCTCGAAGGGTTTGAGATAATAACAGATTAACCGGAGTGTATTAAGGAACTTATATCTGTTAATAGTTGTGGGTCACAATGTTGGTTTCTCTGTTCTCGATACTGATTTGTATAATCTGCATCATGCTCTTTTTTCCTGCTGTACATGTTAAAGATTGGTGTTGGGTTTTGCAGTTTGCTGTGGTCTGCAGTGAATAGTGATGTCTCGCTTGTAAGGTTTGTTTTTAGAACATTGACCTTGACGTTAGTGTGGTATGTAAATTTCGCAATGAAGCCATTACTGTACCACGGAGACCATTTCGTGGAGACAACTAGCAATTGCAGTAACTTTTCTGAGAGTTTTTTTACGGAGGAAATGCAGAATGGCAGTGTCACTACCTTCTTCTATGATGTTTCCTCCTTCATTACAGTAACTTCTCAGTATTTTGAACATCCTTGGGCAGTTAAGATACTTCTATTAATACTTCTTGGGAATATTGTTTCGGTTTTGTCTAAAGTTGGTAAGCAATTTAAGAATATCATCCAGAGATCTGCCCCAAGGCTGAATAATTATGAGTGGCAGGGTGTGTGGGACAAGATGGGCAAGGACCTAGGCCAATGGGCACCCCCAGTGTTTTGGAACTTCACCCCTGAGCAAGTGCAGAATCCTGAAAAGTTAGTAGAATATTTGGAAAAAGTATGCTGTCACCCTGGCAACTCCAGAGAGATGCAGATCATTGCAACGTGCTGGGGCCCATGCCTACCGAGCCCTGTTCAACACCATTCAGTACCCTCAAAGGGAAGAGAAGGTCTCTGGCTCTGACAGTAAAACGACACGCACTGTGGCCACTCAGACCCAGGCAACATGCCCTGCGGCCACTCCGACCCCAGCGACACGCCGTGCAGCCACTCAGACCCCGGTGACAGGCCCTGCAGCCACTCCGACCCCAGCAACATGCACTGCAGCTACTCAGACGCCGGCAACAGGCCCTGCGGCCACTCAGACCCGGGCAACACGCACTGCGGCCACTCCAACCCCAGCAACATGCACTGCGGCCACTCCAACCCCGGCGACAGGTCCTGCGGCCACTCAGACCCCAGCAACATGCACTGCAGCTACTCAGACTCCAGCAACAGGCCCTGCAGCCACTCAGACCCCGGTGACAGGCTCTGTGGCCACTCAGACCCCGGTGACAGGCACTGCGGCCACTCCAACCCCGGCGACAGGCCCTGTGGCCACTCCAACCCCGGCGACATGCACTGCAGCCACTCCAACCCTGGTGACAGGCACTGCGGCCACTCCAACCCCGGCAACAGGCCCTGTGGCCACTCCAACCCCGGCGACATGCACTGCGGCCACTCCAACCCTGGCGACAGGCCCTGCGGCCACTCCAACCCCGGCGACATGCACTGCGGCCACTCCAACCCCGGCAACAGGCCCTGCGGCCACTCCAACCCCGGCGACATGCACTGCGGCCACTCAGACCCCAGCGACACGCCCTGTGGTTGAACCAAAGAACCAGCCTGTGCCGGTATCAGATGTCCCTATACACAAGAAGAAATTTTGGAAGCGGAAGTCGGCTCGTTTAGTAAGGGAGGAAGAAGCTTCTTCTAAAAGGGGGCTGGAGGAAGAAGTGTACGAGACAGATGACCCTAGAGAAGGGCCATCACGAGAACGGGAGGAGGAGAGCTGGCCGCTGATTGGAGAGGAGGAAGAGGAAGAACTCATAAACGAGGCAGTGACCACCCGATCTCTATCCCTGAGTGAGCTGCGAGATACACGAAAGGATTTCAGCCGCCGTCCAAGTGAGCATATTGTCACCTGGCTGCTCCGATGCTGGGATAATGGGGCCAGTAGCCTGGAATTAGAGGGTAGGGAAGCCAAGCAGCTGGGATCCCTTTCTAGGGAAGGGGGCATTGACAAAGCAATTGGAAAAGGGACACGAATCCTCAGCCTTTGGAGGCGACTCTTGTCAAGCGTGAAGGAAAGGTATCCCTTTAAGGAAGATGTCATATGTCGCCCAAGCAAGTGGGCCACCATGGAGAAGGGTATCCAGTTTCTGAGAGAATTAGCTGTGCTGGAGGTGATTTATGATGACCTGAACAATGAACAACTATCCAAAGATCCAGACGAAGTCAAGTGCACATGACCCATGTGGCAGAAGTTTATAAGGAGCTCATCATCGTCATACGCCAATTCATTGGCAGTGATAACCTGGAAAGATGGAGAGGAACAAACAGTGGATGAATTGGCTAGTCAACTCCGGCAATACGAGGAAAGTCTTTCTTCCTCCCTCGTCTCGGCTGTGGAGAAACTGTCCAAAAAACTGTCCCGGGAGATCCAGCAACTCAGAGAGGATAGGTCCTACTCCTCACCTGTACGGACCAGTATCTCAGCTATTAGAAGTAAGCGTTCTTTTGCTCAAGAGAGAGAACATAAAGGGTACACACCACAGGGCACCCTATGGTTTTATCTGCGTGACCACGGAGAGGACATGAGGAAGTGGGATGGGAAACCTACTGCAGCCCTAGGGGCACGGGTACATGAATTGCAAGGGAAAACAATCACAGAAAGAGGTTCTTCCAGGAAAATTGCTGCTCTAGTTTCCAGCGGGCAGTTCCCCAGAGAGAGTAGAAGGGCTGATCTTACTCTTGATCTTAATGAAGAAACTTCTCACTCATACGTACAAGAAATGAGAAATGAGTACTGTGATGAGGATTAGAGGGGCCCTGCCTCCAGCCAGGTGGAGGAAAGGGACAACCGGGTTTACTGGACTGTGTGGATTCAGTGGCCTGGCACATCAGACCCACAGAAGTATAAGGCTCTAGTAGACACCGGTGTACAGTGTACCCTAATGCCATCAAGATATATAGGGGCAGAACCCATCTGTATTTCTGGGGTGACGGGGGGATCCCAACAGCTAACTGTATTGGAAGCCAAAGTCAGTCTAACTGGGAATGGGTGGCAGAAGCACCCCATTGTGACTGGCCCAGAGGCTCCGTGCATCCTTGGCATAGACTACCTCAGGAGAGGGTATTTCAAGGACCCAAAAGGGTACCGGTGGGCTTTTGGTATAGCTGCCTTGGAGACGGAGGAAATTAAACAGCTGTCGACCTTGCCTGGTCTCTCGGAGGACCCCTCTGTTGTGGGGTTGCTGAAGGTCAAAGACCAGCAAGTGCCAATCGCTACCACCATGGTGCACCGGCAGCAATATCAGACCAACCGAGACTCCTTGATTCCTATCTGTGAGCTGATTCATCAACTGGAGAGCTAAGGAGTGATCAGCAAGACTCGCTCACCCTTTAACAGTCCCATATGGCCAGTGCGGAAGTCTAATGGAGAGTGGAGACTAACAGTAGACTATCGTGGCCTAAATGAAGTCACGCCACCGCTGAGTGCTGCTGTGCCAGACATGCTAGAACTTCAATACGAATTGGAATCAAAGGCAGCCAAGTGGTATGCCACAGTTGATATTGCTAATGCGTTTTTCTCAATCCCTTTGGCAGCAGAGTGCAGGCCACAATTTGCTTTCACTTGGAGGGGCGTTCAGTACACCTGGAACCGACTGCCCCAGGGGTGGAAACACAGCCCTACCATTTGCCATGGACTGATCCAGACTGCACTAGAACAGGGTGGAGCTCCAGAACACCTGCAATACATTGATGATATCATCGTGTGGGGCAACACAGCAGGAGAAGTTTTTGAAAAAGGGAAGGAAATAGTCCAAATCCTGCTGAAGGCCGGGTTTGCCATAAAACAAAGTAAGGTCAAGGGACCTGCACAGGAGATCCAATTTTTAGGAATAAAATGGCAAGATGGACATCGTCAGATCCCAATGGATGTGATCAACAAAATAACAGCCATGTCTCCACCAACTAGCAAAAAGGAAACACAAGCTTTCTTAGGTGTCGTGGGTTTTTGGAGAATGCATATTCCAAATTACAGTCTGATCGTAAACCCTCTCTATCAAGTGACCCGAAAGAAGAACGATTTCAAATGGGGCCCTGAGCAACGACAAGCTTTTGAACAAATTAAACGGGAGATAGTTCACGCAGTAGCCCTGGGGCCAGTCCGGGCAGGACAAGATGTAAAAAATGTGCTCTACACCGCAGCCGGGGAGAACAGCCCTACCTGGAGCCTCTGGCAGAAAGCACCTGGAGAGACTCGAGGTCGACCCCTAGGGTTTTGGAGTCGGGGATACAGAGGATCCGAGGCCCGCTATACTCCAACTGAAAAAGAGATATTAGCAGCATATGAAGGGGTTCGAGCTGCTTCAGAAGTGATCGGCACTGAAGCACAGCTCCTCCTGGCACCCCAACTGCCGGTGCTAGGCTGGATGTTCAGAGGGAGGGTCCCCTGTACACATCATGCAACTGATGCTACATGGAGTAAGTGGATCGCACTGATCACACAACGGGCTCGAATAGGAAACCCCAGTCGCCCAGGAATCCTGGAAGTGATCATGGATTGGCCAGAGGGCAAAGATTTTGGAATATCGCCAGAGGAGGAGGTAATGCATGCTGAAGAGGCCCCAATGTATAATGAACTACCAGAAAATGAGAAGCAATATGCCCTGTTCACTGATGGGTCCTGTCGTCTTGTGGGAAAGCATCAGAGGTGGAAAGCTGCTGTATGGAGTCCTATGCGACAAGTTATAGAAACTGCTGAAGGAGAAGGTGAACTGAGCCAATTTGCTGAAGTAAAGGCCATCCAGCTGGCTTTAGACATTGCTGACCGAGAAAAGTGGCCAGTGCTCTATCTCTATACTGACTCATGGATGGTGGCAAATGCCCTGTGGGGGTGGTTGCAGCAATGGAAGCAGAGCAACTGGCAGCGCAGAGGCAAACCCATCTGGGCTGCCGCATTGTGGCAAGATATTGCTGCCCGGGTGGAGAACCTGGCTGTAAAAGTCTGTCACGTAGATACTCACGTACCCAAGAGTCGGGCCACTGAGGCACACCAAAACAACCAGCAGGTGGATCAGGCTGCTAAGATTGAAGTGGCTCAGGTGGATCTGGACTGGCAACATAAGGGTGAATTATTTCTAGCTTGGTGGGCCCATGACACCTCAGATCACCAAGGAAGAGATGCAACGTATAGATGGGCTCATGATCGAGGGGTGGACTTGACCATGGACACTATTGCACAGGTTATCCATGAATGCGAAACATGCGCTGCAATCAAGCAAGCCAAGCGGTTAAAGCCTCTTTGGTATGGAGGACGATGGTTGAAATATAAATATGGGGAGGCCTGGCAGATCGATTATATCACACTCCCACAAACCCACCAAGGCAAGCGCCACGTGCTTACAATGGTGGAGGCAACCACCGGCTGGCTGGAAACATATCCCGTGCCCCATGCCACTGCCTGGAACACTATCCTGGGCCTTGAAAAGCAAGTCCTATGGCGACATGGCACCCCAGAAAGAATTGAGTCAGACAACGGGACTCATTTCCGAAACAACCTCATAGACACCTGGGCCAAAGAGCACGGCATTGAGTGAGTGTATCACATCCCCTATCATGCACCAGCCTCTGGGAAAATTGAACGATACAATGGACTGTTAAAGACTACGCTGAGAGCAATGGGTGGTGGGATGTTCAAACATTGGGATACGCATTTAGCAAAGGCCACCTGGTTAGTCAACACTCGGGGATCTGCCAGTCGAGCAGGCCCTACCCAGTCAGAACTTTTACGTACTGTAGATGGGAATAAAGTTCCTGTAGTGCACATAAAAAATATGCTGGGGAAGACAGTCTGGGTTATTCCTGCCTCGGGCAGAGGCAAACCCATCCGTGGGATTGCTTTTGCTCAAGGACCTGGGTGCACTTGGTGGATAATGCGGAAGGATGGGGAAGTCCGATGTGTACCTCAAGGGGATTTGATTTTGGGTGAGAATACCCAATGATCTGAATTATGTGATGTTAAGTACTAATTATAGTTATAATAATTATACTAATAATACACAGATATACTAATAATACTAATAATATTATATGCCATACTAATGTTATTACAATAAGAATCACCCAGACTAATGAAGAATAACTTCAGTGAAACCAAGCAAAGCACAGTGATGATGGTACCAGAACTGACTTCAACATGAAACAATCCAACACCACATACCATCTCCATTTTTCCTGCCCTGAAAGATTATTATGACAGATGGAGCCTGAAGTCATGGACTAAATGAACTCACCAAACGTTTTAGAGGGATGGCCCACAGACGAAGGGAATGATATCTCTGTGTGTGTGTGTGTGTGTGTGTGTGTGTGTGTGTGTATTAAAAAAAAAAAGGGGGGTGGTGATTAATGAAAATGTACTGGAAAATATGAGACTTGAGCATGACGCAGATGGTATAGAATAAGGGGTGGATATTGTCCTGGTTTCGGCAGGGATAGAGTTAATTTCCTTTCTAGTAGCTGCTACAGTGTTTTGGATTTAGGATGAGAACAAAGTTGGTAACACACCGATGTTTTAGTTGTTGCTAGGTAATGCTTACACTAGCCAAGGACTTTTTAGTTTTCCATGCTCTACTGACTGAGAAGGCTGGAGGTGCACAAGAAGCTGGGAGGGGGCACAGCCAAACTGGCCAAAGGGACATTCCATACCATGTGACGTCATGCTCAGTACATAAACTGGGGAAAGCTGGCCGGGGGGGCCGCTGCTTGGGGACTGGCTGGGCATCGGTCGGCGGGTGGTGAACAATTGTACTGTGCATCACTTGTTTTGTGTATTATTATTATTATCATATTATTATTATTATTATTATTATTATCATTTTATTTCAATTATTAAACTGTTTTTATCTCAACCCACGACTTTTTCTAACTTGTGCTCTTCCAATTCTCTCCCCCATCCCACCAGGTGGGGGGGAGTGAGCGAGCAGCTGCGTGGTGCTTAGTTGCCGACTGAGATTAAACCACGACACCAACATGCCATGACTGTGGTTTGCCTTGGAAGATGGTTTCCCTGATGTGGTAGGGTGGGTTGTGTTTCCTGGGCATGCAGAGTTACCTGTTGTGTACTTGGCTCAGTGAAGGATGAGGTCTCTGCTGCTGCCTTTGGTCCTTTCCTTTTGATTATTTTTTCTATTTTCCTTTCCCCTTCCTCATTTTCTCCCAGAAAAGTTTGACTTGGGTTGCATCTTTCTTCAGCATCCTCACTTTGCTCATGCCCTCATCAAGCCTTGTGCCTGTGAGTGAAGAGGAAGTTTCTGGTCTAGGTGCTGTCTCTCTGCCTTCAGGGCACTCTGGGTGGGGAAGGGATGACAGGGAGGACCACAGCTTGAAGGGGCCAAATTGGAATAGAGATCGTGGATGTAGTTTCTAGGTCAGGGCATGCCTGGGGGAGACGACGGTTTGTCTGCAGTGGGTAAGTGCATCCCAGTAAGAAACTACAGCCAGCCTTCAGAGAGGGCAGGCATCATTAGTTTTAAAATATGACTCCCTGGGGGGTGACCATTCACAGTCTAGGCAAGATGCTATGCTGTCAAAGGACTTGTGTTCCCAAGATTTGCATGAATTTCACTTGTGAGAGGCCAGAAAACATTAAAAGGCTACGAGACGATACTTTAGCTGATGCTGGAGAACAGATCTTCTCTACCACCTTCTGGTCTGGACGCAAACACCGAGATCAGCATTGTTTGGTTGGGTGTTCTTGCCTACTGAGTCATTCTTATTTCCCCTTTGGTACTCATCTTTTATATTTGCAGCTGCAGTCCTGTAATGTGGGCATGTTGGAACAAATTTCAAGCCTGACAGTACACCCAGGGTGGCTTGGGTGACCTTAGTAAAAAGTTTTTCCATCCAAAACAGAATTATCCCTGATCAGGTATAACAGCTCATGGGAGAAACCTCTCCTAGAACACATGACATTTCTTATGCATGGGTGGGAAGTGTTCTGAGTATCCCATTTTAATGACTCTAGTGCAGACAAGTTTGATTAATGATCAGAATTTTAGTAGTTTGACTTGCTTCAATTCGTTTTGATATCTGCATCCAACACCCTTTCAGACCCACTAATCTCCATTATAAATGTTACTTCTTAGGAAACAAATGAGAAGGGAAAATAGGTAAACCCAATAAACTTATTGCAGGGAGAGGAGATGAGATAAGAATCAGATTGTACTTCCTTTGTTTAATTCAGTGTTCTGCAAAAACAGTTTATTTTGATTTAAATGTAGATTCCATTGAACAGTTCTGCTTTTCTAAATCTTAGTCATATTTCCCTTTGCTGACTTCAGGTTGACCATGCTGTGGAACAAACAGCACACCAAACTCTAAAGAGGCCATCATAAATCGTAAATCCACTATGACTGAAAATACCGTGGGACTAATAATATTCTTGTGCTGATTGTTTCCTTTCCTGGAATAAATGGTACAGTTTCGCAGGGAGCTGTATGTGGTTTTAATAATGATGTGGATATTACACTGAAGTGGAAATGTGACAGTGAAGTGGTTCTGATTGCAAACAGGTATGCAAATGTAAAGACTCTGGATGAACTGAAAAATAAGGAACAGAGTGAAAAATGTGAGGGCAGGTGAAAATTTCTCAATGCTTTTAAGACACTGATGAGAAAACAAAATTTTAAAGAACAGAGAACAAATCTGTACATTATGAATCAAAAGGGAGGTGATCTGCATTAAACTATTTAATGTGTGCTAATTGAACTCTATATTCACTTTGCACCTGTAATATGAGTACTTTGGATTCAAGCAGCTGAGAGAAGGGCTGGGAGTCAGGACTCGAAGCTTTCTTCTGACTTAGTGCTGACCTGGGCAAGCCCTTTCTCTTAATGTACCTATTCCTTTTCCTACATTTAGAGAAAGTGGGAAATTGTGACTGTAGACAAGTTGGGATGGGTGTGCAAGGTTCAGTCTCATCAGGAAGACGACAGGCGCAAACAGCTACTGAGAAAGTCACTCAATAGACAACGCTGATAGCAAGTGACAATTCTGTGCCTAGACCATAAGGCCTTGAACATGACAGGGCACAGTTTTGGGTAACAAAGAGAAGAGATGGTTTTGAGTAGAGAAGAGGAGATAAGCAAGAGCTGGGGAAGAGATGAACTCTGCCCTTTTTTCTGAAATCTGTTCTGAGCCTGAAGATAGCTCAGGGCTGAGCTGCGTAATGAAAACCTGCATCTAGCCTTTTTGCTCTCAGAAAAGAGACCTGGCTTACCACCTCCAAGCAGTGAATTTATTTCTCCAAAGGGACCAAGCAAGATCTCTGTCTGCAGTGAGTTCTACAAGTGGATCTTCTTCTGACAGAAGGAAGGGGAGAGAATCTAGCACAGGTTTTTGCAGAGAGCATTGCCTCAGATGCCTGCACAATCTCTTTTTGTCTCTTTCCTGGACCAACAGTATCTTTTCAGTCAGGCCCATTTCAGTGAGATCTGCTTAGGACAGTTGTAACAGGTAGTTTGGGAGAACTGTCTGCTTCCTCAACTGGCTTCTTGAAAATCATGTCCACTTCCAACTTCTATATATTCTGCTGCTACCTTTTTCATCTTGGTATGGAGTGCCTCTTTTCTACCCTCTCAGCCTTGGACTTGTAAATTCCTGCTTTGCATACCAGCAGCAGATAATACTGTCCCTTTTCCATGTGGCCCCAATTCCCTTTCCATTAGGCAGCACACCTTTAGCATTGTGGCCCATTTATACAAGTGACTTGTTTCATATGGTACATATGTTCTTGCTGTTGAGCGCACACCACGTTTCTGATGCAGGATGTGCAGCTCCAGAGTGAACTTTCTGCCTAGGCAGGAGTGACATAACGGAGGTGGGATCAGGATGAGTGAAGGAGTCATTCAATGCCAGGAGGAGGACTATGAACAGACAGACACTTGCAGAAAAAAGAACCTGGAGGAGGAGTGCAGAGCAGTGAAGGCAGTTGGAGGAACCAGGAGATTAGGTATGAGAGGAGATCCCTAGGCTGGAGAAGGAAGAGGTTGACGGAGACTTCATGAAAACCGCTTGGAGGCAAAGCCTGTCTGGTGGGAACCAAACCATGTGAGGGTACTGGAGGGCAAGCCAAGTTGTGGAGGAGCCTAATAGCAGGAAAATGTGCATGAGGAGCATTGGGAGAGTCCTGTGGAACGGAGTGAAGCTGTCTCTAGGACTGGAGGACATGTCTGAGTGCCAAAGGAGGAGGAGAAAACCATTTTTGATGCAGTGAGTGGAAGAAGAAATGAAGGCAGAGTGAGAGAATGAGGCTGCTGCAGCAAGAAGGGTCTTGCTGAGAGAAAGAGCTGTGCAGGGCATACGGACAGTGTCTGTTTCCATGCCCTGCTCTTGGGAAGGTCAAAGAGACCTGTGGAGGCTGCAGCATGGCAGAGACAGATGAGGAATCCTCCTGCAGGGTAACGGGTCTGAAGACCCTGAAGGCAAATCTCTGGTGGAAGGGACCAGCATGGTCCTGGCTGTCCATCCAAGAATGCTTGCAGCAGTCTTGAAAGGCAAAAGAAAAGGCTTCACCAAATACTGGGTCTTCTGCCAAAGGTTACCATTAGCTATGTATGCTGGCCTGACCACCTGAGAGTTCATGAAAGACAGGAGAAGGCTACCCTGGTCTATTGTGTCCATAATGGCTCTGCTGTGTTTTGATGTGACATCCCTTTGAGGGATGTCATTTTGGATGATGTGCTGGCAGATCTGCTCTGCAGCAATTCCCCAAATAATTCCAGGAGAGCAGGCCAGGGGAAGATGGGACTCCAAGAGGTAACGGAGCGTCACTGTCACGTGACTCCTTTTAGTTTGCTTATACTTTAAAGAATGGCCCAGCTAACTATTGACAGCACAAGCAAAGATAGCTCTAGCTTGTTCACTGCTAGGCCACTCAGCTTACATGAATGTGTGACCCATTGTAGTGCAGGACTGATGGCTCCAAATGCCATG
The DNA here is from genome assembly GCF_965638725.1 of Aptenodytes patagonicus. Taxonomy (NCBI): domain Eukaryota; kingdom Metazoa; phylum Chordata; class Aves; order Sphenisciformes; family Spheniscidae; genus Aptenodytes; species Aptenodytes patagonicus. The sequence goes on from NC_134982.1 coordinate 58,670,203, forward strand.
GGACAGTGTCAGATGGGGAATCACATTAGGGCATTTTGGTATTTGGTATGGTATTTTCCAAGTGAACTATGCATTTTTTTTTTCCTGTCTGTGGTTCATACCACTTCTGAGACTCCAGGGATGGTAATAACACTTCTAAATTTAGTGTTTCTGTGAGTTTAACTAACACGCTGTTGACCCTCATCTTCCAGCTCATTAATAAAATGCTAGAAGATATCTGACCTACAACCTGGTTCTTTTGACAACTATTGCCACCTGACTTAGTTCATTGCTGTTTAGCACTGCCCTTTGTATGCTCAGTCCCTTCACGCTGCTGAAGTTTATGCAACAGTGTTCACAGCTAACATGACCTGAGTTAGCATTCTTGGGTAAGATAATTACAGGTTTTGGTTCCAAAACCAGGAAGAAGCTTCATCTCTTAAGTCCATCTATACAGAGAATACATCAGGGCTTATGACTATGACTAACAGCTGATACAGATTCAAGTAATAACTATATAGCTATTACTGGGTTAGCTATTTGTATTTAACTATATAGCTGTTACATAGTTAGCTATAGCTAACTGTTAGCAAAATAATGATCAGAATGGTTTATTCTTTCAAATTTCAGAGTGTGTGGAAGTCATTAGAAAAACTTTGGCTGACTTCTATGGGCTTGGGGTTGGAGCCTTTGCGGCTCAGACCTATAACAGTGTGTTTCTGCCATTAATGGTTGTGGTGATCTATGATTGTTCCCCAGTGAGGCTCTGGATCCCACACAAGTAATCAATACAGGCCGGTAAGTGTTCATGTATCTTCTGCCAGCTTATTTTGCTCAGAACTGACAACACCTTTTGACTCTGGCGGATTGGGATTTACTTTGCAAAGATGGATTTCACTAAGGGTGGAAGACATGCTGAGGGTTTGTTTGTGTACGCTGGAAGAGCTGTACTACAGCCAGACACTAGACTTCTAATAGGAGAGAGGTAGGGTTTCGTGGGCTCAAACTCAGTCGTATGAACAAACCTAAGTAACTCTTGATAAAGTCTGTGATCTCCTTGGGAACACCTTGGAGAATGAGATTCCAGACAGGTTGCCTCATAGGGAAAGTGTCAGTGGCCTGATGGTCTTTCATCATTCCAAATACCAGAATTGTTCCCATCTGATTTCTGCCATCAAATCTGCTTTGCTCTCTTCAAACATCATTACAGCTTTACTGGCTTCGCAGTGACTTTATTTCCCATCTCTGTGTTCAGTGTGTCATTGTTTCACAGGCCTGCAAAGTTTTATGCACCTTTGTAAATGTAAATCTTTATGAGCAGCTCATAATCTAGCTGCCCAACAAACAGCTACCATTTGTGTTTATGGCTGATACGGCAGTACATAAGGCCACTATGGTGGAATGGATCTTGTGTATGGGTGTTGCAGCTGGGGAGGGTACTGTGAATTAGAGAGTATGTTTTCTTTCACTCAACTGTAATGATTACAAAGATGATGAAACAGGAATAGAAAGCAAATAGCTCATGTATTTGTATAAAACTGCTTAAGCAAGTGAAAACATCCCATCCTCCTGGCCATTCAGTAGGTAATAGTGGGCGTCAGCAAGAAGTCTCTGGGGCATTCAAGCATGGGGAAGAAGGATCTTATTCCAGTATTTCTGCAGAGTCCTGATTTTTACTTTTACATGAGTGAGGAGCCATGTGCAGCTTTGCCCAAATGCCCCATCTCCTTCACAGGTACAGGATACCTACCCCTCACAAGACAGGGACAAGGAGTACCTTGAGCTACCTGCACTAGCTCTGATCTGGGCAGAGATATCCTTGTATCTTTGCATTAGAGTCTTGGCACTAAAAATAGTACAGCTATATACTTCAGGGTTCGGTGAGACTAGCCTGGTGCTGCTCAGCTGGTCATAATTCTGGAGATTGTTTGTGAGAGGGAAGCTCAGGTATTTTTTGCAATGGTGCATCATGTAGTAGAGATGTAACATAAGCAGGCTTACAAGATTTGTTTGCCTTTGAGGATGGCTGTTGTTACCTGTGGTTTGTTCTGAGGTATCTGTTAGAACAGGTTATGTGCCATTCAAATCATACCTGGTGTGTTCTTCTTTACAAAAATCATGACTAGTGTTAAAATGGAGATGTGATCAATTGATGAAGATATTTCACTCTTTAGACAGAGCACGTTCAGGCTCTCCAGGGTGAGGTGGAGATGGGGCCTTTTGAAATGGGAGAAGAGCTGTCCTTTCTCATTTTTTCCAGTCACAGCTTTCTGTTAGTCTTCGGTAAAGCAGGAGTAAGTGAGCAGTGATGTAGCTTTGCCAGCCCCTCCTGTACCCATCTGGTTGTGGGAACAGTGTTAGACCTGCAGTTTTTTTACTCCCTTGCATCCCCATGGAACTTCAGAGTGGAGAGCAGATGGGAGATGATGCACAACTCGGCCCACATTCCTCCTCTGAGTGCCACTCTTCTCAAGTGTGGTGGTTGGCTAGCTTTTCCTGCTAGGGCACCAACAGAAGTTGTTATCCAAAGTCCTGGAAGGAGTTTTGTCATGCATTTTTTTACAGATGCCATTAAGTTTTTAACTTGGCAGCCTCAGTTTTTAACTTGGCAGCCCCAGAACAGTCTGGAGCCATAGCAAATATTGCTGGTGATTTTTAGCTTGAGGCCGGTGTGGATGCACTATGCAACTGGCCATCAATCAGCCAGCAATCACATTGGCATCTTTACCCATGCAGAGAGTAGGAGGGACCTGCCCATGAGTCTGAATTTAGATATCTAGGGGAGGGAAAGGCAGGAAACTGTGAATATCTGCTTCTAATTTCAAGACTAATTGAGACAAGCAACAGGTGTAGGAAACTGATCAGTAACCCAGGGACAAACGCTCTTTAATATTCACTCCATTGTCATCAGAAACTACCCATATGCTCTCTGTAACTGGAGTCTGGAGTGAGAGCTTTTGTGGGAGCAATTTCTGAAGGAGGGTAGTATGCCAGGATAGAACAGGGCTTGAAACTAAAATGGGACTTGATGAAACAAACTCCCCTCTAGTCTCTCAGAGCTTGTGTAGCTGTGGCTTGCTAAATAAAGTCATTAGGTCAAAAATTTCATCTCTAGCTCTCTGGAAGGGGAGGAGGCTCTCTGCTGCCAGTTGACCAGTAATATGGCTAGCTGAGTGATCCCATGGTCCAGTCCTAGCCCTGAGCCCTGAGCCATAACCTCTCAGCTGGCCTACTGCTCCAGCAGCTGTGTGGCATATGGTGGCCCCTGCTTAATTCCCTTCAGACACTTCAGAGGAGGGATTTTTGTCACTGCCTTGCCTAGCAGTCAAGCACTGAGGACATTTGCTGCCTTTGCATTATTTTTCCTAAGGTTGCTCAGGTGTGATACAAGGATCAGGAAGGGGAGCAGAAGGCAATCTTGTCCTTCACTGGGCATGGGGTGAGGAGGTGTTTAGATACCTGGGCTTTTCTCTGTCTGCTTGTCTTTAGCAGCTGCTTGGGGCTGTGGGGAAGGACAGGGCAAAAGTGTAGGAGATTACAGAACTTTCCCTGTTGAGCAGGATAAGAGGAGGGAGACCTTGTTGACATGTCTCTGGTCTAGGCGCCTCTCACATGTTGCTTCCTGGGATGAAGGGAAGAAGTGGACGTGTTCGCTGGATGAGCAGGCAGGGGGCTGACATGCTGCTTGTTAGCTTGTGCTAGAGACTCTGTTGCTGCTGCTTTTTTGCTTCTTTTACTTGTGCCAGCTGAAATAACATACATCCTAGACTCTCTTTTATTTCACAGTGCACAGGGACCTAGAAACTCTGCTTCCCATTTAAGTGCTAGGAGGCTTTCTTTATCATGGATCACTGAGTATCACAAATGTACAGGACATTAGCCAGCATCTCCTCCCTGCATAACTGTTCCCATGCCACTCTGTCTTTCTCATACTTTATTTAGTGTTGAGCCAAGAATTTGGTACCAACCAGGTTATGTATATTTCTGTGGGAGCTAGACCTTGAAACGCTTTTTTGTTCTTATTGGTGGGAAGCATCTGTGATACTCAAAAAGGCAATTGCACTTGCCTGCTGCTGTACCTGCATTATTACTATTAATAATAAATATGTGTCATTTAAACAGAGGCTTTTCATGCGCAAAGTGCTTCACAAACAATTTCAAACTCCCCCAGAAAACCTGTATTAAAAGGGTATAAATATTGCATGGGTGGGCACTTGAAAGACAGGAAATGCTAATGTGAACCTTGCCACCATAGTTCTGTGCTGTATGCATAATTATTATTTATTAATTATTGGATTTATGCAAGTCCCTAAAAGTTTCTATTAAGAAGAGGATTCCATTGAGCCGGATTAAAAACTGGTTCCACTTCTGAAAGGAATAGGACAGGAGAGGGATTGCAAGATGAGAGAGAATACTCTACCAAGACAGTAGGAAAGTAGGCCAGGAAGAGAAATTAAGTCTCTAGGTGAAGCTGAAAGCCCTACAAGATGCCTACTTCCTCTGTATCTGAGCATGTTGTCAGTTTTTTCAAAAGCAAGACAGGGACTTCCTGCACCATTTGATTCCCATGATACAGTGCAGTTTCATCCTTGCCAAAATATTCTACCAAACTGATGAAACATTTTAGTTGAGTAGAGTACCCTCCTCCTCACCTGGACAATGAGGTCCTCTGGTTATCTCACTGAACCAGGGCAACTGCTGGATCTCCAGGGTTACAGAATTTGTTGTTAGGAGTCTGATCTTCAGCAGAAGAAAGACAACCAGGGTTTTCTCTTTTTTTTCTCTCCTTTATTTTCCTTGCCCTAAAATAATCATTTCTGACTACAGAGGATGCAGTAGAGTAGATATCCTGGACTAGTAACCTGGGAAAGTGAGAAATTACTTTGGGCTGCCTGGCTTCACTACCGTTCTCTTCACCTCCATTTTCCCTCTTTCCTCTCAATGGTACCTAAGCTGTAGATGATGTACCCTGCTGTAGATCATATTGATTTGGGCTTAGGATTGCAGCCATGTGATTAGACACCTCTTGGATAAAGCTGTTCTGCATCTCCCACAGAGTACAGTGTCCTGGTTTCAGCAGGGATAGAGTTAATTTCCTTCCTAGTAGCTGGTACAGTGCTGTGTTTTGGATTCAGGGTGAGAACAATGTTGATAACACACCGATGTTTTAGTTGTTGCTAGGTAGTGTTTACACTAGTCAAGGACTTTTCAGCTTCCCATGCTCTACCAACTGAGAAGGCTGGAGGTGCACAAGAAGCTGGGAGGGGGCACAGCCAGGACAGGTAACCCAAACAGGCCAAAGGATATTCCATACCATGTGATGTCATGCTCAGTATATAAAGCTGGGGGAAGAAGAAGGAAAGGGGGGACGTTTGGAGTGATGGTGTTTGTCTTCCCAAGTAACCATTACGCGTGATGGAGCCCTGCCTTCCTGGAGATGGCTGAACACCTGCCTGCCGATGGGAAGTAGTGAATGAATTCCTTGTTTTGCTTTGCTTGCATGCGTGGCTTTTGCTTTACCTATTAAACTGTCTTTATCTCAACCCATGAGTTTTTCTCACTTTTACCCTTCCGATTCTCTCCCCCATCCCACCAGGGGGGAGTGAGCGAGCGGCTGCGTGGTGCTTAGTTGCCGACTGAGATTAAACAACGACAGTCATTTTTGGCGCCCAACGTGGGGCTTGAAGGGTTCGAGATAATGACAGGTTTGATTGGAATGTGCTAGATTGAATTTATACCTGTTATAGCTGTTTAGCTATTAATTGGCAGGCTCCTGTGCTTGCCATGGGGCTTGCTTGCCTTACTGTATATTAGAGTCTAGTGCTCGTTAGTGGCTGCTTTTTGCTTTCACTGCTTGCTGTACTGCTGTACTGCTTATCATCATATTCTACTGTGCCTGGGAACATTTTGATAACAGCAATGGCGATGTGCCTGGGCTGGCAGATGGCCAGGGCATCGCTGCTGTTTCTGTGCTGCTGTACTGGACAGGCTGGAACTCCAGTGTGAACTCGAGTCGAAGGGACTGTGACCTGTGGATGAGTCCATGCGGGAGCAGGACACCCCAAAGCGTCTGTGGCCGTGGATAAGCCCATGCCAGAGCAGGTGCATCTCGAAGCGTCTGTGGCCACAGTTATGTTTGTGCTACAGCAGGTTTACTTCTGAAGGGACTGTGGCTGTGAGTAACGCCACGCTGGAGTAGGTATATCTCTGAAGACATTGTGGCCCATGGAGAAGGCCGTGCTGGAACAGGTGCATCTCAAAGTGACTGTGGATAAGTCTATGCCGCAGCAGGTGTACCCCTGGAGAGACTGTGGCTCATAGATAAGGCTCCACTTGGAGCAGGTACTACCCTAAGGGACTGCAGTCTGTGGATAAGTCCAAGCCGGAGCAGGGGCAAGGGGAGGAGTTCATTGTAATGTTAAACCCTATGGTTTGATCCGAAGGGACCAGGGGTGGAGATTGTAATGGAAACACCTTTAAATTGTAGTAACCCATGATTTGAGTTGCATGTTATAGGAATTACTATAGCAGAAACCCCTTGTTGCTAGCCAGGCTAGGAGCAAGGGGAGGAGTTAAATGTTAACTGCAAGGGTCAAACTGTAAGGTTTGCCCAGCCATGCTTAAGGGTAGGTCGGCAGGAGCTGTTAACAGCAAAGAAGTGTAAAGGGGTTTGATAGGCAGTCAGTCTCAAATGCTTCTGAATCAATTGGGCAATTTCCAGTGCAAGTTCAGGGATTAAAATACACGACAGAAGTATGATCATTCATTTCTTCTAGATATCACAGTACAGTCTCCTGTGGACATCTCCCAGTACCTAGAGGGAGTTGTAATGCAATGTTAAACCCTATAACCTGGCCCAAAGGGACGAGGGGTGGAGATTGTAATGGAAATACCTTTAAATTGTTGTAACCCATGATTTGAGTTGTGTGTTATAGAAATTACTATAGCAGGAACCACCCGAACCAGTGGAGGACAAGCCTTACAAGAAGCAGTGCAAGTGCAGCAGTGACCTGACCTGAGCTGGCTTTGGTACCCAGTAACTCTACGCAACACACCACCTCTCCTGTCCTGAGTGACCACCATCACAGATGGAGCCCAAAGTCACAGACTAAATGAACTCAATGGATATTTCATGGACATTTCTGGACATTTTACAGACATTCCACAAGGGTGGTACATAGACTAAGGGAATGATATCTGTGTGTTATATCAAAGGATGGAAAGCGGGGTGGGTGGTTAATGAGGTTGCACTGGAAAATATGGGACTTGAGCATGACGTAGATGGTATAGAATAAGGGGTGGATACTGTCGTGGTTTCGGCAGGGATAGAGTTAATTTCCTTCCTAGTAGCTGGTACAATGCTGTGTTTTGGATTCAGGGTGAGAACAATGTTGATAACACACCGATGTTTTAGTTGTTGCTAGGTAGTGTTTACACTAGTCAAGGACTTTTCAGCTTCCCATGCTCTACCGACTGAGAAGGCTGGAGGTGCACAAGCAGCTGGGAGGGGGCACAGCCAGGACAGGTGACCCAAACTGGCCAAAGGGATATTCCATACCATGTGACGTCATGCTCAGTATATAAAGCTGGGGGAAGAAGAAGGAAAGGGGGGACGTTTGGAGTGATGGTGTTTGTCTTCCCAAGTAACCATTACGCGTGATGGAGCCCTGCATTCCTGGAGATGGCTGAACACCTGCCTGCCGATGGGAAGTAGTGAATGAATTCCTTGTTTTGCTTTGCTTGCATGCGTGGCTTTTGCTTTACCTATTAAACTGTCTTTATCTCAACCCACGAGTTTTTCTCACTTTTACCCTTCCGATTCTCTCCCCCATCCCACCGGGGGGGAGTGAGCGAGCGGCTGCGTGGTGCTTAGTTGCCGACTGAGATTAAACCACGACATAGAGGTACAGAGGGCTTGCTTCTGCTAACAAAACACTGTTTAATATCTGTCCTCTGCTTGACAGAGGCTGTACAATCAACACAGCTTGTGCCTAGCTAAGTTTGCAGTTAATTTCGTTATCTTTAGGACTGCATGTAAGGGTAGCAATCTTATGCAGAGCTCCCAGCTTGTGCCCAGGCAATTCACTGACTCAGAGCCATGCTGGCTGAAACAGAAGGTCAGATCCAAAGCTGCAAGGGTCAAACTGTAAGGTTTGCCCAGCCATGCTTAAGGGTAGGTCGGCAGGAGCTGTTAACAGCAAAGAAGTGTAAAGGGGTTTGATAGGCAGTCAGTCTCAAATGCTTCTGAATCAATTGGGCACTTTCCAGTGCAAGTTCAGGGATTAAAATACACGACAGGAGTATGATCATTCATTTCTTCTAGATATCACAGTACAGTCTCCTGTGGACATCTCCCAGTACCTAGAGGGAGCTGGTAAGAGCAGTTAGCCCTTGATGATCCTGCTCTGGATGGGATTTCTAAGGTAATGGCTCTCTGCAAGCTCCCTTGTGTTCCCGGGAGAAGCCATCTACCACTCCCTTGACACAACCCAGGATTAAAATTCTCTGCCATACAGCTCCAAACAGAGCTTTTAAGTTAAGAGGCCCTTTTTTAAAACTCATGTAAATATGAAAAGCCTCCGTCAGAATCAATGCAAGTTTTTCATATAAATATGGGGTCTGCACACAGGAAAAGAGAGAGAAGCAAAAGAAAAGAAGAAAGAAAGGAAAGCAAACAGGGCCAAACCTGACACTGGGGATCCAAAACTTGACGGTCATCCCAAAACTTAAGGACATGTATAATTCTCCTCACTTTACTTAGATGAAATCTCTCTCTCTCCCCCCTCCCCCTCCCCCCCCCCAGCAGTCTCAGGGACTTCTATCTCTAGTCAGCCATCCTTGCAGTGAGTTTCTTTAAATTGTACTTGTATAAACTTCCAGATTCTGGGGGACCCTTTTGTCAGAGGAATTCTTGGGGATAAAGCCTGTTTGATCATACTGAGACCTGCTACATTAACAAAGGACTGACTAAAGAGATGATTCTTGCCTCATAGTAGAAACCCTGTTTTACCAGCAACTATTTTTAAGAAACCCTATATATGTGTGCTTGTACATTCATGTTCCTATATTTTCTTTTCTGTCGAGTAAGACTCTGAATTCATTAATATTGTGATCTGTGCATGTGTGTCATTGGGAATTTGGACCCTAGACTGCATGCTTGCTACCCTTAACCTTAGACTGTGCAGAGAAAATGGCTGGTGAAGAAAAAGCGAGAGAGAAAAGTTATGTCCTGGAAAGCAGGAAACAAAATTAATTTCCCTGAAAATTAGGCTTACTTTGTTAACAAATTACAGAGAATGTGAGATGTTCCATCTCCACTTGGAAGTCCCCCAAACAGACACTACGGACGTTAATTACATACTGTTATATTAATCCTCCATTTCCTGGCTCTTATTTTGACACTTCAAATCTTTTAACAAGCCAAAGAAAGGGACAGGATCCAGAGAACTTGCTTATCTCCACTGGAGTCCACAAAGTACTGTGCACCCCTTGGAGCAGGAGAATTGTCATCCTGCTCTCCCCATGGCCCTGAGTGTGGCCATTTTCCTTGTCAGTATTAATTTTCTTTTCACCCAATGTTTAAACATAGTCTGATTGAGCTGGCCTACGTTGTTTATTCTGCAGTGATGCTGTGAGTCAGTGAGCAAAGATGCCTCCAGAGCAATACCTTAAGCAGTCCAACACCGGCACAATTTTTGCCAGGTCTGCCAAAGAGACTTTGCACAGGTGCTGGGTGTGCCCTCCACCAGCACAGGGAATCTGCAAAGTTGGACACTTGGTGCTAAATCACAGAAGCTGCATTTTCTGTTGTACTTTGGCTTTCTTCTTTCCTTCATGTGTTTGTCTTGTTCTATCTTCAAGGAAGACAGATTCAACATTGTAAGCAACAACAGCAGACAACATCTCCAGGCCAGCTCACCTGGTCTTCTTTTCCACTGTCCTCCAGAGAAGGGAGTTCCCAAATTTAGTATCAAACAAAAGGCTTGCAAGCTGAGGCGGTTAATATATGAGAGCTCTGAACATCTAGTAGCAATGCAGAACATCACTTTGTGACAACGTTGTTTAATGCTCTACACTTTCAGTGCTTCACATGCTCTTCTTAGTCTGCTTCTTTTAGTTTTAAAATTAATATTTAATTGTAATTAAATGTGCTATGTATAAATAATTTAATACATTATTTATATATAGATGAATATTTTAAACCAGGCTTTCTAGAGGGAAAAGGCCATGGAATAATTTGTGTGGGTGTGCAGGAAAGCTATACCAGTTTTTCTGTTCCCTTCCAAAATTTTGAACTTGTCAGCTGATTTCAGCCAAGTTTATAAAACAGCTGATTTCAGCCAAGTTTATAAAAGGACAGAGGTCTCAAGGAAAGATTGCTTTAAAGTTTTAATAAAACGTCTGTCTCAGTTAGATGAAGGCAAGAGACTCAAACTTGAGTCACTACCAATAGAAAAAAAAAATTTTACACTCAGCCCTTGATTAGACACCAGAAACCCACTCAGGAAACTTATCCTCCCCTCCCTGTCTTTTCCCAGCCATAGAACGAACTTGTTTGTAATGGAAACCACAGCAGTCACACAGCAGCATCAGTGTGGTGGATGTCATTTCCCTGAAATTGCTTCAGGTCTTTAGTATCGCTCAAGCTCAACTCTTCTGGTGCTATTTGCTCATCTTTATTTTTGCCAGTTATCTCCTGAACTCTAGCTTCTTTCGGTAATTCTCATTCTCGCCATCCTAAGTAAAAGTTTCATATCTGGCAGCTGATCAATGCTTCCTGGAAATCCAGACAAAGGAACACTAGCACATTTTCTTTGTCTAGAAAACAAGTGATTAAAGAAAGACACCAATTCAGTTAGACATGAGGTATCTATGATAAAAGCACAAATTGTGCATTGTTCCTTTTTCCACTTTAGAAGTGCTCCTGTCTTCGCTGTGCTCTAAGGCTTCTTTACTATTGGCTTGACTACAGGCAAGAGGATAGCCTGGGTGTTTTACATTTCCTACATGCAGCGTTGAGCTTGCTGTACTCCAACCTTTTGGTAGAGCTCCTAATTTGATAGGTTTATAAAAAAGGTTCTTTCAGAAGTCTAGAAAGGAGGCAGCAGGGTTTCTATCTGTCAGCAAACACTGAAAAAACACTGCACCCAGAAGAGAAGGATTCTGATAAAGAGTATATTCCAGATTAGCCTGGAGGTCTGTTAGTCTGTTATCTTCCTCCAAGCAGTGGCTGCAGACACTTATATGAAGAAACAGAAGTATGGAAAGATCCTTCCTCCAAGATGCCTCCCACTTTGTGCCAAAAGTCTCCACTCTGGATATGTTTCTTTCTTAGAGAAGTTTTGGCTGTTACATGAATCGACAGCCAACCTCCATTTGCAGTGATGTATTTCTGCAGCATGTTTTTTCCTGGCCTCATCTCAGAGTTGTTGATACATTCATCTGCAGCTGAAGTTCTCCCCAACAGTGTGCAGATTTCATAGAATCATAGAATAGTTTGGGTTGGAAGGGACCTCTAAAATTCATCTAGTCCAACCCCCCTGCCACGGGCAGGGACATCTTCAACTAGATCAGGTTGCTCAGAGTCTGCCCTGTCCAACCTGACCTTGAATGTTTCCAGGGCATCCACCACCTCTCTGGGCAACCTGTTCCACTGTTTCACCACCCTCACCGTAAAAAATTTCTTCCTTATATATCTAGTCTAAATCTACCCCCCCTTTAGTTTAAAGCCATTCCCCCTTGTCCTGTTGCAACAGGCCCTGCTAGAAAGTTTGCTGCCACCTTTTTTATAAGCCCCCTTTAAGTACTGATAGGCTGCAATACGGTCTCCCCGAAGCCTTCTCTTCTCTAGGCTGAACGACCCCAACTCTCCCAGCCTTTCTTCATAGGAGAGGTGTTCCATCCCCCTGATCATTTTCGTGGCCCTCCTCTGGACCCGCTCCAACAGGTCCATGTCTTTCTTATGCTGAGAGCTCCAGAGCTGGACTCAGTACTCCAGGTGGGGTCTCGCCAGAGCAGAGTAGAGGGGCAGAATCACCTCCCTCAACCTGCTGGCTATGCTTCTTTTGAAAGCACCCAGGATACGATTGGCCTTCTGGGCTGCGAGCACACATTGCTGGCTCATGTCCAGCTTTTCATCCACCAGTACCCCCAAGTCCTTCTTCGCAGGGCTGCTTTCAATCCCTTCATCCCCCAGCCTGTATTGATACTGGGGATTGCCCTGACCCAGGTGCAGGACCTTGCACTTGGCCTTGTTGAACCTCATGAGGTTCACACAGGACCACTTCTCAAGCTTGTCCAGGTCCCTCTGGATGGCATGCTATCCCTCTGGCATGTCAACCGCACCACTCAGCTTGGTGTCATGTACAAACTTGCTGAGGGTGCACTCGATCCCACTGTCTATGTCATTGATGAAGATATTAAACAGTACCAGTCCCAATACGGACCCCTGCGGGACACCACTCGTCACCAATCTCCATCTGGACATTGAACCGTTGACCACTACCCTCTGGATGCGACCATCCAACCAATTCCTCACCCGCCAGACAGTCCACCCATCAAATCCATACCTCTCCAGTTTAGAGAGGAGGATGGGGGACTGTGTCAAAGGCCTTACAGAGGTCCAGATAGATGACATCTGTAGCCCTTCCCATGTTCACTGATATAGCCACCCCATCATAGAAGGCCAGTAGGTTAGTCAGGCAGGACTTGCCCTTGGTGAAGCCATGCTGGCTGTCTTGAATCACCTCCCTGTCCTCCATGTGCCTTAGCATAGCTTCCAGAAGGATCCATTCCATGATCTTCCCAGGCACAGAGGTGAGACTGACTGGCCTGTAGTTCCCCAGGTCTTCCTTTTTTCCCTTTTTAAAAAATGGAGGTTATATGTTTCCCCTTTTCCAGTCAGTGGGAATTTCAACGGACTGCCACAACTTCTCAAATATGATGGATAGTGGCTTAGCACCAGCCCCTCCTTTTTGGTGAGAACAAGGTCCAGCATAGCACCTCTCCTTGTTGGCTCCTCTACCACTTGGAGAAGGAAGTTATCATCAATGCATTCCAGGAACCTCCCGGATTGCTTATGCCCTGCCGTGTTGTCCCTCCAACAGATGTCAGGGTGGTTGAAGTCCCCCATAAGGACGAGGGTTTGTGAGCATGAGGCTGCTCCTATCTGTCTGTAGAGGGCCTCATGCACTAGGACTTCCTGGTCAGGTGGCCTGTAGCAGATCCCCACCGTAATGTCACCTGTCCCTGCCTTCCCTTTAATCCTGACCCATAAGCTCTCAGTCGGCTCCTCATCCATCCCCAGACAGAGCTCCAGGCACTCCAGCTGGTCATTGACATAGAGGGTGACACCCCCTCCTCATCTCCCCTGCCTGTCCTTCCTAAAGAGCCTGTATCCCTCCATCCCAACACTCCAATCATAGGAGCCATCCCACCACGTCTCCATGATGCCAATAAGGTTGTAGGCCTGCAGGCATGTGCATGTCTCTAACTCCTCCTGTTTATTCCCCATGCTACGTGCATTTGCATAGAGGCATTTAAGGTGGGCCCCCGATGAAGCTGCCTTACTGGCTGGAGTTCCTTTGTGCTGCTCTTCAGGCACTCTCCTGCTGACCTGTGCTCCTTCTCCAGGCTCTGGGCATCTATTGCTGGCCCTGGCATCAAACTGGTAGGAGTGGGATGGATTGAGGTTCCCCTCCCCCGGCATCTCTAGTTTAAAGCCCTCTTCACCAGCTTGGCAAGCCTATGACCGAAGATGCTCTTCCCCTTCTCTGACAGATGGACCCCATCAGCCCCCAGTAGACCAGGTTTCTCAAAGCGAGTCCCGTGGTCTAAGTAGCAGAACCCCTGGCTGTGGCACCAGTCCTGTAACCATTTGTTGACTCGCCAGATTCGACTGGCCCCTTCAAACCCCTTCCCTTTGACCGGCAGGATTGATGAAAAAACTACCTGCGCTCCTGAGTACCTTACCGCCGCTCCCAGGGCTCTGTAGTCCTTCTTGATAGTCCTCAGACTGCTCCTGGCTGTGTCACTGTTGCCCATGTGAAACAGCAGCAGCGGATAATAGTCAGTGGGCTGTACAAGGCTTAGTAGCATCTTGGTGACATCCCTGATGGAAGGCCCCGGTAAGCAGCATGCCTCTCTAGAGAGTGCATCTGGTCCGCAAATGGGTGCCTCTGTACCTCTCAGAAGAGAGTCGCCTACTACTATCACCCGTTGCCTTTTCTTAGTGGCACTGGTTGTTATATGGGGGGCAAATCGGGCTGCATTATTCAGCTCCCGCGCTTCTCCTGGTGTGACAGGACTTTCCTCTTCGGCCTGCAGAGCAGTGAAACGGTTCTGCAAGGACACCTCAGGCTTCGGGGGAAGTCTCTTCCTCCTGCAAAGGTCCTTGCCTTTGCAAGCGTCCATTCTTCTGCATTATTGGCGCCCCCACTCCCTTCTGTGTATACCGGTGAGGGAGTTTTTGGCTGTTTGGCCATGGGCTGCGGGTCCGCTGCACACTGTGCTTGGAACCAGCTATCTAGCTCCTTCTTTGCCTCCCTGATGTTACGCAGCCTTCTCACCGCCTCCTGCAGCTCAGCCACCTGCTGCAGGAGGTCCTCGACCTGGGCACACCTTTTGCAGGCAGGTCTGCCGCCTGTCCCTACCCCAGAGGAGAGGTCTGGGCACTTCCTGCAGCCTGAGGTCTGCACTGCAGCCTCTCCCTTCAGCAGTTCCCTCTGCGTGGAGGCATCAACCACCGCTGGGGTAGATGGTGCCGCGGCCTTTACCCTCAGACGAGTGCCCACCATTCTGCCTTGAGGGTCGGGTAGGATGAGTGCTCTTGACCTCTGCCCAGTTGCCGGGTTATGTGTACGCCGAGTCCCCCACTCGGCCTGTGGAATGCCTCTCCTTCAAAGAGGTGCCTTCCCTGCGCGCCCTCCCTCGCGAACTGCCGCGCAAACTGCCATGTCACGCCCTGGCTGACGCGCCACACCCTGTTTGCCCGTCCTGTTGGCAGCGCTCCTGGTGGGTAGCGCTCCCTGGGGCTGCCTTGAGTGGGAGTGGGGGGTGCTCCAGGCCCCGCCCACGCCTCGCCAGCCGCCCTCGTGAGAGCTGCCAGCTCCCGGGGGGTCTCTGCGCTCCCCTGTGGGTTCCCCGGCTCAGGAAACCCCCCTGTACGCCGCAATCCACCGCTCCACTGCGGGACGCGCCCGCACCGGAGCTGATCACCTCTGCAAGATTTGCTTAATTTCACTTTTTTTATTATCATTATTCCCCATTAATGAAGCTCATTAATGTGTCCATTCCTATTATATTTCTGCATCATCCTATATCAGCTGTTTCCATCCATATGACTATTGAAAAACACAAACAGGCTTGAGAACAGCCCAGATCCTTCTCTTCACTTCCCTTCTCAACCCTGAAAGCAGCCATGCCATTGCTCCCAAATGCAGGAGACTAGGTGAGTCATTACTGCCAAATACAAATAGTGTCTTGTCAGAAATAGATGACTAAATTCTCAGAGAGCTCTTTAGTTTCCCCAGTTAAAGCAGGTGCCTTCAGTGGGTGCCATAGTGGCTGGCCCCCACCTTCCTTTGGCAGCCTTTTCACAGCCCCACAAACACTGGGGCTCTGAGCTTGCCTAGCCATAGTGGGTGATGCAAACTACCAATTCCCACAGACCTGGCAGTGTGAGATATCCTGGCTGGAACTTGTTTGACTGGATGTATGTGTCCCCACCCAGACTTCTAGTGGGCAGTGAGAAACAGGTGCTGTAAGGACGGAATTGTTACCATCCTAAGGTGGATGTCTAAAAACTGACCATATTATTTGGTCTCTAAAAATAATCAGTTCTCTCCATGAGAGGAACCATGAATGACTGTGTCTGAATTAGAATATGGGTTAGGTCAGATGAACCTAACTGTAGTTAAACCTACGTCACTTGAATCAGTTTCTACATCTGTTCTGGTGCTTCACCCATGTATGAAACACTAGGATGTTGGTCCTATATTTGCAGTCTTGCATGACAGCCTTTGTGTTTTGTCATTACTAGTTTCTGAGGGCATGAGCTGATATGAACCAGAGGACCCCTGGAGACAGAGAATACGCCAGTCAGTTTCAAACAGCACCATAGCTGACCAGAACAATGAAACAGGGCTTCAGAGATTTTGGTTCTGCCAAAGACTTTTGTGTTAACTCCAGCTTCAGCTGAGCCTGTGCCACCTGCCCCTGTTTTTTCTCCGTACTCCAGAGTGCAGGCTCTCTGGCATGAAGACTGTGCAACACCAGCCGTAGTGACGCCCTGGTGTTTGTTGATGATAATAAATGAACAGTCTCCTTTTCAAGGTGGTTTATTTTAGCCAGCCAGACCTCCCACCTTTATTTATGTTATTTCTCTCACTCACAGTCCTTTCTCTCCCGTGGTACATTCACCTATCAAACTGGTCTTCTCAGATTTCCCACAGAAGCTTGGATATTTGTATCTCGTTTTTGTAATTATGTTTTTATGTTTTGTAGATTTGTAATTATGTTTTGTAATTATGTTTTGTAAAGTGTTGTAATTATGTTTTGTAAAGTGAGTAGTTCTTGTGGGAACTGGTACATACTAGAGGCCTGAGCCCCCCACTCATTGGAGGCTGTTTTTCTTAGATGCTAGATTTAAAGTTGGGAGGACCTCTGGAAGCTGCAGTTAATAGGAATGATGGGTGCACTCAATTCAGTTTTCAGCACATGGTCATAGTATCTACACTGGTATCCTGTGATACACTCAGGACCTTATTTTACTATTTTACTGTGGTGTGGAGACACATGATAAGAACTGGTATAGTCCCAGTATAGATAAATAGACTGGGCCAGCTAGTGTTAGGACAAGCAAGACAGAGAGAAGAGAAGTGACCTTGCCAAAGGTATTGCTTTGGCTGCATAGAGAGACGGTGTGTAGTACTCTGACTTCTGCACCTCCAGCCAACGGCAATTCTCCTTTTTGTGTGCATCCCTGTGGATCAACTGTATATCTTCTCTGCTCTGTTGCACCTCTGTCTTGATTTTTTCCTGGTGAATGTAGTTTTGGCAAGTACTGTTGGTTCAGGATTAGAGACCAGTCTTCAAGACTGTGGTGCAAAGTCATTAGGAAAGTTTGAAGAGTCCCACATTTGGACATGGACTGCCAAGATACAGGGGAGTGTTCTGGATCCTTGGAGCAAGCAACATTGTGCAGTGGTATTCTTTAATAAAAGAGGAGGTGAGCTGTAATATACACACATACAGGAACATCAGTGCTTGAATAGTTTGTGCTACTGTTTGTGTAGCTACCCAGGTCAGGAATAAAGATGTAGGTGCCCTTTGACTGTAGGCACACAGCTGTAGCTCTCCCACAGAAACAGAGGTGTTGGTGCAGAGGAGATACAGAGGCTGGAGAGAAGGGGATATCAGGCTAAGTGCTAACATTAGGTTGAGAAAAGGGATCTGCTGCAATCTTTTTACCAGAGGACAGCAAGGCCAGTCAATCTCAAGCAACATGGTATGCTACGGCAACCTTCTGATGTCAGCACAGTCCCATCTCTTCCTGTTTGTTTCAAAGCACAGGTCTCTGGCCAGAGTGTCAGGATCTGTCCTATCCTTTTCCCTTTCATTCCTGTGGCTTGTCTGCCCCAGTGCTCTCAAAGGTGCTGTCTTACACTCAGCTCTTTCCTCTTATTGCCTTGCACCTGTAGGACAGTGGTTGGTCCTACATACTATGCATTTCCTGCTACTATTCCAAGGATTGCTGCATCCTCTCTCCTATCTATAGCTGCTGTTTTCCACCAGAGTATTGGGGTAGGAAGGGGTTACATGGAAGAGTCTGTTTAGAGAAACAGAAGCATCAATGAAGGCTGACACTGTAGTTGTGAGAAGGCTGCGTGTGTTGAAAGGGTTTCTTCAATGAACAGATGGCCCAATCACAAGGAATAGACTTTGACTCTTAGATAACCCCTGTCAAGTTTTCCAAACAGACTGTTTCCAAACCGGCTTGGTACCCATGTGTGGAACATATCAACAAAAATCTTGGAAAAGCGCAAGTCTGGCTGTGAGTTTTATCTGTGGTTTTTAAAATCACACATCTCGAAGGTCACAAGGGGACACCTGTAGGACAAGGCACCACCACAGTGAAAATTTCTCCCTTTCCTTTTCTGTGCTGAAAATACCTTTGTGATGATAGCAGGTCACAATTCTGAAGATGGTAACAATTCTTCCTGCTAGTCTCTTTCCCCCTACATTTTTTCAATTCCTCTATCCTTATTCCCTCCTACAGACACAATTGATGCTCTGACACAGGTATTGCCTGAGACATACAGGTATTTCAGCTTGAGTAATGAGAAGTGGCAGGAACATCTTGTCCTGGTAAGTGTTTTCAAGTTTCTTTCTCACACTATATTCTACAAAATGGTACTATCAAGACGAGCAAACCTCTTGCTTATGCCCTAGAATAACATGAGAGCCCTGCTGCACATGTTTTTATTTGCCTTACAGGGTGTCTGTTGTGTCCCTTTCACCACTTTGCATTTGCAATATAATGATAGAGCAAGAACAGTCCAATAAAGCCTGGAAAGATTAAAAATTAATCTTGGCACATAATTAAGAGAAGAATGTGCAAGGATACATCATTGCTGTTTATTGCAATTTTAATCCATTCTTCTTGAATACAAATATAAATTTATATATTTATACATACACACACAACACACACATATATATGGATTTTATCTGGCCTGTTTGAAGTATCTCTGCTAATCAAATCTCAGTGCCAGCCTGGTAATGCTCTTCATTACTGGGTGAAGAGAGTAGGATGTGTAAGTAGTAAAGTGGGTACTTCATTGCTATTTTAGAGCCTGCTTCTGGCATGTGGCACTATACTTGGAGAGCTGGACCCTGCCATTGCTTTTCCAGTTATGACTCACTCCATGCTTCTCTGCAGGCTGTAGTAAATGAGCCTATCCATGGCTTCAATAAATTGGCATTACTGCAGGGAGTCAGGGGCCCTGTGCTGAGCGGCCAATCTGACAGTAAAGGAAACTCTGCTTGCCCCAACACCCCACAACCTCAGTGGCACATGGGCATCTCACACTCACATCAGTAGTGCTGTCTAATACTGACAGTCACCTCAAAATGGCTTGTTCCTATTATTTGTAAACAACAGCTTTTGGGGAAGGGATGACATATCAGTGTTTTTGCATGGTTACTTCAAGAGAAAATTCTCATGAGTGATGTGAGTTTTATGGTGAGGCAGGGAGTACTGTCTGCTGCTGGCAGTTCTTAGGCTTCTACTGCTTTTCCAACAATTTGCCATTCATCATTTCCACAGTGTCTACCTCAGTGTGCTGCAGCAACCCTTTCAAAGGACCTTGAGCAAGTTTCTGCAGGACAAAACCATGTCACAGTGAAAGTTTCACATGTAGCACATGTACATTTAAATGCAGAGTAAACAACAAACTGTAGATAGGAAGGCTGTAAGCCTTCATACATACACACACACACACACACATATACATATACATATACATATATATATACATATTCACCCTCTGGTGAAAGAACTGCCTGAATATAACAGGAGTTGTTGATATAACAGCATTTCTGGAACTTGGCTGATGATTAAAGTACCTAGACATAGCCAAATACATAGCCCTGGGGATATTTATTTTCAAACGTGAACCCTTGCATTTGTTTGCTTGCTTGCTTGTACAACTGCTAGTATGCTGTCAATTCTGATAGAAGGTGGCACTGCCCAGCCACATGGTGTGAGGGCCAGGCAGCACTGCTGGAATGGCTCCTTCTTTTTGTAAATTTTCTCCGCCAAAAGCTTCCTTTGTTTTGATTTTGCCTTGATTTTAGCTGTGATTTAGTTTGTGTTAGGGGAAACTATCCTCTTTTAGGTCCTGGTGCATGTTGCAGAGCTGTGCAGGCACTGGATTTCCTTACAGAATGCACAGCATGATCTACTAGACTGACAACATGTGTTTGGCTTTTGTTTATTCTAGCCATGTCATCTCAAGCAATTTCTATCTGTTCGGTCATCACTGCTATAGGCAGAGCCTAAATATATAAATATACAGAGTATATATATATATATTTAAGTGTACCACTGGTGGAGGGAAGGTAGTATCAGACAAACATGGAAACATGGAATGAGGGGCAGAGTAATTTTACATCCATGAAAATCTTTTCTGTAGATCATTTGTGCTACATGGGAAGTCTGTGACATTATCCAGACAGAATGATATATCTGTCAGATTTGTCCACAGAAGTGAATTGCCTGCTTTGTTTGCTGCCCAGATAGCAGCTTGATTTATTAGCAGCAGCATCACCAATGGTGTAACATTACTTCATGCTGCACCATGAGTGGCTGTGATTCTGTAAGATGTGACATGAAAGTTACGTAACAACAGCGCACACCACAAATGGCCTAGTGGGACGTGAGATGATGTAAATGTAACCCACTGAGATTTATACAGGGATTCAGGCATGGCAGCATTTTCCTGTAGTTTTCTTGAAGGAGGAACCAAATGGACAAATTGATGCCAAAGTATGACTTTATCCCATGAGATGAAATTGAAAACCCTAGAAGGAAATTTTAATGATATCCTAACAAAATGTCACTACCACTTTGGAGAAGAATTTCCATTGCCCTCTGTTGCTCCTACAGTACTTTAACTGTGCTGTCTCAGTATTGATCTGTGTGTATGCAACTGTGTAGCAAAAGGCATATGAAGGGTAATCATTCCTACCAGTCTATAAACAATGTGCTTCTCATGTAAACTTATTCTCATCATGCTTTTGACCAAGCTCAAAAAACTCTTCTATTCTCTACTCTCAGTCAGAAAGCTAGCAGTGCAGTGCAAAGAGCAGGGCAAAACAAAAGAGTCTAAGTTGTGGGTTTGGGGCTTTTTTTCTTTTTTTTTTGGCAGCTGGGTTATTACCAACCTAGGGTGTGCTGTCCCTTATGGAGACCCTGATGCTTAGTGACTTTTGGGAGAAGACTGTGTTTCTGAAATTTATGACAGTGTAGGAAGACCTCAATTCTGTGCCTCTCCTTACCTAACCTCTGCACCCAGGGCTGAGAACGTGAGCACTATGGCCTGACTTGGAGTATTAGCTCACTGATTCTTCCCCAGTCAATCTACTTCCTTGTTGGGAAGACCTATTAGAGTTGCAGTAGGACTAGGAGAAGCAAAACCCTTCCCTCTTCTGCTAGAGTGACTCTCATTGACTATTAAACTTACTTCATTCTTATGCTTTGCTTGGGAGTCTCCTGGAGGCACAGTGCAAAGATGCAACCCTTCTAAGGCCTAGTGAGTAATGAGGAAACCCTGGGATTTGTAAATAGCTGCACTAGGTTGAGGGAGGCTCACACAGTTGGTAGGAAGCCCTTTGGCATTCTGGTTTCACTGTTTTTGACTTCCTCCTGGCAGTAACACAAATGGCAAGTTGAAGAATATTTCAGTGTGCTTTGGATTGCTGTAGGCAGGACTCTTCTGAACTAAACGTGGGAGGGAGGGAAGGAATATGGAGAAACTCAGCCATCTATCAGCATTTTTAAAGTCAGATTGAGAAGGGGCATTTTTATTCTCAGGGCTTTTGGGAAACTTTCCCTGACAGCACATTCCACAGAGGACTCTTTCTGACAGGGCAACAGGGACTGCTAGCTATTTGGTGACACATCTGGGCAAGCAGATTGTTCTGTGTAGAGTTGAAGTTCACTGCAGGGCTAGGAGCACTTCAGGGAAGTGGAAGAACAGAGGGAAAAGAAGCTTGAAGCCATTCTTGTGGCTTGTGACTGTAACCGTAAAGTGCATCTTTAGCTGGTCCTCTCGGAGAACATCCATTGCCACTCAACAGGGATCTGAAAACCTATGGACAGATTTTCTGATGCATACATTGAATATAATCGAAAGACTGAAAAAAAAGCTATGATTTCTTCTTGCAGATCACAAAGAGAACTAAGCAGTTATTTCCTTGATATTGCAAAGCCCTTCCTCTCTCTTCCGCCCCCCCCCCCAACAGGAGAGTAACTTTTTGCTGTTTTTTGAAAAGCACCTCTAAGAAAAACCTAAAATGGGTAACAGAATTATCTCCATGTATGTTGCTGTTCTAGGGTGAAGATCAACCCAGACAGCCAGAATTGCTGCTGCATTGATCGCAGTGAGACTAGAAGGACAAAAAAACAGACCTCCTGTATTTCCCAATGCTGAAAAAAAGGTTAAAGGTGCACAGTCCCTTGTAATGCATTATGCGTGCACAGGAAACACAGACCTTCTGAATTTCCTGTTGTCAGTTGCTACACCAAAAATGTTGTTTATGGTCAAGGAGGAATCATATCAAGGAAGAAGTAAAGCCAGGAATCTATTGTTAGTATAACTGAAATATTAAGAGACTATTCAGTATTAATCCAGGTCTAATTGTTACAAAAATGAAGGAATAGCAATACAGCTAGAGTACTTCTATGAAATTGTAACACACACACACACACACTCTCCCTCACTTCATCCCTTTCCTTGGTGTTGTGCTCACCTTTCCACTGCTACCCTGTATTCTAGTGGTTTCACACTGGTGGTGGTAGTGGGGGATGTTGTCGCGAGCTGTCAGCATCTGGAGTCCCTTGCCAGGAAGAATATGATGTTCATGTCGATGATTTCTTCTTTCTCCCTCTAGGATCCACTGGGGATCATTTTTATATGTTTGCTGAGACGCTTTTCTCTTTCTCCACAGGTCTGCAGCTCCATGTTACATCCAAATTTACTATGCCTCGTGCCATCTCAATATGTTACCTCTTTGTTCTCTTTGTTACACCTAAACCCAGCTTTGTCCAGCTCCAGGCCTGCACTTTAGCTGACCATGGGCAAGTTGTTTGCAGCTGTGCTCCTCTATGCCGCATCCTGTGTCTCCATTTCTCAAGGCCTCTGCTGTCCTACCAGGTCTGTATTTCTCAACGCTTTGTCATCATGTTGCTATTGTCTATATCTCATTCCACACAGAGTAACTGCTTGTCATTGCTGTCTGTATAAAACTATGGTTGTACCACACAAAGAGAAGCAAAAGTGAAACAAATCAGGCAAAGACACCTGGTCAGTTGGAGAAATTGCTGTCACAGCTAAGAGAAGCAAAACAAAGCTACAGGAAAGTTAAGAAAAGTTCAGAGAGGGCAAACCTGACAAGCCTCAGTCCACAGGTCTTGCAAATTACTTTAAAAGTTTATGGCCTATTTACTAGCAATGACAATATTATGATAGAGGGTTACACAGGAGACAGGAAGAGCAACAACACTGGGTCAGCTTTGTGCTGGAAATACCGCTGCTCTGACAGCGCTGGCTGTGAGGTGCTGGAGAGCCTGGAGACAGGTCTTTGTCTCAGACCTCAATTCCATGTTAACCAGCATGTCCTGCTCTCCAGGCTGAAACTGAAAGTAAACAGTCAGAAGAGGAAGCTCCTTTTCTTACACTCTTCTTGGAAATGGCTGGCTGGTCCTAAAGGCAGGCTGAGAAAATTTCTGTGTGGGGTGCTCTGCATGGAGACAGGGGAACACAGGTGACCTGTGCACCCTTTGCTCAGTCACCAAGTCTATCTGTGATACCATCCCCCCACTGTCCACACCTTGCAGCAGGCATTAGGATGGCGGGGATGGCTGGATCACCAGGGTGTCACTGCAGCTAGCGGAATCAGGTAAGCGCAAAGGAGGATGGACAGGCACCCTAGGAAAATGGCATGCACATCCTGATAAACACAGGGGCTTTGTTTACACAGAACCATATCCACCAGTCTCTAAGTATATAGACCTTCAAATGGCATTTCCAGCGTTTGGAAATTCTTGATATTTTAATTTTACCCGTTCTTTACCACAGTGAAAATAATAACAAAAAAAAAGTAAAATTTGTGGCAAAATCCAAGCATTTCTGGACTGACAGTTCTCTGAAATGTTTTCACCTTTCTTCTTAGGTGGGTTTGGCACTGAGCTACTACAGCCTGAACACTACAGAGTTTTGTGTGTTTTAACTCCTCGTTCTTCTCCTTCCCTCCAGTGTAACACCCTATCAATAGGCTGTGTAGAGCCCTGCAGAAGGCATAGCCACATTCATGGACCTCTGCGCAAGATGACTCAGCCATGGTGCAACATGAGGGACATTGTTCACTGAGGAGCAAGGCTCGGGGAGAAGAGTGGAAGTATAAAGTGCTGGAAAGTCTGTATGTGACATACCAATGTATCTGTGCATGCAGATAGCCAGCCCTGACCTAACAAGACAGAAACATGAAAAATGGTAGAAGTAAGATACACCAAAAAGGGTAGTACTAGTTTAAAGAAGCTGCTGACCAACGATGGGTGTTACGAAGACAACCACATCACAAGTATCAACTAAGAGCATACATGCCATTTCAGTGAAGCCACCGAGGCGAAGGGCTCCGGAGCAGAGGATCGCACCAGGGGACCCTTCCTAAAGTGGCAAAACCGCGGCAAAAACCGCGAAGGCAAAAGTGCAGGGGGTGAGAGGGTGCCCCAGCGTGCCCCCCCTTCCCCGATCTGGAGGAGGGACCTCCTGACCAGCGGCAGCTCTGACTCAGCATGGGCAGGGACAGGAGAGACAGCGGCCAAACCCCCTCACATGCAAGAGCAGCCCCCAGGGAGGGCAAGCGACCGGCAGCGCGGCGAACAGGGCGGGCAAACAGGGCGTGGCACGTCAGAAGGGCGTGGCGCGGCAGTTTGTGTGGCAGTTCATGAGGGAGGGCGTGCACGGAAAGCGAGCAGGCAGAGCGCAGTCCCCCTCCTGGCTCTAGAGGCCAACTCAACTAGCAGTCGTTGCCCTCCCAGAAGAGGACACAGCTGTGGTTTCCACTCAGCTGAAAGCCATTGCCAGACGGAGCCCTCACGCAAGCATACAGCTGTCCAGGTCTCTGGCTGCAGGGAGTGCCTGAGCCTGTCAGTTGTACCGGAGGGCAGCAGAGACACCACCTGTGTGCAGTGTGACCAGGTGGATGATCTGCTCAGCCTGGTGGCAGAGCTGAAGGAGGAAGTAGAAAGGTTAAGGAGTATCCGGGAGTGTGAGAGGGAGATAGATTGGTGGAGCCGCACCCTGCCGTCCCTGAGGCAAAGGCAGCAGATGGAGGCTCCATGAGAAGCAGAGGATCCCCTGCCCTCTTGCCACCAGGTAGAAAGAGGGGACCTAAGCGACGGGAGGGAATGGAAACAGGTCCCTACTCGGGGTGCCAGGTGAATGCCCGCCCAACCTCCCTCACCTTCCTGATTGCCCTTACACAACAGATATGGGGCCCTGGAACTTGAGGGCCAGGCAAACGAGGATGTAGACGAAGGTCCATCCAGGGGGTCGCCTAGGGTGAGGCAGTCAGCCCCACGCATTATGACTGCCTCTGCTAAGAAAAAAAGGAGGGTAATTGTCATAGGCGATTCCCTTCTGAGGGGAACAGAGGGCTCGATATGCCGACCGGACCCGTCCCACAGGGAAGTCTGCTGCCTCCCTGGGGCCCGGGTCAGAGACATTACTAGGAAGCTCCTTGGTCTGGTACAGCCTTCTGACTACTAGCCGCTATGGGTTATACAGGCTGGCAGTGATGAGGTTGCAGAGAAGTCCAGAAGCAATCAAAAGGGACTTCAGGGCACTGGGGCGACTGGTTGAAGGGTCAGGAGCACAGGTAGTGTTTTCCTCTATCCCTACAGTGGCAGGGAAGAATACTGAAAGGAATAGGAAAACACACCTGATCAACACATGGCTCAGGGGCTGGTGCCATCAGCGGAATTTTGGCTTTTTTGATCATGGGGAGGTTTACATGGCACTGGGCCTGCTGGTGACAGGTGGAGTTCAGCTGTCTCACGAGGGGAAAAGGATCATCGCTCATGAATTGGTGGGGCTCATTGAGAGGGCTTTAAACTATGTTCGAAGGGGGAAGGGGATAAAACCAGACTCACTAGAGATGAGCCTAGGGGTGGCATGCCAATGCCGGGGGTGAAATCGATAGCCCAGCTCAAGTGCATCTACACCAATGCACGCAGCATGGGCGGCAAACAGGAGGAGCTGGAAGCCATTGTGCAGCTGGATAGATATGACTGAGTTGCCATCACAGAAACTTGGTGGGGTGACTTCCACGATTGGAGTGCTGCAGTGGATGGCTATAAACTCTTCAGAAGGGACAGGCGAGGAAGGAGAGGCGGTGGGGTGGCCCTGTATGTTAGGGAGTGTTTCGATTGTCTAGAGCTCAACAATTGTGAGGATGATACGGTCGAGTGTTTATGGGTAAGGATGAGGGGGAAGGCCAGCAAGGCAGATATCCTGCTGGGAGTCTATTATAGACCTCCCAACCAGGATGAAGGGGCGGATGAAGCATTCTACAAGTGGCTGGCAGAAGTCTCTCAATCGCTAGCCCTTGTTCTCGTGGGGGACTTCAACTTCCCAGACGTCTGCTGGAAATATAACACGGCAGAGAGGAAGCAGTCTAGGAGGTTCCTGGAGTGTGTGGAAGACAACTTCCTGACACAGCTGGTAAGTGAGCCTACCAGGGGAGGTGCCTCGCTCGACCTGCTGTTTACAAACAGAGAAGGACTGGTGGGAGATGTGGTGGTCTTTGGCCTGTTCAGGACAGTGGTTGAGAGAGTCCCTTGGGAGACAGTCCTGAAGGGCAAAGGGGTCCAGGAAGGCTGGACGATCTTCAAGAAGGAGGTCTCAAAGGCGCAGGAGCAGGCTGTCCCCATACGCCGTAAGAAGAATGGGCGGGGAAGACAACGGGCCTGGCTGAATGGGGAGCTCTTGCTGGGACTCAGGAAAAAAAGGAGAGTTTACCGCTTGTGGAAGAAGGGGCAGGCGACTCAAGAAGAGTACAGGGATCTCGTTAGGTCATGCAGAGAGGAAATGAGAAAGGCAAAAGCCCAGCTAGAACGCAATCTGGCTGCTGTCATTAGAGACAACAAAAAAATGTTTTTACAAATATATTAATGACAAGAAGAGAGCCAAGGAGAATCTCCATCCTTTATTGGATGTGGGGGGGGAACATTGTCACCGAGGATGAGGAAAAGGCTGAGGTACTCAATGCCTTCTTTGCCTCAGTCTTTAATAGTCAGACCAGTTATCCTCAGGGTATTCAGCCCCCTGAGCTGGAAGACAGGAACAGCGAGCAGGATAAATCCCCCATAATCCAAGAGGAAGCAGTCAATGACCTGCTACGCCACCTGGACACTCACAGGTCTATGGGACCAGATGGGATCCAGCCGAGAGTGCTGAGGGAGCTGGCGGAGGAGCTTGCCAAGCCACTCTCCATCATTTATCAGCAGTCCTGGTTAATGGGGGAGGTCCCAGACGACTGGAGGCTTGCCAATGTGACAGCCATTTACAAGAAGGGCCGGAAGGAGGATCCAGGGAACTACAGGCCTGTCAGCCTGACCTCGGTGCTGGGGAAGATTATGGAGCGGCTCATCTTGAGGGTGCCCACAAAGCATGTGCGGGACAACCAGGGGATCAGACGCAGCCAGCATGGGTTCATGAAAGGCAGGTCCTGCTTGACCAACCTGATCTCCTTCTATGACCAGGTGACCCGCCTAGTGGAGGAGGGAAAGGCTGTGGATGTGGTCTACCTGGACTTCAGTAAGGCCTTTGACACTGTCTCCCACAGCATTCTCCTAGAGAAGCTGGCAGCTCACGGCTTAGACAGGTGTACTCTGCGCTGGGTAAAAAACTGGCTGGATGGCCGGGCCCAGAGAGTTGTGGTGAATGGAGTTAAATCCAGTTGGCGGCCGGTCACGAGCGGTGTTCCCCAGCACTCAGTTTTGGGGCTGGTCTTGTTCAATATCTTTATCAATGATCTGGATGAGGGTATCGAGTGCTCCCTCAGTAAGTTTGCAGATGACACCAAGTTGGGTGGGAGCGTTGATCTGCTTGAAGGTAGGAAGGCTCTGCAGAGGGACCTGGACAGGCTGGATCGATGGGCCGAGGCCAACTGTATGAGATTCAGCAAGGCCAAGTGCCGGGTCCTGCACTTCAGCCACAAGCCCATGCAGTGCTACAGGCCTGGGGAAGAGTGGCTGGCAAGCTGCCCAGCAGAAAAGGACCTGGGGGTGCTGGTTGACAGCCGGCTGAACATGAGCCGGCAGTGTGCCCAGGTGGCCAAGAAGGCCAGTGGCATCCTGGCCTGTATCAGAAACAGTGTGGCCAGCAGGAGTAGGGAAGTGATCGTCCCCCTGTACTCGGCAGTGGTGAGGCCGCACCTCAAATACTGTGTTCAGTTTTGGGCCCCTCACTACAAGAAGGACGTTGAGGTGTTAAAGCGCGTCCAGAGAAGGGCAACGAGGCTGGTGAGGGGTCTGGAGAACAAGTCCTCTGAGGAGCGGCTGAGGGAACTGGGCTTGTTTAGCCTGGAGAAAAGGAGGCTGGGGGGAGACCTTATTGTGCTGTACAACTACCTGAAAGGAGGTTGTAGCGAGGTGGGTGTCGGTCTCTTCTCCCAAGTAACTAGCGATAGGACAAGAGGAAATGGCCTCAAGTTGTGCCAGGGGAGATTTAGATTGGACGTGAGGAAAAATTTCTTTGCTGAAAGAGTGGTTAAACATTGGAACAGGCTGCCCAGGGAAGTGGTTGAGTCCCCATCCCTGGAGGTATTTAAAAGACGAGTAGATGAGGCACTTAGGGACATGGTTTAGTGGGCGTGGTGGTGTTGGGTTGACGGTTGGACTCAATGATCTTAGAGGTCTTTTCCAACCTTAATGATTCTATGATTCTATGATTCTAAACGTATGAAGTCAGCAAACCCAGGACCACCGGGGAATGAGACAACATGGTGGACTATATTTGGAAGGGATGAGGATGTTAAAAGGAAGAACATGACAAGGAGGGGAAAAAGGGGATATAAGGAGAAGCAAATCATGCGGGTGAGGCTAATCACAGGAACTGCTGAGCAGCCCTGAGGTAGATTGGCACAGCAAAACAGGAAAATAGGTCTGTTTTGCTCTGACCATATGTGTGTCTGACTTGCTCCTGTGCTCAGAGGAGACCCTGAGGTGCTTTCCTAAAACTGCAGGCACACAGGGGACACTTCCTAAAGCTGTGAAGTTCAGCTCGGTAGGGATAAATGGTGACCTGAAAGTAAACTTTCCATTTTGGTTTCCCCAACTGACAATACCACATGCAGAAACTGTATTTGCATCACACCAAAGGTTTCCATAGGAAAGAAGATCCCAGCCTACTGTAAATCAAATCAGATTAAAATCCACAAGCCTTGCTGGGAATGCAGTGCTGTTAGGTCACTCACCAGATACCTTTGTCTTCCCTCAAAGCTGAGCTCTGCTACAGTTACTTTCAGAGGGTTCACGAGTGGAAAACAAATCAAGGTGCATTTATCCATAACCGCAGACAATCTCAGCATGTGTTAGTGACGTTGCCATGCTGATTTGAAGGGATTATTTGAACAACTTGGGAGGACAGTCAAGGGCAGTTGCAATTATTTTGTCTTCAAGTTCTTACCTCCCAAAAATGTCATTACTCACACCGAGTGGTCTTGGTTCTAAGGCCCAGGACAAACACAACTGTAAGACAGAAAACTCCATGTGCATTTGATTTATACAAGCCTGAAGTCTTTCTACACAATTTCTTTGGTCTCTCTGTGAGTGAACAGGCTGCTAAGCATATCTTTGGCTTTAAGTTTCAGGTGAAGATGAGGCAGTTTTCAGTCAGAGGCTTAGGAAAATATCTGCCACTGTGATAGACTGTGGTCTGGTTTTGCCTTTTTACTGATGGCTACAGTATTGCTTATAGATCTTCTTGTGGTGAGAGTGCTGCTGTGTGTTTATGTGGCAATGGAAACAGCGTATTCTTCTTCCCCTACATCTATTACCTCCAAGCCCCTGAGCTGTGGGTGTTGCAGAATGAGGGAAGGGTTTTCCTACGGGAGATGGCAGTACTGAAACCCAGAGCCCTGAGTACTTTGTTCTCAGCACACAGAGCCTGCTTTGATGTAGATCTGGCCACCAGCCGTGCCTGATGATGCCTTTCAAATGGCAGAACTGGCTTTCAAGTAGAAAGCATGGTAGAGCACCATGCTTGTCCTCTGAGGTCCTGGGCAAGTCCTGCAGAGGGACACCCTATGCAGTTTTTGAAAAACAAACCACTACCCAGTGGCATTTGGGTTAAAAACTACAAGGGGATGCTGCCAGCTGAACTCAGTGGTGAGGGTAAAGGGCTTGATTCCTACGACAGGAGGCAGAAGAGGAAGCCCTTGAGTCAGGGTCACCCACATCACTGGCAGCTGGTCCCTGAGCACTTTTTCCCCCACATAGAATCATAGAATGGTTGGGTTGGAAGGGACCTTCCAAGATCACCTAGTCCAACCCCCTTCCTCTGGGCAGGGACATTTTTCACTAGATCAGATTGCTCAAAGCCCCATCCAACCTGACCTTGAATACTTCCAATGACGGGGCATCCTCAACTTCTGTGGACAACCTGTTCCAGTGTCTCTCCATCCTCATCATAAAAAATTTCTTCCGTATATCTAACCTAAATCTACCCTCTTTTAGTTTAAAACCATTGCCCCTTGTCCTGTCAGTACAGGTCCTGGTAACAAGTCTCTCTCCATCTTTCTTATAAGCCCACTTTATACATTGAAAGGCCACAATAAGGTCTCACCAGAGCCTTTTCTTCTCCAGGCTGAACAACCCCAACTCTCAGCCTTTCCTCACAGGAAAGGTGTTCCAGTGCTCTGACCATTTTTGTGGCTCTCCTCTGGACCCACTCCAACAGGTCCATGTCTTTCTTGTGCTGGGGGACACAGAGCTGGACGCAGTACTCCAGGTGGGGTCTCACGACAGCAAAGTAGGTGGAGAGAATCACCTCCCTCAATCTGCTGGCTATGCTGCTTTTTATGCAGCTCAGGATATGACTGGCTTTCTGGGCTGCAAGCACACATTGCTGGCTCATATCTGATTTTTCATCTACCAATATCCCCAAGTCCTTCTCCGCAGGGCTGCTCTCAATCCATTCATCCCCCAGTCTGTATTGACAGTGGGGATTGCCTCCAGGTGGAGGTCCTTGCACTTGGCCTTGTTGAACTTCATGAGGATCACATTAGCCCAATCCTCAAGCCTGTCATGATGCCTCTGTATGGCATCCCTTCCCTCTAGCCTATCAACTGCACCACTCAGCTTGGTGTCATCCACAAACTTGCTAAGGGTGTGCTCAATCCCACTGTCTCTGCCATTAATAAAGATATTGAACAGTACTGGTCCCAGTGCAGACCCCTGAGGGACCCCACTTGTTACTGATCTCGTTTGGACATTGAGCCGTTGACTGCAATTCTTTGGATGCCGCCATCCAGCCAATTCCTTATCCTTATACCAGTCCATCCATCAAACCCATATCTCTCCAATTTAGAGGCAAGAATTTTGTGTAGGACCATGTCAAAGGTTCTACAGAAGTCCAGGGAGATGACATCAGTTGCTCTTCCATTGTCCATTGATGCAGTCACTCTATCGCAGAAGGTCACTAGACAGGTCAGGCACAATTTGCCCTTGTGAAGCCATGTTGGCTGTCTCTAATCACCTGCCTGTCTTCCATATGCTTTGAGATATCTTCCAGGAGGATCTGTTTCATGATCTTACTGGGCACAGAGGTGAGGCTGACTGGCTGGTAGTTCCCAGGGTCCTTCTTATTACCCTCTTTAAAAATGGGTGTGATATTCCCTTTTCTTCTGTCACTGGGGACGTCACCTTACTGCCATGACTTTCAAGTATAATGGAGAGTTGCTTAGCAACTACATCTGCCAGTTCCCTCAGGACCCTGGGATGCATCTCATTGGGTCCCACAGACTTCTGTGTGTTCAGGTTCCTCATATGGTCTCCAACCTGATCTTCTCCTATGATGGGAGGGGCTTTGTTCCCCCAGTCCCCCTTTGAGGTTCAGGGACTTGAGAGATGTGTTGCATCTCCAACATGCAACACATCCCTTTTATTCAGTCTCGGGCCCATCAAGGATTTGTGAATTGTCACCTCCTTTTTTAGTCCTGTATTTTGCATATCAACATGAAGGCAGTGCAGAGTCCGCCCCATCACTTTTAAAAACAGACTGGATCCTTTAGGCATATATGCTTTTGTTCCTATTTGTGCTGGCATGTAGAGAGGCAACAAATACATAAAAAATAAATACACCTGCACCTGATCCATGTTCATGACATTTTATCGGGTGAAGTTGCAGTGGTCAATGACAGCCTGCCAGATGATTTGGCAGTATGTGTAGTTTAGCACTAAGCAGAAACAGGGCTCAGAATAGACAGGACACATGTACTGGTGTTCTGGCCCATTCAGGTTGTCCAGCTTTTTGTTAACTATAAAATGGCAAAAAATGATTTGTCCATCTAATAGCCTTTTTTGGTGTATTCAGCTATCCTTAAATTGTACTGTATGGTTAAGACTTTAGGAGGACAAATTTGGATTATCATTCTGGTGCTGTGTAATTCACCTGAGTACATTTGTTTATTCTTTGTTACTGCCCAAAAGAACAGAGAAGTGTTTCCAAGTGAGAGTCATCACTCTAAAGAAACAAAATATGCTTTTGTGGCATTCGTAGTAGCCATATTCCAGTTTCACTCTATGATGTTGAATTCTTTTGCCTTTTGGATGCAAAAACATTTTTTTAAGACTAAGAATTGTTTTTAATCTAAACTTGGATCTTAATTTTTTAAATTTTATTTTAAATGTAGTGCAAGAGAAGGAGAACTATACAATCAGTTTCCAACAAGCAGTTCCCTTCTGTGCAGTTCCAGGAGTATTAAAGCAATCAATTCTCTCCTGGTTCTCTTCATGGTTGACATGTAGCTGCTAGGGAAAAATTGTTTAAGATATTAGGGTGTTAAA
Organism: Aptenodytes patagonicus; assembly: GCF_965638725.1. Taxonomy (NCBI): domain Eukaryota; kingdom Metazoa; phylum Chordata; class Aves; order Sphenisciformes; family Spheniscidae; genus Aptenodytes; species Aptenodytes patagonicus. Next base: position 58,703,036 of record NC_134982.1, read on the forward strand.
TTTTCTTGTTTTTAAACATATGTACACAAAGACTGTATAAAACACTTAACCCTTACAAATCTTTACTTATTTTTGATGACAACATTTTTCAAAATGTGTGTCTTGGGCATAGCTCCTGTTCAGTTAAACTCAGGATGGGTGGTCAGCTAGAAAAGCACGCAACTCAGCTTAGGTTCTTCATTGCAGAATAGTCACAGTTAAATTTCAGTGTAGTTCTCCCATCCTGGGTAGCATGGATGAGGTGACTGCTCAAGGTATACCAGTCCAACTTCTAATAATTGTTGGAAATCCTTGTTTAAATATAGCACCTGGAAATTGCCTGCAGGTGTTAGGCACATTTTACAAATCAGCTGCACTAGAATTAAAGTTGATGCATCAATTTCTGTCAGTAGCTTAGTCTTAAGAGATAAAAGAAGAGTAGGAGGATTCCATGAAGCATCTTAAAACACAGATGCTGCATTTCAGACAAAATTCTGTTCATCTTTTCCCTTTCTTCTTTGAGATCTTAAACAGAGGAAGGTTGATTGATGGCTTTGGGGGCTGGATCTAGCCTCAAAGGTACTTTAAGTTGGTGTCTAGGAATACTCTCCAGGATTCAGCCTGACTACATTGGGATGTTGAGTCATGTGTGAGGTACATTGACAAGGGTGCAGAATCAGATCTGAACTTGGCAGGCTTTATTGAGACACCTGTTGTGCTGAATAAACATGATCTTACTGGTCTTCTCCAGATGTCTGGGACTGAGCATGCTGAAGGGGAAATTAAAATTGTAACTGCTCAGCAGTGGTAATTAATGACTAAGGAATTATCTGGCATGGAGGGCAAGAAGGCCTGTCTGCAGAAGAGGTTAAACTGGCTGATTAGGTAAGAGGTGCTGCAGTGTTGTCTTAACAATTGTGGAATGTGAGTGCTCAGGGGCTATTTTTGGCAAACAGAGCTGGCGCTGGGGTATGAACCAAGCACCAGGATAGGGAGCCTGCTGCCAATGCTCACGTGACGGATGCTGGTGTAAGTGTGTATTAGGAATCAGCTTGTGTTGCATCTTTGCAGACTCCTTGCAGAACCGCTTATGGTGGTAGGACTCTGTCCAATGCATTGTTCATTAAATCTTTCTATATAGAAGTACAAATGTGTGTTTAATTTGCCTCAAGGGGTAGAATAAGAATAAGAATTCCCCAGCAGTTTGGTGGGGATTGCTGCACACTGGCAGAAGCAGCCAGAGTGAAACTGGAAAGGCAACCCAAATCGGTGCCACCACAAGAGGTAAGAGATCCTAATTTCAAAATCTCACTTGCGTGTGGTCTTCTCCCCTACCATGTCTCCTGGCTGGCTCTCACATCAGCAGTGAATAAATCCTATGTCAATTTATTTTGTGCTTATAATATAAAGATTGGGGGAAAATTAAGGGGATGAATGTTTGAAAAGGCCATTGTTTAGCTGAATGAGTGTAGGCTATGTTTGAGACTGCTGAAAGCTCAGACTGAGCTCTGGAGTCATGTCCATGGGTGATGACAATTTGTCTCTTGTGTGGGCCCAGTTTTTGAGGGGATAAAGTTGAAGCTCTTTCTTCTTGGGACACCCAAACCTCTCCTTCTATCCCTTTGCTGTGTACTGGCCTTAGCTTCATGCTCCCCCAGTATTCTAAGGGTCCAAAAGCCAAATGTGAGTTGGCTCAGAAAGCTTTTTGCTTGGAGGTGATCAGGTCAAAGGTCTGTCTTCTCAGCGATGCCTGAACTTCTCTTTCTATCCCTTTGCCATGAATAGGCCTTAGCTTTGTTCTTCCTCACTGAGAAAAGATGAAAATGAATTGGGAAAATGGGTCGATTCCTCCTGTCTGGATCCTGAAAGTCCATTAGGTTCCATGTGCCACAATTGTGGCTCATGACTGGAAAAAATTGGGGGCTGGCAGTGGGTCCAACTTGCCCACCAGTGGAATGGTTGTAATTGTGCCAAGCCAGAACTGCAATTTCCAGATGAGGGAACACTTGACCTGCTTAAATTAACTTATCTTGATGATAATAAACTGAAGAAAATGCATGCTTGATTTTCATTGCACAAGGAGGTGAAGCAACACTGCCAGAAATCTGTTATAGCTAGCTTAGAGGATAATAGTGCAAAAATGAAAGAACAAATTGAAAAGATTAGTTAAAAGTGAAAGTAAGAATCCTTCTAAAACTTCAGCTGCAGTGTTTAGATCTCTGTACCTAAGCTTAGTACCTAGTGCTACTGCACTTAGTCCTACCCTTGTATCCCAATCCTCCCGTGATGCTGGACACACCACCTAATACCCCAGGTGGTGCAGGGTGACAAGCAGATCCAGATTTGGAGAATTATAATCTGAAGACTTTAAAGGAAGCTGTTAATTATAAGGAACCCAAGCAATACAAAATACTTAAGAGAGAAACAATGGAGGGAACCGGGAGACTAAGGCTTATCCCCATACACCCTGATTCAGTTTTTTGTTTACCTTCACCCACCAAGGGCAGCAGTACACTTAGACCAGACTTCCCCATGGATGCTGTGAATCCCCTACTATTTTCTCTATCTAGTATGATATTGTATTGAGCTATCCAATATTGTCAAACTAGTCTTCTCAGGTCCAAGATTTGCTTCCTGTACCAACTGATATGCCATGCTATGCGGTGACCTGAGACCTGGAGATTGGGTCCTTGTAAAGGACTTAAAATGAAAACACGCTCTGTCACCATGCTGGGCTGGTCTCTGCCAAATGCTTCTAAAGACTGCCACAGCGATGAATGTTGCAGAAAAGAGGGCCAGGACCTAGGCAGGGGTAGTGAGAGAACAGAAAGTCCATGCCAGTACTCAGGGATCCGTGAATGTGCTTGTGAAGCTAGAGAGTAGTGTGTGTGTGCACGCATGTGTGTCTGCTTTCACTAGCTGAACTTACATCCCCACCAGCCAAAGAGGAGGAAGGGGATTTGGAAGTCTGCGTTTTATCCTATAGGCAGGCGCTGTTGATGACAATGCTGTGTCTGTGGCAGCCTGTGTGACTGGCCATGGCAGTGTCCTATCTCTGTGTGTGTCTCTGGGATACGTGCTCAGCTTTGCTACTGGTTGAACCTGCAAATAAGAAAGTGGCAGTCGCGTCCCTCAGCCTGGGCAGGGACCCTAGTCCCTGGTCCTCTGGCTGGGCTCCAGCAGCTGGGCAGCAGGGGTCCTGGCTGAGGCTGCTGGAGGAGGCATCCATGCTCCTAATGTCCCTTAACGGTTTTGTAGCCAGCAGGATCTGGTCAAGTTGTGGGTATTCCTGAGAGTACGCGCATATAATCCTGATGTGATAGGGGACTGATCCTTTACTAATGAGCCTACAGTGCTAAATTTGTAACCAACCATCTAGAGCTTAAGGTGGGCACCCAAATGGGACCTGTATTAGTAAATCCTTGGGTTAATTGAAACAATTGGATTGCAGTAGTGGATTCGGAAGTAGTGAATTAATTCCTTATTTTGCTTTGCTTGCACATGCAGTTTTTGCTTTACCTATTAAACTGTCTTTATCTCAACCCATGAGTTTTCACACTTTTACCCTTGCGACTCTCTCTCCCATCCCACTATGGGGGGAGCAAGCGAGTGGCTGTCTGGGGCTCAGCTGCCCACTGGGGTTAAACCACAACAGATAGAAAGTCTCTTTTCTCCCCTCCCCACTACCTCTGCCCTGTGGCAAGCAGCTGAACATGCCTGGCACCAGGGCAGTATGTCTTCCGTCCTCTGCCTTCTCCAAGCCCAGAGATGTTCAGGGGAGAGGCAGTGAGCCACCCCTCCACAGTGGTCTGCACAGAGAGCAGGAGATGTGGGTGCTTGAGCTTTAGGTGCAGCCAGGCTGCTCTCTGCAATGTATGCCTGCCTGTGGTGGTGGGAGAATGCCCCAAGCTGGTCCCCCGTGTCACACTCCATCTGGCAGCCCCACAAGGTGCAGGGTGGGCTGCCTGTGACACAGACAGGGAGGCTGCTTTGCCAGGTAGCCTCTGCCTGGCCAAGGATGGCGTGGCATCCCCCACAATGTCCCGCTGGCCCATGCCATGCTCGGGAGAGAGCAGGATGTAGGCTTCCGAGGGGATGCATGGGGACAGATGAGTCCCTCTTAGGGTACTGCCCTGTCCAGGCAGAGGAGGTGATTGAGGCAGGCTGTTTGAGGCTGCCTGCTTCCCCCTGTCTCTGAGGAAGAGACCTCCATCCGTGACCAGTGCTGGGCAGAGCAACGCAGAGCAGGGCAGAAAAGCTTGGAAAAAAAAGGGAAGAGAGCTGAGGGCCTGCTGGTGTTTTCTTTTGCTGCATAAACATAACCTCCATAGCAGGACAGGACAAGTATTGATGCAGAAGGCCAAGCCCCGCGTAGCCAGGTGCCTTGATTAAAGCACCGTGTAGGCTGGCACTATGGATGTGCTGGACCCCTTCCCCTGATTTGAGTGCTATGGGGCCTGGCCTTTGCTGGCATGACACTCACTACTGCAGCACCGGTGAGGGGGAGAAGCCCAACATCCCCAGCTCTCCCCAGCCCACTGCAGAATATGGAGAGCCTGGCCACAGCACTTGACAACCTTTGTCCCATATGCCTGGATGGCTGGGAGGAGGTCAGCTACATGGTATCATGCCTCCAGCAATTCAGCTACACCGGCATCTTGTGGTGGACTGAGAGAAAGCCCCAGCCTCCTCTGCAAGAGGAGGGTGACTTCCATCCTGCACTCAGTATGGGTGGACAACGGCTTTGAAGAGCATGTCTTCAGACCATCTGTGGAGTCATCAGTCATCTTCCACCAAGCAGGGGGAGCTTCTGGCCGCCCAGCCCCCCACAGATGCCATCGCCCTGCAGCACCCTGGCCATCAGCTGCAGGGCTGGTGCCAGGGGATCCAGTGGGCAGCTTCCATCCCTATATCTGGGCATCCCTTTTACATGTCTCCTCTGGACCCTGCTGCCCTGGCTGTGCAGGAAGCTGAGGCAGCTCTGTGGGGCCGAGCGTTCAGAGGCAGTCACAGTGGAACACACCATGACATCCACACTGTGCCTCTTCAGGCTGGACAAAAATCTATTGGTCCAGCTGCTGCGGGTCTCCCTCTGAAGCTGCACAGCAATATTCATGCACCAGCTCATTGATGTTCCCATGTGATGGTGCAGGGGGGAGGCCCACCGTGTGCTGGGCCAGCAGGACACCTGTGCTGCTGGGGGGTGGGAGGGTAGCCCCATGGCTGCCCTCAGCCCCGCTGCCTCCCGAGGGGGTCTCCTGCCCCCAGCCCAGCCCTCTCCAGCAGCCCTGCTGGATCCAGCAGAGATGAGCTCCCCATCAGCGCAGCCACTGCCCTTCGTGAGGGTCCCGGCAGCCCCCTCTCTGCCCCCATTCCCACACGCGGGGAATGAGAAGAGCCCCAGGAGGACCCAGAGGAGGCTGCGCCAGGGCCCTCCACTCTCAGCCAGGGCAGAGAATGCTCCTGTATCCTGAAAACCAGCTACTGGGTGGACCAGTGTGACTGAGGGGCTCAGTGCCAGTGGCTGGAGCAGGACCGCGGGTCACAGTCCTTGTGCCTGCTGCCAGCTGCTGGAGAGGCAAATGTCTCTACCTTCCTCAAAACTGCTGTGTATGACTGTGTGTGTGTGTGTAATTCATTTACAATCTTCAGGCTGGACCAGCTGGCAAGTATGGGGGCCTCAGGTCCAGGATGGAGTACCAGGCAGGCGGAGAGTCCGTGCTGGTATCTGGGGGGACCTCTGTGCGTAGGGTGCCTGTGGGACAAGTCAGCCTATAAGGAGGAGGGGACTTGGCTTGTGTTTGTGTGAGTCCCATATGTGGGTGCTGTTGAAGGCAACACCTTGTCTGTGGCAGTGCGTGTGATCGGCCATGTCAATGTCCTCTTGTGCATTTCTCTGGGATACATGCTCAGCTTTGCTACTGGTTGAACCTGCAAATGGGAAAAACGGCAGCCACATCCTTCAGCCTGGGCAAGAGCCCGGGTCCCCGGAGCACTGGGCTGGGCTCCAGCAGATGCTCCTAACATCCCTTAGCAGTCTGCCTTTTCCTAGAGATATGCATGTGTTCTGTTTTGGCTGCACACTATCTCCAAAGGAGCCCAAGGAGTGTCTGAGGTGAAATAAGGAAGTCTTTCTGTAGTTAGGTGTGAACTACTTAGGGAAGATACCTCCAAGTTTCTGCCTGAGAAGTAACAGCCTGGCAGCTCCGGTACCTGCACTCCGCTGCTGCTCTCTTTAGCAATTGGCTTTCCATCAGCTGGGCCCTGGGAGAGTCAAAAGATCCCAAGCTGTAAAGAGAGAGGATCGGAGAAGACTGTATCCTAAAACAAAGCAGGGTTTTTAATGAAATTGCTCTGTTAGTCAAAGCAGGTGGTTCCAGTACCTCTTCCTGATGTGGCTGGGATGAATTTTGGTGAGGTTAGCCAATGCCTTTGTCATCAGGACCTCAGCTCTGTCCATGGATGGGATTAAATGCAGTCAGTCTAGAGCTGTGATGGACTGAAAACAGTGTACTCAGAGATGCAGAGAGTCTGAATTTACCTGTTTTCCTGTAGCTGCTGCAGAAGATCATGACTGCCTGCCTACCCTCAGCCAATGTGAGAGAATGGGCATGGCTCCCTGAAGGGCAGAAAACCCACGGCCACTCCTGCCTGCTGCCCCCTCTTCCCGTTCCCTGTACAGCCAAGTGATACCATGTGGCCACTCTGATGAAAGTCATTTATTTATTTGTTGGTTTATGCTGTATGCAAACAGGTATTGGTACAAAGACAAACATCAGAAATCTAAGATAGGCTGGAAAGCAGTTTTCAGGCCATGGAGGGCCAGGCAGAGTTCAGCAGAGTCTGACAGCATGCAGAAATTTTCTGGATCTGAGAATGGTGTCACCTTCCTGAAACATCTGCTGTGAAGTGCTTCCCCTCCACAGTTTTCTTCTTGATTAGCCCTTTCTCTGTGTCAGCTTTATTCTATTTTTATTGGATAGAGTACAACTCATAGCTTAAATAACTTGTCAGATTAACAGAAGCAGAATGTTTCTATCTCTCAAAACAGGAATGAAAGTAGGGAAAAGAAATGTCAGCACTTTTAAATTGGACTATACTAGATTGTGGATTTCATGGGGCTTCTGTTTAATTAAAGTTTTTTTAAAATTGTGCCATCCTTCTAGTACTCTGCTTGGCCCCCATGCTGTAGAATGGGAAGAAGAAAACCAATGTTTTTTCATGCCTGCCTGTTCCTAAAAGTCAGTGTGAGTAGGCTTAAATGTGTTCTCATTTCTTGGTGGGCACTTTATTTCCAGGCCATTTAAGAGGGCAGTTACTCAGATTTGTCTGCTGTCACACAGAGTGGAGGGAAGGAGCTGAGTGTTAGTTCTGCAGTGTTAAATAAAGAAGGGCAGCACTCACCTACGTTCATAATTAACAGCACAAACAGACACACATGCCCTGTCTGGCTCCTCTCACTTTGTGTTAGCTTCCTTGTTCACTTACATCCAGTGATCACTTAGCTACTTTAAGGAACAGGAAAGATTTCAAGGTAACACTCTGTGGTGATTCCCATGTGTGCTCCCTCCCAGACACTGCATTGCTGCTCCTTTCTTTGTACAAACACCCCTTTCTTTGCAATAAGGCAGCCCTGAGGCCAAGCACATCCAGAAATTACTCACTGAAGTTTTTACCATTGAAGTCTGAAAGAGGCTTATTAAACAATAAATCATCATTAAGAAACTCAAGCAGTAAAGGTAGAAATTCAAAAGCTGTCTCTTCCTAGTGTATCTTAAAAACAACCAAAAAACCCTCCCCAAGCAACTTCCCTAAACTTAGGGTAGACCCAGAGCTTTGCAGTTTCTGCAAGCAGGGAAGCTCACCAATGGAAGCTGACTTTTACAAAGTCAAGCTGACTTGTACTTAAGCAAGATCTGTGATCCTGGATAAGAGTCGCTCTCTTTTCAATGGTCATTAACCCTCCCTTCTCAGCAGGATTATTACTCCTGTCTGCCTGGTGCATTTCATTCATTGAGGGATAATGCAATCTGTAGCAGGTGTTTCTAAGCACTTTCGGAGCACACTGACTCATGGGGTATCTCTCAGTGTCAAGTCTGTAAGTAATCGTACTGAAGTCTGGCTGGACTGCAGAGCTTTATCATGGCATGCAAAGTTACCGAAGCTTTCATAAGTGCTGTAGTGTTCCCATTTGTGTGTGTGCACCAGAAGATGACTGCAATAACACTGCAAGACTGGGCATCTGTTGGACAATTATTCTTTGGGTTCAAAATCAAGGTCATATTATTGCAGTAAGGCCAGGCAAAAGCATGGATCTGATACAAAGGATCTGCAAGTGGCCATATTCTTCATTCTTGGCTGTCTTGTCCATTTCAACTACCTGCTTAGCAAATCTGAGAGACATTCCTGCAGGCTGAAACCATGTTGCAGGATTTGGGGATAACAAGTACACTAAACAGGAGACAAACAATAGCATCTGTTGATGCAGCCTGAGACCTTCTCTTCACTAGGGCAGAAATGTTCCTGTTGTGCTCCCTCCCTGTGAATGTGTTCCCTCCTGTGCAGGAGGGAAGTGCAGAGCCGCCTGCTTCCATGGGTAACTGCAGTCATGTCAAACAGGGTCCTGGACATGACACTGGGCCAAGGGCATCTATGGTAATAGTAAATTGGCACTCCTGACTAGGGCAGGGCCTACCAGACATGCACACACACTTCAAGCATATTTCCTTTAGTCCTTCTGCCAGCAGTGACTCTTTGTGGCTGTATTCCTGCATCCTGCATTTTCTGCAGAACTGGACCTCCTTGTCTGCCCATCCATCAACATTCTGTTGCCCTTCAGCACTTTTTTCCCCCATTCCTGGTGTATACGTGGTGTCTGCAAGAAGAATGGAGGAATGAGGAACAATCACTGTGTAAGTGATTCATTAGCAAAAAGGATCTAGGTGTGTCAAAGCACTGCTCTTCTTGTTGCTACAAGTCAGAGAGGGTGAGAGCCATGGACTGGCTCCCATAATCCCAGCTGCTAGTTTCTGTAACAGTAAAGGCTGTCTTTGGAGCCTTTCCCCTGGAAAAGCCCTCCTGACCTCTGTCTGAGATGAGGCTGGTGAAAAAACAGGGCAGGGAGGAACTGCAAAAATCACACAAGGCCCCACCTTAAGCATCCTGGATCTTCATGTGACTTCATCTGATTGTGAGGCTACCGATTAAAGGTCTGGCCTAAATGACCCCTATCTGGCAGCAAGAAAATGGCCAATATTTGTGTTCTTCTTGTGGCTTTGCTCTTTTATCTTTCATTCTACCTTTCATATCTCTTTTGATTGCATTTCTCTATCACCTATGTAGAAACCATTCTCTTCTTCCAATTTGCTGCTGCAAAGCCCTCAGCAATATTTGGTTGTTTCCTTTTTTGTATTTCAGTCCCAGATCACAAGGTTATGCTGTTTCACTGTTTAAAGTGATATATGCTTTATATTTACTGGCAGAACAGCTATGCTTGCTGCTGCTGTTTTATCAATTTGTGCAGATGCATTCCCTCTGCTTTTCATGATACTGCAATTTTTGTTTCAGTGTATTTTGTTCCCATGATTAAATCAAGCAAACTGAATACAGTCTTTTGTTGGGATGTCCACACTATATGTTCTGCTACCCACCCATCCAAGGAAAATGGTTTTCTAAAATGAATTCTGCTTATTGACTTGCTCATGTAACACTTTAACCCTGGTGAAATCTGTAAAACCATTCTTCTTCTCCATCTTTCCTTTGTAAATTCTTTTCCTAGTGCTAGGAAAACAGTTCATGCTAGACTTAGGTTTAAATTGATCTCTTGCACAGCAAGGAAGAATGATTATCTCCTCTGAAAATGACATCAGAAATCTGAAAGATACAAGCACACATTCTTTAATTTTCTACCTGCTTTGCCTTAGAGACCACTTCTGTCTCTGACTGGTGTTACAATATCATTCCATCCGTCCTTGTTCTCTGCCTGTTTCTTAGCAAGCAGATGACTAAGAGGGTAATTTTTTTAGTTTAGCATCTCATTTGCTTTTTAAACACCTTGAGGAAAGGTTTTTTGTTTCCAGTCTTCTGTCCTGTATGTCTGGAATTTCAGGTCTCTGGATACACTATGACTCACATTAATGTCAGAGTCCTATACAACCTGACCAGGTTCTTTTAGGTAGTCCACACTTGGAGGATGTAATGTTTACTATCAAATTTACTTATTTGAAGATAGTTGATGTTACACAGGATTTTTGATTTAGCGGAGTGATACAAAATATACTGAAAACACAATACAAATGTAAGTTACACTTAGCAAAATATAGTAATTGCAATACACAGTTCTATCACAATACCAATGTGATTCCCATTACCGGTCTCTGTAATATGCTCACAATCATGATGCTGGGTGTCCCCAGTCTTACCAGGAAGGCATACATGCATTGAAGCCAGCTCAAGCCCGTTGCTGTCTTTGAAGTTCTTTTATTAGTTGTTCAGTTTTTATCCTGGTAACATAGCTGTTTATCTAAAACAAAGGCCACCCTCAAGTTCCCTTTGTGTTGAGATAAAGTCAACTTTCTTTGCAACAGCCATGGTTAATCACACCTCATGTTATTCTCTGAGCTTCATAGGTACATCCCCCTTGTCCATCTCCTCTGAGCCTTCTCCCATTATACGGGTTTATTGGTCAGTCAATTCCCTGCAGTATAGCTTCCCTTTCTGGTGAGTCCTGCCCAGCCTCAGTGCAGAGAAACATCATTTTTGCAGTTCTCAGCTGTCCTGGTTGCAGTCCTGGAAGAGCTGGTTTTGTCTGGTAGCTAGGTTTGATGCTGTGATTATCAGTTTTGAGCCAGGATCCATGAAGTGTCAAGAATCTTTCACTCCTTTCCCCCTCCTGTACACAATTCTGTTTGTTGACTTTGGGTGGAAGTAAGGAAGCAGACAGAGCCACTGTTTTGCTGAGAAGAGAGCTTGCAGGTGGTGTGAGAAAACTTGGAACTCGCCTGTAATGATTACCTCTTTCCAAGTGCAGAAGAAATTTTATTTACTAAGCTGAAAGATGATAGATCTTCAGTTCTGCTTCACATTATAGACCTTTATTCTTCCTTCTTCAGTTTCCAGGCCTTTCTGCTCATCTTACTCTCATCATCTTGGATTTTCCTGGTTGGGTAGCAATGTCAAAAGTGCTAGGGACATTGCTCAATCCTCCTTTACCACAGAGTGAGGATATTCTGGAGGAAATATGAGAGACCTGTGAATGGTGTAAAACAAGATCTAACTTCATTAGCACTGGGCAAATGTGTTGTCTTTACAGTGCGGTGTCGCAAAGTATTAAGGAGACTGCCATATTCCAGTTAGGGCTGGGTAAATCTGCCTGAAAGAATGAGATGTGCTGAAATGAAGTCAGTCAGGAGTCTTTTCTTTCACCTGGGACATCTTTTCAGTGCAGAGTTGCAGTCTAGGTCCCTGTTCCATGTGAAATGTCCACATCCAGCCAGGGGAAGATGTCACCTGTCACCTCCTGGGGCTCAATATCTTTTTTGGGGATGTCTGTGCTACCTTTGTTGCTGGTTTATGAGTTTCATGAGCCCGTCTGCAGTGCAGAGCCCCTCAGTAAGTGTGCCTGACTCATGTCAGTCCATTCTCTTTCATAGTAGTGTAAAATGGAAAAGGGGTCCCACAAATCTGCAGAGGAGATGTAAGCACTGCTGATAATCTTTTAAGAGCACTGGCCAGCTGATATAATGAGTTCTGCATGCTTTAATATTCAGATATGCCAGTCTTCCCTGGCTAGTTGTGTTGTATGATCATAAGTTGTATTTCCAATATGTTTTGTGCCTTAAGTAACTTGGCCAGAGCAACTTGTTTGATAATTGCACTGTCATAAGGTTTTAATGGTTTTCAAGAGGAGTCAAAACCACACTGTTTTGTTGACAGTTTTCTATAATATGTTCTATAACGTATCTAAATCCATGCCCTGGTAGCAGGCTATAGTTTTATCAGCAAACTGCAAAAATTATGGTCTTTTCAGCCTTTTTTAATTGCTACCCTTTATTAGAGAGAAACGACCCTTTAGTGAACCTGAACAAATTGTCAGCCATTTCTGATCATTTTGAAGAAAAAGCCAATGACAGCATAGTGAATTTCACTGTTAAATTTGAGCTGGTTTGGCTGAAAACACTTAAGATGCACACTTGAATCAATCCAAATTAGAGTAATTAAATTAGTTCCTTCCTTTGGCTATTCAGCTTCCTGTTCTCCAGTAAAATTGCTGAAATTGATTAATATGGCAGAACTATTGACTATAGGAATACCATATTTCTGGAATAGGAGATAGAAATATAAATGTATTTTAATGAAAATTGCCATGCCAGTTGCTAGGGCTTAAATGAAATATGATTCCTTTATTGTGCAAATGGCCTGGAGTGAGGGAACATTGTGAATTACAGAAAGCTCTGTGCTGTCATAACACCACCTGGTGATCTATGACAAAAGGGAATAAATCATAATTAATAATCTCTATATTCCATAGAGCAGGTCTTTTTTTTTTTTTTTTAATGCATCATTAGAAAAGGAAGCAAGATAGGAGACTCAAAAGAAAACCCAGAGGACCTGTAAGAAGAAAAGAAAGTGAAGTCAGAAAGAATACTGGCAATTAAAAAAACCCCATAGTACAGATTTTTCAATTATTAGCAAGCATCTACCATTGAAGGGAAAGTCTTAATCTCTAAGACTGATAATTTGAAAGGCACAAGTGATTTGTAAACCTACAGTTATGTCATCATTTCCTCTTAAATTAAAAAAAGATGAGAAACCCACCAAGGAATACATGTAGTACCCCATTCAGTTTGTTTAAAGAGAATAAGAGCTGCTGGGGAACAAGAAGCATGATATCTGAAAGCAAGTTCTGTTTCTCCCAAGAAAGGCCATGGTAAAGTTTCTATGGTCTAGATAGCAAGATATTGTACCCTGCTGCCTGGCAGAAACAACCTCAAACTCCCATTGTAATCTTTCGGATAGCGAACAAGAATGAATTAAAAGGAGGTCTCTAATCACCTGGCAGCTGACATTTGTTATGCCCTGGAAATTAATGAGTGAATTATCCCAAGCCTATATAAAAGCATACATTTTCACTGACTTCAGTGAGGGGTGAGTGTTTTAGAGGTATAGGTGAACAATGGTTTGTAACGAATGATGTTGTGTGTGATCATTAGTCTTTCCAACCCACTTGAGTTTAGGAACCAGCAAGACAAGACGGAACAATTGTGTTATGACAGGTGTACATGCACCAGGTTTGACTAACACAACTAGATTAAGGGCCCTCAAGGGCCTTAAAAGCACTACCAGATCCACCAGCAGATCTTTTCAATTACACATCACACTGTGACTTGACCCTACTAGCATTAGCTATATGATTTTAATCCCATTTGCTGTCACTGAAGACTTCATAGATTGGCCTTCAGCTCTCCTTTCTTAAAGCTCTGGCAGCCTGAGTGAAGCCAGCTCTCCCAAGCTATTTTTAACACAGTTGCTTCTCTTGCTGAGCTTATAAATTTATTGATAGAGTTCAATTCTTTCAGGGTTTACATGTTAATGCAAAATGAGGCTTATGCAATGAAAAATCTCAGCTGTCAAGTGGATAAAACTCAGGTAGCGACTATCTCTGGCCCTGTTACTGCATGATACCTGACACAGCCTGCATTAAGCTAGTAGCACCTGCTAATTAAGTTGTCAAATCCAGCTCCCTGTCTGAGCTCTTTAACAGGGCAACACCCCCTCTGTATTGGGGATAGCAGGAGAAATGCAAGGCAGATAATGATCAGTGTATTACAGTGGTATTTTGGGGATTTTTTTTTTGAGGAAATACTCCACATGCAGATGTTTGACTGCTGCAAATGTCACTTCCTCAGTCCCATGCTTTGATTATGTCATACCTCTATTCATCTGCCTGGACCTGGACTGAACACATCTTCTCCATAGTGTAAATATTGAGTATTTACACAGTCCTCAAGGCCTATCAAGGCATATTCATGTTTATTAAATATTGAAAGGTGAATGTTGGCCTCCATTTCATCAACAGCACCAGCCTGCATAGATAGATTTTTCAGTCTAGACACCAGCTTTCTCCTGGCTGGTTTTGCACTAGGATGGAGAAAAGATACCTTGACAGTGTATTCAGATCTTTCTCAATTTTCCTTTCAACAGCTCTACTTGAATGTTCATCTTTGCTAAGTTGCACACAAATTTGATTTCTGGATTAAGCTGCAGCTGTTTTGTAAGCCATCTGTCACGGAAATCCATGTTTTCTTCTGCATTACTTGACTGCAGCTGTGCATAGATGTTTTGTATCATCTTATTGTAAGGTTTTTGGGACAGGATATGTTCTTTCATTCTGTGGGATCCTGGTTCAAAAATTAAATTTTCTGCAAGCCAGAGCAGTAAGGATTGTACCAGCAATGACAGAGAAGGTACAAAGATGCAGTTGTTTTGTTGCAACTTTAAAATTACCAAGCAATTTTAAATCTGACAGGGAGGACTTAATGATGTACACTTTAACATATGCAAAGAAAACTATCTTTTTTCCAGTTTCAGCTTGACTTTCAGTGTCCTATTTGTACTGGCTAAGCATTGTTCTTAGTGATGATGGGGCCTCAGAGCATTAGAGAGATGTCCTGCCTGTGTGGAGTGAAAGATAGCGGTAGCCAAACAAGCAGCATTGCTTAGTGGTGCTGGGTGCTCCTTCTGTCTGACACAAATGGTTTAAGGTCTCTCTGAGAGACTGAAAGAGTTAATGTCTCAAACATTGTGGTAAAAAACAAGTCACGGTCTGCATAGCAGCGACAAACCTTAAACGAGGGGTCAGATAACTCAGGACGTGGAGGGCGTGCCGGAGGGTGCGCAGTTCTGTGTTCTGATAGGCCCGGCAGGATGATACACCACAAATGGCCAGAGGTCATACAGAGTTTATTTGAGGAAGGGGCTCACGACCACCACCCCCCCAATGGTGCCTGCACAAAGGATCAGGAGCTATACAACTGCTCGAGAGGCAGGGACTAGGCTATAAAAGGCACAACTCCAAGGAGCCGTGCGCGTGTCCATCACCGGAGGATTGCCACGTCCGTCATCGTCATTGCAGGATCCAAGGGTGGTGATCTTTCTCTCTCTCTCTTTCCTTTCCTTTTCTCCTCTTTCCCTTTTGTGCCTCAATAGAATCCATGCTACCTATTATTATGCTTTCCAAGTTTAAGTTGCATGCTCCGTAAATAAAGCATTTAATTGATCGCCTGGTGTAATTTCACCTTAATTTAGCCCAAGGGAATCACGAAACCGCTATGACCCCCTGAGTCACCCAGTCTGGGTCGTAACAGTCTCTTCTAGAATGTTGCAGCTGGTGTGGTGCAATATGGCCCTAATTTAATTCTGTCACTTTCATTAATGAGAAAACACTCGTAGCCCCTAAATGTTGTTGTGGGATTTCTTTTTTTTCCTGAGGGAGATAGATAGAACAATTATTGTTTAGGCTTGTCAGGACTTGTTATTTTATACTTGGCTCTCTGAACTTCTGCCACTGACAGCACTTAGACCACAGTTCATGTGCAAGTATTCCTAGTGTTTTGATCTCTAATCACTCCTCTCTTTCCTTTGGTGGAGAAAAAAAATAGTGCTGGGAGTTCATATATGAGTTATGCTCTGTTCAACCACTATCAGTAAAGCAGACGTATGACCCTAAAAACATTGCTTAATCTATAGGCAAAGACAAACTTGCATAATGGCAGGAAGCTGTTCAGCAAAAAGATGAAATTGAAGAGAGATTTTAATTTGGTTTTCCCACTATCGTAGTATAATAAGCAAAGCAATTTTGGACAGCAGGTCAAACAGTCTACAAATGCAATTTATCAAAACCAGAGGGATATGATAAGAAATTGTAGCATAGGGACCCTTTTGCATTTAAAGAAGGGGAATGCAGTAAAGGTCCGCTTCCTCTTGCCCTGTGGTCTTGCTGGGACCTCCATTTAGAAATGAAGCTAGAACTAAATTCTCATTTTGTGTGCTTGTTGGGAAAATTGTGTTATTTTCATCATTCTTTAATATGTTTCTCTTTAAAAAAGAGTGGATGGACTCTTTATGTCATTCTGACATGTTTAGATATTCAGTGTTGCTAGCAGCATTAGTCCAGGAGTCCTCAGTGCTGAGAAGTTATTAAGGTCCTAGGACTTAAGTCTTGGATCCAGAGGGCATTAATAAAGTCACATTTCATATCTTAACTCATGCAAGTCCATTCCAGAATTATCTGGCTGCCTCTGATTATAATTTCTGCACAATATGAGGTAATTAACAAAAAAAATCATGTTAAACACCATCTAGTAGTCCATAACTATATTACTTGTGGAAATAAAAAAAAAACATTTCTTTCCTAGTTCTGTGTGCCTTGGTCCTCTGCTGCTAACAATAATGCTAAAGGTCAGTTCGCCTGAATCACTTCAGTGCTCTGTCTCAGCAACCAGTGATCCTGGGTCTGCTTTGGTGAAACCTACCACTCAGACCTGCTCTGGGGAAAGAACATGAACGTGCAATAGGCAGCTGGTCACCAAACAACCTCTCTTTAGCTTCTGAAAGCTCTCTGCTCAGAAAATTTATTACTGTGGCACACAATAAGGATTTGGAGCTGAAGAGAGTCAAGCCCTGTTTTAGATGAAGAGCCCAGCTTCCTTTTCACAGATGTGTAAATGGTGAAATGGTGTGGGCAGGGCTCAGCTTTGCTGGCTCTTAGCTGCTGAGGAGGAGCAGTAGCTGAAGGAAGCAATGTGTACTGAGAGCTTCAAGATCTCTTCCCTCACTCCATGCCTGGCAGGAGGGAGATCTGGCAAGGTCCATGCCATCCCCCATCCTGCTGCCACCAGACGCACAGTACCCTGTCTGTTCTCACACATGGTCCCAGCTCTGCAAACAGTGAGGGCTACCCCAGTGCCCTTGCCTTGGGCCTCACTTCTGGTTATCTTACTTGTTCCCCTTGAAGTTAAGTCCAAATTGCTTATGCTACATTTGCTGCAGTAATGTGGCATGAATTGTTTTACTGATAAGTTGAGGGCGTGGAAAGCAAGCAGTGAAGCTGATCACTTTGACCTTGAAAGGCAAGATTTAAAAATTGCCGGTGGAACACCTTCCAATATAACAAATATTTTTTTCCAGGATTATCAGTATACCAAATTTACCAGAAAGCTATACTGCAGAAGGAAATTACCTTCCCACTGCTTTTCAGCCAGACCAAGTGAAGAAGCACACTGTTTTAAGACCTTTACTTTTGCCAGAATTAATTTTGCCATCTCCAAAGAGCTCCACGCAGCTGTCTGCCAAATGTTCATGTGTGACCTAGGAAACTATTAGTTCAAGTGTGTTTATAAAGTACTGGGTAGCCCATAGGAGAGTGCAAGTGCATGCTTACTGCAAAGTGAAAACCATTGGCTCAGCAGATGCAAGCACTCTTTTCCAAATCCCCACACTTCGTGAGCATGCAGAATTTCAGGTATTCAGAGGATTAACCTTGAGAAATGGCCAGAGTCACAAAACCTCGGCATTGGTAATCTGGTCATGATGAGTCACTGCTTGTTGGTAATGGAATTCTTAAAAGAGAAGAGTGAGTCATCTTGCACAGTACCAGGCAGGAATCGAATTGCCTCTGGGCATAGAATTACAGGAAAGTAAAGACAGGGAAATCCTTTTAGTGCTGCAGTAAGATCACACAGATTACAGGTACTGAATGCTAAATGGATCAATCACAGAGTACAGGGGAGACACATAGCTTTTAGTGCTAGCCAGCAGAAGAATTTTAGCTAGAATATCCTAAATGACGTCTCAGTAGGAAATTATGTATGCTTGGCTGCTATTCAAGTTACTGAGATGAGGGTCTTGTCCAAGGTAGCCAGAATGATCTGAAAGCAGTCTTTGTGATAGCACAAAATCTTATCTCAAAGCACTTTTAAGTTGGGCTTAAATTCAGTATTTAAAGAAAGTGCATGGAGTGAGATTCCTGTGGCAGGGACTCACCACCTAAGGTTTGGGACACGGAGGAGAACCTCTGAGCAGCTTTGAAACTACCCTTGTGCCTTCTTGATCTTGAGTTGCTATGAGAACTGCTCGGTCTCCTTGTGTAAATTAGCACCTGCATAGCTCCTTAATGATTTCAGGGTTGCCTGAAATCTGTATAATGCTGCAGATTGAAACTTGTGCCTAATATCCTCTCCACCTTGGCTTGTGACAATAAAACATGCTTGTTTCACAGAACCACAGAGAGGTTGAGGTTGGAAGGCACCTCTAGAGATTACCTAGTCCAACCCTCCTGCTAAAAGAAGGGTCAACTAGAGAAGGTTGCTCATGGCTGTGTCCAGTTCAGTTTTGAGTGTCTTCAAAGATGGACACTTCACAACTTCTCTGGGCAACCTGTGCCAGCGTTTGATCACCTTCCAAGTAAATAAGTTTTTCTTTATGTTTTCTTATATCACTTTGTTGCTTTCAAATGTTTCTTTGTCTCTGAATCTGCCTTCTTCTTATGTGTACTGTCTATCTCTAGTTCAGCTGGACCTAGAAGGATTGAAACTGCTGCAGATGCATCATTCCTCAACAATAAGGGCTGGTGTTCTGCTGTGCCTTGCTCAACCATATTATCTGTGACTTAGGGGATAATTCATTAGAGGGGCTTTGCAGGTTGCCTGTATGAGGGCTGTGCAGATTGTGCCACTATCTGTCAGGCAGCCTGACCTATGTCATGATGAATTTCTGTAGCTGCCGCAGTGCCATTGTTGCTGCTAAATGTAACTACCTCGTAATACGGATTTGGTTATTTTGGTTGTGGAAGGCTCCATGTAGCTATGGGGCTTGTGACTTCTTGCAGTCTGCTTAGTGTAGTGGCTCAAGGGTACCTGATTTCTGAGTTCATTTCTGACTCCTACAGTATGGAAGTGCCTATGGAAGAAAGCTCATACTGCCTTTCTCAGGTCCAGCCTGTCTCTAGAGTAACCAGGGCAGATGTGTTTTTTCCTGATCTCTGTCACAGTGGTGAAAAGTAAATGAACTTTAATTTTTAGGCCTCTTTTTCAGGTATGTAATGCATTCCAACCTGCTATTTCCCCATCTGTTTCCAAGCTGCTGGCTTGTGCAGCCTCATGGTTCAGATTGGTACCAGATTCCAGGCCTGGGCTGAAGGGCCCCAAGTCCTCATGAGAACAGAGGAGTCATACTTATCCCTGCCATCAAATGGTAGAATGATAGACTCCAAAACATGGATCATGCCAGTGCCCTGTTTTAATGAGTTACTCTTTTTTTGTAACAGTGGCCAATCATTAGAATTTTATAAGGAGACACAGTAAACAAGCAATTTGAAATAAACAATTATTTGATAGCTTGGCTGTACTAACCAGCACATTCAGTGCCTGGTTTATGCCACCAAACTGAAATAGCAGATGTTGCTTGACAATTTTTATCTTACTATTTATTATTGCTGTGCTTACAGTATTTTCCATTCTGTCTTCCAGGCCTCTCATTTCCGTGATGTCCTGAGGAGAAGTTAATGATTCTGAGAAGTACAAACAAAACTGAATCTTCCTTGATCTCCTCCAACTTTGAGATAAGGGAAATGGATGTAAAGTGTGTAGTAAACCTGGGGCTCATTAGACAATCCTTGACCAGCTAGCCCGGCTGCTGTCTGAACTGAGAGGAATACAGGTTTCAAAGTAGGAGCTGATGTGATCTCAGCCCTGTATGTGAAATTGTGTGGAATAGTTCCCTATTTGTGGGTAAGTTTATAGGTTAGCCGTTTTAAGATAAATTTATGCTGACCTCTGTAAATTACATAATCTGCCTAATATCACTAAAGTATCTTAGCCTCTTTGGATCATGAGGACTCTATTAGAGTCTTTAGGAGAATACCAGTTCAATAGATTTATGAAGCTACTTGTTTGACTGTGATCTTCTGATTATATTCACCAGCTGAATACACTACCTGAAATCTGATCTTCTGGTTTGCATATATGTGCACACATGTGCGTGTACTCTGTTTTCATGCAATGTGAGGGTTTTTCAGGTCCCCGTGCAGAATTTCCTGCAGCACTGATGAGAAGGTAGAATTTGAAAGCCATTTATGAAAAGTGCTAGTACTCGGTTTGAGAATACTTGTGCCCTGGTGTGAGCACAGTGAAGAATATTGGAGTGGCTTCTGTATTTGCCACAGCAGAAGGGAAAACAAACCTGGGCACCATCAGTACTTGATGGCACTTTGGATATCAATTTAGAAAGAGAAGGCACACTACCCTAATGGTGGTGCTAGATGTTTGCTGTCTATGTTGTTGCACAGCAGGTGTGTGAGCAGAAAAATTTAGTGAGATGTGTGCAAAGATGTGCCTTATTTCCAGCATTAGCAACAGACGTGTCTCATAATACTTACTCAGTTCCTGGCAACCTTTCAGATGCACTGGTAAGGAGTATTGATGCAGAACTTACAGGGTCTGGAGTTCAGAAGATAGGACTCCAGGGCCAGCTTTTTGTCTGCTAAATGGGAACAGTGACCCTTCCTTTCTCCCACTCTTTTTGACATTTTAGGCTGAAAGCATTTCATGACAGAATATGTTTTATATTATATATACACCACTCTGGGCACCTTGTGCAAGCTGGTGGAAAGTGGCTACCTCTGAAATTCTTCTTAAGTAGTTTCTGCAGTGGCTATCTTTTGCCATTATTTGGGAAAGGCCAGGATGACAGCAGAAAGAAGAGCACAGGCAAGCTCTCTTTGTACCAATTCAACATTCACAACATGAAGCACAATCTGAGCTGGGAACATGGTTACCACTGTAAAATACTTAGTACATGACAAGTGGTAGAAAAGTACATTTCATTTTCCCTTGCTGTGCCTACTAGATGGGTTTGTTGCTGTATGCATGTCATCCTCCTTTGATTCAGTTTCCAAGTAGGAACTGGAAGTGAATATTTATCATCTGTTTCTGGCAGTTTACAAAGCATTAGCATTTACTTTGTTTTTCATCTTAGCAGCCATTCACCTCATTTTCTTGTTGTCTTTCAGCTCAGTTTCCCGGTGCTTGCCTTGGTCCCATTTGGATTTCAGAGGCATGCAGCAGCTGCAGCACTGATCTGCTGACTAACAGTTTCATAAGAACTACATAAGTTCTTGTTGGTCTTGTTTGTCTTCACTTCATAAGTAGAGGAGTATACACTGATGTCATAAGTACATCTGAAGTTTGTGCCCTCTGCTATGCTTCTGCAGAGAGCTGAATGTCCCAGCAGATGGAGTAAGATAAACAGCAAATGCATAGCCATTGATACTTGCTGGTTCCCATCAAAATTTGAATGTAAACTAGATGACATACTGCTAACAATATAAATTCAGGTTATAGTCAGCTGATTGGAAGGGCCAGATGCTTATGCCTGTTTTGCAGTTCTGTGAGTTAGTGTTAACTGGGACTGCAGATGTCTCAGAAGTAAACTACCAGTAACAGTCAACCAGAAATTATTTATTTCCCCAAGGCTTACAAGCACCCTATTGTCTGTCTACAAAGAGAGATAAATCAGAGGAGGATGCCTGTAGTTCACAGGGAGTTATTCAGTCTTTTATTAATTAAAAGCTTAATGGAATTTTTTCCATCATTCAGCATCTTTTCATACAAAACAAAAACAATGTCACATGGAGAATCCCTGTATTATTCAAAAGTACAAAATTCTGCAGAGCATTTTGCAAATGTAAACAACAAACCTTGGGTGGCCTACACAATCAAAAACACATATCTTTTCCAATGCCAACAGCAGGAGTATGCCAAGAACTGAGTGAGAAATCACCCCCAGGAAGTCTGCCTTTGAAAATGGGCATGTTGTACTAGGATGTATGGTGAGCCTGTGGGAGAAAGAGGCTATCCATGTGCCATGACTTTGGGTGTCATTGCTGCACTTGCCTAAGCTCGTAAATTGTGACAGGGCCCTTGCAAGTTCAGAGAAATAAAAAAAGAGAGAGCTAGGCATCTAATCCATTTGTCTCTCCTTTTTTTTAAATACAGTTCTGCTTCCATGAGCAAACTAGGAACAAACACAAGCTGGTAGCTTTCCTGCTTGAAAATTCCCATCTCTTCTGCTATACGGATGCTCATGTCCTGTTCTTGCAGCTGTGAATTGTTACCTCTGCAGAAGATAATTCTGCTTTTTTTCCCTTGATAAACTACTGCTTGTTTTCCCTTAGTGACTCTTTTTCACTAGATTTTGGGCTCTATTCAGCAATTGAGATCATATGTGTATATGCTTGTATTTTAACTGTTAGCAGCCATCTTGCAAATATCTTGAATTAAAAACTTGTTCAGGTGTTTTTTAAAGGACTTCTGTCATGAAGCAATAATGTATGGCTGTTGAATAAAATGCCCAAGCAGAATGCTGGAAGGTGAAATTTATACTGGGACTATGACAGTGAATGTCAGTCACTGATAAACCTGTATTAGAAATATCCCTTTGAAGGTACCTTTACCATGGAGAGTCATTCATAATCTTATCCCTGGAAAATGAAAAAAAAAATTCACATTAAAAATATGTACATTACTTAATCTGTATAGTTATAAACATATCTGTACATCTGTAACTTTATTTTAACATGGTAAGATCATTTAACTGCTGTTTCTTTCCCTTTCTACTTTAGTTCTCCAGCATGACTGCAGTTGTCTATAGAGATAATTGGAATATTTTTGCTCATCTTTCCCTGATGAAGGAGGTTAGAAGTGCTGTTTCTGTTTTATAGATGAAGAAGAGAAAAGAGGTTAAGTGGACTTTCTCAAGGTCACACAGTGACATCTGTAGCAGAGCTGTGATTTGAAGCTGAATCTCCTGAGCCACAGAATTTAGACTATTAAAAGGTAATGATATATCAGATATAACTACAATGAAGACCCCCAAATCAAATGCAGACTTCTTAGGCTGGTTTTTTTCCCTAAACTTAACAGCAAAACATGGGTTTTGTTCAAACATTGGTGTAGCAGTGTAATAGCTCTTATCAATATACTTTGCAAAGCTTGATTCGGACAGTCCCATATTTGTTGGCATGAGAATGCTGCACAGAAGCAGCAATGTTCAGAAGAAGTTATATTTTGAAGTAGATTTTTGCCTCTGTTTCTTTCTTTAAACCAACTGGGTTATAAAGGAAAAGACTTTCAGCACCTGATCCTGATCAGAAGGATTCCAGCCCTTTCTCAATTTCTATCTTTAAAATAATCCTTTGTTGTACTACCTCCAGAAAAGGTTTGATTTATTGTACTCACAGCCTGCCATTCTGTGTAGTAATGACATATTTTTCCTACGTGCTCCTCTGTCTGCCTGCTCCTGTTTTGCTTTGTTCCTTTAAGCAGTCAGCATATTTGGACAAAAGCACCTTTTCCTCCTCCCCTATGCAACGTTAAGCCCTGTGCAGGAGGCTTTGGGGGCCTATTGAAATGCAAACCAGAAGTACACAGTTACAGCCTAAACTCCCCTTGCCTTTTCTCCACTGAGTCGTAGGCTTAAATCAGCATGTAACCTGGAGAGGCTGCTAGTGTTCCGCAGAGACTATGAGTGATTCTGCATACCACTGTTTTGGGGTAGTTCTTTTCTGATACTTTAAATATCCTGATTTTCTGACAGTTTGGTCTGTCCTCTTTAGCACTCAGCTCTTGCATTTTAACCTTGTCAGGGTTACTCCCTATCTCCTGTGGGTTGATTAGTTGGGAAACTGGAGCTAGGTTAGTTCTGGCGTGCAGAACTGTAACAGCTTTCCCCTGCACCT
The DNA here is from genome assembly GCF_965638725.1 of Aptenodytes patagonicus. NCBI lineage: Eukaryota > Metazoa > Chordata > Aves > Sphenisciformes > Spheniscidae > Aptenodytes > Aptenodytes patagonicus. The sequence continues at coordinate 58,726,809 of NC_134982.1, forward strand.
GGCAGTTTCTGTGCTCATTGACAAATCTCAGCTCCAGAAATATTCTGCACTTTTTTTTTTCCTTTTCTTTTTTGGCTGCTTAAGGTGCTTCTGAGCAATTTTCATCTAGGGTCATATTTCTGCTGACTGCAAAGATTCTGCTGACTTCTGCTATTTCCCTGACTCATTTTGTCCCTTGCAAACAGTCAGTGCTGGGCTTTCTTAGGAAACTGCATTACGGTGGAAGACCGGGCTTAGATATAGATATAGATATAGATATAGATATAGATATAGATATAGATATAGATATAGATATAGATATAGATATGAATAACTTGGAATCCTGAAGGCCGTAACACTCAATGGAGCTTTCTGGACTCAGTATCTTCCTGGCTTCATTCACAGAAGAAAAAGCAGAGATTAATGTTATGTATAGGGGATTAACAGGTCCCTTGGTCCCTTGATATTCATTTACCTGAATCGGTATGAGATTCAACAAGGCCAAGTGCCGGGTCCTGCACTTCGGCCACAACAAGCCCATGCAGCGCTACAGGCTTGGGGAAGAGTGGCTGGAAAGCTGCCCAGCAGAAAAGGACCTGGGGGTGCTGGTTGACAGCCGGCTGAACATGAGCCGGCAGTGTGCCCAGGCGGCCAAGAAGGCCAATGGCATCCTGGCCTGTATCAGAAATAGTGTGGCCAGCAGGAGTAGGGAAGTGATCGTCCCCCTGTACTCGGCAGTGGTGAGGCCGCACCTCGAATACTGTGTTCAGTTTTGGGCCCCTCACTACAAGAAGGACGTTGAGGTGTTAAAGCGCGTCCAGAGAAGGGCAACGAGGCTGGTGAGGGGTCTGGAGAACAAGTCTTATGAGGAGCGACTGAGGGAACTGGGGTTGTTTAGCCTGGAGAAAAGGAGGCTGGGGGGAGACCTCATCGCTCTCTACAACTACCTGAAAGGAGGTTGTAGCGAGGTGGGTGTCGGTCTCTTCTCCCAGGTAACTAGCGATAGGACAAGAGGAAATGGCCTCAAGTTGCACCAGGGGAGGTTTAGATTGGATGTGAGGAAAAACTTCTTTGCTGAAAGAGTGGTTAAACATTGGAACAGGCTGCTCAGGGAAATGGTTGAGTCACCATCGCTGGAGGTATTTAAAAGACATGTAGATGAGGCGCTTAGGGACATGGTTTAGTGGTCCCAGGAAAGACTGGGAAAAGAAACAGAATGTTCTGAGCTGGAAGAGTTTCCAGTCCTGAGGAAATATGGAGTAATGCAGCCTACCTGTGCAGTGCCAGGAGCATTAGAGGTTTATTTGGCCTGAACTGGCCTAGTTGGTCTGTTTTGAGACAGTCACTGTATGTGCACTGTTATGCTTCCAAAACCATTGACTATCTACTGTCATAGCTGAAGGCCTGGTATATCTCCAGCAGCACTTTAGACATATCCTCTATGTGTTTTGAAGAATGCATTGGAGTGACTAGGTGTGGAGGTCTCTTAGATTTGGGTATGCTTCTATAGGCAGCCATTCTTGTTTCTGTCTTCTCCTAGGATGAGCAAGGAGAGAGAAGAATATTGCCAGATTTTGCTGTTGCTTAGTGGGATAACAGGAGACTGAATAATACTCAAAAAAAGATAGCCTAGTTGTGTTCTGTTGCCTGTTCAGAGATCCCAACGATCTCCTGCATCACCAGAATTTCTCTTCTGGTCTGGGAGAAGGACCTCATTTAAAGCACTCTTGGCTGCATGTCAGACAGGAATGTCAAGCTTCTGGGATAAACAAGCCTCTCTCACCACAATGCTCCCTTGTCCTGCTACACAAGTGATCAAAGTTTAAAAAAGTGAGGTTTAAAAAGTGAGTCTGTAGTTATGCAGTTCTGCACGACCACACCAGGCTTTAATGTTTTCTGCAATAGCACATGCTAAGTCAAGCCCCCAACTGTCATTTTTGTGCTGACTTGTCTTGATTTCATCTGCTATTTAGGATATTCCCATAAAAGCACCTGAATGTTAGCCTTGCTCTTCCATCTTCCTTGGATATTATATAAAACTAGGCCTCTGCTCAGGGCTTCCCTTGATTGATGGTGTGTGAGTTCAAACACATCTCTCCCATTCAAGCTTCAGACAGAATAGTATATAGAGCTTTAGCTCAGCCTTTCCACCAACCATGCACATAGGAGATCTCCCTGCTCAGTAACAAGGTGCTGAGATTTCAGTCTTGTACATGTGGTTGATGGGAGCAGTAGGGGAGGAAGCATGTTCTTTAAATGTTTGTAAGCTCTGTCTCTACCCAGATGAAGTTTGTGACTCTGGCGTTGTTGACAAACACAAAGTACTTCTGAAGCTAAAAAAAAAAAAACAACCAGAACAAAACACAGTGGCTTTGAATGGATGCCTGCAAAAGAGTGAGAATAGGCCAAGTTATATATTTTCCCTAAGAACATACCAGCTTTCATTTGCTCAGGGGATTTTCTGAATCAGATGTTTCTTTCTGTTCAGGAATATCTGTCCTTAGTGCTTCTGCGGTGTTTTTCAGGTTCTAGGCAAACTTCAAGCATTTACATCTTTCAGCAAGAAGTACTACCAGCCCAATGAGATGGTATGAAGAGCCCCCTCCTCATGCTTATTTTGATCCTGGGTCCTCCTTTTTTGTGTGATACTTCTTCCTGGGAGTTGTGGTGATCTGGTGGTCACTCTAGGAGTGTTCATTTCCTTGTATAGCTTTCATGTGACCTCACGTATGTCATCTCTGAACATTCCCAATCTGCTCCAGCCACTGCATGCTTTAGATCATGGAGAGCTTTTGAACAGCTCAGCAGGACAGAGACATTTGTCCTACTTGTATCATAGGTCAGGGGTTCTGTGATACACTCTCTGGCCAAAAGGTGTGCAATTCTAAAGAAAATAACAGATGCTTATTGCTTTGCACAGGCACCTTTCTAATGTTTCTGGGAATATTTTTTTTCAGTGTGTTTTGAGCATTTTTCTAGGTTTTAGAAGTCTCTGTTGCTTTTGCCCTTTACCTCTAATGGAAGAAAATTTGTGTAAAGGAGAATTTTTTCAGGTTTTCGTTTTCCTTATTTTGATGGGAAAAAAGAGACTATGGGCTGAAATGTTACATTTTCACTTACAGCCAAAGGCTATTTTTTTTTAAAAAATGCATTTTTTAACTTCACAAGGAATTTAAAAAATGCTAGTGGAGGAACTTCCATTATACAAATTGGACTTGCTGTCATGTAAGCATCTGTTTTCTCTTAAATGTTCCTTGACAACTCCTTATGTTAGTAATTAATCTCATGAATAGTGTCAACACTAAAAAAGTGTTCCGAGAACAAGAGAAAAGTCAGAAATGTTGTACTGGTATAAATAGTCTTAACATGCAATGATTTTGAAACATCCATTTTCATTAATCACCATTTTCATTTATATTGAAATAGTACAGTAAAATGTAAAATATCAAATATAATTGTTATATTCAATTAATTGAAAGAGAAAATTAGAAGTGAAAATGAAATATTTTTCTGATCTTTTCTATACTGTAAAGACTAAAACCTTTTGTCTCTAATCAAAGCAGGAAATAGATTTGGAGTATGCTGTTCTGATGTCCTGTACATCTGCACTTTTGTATAAGGTTGATTCTTTTGTCATAGAGGAAGACACTAGGTTTAGATCAGTGTCTTAATTTTGATTAGAAAATTCCTCAAATTATGTTGCATTTCTGTCTTTTTTATAATTTACAAATTTGCAAACAGGTTAAAACACACTAGCCTGCAGCTGGGCTAAGACCACAGATGGATATAGACTGCTAGCTTGACTTCCTGGTGAGTTGAACAAAGAGGAATTACTGCAGAAATAAGTGGAACTTGTCAGTTTAGTTCATTTCAAGGGTGATCTTATTATATGTGAATGACCACTGATGCCAATATTGTATCATCCATGCTAGGATTTGTCTGGCAGTCTGATAGCGCAATACATCCAAGTTGATTATTCCAGGATGGCTTTCCTTGCATGGTAGACCATAGTACATTGTAAGGAAAATCATCCAGACCAAGACAAAAATATGCAACAGTGGGAATATAGTGTTAATAATGGTTAATGCTTTTTATGTAAAAATACTGAATATCAAAGTAGGACTGGAAATTGTTATTGGATGCCCATCACATAAGAAAACCAGAATGAAGAGAGTTAATTGCTCATAATGGCATCTGAATACCTCTAGAAGCCAGTCCTTTCTCTTCTGACAGGCAAGACTGGCTGGAAAAAGCTAATAAGCAGCTTGTATCCCCATCAGTACAACTTTTGCCATTCACGTAAATCTTTCTGAAGTAAGTATTTAACAGTGTATTGAAAGCAAACATAGCAACTGAATGGAGAGGGATGTCTGCTCAGCTCCCGTCACTTGCATGACTGGGTGCACTCACCAGACCAAGGGCTGGGGTGGAAGACTGCACCCTATCTGCAAGATCCCACTGGTTGCAAAAGGATATGTGGATCTCCAGAATAAATTGGTTCCCAAAGCACCGAATTTCTGCTGGCTGGAAGAAAAAAGGAACATAAGGATTGTTATTGCACTGAAAGGGAAGCCTTTGTGTGAAAAAAAGTAAGCATTCTGCCCTAGCAAATGAGAATCCAGAAGATGCTTGATACCACTTATTTATACAGAGAAGTGGGGTGAAAATTACGAAAAAATCTCCTGTGATGAAAAAGTGGTTGGTGGAACACGCGGGCTCAGAGGCCTTGTGATGCAGAAAAGCAAGGGCTGGTTTTATGAGTCTTTACACTCCTCATACTCTCCTCTGCATAACAGTATGTATTCTTTTAGCCTTAGACTTGGATTAAAAAATAGATCTGTGTACAAGGTGTATTTTTAAAACCTGCTTATTTTTGCTGCTTTTGTCTGCTTACTATATTCTTTGTACAGGATAGAGGTCAGGGATAGTTTAGGAGTAAGCAGCGGTCTGGAAAGTCAGGGTGATAGTTAAGCAAATGGTCTGTTAGCCCAGAGGAACTCCCAGGGCACCCTACACCTGGTTTCTATACCATGTTTACTAATACGGACTCTGGGCACACATGCAGGGCTTTACAAAAACAGTCTTTCCCCCACTGCCCCGATGCAGGACCAACTGTACTTAAACCAGCCATAACAGATGTGTGTCTAGCTCATTCCTGAAGTCCTTTAATGATGGTGTGTCTGGGTCCTCCCCAAGAAGTTTGTTCCAGTCTAGCTATTATTAAGTCTTGAATGTGTCGCATGAATCTTTTCTGCCATGATGTAAGTCTTGTTGCCCTCTCTGCAGGGAAGAAGTGTGGTTCTGTTTCCCTTTGCCAGACTTACAGTCAGTTTTGCTTGCTCCCTCTAGTGTCCTCTTTTGTGGTAGTTCTTGTTTTCCTGACGTATCTGGAATGCTCTTGTTACTGCCTTACGGGTTTTCACCAAAAGTGCTCCATACCTTTTTGAAGGACTATGCTCCAAACAAGTACTGATGCCTTATTATTGCTGCTAAGGCTTGCTGATGCAGAATGTCGCTCTACAACTCTTCTCACCCAGCAGATCAATCCCTGTACAATGTTTGTTTTTCCCCAGCAGTCCAACACTACTTATGGAGCTCCACAGTTCCCAGACCGCTCCAGACTCTGAAGAGTTTGGAATGGAGCTGCGGCATTGTACAGCCTCTTATTTCCATCTGAAGACTGTTTTGGGTCCTAGCCCATGTTCAATGCCTTCCTCTGTTCATCCTCAGCTGCTGGAATAGGTGGCACGCTGCCACAGACATCTATCCTGCAAATAAGAGGACCAATAAACTTTGTTACTCTTAGTAGCAGCTGCTAACATAGGCCCTGATAGTCATTTCTGTGCTCCTGAAGACCCTTCCAGTTCCCTTAGCAAGCCACCTGAAAGCCTCAGAGTGCCCTGGGGCTGTCTGACATCTGACCTAAAGCGCTAGAAATGCCATTTCTGATCTCTGACTTCTTCTTTTTGCCTGGTGTTTACTGCAGCTGAGCCCATAGCAACTACAGTGGTGAATGTGAATGTTTTAACAGACCCAGCCTCAAGATGTGTGTGACTATCTCAGAGTAAACAGTTTTCTGGACCTGTTTGACATTGTTAATTGCTGTTTTATATGCCTAGAAGGGATGTCATGCCTCAGAGCAGCAGCAGAAATAGAAGTAATTAATGCTTCAACCTGCAATGTCCCAAGAATTGCCTGCAGGCTGTCCACGGAGCCCCAGGGCTCCATGCTGCTCCTATCAATATCTGATTGTGAGGATAACATGCATGTAAATTGCAACCAATTCAAAGCGCCCACGCTGAAATGCAGTGCTTAAATGAAGAAAGAGGACAGCATAAAGGGCAGTGAGGAGAGGCTGTTTAAAAGGATGAAGCTGCTCTTGAACTGCTTGACTTGCTTCTTTCTTTAGGGGTAAATTAGACTGAAGGACAGACCTATGAAAACTTCTTGCTGATGTACATCAGCAGAAAGTCTGACCCTGAACCTCTGCAATTTAATAGCTTTTAAGCTGTTTATTTCCTCTGCAATTTAATAGCTTTTAAGCTGTTTATTTCCTCTGCCTTCCCTCTGATCTGGCATAACTACAAGAAGTATGCGTAGGACCAGCTGTCCTCTCAGAAGTGCTCAGGTGCTGGGGACAGGCACATCCTGTGGCACAGGCAGGTCTCCTCATGGGGCTGTATTGTCAGCATGTTATCCGGTGCTCCTCTGTTGTCCTCCACCAGGTCCTGCCACTGTAGTAGTGCATTGAAGCCTTTTCTTCTGCAAGGCCACTCTTTTGTTTTCCTATGACCAAATGAGGGCTGTCTGCCTAGTCAGAGTCCTGAGGGAGTAGTACCAGGCTCTCCTCCCTTCGCAGGATCAGCTGTTTGTTCTGCCTCTTCTGTGGAGTCATATCCATTTCCACCTGATCTGTTTAGATTTAGTAAGACTTCATACATGGACGTATATGGAATATTATGGAAGTATAAATTTCACCAACTATGGAGGACAAACCATCAGATGGTTTATCTAATGTGTTAAGACTGAAGTCTGTGCTTTATGATCAGCTGGTTATTGTTTTATTACTATTATTATTACAAAATTATCTTACTTGACTATTCTGATTTCAGACAGCTCCTGAGTTTTATTAGAGGAACTGTTTTCAAAAAGAAGATAAGAACAGGATGCAGGGGTCTCTCTTGAGCCTCTGAGCTGACATGGGAATCCCATCTGAAATACTTGTGGTATTTATGGCCAGCTGTGTGAGCCTGGCCCCATGCCAGATACAGTTCTGGACAAAGCAAGATTATAGCATAATATTTTTTTGCAAATATAAGAATTCATTCTCGTATTCTATCCACAAAAAGTTGTTAGTCCTTGTGAAAAAACGCTGAAGAAAAGGGGAAATCATGCTGGTTTCATTGTCACTAGTTGACCATTGCTTTTATTTGTGTGGGATGGAGGAGAAATAAAGGGGAATCATTACCTGCATAAAGCTGGTGAGCTGGGCTTCCCACTGGCTGTATTTCGGTTACATCTCTTTCCTCCTCTTTTATTGCCCCTTGTTTTTAGATTTGAAGAAAAGGCAATGTAAAATGAAAAGCTGATAGTTCTGTAAGAAATTCATCATCCAGACCGCAATGGATTGGAGGGACTATTAAGCAATGCATGCTGAAAAAAGCAATTAATCTGCTAAGGAGTCATTTGCTAATTGCAGCATTTTCCACTGACTACATATTCTAAGAGGTATCTCACTATTGAGTTCTCCTATAGGTGAGTGTGCTCCTTTCTGTATTGCAAATGCATTCAGAGAAGAGGTAGATCAGATTTAGACTATAAGTATTTCTCTTCCTGTCACTTAAGCTTAACCTTGGTGTCTTGGAAGCACTTTCATTAATTGATTTTTTTTTTCTCAGAGTTTCCCCTGTTATCTCTGTGTTCCTCTTTCAAGGGAAATTTAAATCAGGGGTCCAGTCTGTCATGCTGTTAGTTTAGGATCATTTTTAGCTAGCCCCTGTATCCTGACCTAAATGTCATCTCACTGCTTTCCTCACAGTCTTCTAGGACAGTCACAAAGCTGTTCTTTGGTTCTCCTTCTGTGTGCTGGTTTGCCACTAATGAAGGTGTATGTTGGTGTGCCAAACTGCTGCAGCCTGACTCACACCATGTGTTTTCCCATGATTACTGTTCTGTCTGCCTGTAGCTGCCCTGTGTTCAGGCTGCCTGTATTTCTCATTCTGAAGCTTCTCCTAATTGTACTTTGAGAGAAACCTTTCGCATTCATGGTTTGGAGCAAAACTGCAAAGTGCGTTTGGGGATGGAGAATGAAAAGAAGGTGAGATGTACATCCTCAGTCTTATTCAATCTGCTTTGATCTGAGCCAGCTCCAATCAGCCAAATGTGGTCATTTTCCCTCTCTTTAACCCAGTGTAACTGACAGCAGGCATGCTGAACAGCCGGTGTACAACTCGTTAACATTGACTAGGCCAGGCTGTGACTTCTCACTGCCAGCATGAATAATACAACCAGGTCTTCAGGTGGGACAAAAAGCAAAGTGGCTGCTCTGCTCCTACCTTTGACATTATGTTTGAACTGGCTTTAGACAAAAGATTCAGAGAGATCACAGGAAGAAAGTGAGGAGCTCAAGGGCCTCTACTGCAGGAATGGCTGTTAATTTTGCTCTCTCCGTGATGTTATTCTTGTGAAAACAGCCCAGCTGCACTGTGAGTTTCCAATACAGTCAGATGTGTAACACAACAAGTGTGTCCTGCTAGCCTAACACTGTGCCCTCTCTGTGGATGAACTGTTCTCAGTGCTTTACCCCATCTCCTCTGGAGAGAAACGTGGCAGCTGCCTTATTCCTGCTGCTGGTTTATGCATTTGATCATGTCCCTCCCAAAACAGATCTCATGCCAAGACATGGAAGGTGGGAGCAAGAGGGGCAGGCTTTAAAGCCAGTTCACAGCTAGGTCAAAAGCACTGGGCTGTGCTGGCGTTGTACATAGCAGATTTTTTTTTTTTACCAAGAAACAAACAAAACAGAGTCTGAAAATTCCTATATATAAGAGAATCACAGTGAAGGAGCTCAGGCAGGAGTTGCTGTGCTACCTCACTGTGTGCTGTCTGGTGTTTCCCGCCTTAGAAGGGGGTCACTATACAGTGGGGGGAAAGACAGCCTTGTTCTTCACTTCTGCACCACAGGAGCTCTCTGGGAAACTCAAACCTTGACCCCTGTATCTATTGTTAATGGGCTCTTAGTTTTAAAATGTATGAAATACATAAAGAACTCCAAAGGGACAGTTCAGCCATGATAGCACTCCAGGAGGGCTCCTTCCCTGTCTGGTGAGGCCCAGCACAGTTAATGTTTTTAAAGGGCACAAACAAGCAGGAAACAACACAGTGGATGGAAATCAAATCCTGCCCAGCAAAGAAGGGGTTGGGCGTAAAGGCATAACTAGTGATGTAATAAGTAGTGTGTATGTAAAACTGTTTGGCTATGGGGAATCAACTGTTGAGCTGTGTGTTTGTGGAAGTGGGGAGAATGAACTACACAGAAATAAAGGAATGAGCTTGAATTCTAGCATTAGCTGGACCCAGAGTCCTTTCTGTCTCCCAGTTGCCCAGCCAAGATCATAATTTATTACTAAATGTGAAACAAAAAATCACTGCATAAAAAGCTCAAAGGCAGTATCATATGACTTTTCTTGCTCTAAAATTGGTATTTATTAACTAGAGCACTGAAGCAGCTCTGCTGTTACTTTACATACTCTTCAGGCACAAATACTTTTTTTTCTTTTGGGAGGAAAGAATTGCAGTTGCTGTACTGGAGACAGTTGATGTTCAAGGAAGAAGATCTCCATGGAAGAGAAGGATTATATGGTATTACCTGGAGAAGGCCAATGGTTTTGGTGCTTTTATTTTTAACTTGGCTTTGTGTCCTTGTCTGTGAGGGGTTTGCTCAATATCCATTATGATGTTATATTTCTTACATGGAACTTAGGAATGCTTAATTCTTCATGGTCTTAGTAACTCCCTCCTACTGCCACCTGAGATCTGAAGGCCAGAAATGGTGGGCTGTGATGATCTAAGTCTCCCCTTTTGCATAGCACAAGCTGAGAGCCCCACCCAACCTTCCCTGTGTGTGGGACCAAATACTGTTGATCAGTTTTGATAGCCAGTACAGCAAGACCTGAAAGATTTATATGTTGGTGAAGACACTGCATTACTGAAAAAAATCCTCCTAAAGAGTTACTTCCCCACAAACTAGCAACCAGGCACCTTGCTTCTGGCTTTGTTGTGGTCAGTTCCAGCTTCTGTGTCTTGCTCTTGATTTACCAGGTGAGAAAGAAACCATTTGCATCAGTGTTGCTGTCAGATTCAGTGATCCTGTACTCTTGGAGTCTCTTCCTCCTTTCTCTTTTCTCCTTTCACACTGCTCTCAAGCAACATTAAAAGAAGGATTGAGGGAACATTGAATACAAAGTGGTGCAGAGCAAGGGGGAATGGCACTACCTCTCAAAGCTAGAAACCTGTGAAAGGATCTCAGGCACAAAGATATGATGAAACAGCTATAAACAGTTCTATTATTTGATGTGTGTAAAATAAAATCCCAATCATCAGTCCTGGTGAGTTCACACAAAGTTAGATTAGGTCTCATTTTGAAGCTGGTTTCTAGTATGTTTACAGCAATAAAAAGGAAGAGTTCATTGTTTATAGAGTTTAAAGAGTTAAAATATTGTATAAAGAGTTCCACACAGGAAAAAAAAAAAGAGAAGAAGGTTAAAGTGGTTGTACTTGATCTTTCTTTTTTTCTTTTTTTTTTAACATCTGGGTGGGATGCAAAGAGGGCTTTATCAAGCAAGTTCTTTCTCATGTGGGGCAACTCTTTGGTGTCTGGAGTACTGGGAAGAGTGAAGAGACCAAAGTTCAGATTAATAAATATAAACAATGCCGATGCTTTTATGTATGCATGCTGCAGCTAGTGAAGTCTTCTCCCATTCGGAAGACAAATGACATCTCCTTTCCTGTGCTGTTGTACAGAGTGAATCTTCTGTATGGGATAGAAGCCCTGATTTTTTTGCCACCTCCCCCTACCTCAGAGATTTTAGAACCAGAAAACCCAAACTTCCTCAGAGCTTCCTTGTAGAACAGCTGTTTACCACACTCCCTTGCCAGGGCTGTGCACAAAAGTACAGTGTCTGTTACTCTCCATTTCTTTTTGATAACTACAAATGCCAAACAGCTGGGGGAAAAAAGACATATTTGTTGAATTGTGTAAACCTCCTACCCTTTTGCTAAACTGGTAGTTCATGTTGCATGTTCCTTCAGCGGCTCTTTGGCACAGTGATGGAGAATTGAACTTGGTGCTACTGGTATTTCCAATGTGGGAAACATTTTTCATTGCTTCAAGAGGTCTTCCGGTGTACTTCAGAGAAGGGCAATTTAGACAGAATGCAATGCTGAAATAAAACCAGCTCTTCCACTCAGCACTACCGCAAATAATAGCTAACACTTCATGCCTTTTCTGCATTTCAACACCAAATGGTAAAGAGATACTGCCTGTGGACTGCCAGCTCTCTGCAGCAGCTAGACAAACAGATCTCTTCTTCCCATCTCAGAGAACTAGATTTGCAGAACAAACTCCAGGACATCATCTTCAGCAGCAACAGCACACCTGTGCCTGGGCTACAAATTATGTCAATCAGTTATTGCCTGTGTTTCATGCTATGCTGGGTTTGCTTTATAATATCTGCATGGCACAATTCATCCCAGTCATGAAGAAAGTACAGTGAGTGCACACTATACAATTGAACGTGCCATCATTCATACTTCTGAAAAAGACTGCATAAAACCTTTTGAAGGAGCTGACTGGCCCGATGTGGAAAGATAGGTCAGTACTGGGAGGAGTACATTCACCTATACGTGTAAGAATAGTGAAGAGGAGATTGAGACGAGTCTATGCACCTTTCCCAGATTTTCTGAGAATTATTTAAGGCAATACTTAACTTTTTAAAAAAGTACAAAGCTCAATATTACTTCTGGTAACATATATAGCGCAAATAGTACTCTGTAGAAACACAGAGATTGTTCCTATCTTAAAGCTCAATAATGCTAACAAACACCAGCCTAGTCCTGCTCTTCTTTTATCATAATGTCTCATCCATGTAGTAGGTGTGTGGCAGAGTACATTTTTCCATGAGTGATACATTGCTGTCTACATCTTCCCTAGGAGATCACTTTAGCTTGCATCCAGAGTGGAGGGGAGTTACACTGAATAAAAGCTGCTGTTCTTCTGCAAAGCACCAGATTAACAAGGCCTTTTTGTACTTTAACAAATCCACTTTAAATCTGCAGTCCTCATTAATTTGGAGGAATTCTCCTTGATGACTACAAGTGGAGCAGCCCTCAGACTGCTTGCTGGCAAAATTAAACTGGTTTGGTGCTGCAGAGGTACTTTGGGTGAAGAACCACAAATCTGAAGTACTGTCATTAACTGCAGTCACTTGACAAGTCTTGCAGTCTAGGAGGCACTGCAGAAGGGGCATGCAGGGAAGGCCCAGCTCCGTGCTGCTGCTGGGTGTGTGGGTTGTCATATTCACTGTGCATGTTACAGGGCAAATTGTAACAAAAAACTGTTACACATTATAACAAAATTATTACAATTTTAACAGTTGTGCCCACTGCGTTTGGTCCTGTCAGTCGGCACCACTGAAAAGAGCCTGGCTCCGTCGTCTTTGCAGCCTCCCTTCAGGTCTTTATATACATTGATGAGATCCCCCCGAGCCTTCTCTTCTCCATGCTTAATCATCCCAGCTCTCTCCAGCCTTTCCTCACGTGAGGAACGCCGCAGTACCTTAATCATCTTAGTGGCCCTTTGCTGGCCTCTCCCCAGTATGTCTGTATCTCCCTTGTATTGGGGAGCCCAGAACTAGACCCAGCATTCCAGGTGTGACCTCACCAGTGCTGAGGAGAGGGGAAGGATCCCCTCACTTGACCGGCTGGCAACACTCCCCCTAATGCAGCCCAGGACACTGTTAGCCTTCTTTGTGGCAAGGGCACACTGCTGGCTCATATTCAACTTGGTTTCCACAAGGACCCCGATGTCTTTTTCTGCCAAGCTGCTCCCCAGCCAGGCAGCCCCCAGCCTATACTGGTGCCTGGGGTTGTTTGTCCCCAGGTGCAGGACTTTGCACTTTGCCTTGCTGAACTTTACAAGGTTCCTGTCAGCCCATTTCTCCAGCTTGTTGAGATCCCTCTGGGTGCCAGTACAGCCATTCCTCAGTTTTGTGTTATGAGCAAAGTCACTGAGGGTACACTCTGCCCCATCATCCAGATCACTAATGAAGGTGTTTACTAGGATTGGACCCCATAGTTATTGGCCTCCAACTAGACCTTTTTCCACTGATCTCCACATTCCTGGCCTGGCCGTTCAGCTGTTTTTCAATCCATCTCACTGTCTCCTCATGCAGCCTGTACATCAACAGTTTGTCTATGAGGATCCTATGTTAAAGGCATTACTGAAGTTTAGGTAGACAATATCCATTGCTCTCTCTTCATCTACTGAGCAGGCTGCCATCCTGCCATATCATTCCTCAGGTTTGAACAAAGGAGGTCAAATTTGCCCCTTGCTCCAGTGATACTACATGCCAATGGTTAACTTTGTAAATGAGAATTTCACATGAAAGGTGATATGCACAGCAGGCAAGTCTAGACTGGTGTTTTATCACTGATGCTGTAGGACAGCTCTGTTTACAAGAGAATGAGTTTTTACATGAAGTTGTTTAGCCAGATACTGAGTAACAGGCTAGCGTTCAACCCATCAGTAAAGCCTTTACTTCCTCAGGTTTGCTTTCCCTGCTAGTGACTGGACGGTCTTGCTGGGGAAGATGCCAGCAGCAGGAAGTAGCCTGTCTATCCCCCTTTAATTCTGATGATCAAGCTATCTTTAGTAGGGAATGCCACACTGCCATGTACCTCTGGACTCCTCACAGAGACAGAAAAGCTGCAGAGAGAAATAGTCAGGCAGATCTTGGCAGATTATGAGCAAGACGCTATGATGAATACAGTATAGAATGAACACAGGAGTGGCACAGGTTTCAGAAATAAGCTTGGGTGCTGTTCAGTCACCCCTTTATCCAGTCTCGCTCCTTCTGAGGTGAGGGATTTGGCTGATGATACAAAATTCTTTGCTGCCCCCTTAGTGTGATGAAGAATCCAGAATGCAAAGGTTGTCTCCTCAAAATGAGGTTCCAGGGAAGAAATGCAGCTGCACAGAATGTAGTTGCCTTGCCTTGCATTTTTCATTAAATCTTAATCTTTCAGGAAATTTCCCCATGGAAGGGGAGAAGTCTTCTAGCTGAAGAAACATATGCAAGTATATTCTATTACCTGAAGTACTGCCACTGTGTTTGAACACTCTCCTCCCTCCCCCCCCTCCCTTTTTTATAATTTTCTGAGATTGTATCGCACCTTTTCATGAGACCTATTTTTGATTGGTTTCATTATAACAGGGCCATACAGAGTACAGCCGTAGGGATAGCTGGATGCCCTGATTTATGGTCTTGGCTCAGTTCAATAAGTATTCTGTTAATATGCAGTGTGTGTTTGCCTATAGTAATAATATTTATAATCAGATCAAATAATCTTTTATAGTTGTAATATATTCTCAGGAGGGTATTTAAATATAGATTCCCTGGAGAGTTGCTGGGATAATGTTATAAATAAAAAGGGCTCATTCTAATAGTATTGTTCAGTGTTCCTTCATTGCTTACATAAATCTTGTTTTTTCCCTAACTACTTCAAGAGAACATTTTGTCTAAGTAATATCAAGTTAATTCTGTAGCTTTACATGCTTTATTCAAGGTTGAAATTTTGAAAATATTACTATTAATATGTATTTTATAAAGTGGTGGGTTGATATTACTGTGTGTTGCTTGGCCATTTTCATCTTGTACTTGAGCTCAGGCACCTCTCAAAAGGTCAAGATGTTGATCTTGTCCTCAGAACAGCTCTTGGGAGAATGGATAATAAACTGTCAGACAATGAGGGCAATAGGATTTTTGGTGACTCCCCAGGGAACCTGTGAAAACTAGTGTAATTTTCTCTCATCTTCATCCTATTTCATTAGATTTCCCTATGAGGCAGCAATATTTGTGGTGACAGCTCTGGTGGGTGTGATCCAGTTATTGTAGGTGTATGTCAGTGGGGAGAGTGAAAAAAAATGAACATACACCCACGTTCCCTACCAAACTACAATGGAACTGTCCTTCTTATCCCTTCTCCCCTCAATGAGTTTCTTGGTGACTTGGGGTACATCTTTTGCTGATGTCAGACAGTCAGAAAATTCTGGATCTTTCCATATTACCTCATGATTGAGGGAATCGTATCATAGGTGTAGTGTATATTGATATCAGAAGTCTGATAGCACTTGAGAGTGCAGTCCAGAGTGAGGCGTTAATAGAGATCAAAAAGCTGTGTTACCCTAAAAGAATTATGAGAGAGTATTTAACCGTCTCTCCTTCCCTTCCTGCTCTTAGCTGTACTAAACCATTTGGGATCACTGAGAGTCTTTCCCACTTATTCTCCTAAAAAAGCCCTGGAAAGAATGCTGTGTACTTTCACAGAGTTATAAGAGACATAAAATGGGCTGTAGAAATGTCATGTTTGGCTACAAAGCCTGCATTACTTCTGGGAACACTGATTCGGGGGGGGAAGGAAGAGAAAGAAAAACAAATTAGATTTTTAAAATAATCAATTTCCATATGAGGTACAAGCTTTATCTTCTTTTATAGGGATTTTATGTGTTAATTCATGGTTTGATTAAATTCTTCCTAGGGCCTGGTTCAGCCAAGCTTAATTTCCTTAATTCTAAGTGCTTAAGCAGCCTTGCTGAAGTCAACTGGATTTAATTCTTTCATTAAAGACAAACTCTGTTTAATGATTTGCTAAGTTGGGATAGAAAATGCAGAATCAGACATAAAAGGGCTGTCAAAGAGACATGTAGTCTACCTTCATGTCTCACTGAAGGACTAACTACCTTAAACATGCCTGACACATCATTGTCCAACCTGTCTGTAAAAACTTCTAAGGATGAAGATCACAATACTCTCTGCAGCACACTTTGCCTGTCTTTCCTTAGTGTCTAATACACAACTTCCTTCCATTTATTTAATTCCACTGCTTCCTGTCCTATCCACTTTGTATGTAAGAAAAGTTATTCTCTCCCTCTTTACAGCAGCCTTTTACATGTCTGAAACTGTTACTATAGCTCCCTTCAAGTCTTTCTTGGGAATTCCAGTGATGTAAACCTCTGCTCATTCTTTCTGCTTGCCTGAAGCAGCACATGTATTCCTCAAAAGGTCAGGTCCCCACACTGGACATAGTACTCCAGCTGAAACCTTAATGGGGATTATGTTTTACATTCTGTAGACCATTCCTCCAGTCACGCATCTCAGGAAAGCTTTTGCTTTTTTGTGTTTACTCTTCAGTCTGTATTAATCTATGGATGAGATGAACCATTCATCGTGATGTGGAGTCAATCAGCAATTTGGACATTACCACTGGCACAACAGTAAAACACTGAGTTCCCTATAAAGTTCCCTATAAATTGGTGCTTTTTTTTTTTTTTTAATGGAGATGAATGGCCAGTAAAACCAGAAGTTGTAATAATGTTACTCACTACACAATACATGAGAAAAATCCTGTCTGCAGTACTCTCATCCACTTCCCAAGACAAAAAAAAATATTTCTAATGTCTTTCTGGAACTTTTTTTTTTTTTTGTGAAACATGACCTATAGACAATTATGGACATAATTTGTTGAGACAAGTTCTGCTGGAAAAGTTTGTGGAATGTAAATTCTTTGAACTTGTAATGGATTCAGATAGGAGAATTTCCACCTCAATCAATTCTTCATGAGCATGTTTGGATCCAGACAGCATCTCAGCATTTACCCTTCAAACATCTTTACTCCTTAACATGTGTCCAAAAAGTAGAAAGAAGGTGGAGCAGCAAGTGCAGGGAGATCTCTTGCTCCAAACTTTCAGCCATTACAGCAATAGAAAAAGAGAGTCCCTGGAAGTTCTATCTGAATGCAAGAAAAAAACATTCTTTTCTGTGAGGGTGGTCAAACACTGGCACAGGTTGCCCAGAGAGGTTGTGGAGTCTCCATTTGTGGAAATACTTAAAACCCAACTGGACACGGTGCTGGGCAACCTGCTTTAGCTGACCCTGCTTCAGCAGGCAGTTTGGACTAGATGATCTCAAGACGTCCCTTTCAACCTCAACCATTCTGTGGTTCTGTTAAGTGAATGATCTCTTTATTCTGGGGATTAACTGCCTGTCACCTTTTGGTGCTGTCAGTTTTAGCCAGTTCTGGCCTTCCTGAGATATTGGCCTGAACTTTATTTTGGTTTTGCTTTGTAAGCTGAGGCAAAAAGACACTCTTCTATTTAAAGCCATGAACACTTACTGTTCATTGGTCGCTGCAATGAACAAGATGTTACACTGAAAATCTTGTTTATGGTCACAGAAGAAGCACATCTTATCTATTAGTAAAGCCAGGAACCTATTGTTAGTATAACTGAAATATTAAGAGACTATTCAGTATTAATCCAGGTCTAATTGTTACAAAAATGAAGGAATAGCAATACAGCTAGAGTACTTCTATGAAATTGTAACATACACACACACACACACTCTCCCTCACTTCATCCCTTTCCTTGGTGTTGTGCTCACCTTTCCACTGCTACCCTGTATTCTAGTGGTTTCACACTGGTGGTGGTAGTGGGGGATGTTGTCGCGAGCTGTCAGCATCTGGAGTCCCTTGCCAGGAAGAATATGATGTTCATGTCGATGATTTCTTCTTTCTCCCTCTAGGATCCACTGGGGATCATTTTTATATGTTTGCTGAGACGCTTTTCTCTTTCTCCACAGGTCTGCAGCTCCATGTTACATCCAAATTTACTATGCCTCGTGCCATCTCAATATGTTACCTCTTTGTTCTCTTTGTTACACCTAAACCCAGCTTTGTCCAGCTCCAGGCCTGCACTTTAGCTGACCATGGGCAAGTTGTTTGCAGCTGTGCTCCTCTATGCCGCATCCTGTGTCTCCATTTCTCAAGGCCTCTGCTGTCCTACCAGGTCTGTATTTCTCAACGCTTTGTCATCATGTTGCTATTGTCTATATCTCATTCCACACAGAGTAACTGCTTGTCATTGCTGTCTGTATAAAACTATGGTTGTACCACACAAAGAGAAGCAAAAGTGAAACAAATCAGGCAAAGACACCTGGTCAGTTGGAGAAATTGCTGTCACAGCTAAGAGAAGCAAAACAAAGCTACAGGAAAGTTAAGGAAAGTTCAGAGAGGGCAAACCTGACAAGCCTCAGTCCACAGGTCTTGCAAATTCCATACAAAGCTTATGGTCTGTTACTGAGAATGGCAGTGCTATATTACAGGGCCACATGATTACCACTGGTCTCCAGGTCTGATCACACTGGCATACTGTTGTCAGTAGCAGCTGTCTCCTCATGCCTCAGTCCTGGGTCATCTTTGATTAACACCTGTTTCCCAGACACTACCTTCTGTTTAACAGCTACATTCTGGTGAGGGTTACTCTCCCTCTGGAAAACCTTTCTTCAGCTGTCCCTCCTAAACAAGTACCAACTTGATGAGATATAGGACACTTTAGTCTAATAGTGGTACTTTTCCAACTCTCTTTTCCAAATTGCTATTTATTCATCCATGTAATTCATGTATTCAGTTGGTCGCAAAACCATTACTGTGAGCCCTAGGGTCTTACCTGCTTACCTGTTATTGAATGCTCCTTTTTTTCCCATCATTATTTTTGGCAGACTTCTGCTTATTGGCTGGTGTGCTTGTTTTCAACATAAAAGGAATAAATATACCATTTGCCTCCAATCCAATAGTCCATTTGTCTTCTGATGTAGCACCGTCTATTGCTCCTACAAACAATCTCTCTGCTGTTGTTTCAGGCTTTTTGTGCTATTCTGTTTGTGAGTGCCCAAAGACACTTGTAGGGAGATGAGACTGCCAGTTCCTGCATCTTGTGCCAGCATAGTCTCAGTCTGCAGTATCTATTGCAGCAAACAAAACCCACGGACTGTTTCTTGTCTTATGACCTCTGGATACCTTTCTGTCTCAAATCTTTTCAGTATCTGGGCTCATGTTCAAAGTGGCAAAGCCTTAGCATAGACCTACCGCTGATATGCAAGACTTCCTCAGAATATAAAATTATCATTGTTTTATCAAAAGTTAATTTGGGATCTTCCATGATGTCTCTCTCTGCTGCCAACACCCTCCATCCTCCAAGTGTCCTAGATTTCTGCTATTCCTTAATGACTTATTGTGGTTTTAGCCCTACAATTTGAAAGACACGTTCTTCAGTCTTCTGTCATTTGCAAATGTTTTTTTCTTACCTGGCTTCTTCTTGTATTACTTTAACAAAACAATTGCTTTCTGGATGTCCAATACCACTCCAGCAAGTTTCTCCCATCCCATTCTTCCAGAAGGACTATTCTTTAATTCATTTCACTCCTGATAGCTTACGTTGTCCAATGATCAGTCAGCACTAACTATTCCAGCGGAGATCTGGCCATGCTACCTTCGCTACATTTTCCTGAAGTGGAGAGGTGTAGCC
This sequence comes from Aptenodytes patagonicus, assembly GCF_965638725.1. Taxonomy (NCBI): domain Eukaryota; kingdom Metazoa; phylum Chordata; class Aves; order Sphenisciformes; family Spheniscidae; genus Aptenodytes; species Aptenodytes patagonicus. The sequence goes on from NC_134982.1 coordinate 58,746,427, forward strand.
AGAGCCTCTTCAGAACACAGCAGCTGGTTCTAAGCCATTTCTGGCAGGGTCCTTTAGAAATACATTCTCCCACCCTGTCTAGATTAGAAACCAAAGGAGATAGACATGTTTTGTCTGGCTTTTCTTCTGCTACTATATTATTCCTTTTCATATAGACATATTTTTATCCCATTTCTTTAAAAAAAAATTAGCTTAATGTAACTGCTATTTCTACGCAGCTATTTTTCAACATCTCTTCTTCTGTTCCTTCTCACCCCTAATTTTAAATGTTTGCCAAATTAAGTTGGAACTGATTGAAATGTAGAGATCTCTGAGAGGAAAGAAATCCAAATACAATGCCTCTGGCTCAGGGGAAGACATAGGGAGCTCAGTTCTCCTTGGAGGCAGCAGCCAGCTGGCCAGTAATCCTGTTTGCATAGAGCAGCACCAGCCAACGCTCCAATATCTCCGGGTCAGCTAGGCACACACTGCCTCTAGCCCACTCAAGAGGGAGAAAGGAGCAATGGGAGGGAGGTGAGGGATGGTGGAGGATGGAAAGGGAGTGTGTGAGGAGAGACTAAGGGTGATTGCACAGAAATCTCTATTTGACTTCACTTGTTCTGTGGCTTTTGAAACTGCCTGTCCAAACTGGGGTGCAGAGAGACTGCAGCATGCTGCACAGCTGCAATTATGGTAGTGGACAAGGGGGGCAGGTTCTGGCAGTGTTCTTAAAACCTTCTTTTACCCATCTGTAAAATGGCATTGATAATGGCTGCCTCGGACAGGGGTTTGAATAGAAGCTGTGGTGTTAGATTGCAATCTCTGTCATGTATGTTATGATTTCTGTAGGGAACATTGTGCTGCTATCCCTGGAGCACTTCTGTGATTGAGAGATGGTAATTGTTGACCTTGAGCATGATTCTTGAACAGCTCTGAACCACAGCAGCAAGAAAAGATCACACATGTTGGGGAACTATTGCTGTCAAAACATGCTTGCAACCTTTTAAGGTATAGATCTGAGCTAAGACAAAGAAATGTTTCTGACCCAAAGGACTCCTTGGACAGCATTCAGAATTCATTAAATGTGTGAGTGTGGGGGCCTGCACTTTATCCATATTTGAAAGGGAATCATGAGAACATAGTGCCATTCAGCAGCCTGCTTCATACTATCATCACTGGGAAAGGGAATTTTCTAAGTATGGAAGAATACAGAATTAGAAACACGTTAAGCGATGGTGTGAAGTATATTGTTGTATTCCTTTTTGTTCCCCTTGCCAAATTTCCTGGGTAAATAATAAAATGACTTGGATAGTACCTCGTTAGATGATGTTTAGATAACATGCAGTTTGGTTAGCTCATGCAATGTAAATATAGCTCTCAACAGATATTTTCGTGGCTAGCACTCTACCCACTTATTTCTCAATTAAATGCCAGCTGCAGCAAATTTTCTTCATGTTAATTCATGAATTAACTGTAAAAATGCCAGCACACACTGCAAAATGCCATTTGTCATGTTTCTTGCTAAACTGGACATTGCTGAATCGCACTAATTAATGCAAGTGTTTTCCATTTGCACCTTGTAGAGTCTGTTCATTGGGTTGTCACCCAGGCATTACTGGAGTGAAACAAACCAGAAAAATCTCTTAATTGTCCTCTGTACTGGGAATCTCTGTTCAGGACCCAGGTTTGTCCTCGTCCTATGCCTTGTTCAGGGCTAACCTTGGTCCACAGGGGAATCAGGACAGGCCATAAACTGGGTTCACTCCCAGAGCAACACAGATTCCCTGACCTTGCGTGGGGATTTTCACAGCGTGGATGGACTGAGCACTTTAGTTCTGCTCTGGGTTGGGAACAGGGAGGTGACAGTAATGACATCTACTTCCATCCCTTGGCAAGCCCAGCTGAAGATAGATCGATGGATCCCCACTCTTGCCTCTACCTGGTATTTGGGATTATGTATTCAATAAAAATTCCAGAAAAATAAATTCTTGCTGCTTTGAAAGACCCCGTCTTGCCAGATATGTCTGAGCCAGCTGCCTTTTGATGTTAAAGGCACTTGGTGCCCTCACTGTACACTCCTTGTAGCTGATGAGAAGTATCAGCTCTAATACGCATATTCATGCAAAGTATGTTTCTTATTGCTTGGGTAAAAAGGTTAGGTTTGTCTCTGAGGAATGTTTTTTAAAGGTTACTTTAATGTCAAATTAATGATTTTGATTTTCTAGTAATACAATTTTTAGTTTTTGGCAGATTCTTTTAGTTAAAATAACTACTGGGTGACATTTTAAAAGCAATCTGCTGTTTTGGCTAGCTGAGACTTTGAAGCATCATGATTAAAAACAGAAGGTCACAAAAGCGTAACTGAAACAGCTGCCCTTGATATTACACTCTGAAGTACAATTTCTCTCCCTGGACATTTTCTGCTTGCATATTTATCCATATCCATATCCATATCCATATATTAAGCACTATGCCACTTCAGCAGTTGCAGCCCCTGACTCAGAATTGGATGCCCCCCTTGTGCTAGACATATGCATACACTTAGCGCCTTTCCCTGCTCCTGGAAAGTTTCGCATGTAAATTCAGAAGGGCTAGGAAGAAGCATGAGGAGAAATGGAGAGTGAATGGCTTGCATAAGGCCATGTGGCAGACGAGCAGCTGAATTTGGACTACAGCCCAGAACTCTTACACCTCTATCCAGTGTGTTAGCTACTCAACCCCTTGCCAGACTGCATAAGAATGCATTTTATTCACCACTGAATTAGAAAATTTATTTGCTGTCTCAAACAAGCTTGTGATGGTATAGTTGTTAATAGTGTCACTTCCATTACATTTTTCAAGACAAGGGGTTTATTTCCTAATTTTTTAAAGTTGTGCCTAGTTTTGAAGACCAGAGGAGGTATGTACCAGCATGGTTTATCACAGTCATGTGGTCTAAAATGTCATTGCTGGGACTTAGTTTGTCACAGGAGCTCCAGGAACTCTGGATGAAAGCACAGCCCTCCTTTTTGAAAACATCCATTCACACAGTAAGAGCCAGTCCCCAGTTTGTAGAATTTGAACCTTGAATAGAGAAACTAGAGCAAAACTTTCTCTTTCTTTTCTTTGAACAGATATTTCTCTGCTTAATAAGCTTCCTGAAACAATGAGCAATTGCTTATTGTTTGTTATCTTACATTCCTTAAATGGACTGCTTCCATTTTTTCATTTCCTGCCTAGAACACTGAAAATCATCTTTGTTTACCTTTTAGTATATTTTGATCCATTCTCTTTGGTGGATACTTTGAATTGCCAGTGATTTGCTGGGGCAGAAAAATAAAATATTACCGGTATGCAGCTTGCCTTTCTAGACACGCTATGGCACAAGCAGATTTACCACATGGCTCCTGCGGCCTTCGTATGTGCTTGATCTGCATGTGCAACTCTCAGTTTGTACCCACACATATCAGATGGATGTGCCTGCACAAACATGAGAGTGGGGCTCATTAGCTTTACTGCTGGATGCCAGCTTGATTGTTGAAAGCTGGTCCAGGATGCAACCTGTGTGAGATTTGCTGTTGAATAAATAATTGTATGGTGATAATAAAAAAGTCTGCACAAAGATTTCTTTTTTAAAGCTTCCATTTCATTTCCTCCTCTGCTTATCCATTGCAGAGACACTGAAGTAAGGCAGAAACTACAGTCATTTTCCCTCTGGCCTGGGAAGGGAGATTGATCTAAATGCATTTCTCGACCTAGTGATATGGACTACCTTTAATCTCATGTTCTTAAGAGACCAATATTACTCAGCTCCAGAGGAAAATAGACTTATATTCTTTCTTTCACAGTGTCCAAGTGATTATGAGATCAATGGACATATCTCCCAGCACATGTCAAAGCAGGAACAATGGCAAGTCTGCTAGAGAGATCATATGTCTCCTTCTGTGCTGCTTTCATCAGCTTCTTCTAGTGATTTGTTGTAGCTACATGCTTTTCCCCAATTCAGCATGTGTAATAGCCTAATTTGCAGATTTGACATCACACAACCGTTCCCAAGAGCAAGAGGGTTCAATCTTTGCCATTTCCCCACATCCATATGAATCTGTTGTTAGAACAGCCCCATTTTGACATCTCTTGCCCTACCAAAGCTTATTGGAAGCTGATATCAGTGTCTCCAGCTCAGGCAGTCTGTTCTTATATCTGCCGGAAGATGTTTGGCAACAGTGCCATTTCTGATCGCTTACTGAACACACTGAGTGACATATGCCATACATCCAGGCCTATTAGCCTTCATGTGTTTTCTGTTAAACAGTTCTCCTGTTGCAATGAAAAGTCTTTAGAGTTCCTGTCAGGTGGCAGCCCAGAACTGTCTGTATTGTGGAGGATGCATGTCTTTGTCCATGCTGTCTCTTTGGTCTTAGTTGTGACTGTGCTCCTCAGGTCCAGCTAAATATTCCCAGCAAGTATGTACAGGCTATTCACAACCACAACAGCCCTAAGATAGCTGGTAATACAAGTGTCTCAAGCACTTAAGAACTCTTAGCCCTGGGCTAGAACTGAACATCATCTTGTCATGGAGCTGAGCAAAAAAGGAAAAGGAAAGCAAGGAATACCTGTGTGTCTTCTGCCAGAGAGCACAAAGGCATGAGCATTACTAGGCAATCTTTCCCCTAACACACTGGAGGAGGGGCTTGGAATGAGGGCTGTGCAGCATAAGGGTGATCTGGCATGAAGCTGGATCTGCATGAAGCTGGAACCAGTTGAGAGAGAGTCAGCTTTCTGGGACCTGTGATGCAGAGGGCAAGCTTGGAAAGGAGTTGCCTGTTCTGCCCAGGTCTGCGAACATCTACATCTGCAACTCTTTAATCTCCCATCATAGTCTGCAGGAGGAATCAGCACCTCTCTCTAGAGTGCTGTGATTCAGCTCATATTAACAAAGACAATTAAAACAGGCCAGAATAGTCATGATCTCAATGTAGAAGATGTTGGAAGTTAGGATTGATGAGTCAGCCCTCATGGGTGGTATGCAACAGGCAGTGTTTCACAGGTGGGCAGCTAGCTTATGGCATCCTTATGTGAATGACAGCTTTTCCTCAGTCATCCTACTGCTCTGAAGCTCCAGCTTCAGCAGTCAGTAAGCTTTGCATGATGTTGGTCTTGGATAAGAGCCTTTCCTTGGCCCCTTGGGTGTATACAGAGAAGGTAGCTCTGATGTGCCTCTTGCTGTATGTTGTACACTCATAGTAAGTGCCAACAGCTGGAAACAGTGTGTCAGAGAAGATCCTGAGACAGCTCCCACACTTCAGCAGGGCAAATGCCTGCGAGCAGTGCCTATGGGCAACGTGAGTGCTGTCACAGGAAAGGGATGCCACCCTCAGAAAAGTAATAGGCTGACAGTGGGGCTGCTATTGGGGACATCAGGAGATATCGTACCCCTTCTGCCATAAAGATGACACTGATTCTTCCCCTTTACTGTCAGGCTGTACTTCTGGAATGTGTTTCTGATCCCTTCTGTAATACTGCATATATTGCTCCTGACACTTTCACTCACCTGGGCTGCAATTCAAATATTGGGGTGCTACCACATGCATTGTAAACCAGTGCCTTGTGCTCCTGTCACCATGTGATTGCTTTTCTGTGTGGCAGAAAAGTAGCCAGAAGGGTGTTTCCCAATGTGACAACAGCACACAACAAGACTTGGACATTCTAACAAGCAATTGTGCCTCACCAGGATCTCCATATAATCTTTTTTTTTTTTTTACCTGCCATTGTCATGGATCTTCTTAGTAAGGAAAATGTTTGCAGAATCTTACTCTGCATACTGCTTCTGAAAAATCTTTTTCTGGCCTCTAAATGGGCTTTTTAATGTTCTCTTGCTGAAATTGCTTGCACCTCTAGGAATCAGTCTTGTAGCATCACTTTGACTTCGCTAAAACTCAAGCAGCAACAGTACTGCTTTCTTCAGTGCATCAGCAGTACATTTATACCTGTATCTTGCTGACCACTCTGGGGTGAATTTTGGCCAAGAGATCAAGCATGGATTGACACAACTGGTTGGTTATGTGTATTCTTGTAGCACCTAGTGCTACCAGACAGGGAATCTCATCTCATTGCCACAGGTGCTTGTGTTGAACAGAAAGACGTAATTGCATTTGAAGGCAAGACGGGACTGGTAGGTGCAGATGGATGTGGCATCACAGGAAGCAGCGGGTAATTTTTATTAGCATAGTAGAGAGTTATTATGAGTCATGTTTTTCTGTAGCCTGTGGCAAGTTTCAAAGGAGGGATTTGCAGGAGAACAAGGGGACATTAGGGTGTGTGTAAGGAACTCTTTGAGTATGAGAGGCTGAGGCTCCTTATGGAAAATAATTTTTGCGGGAATGGATCCTGGTGCCTTAGGCATGACTCCTGCCATGGCATGGAAGAGGCTTTTAAACAGAGGCAAGCACCTTGGTTCTGAGCGTGATAGAAAGCAATGAAGTGAGCTGGTGACAGCTTTTGTCACAGAGGTATTATTCTGGTCTGTGGCAGCTGATGATCTGGATCTGTGCATGACACTGCAAACTATCCTTTTGGAGACGTTCCTTTCCTTCCAGTGCTGTATTCAGAAGATATAAGAACAAAAACAAACCAAATTTTGTAATTGTTTGCACTGCTGTGACCATTGGAGGGTTGGGGTAGAGGGAAAGTGTCACATTGCATAGCTTCTGAAGACAGAGTTTTGGTTCTTTTTCACACTGGACTCCCCTGTCTGTGCTGTACCTGGCATCTTGGCAGACCTGCCAGTAGAAGAGTTAAATTCTGATCTAGCAGGCTGTCACGTCAGACCAGAGAAGCACAGCTCGAGTCATGAAAGGCAAAACAGACTCCAAAAGAAGAGGCTTAGGATAATCTGTGCTACATTTCTGAAGTCAAAGATAAGCATGATAAAGCCTGTGAAGGAGAACACCCATACCAGAAAATGAAAAAGGAAACAAAAATGCATCTGGATTTCCTGTGCTGTGAAATTGAAGTAGAAAAATACAGCCTTGGCTAAAATAAATATTTATTAAGGCAAATACAAAGAACATTTCTCAGAGCTCGCAGAAGTCTGTCCTGTGGTTTGAAGAAACCCAGTGAACTGCTGTCCAGAGTCATCTCTGCATGTGACTTTGAGATCATTCGTGTTTTCCCCAGTTTGCAAGTGTTCAGCTTGCCACATTCTTCTGTTCTGAGAATACTGAAGCAGCATTATTGAATAGCTCCAGAAATAGTGCTAGTCTGAGGTACTGAAATGCCAACAGTTATTATAAAAGAAATCAATCTGTTATGCGGTATTTCCTGAAAGTGCCTGACTACTCTCTTGCATCTTGTTACCAGACCCAACTCAGAATTAAGAACCAAGAACAAATGCCAAGCATGAATATTTTTACTCAAGGATGCAAACCCTTTAACTATAGCAGTGCTTGGAACCTCAGCTTTCTACAAAGGAAATGCTTCTGCCCTGTGTTAGAGGGTAGTGTACTTCTCTTTGACTGTAAGTGGACAGCATGGCAAGATGGGGTTTAGAGTGCACTTTGAGTTTCCCTTTGTTCTGCACCTTTTGATTCTCTTTGTAATACCATTAGAGCCAAACCACACAAGTTAACAAATGTGGCAATCCCACAGACTTTAATGGAAGGTGACGGAGTTCAGCAGTTTACAGTCAGTGTGTCTATTCTTCCTGTAATGCAGGAAAGAGGGTTTAGCCAAGTTCATGTGACTGTATGTGCCAGTATTTCTTTGAAGTCTTTTCATGCTCGTGTCTGTGTATTCAGGTTTTTCAGTAAGCACAGATAAGTCTTTCAACAATATTTGTATTTCCTGCAAAGTCTCTTAGGCCTTGAGATATTTATTTATTTTTGTTTCTGTATTGTCCATTATCTGCTCTATGTAGAACATTCCTGCCCTGTCAATGAAACCCCTCCTAACAGAGAGCTGGGCAAGGAACAACTACACTCTTCAGGTTTCAGTCCTGGGGCTGCTTCCGCAGTCTCAGCTATATGCCATCAGACTGGCCTCCCAGAGCACAACTCTGCTAGTTGACATAGAAATGTTGCAATGTGAAGGTGAATACAAAGTGACCGAGGAGAAGAAGAGAGTCAAGGTGAGGCAGAAAAAATTTCCAAGTGAGGCATCTTTTTGTGTCTAGCCAGGTATTACTAGTTTAAAATCATTCTGATCCCCCAGTCCAGCTGGCTGTATGACATGGGTCATGCAACTCCATATGCTATTTGCTGTGCCTCCAGTATCACCTGGAAAGCTATTCAGTGCTGAAAAGATTTGCCAGGAACTTCTCTCCATCAGAGAAAAAGGAAAATGTGGGGCTAAATACAGTACAGAACTTCCCATGGTCCCACTGTCATCTTAGAGTTAATCCTTAAACACAGATTTCAATTTGTCAAAATTGAAATCAAAACAGTAGCACTACAAATTTTGAGTTTTGCATTAAAACAATTAAGATCTGCTTCAGCAAAGCAATGTCCTTGAAGTTAAATGGGATACTGAGCTCTGCCAGAAGCTCTTGTTTTGTTTCTGTCCTTTACTTAGTCTGCACAGACTGCAGTACTATGGTAGGAGAGCACCGCACTGCAGTGCACAGTCATCAGCTCTCAATTCAGGCTTTGGAGGCTGCAGTGTAAGACTGCAATGTTACACTGCAGAGCTGCTGAGCTTTTGAAAAGCCGCAGTTAGCGCTGGTTGAACAAGCAAAGTGTTCACTTGCAGGATTAAACCTGTTTTGCCGTCTGTGAGCAGATTGTGTTCTTTGCAAATATTTCTGTAATAGCCAGAGCACTTGAAGGAAAATCAATCCTCTGTTTCCTTGTCGGGCAGGAGAAAAGGGGACTACCTCTGGCAGCCTTCTTGTATACACCTGAGTGCTGCCCCAGAGCAGTTTGCATGCTGCATTATTTGCAAAAACAATGCAAAAAACCCCAAGGTTTACATTTTATGGTTCTTCAAAATGTATTGGTGAAAGGGAGGAGAGACCACCAGCAGCACAGAATAGGGAGCTAACACAGGGTAAGAAATCCCGGTTCAATAAGAGTGCTGAGGGTTTTTTATTTGAATGACCTGGCTTTCATCAGGGAAATCAAACAGGAATCTGCAAGTTTTCTCTGTGTCTTTCTCAAGGCTGTGTAGGGCTGGCGCTGTGGGGCTGTGGTGATGAATAGCTGGTTTCGCAGGATGAGGAGCTGCATAGCTGTCTTTCTGAGGTGAGCCAACTCTGTCCTTTTCTTCCACACAGTCTTGACCACTACTGGTGGTTCTGTTGGGTGAAAACCGGCACCTCCAAACCAGTTGTTGATCAGAACTGCTTGATGGCAATAAGGCTCTGTGAGGATGTTTGGACTGTTCATATGAGAAAGGCACTGTGGGGCAGACCACTGTTGCAAGAAATTCTTTGAATACCTGCTAATTGCTCTTGTCAGCAAGGTCACAGGATATTCCTCTTGTAGCATCTTTGTACTTGTTCTCTGAAAGCCAGCACTGTGTTGAGGAGAAATCACTGGAAGGTAGTGTTTTATGAGATGAGGTAATCTGGTCTAGGACTGGCTCAGATATTTACACTCTGTCAGTGTGCTCCTAACGGAAGACAGCACAAAATATTTGGACACCCACACTTAAAAACAGCAGGGTGTCTGCCTCTCTGAGAGCAGCAGAGATGGTTCTGTTTTACCCTCCAACAAGCAGATTTATCATTTAGCCTTCTCCTGTTGTAGTACCTACAAGTCATGTGGTGTGGCTAGACAAGGACTTCTGTCACAGACATGTCTATTCAGATGCAAATAAGTCCAATCAGATGCAAATGTGCCCCATTTATGTATGAGTATGGATAATTATGTAAAGCAGAGCTCCTTCTCAAATAGTCATACAAAGAATACTGCCATGTAAATGAAAGGAATAGCTAACAGGAGGCTGCTTGTATTTCTTGGCAGGGGTAAGTTTCTCCTAGGAAAAAGGTCTGCAGCAGCCCCTGTAACACTGAAGGTCTTGCTAAGAACCAGCAGTTTGGAACTGCTGAAGATGGAAACTCTATCTGAGAGCGGAAGATGATGTTGCATGTACCTTGTTTTTGCAGACTCTCTGATGTGGCCAGTTCTGTGGCAGGTCCTGTGGCAGATCTGTGTTTGGTTAGACACAGAAAGGCTGTTCTCAAGTTCTGCTTTTTCTTGAGTTAGACAGTAGCAGGAAACATTACATGTTGGTAAGACCAGAATCATCCAAGAAATAAACAGACCCCCTTAATACTACAAACAAGTAAACAACTGCATCTTGGCTGCCTTCTCCTGGAAGGGAATAAGAACCTTTTAGTGCCTTGCCCATTCTGTTCACACCATGTGTCAAGGAGTGGTGAAGTTGTCATGATGCCTTTGATGAACTCTGTGCACAATGGGTTCAGAGGATGGAAGACAAGCTCTGACTGCAGACTTGTGATTTCTCCTCTCAATCCTGCAGAAAGAACCTTTTTCCAGAAACCTGTTTTTAACACACGCACTGCTTTTCAAGCTAATAAGAGCCAGTCTAGCACTTCTAACACAATGGACAGTTCAAAATAAGATGTATATGCAGCTTCAGTCCAGCACATTTCTTGTTGCATTATTGTTCACACAACATATTAGGAAGGGATTGTCCCTCTGTTTGGCTGTTAAATCTTTTCAAAATATTTCATCTGTGATCCATCAGTTGCCAAGGAGAGGGAAAAAAAAAAAAAAACCCAAACCATTACCTTGTTGGTGCACTTGCTTTTGTATTAGCTATGTAAGCTTAATGGTGGTCTTAAAGAGAGATGTTAAAAAAATGAGCAAAACCTGTAAAACAAAAACAGTTAGCAATGTTTGCCACATTTTAAAAAAATAGCAGCAAAACATCTTAAACAACAACATATTATCTTTCCATGAAGAAAGTGGTACAACACTACAAAGATTAATTCCTATTATGTTGTGCTGCAAATCTTCCTTAAGAGAAAACAGAATTAGAAACACGTCTGACTGACACATGTGGGAGGATGGAAAGACTTTTCATTAACTAAATATAAGACAACAATTAAAAGCCCCTCCGATTTACACTTGAAACCCATCAGAACAATTGAGATATCATTTCTAACATGTTATTACTAATTCTTATGAAGACTGGTTTGGGGAAAGTTAATAAAAACAGAAGTTCTAATTGTGGTGAAGATTCAGCAGTTGTGTTGCACAGAGCATGTGCATGATCTACCTTTGTCAAAGGCATCCCAGAGCAGAAAAAGGCTGCTTTGTAGTTCCTTTACAAGCCACCAGTGGGTTGAGTAGCCTAAAACATTACCTGAAGAAAAGACAGAAGGAGAATCAAGATCCTCTGAAAACAATCCTGATTCACCAGAAAGCAACTGAAACCATTCAAACCTGTTGAGTCATGAAGTTCCCAATGTTTCTCTTATGTCTGCATTCAGATGGAATAGAACAGATTTGCATTCCCTATTTTAGGGAGGTTACTTTCTATTGCCCTGGGCACTGGAACAGAAAAAAAGCAGAACAAGTTAAAAAGCTAGTCATGGTATTATTCCCCTGTGCTGGTTTTGGCTGGGATAGAGTTAATTTTCTTCACAGTAGCTAGTATGGGGCTGTGTTTTGGATTTCTGCTGGAAACAGTGTGGATAACACAGGGATGTTTTACTTACTGCTGAGCAGTGCTTACACAGAGTCAAGGCCTTTTCTGCTTCTCACACCACCCCACCAGCGAGTAGGCTGGGGGTGCACAAGAAGTTGGGAGGGGACACAGCCAGGACAGCTGACCCCAACTGACCAAAGGGATATTCCACACCATATGACATCATGCTCAGCATATAAAGCTGGGGGAAGAAGAAGGAAGGGGGGGGACGTTTGGAGTGATGGCGTTTGTCTTCCCAAGTAACCATTACGCGTGATGGAGCCCTGCCTTCCTGGAGATGGCTGAACACCTGCCTGCCGATGGGAAGTAGTGAATGAATTCCTTGTTTTGCTTTGCTTGTGTGTGCAGCTTTTGCTTTACTTATTAAACAGTCTTTATCTCAACCCACGAGTTTTCTCACTTTTACTCTTCCGATTCTCTCCCCCATCCCACCGGGGGGGAATGAGCAAGCAGCATGTGGTGCTTATTTGCCGGCTGGGGTTAAACCACAACAACCCCTCACAAAAAGTCCGGGGTGCAGGTGGTGCGGTGGGAGGCAGGGAGTCATTTGACATTCTTTTCCTATTTGCATATGCCTGTTTTGGAACATACAGGTGGAAACTTGCATCAGAGAATTAGATAAATAAAACAAATCAGAAGATCAAATTATGGTCCAGTGCTGGAATGAATCATGTTTAAGAGACATTTCAGTGATTATATCAACAAAAAACCCCAACAAAGCTGTTTAACTGATCATTATTTTAGCATGTTTGCAGATGCAAAATTGAAATGGCTATGATGATTCTCCAAGAGCCTAGTTACAAATGTAAGAATATAAAGATTCTTGTCTCTTCCTTGGGACTGAGAATGTGCTGGTTTTCAGACTTCAGGAATATTCAACATAGGTGCAAAGACTTTTCCTTTGAGGATGTTGTGATAGGACGAGGTTGCTATAATCAGAGGGGTTTGATGCAAGTTTCTGTGTTGGCTTTTTTGGAAAAAGACCCGTTATCTGCAGTCCATATTGGCATTGCTTTGTTTCTGGGGATTTATGTGAATCAGTTGAAATGTAGTTGGTTGCAGTGGCTGATTCCCTGGAACAGAATGGAAGACATTTGAACTGCTGTGTTAGAGTGCTGCAGTCACTTGAGGGAAGTAGTTCAGTCTGCCTGAAAGCAAAAAAAGAAACACAGTTATTTCTGAATTGAAATTGTGTCTGAGCACTCTACATGCCTTGTTTCATATTGTTGTTTGTTGAAAACTGTCTTGAAGTCTTGCAGGACTGAAGCAAGTTCAACAGAACCATGCTGGCAGAGTAATCATGCTCAAAACTCTGAGAGGGATTCACCCAGGTAACTGTCCTTCTGGCAATTCTCATTCTTTTGTAACAGCAGAATTAGATTTTTTTTTTTTTTCTATTTACATCCCCCACTTGTTTTTTATGGATTTATTTCAGCCGCTTGTGTTAAGTATAGCGGAAACAGAGGCCTTGCTATTATTACTGTAGGTGAAGAATCTTTTTTTTATTAGTACAATTCACTGTTTCTACAGTGGCAAAGTCTTTGTGGGTTTGTGCTGTTCCTGTGACATGTAAAGGAGCTAGAAAAGCATGTCCAGGCACCCTATCATTCAGTGAAGTGTGGAGCCCCTCACGTTGTACTCTAAAGGCAAAGACAGGAGAGTCAGAGAAGAAAATTGCTAAAGGAATCTTGCCCAGTGAAACAATAAGGGGAAATCACTTACGACAATGCAAACTACGGACAGACTGTGGCAGACTGCATATGAGGTATGATTTACTGAAATAAGACAAGGGTTGAAAAGGGGCAGGTGGACAGCTCATAGTTTCAGTGGCTTGGACACAAAATTGTGTCATTTGCTCATTTAGCTGCACATTTAGTTGCTCAAGACTTGCTGTGAGACTGCGGTAAGGAAGGTCTGGCAAGATGCATTTACCATGCTGTGGAGGCTCACAAGGACTTGAAGAAAATTGCCTCACTCCCTATATACAGTGTCTGTCACAGTGCTGATTTCAAGTCATTAATAGCCAGAAAATACAAAACATCTGGAATTTGAAAAAACACCTCTGTAGAAGTCCCACAGGAATTTACTTCATGCTACACCACCAGCTGAACAGAGTGAGTGTGTAACTGAACAACAATAGCTACATGCTGTTTCTTTTCTGTGCTATGAGAAATGCCCAGACACCTAAACCTCTCCCTTATTCAGTTAGCTGCTGCTTAATTGGTCACTACATAGTAAATAGTTCCAACAAGAACTGGCTGTTGCCCTCTTATTTCCTCATTCATATATACTCCGCTATCAGCCCAACTTCTCATGGAGAAACACTGTCAGCAGGGAGATACCAGACTCTACCTTTCTTCCAGTATTTGGAAATTAAAGCTTCACTCTTCCACACTGAAGCAAATTGTTTCTTCTTTTACGGTACTCAAAGAGGAACCTCGTCACTGTGTTGGCCCTGTTTCCCTGCTAATCATGGATAACATATTTTTCTTTCAGTGAGTGCCTGCAAATCCTTCTCAGTTGGGACACATCTGCCAAGGAGTCAGAGATCTCAGAAGAGAAGGGAAGAATAAAAAAGAATCATCAAGCCGTCCAGTTACTGCTTCTGGGCAGCAGCTGAGATGTCAATATTGCTGCAGTGGGGGTGACCAGTGCTGCTCAAAAGAAATAAAAGGGTCTTCTATCTATAGCCTGTGGCAGCATTATGTTTCAATAGGTGTGGATGTAAGGTGTTCACAGAGATTTTACTCTGAAGCTGCCCTTGACCTAACATAAAGAAACTCTGATCTAATTAAGGTAATGCTGCCAGTCCTTCTCTCAACTGGCGGTTGCGGCTGAGGAAACCAAGATTTTCTTTCTTGTGATCTGCATTTTTTCCTTCTTGTTTTTATATATCTATTAACAGTTGGTCACGTAAATGGTTTAACCTTTCAAAATCTTCACATTCTCCTGTATAGCTTTCCACATAGCTTGGAAACAGAGAACTTGTTTGTACAGTGAACAGTGATTGTCACAAGTTGGTTATTATTTCTAGTCTTCTTGTAAGACTATAAAATGAAATATCTTAAAGCCACACGGCATGATTGAGCATGTCCTAGAAGAGAAAAGAGGCTACCATTGGTGACAAGTATATTTGGATGCCTTCAAGTTGTTTCACATTGCCAGAAACATCCTGAAGTTCTTCTACTACAGTCAAGAGAGAGTTTGTGCTAGAAATTTTGATTCTATGCTCTTGTGATAGGAAAGGTAGAGCAAAGCAAACTGAATATGTGATTGAAAGTACATTAGTTTAATGGTCAGTTGATAAAGGGAGAATATTTTAATTTGAATAGCTTCTATTAGGTATTCTTTCCATTATACAGTTTTAGGCAGTTCATTAATGTAACTGTTGGAAGACAGGATTTTCTTCCATTTATTTCCATTTTTTTTCATTTACTTAAATTCCATAACTCCAATTTCCATTTAACTCCATAAAAAAGCCCACCCTTGTTATTGGTAATTATTTGTGGCTGGAAAGCTATGTAAAAGTTTTATTTCTGGTGGAAAATTCACTTGGAAATATATCTTCTGTTCATGATGATGTTTTCATGGCAACAAACATTAAAGGTGTGTTTGCCTGTAATATTCTAATCACAAAATCATAGAATGGTTTGGGTTGGAAGGGTCATTTAAAGGTCATCTAGTCCAATCCCCCTGCTGTGGGCAGCGACTTCTTCCACTAGATCAGGTTGCTCAGAGCCCCGTCCAACCTGACCTTGAATGTTTCCAGGGATGGGGCACCCACAACCTCTCTGGGCAACCTGTTTCACCACACTCAGCGTAAAAAATTTCTTCCTTATATCTAGTCTAAATCTAGCCTCCTTTAGTTTAAAACCATTACGCCTTGTCCTATTGTAACAGGCCCTATTAAAAAGTCTGTCCCCATCTTTCTTATAAGCTCCCTTTAAGTATTTAAGCATTTCCTCATAGGAGAGGTGTTCTATTCCTCTGATCATTTTTGTGGCCCTCCTCTGGACCTACTCCAACAGGTCCATGTCTTTCTTGTAGTGAGATATATGGGTTGAAATATTCTTTGCTTTGTTATTAGACCAAAATTTTTAAAAAGCAAAAGAAAAAGCCAAACACTTTGGGGAAAGTATCCTTAGTCATTCATGTAGCTTACTTTCATGTGAGTTAAATCTGTTTGTATACCAGGTAAGACAAGCATGTTCCAGTTTGTGTCAAAGTTGGTCCCTTTGGGACAGAAGAGCGGAGCAGGTGGCTGCCAGAGGATGCATCCAGCTCCCCTCGCTCTGGTTCCAAATTATATCCAAACTGAGGTGCCTAAATTTCTACATCTGTACCTAAGCAGTGACCAAATTTACAAAAGCACTGACCAGGGTAGGTCTGTTCAGACACTTGAAGCTTTTACCAGCTTACCTCCTTCAGGCCTGTGACATGCCCCTTATTTAATTCAAGTCTTTTTCTAATCTTCAGGGCTGCAGTGATCAGATAAGATTTTGTTTTCTATAAATCTGCATGGATATTTTACTCTGTTTAATAATTTTAATACCTGATGTTCACTTTCAGCCAAATTGCTGAGAGAAATGAAGACTCCAAAGATATTTCATTTTTATAGGTTTTGAGGAAATAGAGGGGGGAAGATAAAGAAGCAGATAATATGTCTTGTCACCACCTGCATGAAATAGGCAAAAAAAAAAAATCTATTAGCCTTCAGAGAATCTACTCAGAATGGTGCCTCACAGTGTCACATTGCACACAGTGTGGCTTTGCTTGCACAGTATAAAGTAGGTCTTGTGGGCTTAAAAACATGAGCTTGCTTTTCACCCATCTGCCATGTGAACCTGTGAGAAGGATTTGTAATAAGGCAGTTCCAGCTCCAGTGCAGATAAATCTGGAGATAACCATGACGTCTCTCAGCTTCAGATTTTCATCTGTTCCCATCATGTTTGTTTCCACAAGTTTTTGACTATGCGGTGTATTATGGTGAACTTCCCTAATGTAACCCTGGTCTTTTCTCGACTCTTATTTTTTTGCTCTAATTTCATCAGAACATAGAACGTTTTTTATAGCTCCTTAAGAAACAAAACATGGATACACTTGTTTTTTTATTTTCCCTGAAAAATCAGTTCCCATTTTGAGTTGTACACAACTCATTATGGTATCATTAGCAGCTTTAACATAAATAATGGAGGGAACTGAGGATTAAGTGTGGCTATAAATATGATGAGTGGTAATAAGAGAAGTGGACAACTTGAGAAACCTATCACAATTCTAAAAGTCTATGATATGTTTTCTAATTTTCTGAGTTGGTTCAGTTCTAAGACATAAAATTCATTGTCTCAGATGGGGATGATCTTGACTTTCACTGGTAATGTTGATGCCTCTGTTTTTCAGGGCACATTATAAACTCTTAATTACATGTGTTTACAAATAAAGCTGCAGAGATTCTCTCTGGGACTGAATTTTCAAATGCAAATAGTTATGCATGAGGAATAAGATGGCAAAGCTCTGTTCTCCACTTGCTATTTCGCTCCCTGCCTTCCACCCCTGTCATCCCTAAGTCTTTTGTATGCTGGCCATGCTTCTTGCTTCATCATCTTCATGGCAAACTCCAGACCAACAACAGCACAGTGTCTATGACTAAAGATGACAAGTGACAGCGAATATAATTACTTGCTGCATCATTCACAAAAACTTAAAACCTTAATGCATCAATTAATTTATTTGCCTGTATAAATTGTATGTGATTGCTATTAACTCTTTGCCTTATGGTGAAGTCCAGAGATTCCCACTGAGATTTAAGCCCTGCTTTGAGTTGAATCCAAGGAGTTTAACTCAAGTTTCTTGTGTCCTGGTCCAGTGGCTTGCCTGTAAACATTTCTTGCCTCTCACTTGGAGTTATTATTCACATTTCATTGCAAAATGGCAGTCAGAACTCTGCCCCTATATGAAAGCTAATTTTTCAGTTTTAATCTTTCAGTATAATTTCCATATGAAACCCTTTTTGAGAAAGATACATACAGATCACATATGTTGAGACAATGGATGCTCTGTGTGGTGTGGGATCATCCCATTGCAGAGGACTGATGTAACTATTAGAAGAGTAATGAGAACAGAATTCTCCAGCTTTTCTGGTAACTGGAGGAACAGAGTGAAAGCCCTTTCCCCTTTTAGCAAATCCAGGATGAAAAAGCCTGTTTCTGTCCTGAGGTATTCAATGTAATGAGGAGACAACCTTTGCTTTTCTGTATGCTTACACAAAGGATGAGGCATGTGGCTTACAACTGAGTCAGATGATCAGTGAAACTTGCAATCTTCATTTTCCAGAGTACATGGACAATAATCTTTGGTACGGTTGACAGCCTGGATCTACTGTGGGTGGATATGGCAGGTGTCTGCAGAGGACATTCTTTGCAGGTGGCCTCTGAGAGGGTTACCTCTCTATGCAACAGTATGGTGTGACTTTTCTCTGCAAAACTTCCACTCTGATGGCTCCTCAGGAGAGGGAGGACTCACCCTCACCCTTGTCCAAATGACAGAGCTTGTCTAAGGCTGGACAGGATGGTGAGGCTCTTCAGAGTCTAGGAAATCAGGAGGCCAGATGATAGATACGATTTATTTCTCATTCCTTGCAAGATTCATAGAATCCTACATGTGATTCATAGGTATATAATCCAATTTCATCCTCAAAGCAGGACTAATACTGAATTCAGACCACGGCTTTATCCAAAAAAGTCTTGAAAACCTCCATGGATGAAGACTGCATAGTCTCTCTCGGAAAACTCTTCCGATTTTTTCCTTATATGTATCTGAACCTCCACTGATATAATTTTTGAACACTGTCTCTGATTCTCCTTCCACGCATCACTGTGAAGAGTCTTGCTATGTCTTCTTTATGACCTTGTAGGTACTGTAAGACAACTATTAGATCCCTCCAAAGCTGTATTTGTCTACAGGCTGAACAAGCCTTCTTCACAGCTGCATGACTTTGCATTTCTCTTTGCATTTCATGATGTTTCTGCAGGCCCATTTCTCTGGCTTGCCTAGGTCTCTCTGAATGACAGGTCTGCCCTCAAATGGATTAACTGCACCCCCAATTGGGTGTCATCTTCAGATGTGATGAGATGCATTGCCTCCTCATGCAGGTCATTGATAACAATATCAAATAGTCTCCAGGACAAATCCCTGAGGAAAGCCACCTGTCACTAGGCCCAAGTGGAGTACACATCACCCACTACATTTTGAACCCGATGATCCACTCAGCATTTCACCCAGACAGTAATCTGTCTGTCTAGGCCATTCAGTTCCTTCTTGGATACAAGGGTACTGTGGGAAACCATGTTGAAAGTCTTGCTAAAGTCAAGGTCAGTGACATCCAATGCTTTCCCTGCATTTATGCCCTTACCCCACTCATATTTTTTCCATGATCTGAAAAATCATGCTCTTTTCATCAGTGTACCTGGAGAATATCTGATTTTTCATGAAAGTTAACTGTTCTTCTCTAAGTCTGGACTATTTAGCCAAACCAAATAAAGTCACCAATAAATCTCATGCATAACACACAGCATAACACACAGATGCATTCATCTTTTAGGCACCCTTTTCTGAACACTGCTTCCTTTTGTCCATTCTCTTCACAACACCTGTCTCTGAAGGGTTTCTGATTTGTGACAACAAACTCTTCCGCTCAAATGGGAACAACAGAGATGGAGAAACAGAGGGATGGGGAACAGATTAGTTCCTGGCAAGTCTGACATCAGTCAGGCTATGAGACACTAAGCCCATGCTGAGGTGAGTTAGAGCCAAGAGATGGAACTTCATGGCTGATGAAAATGGTATTTTCTTTCTACCTTGGGGTAATTACTCTGTGTGTGAGCTATCTTAAAAAGAGGTAAGGTATTAAGTGTTTTTGTTTTACCACAAGACTAACTGGCCAAGGGTCAGGGCAAAACTGAGGTGGGTTGATTCATCTTGTAGCAGAACTGCCTGTCACTCCTTGTCTTAACCCCTATTTGTAACCCAGGACAGCTGTGAAGCTCTGTGGTCATGCTGTGATAAAGAGCACAGCTTTCTGTTTTCTTCTAAACCAAAGAACAAAAACCAAGGAGCTGAATCACTTTAAGACAGTTCAGAGAGACAGATTTTGCATTCAGCATTTTCCCAGAGTACAATGTCACTGCTTTTCAAATATGTGTTAACCCCTTAATTTTTTTTTACATATCCCCCAGTCCTGCTGCGTCTGGCCTGAGCCAAATTACTGTATGCTGCGAACTTTGCATTACTGAGTATCTGGTAGAAACAAGCCATAATACACCAATGAGTGCTGGAGTTTTCCTGCTCTACATCGTATTTCTATGAAAAGATGACAGTTGTCAGAAGATGCCAGTTGTCACATTATACATGAAACTACTACAAACTGCTTTCATAGCAAAATGTCACAAAGCACGTTGTTTGGGGAAAGAGAAAAGAAAATACTGAAAAGGTACTGAGTAATCAAACTTATGTTGCTTTACCCTAGATATTGAGTGGTGCAAAGAAGAGGGCCATCACTGACTTTGACAGTGTTTTAGTCCTTTGTTGAAACTCACAGTGTAGTCCATTCATTTTTCATTTCTTGGCTCTGGTCTTAATGTCTTAATAAAGTTTCTTCATTCTTGTTGTTCCTGGCTGTAAAGCAACATTCTGGGGAGCTTTCCACAGGAAAGAAACTTCAGAAAATTAAAGTTGGAGTTCCACAGTTTGATGTAAATTTTTTTTCACTCTCCCTTAGGTTTTAAAAATACATTAATAAGAAGTTTCAGACTTCTGGGATTTTGCTGCTGCTTGCTATCTGCTGAAGTTTATTTGTCACATGACTTCTCATTTCCCTGTAAAATAAAGCAATGTTTATAAAATTAAATACATGCATAAAAATCTAAAAAATGTACAGCAGAACATTCTGGGGTAAAGCACAGACCCTAGATCCTGCTAGAAGTTTGGAACACCTATGATTAGGCACAAAGCCAAGAGAATTAAGAGAGATCTGTATTTGTTCTTCCTGTATGTCTCTGTATGAAAGCACTTGGTTCTGTATAATTCACAGAACACACAGAAGACCTGATTCTAATTTCTCTGGGCAACTGGGGTTTGTCTAGCAAGGCAAAACAGAATCAAAAGTTCAAAAAGGTAATTTTCTGAATTTGGAAATGTTGGACAGTCCGTGTGGTAAAGGGGTATTAGCATTAGAAATAGTGCAAGGGCAGTACATTCTGCCAGTTGTGAGGCTGCTGCCTGCTCTGCTCACCAGCAGGCTTATGCTGCAGCCCTGATAGCCACCCTAGCTAGCTGGTGGCTGTGCAAGCCTACCCAGAACCTTGAGGTCTTCCAAGAATTTGAATTCAAATTAGAAGGATGTTTTTCAAAAATATTACCATTTTATAAGTGGGGCTTTTTTTTCTATAAACTGCCTGCTGAAAGAAAATGGTGTCCACTCACTGCAACTGCAAGACTTAAGTTGAAACCCAAGCAGAAGCACTACACCTATGCTGATGTCTCCACCCAAAGAGACCTCCCAAGAACTGAAACAGCTGTCCAGAACTGGTGCTGTTGCTCCAGCACCTGGAAGTCCCCCTAGCACCTGAAGACCCCTAGCATCCACTCCTAGCAGTGGATGTCATAGCTGCAAGTGGGCCCAGCTGGAAGAACTCTTCAAATAAGCAGCTTTGTTACATGAGGAGCTCAACAGACAGTGTAGTATCTGGGAATGTGAGCGGGAGATTGATAAGTGGTATTGCGTGCTGTCCCAGACCGAGCAACAGCCCTGCCTTAAAGCTGCACAAGGGGAAGGTAAGCCTGAATCCAACCTCAAGCTTTCTGATGCTAGTAACTCATAAGATGAAGGAGATTGGACCCTTGTCTCTGCATGGAGAACCTTCCCATGCAATGTCTGTACACAACAGATACAACGCTCTGGGGTTGGACAATGAAGAGCATGTTAGTAATGGACAGGATCCAGGAGAAGCTGACCATGCAAAGTTGATCCAGCCACCCACCTGCAGTAGAACCACTGCCACCAGAAAAGCACGCAAAGTATTAGTAATTGGAGATTCCTTACTGAGAGACATCAAAGCACCCATTTCCCATCCAGACTATTTCTCTAGAGAAGTTTGCTGCCTACCAGGAGCTTGCATTAGCAATGTCACTGAGAGGCCACTAACCCTAGTGAATCCTACAAATTATGATCTGCTCCTACTATTCTAGGTAGGATCTGCAACAAGGCAACTTTGAACACTCAAAAGAGACTATATGTCCCTCAGAGCAATGTTAAAAGGATCTGGAGCACAGGTGGTGTTCTCCTCTATCCTCCCAGTCAGAGGAAGGGGTTCAGGAAGGAGGTTGAATTGAAAGGTGAGTGCCTGGCTGCATGGCTGGTTCCATACTCAAGGTTTTGGCTTCTATGATCATGGACCTGCCTTTGGGAAGCGGGGTATGTTGTGAGCTGATGGGATTCACCTGACCAAGTAGGGCAGAAGAGGGTTCACCAACAAGCTGGCCAGACTTATACGGAGAGCTTTAAACTGGGTTTAGCGGGGAAAGGTGTGGGAATGGGAGTCTCACTAACGGACATTCCTGAGTTTGATTTTAATGAGCAAACACTGCACCACCTGGCATGACAAGGCACTTAAGCAGTAAATAACAGAGAAAGGAATGTGCAGTTGAAAGGAGAAAAACAAGATAAAGACCATGAAGGCATTTCGCATGATCAGAAAGAACGGGCCAATCTGCTAGAGCATAGATGCGCGTGAACACAAGGCTGTAACCTATCTGCAAGCCGCAGGTAGCGCGTGTCCATAGTAGTTAACTATATAAGCCCTGTTATAAGTGTAAATAAAGGAGAATGACCATACTCATATTGAGATCTGTCATTACTCCGGAATCGCAACTCCCGCTCCGTCGTCGACACTGAACAAAGGGAAACTCCGACATCTGGTAGCAGAGGATGGTTCGGCGCATATCTTCGAGACTGCGGTAAGAGCAGCGAGAGAAGGGGAGCGGGAGAAAAGCGGCTGGGAGTTGTACTATCCCGATGATCGGAGGGGGATAAGATAACGGAGCAGTCTGGCCAACTGCCTCCCAGTGAGCGACCGCTATCATGGAAACAGAGGCGGCAGCTGTGTTGCTCGTAAGCATCCTCTCCAAGAGAGGGATCGAGACAACGGTAAAACAATTATGTACGTTGATTAGGACAACGTTGGGGACATTTTAAGGACAGTCAAACTATTTTTTCTGACCTTGAGTGGCGAGAGCTTGGCAATACTATGTGGGAGCAGACTATCACGGGGGATGAAAAGTCAAAGGAGATTAAAACAGTGCGGGAACTATGGAGGTCTGTGTCAGAGACTTTAAAAGCCATGAAAGCTGAAAGAAAGGTGGCTTGTGCAGCCACTCAAATGCTAGCCCCAGAACCCTTGCCTGATAGACCGAAGAATACAACATCTGGACTGTTTCGGTTCTTTGGGCCGTCTGCAGTCCGAGGTATGTCGGGTACCCCCAAACGAACTGCCTTGGAAGCCAAGTATAGTGTTCTGGGGGGTGACGGCGCTTCTGAACTGCTTGAAACGTACCCTCCGCTTACGGACTGCAAAGATGCAGAAACTAGCGGTAACGGGGCCCCTCTTTCACCTGAGGCGGTCACGGAAGAGCGACGACCCGGAGAGGAGGAGCGGCTGGTTCCGTTAACCCCTCCGTGGCCAACAGCCCCGCCTCTAGGAGTCTCTTCAGGTGCATCTACTCCGCTACAGGGTGACAGCAAAGAACAGAGTATGGCTGGGACTAATGAGCTCCTGAAGAAGGTAGTGCAACAGTTACAGGACTTAACAATTGCAGCCCAGAGGGGAGGGATGGAGCACCTGTCCGGGGCATCAGGGGAATCCCTACCCCCTTGCCTCTCTGGACCACCAGCGATGGTTCAGCCCAGACGCTGGAGCGAAGTGGCTAGAGACGCTATGCTGGACGGGCAGTGGCAAGCGGTATCCAGCTTGGGGGCGAGTGCTTTTCCTGTGCTGCAAGAGAATAACGGCAATAAGTGGGCACCTCACGACTGGAAAATCCTTCAGCAAGCAAAAAACACTGTGTCCCAGTATGGGATAAAATCAGAAGCTTCACGTCAAATTGTAATCTGGATTTTTTCGGCTGACCTGATTTGCCCTGCTGACTGCCAAAACCTTATGCGGCTTTTATTGTCACCTACGCAGTATTTGTTGTGGGGGTCGGAATGGTCACGGCGGGCGGCAAGTGCTGCGGCACAGCATCAAACGCAGGGGGATCCCCTCTATGGGATTACCGCGGAAATGATAACGGGGACGGGAAGGTTTAATGATATTAATGCTCATTTGGTTTTTCCTATTGCTTTGTTGCAGTTGTCTGCCAAACTGGTGCTAGATGCCTTTTTAGCCTTACCCGGTTCGTCCACTCCATCCTTTAGTTCTGTACAGCAAGGTGCCACTGAAGCGTATAGTCATTTTGTCGATCGCTTGTGGGGGGCGATACGTGGGGAGGAAGGAAAAAAAAAAAAAAAAAAAAAAAAAGAGAGAGAGAGAGAAAAAAAAAAAGAGGAAAAAAAAAAAACAACAAACAAAAAAAAACAAAAACAAAGAGTGCCTACGGTGTGTACCATGAGTATTGTGTCAGTGTTACCATTGTGATAAGAAGTGGTGGGCCCGGTGCACACGCGCACAAAGGTGATCTGAAACTTGCTATCTGAAAGAAATAGTGCTGTATAGAATATTAATAACCACTGGACACGAAATACAGTTCACGAAACTGCCAAATTGATTATTGTTTGTATAAAAAATAAAAAAATAAAAAAATATTAAAAAAAAATAATAAAAAAAAAAAAAACAAAAAGAAAGGCAATTCGCCTAGAAGAGAAAATGTTGAGCCAGGCAGATGTGATCGTAATTGGGCTAATCTTAATAATCCCAGGGTCGGCAACTATACATCGCATTAAACCAAGGGAAAATATGTGGGTAACCTGGGCAAATAAAACAGGGCAGCCCGCGTTTTGCCTTTCCCTCGCCTCAGCAACTGAGCCGTTTAGGACTTGTTTGTTAGGTATGCCTGGATATAAGGAAGGTGACTTTGCCAGGTTCAGTACTGGCAGTTGTACTAATGTGACTGCAACTAGCAACTGTAGTGCTAACTTGATAAAAGGATTAAATCACTCGCTACCCTGGAATCCCCAGGAGTTGGAACTATTAGGGTCGATGCGAGTTAGAAATACATCTAAAAATTGGACTCAGACATGTTTTATATTTGGGGGACCCCTACAGACGGGTATCCACTTCTACCAGGCAAGAAATTGGACAGGGTGGACTAATGTCACCTCTCACGCATCTTACTACAAGTATCAGGATGTGGGCGATTTTTGTGGTACCAATGACAGTGGTAATAGCTATGCTTTAGGAGCGGCTGGAGCGGAAACAAAGGGAGGAATAGGGATCTGGAACAATGGTACCCCAAAGGCGTTGCCCCCACAGGTATTTTTAATATGTGGGGACAGGGCCTGGCAGGGTATCCCAGCAAATGCTGTAGGAGGGCCTTGCTACTTAGGAAAATTGACCTTGTTGGCCCCGGGAGAAAATTGGTGGAAAACCATAACAAGAAAAGGGCAACAACAAAGACGAAAAAGAGCCGCCACGGGTCTTTCCCCAGACTGTCGTGATGACGTAATTCTGCCTAGCGACACCAAAAAGGTCTTCCTTTCACTATTTGTACCAGGCGCTGCAGCTGCGAGGGCCCTAAATGAGGTAGGGAAATTAGCTTGTTGGGCTAAAAAGCAGGCTGATGTGACAACAGAGCTTATTGAAAAATTACTTGCAGATCAGGATACCTTCCATCATGCGATTTTACAGAATAGAGCTGCTATTGACTTTCTGTTATTAGCACAAGGACATGGGTGTGAGGATTTTGAAGGGATGTGTTGTATGAATCTGTCTGACCATGGGGAGTCAATCCACAAACAGCTACAATGGTTAAAGGACCACACCAAGAATATTCAACAAGATCACGGGTTATTCGATACCTGGCTTAAGAATATATTTGGGGAACTGCCATCTTGGATAATAAGTTTAATAAAAGAAAGCTTACGCATTTTAATTGTTATATTAGTAATAAGTATATGCTCTTGTATAATTTTTAGCTGTGTGAAGAAAGCAATTATGAAAATTGTTAATCAAGTCTGGGTTGCTCAAAAACAAGAAGGGGGAATTGTGGAGGAGTGGTTGGTACAGCAGGGGCACGATCTAGTATCCATGAGCAACCCATGTTTTTAACAGTAGCAGGGATATGCTGACAAAGACGGCTGGTGACCTTGACCATCCTTCCCTGAGCAGAAGAAGGAGCCTCACTACGTGCTGAACAACAACAGCGGAACAACACCCGGGATAAGGAGGAGGCAGAGATCGGTGGGACCAGCCGGCAGCTACCGATGAGAAGGGTGTTGTGAACGCGTGGACAGCTGTGATTAACCAATTACAGGTTGTTATGAAGAGCGTGTCCGAAGGTGTTGTGAGTGCGTGGACAGCTGTGATTAACCAATTATAGGTTGTTATGAAGAGCGTGCCCAGCCACCCCATCCGTTCCGGTGAATGATGGGGGAGTGACCGGGGAGAAAGACCCCCTGGCTGCTGCGTTTGCAGACTTGCGGGTATCAGACAGCTCCTCCTCGTGGCTGGTTAAAAGGACTAGCCAAGCTAAGAGGGATATGTATAATAGTATTTATATGCATTTTTGTTTTGTGTACCCTGTTTGTTGCAATGTATACAAAAAATGATTGAAAGATCGGTTTCAGCAGTGTTTCTAGTAAAACAAAAAGGGGGAGATGTGGGAATGGGAGTCTCACTAACGGACATTCCTGAGTTTGATTTTAATGAGCAAACACTGCACCACCTGGCATGACAAGGCACTTAAGCAGTAAATAACAGAGAAAGGAATGTGCAGTTGAAAGGAGAAAAACAAGATAAAGACCATGAAGGCATTTCGCATGATCAGAAAGAACGGGCCAATCTGCTAGAGCATAGATGCGCGTGAACACAAGGCTGTAACCTATCTGCAAGCCGCAGGTAGCGCGTGTCCATAGTAGTTAACTATATAAGCCCTGTTATAAGTGTAAATAAAGGAGAATGACCATACTCATATTGAGATCTGTCATTACTCCGGAATCGCAACTCCCGCTCCGTCGTCGACACTGAACAAAGGGAAACTCCGACAGAAAGGGATGGAGTTTTGAGCAACAGTGAAGAACCAGGGGCTGCTGATATATTAGAAACCAATGTGGAAACACCTGTGAAATGCCTCAAAGGAATTAGGACTTGTTCATCCAAAAAGGTGAAATGGTTGATAGCCCAGGTGAAGTGTCTCTGTACCAATGCACACAGCATGGGTAACAAACAGGAAGAGCTGGAAGCCACTGTGCAGCTAGAACACTATGGTGTAATTGCTATCAGTGAAATGTGGAAGGACAAATCACATGACTGGGGCACTGCAATCAATGGCTATAAACTATTCAGAAGGGACAGGCAAGGAAGGAAGGGTGGGGGAGTTACCCTCTGTGTAAAAAAATTGATAGACTGCACAAGGCTGTCATTGAAAAATAGTGATGAGCAGATCAAGACCTTATGGGTAAAAATTGGGGGCCAAGCCAACAAAGGAATCCTCATGGTTGGTGTTTACTGCAGGCCACCCAACCAGGGGGAGCCTGTTGAGAAAGCGTTCTTATGTCGACTATGGGAAGCATCACACTCGCAGGCTCTGATCCTGCTAGGGGAATTCAACCACTCTGACATCTGCTAGAAAAGCAGCACAACAAGCTGTAAGCAGTCGAGGAGACTCCTGGAGTGTGTCGAGGATAAGGTGATAGAAAGCCCAACCAGTGGAGAAGCATTATAAGACTTGTTGCTTACCAACACAGACAAATGAATTAGAGGTGTCAAGATTGGTGGCAGCCTGGTCTGCAATGATCATGCTCTAATGGAATTCATAATCTTGAGGGATATGGGCCAGGTGAAGAGTCCTGAATTTTAGGAGACCAAACTTTCTGTTGTTTAAGGAATTAGTGGATTGGGACCCTCTGGGAAGCTGCCCTCAGGGATAAAGGAGCTGAACAGAGCTGGCAGCTCTTTAAGGAGAGTGCAAGAGTTCCTGATTCCCATGTGTAAGAAACTAGGCAAGGAAGGCAGGAGACCAGCATGGCTCAGTAACGACCTACTGGTCAAACTAAAACATAAGAAAGAAATGCAAAGGCAGTGGAACGAGGGATACATGTCCTGGAAAGAATATAGGGACACTGCCTGGATGTGTAGAGATGGGAACAGGAAAGCTAAGGCACAGTTGGAGGTGCACTTGGCAAGGGATGCCAAGAATAGTAAGAAGGGCTTCCACAGGTATGTTGGACAGAAAAGGAAGATGGAGAAAGAAAATGGAGCCCCCCCAATAGATGAGACAGGAGAACTAGTGACAACCGCTGTGGACGAGGCTGAGGTACTCAGCAATGTTTTTGCCTCAGTTTTCAATGGTAATTTCTCTTCCCACATCTCTCAAGCCCTTGAACCTCAAGGCAGGGACTGGGGGAATGAAGATCAGATCTGAGACCAGCTGAGGAACCGGAACATAGTTAAGTCCATGGGACTTAATGAGAAGCAACCCAGGGTCCTGAGGGAATCAGCTGATGTAGTTGCCAAGCCACTAAACTTGTGAAGTTCAACAAGGCCAAGTGCAAGGTCCTGCACCTAGGTCAGGGCAATCCCCAGTATTAATACAGGCTGGGAGATGAGCGGATTGAGAGCAGCCCTGCCAAGGAGGACTTGTGTGTACTGGTGGACAAAAAGCTGGACATGAGCCAGCAATGTGCACTCACAGCCCAGAAAGCCAACCACATCTTGGGCTGCATCACCAGAAGCATGGCCAGCAGGTTGAGGGAGGTGATTCTGCCTCTTTACTCTGCTCTTGTGAGACTCCACTTGGAGTACTGCATCCAGCTCTGGGGTGCCCAGTACAAGGCAGACATGGACCTGTTGGAGTGGGTCCAGAGGAGGGACATGGAAATCATCAGAGGGCTAGAACACATCTCCTATGAAGAAAGGCTGAGAGAGTTGCGTTGTTCAGCCTAGAGAAGAGAAGGCTTTGGGGAGACCTCATTGTGGCCTTTCACTATATGAAGAGGGCTTATAAGAAAGACAGAAAGAGACTTGTTAACAGGGCCTGTAGTGACAGGACAAGGGGCAATCGTTTTAAATTAAAGGAGAGTAGATTTAGACTAGATATACAGAAGAAATTTTTTGCAATGAGGATGGAGAGACACTGGAACAGGTTGCCCAGAGAAGTTGTGGATGCCCCATTATTGGAACTATTCAAGGTCAGGTTGGATGGGGCTTTGAGCAATCTGATCTAGTGAAAAATGTCCCTGCCTACAGGAAGGGAGTAGGACTAGATGATCTTTAGAGGTCTGTTCCAACCCAAACTATTCTATGATTCTACGATTCTATGAAATAAATCTAAGGGCTTTTCATTTTTCAGTGCTATCACAGTCTTTTGGTATAGCTCTGAGAAACTCATGCCCTTGTTCCCCATCTCAGTGGCAATATGTATTGGTCCTTTTGCCTTGCCTGTGCACCTCTGTTGTAAACTGTTTCCAGTAGGGGATGACCCCTCAGTCTGAGCATGCATAGAAGTACACCACAGAGCCTACCTCTCTGGATGCTACTGGACAACACTAATAATACATTCTGGTGGTATCTGGAATTTTGGAATAGTATGCATTTTGTTTAGGAGAGAGCTAGAAAGGGAGCTAGAGCTGATGCTGTAGAAACAAAAAATGAGATGGTGTAAAACAGCAAGGTTCCTGTATCTGATAAGATACGTGTGAGACAGACAACAAAATGAAACAACCGATGGACCTTTCTGAACACACACAGGGTGAAGACATAATCCCTTTACAGCATTTCTCATGGGAGACCCATCATGAGTTAAAGCATTCTATGCCCTAGGTTTTAATGCTGTAGCGTTTTCAATCTCAAGAGAGATTCGCGGTCATAAAGGCATTTTCCTTATAATGTGGAAGCAGATTTTGTATTGAATATTTCATATGCAGGAATGGCAGTATTCACCAAGAAATGATCCTCTTGGGAAATATTAACAATAAAGATTGCTTTGATTTCATTAGGTTTTCTTTAGATCCTCCAGCAGAGGTCTACTTGTACTTTGTTGGATTACTCAATCAACCCCATTTCCATTTGCCTTCAATTAGTTTTGCATTTAATACTCATACATTTCTGGAATTGGCTAGCAGAGAATGAAAATGGGGACGATTGGGAAGTGAGTTTGGGCCTCAGGGAGGACTAAACAGTCAAGCAGCAAAATTATTTTATTGTTACCTTTATGAAGAGAAAAAGACAGACTTAAGGACTGCAGACTACCTTCATTTTTTTTCTCCAACATCTCATTTGCCACAGACATTGGCACAGTCTTAACTGTCAGTTAATAGAAACCAAGGAAAGGTACTGAAGGTACTGCTTATGCTATAGGTACCTGATGAAGGAGTGTGTAAAAGTGCTGCTGTTCACTGTTCAGGGTCCAGCAGCTTTGTATACAAAGGGGAAAACATGTTATATAGGCATGACCTGGATCCTATATTAGGGTGATGCTGACAGCCAGAGCAGATACTGCTTCCAAGATGATTTGTACCTGAGCTAACGTTCATCTAGGGAGGATGTGTACCACAGCAGGGAAACTGAGGCAGCAGAGACTGCAGCACTGGCTGTACTGGCAGCAGGCCTCTGGGAATTTATCGGGTGGGTTTGCTACATTAAGCTCATCCCACTCTTCTGCCTATTGCACATTATGCAGTCACTTCTCTGACTTCAACATAAACATGGTGGGTAGCTGATAACCTCTCTACTTCATTATTGAATTCATTAAAACTTTTGTGCCAGTAGAAGAACTCCCTGTTTAGTTTTGACTCTAGTATTTGTTGAATGATACTGTAAATAGTTAACACGTTGTCAATATGACCCACCTGTATTGCTGAAAAGGTTGGTTTTTTTGATTGCACAATCCTATCAGGAAAAAAATTTTAAGTACACGACCCCAATATATGTATCTATGTTTATTTATTAGTTACATACGTGTACTACTGTAATAATACAGTATATACATTATAAAACATGCACCAAAATAGAAATTAAGAAAGATTACAACCCCAAGTGTTTTATCAGTGGCAATCTTAAAGTCCCTAGGGTTTACAACTTTCTTTTGTCAGATGGTATGGGGCACAGAGAAGACAGAATTTAATGTAAGTTTTTGTTTTCAAGGTAATTCTGAGAATGTCCTGACCTCAGCCTTGTAATAATACTAATAAACCACTTACTTACATCCATTTTTAGATGTGTAGTATGAAAGAAATTGTAATTTGTTATTTTGTCTTTTTCTGACATTTTTCAAGGCAGTCTCACGGTACCACATTCATCTTCTCATCCTTTTAGTCATTTGTTCATGAAATAATTCCTCCATGCATCTGTCTGTTCATTAATCCATCCATTCATCCATCCACTACTTCTTGGAGCTGGATTTGCATGTGAGTGAATATCTCTCTGTGTCTTTGTATATTGTCAAAAAGCACAAGCAAACATTTTTAATCTTGTATGATGAGAATCCCAGAACACATTTTCTCATTTGTATATATTCTGAAATTGTATTTCAATTTCAAAGCTTTGGCAACTTACTTTTGGTTATTTGTTTATAAAAAGAGAACATTGTCCTGTGGTGATGAAATTTGAGATTAAACATTGTAGTCTGCTGAATACAAGTGCACTGTACTCTGTCACTGTGGTGACAGATACATCAAACCAAGCTTTATTTTTTTTAGATATGAGGGTTTTCTTGTAAGTGAGAGAACTTGAATTTTACAGATGGAACTACAAGGTACACTTATTTTTAAAATATCTCTGATATAGAAAATTTCACAGAAATTTCATATCATTAAAAGAAAAAAAAAAACTTTTGCACATTTTTCTTACAAATGGGAAAAAAGGCAAAAACCAAAACTCTGAGATGAAGGTGAATACCCCGAGTTCATCTTCTTCTCAGTCAGAGGTCACATGGTTATTCTTTGGAGGAAGACCATCATTTCTGTCAGGAGTGGTAAACAGCACTGGGACACAGGCTATGGTTATGACTGCAGCCCACCTACTCTAACAGTTTCTGGAAATAGTGATACCTGGGAGAAAGAGGAGGACACAAAGAGTTCAGTTAAGTGGGTAGAAACCTATTCCTTCCTCCCAGATAAATAAATGAAAAGGTCAAGAACCAGGAATTTGATAATGATAAAACCCATGGGACCCACAGATTTGGATCACTAAGGTTTCTTTAGCTGCAAAATCTGCCATGAGAAACTGGTGCCTGGAAAATAAAGCTAGACTTTATTCAGACTAGAAATAACGTTCCTATTTTTAAGGTAGAGGGTAATTAACCATTGCAGTACCTTGTTCACAGATGCGGCAGCATCTGTATTTTATCTATATATTTTGATGCCTTTAATGAAATCTGGTTATCCAACCACAGGAAAATTTCCTGTGGCACAGTGAACTGTATCTATGTTGTTGAGGGAATGACAACTTGTTAGATCCCTTGTGTGGATCCACATTGAAGAGGAAGGCCATGTGACACTTTGTGCAGGCAAATGAAGGGCTGAGCTATATACTGATTTTTCATAGACATTAAAAAAATCTATATGTTATTTATCCAGGTATTATATATTTTGCATATATTATGTAAGTATAATTAAAATACACATATCATTTTAGTTTTGTGGCTTGGCCTGTTGCACTGATTCAGACACAACTTCAAACACCATGCTTGGATAATGAATAAAACATGTCACACTGCAGTGGTCACTGTCCTAACGTATATGGTCTTTTACTCCTAGCAACCTATAGGTGAGGAATCAAAGGCTGAAGACAAAAACAGACTCTCTGAAAGGCTTAGAGTTCTTTGAAGTCTGCTGCACTGACAGAATGGAGAAGGAAATTCAGTCACAGCTTGAAAAGAAATCACGGAAATGCTTATTAAAAACATATGCTGCTTCAGTATTTTAAGTCACAGGTGCTCTTTCTTCCCTTAGTTTCTCCCAGGGCTTGGACTAGACCTCCTCATTCAGTTATTCAGTGAATCTTGAGGAACTGATTTACAGCACATGCTTTTGAGTGATAGGTACCTACTAGCTGAAACGGATCAGAAAGAGTCGCCTACAAGACAGCTGGGAAACAAGGACTGAACTCAGTCTCTGGCTGCCTGAATAGTTTGGTTTGTGCTAGCCTCAGAGGCGTTCATTCACATCACCACTGCCTGTGCTGCCCCATCTGATTGTTCTGCAAGTATTTTTTTTAAATCTCAGAGAACTAAAAATGACCTGGGATACAAGACAGCCAGTTATCATTAATTTAACTGGGGGGGGCATACGGAGTGGCAAGATCCCTTAAGCAGCTCTTAAGATCCAGTTCTTCACTACCAGATTTTATTGCTAGGGCCTCATGAGACCCACAATACAGTATTTAATGAGTCACAGAGGCTGAAGAAAGTCCCAGGAGCCTGGGAAGGTCAGGCATCCTACTTCTTTGTAAAAAGTGAAAATGAGACCATGGGGAACAACTTCAACTTGGGGAACGATTCTTAGGCAAATTATTAAGAAATACATTTACAAGCTTCCAGGAGCATATTAAAAAGATAGAAAGCAGCTGATACAGATTTGTCAAGAATAAATCATATCAAACCAATACAATTTTCTCCTTTGACAGCATGTCTGGCGTTGCAAATAAGATGTGATAGATCCTGATTTCAACAAAGCCTCTGAACCTGTTTAACCTGGACTTGTTTGACAGGCAATATGGAGACGAAGAGGCCTCCGGACAGTGGGAAGAATCACTGTGATTCGTCCCATGCTATGACTTAAATTGCCCTGTGGAATGGGACTGTCTCTTTCTGTGAATTGGCAAATTCTTTCTGTTTGAAGGGGTCTAAGGCTACTGGTCTTCTAAGCTGTATCTAACCAGTTACACTCCCCAGGTGAGGTAGCCAAAATCTGGGCCATTGCAAGAGACGTATCTTGCCCTTGATAACTGTCTCAATAGCAGTTAGAGCTAGCAGGCCTGACTGACCAATGCACAGCCAAACAACAGCTCTGCTGCAGCAGTGGGGACTCCATCACTGGCATGGAGATCATGGCTTTCAAGGGAGAGAGAAACCTGTTGTGAGATCTGTTTAGGGTAGTTTTTATAAGAATATGGGAGAGAGGCTGAGCTGAGGTTAACTGTGCTTCCCCAGTAAATACAGCTTTGTTTTCATAGGATCATTTTTGTCTGCTGTCATGTAGGAAAGCCTCATATGAGTCACTTTATAAGCCCAAATCTGAAAATTGATTGGCAGCTTAAGTGTTCGTATTCTCTCAACCTCCTCCTCTTGTGTGCTGCTACATATCTAGCCTTTATCCAGGCTGTGCTCAGCTTTCCAGTGCAGGATGAGAGCTGCAGAAGAGCTATTTATTATGATGAACTATTCATGCACTGAAGAGCTTTCAAAAGGAGTCAGTAAACTACATAGTTTCCAGAAGCACCTCAAGACTAGAGTGTGCTGCAGGCTCCACTAGGGAAGGTATTGCCATTAAATGGCAGATTAAGTCCTGTTGGAGGTTAGATTCTTCCATGTCCACTAGGCTGCCTATTGCTCAAGTAAGAAGATAGAAGTGTTATTATCACTAAGAAACTAAAATGAATTGTATCTAACTTTAACCCTCTGTGTGGCTTGCATTCAATTTTTGATTAAGTTATATTTCTTCCTGCTTTTCCTACATATTTCAGACATTACTGAAGCAGTACCTCAGTGGTTGTGGGCAATACAGTAATTTGGAGATGTACTGATGCTTGGTTTGAATGTAGTGGTCTTTTGTCTATTGCTAGTAGTATGAGAAAGGTTGGTAGGCTGTGAGCACTCCACTCCTCAGGTTTTTCCTCCTTTTCCAAGGCTTATCGAAATCCAGTGTTTGTCTCACTGGCAGTGGGTGAAGGCTAGGTTGTCAAGTAAGATTTTCTTTTTGCTGCATGAAACCTGAGGTATATTAGTCTTCTGTGCTATAAAGGTCAGGAGACAGAGACTTTGTAGTTCTTGGCTCTGAGGCTAGAAACTTTACTGCTTTATTATCTTGGGGGGGGGGGGTGTCAGTTGAGTCTGGAACAAGACCAAGGTCAGTCAGACTACAGCATCTCATAATACGTCAGACACTGGCATATCATTAAGGCAACACGAATCTTGAGGTTGCCTCTTCTGCTAAACTCATGCTTGGCATCAGTAAATCCTATCCTGGCTCATCTGTTTGAGCTGCAGACGCTTCAGGGAAGGGATTCTTTCTGACTGTATATCTCCCTGGAGCCTTACCAGAGACACTTTCCTTCTCCATGCTGCTGTAGTATCAACAAAAGAATAATGCATAGCCTCAAGTTTAATGGTTACCAATTCAGATGGGGATTCAGATTTTATGGCTTAGTTCTTTCTTCAGGTGTTACCTCATTCATCCCAGAGAATCTTGGAAAAAAAACTCTAAGTTGCTTATAGGTTACCACACATTGCTCTTCATTACATTTTTTTTTTCTCGGTAGAGGTGCTGACGCTCATCTTTCCTGAGAGGGGAGGGCACTGTACCCAGCTGATGAAACTGCAGCTACTGCCTAGCCTTTTGACAGTGGAACAGAGCATGTTGAGGCAGCATTGCTAGAACTGTGAGGCATGCATTGTCATGGTGAACCTTAGCTTGCTTCAAGCTTTTTCTTTTTTTCCAGTCACTGAGAGATGATCATTATCACTTGAGATTAACCTGTGTACCAGAAACCAGAAAACCCTAGAAATACACTTGGAAATTCAATTTGCACTAAATAGTAGGGTCTTCATTGTAATTACACATCTGTTTATTATGCCTGATGATTCTGATAGAAAATGAAGGAGACCAGATGTTGCAGCATTACATTATAGTAATGCCTTTCATCCTGGTTAGTCACCAGGAAAAAAAAAAGCTATTAGCTTAGCTCATAATATTAATTAAATCATGCCTGAAGGTGTGAAACTGTCAAACAAATCTAATCCTCTGAATAAAACATGAGTTGAGTTGTTAAGTGTTATTATTCAGATATAATAGGTAGTTGAAGTCTCTTTAGCATTGTCTCAGCAGGAATAAAGCAGCTTTTGTGCAGTGAATTGCCAAGTGCATCTTCTGAGCTGTGTTGGTAATACATTATGCAGATTCTGTATAATCTGCTTCCATGGTTCTTCCTGGGATTAATAACTTTCCAATACAGGTGACTGAAAGTCTGGTAAGAATGGGTGTTAGGGGTAGCAATCTGTTCCTGGAGAGATGTGAAGCAATACAGAATGACCAGCACTTGGCATTTCATCAGATGCCCTATCTTAAAACACTGGTTTCTGGAGTTCTGGGATTACTTCATTTTGTTCATTAAGATAATAGGCTTTTAGAGGTCTCCAGTGCACAGAAAGGTTTGAAAATGAAACATATTCAACTTTCAAGACTCAAAACAGAAAAAAGTCACAGAGTCAAAAAAGGAAACCATATGTAATTTCAAAATATTTATTTTTAAGCTAATCTTATGTATAAAAATTATTTTAGGTGCAGCCAAAATTAAAATAACTTTTAATGTAAGAACACAGAGCTTTAGGTCCTTATTTGTAACTGTAAGAACACAGACTTATTTTGTTTCTTTTCCTTCTCTTTGTGGAGAGAAGTGGAAGCTGATTTTTCATCTCACAATGCTACTCCAGGGACTAGAACCTGAAGACAATCTCAAACCTTGGCATAAAAGCATGAGAACTGGGAGTGGTTGGGATTGACAGAACTTGTGTAAAACTTCAAAATCAGAGAAGCAACTACTTGTATTTTAACAAATTAAATGACATTCCATACCAAAGAGACATGACAGGAAAAACTGCCTGGAAAATATTCAGCAGAAGTTCACAGTGTCTTGAAGACCAGTAAATGCAAATGAGTGGGCTGAAATGGAGTGTTGTCTTGACCAACTCCTACTAACATGAGCAGCTCTTAGAGCTGCTGCCAGAATTCTCCCATGCTTTGTGGTCCATTTTGGCTGTTTTTGTATTTTCTGTTCAGTCCTCAGCTGCTGTGTGCAGCTTACAGAATATCAAGGAGAAAGGGCTCACTGTTTCCTCTGTCTTTGCACGTTGAATATTTTCCTTTCTTTTTCTCCAGTCATCTCTGTCGTACTGGCCTAATTTTGGATTTCTGTGAATTGTTCTATATAGGACTTTAAATTCACTTTGAAAGTTTCAGTTTATGCAAGAAGAATCCATCAGCTCAGTCTTGCAGATGTGTTTCTGGGCAGCACAGAAACTTTCTTGCTCCTTTCCTATGGTTCTGTGAGGCTCTCTTTTATCAAATATGTACAGAAATGCTTATTCCAGCTCTTGCAATTCCTTATGACAGCTCATCCTGTTGTTAGTAATGTTTGCTCAGTAATGGAGTTTGCTTATCTCCTTCTGGGACTAAGACTTTTTCTTCAGTGCAGCTGTAGTTATGAAGGCCCTGCAGAGGTGGGTGTGACATCCTGGTCTGATACCTAGGCAGGCTGCAATACTTACAGAGGCAAACAAACAGTTACACTTCACAGAGATGCTCAGGGCTGTAGAATGACTACTGGTTTCCTCCCAGATAAGGCTTCAAGGTCCCTGTCCTTCCCTCTGTGTCCATGCCTGGCAAAGTGGTGTAAATACTGGGGTTCACTGGGGTTTGTCCACCCTTTGCCACAGGGTGGCCAGGCAAGGACTGCTGTGAAAAGAAAAATCTTTTCTCACCAATAATGTGAGGAAAGATACTCCCTTACAAAGCCACATTAGTGCTGTTCCAGAAAAGTCATCTCCTTTTTTTTTTTTAAGAAAACATAATAAAATAAAAGCCAAGCTGAGTTCCATTTACTGGCCTGCATGGGAGAAGTCCTTCCTTAGGCACCATTAACTGCAGTCTGTCAGGAATCTGTAAGTGCCTTTGGCCATCTGGGGATGCTGGACATGGGTGACTTTGTTTTACCTGCCTCTGCAGGACCCTTCCTAAGGTTTAGGTTCATTTCTGGAAATCATACAGGCACATACAGAGATAGTAGGCTTGGACAGGGATGAAAACACATCTCCAGCCTCCCAGAGTTAATTTGTAAGGACCAGAAACCTACTGTGGACAATATTGTTCTTCCTGTACAGATACAGGTGCCTGTCTGATAACAGAAATAGTTGTCTTGTGACTACTCAGTTGGCCTGGAGTACAGCACACGATTTGCTATTTTGGGACTTTGTTCCACTTCAGCCAAATCTGTGCCACAGCACCGCCACATATATGCACACAAGTAAAATGGTGGAAAAGGTGTGAGAGTCCTTGCAGATACTTGGCAAGTTCTTGGACTATTTTGCTGGAAAAAAGTACAGGTAGGAAGAACAGTCACCTTTGAAGCAGAAATCTGAATTAAATGAAACACAAGCATTTTGGGTCCCTCTCTCACTCATCCATCTATAACTCAATAAAGCAAATAAGCTGTGTTGGTAGCATGCAATTTAGTTGTTATTCAGGCACCAGGTGCTGGAAAAATGCATTAAAATGCATGCTGACTGGCAGGAACATAATCATGAAAGTTGTACAAAATTTGAATGTATTTGCACAATGCATTAATTTCATCCTTAAGTGTACTCCACAACATTTCTCTTGTAGATAAGAGCTTGATGCAAAATCCTTTGGAGGAAATGTGAAGAACCCTCTTGATCCTGGAGAATTCTGGATTGGTGTCTTTATGTATTACTGTCAGTAAATAATTTCACTCCATAAATTTAGGTCATTTCATTGATGTCTGTCAGAAAAAGAGACTAAAAGAGCCTCTGGAAATGAGGATCCCAAGAGGAGGTAGCAGTTTAAGAAGAGGCAATAGATAAACCAGTTGTGGGAATTATTAAACCATTTGAAATCTTGTTCCAGGGAGACACACCGCTGTGTGTCTGTCACATACATTGACTAGGCACAGAATTTCCATTCACCTTCCCAAGAAATAATTATATCACTGTGGTTTTGGGCTCTGCTGCAAAGATGCCAGATCTTCATCTGATTCATTTACTTTTTTCAGTGAGGGACATTGGCAGTTGCTGTGGCAACGCCATTCCTTGAACATTGGAAGCAGTGCCCCATCCCTCCTCTAATCACAACCATAAAGCATTGTTGCCTCCACAATAAGGCTTCCAGCTTCACTTTCTTTTTATTATGATTTTTCCTGCACATGAAGGAAGTTGCTAGTTAAGACTCCTGCTTCTTGCCCAAGACTTAAACGCAACAGCAGGTGGTCACCTCCATAGCAGAATCCCTTCTTTACTCCATGTCTGATGCTGGGCACATATCAGAGGGTTTGTAAGGATATGTAGGCTTCACCTAGACTGGATAAGTTATGGTTTTGAACTGTAATGAACTGGACTGAACTAATCAAACACCATCTGGCATTGTAAAAACCACTGAGAAAGACAATTCTTTATTTACAAACAGAAAAGGTTTTCCACTTTTTAAGTTTAAGGCAAAGGTTCTTTGAGTAGAAAGGTGCCCAAAGGTGATTTCTCATAGTACAGTGGGATTAAGCAATTTCCTTGTGGCATCCCAATCCTTTTTTAACATGGGCTCCAGTGTTTTCCAGAATATGGATGATAACCTGATGAACATATCCTACAGCATCATATTCTGGATCTCTGAGGAGTGCTATAAATGATTGTTCATTTCAGGATTTGGAGTGGAAAACAGAGATAAAGCAATGACAGAGTTATTCAGCACCAGGAGGATCTGGTTTGTTATGATCCCAGCAAGAGAGACATTCAGAGAGACAATATTCTGTAAAGTATTGCTTAAAATGACATTTATTAGAGAAAATACTGTTAAGAAAGATAGCATAGTATAGACAAACTTACATGACTTCAACCAGGTAAGTTTGTCCTGCAGCCAATAGATATGCACAGCACTAGACAGGCCTGAAGGCCAAGCTGTGCATATCACATAGCAGAGCAGAGCATAGCAGAGCCCTGGCTTGGGCCCACTCACATTAGCTGTTACATGGATCACTAACTCCTTGATGTACAATGGTGTTCCAATCAGGATCATGACATAGAGTTTGCTGATTCTGCAGCACAGGGTGTTCCTTTGCTTATGCTTTTGCTTTAGATACTGAGAGCTAGATCCATGCTGCCCAGTTTGTTTACACTTTACCTTTGAGAGTAGTGCAGAACACCAGGACTCCATGTGCAGCATGTTATGGAGGGCTGCATATTTCTGAATGGTTAACCAAAAATCTCTTATCCTGAGTGAAATGTTGCCTTTAAATTCATTATTATAAGGAACTGCTAAAAATGTGTGTCCTCTAAGTGAGGCCCCAATCTCTACCTGTTCAGATCCTGATCCCAGAATCCTCTACCCCTAGACACGGACCTGTGTCTTTTTTGAAGGATACATGAGGTCCCACTAATTTTGGTGTTGGAGGTGCCAGCCACCTTTTCTATACTACATTTGAACTTCTAATGACATTTCCTTGTGAGGAGGGGGGATCAAGTTTAGTCATCCTCAGCTGGAGCATTAGGAAGCTGTTAGCAAGTTACTCACACTTTAAGTCCCCTTTTTGAGGTAAAATTAACTCAGGTCCTTCCATCTTTCTCTGACAGGCCATGTTTTCTGAGCCTCCCTCTAGGGTCTTCAGTTTGTCTACATCTTCCTTGGGTTCTCGAATCTCCCTGGAAAAGCATTGACTTCTCCAGCTAATATAACCTATGAATGGACCAGAAAAAAGTAATTGCCTCCCACCCCTCAGATACAGCACTGCTGTGAATACACCCCAATATTGGCTATGTCCCATCTCCCTGACACACATTCACATAGTTTTTTACTCAATATAACTAAGAACCCTTTTCTGCTTTCCAGCTGGCTCACTGGTACTTCCCCATTTATTTGCATATTTAACTTCTCCTTCCTTATTATTGGAACCCATTATTGTGTTTGCTGCCATGACTGCCAATGACTACCCCTTCTGTTGTGATCTTGGCTCCTGAGGTCAGATGGCTGGTATATGTGTTGCCCTTACTCTTGTATTGGCTACATTTGCAGGTTGTGCTATTCAACCTGCTAGTTAAGATGTTGAGAAGAATCAGATCAGGGAGAAACCCAGTGGGAGCTCATTCGGCTGCCCCCTGAATTTATCAGGTTATCATTGAGAACTGTTCTTCTAAACCACATTTTCAAACAAGTCTATTCTTGTCATGAAGTGCTTATATATATCTGTATGCACATTCTGGAAGGAAAGCTTAACATCAAGTTTCTGGACTCAATTCTGCCTTCAGCTTTGCAGACTAAGATGATGCTATTGGAAAGAGAGACTTTAGGAAAGCAAGAGGAATAATCTCTCATCTTTCACTAAGGAGTCTTTGCAGTTTCATCTATAGCATTTTGTGTTTGCCACTGAAAGGGTCAAGATGTAGAATAGCTGGATGGGCCTGCAGCTTAATGCAGTCCTGTATATTGTCACAGTT
The DNA here is from genome assembly GCF_965638725.1 of Aptenodytes patagonicus. Lineage (NCBI taxonomy): Eukaryota > Metazoa > Chordata > Aves > Sphenisciformes > Spheniscidae > Aptenodytes > Aptenodytes patagonicus. The sequence goes on from NC_134982.1 coordinate 58,787,695, forward strand.
TCCTTGTCATGCATTGTTTTGTAGGCAAATATTTAGCAGAATTTTGAAGAGAATAAGTCTTTATACTGGTGGTGGGAAGAACTTCAATGATAGTGGGAAAGGTCCTTAAACCAGGCAGTACACGGATGGGACTGCCTTTGCTGTTCTCTTCAAGTGCAACTGTGGGCCTTAAAAAGACAACGTTAGTAAGCTAGTTCACAATTTCATGCGTCTAGTTTCAGAGATAAGTACTGCCCTTCGACCTTCTGGGCAATTCTCATATTTAAACATTTGTCCTGAGCTTCCAATACAAAAATCTTTGTTCTTCCCCTCAAATTCATGTAAGATTTTGTCATCCTTCCACTTTCCTAGGTGTGAGAACAAAGAAACGAATGAAAGCTCAGCGGAACAGAAGAGAATTGAAAGGGAACAGTTTAGAATAGAAATAGAAATGTAACATTAGCTGTAGCTTCTGCTAGTACTGTAAGGTATAATAAAATGGAAATCACAGTGTGCTTCAAAGGAGTGTGTTTTCATAATGTCAGTTTGGATAAGGCTTGTTGTTATAGGCTCTTAGAAAAAAGCTGTTAGATGCAATTTGAAAAGAATGCAAGATTTTTATTTTGTATGTTTCTTCTACATCAAATTTATATGTTTTTAGCAGTTGGTTTAAGAAGACAATTTACAGAATACTACTCTTAAAATGAACATGAATACTTGCAATGGGTCGAGGTTTGGGCAGGCTTTTAGTACGAGTAGAGGTAAGCAAAGGAAGCTTATGGATAATTGGTTATGTTCATACTGTGTTTCAAGTGTTTTTCTGTTTCCTTTCAGCTCTCTTCTTTGGTTTAAAGTGGACTTTCTTGCAGTTTTCTCAACTTTATATGTATTTCAGGAGCTCTGAAGGTTTTATCCATATCGGATAAAAACCCCACCTCCTAGGGAGACTGACATGAGTGGCTGTGGAGCAGGAGTGGGTTTCAACAGTTAAACAACAGGGCGAAGAAACAATTACAGGCTTGGTTTAGCCTGATTAGCCTGATTAGCAGGAGAAAGTTGTAACAGGTGAGATATTCAGATAAGTGACCAGATAGCAAAAGAAACAGCAGATTAGTTAAACAAAGAACTGGTAACAACAAACAAAACAAATGGGCTACGTAAGTGGAGATGCCTACACAGAATCCAAATTAAATATTATTATAGGAATTTCGTAGGCCCTTCTGTTAAGGTCACTGTTAAATATTGTGCTAGATAACCATCTTTTTTCTTTTTTTTTTTAAAGGATAATACAAAATGGAGCATGTGAGCAATGGGAATCAAAACTGTTCACTACTTTGCAAGTACTACAAGGTAGGCTAAAAAGAGATGTCAGTAAGAGATCAGTAGGGTATGAAAGGTGGGAGATCATACAACACAGGATGGCATGAACTGGAGACAGATCATGAAAGACAGACCCACATTTAGTTTATAGGAATGGTAAAGACCATGGATTAGTCTTTCTAAACAATCATGTATGTAAGTGACCAAATATCAACCAATAGCATTTGGCAGTAATTATTAAGTAATTATGCAGGTGACCTAACTCTAGGTCAGCATGAAACTGAGATTTTTTTTTTTTTGTGCTTTTTTTCCTAGTAAAGCAAACAGTAAGTTATTTATAGACAACTGAAGTATTTCCTTTGACTCAAAATAAAATTTTAAGTTCAATTTCTTGTTACTTCTTCCCCTTTTTTTTTTTTTGCAAAGGTATTTGCGAAATTTGACTTTGAATTAATTAATTGACTATGAATTAATTAATATGAATTGCATATTTGTAAACAGTTCAGTCACCTTTTTGGGGTTTTTGAGGTTGGGTGTTTTTTTGACAAATCTGCTATACATTGACTTAAAGGTGTTGAATGGTGAAATGGGTATGATCTATTCTGGAGGTCAGAGGCGTCACTGCATTCCACAGACATAATAAGAACAGGCTAAATATTTGGCGAAAGACTGCTATGGGTCACATTCTGTAATGTTCAGCTCTGTAGCAGCAGCTAATGAATACTTGGAACAATGGGGTTTTTTTCTAAATACTGTGCTGTGATAAATATCTTCCACCAGTGGAGTGTGAAAGGTGGTGCTTTGTAAACTAAACATTCTAAAGGATGGTGTGTGTACATTCCTATTAACATATATCAGAGTCTACTACTGACTTAAATGAGGCCAGAAGCTTTCCCACACCAGGCTTCTGTATGGTAACGTAAAATTATCTTAAGCTCTTAACTTGAACTGGCATAAAAATCACACTGTGCAATATCTATCTATAATTAATGTGTTTGCATTTCTAGTGCTGAAATCAGGAAAAAAAGGGATTCCACACCATGACCCAGCATATAGAATCACAGATTCACAGTCACAGAACATCTGAGGTTTGCTGGCACAACTAGAGATCGTCTAGTTCACCCCCTCATGCAGATCCTGTTGGAATAGGTTGCCCAGGACCATGTCCAGTTGGCCTTGAATGTCTGCAAAGCTGGAGGCTCCACAACCTCTCTGGCCAGCCTGTTTCAGTGTTCAACCACAATCAGAGTAAAAAAAGTGTGTTCTTATGTTCAGATGAAATTTCATGTATTTCAGTGTTTGCCTATTATCTCTGGTCCTGTCACTGGGCACCACTGAGAAGAGTCTGGCTCTCTCTACTTCATTCCCTCCATTCAGCTTTTTAAACACATCAGTAATGCCCCCCGAGACTTCTCTTCTCTGGGCAGAACAGTCCCAGCTCTCTCAGCCTCTCCTTGTACGAAAGATGCTTCAATCCCTTAATCATCTTTCTGTCCCTTCATTGGACTTGCTTCAGAAAGTCCATGTCTCTCTTTTACTGAGGAGCGCAGAACTGAGCACAACACTCCAGCTGTGGCCTCACCAGTGCTGAGAGGAAGAGGGGAAGGATCACCTCCCTTGCCCTGCTGGCAACTCTTTTTCTCATGCAGTCCAGGCTGCTGTTGGCCTGAGGGTGCATTGCTGTCTCATGTTCAGCTTGCTGTCCACCAGGACACCCAAGTCCTCTGCAGTGGTGCTGTCCAGCCGATTGCCCTGCAGTGTGTATGAGGTTATTCCTCTCCATGGGCAGGACTTCGCATTTTCCCTTGTTGACTTACATCAGATTGCTGTTGGCCCAATTTTCCAGCCTGACAAGGCCTCTCTGACCCACCCTTCAAAATTTCATATCATCTACAAACATGCAGAGTGTGTCTTTATCCCATCATCTAGGTCATTAATGACGATTTTAAGATATATTGGCCCCTGTATTGACTCCTGGGGTACCTCACTAGTGACCGAGTTCTAGATGGACTTTGCGCTACTTATCAGAACCCTCTGGCCTCATCCATTCCACCAGTTTTCAGCCTGCCTCACTGTCCATTTATCTATCCCATTCTTTATCAGTTTGTCTATGAGGATGTTATGGGAGACAATGTTGAAAGCCTTGGGAAACTCAGGATAAGCAATATCTGCTGCTCTCCTCTCCTCCAGCAAGCCAATCATCTCACTGTAGAAGGCTATCAGGTTGGTCAAGCACAATTTCCCCTTCATATATCCATGCTGACCACTCCTAATCACCTTCTTGTCCTTCATGTACCTGGAAATGGCTTCCAGAATTAGTCGCTGCGTTACCTTTCAAGGGCCTGAGGTGAAGCACTTAATAGACACATCCTATCAGGCTTCCTGGGCTTACATATGTCCAGTTTGTTTAACTGTTCCCTAGCCTGATTGTCCTTAACCCAGGGTAAGTCTTCCTTGCTCCAGACCTCTGGTCACAGAGGCCTGGGATTCCTGAATGCTGGTCTCACCAGTAATGGCTGAAGTAAGAATGTATTGAGTACGCTGGCTTTCTCCATGTCCTTTGTCACCAAGTCCCCTGCCCCATTCAGCAGCAGGCCAATATTTTCTCTAGTCTTCCTTTTGCTGCTTATGTACTTATAGAAGTCCTTGTTGGCCTTCATGTCCCTCAACAGACTCAACTTCAGACAAGCTCTGGCGTTCTTAACGCCATCCCTGCACACTCAGTGTCACTATATTCCTCCTAGGTCACCTGTCCCTGTTTTCACCCTTCATATGTTTCCTTTTCATGTTTGAGTTTTGTCGAGAGCTCCTTATTCATCCATGTAAGACTCCTGCCACCTTTGAGTGGCTTCCTGCCCATTGGGATGGACCATTCATGAGCTTGGAGGCGGTGATCTTTGAATATCAACTAGCTGTCTTCTGCACAACTCATCTTCAGTTCAGCATCAGAGATCCTTCCAAGTTGATCTCTGAAGACGTTGAACTCTGCTCTCTTGAAGTCCAGGGTTGTGGTCCTGCTTTTTTCCCTGCTCCCTCCTCTCAGGATCCTGAACTCACGGTCACTGCAGCCAAGGCTGCCCCCACCATTTACATCCCTGAGCCATTCTTTCTTGTTTGTAAATGTCAGATGCAGTAGAGCACCCACCCTCATCCATTCCTCAGTCACCCACATTACCAAGTTATCCTCAATGCCCTCCAGAAAACTTCTGGACTGACAAGTCTTGTTCATAGTCAGAATATGTCACTATATGTTATGTGGTATTTTCCCATTAACTCTTTATAAGAAAGAAAATAAGATAATGGGTTGGATTCTGCTATTTGGGTCACTATTAAAAAATGAACAAATTTTATGGATAAAAAAGCAAAAATGTTTTATCCCAGCAAGGGACAAAGACCATACTGATAAGACCTGTTTGTTGAATTCATATTATTTCCTGTTTTTCATAGATGGAATCTGAGATAAAAGAACTTGTCTAAGTTATTAACCATCTCTCATGTAACGTAAAATGAATGTTCTGGTTTTAGTCACAATTGTTTTACATTTCAAAGACCTTTTTGATGAAAATTAGAAAACGGAATCTCTGAATCTCTGATCCTTTCTCTTTTCTAAGTGATTTTCTGCATGACAAGGTCACACCCACAGTGCTGTATCGAACTCCCAGTTATGGCTCTGATTTAATTAATCTACAGAGGAACTGGGCAATCTATCATAAATAATTTCAGAGCCCTGGAGCTAGACAAAAAAATTCAACAATGTCTTTATAGATGCTCAGTTCATTGGCACACCATGTGTCAGGTAATATCCCATATAATGGTGCTATTTATCACTAATTGTGCAATCATGGACCAAAAGATGGTCTCTGCCTCTGAGACCTGCCAGTCAAAATGGGCAAGGATACAGCAGCATGGACTTGTCCACCTTCATTCATTTCAGGGAATAATTTACCTGATACCGGGACCATGTTGGCTTACTGAATTTGTCTGTGGTCTCTGGAAGAGATGGGGAATTGTAAAAGAATTATGCTGTTACTGAATTAAAGTGTGTGGAGCACTAGTTCTTATGTACTTTTCTTGCTTATATTTACCCATTTGAGCCTGAATATAAAGTTTAGGCTGCAGGATCACCTGCAGGTGATCACCAGATCACCTGGTACTCACTTTTTTCAACCCAGAAAGTGCACTGGGAGGATTTCGTACATTGATCCAAGGTGGATTCCAGGAGGAGAACTAGTGAGAGAGGATGTAGGTATAGTCTTCCTGCTGTTTCAAACTTGAAGAGTTGTGTGATTTGCTGGACCATCAATCTCTTTCGTCTGCCAAAAAAAAAAAAAAAAAGAAAGAAAGAAAATTAAGATGGGAAAGATATTCTGAAGTGGGTGGACTGGATTGCTTGTGCTGGGGTAGGCAGTCCTCCATAACTCATGGGGTGTGGGGCTAAGGAGCACAGATATGGCATTAACAGCACTGAAGAACACAGAGCCATCATTTTGTATGTGCTGGCTTGTTAAGCACCAATGCACAGGAGTTACTGCAGGATGCCAGCAGCAGTTGAGAAGTCTTGAGTTCCTTTTAGAACAGAAAAGTCTGGAAGACATTTGGCTGCAGCTCTGTTTAAGCACTTGTGTCCACCCGATGCCAATAGCACACTTCCTAGTCCTCTTTTCCTTGTCCCCTTCTCTGTCTCAGTAGGCTGCCATAGACAGTTTCTTGCATACTGTGGCAGGTGCACCCGCCTTGACAAAGACTGGGGGCATTAAGACTGCTGCGTCCTTAATTTTTGCGCCCTTACTTTCGCGCCTTTAAGGTGGCAAGTGCTGACCACCACGTACACACCTTGGGGCAGTGATTATGGTCACATATACACCTCGGGTGAGGGGTAAGAAAGTCAAGGCCCTCAGCCAATCAGAATTGACCACAGATCAGATTCGATTAGGGTATAAATGGAGCCCCGCTGGAGGGCAAGTTGAGCCAGTCCTCCTCGGAGCAGCATGTCTGCAGTCAGGGACTCTCCCCTTCGGTCGGGACACCACCCAAGGAAACTCCTCAAGGTTGAGAGCCCTCATCTTATAGGTGAGTGAATGTGCACATTTTGGATCTTCATTTCTAAAGCCGGCTGTGCAGTATTAATTCCTTGTACACCATCCTGAACCTGCGGTTTACTGATGTTGTTGGAGTGTTGATGCCTCATTTATAGTTTTCTCTTAAACAATTTTTGTTAAAATAAAGTTTAGTTTTGAATTTGTCACCTGCCTAATTTGATTTCATGAGCCTCCATGACACATACATACTTGGCAAGAGCTATGTTGTGATTCTTTGTGAATTTGTCCCTTGCTGAATGCAAGGTGACCTTATGATAGGCTCTGCTCAGAGGCTGCTTAGACTTCAGGTAATTCAGAAAATATCTGTTATTTTTGTTTGCAGCTTACCATTAATATATTACCTCTACATGCTATAAATGAGCTTTCCAGACCATTTCCAGGTGCAATCTTAGTGCTGAGACTAACACCTGTACTGCAGCAACACTTCTCAGCATTGAAGAATAGTCTTGAGGATGACATTTCCTGCATCTAAATAAATTCAGGATTCAGCAGTGTGCCTCCAGGAGTTGTCTGGAGAAACGAAGACTCTTAAAGTCTTTAAAACCTTCACTTGGAATGCTGAGTAGCTGCAATTTTCCAAAGATGGGCTTTCAGGGAGGCAGCTGTCCTTTCTGATTTTAGGGCTGCTTCCCTAAACTGAGAAGCATTTCTGAAACTGGTCAACTGAGAACTCAGGTGGCTTAATTTGCAAGTCTATGATGCTGCAGGACTGCAGAGTTTGCAAAGAAGACATGGCAGTAAACCTTGGTGTTGTAAGCCTGGGACATGGTGTGGCCAACTGAAGAGAGGCAGGAAGCAAAGGGGAACATTTGGTCTGCAAATCTGCACAGGGAGTAAAAAAGAAGTTCCACAAGACTGTTGGAAATGGGCAGCATGACTGAAAGAAGGACTGCTATAGAACAAGGCAGAGGGAGAAAGAACAAATACGTATCAGTCATAATCTGAGCAATGGTGCCAAGATGGCTTAAGGATTCAGGCTGAAAAGAAACAGGATTAATATACCCAACAGCATGGATTTCCTAAGTATGGAAGAAATATGCATTTCTTATGGACTTTTTGTCATTGTCTTCAGCAGGGCCAGACCCACAGGACCTGCAGCACTGAGTGATGGTTACAAGAAAAGTGAAGCTAGGGCTTGGAGTAGAGCAGCATACTGGGACTTTTCCTTGCACAGAAACAGTCTCAGAACACAGCAGTCTCTGCAAGATGTGTCAGCAGGAAATGCCAAGTGGTACAGCCAGCACACCCCTATCTTCAACAGTTGCTGAGGTCACTCCTAGGCTGTAGCTCCCATGAACAGGTTCTGTGCTGAGAAAATGCATTTTGTGCTTACTCTCTCCCCACAGTTTTTGCACTTTTCCTCACTCTTCTGCATGCTGACGAATAACAGTTTCCAACTATCTGTGCTCTGTCAAGCACCAGAATTGCCTCTAGGCAAGATGGACCCCACCCATTGTCTCATCTACAATGCAAATATTTCTGAATCCTCTTGTTAGAAAGTATGGAGTTCTGGACTCCCTGCTTATGCATCTTGGCCCAGGCACTCTTGAAAATCAAAGCCTACCAGCGTTCCTCCTGCTTTCTACATCCTTGTATAGCCATATTATTGAGCTCTGGTCAGATTCAAGGTGTGTTGTTGTGCACTCCTTTGACAATTACAGTGGAGAGGAAAAAAAACTCACAGAAGGCAGCTGTTAGTTCTCAAGGAAAGGTTTAGAAAGTCTAAACAAAGCCATGCTTTGAGGGAAAATGGTGGGTGGCTTTCCCAGCAGGAGGGACCCTGGAGATCTCTCCTCGCCCCATGTTATTTTATCCACTCTTTTCTCATGTATCTACTGAAACCTACGGGAAATTCCTAATGGGGGGACCTCTCAGTTTAGACAAGCATGATCTCCTTTGACTCCTTCAGCAGAATGAGCACCAAAAAAAGCTGGAAAAGAGAAGGCTGTTCACAGTACTTCCAGACTGCATCGTTGAACCTTATCTGTCATGTAACTTTCTTGTCTGCAGTAGGATCATAGGATCAGAGAATCACAGAATCATAGAAATGTTTGGGTTGGAATGGACCTTTAAAGGTCATCTAATCCAACCCCCCCTGCCATAAGCAGGGACATCTTCAACTAGATCAGGTTGCTCAGAGCCCCATCCAACCTGACCTTGAATGTTTCCAGGGATGGGGCACCCACAACCTCTCTGGGCAACCTGTTTCACCATCCTCAGCATAAAAAAATTTCTTCCCTATATCTAGTCTAAATCTAGCCTCCTTTAGTTTAAAATCATTACCCCTTGTCCTATTGTAACAGGCCCTACTAAAAAGTCTGTCCCCACCTTTCTTATAAGCCCCCTTTAAGTATTGAAAGGCTGCAGTAAGGTCTCCTGAAGCCTTCTCTTCTCTAGGCTGAACAACCCCAACTCTCTCAGCCTTTCTTCATAGGAGAGGTGTTCCATCCCCCTGATCATTTTTGTGGCCCTCCTCTGGACCCACTCCAACAGGTCCATGTCTTTCCTGTACTGAGGGCTCCAGAGCTGAATGCAGTTGTCCAGGTGCGGTCTCATGAGAGCGGAGTAGAGGAGCAGAATCACCCCCCCTTGACCGACTGGTCACACTTCTTTCTGTGCAGCCCAGGATATGGTTGGCTTTCTGGGCTGCGAGCGCACATTGCTGGCTCATGTCCAGCTTTTCATCCACCAGTATCCCCCAAGTCCCTCTCCGCAAGGCTGCTCTCAATCCCTTCATCCCCCAGCCTGTATTGGTACCGGAGGTTGCCCTGACTCAGGTGCAGGACCTTGCACTTTGCCTTGTTGAACTTCGTGAGGTTCACATTGGCTCACTTCTCGAGCTTGTCCAGGTCCCTCTGGATGGCATCCCGTCCCTCAGGTATAGCAAACATCATTCAGCTTGGTGTCATCTACAAACTTGCTGAGGGTGCACTCAATCCCACTGTCTATGTCAGAACGACAATCTGATGAAGATACTAAACAGTACTGGTCCCAACAGGGACCCCTGAGGGACACACTCATCACTGATCTCCATCCGGACATTGAGCCATTCACCACTAGTCTCTGGAAGCGACCATCCAACTTATCCACTGAAGAGTCCATTCATCAAATCCATATCTCCCCAATTTAAAGAGAAGGATGTTGTGGGGGACTTTGTCAATGGCCTTGCAGCAGTCCAGATAGACGACATCCATAGCTCTTCCCTTGTCCACTGATGTAATCTCTCCATCATAGAAGGCCACTAGGTTGATCAGGCAGGAATTGCCCTTGGTGAAACCATGCTGGCTGTCTCGAATCACCTCCCTGTCCTCCATGTGCCTTAGCATAGCTTCTAGGAGGATCTGTTCCATGATATTCACAGAGGTGAAGCCTCACAGAGGTGAGGCTGACAGGTCAGTAGTACCCAGGGTCCTCCTTTCTACCCTTTATAAAAATGGGTGCAATGTTTCCCTTCTTCCTGTCACCGGGGACTTCACCTGATTGCCATGATTTTTCATAGAATAGAATCATAGAATCATAGAATGATTTAGGTTGGAAATGAACTTTAAGATCATCTAGTCCAACCATAAACCTAACCCTGCCAAGTCCCACTCAACCATGTCCCTAAGTGCCACATCTACACATCTTTAAATACCTCCAGGCGTGGTGACTCTACCACTTCCCCGGGCAGCCTGTTCCAATGCTTGATAACCCTTTCAGTGAAGAAATTTTTCATAATACCCAGTCTAAATCTCTCCTGGTGCAGCTTGAGGCTGTTTCCTCTCGTCCTATCACTTGCTACTTGGGAGAAGAGACCAAGACCCACCTCGCTACAACTTCCTTTCAGGTAGTTGTAGAGAGTGATAAGGTCTCCCCTCAGCCTCGTTTTCTCCAGACTAAAAAACTCCAGTTCCCTCAGCCACTCCTCATAAGACTTGTGCTCTAGACCTTTCACCAGCTTTGTTGCTTTTCTTTGGACATGCTCCAGCACCTCAATGTCTTTCTTGTAGTGAGGGGCCCAAAACTAAAAACAGTATTCAAGATGCGGCCTCACCAGTGCGAAGTACAGGGGGACAATCACTTTCCTAGACCTGCTGACCACACTATTTCTGATACAGGCCAGGATACTGTTGGCCTTCTTGGACAGTGGCTTTGCAACTACATCAGCCAGTTCCCTGAGGACTCTGGGATGCATCTCGTCAGGTCTCATAGACTTATGCATGTTTAGGTTCCTCAGCTGGTCATGAACCTCATCTTCTCTTACAGTGGGAGGGACTTTGCTCCCCCAGTCCCTGTCTTGAGGTCCATCCACTCGAGAGGTGTGGGAAGAGAGATTGCCATTGAAGACTGAGGCAAAAAAGTTGTTGAGTACCTCAGCCTTCTCTTCATCCATTGTTACCAGTTTGCTGGCCATGTTCATCGGGGGGGGGATACACTTTCTTTGACCTTTCTTTTCTGGCTGACATACCTATGGAAGCCCCTCTTATTATTCTTTTTTTCCCTTGCCAAGTTCAGCTCCAGCCGCACCTTGGCCTTCCTGACTCCGTCCCTACACAACTGGACAGCATCCCTATACTCTTCCCAGGACACCTGTCTCTGCTTCTGCTGCCTGTGCATTTCCTTCTTGCCCTTTAGTTTAACCAGCACATCTCGACTCTTCCATGCCGGTCTCTTGCCTTCCTTTCCTGATTTCTTACACCTGGGATCAAGGATGTAGTCCCTTCCAGCTAAGTTGGAAGCAGCTTAAAAATTTGGAAGAACAGGACATTCATATAAGTTATGACACAATTCACTTTCCCACATTTTATGTTGTTTCTGTAGGTTGGGGAAAATACTTGTAAGAACCATGAGCAGAGATTCATAAGAAGTAACTTAAAATTGTCTAATCTGCTTTCTTGCTTTGTTAGTCATCCTTAGAGCAACAGCCTTGGTGCAGGTTTGGTGCTGTCCTCTTAACACCTAGATTCACAATGAACAGTCAACCAGCTATTGCCCAGAGTGTCTGTACAACCAGCATCGTGAAAGACAAAGTATGTGTAAGGATACATATGCTCCTGTGAGCATACGCCATGACATTCAGAAGGCAAAACAAATAAAGGGGCACCAGAATAGAGCACATCTGTCTGTCTGTTACGTCTAAATTTCTAAGACAACCAAAGAGCAATTGCTGATTGGAAATTAGATTTGTGTCAAGCAAGAAACCAGCTATAAGACCTGACTAAATCATTTTCTGTCTGTTGAATTACATGAATCTCTCAAACCAAATCAAGTGATGTTGAAGAGAGACACCAGCATCTGAAGTGGCCAGGGGGCATAGTGAATGTTTTGTAAGTCATGCAAGTGTCTCAGATCATGATGAAAATAATCAAAGACTACTCAGCTAGCATAACTTTTTCCTCCAAGAAAAACACTACTAACAAAACTAATGGGCTTTAGGAAAGCAAATGCAGCCAGGGCAGTGTATTTAAAGTGAGTGTTGGTGAAAAACAATACAATTAGATCTCTGTGTTTGCTTTTCAGTCACAAATTATAGCAATTCGCCTTGCTCCCTGGCTTTCTGAGAGGTAAAAGGAAGATGAACAGGAATAAGTCTCTCTCTAGGCCTTGGTATGTTAGCCAAGCCAGTCTTAATCAGACATTGCTCATGACAGAGATGTTAGCTCACCCATGGACAATAGAAGGATGTACGATATTTAGAAAGAATATATTTGGATTTATTAGTCCTCCCTCCCGTCCTCCCTTCCTTCCTTCCTTCCTCCCTCCCTCCCTTCCTCTGTCTGCTTTTCCTTTTTTATCTAATATTTTCTCCACAGTTGCTTATGCCTAATCCCCAAGCAGCACGACAGCTCTTAGAGGTATAAATACCAGCAGCTGTTTAAACTCAGTGACTAGATTAATGGACTTTGAAACAAACAGTAACTCATGCATTTGTGTCTGCTGCAGAACCTTCCTCTGCCCTGCATGTTTTCTACCTGATTTAAAGAGTTGCCAATGGACCCCACATCCACATCTCTCCCCAGTAAGATATCACTTACCTCCTTATGTCAGAGTGAGTGCTCCTGCACTGCTGCACTGAGAGGGTGGCAGGATATACTCCCACTCCCATAAAAGACAAACCTGTGACAAGACAATGTAATACATTTATTACATTGGATGAAACAATGCAATGTGTAACAGCAGAAGTCTGCATTTCATTCCTGTATTTTTCTTCAGGTAAAGAAAGGTGTATGTCACTCAGAGCTTTGGCCAGTCCTCAGTCCCAAGACAACCCTGAGAGCCTGATGGGAGGCAGCTGCCTGCTGGGTGAGTGGAAGTTATGCCTTGGAAGTAATGATGCTGTTCTCTAGCCTGTCAGTGGGTCAAGCAAAGACAGCTGGGATGTGAAATCTCTTTAGCTATGTTGAGCAGTTTGCTGCAGTGTCTGGGGTTGAAAGTGGAAAACCTGAGTAACACAGAGGATTTCACAGCAGTTGCAGATGCAGTGGGAGAGCACATAGCAGCCAGTGGGAGCAAAGGAGAGACCTGACAATGCATCCAGCAGGTGCTCTCGTAAAGTCTTCTGCCTGTGACCATGTCAGTCTGTTTCCAGAGCACAAAAATTTTCTAAGTCAGCTAGCATATGGTGCTCAGAGGACAGGCTGTTCCTAGGAAATGAGCGCCTTTCCAGTGGCTAGATACAGGAATTTTATGGAGATGAATCTGCTGGGGAGACCAGTGGAAAGGTTTTAAGTGCAACAAAGCCTGTGCTTTGTGTGCCAGATATAGAAAGGCTGATGTTTCTCATGCAGCTCATGGGTTTCAGTATTTACTTTCTGCACCACATTAAGAGAGCACCTAATGAATAAAGCACCAGGCAGCAATCCAGAGGACATAGGCTCTGTTTTTAGTTTTATCGATAGTCTAGCCACGGTCATGAGGTTATCTCTTCACCTGCCAGTCAGTGGTGGTGTTTCTGGATCTTCTGGGAGTACACAGTAGATTCCATTACAGTGTGGCAGCACATGTGTTCAGACAGCAGCGTTTAACCCTGGTTAGCCAAGATCTTACTGGGATAGGTCAGATCTGGCTTGCTGATGACCAGAAGTCATTTGAAATCATGAGGAAAAATAATTCATGTGACTATTTCCCACTAAACAAAACATGAGTTTCAACATTGTGCTACAGCTGTGGTACTCACCTATCGCTCCTCCTTGTGAACTGCTTAGGTGTTTGAGAGTGAAAGAAACCATGTTTCTCTTTATGATGACTCATTTGCCACCACCTCAGAGTGCTGGCATCTGTTCAAGTGCATGGTAAAAGTGTCTGCCACTAAAATGCTCCTAGCTACTAGATAAGGGATGGAACTGAATCTCAGGTCACAGCCTAGGGAAAGAGCTTTTCTCATGCAGAGGCAGATGAATGAACCTGACAATTGAGGTCAGGTCAATTTGTAAAAACCTCTTGAGCAGATGTGACAGAAGAGCTTTTTGTACCAAGCCTCTGCAAACACATCTTTTCTAATGACAAAGCTGAAGGGACTAAATAAGAAGACGGGAAATGATTGGAAGCCACAGCTGTGCTGTCTGTGTGTGTCTGTACCTAAAGACTTTGTATCACAGCACTTTCAGAACGGTACTCACCACTTAACCTCTCTTCACAGTTGGACTTGATGGTCTTAAAGGTCTTTTCCAACCTAAATGATTCTATGATTCATTTCAGGTCACTCACAAGCCACTCCATCTATTTGTCTCTTGATACAAGTAGGTAAGAAATGGAAAGCTGATCCCACACACTAGGAAAACAGAATAGGTTTTTACTCTCAATTATCTGGAATTGGCCATGAGAAATAAAATGAGATGAAGTACTGAACAAAGAAAGCCAGCTTATTAATGACTTTATGAATCCAATACCTTATCCACAGATAGGACTGGATGGAATCTTACAATCTAGCATTTTCTCTCCCCGCCCTGCCCCCCAGTTATTTCCCATTTGAACAGAATTTTTCCAAATCATTTTCAGCTTCTTTCAAAAGAGTCTGTGTCTCTGTTGTGATTGCCTGTGTTAGCTCTTACTCCTTTTCACGCAGTTAAGGTCTTGAAGAAAGTCTTCACTTCAGCATGTCATGAACTTTGCAGTACTATTCAGATACACAGTGTGTGTGATGAAATTAGACCTTTTTCAGAATTGTTGAAGTTGATATGGGTTGGCTTATGATATACAAGTACTGTCTGATAACTTGCTTGAAGGTGGGCAGTTGACCCTGATCCATGCTAGCAATCGGCTGCTCCTTGAACTATAATTGTTGGATTGATGGGGTTGCCTGCCTTGGCATTGAGAGAGGAATTACCCTCTTGCATTCCGCACGTTTGTCATTGCTCTTGCTTTGCCCTGGTAATAGGAATTGTTTTGTTACCCCAGACCTTGCAGACAGTCTGGCTATGTTATGTATCCCAGCACCTCCTCAGTATTGCCTTCAAACCACCAAGTATCCTGGCTATGCGATGTGGCTTGAACGCAGACCCAATGTTAATGAAACATCTGCATGTCTCAGCAGAAGGCTTTCTGGAACAGAGCGCCTGAGTAGCTGCAGGTCATATGCTTTCCTGTAGACCTTGTACTTGTCAAAAATTCTCCTTCCTGACACTTGCAGACCTTCTAACAACTCCTGAAGCCCTACAAGGACAATTCTTACCACAGATGAGACCTGTGAGGTGCCCCACTCCCAGCTTCCAGCAGAAGCTCTGCTCCCTGCAGGTGGACACATGCACCTGGAAGTCCTGCTCCTCTTCTGGTCATGTGGTTTGCTTACTGCACCTTGTTTTCCCCCAGGGAAAGCCATTTTGTGAAATGTCATTCCCCAGGTGTTCACAGGCTGCCCTGAGATTGGCTGGCAGCAGCTGCCACCCCTCCATGTTTATCCCATATGATATTACTGCAGGAAGTCCCCTCCCACTAGAAACACAGGATCCACCATGTTGTTTCTGCTGACATTTGACAGAGCACTCCTTCCAACAAGTGTAAAAGGTTCATGTCCACAGACTTGGCTCTGAGAGGTCTGTGGAAATCATGGTTGTAGCTCTTAATGAACTCTGATAACACATCAGTGTAGCAAAAAGTATTGCACACTGTAATATAATTCACACATCTTGGTTCTGAGTGTCATGTTAAAATGTTCTACAGCTGCTACATTTACTTCATTACTAGTAAGAAAATTATGAACATTGTACTGCTTTAATAGAGTGTTTAAAACATGATTTAAAAATTATTTTCTCTGGTCAGTCTGTAATTTCTGAGGTGTCTGGCCACCTGCTAAAAATTATTTTTAAAGCCTGGGTTGTTTCAGAGCTTGTTTTACCTTTTGGACTGATGGTTCAGGCATGCTTGACTAACATGTCTGTGTCCTGCTTTCGGCAGGGATAGAGTTAATTTCCTTCCTAGTAGATGGTACAGTGCTGTGTTTTGGATTTAGGGTGAGAACAATGTTGATAACACACCAATGTTTTAGTTGTTGCTAGGTAATGCTTACAGTAGCCAAGGACTTTTTAGTTTCCCATGCTCTACCGACTGAGAAGGCTGCAGGTGCACAAGAAGCTGGGAGGGGGCACAATCAAACGGACATTCCATACCATGTGACATCATGCTCAGTACATAAAGTGGGGAAAGCTGGCCGGGGGGGGCTGCTGCTCAGGGACTGGCTGGGCATCGGTCAGCGGGTGGTGAGCAATTGCATTGTGCATCACTTGCTTTGTGTATTACTATTATTACTACGTTATTATTGCTATTATTATTTTATTTCAATTATTAAACTGTTTTTATCTCATCCCATGAGTTTTTCTCACTTCTACTCTTCCAATTCTCCCCCCCATCCCACCAGGGGCGGCGGGGGGGGGGGGGGGGGGCAGTGAGCAAGCGGCTGTGTGGTACTCAGTTGCCAACTGAGGTTAAACCACAACAGTCTGTCAGTGTTAAGATGTACTTAACACTGTTGTCATATGTGGGAAACCACTGCATATCCATCAAGTCTGCTTGCAACTGCACATCCACCTCTGCCACAATCACCTGGTCTTTTAAAGTGGTTTCCTGCCACCTTGTGAAAACTTCAAGTGTCCTGGTTTGAAAGCCACGTTGCCACTTACCTTCTGTTCAGAGTGACAGTATCTATCTACCAAGTTTCCCACCTTCCCAGGAACACAGTAAATGTCTTTTAACAGAAGTGGTGATGCAGGCATGTTTAGCGACCTGCTGCTACCACATCCATGTAAGAAATGCAACACCTGACAATCGGTTGAACTCATGTACAGATAAACTTTATTAACAGCATATGAGGGGACTTGGTTGCCAAATTTCTCCAGTCTTTTTCCCCAGAATGTCATTGGCCCATCTATGTCCATTCTCCTTTCTGTGATTGTGCCAGGCTCTGGACAGGAACGTCAGCAGGTCATGGCACACTTCTGACTTCTGCCTCCTCAGTCAGTCAGCTGGAGCTTTTTGAAACTTTCTATAAGGTCACTGACCTAAGGATAAGGAAACAAATTTAGCACAAGCCTGCACCTCAGACTGGTCTTACAGGTAGCTTTAAGACACCCACCCAACTCTGTGAAAAGGGAGGTCACCATCACCACCTGCCCTGTCTGTGAAACAAGTAAGTGTGAAACCTAGTGAAACTTACTGAAAATTTCACTTTCCAGTTCTTGTGCCCATTGGCAGTTCTCCCAGTCTGTATGGTCTGTGTCAGAAAGACTTTAGGGGCTTTTTGTTCTTGTCCCCACACACATTCTTCTGAAGCTGGCATTTTTTTCTGGTTTTCCATTTTCATTCACAGCATTGCCTGTGTCTTGTATCACTGTGCAAAACCCAAAGTCTGCCCGAGTCAAACTGTATGGTCATCCAGCTGGGCTGTGGCCAAGAGCAGGGACCTCTTGGTTCAGCTCACAGGACTGGTTTCTTCTATGCATATTGCAGGGGTTGCACAAGGGACCCCTCGATTGGCCTCTGAGGATGGGTTCATAGCACTCAGTCATGTTGTACCTTTTTTTGTGTCTCCCACTCTTGAAATGCCCCCTGCCCTCCCCCCACCCCAGCCCTGATAAGGCTTGATCAGCTGCCTTGTGAAGCAGGGTGGGAGCTGAACCTGTCTTTTACTTTTGTTTAATTGCTTTCTATTAACATTCAAACTTTAGTTATTAATTTCCTTAGCTCTTATTAAATAATATTTTATACCTTTTACAGCTACACTCTTATGAATATATACATGTATATTTAAGTTATGTCTTTATGTATGTATATACCTGTATATGTGTGCTATATATATAGGTACGATGGAGTCAAGAAACAGCCAATCACAGACCAGTATGAAAACATATGGGAAATGACAGTTAACAAAATGGTGGCTACTTGCCATAAAAATGTGGCTGAAACAGATGGATCCTTGCATATTTAGTGGGTGGGGCTTTCCTGATCTGAAGTCCTTATACGGTAGAGAGGAAAGCATGTCTGGTTCTGCCAGCCAGGCACAGGGCAGCCTGTGAGCACTTGGGGTATGATGTTTTACAAAATTGTAACAGGGTACAAAGAGGTGAAGCAAACAGACTCCATGACTGCAATAGGGGAGGGACCTTCAGGGTACGTGGACATGTGACTGCCTGCAGGGGGTGGGGCTTCTTGGGTAAGAATTGTCATTATAGTACTTCCATACAATTGTCCTATCTTGTTCTTCACACTGTTAACCTCTGATTCTAACTGCTTTTCAACCTGCCTCTTGGGGAATTAACATATTTCCATAACTTGTACCAGCAGAATTCCAAAGGAGTGTGAGAGAGAAGTCGGCATTTCTTTCTTGGACATGGCTCATCTGACCTACTTTGCTACTGCCTATGACTTTAGGTTGAATTGCAAAGTGAGTCTAATTCACACCGAGTCCCCTACTCTCTAGATATTTAAAGTTATGTAAGGTGAAATATCCTGCCCCTGGGAAACTACCCAGGAATAAGAAGTTATTAACACCTCCACTGCAGGAAAAACTATGAATGAGTCATAGCACTCTGCCAGACAATCAAGAATAGCTCCAGTATACAAAAAACTGTAGAATACCAAACTGGTATGACTTCTAGAAAGGTTTTAAGGTGGCAGAGTTTGTATCTCAGGAAAACTCTCAAGGAATTTTCTGTTGAGTCTGGCCATGCAAATCTAATAACAAATCCTGAGGCAACTCGGTCCTTGTGTAGATTTATTGGACATGACCCAAAGAGCAGCTACATTTAGTTTGGGCTCTTTAGGTTGCCTCCTATGCCTCCTTTCACTCAAAGCCAATTGCAGAACACTTAGGCCAAACTAACCATGCTTAGCCTACAAGGTAGACTCCAGTGAAGTCGCCTAGGATTCCTTACCTGTTTCAGCCTGGCTGAAATAAGGCCCAACACTGATTTTTCTTGTTCCGTGTCTCACCTTCATTAGCTTTCACCTAGAGCTTAAGGCAGAAGCTCAAGCATGCAAATAAGGGAGTTTCAGAGGAGTCTTAAAAGTGAAATGGGGAAGAGAGTTACTCATTTTTTTAATGTTCCCCAGTCTTATCATATGCTGTGTATTCTAAAGAAATAGATGGCATGCTTCTTATCTTTTAGCTAATGCTTGATATTTCTTAAAATCATGCAGCTGATGAATGCCTGCCAGGAGGCAAACTTTTTCTGCAAAGTGGTGAGGAATATTTTTCGGGTGTTGAATCATAAGCCTCTAATGTCTACCAACAGATTGTGATCTAGCTATCAGCAGGGCATAGAACAGAGTCTCTCTTTTTGGTGCCAGATCATGGTTTGAGGAGAAATACATGCTCTGTAAAGGTCGGGATGTTTCCAAATTAAGGTGGTTTTTTTTTTTTTTTCTGCATGCTATTGCAGAAACTTGTTTATGAAATGAAAGTATGTGGGAAAGTACACTTTCAGTCTCCTAGTCTTATTAAATGTTTTTGACAGAATGTGGTCTCTTGTTGCTTCCTGCATAGACAGACCAAAGATCATTAGACAGGAATGAATTATATGAAGCAATAACAAAATTATGATACACAGTGCCATCTCTGGAAATAAGCAGCTATAAATTAAAATGACAAGTTCTGTCCTGTACTGGGAGTATGAATTAGAGTTCAAGGTAGGTAAAGCACTGGAGTAAGCTTCTTCAGTTGAGCCCACTAAGGTATAAGATCATAAATCATGAGACTCAAGCTATCCCTCGTATAAAGAGGTCCTGATAAGAGGTAAGAACTGAGAACTAAGAAGAGAAGAGTGAGAGAAGATGCACAAGTAGCAAAAGGAGCTATCAAAGAGCAGCTGTATGACTTTGCTGGGGAGGAAGATTGTCCCTTTACTGTACGCATATAATAATTTGAAGATTCCTTGATGATCCTCATGGTGTGCCACTGTGTGAAATTTTAATGATGGTCTGCTTATGATGGGATAGATCATGCTTCTTCACTAAGGGAGGCACATTGTGGAGCACACAGTGCTGCCTACCACCCTACAGCAGCACACTTCAGTGATGTATGGTAGTCCCTCTGTGCCCAATCTTTTGCAGGAGAAAGGCCTATTACTGCAGCAGAGCATTTTGTTCACTTAGAAAAGAAAAATCTTACACCAACTACAGTCAGACTCCTAGCGTGTGAAGTCTATTCACACCACCTCAGAAGGTGACTTTTTGGAGAAACATCACTTACACAGGACCAGTCACTTTCAGAACCCAAAAGCTGTGATGTGTGCCAGGGTCACTGCTGATCTGCTTGAATGCCTTCCTTGGAATGGCTCAAGCTTGAGGCATGCAGAGAGGATTTGGAAGTCCATCACCTTGGTTTCTACCATACTTCAAACAGATAAGGGATGAACATTTTTCAAGTTTTTCCCTGACAATTAGATTTGTCCTTGACCCCTCATGTGTATCCCTTGGTCTGTTCTTTTGTTTTGTGTCTTGATTTGCTTCACTTTAAAGAAAAGAAAAATAGCTTTCAAGATCAATAATAGTAACGTATAAAGAGCCTACTGTGGCCAGAACCCTCTCCTCTCTGCAAAGCTTACTACTGGGCCTCCCCTGTTCCTTCCTGCCATCCCAGGCCTGTGACCCCTGAAAGCCCTAACACCATTGGTTGTATTTTTTGCTGCTGGAACACCTGTGGAAAATGGCTGGTTTTTAGCTTTCTCTCCCATATGCAGATGTGTCAAATGGCTGTGACTTATGTCTTCCCTGGCTACAGCCAAGCCTTTAATGGTGGTTTTCTCCCAGCGGGAGAGCTCAGGTCTCCTTTCTGCTATGTGGCTTTGTAGTGAGGATTGTTTGGCACAGAGAGGCAGAGAGTTGCATCGGGGCAGATGTGCTGCAAAATCACCTCCATAACACCTGTGTGGCTCTTCTTCTGCCCGCTCCTATTTTAATTTTCCCTCCTGTTCCCTGCACACATCCAGGCTGTAAGTATGGTCTGCTCACCATATAGATGATAGTGTAGTGCTGAGAAGTCACAGCAAGCTGTCTTCTTACCTCCCAACATCCTTAGCAGAAGGGAATTCCATACCTGTGCTTACACCAGAGAATAAAAGGCACTTTTTGTTTGACCTGAAATGTAGTCAAATTCTCAGCACCATGAGGTGAGGAATCTTGCAGAAGCTTCCGGCCAATTCGGCTGAGTGAGACCAGTGCTTCCTAAACACTTTGATGTTTTTGCATACCTCATTGTCAGCACTGGAAGTGTTGACTTTCTTCCCTTTTCTTTGACTTCCATAATGTTATCCCAGTTTGAGAACTGAGACATTTCCCTATGAAGTTGGAGAAGACCTCACAGTCTTTGTAATGCAGTCCCTTTTTCCCCTGATTTAAAATCTCCATTACATCCTCTGTGCTCTGCCATTTTTGGTCCAGTGGAATAATTTCATCCCAAGGAGTCTGAACATCTTAATTAGAACTACATGTTGGTAAGCAGAGATTGTTCAAGGTGTCCTGTGTGTATCCACCCAGCTGTGGCTCAGACACAAAAGCACAGGATTCCGAAAGCACATGATACTTCTTTCATGTCACTGTAATCACAGTACACCCTGTGCGAATGAACACTGTAATCTAGTGAGACAGCAGGTCTGCCATTGCTCCTTGACCAAGTTCTTCTTTGATCTGAGAGAGGTCAAAGGCAAAGCCAGAGCAGAAAGCTGAGATCTGGAGAGTTGATCAGGCACATTGGAACAGAGAGTGCATTCAAAAAGGTGCAACCTGTACCTTTTGATTAATTGAGACAGGCTAAAATGTGCAAGCAAAAGAGTACCCACATCTGATGTATCTGAGACTGGAACATGAAACCTACTAGTGACTGTGTTGGACCCCCTCAGGGCCTGACATCCACACACAATTCCAGGTCACCCCATGGTTGTTGTAAGAATTGACTGAGACATCAGCTTTGGGATGCAGTACATGATGAAGCATGGGGTAATGTTTGTTATCCCTTTGTCTCCCCATGTGCCCAGCATTCTGCAAAGGGCTTTCCTCCCTCAGGCTAGAAGTGACCAACTGAGGGTAGCCATGGACACATCCTCACAGCTCTTTCCAAAAAGCTACAGTTCTGCTCACTTTTCAGCTACCTGGTTACTATCTCTTTCTGTAGCTGCAATGATTAAATGCCTCCTTGCAGTTCGCCCCTGGCAAGTCCCATGCCCTGCTGCATTTGTCAGTGGGATATCATCCAGCCCATGTACCATTCATAGTAAACTTCTATTAGATAACCATTTCCTTCCTTCCAGACTCTCCCTGCCCATGCAAAACTGGATATGATGATGGAAATCCTTTCTATACCAGTGCATCTGCACAGTTCAATGCCCCTACACCAGCTTCCTCCAGCTTCTTCTGGATGGTGGTTGCTAGGCCTCCAGCACAGTTCACAGCCTAGCAAAACAGCTGTTTTAGGTTTTACTTGGTCTGTATCTTCTTAGAAAAAACCGTAGGTTCAGAGGCTTACAGATCAGATACACGTTCTTAGGTTCTGATTTACTCTGTTGTGCAAGACAGAGCAAATGTTTTCATTCATATTTGTGGGACCTATCTCAAACATAATACCTTTCCACTTAGACCTATGGGAGTACCACATTATTGTGAGAAATGTAATTGAATTAGGGTGCGCTGCCTATTCTTGCTCTTTCTGTTCAGCAGGGTACTGACAGAGTTTAAAGCTGAGTCTGAAAGAAGAAATGGACTGCACTTCACGGACAAGACAATATGAAGAACTCAGCATGGAAAAGACAGTGATAGGCTGACACAGCAATTCTACTCAAGAATTTTTTGCAGGTGGCATATATACAGACATAAGCAACATGTGCAGTTCCCTGGAGAAAATTCAGTCATAACTGAGAAACTCGAACTGTTGCTTTGGGTCCTTGTCACAATGGGAAGAAAGAACTAGTGACACTCAGAAGTCTGCTCATTGGTCTAGCATCCTGTGTCTGGAATGCCTTTCATTTAGGGAAAGTAATCTGATAAAGAACTGTTGGATACAATTTCCTTTGTCTAACTGAACTGAGAATTCTTCAAGAACAAAAGCTGCATACAAATGTACGCTCAAATTGAAAAATGTGCACATAAGCATCTTGCTTAATGATTATGCTACTTGTAAATTTGCTGAGATGGCTTCAATTTCCTCCAGAAATGATCAAGTGAATTTTGGGGGAGTCAGAACCTAGCAGCTCCATGACCCAGCAGATCTGTGATGCTTAGAGTGAGAAAAGTGACGTCTAAACTGAAAACCCAACACTGTAAACAAATATAGGCTCTGGTGAGCCTTTGGAACTGACAGAAATAGGGTTGCGCTATTCAGCATAGAGGCCACAGTGTGCAGCAAATAGATTGACTGCCCTTATGGTAATGAGGATTATGAGCTCAGTCAGTGGGAAGAGATGCTGATCAACCCGTGCTGACCAAGAGCAACTCTACCGTTTTTGCTTCCCATCCTGCTTCCTCATTAATTTCAGTTGCTTCATATTTTTCTACTTTGCTGTCAACTAGATCCTCATTAGGCCTATTCTATGTAATTTTTCTGCTGGAAAAATGAGTGATAATAATGAGTGGTACTGCAATTTGATTTCAGCCTCTCACTATTTAATGAGTCATATGTTCATGGCATATTTTTGCTTCAATAGATTGAGGTGGATTGATTTCTCTATAGCATTGTTGGCTTTTGCACCCTGGAATTTGCAGGAACTTTATGCCATGATGCTGAAGAAAAGGTGAAATTCAAGAGCTTCTTTTACTATGTACAATCATTGCTTAGGAAGGATAGTTACAATCCATGAGCTGGGTCTATTCAGAACTGCTTGTTAAGATCTGCACAGAGAAAGCTGCTTGTACAGGTTGTAAACAGTATTTCATAGCCTTAAACTTTCTTTTTATTGTTTTTTAGAGATACACATGTATGTTTACTTGAGACTCATCTCTTAACAACCTCACATCTGATATAACTAGGCACCTTTCCTTTGATTTCATTGGCTTTCCACTGTCTTTTATGTGACTGGGAATTTAGAAAATACACACATTTCTCTCTGCTGACTCACACTCATTTCTTTAGCTCATTTCTTCCAAGGATCCAGTCAAAGATAAGGTCAAAACTGCTTTTGTTCTCTATTGAAAGCTTTAAGTGCTAGGCTGGATTGAAAGAGGTAGTCTTCAATTCTGTAAAAACCTCTCTCTTCTTGAATATTTGCCTGTGCCTTGCCCTGAAAAACTTTCCAAAGAACTGACTTTGACTGTTTCGTATGATAAGGTGCAACCTTCTCCCAAAGTCTGGCAGTTGGGAACAGTACCTGATGGGACTGTCATTTATGACACCTTCCTGCTTAACAGAGAAATAAAGAACAAGCATTTACTTGAAACAGTAGATGAATGGATATGGTAAATTTTAGTGTGAATTGCTGTCAGTTATGTTCTCTTTTGATCACTTTAATTTCCTTTTAATAAATAGCTTTATCACTGCAGTTTCCTTCTGCGGGTTGGAAAGTTTCACTGGTTTATTTCATTCTTCTGTTTTGTGATTTTCTCTTAGGCCATTTTACCTTGAACTAAATTTCTTTAGGAAAGCTCACTTGCACCAGGAACAGAGTGTTACCGTAAGTAGGCAGATGAAAAAGTCTCCAAGACTCAGTTTGGAGTTTTAGAAAGCAGGCATTCTTTATTGCAGCGCCAGGCGCACAGGGGATCCTCCATCTAGTGTGCGCCCCAAGCTGCTCAACTATAGGAGTTATGTAAAATTAGTATATACATATTCATTAGCCTTCCAACAAATGATTAGCATATTCATGTTATTTCCTGGAAGTCATTAACATATGTAAAAGTCTTTAATGCACGCACTCTTACATTCATTGGTGGTCTTTCAGGGTCCTCTGGTGGTCGTTGATAGTCTTCCTCACCGTGTCTGCTAATTGAACTCGGTCTTTTCGCCTGCATAGTTTGTCTTTTGGCCCAGTTGCATTAACTAGCTGATTTCAGCATAACTTCCTTATCTATTCCACCCCTGTACACAGAGCTTCAAGGATTCCTTTTATCTATGGAATGTCCAGTCTACAGAACATTTAGCTACTTTTTTCCGACAAAGAGAATCATATGTCTCCTTAGTATTTCCTTATATTCGGTACCAAGAGGAATATTTATTATTAAAGCATTCTGAAACATGCTGGGTCCCTTTAATTTCTTCATTGCAAACACACTTTTATCAGCTCCGTGGGGTAATTTTTTAATACATTATCATCTCCATTTTTGGTTAGCATTTAGCAAAATGTTTCTAAGTGTACTGAATGTTTGAGGTTTTTTTAATTGGCATTATGCGTAGCTTTTTTTTTTTTTAAGAATACATAAGCAATTTAGTTCTGTTTAATCCTGTATGTGACTTTTAATGAAAATAACTCATTACACAGTTTTCCAGTTCATGCCAGCAACCCCTAAAAAGCTGAGTGACATTTTTGGATGTTGAAGAAAATGAAATTTTGAAAGAAAAGGAAAAATGTCACTTATTACACAAAATTGTTCCCTCCAAAATAAATGCTTCCTCACCAAAAAACATTTAAATTAGAAATGTGGCTAGTTTGACCCATTGATAAGGGACTTTCCCCTGCTTTTACCTGTCTTACCATTTATCTCTCAATATTCACACTGCAGCATCCTTGCTTATGTCAATAACAACAATCTTAGAAAAATCTCCTCCTGAAAGAGTTGTGGATGACTCATTGGCTTAAATATGACTCTCTGACTCAACTAGTAGCACTCTGGTGATGCGCACAGACTGAGAAGTAGGTCCTTTTCCCAGGAGTCTGGGAGAGGGCAAGAGTGGTCTACCTATGGTAGACTAACTAATGGGAGAAAAGCTGGAAGAAGAAAGAGGAAAACAAAAAAAGAAGATGAGAAAAATCAGAAGTTCTTCGGGAAAGGAAAACACAAGTTAAGGGGATAGGAGGGAAGAATAGCAGTGCAGGTGAAAGGAAAAGGCCAGGACATGCATCAGGGAACATCCAGTGAGAACTGCCATAGGTTAAGCAGTGAAACTTCATCCCCTGGTGCTGCAGGACATCCTCCCCTGTCTATCCTGGAGGTTTTGAAAAGCTGTAGGGAGTATAAACAGTACAAAACCAGGATAAAACTGAATCCCTCAGAGATTGACCATCTGAACTTCAGATCTGCTCCTCAGGTGCTGAAGTAGACATCTGAGATTCCAGCTGGTCTCTTCTGAAATCCCAACAGGATTAAGGCATTTGCCAGAATAACCTCAGTTTTGAATGATCTGCCTGAAGCACAGCATGCTTCAACTCTCAGCCTGGCTCTGAGGGCCTCTCCCAGTGTGTAACCCAGTTTACTTTGGTTTGTCTTCAGCAGTGGCCAGCTGTCCCAGGTACTGGTACACATATGTCTGTGAGACTGGAGCCCTGAGTGATCATGACAAAGCACAGTAACACCTCTGAATACGTCCGTCTTAAGGAAAGCAACATGGGCCTGTATACCACCGTTTGATATTGTTCAGTCAGTTCTTCTCTGAAAACAGCTTATACCTCTGGAAAGAACTGACCGTTCTGTATCGTACGTGGTCGTCATGTTTCATAGAGAGGCTGAAATCATGACCCAGCTCTGCTGATGACTGTCATAAGCTTGCACTTGCTCTTTTAAAACAGACATTCCTGCAAAGCTTTTAATTTTTTCATCCATTTAGAGCACACAATACTTCTCACTCGATTTTTCTTCTTTTGTGTATTCCAGCTGTGGGAGAATTTAGTAATTAACAGACTCTATTTTGTCCTAGAAAAGATGGGTTTGGAGTTGCCCTAACACTTGTAGACTCTGACAGTTCTTATCTGGAAAATCTTTTTACTTTACTTGACATCTTCTTTCATACTCATACAGTAGTCACTGCAATTATGGTCTTCTCAGCTATGATTCTGGGAAGTGTTTATCCATGGCTTTGAAACTCATCTGGAAGCACAGCTAAGCTGAAATATACAAAATTTCACCATTCTCCATGAAATTACAAGACTGGCTTGTGATATATGACTTTAGCAGATGTAGGGCTCATTTTATTTGCCTTATGGTTTTAGAGCTCTTGTGATATTGTGAGTCATGTTATCTAGCTCTGTGCTATAGTCCTGAGGGCTAGAGAATTTTGTACTTTGTGTGGAATTGGACTCTTTTTGTGTGTATTAATAGAACTTCATCAGCCTTAAGAGAAAACATCAACTGTCACAGAGCTGTCAGTACTGTTCAAATTCCCCCTCCAGGGTTCTCAGAGATGGCACCGAGTCTGAGACTTACCTGAGTATTTGTCTAATAAAACCTGGTCTTAAAAGCTCAAACAAGAAAAAGCTTGAAACAAGTAGTAAAATATATTTTAAAAGTTCTGGCCTCAACTGTTTAAAGTGAGAGTCAGCAGATGGGTATTTCCAGAAATGGGGTTATCTGTGTGTCATTTATGATCTCGTCTGTTCCAGGACTGGGTTTCCTTAACTACACCGAGAAAATACTCAGATCCTGTATACCCCGTTTCTCTATCAATAAGAACCTGTGGTTGCCAACAGGCAAGAAGATCCAAAGGTCTTCAAGGACAACACTGTCCCTTTGAAATATCAGTTTGCCTTTCAGGGGCCTGTCTCTCTCCTGCCTGTGGATCACTGGAGACACTTCTCATTGCTACTTAGCAACATTTCACGTAGTCCAGGTTCAGATAACTGTTCACTGTCCTGGGGAATGGGCATAGAACAATAGCCATTTGTAACTGCTTTGCATAGTATCTATTCAGTACAAAGAGTATAGAGAGGGGGCATGATCTGAGATCTGTGATGGCTTTGGGAATGAGTAAACAGACAGCTACTACTATGAAAAATAATAAATAGACTTCACCATGGAAAAGAGAAAACTGAGAAGGGATATGACACGGGTCTGTAAAGTCTTGTGGAGAAGGTGAACCGAGTTTGACTAGTCACTGTCTCTTCAAAACAAAAAATTAAGGAGCAACACATGAAATTAGAAGGAAGGAGTTTCAAAACAGAAGGATTGCTTCTTTATACAAGTTACCATTAATCAGTATAACTCCTTGCCATAGGATACGTGACTGTTAAAAGTTCACACAGGTTCAGAAGGCAACTCGACAAATTCATAGAAAAGAAATTCATTGGGGTCTCAAATATAAAAATATCTTCTTTGGCTGGGGAAGTCCTTGAACTGCAAATTGCTCCTGGTTAGGAAAATATTTTATAAAGTATTGCTGCATGCTGGCCCTGTTCTGCTCTCTCCAATACATCTGCTGTTGTCTAGTGTTACAAACAAGCTGGGATAAATGGTTCTTTGGGTTAGACCAAAAATGGCCATTTTTATGTTAAAAGAAGAGATTGTGTGCACAGTGTTGGAAAAAAAAATCCCTAAGATTTCCATGGTTTGCAGCTATCCTCAAATTCCAGAAGCTGGATATTATTTGTGGCACAGTAATATGGTGCAATATTTGCTCTCTCTCTTACCATGCCGCTGATTGTGACTATGTGACTGTTGTTTGCTTAATAAAAACATAACAATTGTTTCATCCTCTCTTCAAACTATACTCAGGTGGAGAGATGTCCTACTTATCCCACTACCTGAACACCTTCCAGGTGTGCACAGAGTGACATAACTAATGACCGGGGGACAGCTGGGAGAAGGGCTGCATCTGTACTGTTTAGGCAGAGTCTCTAGTGTTTTTCTGTTCCGTCTTTCTTTTGGAGAAGTCTGGCCAGAGAAGCTGCCTAGCATAGGCGATTACTGGTTGATGTGCTCTATATTCTTGCAAATGCTCACACTGGAGTCTTATAATAGAGACATTTAAAATCTTCTCCCATGCTCATAGATGTCCTTTGAAAGACAGATTGATTTTGTTTTTTCTTTGTTAATTAATGTGCCTTTAAATAAGTCTCTGCTTTGTGAAACTCAGCTTTACTTCTCCTGTCATGCCTTTTGATGTTTCTGTTTTAGTTTTCCAATTGTTCCACTGCTGTCTCCAGGCATTGAGTTGCATTTACTTTTTAATTTCTAATGAATTCAGGATTTTTCTTTATGTATTTTAACTGCATTTTATCCTTTCACCCACCATCCTATTTTCCCATGTGAAAAGGTCTCCCTTGCTCTTAGAAATCCATTTATCAGTCCTCTTAATCAATTGATAGTGGCTAGGATATGCAGTGCACTTCTGGATGTATGACACACCAGTGAGGTACCTGATCTTTGTGACTTATTGCTGCTCAGACTTCTTGTCAAAGGAGCTTTAAGGAGGCATTATCAATGCGTGAACAAGAGGGTTGTCTTCTGCCCTCTGCTTCTTTCCTTGGCTACTCCAGCTGAGACCGTTGTGCTGTTTGTATGCATATAACAGGGTGCAGTCCAATGTCCTGAATCTCTTACAGCATGAGAAAGGCTTGTGTTAAGTGGGGATGCCATAGGTAACTGGTCTCTGGTTGACTGTCCATTAAAGAGGATAACCAGCCCTAACCCCTGTGAGGGTAGGCTGGTGGTAGTTTAGACATCAAGTTCTCTTGTAGAGGAAGAAGCCAGAGATGAATAGTTATGTACTACAAGCCATGCAAGTACTGTCGTACTGGGGAGTGACACAGACACAGTGAGATTATATCATCAGAGCCAAGAAGTGAGTCTTGCTGCCCCATCCAGTGCCTTCGCCCCTACATGCCCATAGTACCTTGCTGCTGGGTTAGTTTGGCCTTCTGATGAGAGCAGCTTGAGTCTGTCCACAGCCCTTACAGACAGACTTAAAAAGGGGTAACCAATCTGTGCGGATCACTACAGTGGTCCAGAGCTCCACAGGGCACCATGGCCAGATCCCATCAAGGCTGAACAGCACTGGCATGTAGTAGTGATGATGGGCATTAAGACCAGATGTCTACCTCCCCGGGCATCCCCTCACAGAAGAAAAGCCTGTCCTCTGGCAGGGTTGAGTATGTCTGTGCTTCCAGTAGGGACTCGTCAGAGCCTGTGTTGGGAAAACCTTTCTTTGAAGAGGAGTCAGTGGGCCCTACAGACAATGTCGTAAGATCAGAGACTGAAACGTATAGATCTCCAAACCCTCCTATGGTGGATTGTCCCTGTGTCTGTGTTAGAAAGTCACTGATGCCTACTAAGCCTTTGTGCAGCTCCAAGAGCACTGGGAATGTATGCTGACTTATTCCAACTCCTGCAAGGATGCACATCCCTCCTCACCCAGCAACTGTCATCACTTTTTGCATAAGGCACATAAGGTGTGTCCCGTAGTAGGAGCCAAACTTATGCTTCTCATGTTACCACTGGAGCATCTGTGACACTTAGGAAGGTTCAGTCAGCAAAAGACATGAATTTCATTTTTCAAGCAAGAAGTCTTAACCCAAAAATCTTTCTGGCTTTTCTTGTGCTTGGAAGGACTTGAAAATGAGCTTAGTACGTAGTAATGAACAGAGAGGTGAGTACTCCAGAAAGGTGAAGGCCACTTTGGATACATCAGTGCACCATCCAGGGTGCTCCTAACTTACAGCAGTCCTGCTGAAACACGGAATTCTCTGTGGAGTCTCTTTGCTCAGAAAAAAAGAGGCAGTTTTATGTACCTCATTAGCACGCTTAGGGAAAGATTTACATATAAAATTCTGCCTTGTTGGACAGAAGCAACACAAGATGGTGATATATTTTAATGATGAAAACATCCAGACACAACTTCCCCGATGTATTTCCCATAAATCTTCTTCATATTTACAGTCTGTTAGATCATCCAGGAGACAGAATGAGTCATGTGAGAACTTCTCTTGTTAAGTTATGGCTCCAAGCAGAGAATCTATGTTGCACTTGGTTGTCTTGGTGTGTGAGAACACTGAAGGGATACATTTACTTTTATAAGTGTACAGGGCCTGAAAGCCAGTGTGCACTCTGTATTAAGACTGCCTTCAGCTTCTTGTGCCTTGGAGGAGTGATTATTTTTCCCCAGTTGCATGAATGTCCGTGGGAATGAGAATTAGTTCCCAATTTTTGTTAATGCTCTACAAAGACCGACCCTGGCTACTCAAATTCCTCCTCCACAGCCCAAACCTGCAGTAGCTGGTCAGAGAACAAGAGAAGTTTTATAGCTGACACTAGAAAGCAAGTGGTATTGACAGTCTGTGGGGCTTGAAGACACCGGGAGTTAGAGAAACATTCATTTACCTCTCAGGACAAGTATAGGGGGTTTTACTCCTTTTTGTGCTCTCTGGAGATGTCTCAGATGAGCAGGTTCAAGCTCAGATAGTTCTGCCACATGTCACTTCACTGTTACAACATACACATCTTTGAGAACAGTTAAAGCAAAATTTTCAGAAAATTTTGCTGAAAAATTGCAGAAAATTTTCAGTGTGGGTGAAAAAAAAGTAAAATCCAGAAGAAAAAAACTACTTCCTGAAGACTAAATGCCTTTATCTCTTTTTTCCCCTCCCTCTTTTGTGTTTCCTTGGGGTTTTGGTTGGTTGGGTTTGGTTTTACTTAAAGAATGAGGGATTTCCAAAATTATGCTCTTAGCATTCCTTTGCAGCACATTTTTCCGTGTCAGTTTCTGAAAAATTCTTTTGAGAATGGATGGTACATGTGAAATCTCATGCAGTAAGTCAGTTTTGAACCCAGTTCTTGTAGAAATGGATGGCTGCTTTCTTCCAGCTGGCATACTTCTTTCATGTGTTTCTATCACAGCAGAGATCATTTAAGCTTGATAAGTAAACAGAAATGTACAATTATGTATCTGAGCAGCTGATAATGTTGTACACCTGGGAAAGATCATCAGTTTGAGATTAGCCCTTTAATTCCCATGACTTAGTAGGCTGGAGGGTTGTTGAAAATCTGGGGAAAGAAAAGGAAGAAGTTTCAACACAGTTCACATGCACACACAGTTTTTGACATGTTGACAGCGTGCTCTTCATTGCTCATAATTTTTTTATTATTCTAGGTGGAATAAAGTGGAAAGATTGATCCAGCCATGGCAGTGAGCAGAAGTTGTTTGTGGTCTGCACCTTTACAGTGCTGTTGGGAGGGAGACTGAAGATTCTGACGTCTGAGTGTGCATCTGCTTGCAGAGGTTTATCTTGCCCACCCAGATGATTTTCCTTTCGCATCCTGTTTGTCAGGATAAAGAATTGCTATTAATCATACATTGGATGAGATATTACAGCAATTCCTAGCTCCCTATCTTTTCAGCACAGATGGCATTTTTTACGAAAAAGTGGATAAATACCTCTGCTGACCCCAGATGAGGATGTTGAGGAAGGTTGGACTCTGTGCTTGGTGTGCAGAGTCTTTATGTACAGAAAACCTCAGATGAAAACCTCAAAAGAATTGCTAGCATCTGTTAAGATAGATTTACCCTCTTCTTTGTATCCTTCTTTCTTTTATTAATTTTTTCATTCTTTTTTTTGGGGAAAAAGTATTTTAATTACTCACAAAACCACCAAGGGAAGAGGAGAGGCAAAGGTTGGGGGAATAGAGTCGAGTCCAGCTGCGTTGGCAAAACCTGAATTCCTTTAGGTTTAATAGCCAGATTCTGCTCTGTGGCAAAGCCATGATGGTGAAACCACAGGCTAGGAAGGCCTTCAGCAAAGATTTGACTGTCCTTTTTACAAATTGTAATTACAATGTAATGATTGTGGCACGGATAACTGCCTTTCAATTAACAGACTCTTGCCACGATTAGCAAGGGCAAGAGGACACAAGCACTAGTGAATTCTTTTTTTTCAGATTAGCTGGTAAACAACTTGGAGCAGCTGCTAATAGAATATTTGAGATTTTTTTTCTTTGGTCATTAACAGGCTGTTTGCTGGATCATCATACTTGACAAAGCAAGAAAGTGTTGTCCAGACTCCTGCTTGAGGGCCTGAAAGATTTTAAACCAGGCAGAGGATGTCAGCCCCTGTAATTGATAAATGGCTGCAGGTGGGGAACAGTGGAGTCTGTTCCCAGGTTGGTTTTAAGTTCTGCATTGTGGTGGCTACGCTGTTCCTGGTCCCTAGTGCTCAGGTGTGTGTGGCCTGTACTGCAGTGAGACCTCTGGGTAGACAAACCTCCTGTTGGTGCTTTAGAACTGGTTCAGGTTGTTCAGCAATACACACTAAACTAAGCTTTACAGCCCCCGGGGTTGGGACAGTTATGTAGTTGTGAGGTGAGACCCCTTGGTGAACCAGTCTTGCTGTTCATGCTTCTGGGCTAGCCCCTTCTCCAAAAAGTCGGATACTCTAGGCCTCTGACAAAACTGCCTCAAGCCATCTGTGATGCTTTATGAGAGGTGACACTACTTGTATGTGATGTTCTTGTGCTGCCAAGAGTTTTGCCTCAGCTGAGACAGGGAGCAGTCTGCCCTGTTCCCACTGATAGTTGTGGGGAGTGGCTGCTGCTAGTGCCTGAGACATTTAGAGGCAAACTCTTTTGTACTTCCCTTTGGAGCATGGAGAAATTGTGCTTCCCGAGCTCTCACATCACCAGCTGCCACTGTGCTGACCCCACCTCTAGGCCCAGTCCACAGCTCACATTAGCAGAGAGTTGAGAAACAGCCCTTGGGAGTCTTACAAATAAACCAGCCATAGTGTTCCTTGGTCGAACGCAAGAAAATTTCAGTTGCTGCTCAAACCCAGCTCTTTTTTCCTCAACAGGGGGATTTCCATTCAAGATAAAGCTCTGGCTGGGAAAGATGGGAACAAAAAGAATTCATGCATCCCAGGGTACCAGGGCATGCTTTATAGGGGATTAGGGTGGGTGAACACGTCAGAAACTTTAACACAGCAACTCTGGTTTCGTGTTAGGTATCTCCCATGGAGTAAATGACCTCTCTTTGCTGTTCAGATGAGTCCCTTTCCTTAGGCGCCATGGACATGGTGTGACCATCCACTTCATTATCTTAGGTTTATGTGCAATGCTAGTAGTACCACAACTATAGATTCGCCTTCCACTGGCTCAAGTCCTTGGAGATATCTTAGGTGAGTTGAGGGAACAGGGCCAAGAGAACAAAGTCTGTGTTGCTGAGTTCAACACAGGACAAAGAGAATGAAGGGGAGAGCCTAGCATTTGTCCCTTTTGAGATGGAAGTGTTTGGTGGCTTTGCCTTGGGGAAGAGATGATCAGTGAGTAGTGTTCACACTGTATTGCTGCCTGCCTGCAATTAGCCAAGCAGAAACTCAGTATTATCATAAAGAAAAAAAAAAACTTGTAATGTATCAACTAGAAAGCTCATGGAGAGTAGACATCCCAAAGAAAAGCATCAAATGAGTTTGCTGGATTCCCATCAGCAATTCTTACTAGATGCATGAAAGGTCACATGAGATGGATAATGTAATTACAGACATATTTTTACTGTGTCTGTAGGGAGACCGGCACTGAAAAATGTTAAAAAGCCAACTACAGTACCAATCTTCTTCTCTTGTCTCACGCAGCCGTGTACATTTTGACACCTGAAAATGTCCTAAAATTGGCAGTGCCTTTGTCTTTGTGGAGGGGGCCACCTGGTATCTCATATTTTATATTGACAAAAACCTGATTTCTTTTCAGTGCTGTCCCCTGTGTCTCTAACTCCAGGACTAAATGCACAGACTGGATTTTATCTGCTTGTGGATCACCACAAAAAAAAAATGTTGCCCAGTCCAGCCTCTGCCCTCAGCAAAAATGCACATTATAGGTCTATGTAGGGAAATGGCAGTTTAGCAGAAAAGCAGCAGCCTGGTTTTCCTCTGTGAACACGCAGAGGAAAGGAAGATGAGACCGTAGCGAATGTTTTCTTCTGCCAACCCTCACTATAATGGTGAACTCTTTCTTTGTTTACTGGTACACCATGGAAGCCTGAAATGAGTATTGCCTTCCAAAGATATCTCTTTCCTCCTTTGCATGCATGTTGCTGGAGTCTTTCATCCTCAGATATGCAGAATGAGTCCCTATGACTTCAGTGGACTGTCTTTGTGCAGCAGGATATCCAGATTAAGGTAATAGAGTAGAAAAGATGACCTTCCTAAATGCTTGAATGGCCTACGTGCCAGAAACAGATGATTATAAAAGCCTGAAAGCTTAAGATACCATTTACAAAGCAGGCATCTACTTCTAAATACATTTACAAAGAAATCTTCTGTTGATGCATTTGATCCACTTCCTGACAGGTTATTTAAACTTCTTGAAGAAGATATTTTTGTAACTAGTTTGCTATGCATAAATATTAAGTGAAACAATATACCAAATTCCTTCCCCTGCACCTCCAGCATACTTATGTCTGCAATTTCATGCTTCATCATATCAAAAGATTGTTCCAATTAAATAAAGGAATTAAATACATACTTCTGATTTGCTGCTTGTGTTGCACTACTATGTAGACACCACTTGTGAGAACAGAGCTTCTCCATGCAAGGTGTTGAACACACAGGGTAGAAATTAATTCAGAACAGAGAAGTCAAATGAATTATTAGTTCTTCCTGCAAAGGAAACAAGGTTCTGGAAGAGACTGCAGGGTAATGACTGGCAGCACCATGCCATGTCACTATAGTTAGCATGCAAAAGAGACACTAACCCTGAGATGAATCCTTAGCAGTGGTCCTGAGAGAGCAAGCTCTCTGCCACCTTTCTGATCCCCTTTCCTAAGCCGTTTTCCAACCTGATCAGCTCAAAATTTTGCCTGCTCCAGCAATTGCTTTTGAAATCGTTTCACAGAGCAACTATTGTGGTGATGCCAGTCCATAGACCCCAGAGAAGGTGCTGAGTGCTGCTAAAACACTATGAATGACTGTGGTCCCCAGCAGGGCTGATTTCAATGAACTCTGGGCATGGTATAGACACAGTTCTAGTGAACACCTCAGAAGATGCTCTGCAACAGAGAAATGCCATAGCTGTATCTGTAGCTGAGTTTTGCTCCAGCAGCAGGCCAGCTAGGTCACTCTGCTGTTTTCTTGTTTATCACTCATCAGACCCTTCAAAGGCAAATGCTGCTGCAAGGAACAACTTTCAGTGAGGCAGAATAGCTGCTTTTTGCTTATAACCTGGGCTGCTGAGTCCCAGAGATAGCTGGTGGAAAGGAGGTGAATTGTCATCTTTCTGAGACTGCTATCAGGTTTTATTACTGCGACATGTAATTTGGGCCCTAATAGCATATCCCAGTAATAAAATATTTTTAAGTGTTTCAGGAGTCAGAATGAGACCAGCACTTTGAACTGCTGTTCCCACCTGCTTGTTTACCTTTCACCTTCAGTTTGTGGAGGTTTTTTCAGGCTATTTCTCTTGCTCTGTTAGAGCTGGTCAGGCAGTGTTGTGAGAATTACTACACAGCAAAACACACCTGCAGCACTGCAGGCTAGAACATTCAGACATGCTTCAGACAGGCAGATAATGATGTACTAATTTGCTGAGGCTTTCACTTACACACAGAGCTTTTTATTTTATCTTCATTTGCCATCAATTCTGGATAATCAGTTGTGCAGTTCCCCTCTGATGCACAGAATTCAATACCATGCACAGGGCACTGTCTCCTGCATACATAGGAGAAAGGAATGCTCTGCTAGCACCTGGAGCTGGTCTCAGGGGCCTGAGATTGGGAAAGGTAGCAGAAATTACAAAGGAAAGAGTGGGAGAACTGACCTCATTAATGATGAGGCAGTCCAGAAGGTCCTCATTATTATTTGTTTATTTATTATTTATTTATTATTTATTATTACCTCATCATTATTTGTTAGCACATTATAATAATAAATATGACATTTATTCATACAGGCTGCAGCAACAGTGGAGCTCCCTCTGGCACTTCATGCTATGTTGTTAAGATGCTGCAACTGCAGGTTTTTTAGACATGTATAGTATATTGCAAACTGCGTGGACAGCGCTTACTGAGAAGACCAATAGTAGAGTCTCTAATAACTGTAATAAATAGATCCCCAAGACCTTATCTGTCTGATCTGACTGAGGCTTTCCTCATGTTCATTTGAAGCTCGTTACTGTGGCCTGTGCTGGCCACCTAGGACTCTGGTTTTCTTCCTTATTATTTTCCCAAGTGACGCAGCAGGAAGACTTGGTTTGGGGATCTCTAGTCAGGCTAAGCTATGAATTGCTCAGCCCCGTCAAAAAGGAAGTATTTCTGGACAAGAGAATGGTGAGGTCCTGAGAGATG
Source organism: Aptenodytes patagonicus (assembly GCF_965638725.1). Lineage (NCBI taxonomy): Eukaryota > Metazoa > Chordata > Aves > Sphenisciformes > Spheniscidae > Aptenodytes > Aptenodytes patagonicus. The sequence goes on from NC_134982.1 coordinate 58,824,676, forward strand.
GTCAGAATTGGTGGTGCTGGGGAGCTGAGAACAGTGTGGTGGATGGTGGTGGAATGGATCCCAGCTGAGATGTGCTGGGCTCTCACTACTGTCTACAGAAGGCGCCTCAAATGGCACACAGGTGCCTCACTGCTAAAATTAAGTGCACAGATTTCCCTCTGTATCTCTTATTGCCACCCTGTTCTTTTCTTTTATCTTGTCTGACATGAGTTGCACAAGGACGTTTAGGAGTCCTGTGACAGGACAGGACAACTCACTCATTCTGCTTGTCCTCTCTTATGTTTGCTGCTGCAATGCAATCACTATTAAACATTAGTGCACAGTCTCAGCCTTCCCTGCTGAAAGAAAAAATAAAGCTGTTGGGATCTCTGCAGATTCAGGAACGGGGAACATAATCTGTTAACCATCATGCAAAGAAATGAATAGAAATTCTCTGCACCAGGTATTTTTTTCTACATTTTCTATAGATTAATTTACCATTGTTTCAGAGAGACATAAACAGAGGTCCTTTTGTATATTCAGTAGCATTAGCATCTGAAGGCCTCTAAATAATGGATCAGTGGCAAGAAATACCTGTGTCATTCTGCTTTTACAGGGCTGTATAGGGATGAGTTGGCCACAAAACAGCTTCCTGGATTTCATCCATGGAGAAAGGGAGCCAATTCAGGAGTCTGAAACTGCCAAGAGAAGGCCAGCAGGAAAGTTCACAGCTGTTGGTAAGGGCAAGAAGGCATCTTTTATCTCCAGGAGGTGCTTTTAGGAATGGACTACAATAAGAACAGCAGAAAACAGTGATTTTTTTTTTCTTCTGTGGAATGATATTCTGTTGTCTATGGGCTGCTGCCAAAAAAAGCTCCATCTGATAAGAACAACATAAAAACGCAGAGGTAGAACCCAGCTTTCAATGCTTTACCTCCCATTTTCTTTCCGTGAGGAAACCTGCAGTGGGAAATAAAGCACTGCACTGAAGAATTTTAGGAAATTATTACCACAAAGGGATTTCTATGTGAAATCCTCATGCCTCAGTACAGGGCCAGACTCAGAAATCACAAGTTCAAGGTCACCTGAAATACAGCTGCAGAACTGAATGGATGCAGCGTGAGCTCCATATTGCTGTCTCAGCTGTATTTCAGGTGACCTTGAACTTGTGTTTCAAAAACTCTCTTCAGTGCATTGATAATTAGGGATTCTTGGGGTACGAAAATAGCATGAAACATCTGCACTCAGTTCTCAGTTATAACCGCGAAGGCTACAGGTTTAGCTCTGCCAAGACAATGGAATGCATTCATCAAAACGTTGGTAGAATCATAGAAACATTGACATTGGAAAAGACCTCTAAGATCATCGAGTCCAACCAGCAACCCAACACCACCGCCCACTAAACCATGTCCCTAAGTGCCTCATCTACTCGTCTTTTAAATACCTCCAGGGATGGGGACTCAACCACTTCCCTGGGCAGCCTGTTCCAATGTTTAACCACTCTTTCAGTAAAGAAATTTTTCCTCACATCCAATCTATACCTCCCCTGGCACAACTTGAGGCCATTTCCTCTCGTGCTATTGCTAGTTACTTGGGAGAAGAGACCGACACCCACCTCGCTACAACCTCCTTTCAGGTAGTTGTAGAGCGCGATGAGGTCTCCCCCCAGCCTCCTTTTCTCCAGGCTAAACAAGCCCAGTTCCCTCAGCCGCTCCTCATTAAGACTTGTTCTCCAGACCCCTCACCAGCCTCGTTGCCCTTCTCTGGACACGTTCCAGCACCTCAAAGTCCTTCTTGTAGTGAGGGGCCCAAAACTGAACACGGCATTCGAGGTGCGGCCTCACCAGTGCCGAGTACAGGGGCACGATCACTTCCCTACTCCTGCTGGCCACACTATTTCTGATACAGGCCAGGATGCCATTGGCCTTCTTGGCCACCTGGGCACACTGCCGGCTCCTGTTCAGCCGGCTGTCAACCAGCACCCCCAGGTCCTTTTCTGCGGGGCAGCTTTCCAGCCACTCTTCCCCAAGCCTGTAGCGCTGCATGGGGTTGTTGTGGCCGAAGTGCAGGACCCGGCACTTGGCCTTGTTGAATCTCATACAGTTGGCCTGGGCCCATCGATCCAGCCTGTCCAGGTCCCTCTGCAGAGCCTTCCTACCTTCGAGCAGATCAACGCTCCCACCCAACTTGGTGTCATCTGCAAACTTACTGAGGGTGCACTCGATACCCTCATCCAGATCATTGATAAAGATATTGAACAAGACCGGCCCCAAAACTGAGCCGTGGGGAACACCACTTGTGACCGGCCGCCAACTGGATTTAACTCCATTCACCACCACTCTCTGGACCCGGCCATCCAGCCAGTTTTTTACCCAGCGCAGAGTACACCTGTCTAAGCCGTGAGCCGCCAGCTTCTCTAGGAGAATGCTGTGGGAGACAGTGTCAAAGGCCTTGCTGAAGTCCAGGTAGACCACATCCACAGCCTTTCCCTCCTCCACTAGGCAGGTCACCTGGTCATAGAAGGAGATCAGGTTGGTCAAGCAGGACCTGCCTGTTAAAGACTGAGGCAAAGAAGGCATTGAGTACCTCAGCCTTTTCCTCATCCTCAGTGACAATGTCCCCCCCCCCACATCCAATAAGGGATGGAGATTCTCCTTGGCTCTCTTCTTGTCATTAATATATTTGTAAAAACTTTTTTGTTGTCTTTAACGACAGCAGCCAGATTGCGTTCTAGCTGGGCTTTTGCCTTTCTCATTTCTTCTCTGCATGACCTAATGAGATCCCTGTATTCTTCTTGAGTCGCCTGCCCCTTCTTCCACACGTGGTAAACTCTCCTTTTTTTTCCTGAGTCCCAGCAAGAGCTACCCCTTCAGCCAGGCCCGTTGTCTTCCCCGCCCGTTCTTCTTACGGCGTACGGGGACAGCCTGCTCCTGCGCCTTTACGACTTCCTTCTTGAAGAACATCCAGCCTTCCTGGACCCCTTTGCCCTTCAGGACTGTCTCCCAAGGGACTCTCTCAGCCAGCGTCCTGAACAGGCCAAAGTCCGCCCTCCAGAAGTCCATGGTTGCGGTTTTGCTGCCCCCCTCCTTCCTTCACCGAGAATCAAGAATTCTATCATTTCATGGTCGCTAAGCCCAAGATGGCTTCCAACCACCACATCTCCCACCAGTCCTTCTCTGTTTGTAAGCAGCAGGTCGAGCGAGGCACCTCCCCTGGTAGGCTCACTTACCAGCTGTGTCAGGAAGTTGTCTTCCACACACTCCAGGAACCTCCTAGACTGCTTCGTCTCTGCCGTGTTGTATTTCCAGCAGACGTCTGGGAAGTTGAAGTCCCCCACGAGAACAAGGGCTAGCGATTGAGAGACTTCTGCCAGCCACTTGTAGAATGCTTCATCCGCCCCTTCATCCTGGTTGGGAGGTCTATAATGACTCCCAGCAGGATATCTGCCTCGTTGGCCTTCCCCCTCATCCTTACCCATAAACACTCGACCGTATCATCCTCACAATTGTTGACCTCTATACAATCGAAACACTCCCTAACATACAGGGCCACCCCCACCGCCTCTCCTTCCTCGCCTGTCCCTTCTGAAGAGTTTATAGCCATCCACTGCAGCACACCAATCATGAGAGTCACCCCACCATGTTTCTGTGATGGCGACTAAGTCGTATCTCTCCCGCTGCACAATGGCTTCCAGCTCCGTGGTAGGAACATTCCTCACCTCACTTCACCTGACAGGACAAGGCTGAATACCTCTTAAATAACAATGAAGTGCTTAAGAAGAACACTATAGTCTCACAGGTGTACCCTCTGCTGTAAAAGAGTTCACCTTACTGTCCTGGTGAACGGCATATTTAATAGTGGCATTGCATGCAGCAATATGAAAGCAACATATCTCTTAATTTTTGTGCACATTTATACAGGCATACCTCTGCCAGTGATTTCCATGCTTTCTAACTGCAGGATTTATTACTGTCTTTTTGGTAGGTAGAAAAAAAAGTTTATGAAAAACTAAGTCAGTAAATTGGTGAAGAAGAAATCCATGATTTATAGACTTCTGCAGAGTGGCGAATCCACCACTCTCCTCCCACCTCACTATGCTTTCACCCTGATGCTTTAGGCTTAGTAGCTGCAGAAGGTACCCCTAATAATAGCAAACTTCGAAGAAAGAGAGAGAAAGAAAGAGAAAGAGAAGAAGAAAGAGAAAGATACAAGTATTGTATTTTTTATGGAACTGCAAAATGTTACATTTCCTTATCCTCCTTCAAGCTTCTGTTCTGTTGGCTTAGTGGGCCCTGAGTCTCCGATGGAGGCAGAAGTCAAACACCGGAGACCAGAAAGAGAAGTGCCACAACTGAGTCCATTATGTCCTGTCTGCAAGGCAAAGTTATTCCAGAAAAAGACAGGGTTCAAATTTAAAGGACACAAGCAATCCATTGCGTCCTGTAACTACAGCGTTTCACTATAGTTACAGTCATAGTTTAGGTACCCTCTATATTTGGCAGAGAAAGAGGCTTCTCCAAGTGTGATATAGCCCAGCTAGGATCTGCATCACTTTTGGGAAGAGGAGCTCTCCACAGGCCACAGTTCCTGCCAGAAAGTGTCCACCTCCTCCGGCATGAGATCCTCCATGGGCTGCAGTGTGGATATCTGCTCTGGTGTGGTCCTCTCCATGGGCTGCAGGGGAATGTCTACTCCGGTGCCTGGAGCACCACCTTCCCTCCTCCCTCTCTGACCTTGGTGTTTCTAGGGTCATTTCTTGCATTTTTGTGCCTCACTCTTCACAGCTTTGTGCCCTTTTTAAAATATATTTTCCCAGAGGTGCCACGAGCTTGGCTGAGGGGCTCAGCTGTGTCTTGTGTTGGGTCTGTTGGAATCAGCTGAAACTGCCTGGAACCAGCTGTGCCCAGCACAGGGCAGCCCCTGGCCTCTTCTCAGAGAGCCCACCCCTGCGGAACCCCTAGTACCAAAACCTGGACACCTACATCTAATATTTTCCACCGCTCATCTCTGTAAAACTGAATTGTTGTAAATTATAGATTCATCATGCAGTCTTCACAAACTTCACTTGCATCAACGAAATAAGTTTCCCATCTGAAAATCAAAGTAACATCATCACAAAACCAACAAAGATGGAGAGTTTATACACACAACACAAGTCCACCCCTTGTCCCTTCTCCACATTGCAACAATAAAATTACTGCACTATCTAGCAATGTCCAGCCTTTTACAGGAAAGCAGGATCTCAGCATATGTACCGGCACCTTGGGAAGACAAATGCCATTACCACGAATATGCTTCCTTCCTCCTCCTTTCCCACAGCTTTTATTGCTGAGCACAAGGTCATACGGTATGGGTATTGTATATTATTGTATATTCAGCGGTATTCAGTGCTTTGGAGTTATCTGTCCCAGCTGTTTCCCCTCCCAATTCTTTGTGCGCCCCCAGCCTGCTCGCTGCAGGGGCAAGTGAGAAACAGAGAAGGTCTTCAAGTTGTGGAAGCACTGATCAGCAATAACTAAAACACTGGTGTGTTATCAACATTCTTTTAGTCATAAATGCAAAGCACAGCACTATATGGGCTGCTATGAAGAAATTTAACTTCGTAACTTCATCTCAGCCAGAACCCAGTACAGCAGTAAATCATTACTAGCTCTGCTTTCTATGGCTGAAAACAGAGGTTTGCATCAGAAAAATTACAGGCATGTCCTTTTGCCAAATAAATCCTGTCATGAGAACAGTCTGCCTAAATGATACTAATTAACCTATATAAAGAGAAATATGGATTTCTTTGGTTCAGGGATAAAGTAAGTTTTATCTTAACTGAATTTTTCAAGATAAGTTTTTCAAATGCCGTTGTTGGACCTGAAGGGGTATTACTGTTGAAAAAGGTTCTGTCTAAAAAAAAAAAAAAAAAAACCAAGCTGAACAGAGGATAGCTCAATCATGTCAAGTGCAAAAACAAAAAAAAGTGAGCAGTTTCATAGCTGACTGACCAATGGGAGAAACATGACTGAAATTTTTCCATGTTATTTCTGAAAGCTTCAGTTTGAGACAGAAGAGTCAGGTATTTTAAAAGGCATTGCTGTGTCCAGTTGCTCAGATACTAAAAATGTGTTCTTTGTAACTGATCGTAAAATGTACTGCTTTGCTGAGAGATGGAGCTGCCTGGACGCCCTATTTCTGTAGGCAGCGGCATGTTCATAGGGTTCTGTAAAATCTGACTATCCAATGTTTGTAATGCTCTTTTTCAAGAATCATTGTAAATTTCTCTCCCTTCCCTGGCCAGCCCCAATGTAACTTTGATTGCTCTGCAAGCCAAGATGAAAAGGCGTCTGTTTCGTAGGCAATGAGCCAGTGTCTCTCATTAACCACAGTGTTGTGGTCGGGATTAATTGCTGCCTAAAGCTGGAGAGTCCCCTTCTCTTGCAGCATATCTCCATAGATTTCTGTGGCAGCACAGTAGGGAAAGAAATGGCTACTCTATCTGCAAATCCATAACCCATCAGGGGTGTTTCTGAGAATGACAGGGGATAGATGGGTTGACTCTTTGGGGGTTCTATGGAATTAAAAAAAATTGGATGCCCAGGACAGCTTCCAGACTCATTCCGCACAATATCAGGGATATAGGTGAGCATTCTCAGAGCTGGAACTCTAAAAGTGTTTGGTCAACATTTTGAGAACTGTATTGCATCCCATAGACTCTTTTGTTTTCCAGCCTTCTTTCCTGGCCTGTCCCTCAGAAAAGAGGTAGTGAGAAAGGAAAGAATTAAAGAAAAATCTGTTTAACATTTCTTAATTCTCTATCGGAGGATTTGCAAACAATAATGCTGGAGGTGGCTCTCCTGTATGCCTCACATGCAGGATTCATTCCTGGTTGAGAGGACGGTAAACAGTCATGACAAAGGTCTTTTTTCTCCACATGTAAGATGCTATCCCCTTGACTAGGAGCCTTGTCACTCTTTTGCCCTGTTGCCTGTGCCCCTGGCTTTCTGGTAATGTTATGTCCCCTTGTCCCTGCTTCTCCGAGGTGGCTGCATGCATTCTGTGTTTCTCAGAAGGATTTTCTGCTTTTGCAAAGGGCTTGTTTGATATATATGTTATAAATTGTAAATGGGCAGTCATAAACAGAACACAGCAAAAGCCCCTGTATTCAGAACATCCATTAAATAATGTGTCCCTGTGATCTGTGCTCAGTATCATAAATATCAAATACAATTCCATGGTGGGCAGGCAGGTAAGGGAATCACTGGCAAGCTAAGGTTACAGCTATGAACAATATAAGTGCTGTAAGTTTGATGTTTCAATTTCAGCAATGCAATTTGTCTTCAAAATATATTTCCCTTATTGCAATTGCTACAAACTTGTAATTTTTCAGTTTATGGAAATCCAGGATAGCTCTATTGTTTAACTAGTAAAGCAATCTCAGTCTGAAAAGATATGACTCCAGAAGGAGCTTTTTCTGCTGGTACAGTTATTACCTACAAAATGAATTAATCTTTCAAACAGACAATGATGTAGCAGACCTGCATGAATGGGTTGTTTATGCTGCTGTTTGCAAAGGTACTACCTGAATATTTTTTCTTCCAAAAAGGCCATTTCATCAGAGTAAAAACTTTACCAAAAAATGTCAATTCTGATGAAATTTCTTTGAAAAGAAAAGGATGGAGTACAGTGCTTTGATAAGGTCAGCCCTTTTCAGAGCAGGCTTTCAATTTTTTGTGATGTATCATTGCTCTTGGTGTGTTTTGCAATTTTTTATAATAGTAAACACAAATGGTTCATATTGGAATGCAACATTGTGGTGATGCCATAGTATTTGACTTATCCTGAGATAGTTCCTTCTTTTCCCAAAAATATTCTTCTGGGGGAGAGTTAATAATTTATTTTTTCTGACTGTTTCTGATTGAAGACTCTGGTATTTCTCATATCCTTTCTTACCCACATACCCAAATTATTAGTGGGTGGCCATGAGCAGTTTCTCTCCTGTCATTTCTCGTTATTAAGCCCTGGTAAGTGTTGTAGTCTTCGTAGACAGTGATCAAGGAAAAAACCTGTATTGTAACTTTCAACTCAGACAAATGTTTTAAATAACCTTCATCAAAAGACAAGTTTTGTTACACTGAACATCATTATTTCTGTCCCATACCTGAAAGGGGCTTGAGGTTCAGTTGAAGGAAGAAGTCCAATCCTGCTCTGCCTTGTGGCCAGCTAGAACTGAACTCTGGAGAAGTCATTGAGTGACGTTCTCTTTTTAAAATTAGGAAATCAATTAGGACTCTTCTAAATGAGTTAATTTTCTGCAGGATATTGTGCTGTGTGTTTCTTCGTACGTTGAAGAAAGTTGCTGAGCAGAGATGGGTGACCAGCATGGAAACTTGCAGATGCTCCAGCCAGCTTTGCTAAGTGAAGCTGGACTGTTCATTCTGAAGAAGGAGGAGGAGTGTCCAACTAAGTATTTGCAGTTGCACCAGGGAACTCAGAGGCTGCATGGTGGTTGTTTGATCTTTGTGATATGATGGATATCAGAAAGTGGTCTTATTTCAAATATTTTCCAATTTGTGGTGCTTCATTTTGAAAATTCTCTTTCATTTTAGTAAGTTTGTATATTTTTTAGGTAGGTATATGTGGGTGTATGTATAGTTATGTGGATTTTTTTTTTTAAATTATGCAGCAAATGAGATTATTCTCTATTAAGTTTAAAGACCCAGATTTCAACATCTGTATCTGAGCTGGCTTATCTTTTTGGATGTTAAGAAGCATACCCAGAGCTATCTTCAATACTTGTCTGATGAGGTGAATGTCTCTGGTAGTCCTATTCTTTCCCTTTATGTATGAAGAAAGTCTTGAGTAACCAGCTCAGTCTTACACCTGTAAGTTCTAGGCAGCTCATTCAGGGCACATGAATCTCCTTTCATTGCTTCCACAATCAAAACAGAAATGTGTGGGTCCTAGTGAGAAATCTGTTTCATGGTATCTAGCCATATGTTAGATATTCGAGCAGAAACAAATTACAGCTACCAGCTCATGTACAAATCTCATGAAGTGTCAACCATTTCAGTGCCACAGTAACTTCTTCCTTAAAGAATTAGAGATCTCTGTAATGGCTGTAACAGAAAATCCTGATGTTACTCCCCTTAATAGACACAACACATTGCCATAGATTAACAGGATGACTTCTCAAATCAGATTACGCCTTTTGCTTCAATCTCATGATTTATCCATGGTTATATGACTTAAAAATTGGTACCATAGGACATGTGAAGGATTTGTGGAGCTGTATGCAACTCATAAATCAGCTGTGCATCTACCATCAATTCACAGATTCATCAGTTAAGTTTTGGGTGCCATAACTTAAACCAGACGAGATTTTTCACATTGTAAGGGACAAGACACAGGTGTTCAGTTCAGTTATGTCTGTGTATATGAATCAATGCAGAAACTCTACACTCCCGTCTCTTAGATGTGGATTTACAGGGCAGCATAGAGGTGCTCTTAACACCTCTTCAGTTTAGTGTTTCTTCCCCAACACTGCATGCTCTTGTATGCTGTGTCTCACCCCTGGTCCCTGCTCCTGCTGTCTCCATCAATTTTTGTATTCCCAGCTGCTTGGAAGTATCTGGTAGGTACTGTTTTTCAGGGGCAGGTGTGCATTGAACTCTCACGGGCCATAACAGACACCCCCCACCACCCCCCCCCCCCCCGGCACTTTTTTCCTTGGATTGCAATTTTATAAATGGATATTGTGTCAGTGTCTCTGTAATAGAACCAATGACTTACTGTACCAGGTGCGGTACAAAGAGAGTGTAAAGCCACAGACCTTGCTCCAGAGCTGTTATCTCCTGTAGTCTAAACTTCTCATCACCAGTCTAAAGCTGACAGTTTCCTCTCTTAGGTTTTATGTGGTTTTTTTCGTTCATTCCCTGGTTCATTCAAGACCAATTGAAGATGAACATGAGCCAACACAGTGATGAGGTACTAGAAAAGGAAAATATTGTAAGGGATGTGGAACTTGGCCCTCTATGCAGTATTGTGAAGGATTCAAATGGGTCTCGTTTTGGCACCACAATTCACAGCATCTACAATGGTTAACTAAGTGGGATTCTGTTGAAGATACTGTTTATATGACGGATTTGATTTACTGAGACTAAGTGACTCCAGAAGAAGCAGTAGCTGATGAAACATCTGTGGCCTAGAACTGTCTTTGACAAAAAGAGGCAAAGTAGGATAAAGAAGTATAAAAACAGACCTGTGGCTGGTCGTGTATTTCCTGGAAGTAGATGTGGGATTCTGGTTCATGTCACCATCAGCAGCTGTAAAATGAAAGCTCAGGACAGATGCAGAGGTAGAAAGAAGAGTTCAGTTTTCACTATCTGCTGGAGAAAGAAACAGCAGAGGAAAAGAGCATGAGAGATACCTCCACTGTCAGATACTGTTTGATAATTTTTTGTGTTCTTTACTGATACAATTAGGATCATCTTCTCTCCCTAACAATTCAGCATGGGCTTCAATTTGTTCACTTATCTCTTGTAAGCTGTGCCCTGTGTTCTGTGTGATCTGTGGGCTTTTTTTTGTATCAGAATGACTGAGAAAAACATTGCAATACATATGTATGATCTAATTAAATTCTCTGTGCTGTGGTTTTACGGGCTTACCTCTTCCTTGCTTGCAGGCTTTGGCCAATGTAGTAGGCCACCCTTCCCCATCCTCCCCAGCATGCAAGACACCATCCATCCAGGCTGTGTGTCATGTATGTCTGAATGGTATTGGGTGTTGAGGGGGAGCCTGCACACTGCCCAGCAGTGGAGAGGAGAGGCTTTACCTGCCAGCAGAGCCTCAGAAGTCCAAGCTCTTGTGAAATTGGACTTACAACAGATGCTGCACAGTAGCACTCCTCTATTCTCTGTTCCCTACAGGTCACAGTTCAGGCTGAGCTGCTGCAAAGAGGGAGCAGGAGAGATGCAGTGCCACTGGCAGCTTAAACAATTTACATAATGCGGGGGACTGATGCAACTTTTGGGACTTTTGGGAAGTGTCTGACTAATATCAACTTTCCTCTGTCTTCTGCTTCTAGCACCCAGGCTGTGTAGTTTGCCTCTGTTAGGTTCTGTTTTGTGGCTGCTGGAAATACTTGTACTGCATTCAAAATAAACAAGGGCCTCCCCTGCTCCTCCTCCACCCATGTGTGACTTTCTTTTTTTGACTTCTCTGGTTATGGGCCAAAATGCAATAGCATTCATACTGTAGAGTCAGTGCTGTATATTTATGCATATGTGTAGGCAGAATGTGGGGAGCTTGCCGGTGTATTCACTCATATCTGGGATTTGTGTAGTGAGCCTGCTACAGAAGGTGTATTTAGTTTCCTTCATTTGTGTGTGTTTTAGATTCTCTGAGGTAGCATTTAGAAGGAAAGTTGTATGTTTGCAGTAACAAAAGGCACTATCTCACTGCACTTGGAGACAGGCTGTGCCAAAGCTGATCCTTGGATTGAAAAGGCACTATTAAATTTTTGAGAAGGATGAGAAGATAATCCCTTTCTATTAAGGTCACAGAGCTTTAGAGGTAAATTTCATACAAAAGCAACTACTCAAAAAAAGGAGCAGAGCTCTCAACCAGAGTTGTTTCCCCGCTAAGGTTCTGACTCAGCCACAAATAGTAGCATCTTTAAGCATTTGTATACAGTTTCTAATGAATTAGGCCTGAGATCTTTCAGACACACTGTAAACAAATATATCCTTTCCAGAAGATACTTCCTTCCTCATTGGAGTAAGGTGTATGTGGTGGGTTATACCCTCTTCAATTTAAGTTTACTTATATGTGCTGTTAAAGCACTGGAGAGAAATGTTTTTCTGATTCCATATTTCTAAGGGTCCAAACAGTGTTTTTTATCTCAATGGCCATATACAGTAGACATAGTATTCTTTATGTTTCTTTTTTGTGTCTGTCCCTATTTCTTTAAACATATGCCTTGGCCCAGGCTCTGCAGAAAACAAATAGAAGTGTATTAATCTGAGCAGAAAGTGGGTCATGGTCTCAATTAATTGCCGAGACGCAATTAGAATGTTTTTCAAAGGGTAAAACTGATATGTCATTTTTTATCCAGGACATTATTTGCTTGTGTTTTCAAAAGATGAACAGAAAGGAGAAAAGTCTAAGTATGAACTGTTTTGTTCTTCCCTCTTGCAAGATTTCTAGGTTCTTTTCACAGCTGGATTTGAGGTTGTATGTGATCTCACTGGTTATACTAAAGAACCCATTTCATTAGGTGCCTCTGGTTTTGTCAGGCCATTGCTACTCGACTGGTTTGAAAAAGCAATCTCAGATCACATAATTCTGCTCTCTCTGCTGGCATTCAATTCAGCAGGCTTCAGCTCTGGGTGAGCTCTCTGACGAAATTCATAGAGGATACAGCAGGAGGGATCCTCTGTAATCTCCTAACTGGACTTTTTGTATAACAGAGAAGAAAGCCTCACCTGATAGTTCTTGCATTAATGCTGGAAATGGTAGAAATGGGGCATGTCTTAGAAAGACCTTCAGCACAAGTCCTAGCTCTGTCAGAGGAAATTCCCTCCTCAGTCAGCACACTCTTTGACAGCTGGCTTACACAAATATTCTTCACAGTAAGTGAAGCTAGACACACAAATGGCAGAGAGGATGGGTCAGAAGTGAAACTGAGGACATTTTGTGAGAGCTAGACTGACTGTCAGAATCCACTGCTGGGAGACATAAAAATAGCTTTCTCTGCAAATCCAGCTCTCCTCTTATACAATGTTCTTATTTTGCATAGAAAGAAATAGCTAATAAATAAATAAAATCCCATTGCTCCTTTTTTGTGAAAGAGGAGAACAGTCATTTATTATGAAAGGGAAGTATCTTAGATAATTAGTATTGCAGACATAATTTTAGGATTAAAGTCAAAGCTGCATAGCTCTTCTACCTTATGACTAAAATAGCTTCTGCTTAGTAGTTCATTGAAATGGAAATATACCGAATACATTTCATCCACTGGCGCTGTGGAAAACTCATGCTGATTACTCATGCTTGGCTTTTCTTCTGATGGTGCCAAATCTTGACAAATCTGCGATATTTCAGTTCTAGGTACCATCACAAAGTATAGGTATTCAGTAAGTCCCACTTCAAATTTGCTTTGAATTTGTCTTGTGCTGTTGTTTTGCATGAGGAGGGTTTTCCTCATGAAGCCTTTATATTGACAAAGAGAACTTTTATGTTGGCATCTTCTTTCTCTACATTTTCCTTGACACCGTCGCATTTACCAAAACAAAGTCTGTTGCAAGACCTGGAGCTCTTTCCTTTTTTGGCCTCATGACATTTTGCTTGCATTGATGTTGCCTTTCCACTGAAGATAAACTTGGATATAACACCGAACCACAGAAGGAATTGTCAACCTTTTTTTTTTGGAATAATCAAGTGTTTGCCATTACAGGCTCTGCATTGATCAGCTGTCACAGTTCAAGTCCTTCCTCTTTCAGTAGGGCTCTTCACAGATGCTTATTGTTTTGCTACACTGAACTAAAATAGCTTAAACCACATTTAAATTGTTTAGACACCTTGTCTACTGGGTTGACTTGTATATAGTGTCCTTCTGATAATATTCACACTATAGCTCTTAATTTCTACTCTAGAGGCGTACGTAAAAGTCAGAGTTTGTTTTAAAGGGTAGTTGGTGTTAATTCCTCTCTCATACTGCTTTCCGCAGTTGTTTGGGAACACAGTGCTTCTGTTTTATTAAGCATTTCAGCAGCATCAGGCATGACAGAGCACGAATCCTCAGCCAGCTGATATACAAATATAATGGCTGCTGTCAGTTAACACTGCACTTACTGTCACAGAGTTAAAGCTGATACATGGGCACTTTGCAAAATCAGGGACTCTCTCTTTCCATCTCTGAAGCCTCTGCTGAGGTATCATAGGCTCTCTCTACCCTGCTGAGAGAAACAGAGGACTGAATATGGAGTGCTAGGCTGCTGACCATCCATGTTTGTCCAGTTGGCTCTGGAGCAAGACTGCTGTGGGACACTCCAGAGCATGGACATCCAAAGAGCACTGGGATACGGCTCCTGACCTGTAGCTATGGGCAGAAACAACAAAACGGATCTCTAGCATTATATCCCAAGTGAAAACAGCAAGCTGTTGGAGAAGAGACCAAGGCCCAGCTCTAGCCCAGCACCATGTATAGTGCGCTCTTGGAGGAAGGACCCTCACCTGGAGTTGGTTCTTTAACACTTTTGGTCATTAATAGAACAAAAAAAATCTGGGCTGACACTTTGTTATCAAGCAATCTGATGAAACGCACTATATCACTGTGCCCATCTTTGTTGGTCTGTGACATACTAGCTTTATTTGGGTTTGGGAGCCACCTGAAGTCAACAAGAATCACAAAAGCTTTGAATCAAACATGGAGGCTCAGTTAGCCACAGTAATTCAGATTTAGAAAAGTTCAGATATGCTACGTGCTAAGGATCTACATCATATAAGGCCATAACAAGCTGAACTCCTTGCAGGAGTGGCCGGTGGAAAACTGACCAAGACCCCTGACCCATGTCTCTCCAAATGTCCTAGCCTTTGGTAAGCTGACTGGAGACTGAAAAAAAAAAAAAAAAAACCAGAATTTTCTTCTCTTAAAGCCTAACTTGGTAGTTATGCTGGTAGTAAACTTCCAGAAAAGGGACTTCTTATAATGAAGTTTTTTTAAGTGAGAAGCATGTTAAAATAGCTTGGTGCTGTTAAATAACTGTGAAAAAGAAAAAAGAGCTGATAGGTTTTTTGGAAAAGTACCATTGCATTTTGAAGGATTAACCCTTCTTGGTGATGTATTAAGAGCACATGAGTGGCCAAGCTCCGCAAGGTAAAAGCAAGAAGTCTAGCATGCTGTCTTTAGCAGTAGCTACTGCTAGTTCTTCAGGGAACGGAGTGAGAAAAGAGGCTTTTTTACTGTTCTGAAAGGGACTGAATCTCATTAGAGGTTTTGTTAAGATCCCAACCTTTCAGAATGTTTGTTAGAATAGTCAGTTTTGTTTATTCTGAAAGTTTTTTCCTGATCATACAAAAGTCAAAATTCCTTTGGAAACTTGCAATAAACTTTCCATAACAGATCTATCACCACACAGAAAAGGTACACTGAAACTCGAAAAGAATCTGCTTGTTCTTGTTTGACGCTTCCATATAGATATATAAATTTACATATTTTTGATATGAAAGGAGAGCACATGGGCAGTAAAGATAAAAAACAAAACTTTTGTTTCTCAGGTGATTTAACATGTCCCTTTTTTGTGCTGCTTTATGCTTCATCACTGCCAGAGTGCTTTATTCTTATTGTTATGTTTATTATTTATGTTCCCATGGCAACCAGGAGCCTTTGTCAAGGAGCCAGCCCTCTGTGTCTCCCTTTGAGAAGTGTCTCATAGAGACAGTCCCTGCTCCAAGGAACTTACAGGCTACAGAAATCCGGCAGGGGAGACATGGAAATTAGATGTGTGAATCAAAGGAAACAGTGCTGGCTGTGCACTCTGTTGTGAATACATCCAGGGATGGATGTTCACTCACAGGGGGACAGGAGTGGACCAGGGAGTAATGGGACCGTTAGTGCTGGGGAATTGACAGATGTGGCATGTGGTCCAGGCACAGGAGCTGCTCGTCACTGGGATAATCTTTCCTGGTAGGGCAGATGTGTCCCCCCCTGCCCCTTGGTCAAGTTCAAAAATGGCATGTTGAAGGAGGGATTGAAGCCAAGGAGAGAGCAGCACAGTTCTTGGTTACGTATCTGTTTGACTTTTATCAAGTTCATGAAGATGACACTTGTAATCCGAAAAAACATGCTATTTCTGGCTGAATGTTTCTTATGTTGAACATTTCTTAATTTGTAAGTAAGTGTTTTGACTATATCTTCATATAATGAAGAAGCAGCCTTACTCTTTTATATTATTGGTGGTTTTAAAAATACAACAGAGAAATTTCTCTTTAAATTATATGAAATTTGGGAACATAAGTTATAGGTGCTTACAAAAAGTCTAAAAATATGTTATGGGATTTTTTTTTTGTGGATTGAATCTCAACTGGGGGATTTCCAAAAAGCACCAGCAGCACAGCGGTTCATATTGGCTTATTTATGTTCATGTAAATAACCCTAACGTGTTGAAAGTCTGCAGGATTTCAGATGGGCTAATATAAACCTCCCTTTCTAATATTCACCCTACGACTGTGGCTGACAACCCAGGAAAAGCTTTTGGTATACCCAAACAACTTTACACACCACTTTTTGCCTACAGCATTAAAACAACCATCAAACTACACATCCCCTAAGACAATGACCATGCTGTAGAGGGACAAAAGTCACTTCAGTGGAAAAAATGAACTAGGTTATTTTATTTTTATTTGACTTCTACCTTTTTAAAGTTTCATACATTTTAATAAACAAAAATATTTTAGACAAATACGTTTATCTGCCATTAAAATCTTTGTGATTCTACAAATTGTGTTAAGAGGAAGGCAAAAATACTGATAGGAAGTTTTTTACTATTTTTGTACTGGCCCCCAGTGCACAGCTTGCACTGTCTGGCAAACCTTTCTGAATTCTGCTAATGATGACACTGTGCTGTAGAACTCCTTAACTAGCTCTTTAGATGTCCACAGTCCTTTCTTGCAATTTATAATGCATTAGGAAATATGTTGCACTTATTTTTTTTACCTGGCCCGCCCTAAAATGCATTTTTATCAAGTGGCTTCTTGGGATTTTTGAACTAAAGGACAGCTTCCATTACTTATGGGAAAGAGTCAGCCAAAATCTCAGTATTATATCACAATGCATATGCCTTCCTTTGCCTCCATTTCATTGTAAATTGCCTTTCCTGTAATTGGATGGCTCTCAAAATACTGCTGCTTAAAAGGAAACTTTCTGGCTATATCACAGGAGATAGTTATTGTTTATATTTACGTTACAAACAGTTGAATCTAAAGTCCACCACAAAAATGTCTAGTTGCAGCATTTCTGGAGGACAATAAATATCCTCATTAAAATAAAATACTTGAAGTAGGATAAATTTCCTTCAAAAATACATCAGGGAAACTTCCTGCTCTGCACATTAAATTGCCCAAGTGAAAAAATACCTAAGGCCTATTCAACATTTGAAAATATCAGGACATTAAGCTGTAATATGCTCTGCAGAACTCAGTGCAGTGTATTTCCTGCCAGCTGTACCATGTGGGTATACAGGAAGCCCTCTGGCAGGTCCCATGAGGTACTGATTGGCATTAGGTGTTTGTCAGAATGTGGTTTATACTGGTGTGATACCCTCCATCCTTTGGGAAGCCAAGGACCATGGGAGCAGGGCTTGTGGAGGCACTTTCAGAAAGTCTAGAGGCCAAGGAGAAGACAGGGTCATGCAGCCAGCTCATTGCATTTCAGGATTAGTAGATGGTGTATCAACATTGTTTCCTGCTGCACTGTGTCCCTGCAGAGTGCAGGTCAAGCCTGGTAAGTGGCTGTGCTCCGAGGTGCCTTCTTTTTTGCCTACAGACTCAAGCAGTCTTTACTGGGACTTCACATCCTTGCTTCTGGAAAGGCTCGTTGTCTTGCCTCCCAGATCCCAAGCCCAAATGGTAACCTTTGGCTACTTTTCATTTCCTGCTCTCTTCACTAAGGACCTAGCAGTCTGTTCCAGCTCTGCTGTCATGCTTGCAGGAAATGTATTGCTGCTTTGATGATGGTGCTATCTCTCTGAGTTAATTGTGGGAGGAAACATCTACTGCCAGTGTATTAATGCTGCTTAATGTGTGTGTGTTTGGAGGGATCCAGTTAACAGGAGGGCTTCTGCCCTGCTGCTGGAGAAGTGTGGAGGAGATAGAAAATATCGTCTGGAAAAAAAATTAAAAGTCCCTTGCAGCTAGTCTGGGAGCACCTTTGTCATGTTGGAAAAGAACTGATGTGAATCTACACTAGAGGTTTTGCATGGAGTGCTTTCGCAGGAGGAGTAGGATGGCGACATTGTGTGAAGGGACTGTAATTTGCCCCAGCCAGGTACCTGTCCTGTACCAAATGCTACATAAGCACTCACATTTTGTCTGTCCTCTGGCTATATGGTAAAAACAGCTGTAAAATTCATCTCCCAATCTGACCCTTATAGAAAATATAGCATCTTGGAACTGCAAGTGGCACGCAGATCAGAGCCTGCTGTACATAGCTGGATATTTCAACTGTCAAAATTAGATTCTGCCCTACTTCTCCCCGTACAGCTCACAAACAAGGAGATGAATGGTGACATTTCACCTGGGAAACACAAATATTCATACTCTCCAAACAATTGCACATGTGAAATATATGATAAATTTTGCCTACATCATCCATGGTATCTGAGTCACAACATAGGTAGTTGGTGGATCTTCAAAACATCCTGAGAAACACAAAGCATAAAAATCCTAGCACTGTGAGAAAGTACTGCTGTTGCAGCCTTGCTCAGGGCTGCTGGGCAAGAGTAAAGCTTCATGACTAGAGGCAGGGCAGGGTTCTGCTACCTGAGAACAAGAAATGCCAGTGGGTTTCCTTCCAAAAAGGCAACCAAAAGAGGCAGGAAGTCAGTTCATTGCAGGCTCCCATCCCAGCAAGCAAACAAGACATGAAGGATTTCTCTGTATCACTTATCATTTCTTCTTTATATTCCTTCCTTATCTTCCTAGTCTAAATCTTTGCCCTTTGAGTCAGAAACGGCTATTTTGGTAGATCAGGAAAGCATCTGAAAGGAACTCTGTGCTCTGGGATAAATATCTGAGCTGCTGAAAGGTAGGAGATGAAAGGGAGAGGACCTCTCTATGTTCATGCTTTGCACTCTCTTTTCCTCATGAATACGCATGAATGACTTCTCTTGGACATGAGATTGGTCTGAATGGACCACTGGTCTGACCAAACACAGATGTTCTCTCTGCAAATGAATAGACCTGGGAGTGCTCAGCAAGCAGACATTGTTCAGAGAAAACTGCCAGCTCTCCTGATAAGTGCGTGTACGGGGGGAGGTGTTCAGGAGGGAAACTTTTGAGTAACATGAGGCGATGGAAATGGTCTTCAGTGGATTCGGTGGATGGCTGCACTTGAATTGATCTTCACTGCTTCCTCCTCTACCACCCATGTATGAAGTAAGCTACCAATCTGCAGCAGCATTGGCTTATTCAGTCTTATGGATCCAACTTTTTAGAATGAAACGCACCATGGGTCACAGCTTGGGGGTGCAGTCAGAAGAGCTTATGAGCCTTGTCTCCAAAAGATTTGTGCTGCAGCGGAGAAAAGGCTGTGCTTAGATACCTCCAGATGGTCTACTGTGACAGAGGTGTGAGTGTCCTTGGCCACACCATGATGTAATGTTTCTCATTGAAAGAAAAAGGGTTTGGGAGGTTTCTTCAGATTGGATGCTGATGTACCTGTTACTTCCAGGCTCACTCTCTCCAGTTTCAGTGAGAACTATGGGAGGAATTGGCTACCAGTGAACATTGAGTACTTACACAGGAATTTCTAAAAGCCCAGGCCTTATGACCAAAGGGCCACAGTGCATTTGGATCCTTTCCTGGAAGATGCTGGCTTTTGCTAGCTTATCAGCTGTCTACTCTCCTCTTAAAAGTTCAGCTTTGAAAATCAAGCTGGGAGCAGAACTTCTTTAAAAATGAGTGTCCCCACAGCTCTCTAATTTGAGACGATGAGTCCTTGCTTTTAAATATTGCAGTCATAAAGATTTTACTGACTTCTATTTCATGCTTAATGTGTACCCATTACTAGCTAATGGCAAGCTAAACAGGGCCCCATGTAGTGGGATTTCTGCTTGGAGGTGAAATTTAAGGATGCTTTTTTGAATTAATAGTTCAGAATTTTGTTTGCATGTGAATGCCACTCACTTTGGCATATCTGGTTTCTCATCCCAGCAGACTGGAAAATGTGGCAGGAGTGTGAGTTTGAACAAATTGCTTTACCTAAGTGCAAGGAAAACCCAGCAAGTTAAAGCAATGAAGCTGTGATGAAGATTATGTCATTTCCAGACAATGCAAGATGTTTAGCAGTACCCAGGCTTCTCATTACACCTGTAGCAATAATTTCTCTCTGGGTTACAGAATTCAGGAGAGGGTGGCAGGCAATGTGTATTTCCCCATCTCTCTTTGGACCTAGTTTCCAATCAAAACAGTGTGTTTTGCCACTTTTCCAACACATCTATCTTGACTGCTTTTCTTTTTGGTTTTGTGAGAGGGAGATACAAAGGTTATAATGCTATGGGGGGGCTTGAATTTCGTCCCTCCTGCTGTAACACAGTGACCAATGGTAACACCCGGCTTCTCTGAATCTCATTTTCTCTCCCCTTTGCAATGCCTACAGCTCCCCTCCGTTCTTGTCTGCCTGCCCCTCCCTCACCTCTCATTCAGTCTCCTTCCAACACATCACCTCAGTGCCTCCCTGTAGCTCACTCATGTCCTCTCTTTATTGAGAAATGAGGCTGAGAAAGGAGTAGAGTGGAAGTGGAGAACACCACAGGGCAGATGCTGGACTTTGAATGATTTGGCAGTCTCTTAAAAATAGCAAACAGGTGAATTGTTGAATGTTTATTAACAAAAGGGAAGCTATTCCTTTTCCATCCAAGCATTTTTTTCTTCAGACCTCAGTGTCCTGAATTTCTTGACCAGTGTTGCTGTAAATGCACAATTGCAAATTCACAATTTAATTACACTTTAATCACAAATGTAAATGTACAATTGTCATTTCCAGTGCTGCTGTAAATGTTTCTAGTGAAGTGTACCCTGTACTATTTCTTTCCTTATAGTATTTTGTTTCTATTTGGAGAGTCACAATGCCCTTTGTGTTTTAGGAGATACCGTCCAATTTATTAACCCACTGACCACATGCTTTTTCCAGTTCTCATAGGAACAACCAGATCTCTGTATTAGCTGCCAGGGCAATCCTAGTGTGTGATCATCTCCTCCTTTTACATATGCTTTTAACTGCTTGACATCCAGTCTTAATTCATTTGCACAACACTGAATCACATCTGTTCTGATTCACTGTAAAGAGTAGAGCCTTTTGACTTTTATGTCATACTTTGTGGGAGCTGGACAGTACTACCGTCAGATCTCACCTCTTCTCTGTCTTTTAATTTTAGCCTCTTCGCTATGGTATTTTTTGGCATATCTAAACCAAAAGATGAATGTGTTGATGCACTGACTTCTAATCAGAGTGTTGACAGCAGCCAACTCTGATCTATTCATACCTGATATGTTTTTGTCCATCTGCAGGTGCTGACTGAAGAGAACTCCTAAGGGTTGTGGGATGAGCAGTATAGATGGCAATATTCCTGCCTTCCTGTTTTGTGATGGACTTCAGAAACTGCTGTGTGTCGGAGTTTCCCTTTGTTCAGTGTCGACGACGGAGCGGGAGTTGCGATTCTGGAGTAATGACAGATCCCAATATGAGTATGGCCATTCTCCTTTATTTACACTTATAATAGGGCTTATACAGTTATCTACTATGGACACGCGCTACCTGCAGCTTGCAGATAGGTTACAGCCTTGTGTTCACGCGCATCTATGCTCTAGCAGATTGGCCCGTTCTTTCTGATCATGCGAAATGCCTTCATGGTCTTTATCTTGTTTTTCTCCTTCCAGCTGCACATTCCTCTCTCCGTTATTTACTGCTTAAGTGCCTTGTCATGCCAGGTGGTTCAGTGTTTGCTAATTAAAATCAAACTCAGAAATGTCCGTTAGTGAGACTCCCATTCCCACAGCTGTGTATACAGTGCTGCTTTGATACACCTATGATCTGTTCTAATAATTCCTTTTCTGTCAAGACATGCCTGTAACATGCAAGAAAAGTTCTTCCACATGCACTCAGATACTTGGAGTTTGCAATGTCTAGAGAGCCATTACCTATCTCAAAATATATGACAAAAAAAATCTCTCCTTAATTTATCCTACTGGGTAATGGCCGCCTCTGGCTTCTAGTGCCATGAATTTTTTTATTCCTTCTCATTTTGTTTAATGCTCTCTCCTCTGGCACTAGTCCTGACTGGTCTAGAAATCTAGGTTTCAACTTTTTTATGGAACCTGTCTCTAACTGTGGGCTCCTCTATTTTCTGTTGCTCTGTTGTAGACAGACACCCTTTGTTGCATTGTATAGGCTTGATATTGTTCCCTGCATTCTCCCTCAGTCATTAGTTATCTCAGGATATTTATGATTTCTCTCTGAAAAATATTTTCTTTCTATGCAAATATTTGTCTGGGGAAAGAAAACAGTTTAGGCAGCCTGCCTGTATCTTTTTTTTAGCTTGTTTCAGTGAAATCTCAGTGGAATCACTGGCACTTTTTTTTGTGCAAATATATACTAGAAAACAAGCAGGACCTGGTTTGTTGGTTAGGCCATTACTTTTCTCAAGCCTTGCCAAGCTTGGCTCCTGAGCTTTCTGCAGTACTTCTGGTTTCATATTCCAAAAGCAGGAGAATTTTTGTGGCAATCTATACTTTGTCTGCTGAATGCCTAATGTGGCTCCACACCAACACTTTATCCAGCAGCTCATCAGAGAAACAAGACACAATATCTTTTTGCTACTTTCTGTGAGACCCTCAGCAGTGATCCAACTGTACATGGCTCAGGTACCTAGCATGAGCAAGGCCAGAGTAGGGAAATTGCAGAAGAGCTATACAAGTCTAACATACATGTGTTGTGCAGTCAGCAGAAAGCAGAGTGAAAAATTCCACTTTGTGTTTTTCTTATTTTTGGTCTTTCTTTTCTTTTTATTTTATTATGGTCAATATGATTCCCAGTGCAACAATAACCCTTTTGAGAGCAAGAGCCTCCATGGCAAGAAATAACCTTCTTCCGAAAATTATGATAAAAATAAAAATGCTAATGATGTTTTATTTAAACACCCTAAAGGCTCTCATATTTACAAGTTGCTTCATAAAGCAATGACTTGATTTTTATCAGACAAAATCCAAGCAGTTTGTTTTTATACTAGAGGTAATTTCTAGAGACAAAAGTAAAACTCAATGAAACTAGGGTACAAGCTCATCACAGCCAAACTTACTACAGTGATTGCATAAAACACCTTCAGAACAATGGGATGTCCTTCCCATGGCAGAGAGCACTTGTTACAGAGGGCTCTTTCTACATGCACCAGCTCTTGTTTTGCCAGCTATCTCAATTGCACTTCCTACTGGTCAAAAGCATTTTAAATGTGCACAGAAAACCAGGCCTGCTCTAGTGGCAGGATTCAGGACTGATCTAGTGGCATCAAATTAGTGATGGGTAGTTGTGAAATTAGGTTTTCACAGTGCTGGTGCCTAGTAGAAATCTTATAGCAGGGGTAAAGGACCCCATGTCAAAGGCAACTGATTCTGTTTTGGCACATAATGAGCTTGCAAAGAAGATATTGCTTGCTGCAGAAGCTTGTGAACCAAATACAAGATACAAAGCATAGGGTGGAAAAGGTGGAAGAAGAAGAGCATACAGTACTTATAAGCATGGTGGTGAGAAAGTCTGCTTCTGGAGAGGCCCTGCTGTGATTGTGATCAGGACACCATTGTAAGTCGAGGACCTAGTGATGCACAATACAGTTAACCTGAGCACGCGCAGGCCTGTGCTGTGCTGCGCATACAGTGTGGTCTTCATGCTTGTGCTGTGCTGCACAATCCTTTGGCTGCAGGATAAACTCAGCCAGCTCATTGTAACTGCAGGCAGCTACCACTTGGCACCAGTGATTACTACACCTGCATGGCCTTGTCTTTATCTAACAGAGAAGCAAGAAGTTCTCATGAGAACATCCTCTCTGTTTGATGGTATAAATGAATGGAGCTGTTTTCCTGTGACCAAATGGAGGAGCGTCTCGCCAGAGATGGGATCACCACAGCATGCCATGGGAAAATCCATCCAGGCTCTGTTCAATGCTGCACAACCATGGGGTTGTGCATCTTAAGTGCCATAAGATTTACTTGCTCTCTACATTCCTCTTCTTATTATCTTTTACTAAAGCAGTTATTTTATCAAGCCATTTTTTGCCAGAGCTTTCTTACTGAGACCCAGAAAGAGCCCTGCACCATCTCACTCTCTGTTACCTCACCTCCTTCCCACTTGCCCTCACTTTCTCACTGGTGCATAACAGGCCCAAACCGAGCCTACTGTGGAGAACATCCCTTGGGTTTCGCTCACCATGTCTAAATACTTGGATGAAGTGAAGGGATGATAAAGATTTGGCTCTCTATAGGGGGTACTAGGAACTGAGAAAGGAGAATCTGTGTCAAGTACCATGGTGAGGGGGCTCTGTGAACATGGAACAGGAGGCCATGCACAGGAAGATAGAAAAGCTATTGAAGAAAAGCAGCTGTTAAAGGTTGTACTATGTAGACTGGGAATGTGGGTGTTAGTGAATATCATGGTTACTGAGCCAACATTAAATATGGAGCTAGGATGTCAGCCCAGTCTGTTCTGTGCTATTATTTTTTGCTAGCCAAAAATAATGTCAGAGGGTGTGTGTGTGGAAATCCCAGCATTAAATCTTTTAAGCTTTTGTCAAAGACAGAAAAAGAAGTGAACCAAGATAAAGTGTTTGCAACGTGCATTGTAGTATGTGGTTTTCATTCAACATTTTCCCTTGTTCCTTTCTATTTAGCTGCTGAAAGCCTTTTATATGGAAAAGCCATATCGGCAATCCTATAGGCGATATTAAAGAGAGAGGGTGGAAGGCAAGAAGAAAAGGTCTGTTTAGATATCTGGAGCTGCTGTTGTCAGTCAGTCATCTGTTTTCTTTCAGCTATGCACACAAAAGTGTAGAAATGCAGCAAAGATAACTGGGGCTCTGCCTGTGGTGCTGACTTTAATTTGCAGCCTCACTGCTGGAGGTGCAGAGCCATTCCATGTGAACAGCCACTCCGCAAAGCAAGAGTTCAGACTGCGTTGCCTTCTCCGGAAACATTGCTTTTAACTCGCCTTCAGATCACAGCCTTAAAGCAGGGATGGAAAAGGTAAAATTACCATGGCTAAAACAAACCCTTATGAATCAGAGGTTAAAGGAGAGAATGTGCCATAAGCAGCAGGTGACAGCACTGGCAATATAAGGATTCCTCAGATAACCTTGTTGAGGAACGAAAACATCATCTGATTTCTTCTTGCTGGTGGCCTGGAGGTGTCGAGAAAATCTGCGTAGGAAAGGAGGAAAAGAATTGGGGACAAGCTGCTTTCAGAAGCATTTCCCATTTATACATGAGTGAAGGCTGTGTTTTGTCAGCTGGTGGTGACTTTGAAAGTACATGTAAGACCACTGTGCCAGCTCTTTCTCTGTGTTTGCTGAAATCTCTGAGAACTACTGAGCTGGAGCTAGGGCTTGTGGACATCTTATTAGATTCTGAGCTACAAAAGATGAGGAGGAGGCTCTCTCACAGCCTCTTTTATGTTGTCTATTTCCCTCACAGACTGAGGTAAGTGAGCTCACTGAGCGAACACTGTTCAGGTGGCCTGGTGGTCTCTCCATGCATTTGTTAGCCGAATACTCAACATACTCTCACATCAGCTTCTCCTCCCAGCTGTTTTGCTCAGTTACCATTCCAATTCATGCCTTTATAGCAGCGTCCACAAGAACCCTTTTAGTGGCATTCCGTTAAACCTAAGTAGCTCCAGCTTTGGCCCAGCCATCCTGCCTGTAGCTTTTGTTGATCCTCATAAAGAATTTTATGGATCAGGCTGAGCTGGATTTTTGTTGCTAAGGAAAATGTAAGCAGGCAGGTCTTTGCACAGCAGGAGCCAAATGAAGCTTTCGAGAGCCACTTAAATTTCTGCACCACTATTCTTTGCAATGCTTAATATTATTTGTTTGTTTCACAGAGGAGGTAGGAGTGGGTTTCTTCTGTGTAAACTTATATTATGAACTAGGAAGGAAATGAAGTTTGCTTATGAATATGCAGCAGCCTGCCTAATGGTGGGCCGTACAATGGCTCAAGGATGGAAAATGGCTTGCTGTATGCAACCTTATTTTCTATTTGAAGGCAAGCTATCTTCCTCTGATTGCAACTGAGAAACAAAAGCATTTGTCACCCTGTTAGAGGTTACCAGCCTGCCTAGCACAGGGGAGTTGTGGCAGAGGGAAGGAGCTGCCATATCTGGGCTTCTGGAAGTGGTCCCAGATAGGTTTTGTCTCTGGCAGTCGCAGGGAGGCAGCAGGACCTTGACCAGTAAAAGTCGAAGTGCTGCATAGCTTGTTCAGGGAGGAAAGACCTTCAAGGAACAACTTTCTTGTGCAGGTGGATATATACATGAAAAAGCTTTCTCTGTGACTGTTCTAGGATTCAGACAACTCAAAACATGATTCTCTGCTGCATGGCAGAGTGCTGGGAGAAATTGTTTTTTTAAGTCAGACAGCAATAATCATACAGGAGATATTTCTCGGTCTGCTAATGATCTCAGTCAAGTCACTTTCTCTCCCAGGGCCTCTGTTTGCTGCTCTATAAACCGAATAAATTGTCAGGTTCATCTCTGAGGTGCTTTCAGCTTTATCAGTATATATCTTATAAAATAGAAATCCCTAGTTGTCCTTCTTTAAGGAATGGATTAGTGAGCTACTTCATTCATGTCAGATATGTTACTGAGGCAGAGGATTTATTACAGGTGATAATAAGATGCCTGTCAGGAGGGAGCTCTCCTGGTGGACAGTGAGCCTGGGGTACAACTAGGAAGAGCTCTAAGACCACTGACTCTTTGTCAAAGGAGCCACATAGTGTGTGATAGCCTGTGAGAGGAGAGGCTCTGGCTGTATATCCATTCACTCTTCTCTTTCCATTTCTAGTTTACTCAGGAAAGGGTTTGGTTAGATCACTATTATGCTGCTGGAGGCTGATTCAGGGAATCACGGAATGGCTCTCAAAAGCTATAGATTTAAATGCATTCTCAGAGTGAAAGTCATGCTTTGAATGTTGTGGGCTTTTTAGCAGCTTTTGCATATCTTCCTTTTTTTCCTTAAACACACAGTTCTCTATGACAATCTTTTGTTTTTTGCTATATCAACCTTGGGCCTATTTTTTAGCTCTCTATATATGCATGCAAGCTCATTAATATCTTAAGTGTCACATATAAATGGAGGAGTTATTTTTTTTTCCCACCATACTGATCACACAGCTGGTAGCAATCATTCCAGCTTCAAGCTAGCTCAGGTCAGCATAGTTAAAAATTCTACCAAGGATGAGTTTATTAAAGAAAGAATACTGGCAACAGTCAAAGTTTTGCAGAGACTACAGATCATGAGACCTCCTGTGAATTTTTGTTTATTGGAGTGGATTCTTTGTGTCTATTAATTCTGATTTTGATATCAATTTCCTGTCTGTTCTATTTTCTCATAGCCTATCCCCAAATTTTTCAACTATCCTGATGTTTCTTTAAAGAATTAGCTTGCTAACTCCCCTAAATTAAAGTCAAATAGTCTGCGGCTGACAGGAGGAGCATAGTTAGGAGATGTTTAATACCAGTATTCAATATTTGCATTCATATGTGGTTTTTGTGTGTTTGTCTCTCCTTGTGAAAATCAATTTTCCATAGTTCCTGAAGTGTTCTTCAACATGATACAGCACAATATAATAGGACTTATTAGATGTAATTAAAAACTCACAAATCTGAAGTCAACTCTCTTGCAGAAAGATTACCTCCCACTTCCAGAGACTTATTAAACACCTACAATAGCAAGCAGTCTGTTGGACAGCTTGCTGGGAAAGAGCTCTGATCCTAAGCCCGTGCCTGCCTCACACCAAGGTTCTTTAACCTGTCAGTGATTTAGGGGCTTTGCTGAGAGAGGAATCACATCTGTGGGAAGGGCATGTGGCTTCCTTGATGAGGATCTGTGTCAAAGTAACTTCATAGTTGGACATGTATCATGGTAGTATGAAACATGCTGCGGCAAAAGACAGAGAGGGGAGAGAACCGAGAGCACTCAATGCTTTTTCTTCTGCTACAGAAAACGTGAACAGATGTGTTGATAGTTTTAATACTCTTTCTGGGAAAGCAGTGTCTGTCTGCTCCCTAAGCACAGAGAGACCATGGAGGCCACAATCTCAATATTGCTCTTCTTTTCCCTTGGAAATTTGAGCTTGATGTGAAGAGCCTCCGAAGCTCTTTTTGCACCACAAAGAACCTCAAAGGAGGTTAAAAACATGGGTGAGAGGTAAGAGAAAGAACACTTCGCTGCATACTGTATTCTCCCACTGCATTGTCCTCATGCTGTGGAGCTGGGCTTTTCTGGGTGGCACACAGAAAAGCTGCTTCTGTTGCCCAGTGTCCTGTGTTATGGCCAGATGTATTGAACTAGGCAAATCAGCGGGCTCTTCCTCTTCTGAGATGCCCTGACTTGCCATCCATGGCAACATAAGTTACTAGGGCTAAGGAAAACACGATTTCATGAGAAAAAAAATGATGGGAAAGGATCCACAGGCTGGAAACTACTTAATACGGTCTGTGGTCTACTGTAAGATGAGACAAGAAGTAAGTTGATGGCTATTCACTACTTTGACTTAGTTCTCCCTAGTATCTTTTTTGATCTGCTGGTAAGTTGGCTTCCTGAAAGAAGATGGCTGTAGGAATGAGAAGATCTGGGCCTCCCCTGCGTGCTGCCTGGGGCTTGAAACTGAGATAACCTCTAGCAATAACGGTTCTGCTTCTCTCTCTTTGACCACTTGGCCAAAGATCCCTTTGCCCATACAGGTAGCTGAGGCTTGGTGTAATCAGGCTAAGTAAAGACACGCACCAGCTTGGGGAGAGAGGCAGAAACAGCTCCCACAATGTCAACTGGATGGATTAGGAAACAGCAAGATTTTCATATTGTCTGAGGATTTCTGATTCAGAGTGGACTGGAAGGAGGTAAGATTTTTTGATGTCTTCTGGAGGAAATTTGCTCACCCAGATTAAATGACTGAGACAACTGGTAAAATATATGGAGGTCAGGATGTGTGCATGGTGGTACTGGGGATCATATTGTGATCTGGGGTAGAGAGAGAGAGATCTTGGTATACATCCTGGCATGTTTGAAGAGGACAGTCTGTGGTGAGAAGCCACTTTGCCTCATGCACAGCTACACCCTGTGCATCCCAGGTGCCAGCAATGCAACTCACATCTGTGGTGAAGCAAGGACTGATACCCAGTGTACAAAACGACTACCAGAGCAGGTTTTCTCTTTGCAAGATTTACCATGTACAGTCAGTGGACTGAGTTTGTTAAGTGATGTTAGGAGCATGACCACCTTCTCCAGCAGCCCAGGATGCCCTATTGCCCGTCTGCTGGAGCATAGTCCAGCAACACACACAGAGCACACTGACATAGCTGGTCACACGCACTGCCACAGACAAGGCATAGCCTTCAACAGCACCCACATACAGGAAGCACATAAACGTAACGACAGACAGCCAAGTCTCCTCCTCGTCATGGGCTGGCAGAGACAGAAGGTCACTAGTGCAGCACATACACAACACTCTCCAGGTTCACAGGCACATGCACACTCACGGATATCCCAAGTACCGTCATTGCCTCTACCCACCCGGCACCCCTTCCCTGATCCCGGCCCCCCCCCCCCCCCCCCCCGCCCCACCTGCCCCACAGGTCCCCGACTCGCTAACTGGTCCAGCTTGGTGCTCAGCACAGACACACAGCACTTGTCCCACAGGCACCCCACATTCACAGCTTCCGCCGCCCCCCCCCCCCCACCGTACCAGCATGGACCTTCCGTCCACCTGATACCCCAGCCCAGAACTAAGGCTCCCCTGCTCGCCAAGTGATCCAGCTTGAAGATTGCCGGCGAATACACACACACTCCATGCACAGCAGGTTTGGGGAAGATGCAGACACTCGCCCCCTCCAGCAGCCAGCACCAGGCACACAGGCTGTGACCCACGGTCCCGCTCCCACTGCCGTCACTGAGAACCTCAATCGCTCCAATCCCCCAGCAGCTGCTTTTTGGGAACATATATCATTCCTGCCCCAGTGGCTGCAGGTTAAAGACACACCCCACACCCCCCCCCCCCCCCAGTCTCTGGCACTGAGACACCCCCCCCCCCCCCCCCCCCCCCCCTTGCTCCAGTAGCTGACGCCGCAGGCCAGGGTCATCCACAGCCCCGGTCTGAGTCCAGCAGCTGGCACCCAATCCTCTCATGCCGGTCCCCCAGCAGCTGGCGCTCAGTCCCCGCAGCACTCACACACGGGATAGAAAGTTAGATAGATTACACAGACAGGTAGTTAACAGACAGGACACACTGCGGTGATCAGGGGCACAGAGCTCAGCCAGACGTGCGTACTGACCGGCCACAGTTTATAGGTGACTGGCCCCTTTTGTACCCTTGTCTGCCTACCCCATCTCTTTGTTCCGCCCTGCTCCCTCTTCCCCTGCATATTGCCTCCTCGGCTGGCATAGTCCCACTGACCCCCTCCAACATCCTGGACCCTCAGGTTTGCATGCTTAGCCGTTGCAAAATTCCAAGTTTGCCTGCAGTTTCTTGGATAGCCCATCTTGATAGCTGGTGTGAGTGACAAGGTTTGTTTCTGGTTATTGTCTTCGGTAATGCTAATTGCTCACATTTTATGATTCTGATTGTCTCCCTTTCCTTATTGTCACAGCTGGGAAAATAAACATTGTCACAGTCCACATATCCACATGTGACTGTCTCGCTTATAACATTTTCTGTCTACCACTCTCTTTGTTCCACCCTGCCCCTTCCCCCTGTATGTCCCTTATGTATCCGTACAACTCTATTGATTCCTGCACACAACTCCACACACCCGTCGGGTGTCCGGCGTCTTCCCACTGATTCACAATCTTATCAGTTGCGAAGACCGAGATTCTTATCCTAGGTGTGGTGCCGGTAACTATAGGTGGCCCATCAATTAGTGAAACTGGCAGGGTTCTTTTGTTGATGTCTTACTGTTTGGCTTCTTTTTCATATCTATGCCCTAGTATGCTTACTTATTGTCTCCCGTTTCCTTATCATCCCAATTAGAAGTCCTGAATCAGATGTCTTGTTGGTATAAACATTCCTAACTCCGCTTCTTTCCTTATCAATTAGTATGCAGAGCTACAGACTAAGGAATTAATTACTTTTTTTTTCCCATTTTGGAGGCTCTGACTCTTTTGCCACACCACAGAGCTTCATAAAGCTGATTTAAGTAAATAAGTAATAGTTGTAGAAAATAATACATTTGTATAAAACGAGCAGAGGATTTTGCCGAGTAACCAAGTAAAAACATTTGCACCAAAATTGGGCAGATGAAGCCCTGATTCGTTACAACATGTCTTTCTGGGCTTTCTCTTTATGAAGAAATATTCAGTAGTTTCTCCTCAGAATTGTTTAAAAAAAATGTATCAAGAAAACAGAAGAGATCAGACTGAAACTTGTAAAAAGCTTTTGATTATAACATATGATGTGACCTGAAAAAGATTGAATTGAACACACCTTGGAATGAGCAAGGACTTAAATTTTTCATTTTGCACAAAGTTGTTCCTCAATTTGAGGAGGTATTTTACTGAAAATAAGAAGTGACTGCTAGCAAAATATCAACAGAATCTGTGCAAAGGAGGGCAATTTGGGGGGTTTGCCTTTGGAAAGCACATCCTGAACTGCACATCAAAAAAACAGTAGTTCTCACAAAAATCATATGCATTTTTGTCACAGATAAAATATCACAGCTATCAGAAAACCCTTCTGTGTAACGTCACTGAAAATATGCAGTTGAAATATATGCAGGAAAATAGCAATCAAGGAGAGGAAAGCTAGCTGTGTATTATCACACCTGGCAGATTGATGGCTGAAGGAGGAATTAGGATTCTAAGTGAGCAGCTTAATAAATTGAGCTGAATTAGTGGAAAAATGCTTAATTGTTAAATATCATGATGCTTCTAATGCAGTAAAATATTAAGCACAGGAAAAATAATGATCCATTCTGTATTCCTCAGTTGTCTCTCAGAGTAATGATCAGAAACTCATTGTGAAAAGTGGGAATGATCTTTCAGCAGAAGAAATAGTCAGGGGGCTTCTAGTACACATATTAGCATATTAGTCTTCCTGTTCACAGAAAGTTCTGAATGACTTAAGCAATACTTTAACAGCTGTGCAGCAAAGACTACTTTTTTGCTGTGGATGTCCTATAACTTGCATGGAATTCAGCTATTTACTGGCCACTCTATACATATTTTTTCCCTTCCCCCACTTCAACATCCTTCTCTTCACTGTGTAACTTCAGTCTTCCTGCAGCTTTTACAGGGACTCCCACTGGATAGTCTCTGGCAGGAACAGCATTTCTAATTTGTTTATAATTAATCCTTGGACAATGCCAGGCCTTTATAAAAGAGACATAAAGATGCTTTCTAAAATCCTGATGCTCTTGTGTCCAGCCTTGGCTCTCCACAGAAACAGAGGTCCACTCGGTTTCCTTGGAAAAATGCTGATTTTTCTGTAACAAATCAGAGAATAACACACTGACTGAGGTTGGATGGGACCATCTTGTCCAACACACCTGGTCAAGCAGGGCCACCTAGAGTCAATTGCCCAGGACCATGTCCAGATGGCTTTCGAGTATCTCCAAGGATGGAGATCCACCAACTCTCTGGGCAACCTGTGCCAGTGCTTGGTCATCCTCACAGTAAAAAAAGTGTCTCCTGATGTTCAGGAGGAACCTCTTGAGTTTCAGTCTGTTCCCATTGCTTCTAGTCCTATCACTGGGCAGCACTGAAAAAAGCCTGGCTCCGTCTTCTTTGCAAACTCCCTTCAGGTATTTTGATTGATGAGATCAATTTTGACAAGAGTGATTGACATTGATAAGAGCCACCATATGCCTTCTCTTCTCCAGGCTGAACAGTCCCAGCACTCTCAGCCTTTCCTCTTATGCAAGATTCTCCAGTCTTTTAATCGTCTTTGTGGCTCTTTGCTGGACTTTCTCCAGTATGTCCGTATCTCCCTTGAGCCCAGAACTGGAGCCAGCACTCCAGGTGTGACCTCACCAGCGCTGAGGAGAGGGGAAGGATCCCCTCACTTGACCGGCTGGCAACGCTCCCCAGGATACCGTTAGCCTTCTTTGTGGCAAGGGCACATTGCTGGCTCATGTTCAACTTGGTGTCCACGAGGAACCCCCAT
Organism: Aptenodytes patagonicus; assembly: GCF_965638725.1. Classification (NCBI taxonomy): domain Eukaryota; kingdom Metazoa; phylum Chordata; class Aves; order Sphenisciformes; family Spheniscidae; genus Aptenodytes; species Aptenodytes patagonicus. The sequence continues at coordinate 58,857,775 of NC_134982.1, forward strand.
GTCCTTTTCTGCCAAGCTGCTTTCCAACTGGGCAGTCCCCAGCACTTACTGGTACAAAGGGTTGTTCCTCCCCTCGCTGCAGGAGTTGTGCACTTCTCCTTTGTGAAGTGCATGAGGTTGAACTCCATCCTATTGATCTTCCTCTGGACGCCAGCACAGCCCTCTGATGTATCAATCACTCCTCATAGTTTTGTTTCATCAGAAAGCTTGCTGAAGGTATACTCTGCCCCATCATCCCAATCATTAATGAAGATTTTAAATAGGATTGGACCCCATATTGACAGCTGGGGTACACTACTAGTGGTTAGCCTCCAGCTAGACCTTGGTCCACTGATCACCACCCTCTAGATCTGGCCATTCAGCCAGTTTTCAGTCCACCTCATTGTTTGCTCATCCAGTCTATGCTTCATCAACTTTCCTATGACGATCTCATGGTAGACAGTGCCAAAAGCCTTAAGGTCAAAACTCAAGGTAGGCAATATCCACTGCTCTCCACTCATCTACCAAGACAGTCTTTCATCAGAGAAACTTATCAAGTTGTTCAAGCATGACTTCCCCTTAGTGAATCCATGCTCTCTTCCTAGAAGTGCCTGGGGGATTCCCCATAGCAGTGCCCCGTAAGTACTACTTTGCTTACATGCTTGCTGGAGATGACCTTGCTTAAGCCCGGTTTTCTTGACTTTGTGATCCCTTCCTGTCACATTACTTCATGCCTTTTCCTTGTCAGCCCTGTCCATTACTCCTTCACAGAGCTGCTGATTACTTTCTCCGTCCCCTGCCATTCCTAGTTTAAAGCCCTCCTTGCCTGGTCAGCCATCCTCCTGGCAAAGATACCTTCAACACACTTAGGGAGGTGGATCCCACCTCCCAGGCAGATGCTGATCTGTGGATACTGTCCCATGGTTGTAGAACAAAAACCGTGTTGCCAACACCAGCTCTGAAGCCAGTTATTGACCTACATTACCAGTGCCTTCCTCCTCTCACCCTCTCCCCTGACTGGCAGGATTGAAGAGAACACCACTGGGCTCCCTGTGCCCTTGGATCCCTTGACTACCAGCTACGATGGAACTAGTGTGACAGGGATACCCAGGCAGAATGAAGATTTGAACATAGCACCTAGCTCCCTACACTGCATTTCTTCAAGGTATTTTGGGGCAATATTTAGAGTGCCTCATGTGACCCCTCTGCCAATTCCATCTGTGTATACAGAGGTGCGAGTATAAAACCTGGCTTCTCCTGGGAGCAACGGTGGGGATGTGGTCATTCATTGCGCACAATTGCCATGTGGACCCACAGAGTGTAATGAGGACTCAAATGACAAGGCTTTAGTTTAGGAAACCACAGGACTTCTGTATCCAAACACTTTGAATCAACCAAAACCTTAGGGCAAAAGTCAGCTTCTAAACATTCAGGGACTAGGTGTTCCCTCCCCCAGTAGAGTCAAGCTGCTTCTTTCAAGCCCTCACAGTTTAATAGATAGCTTGTGGAAAACACAGACTTCAAAAATAAATGTCAGCAGAGCCTTTTCTTCAGCAAAAGGCATCTGTATTTTGAATTATCGTTTTATCCTGATTTGCCTTCTTCACGCATAGCTACAATGACCAGTGTAATAAAAATGTTTCCTGGTCTCTGCATTCTCATTTGTCTTTCTGTGTTTATCCCAAAACAGTGCAGACCTTCAGAATGGATCTGGACAGCATTTCACCAATCAGAAATTGGCTTCTTCCTTCCCCAAATATTTTTCTCTCAGCTTTTCCTTTATTTTTTCATTTTTCTTCTCTTCTGAGTATCAGAATGAAAACTGAAGAAAGCAGCAACAAAATTCCGGAAAAGAAAGATGCCACTGCTGCTCAAAGCCCCAAATCACAATATTAATGCAATTGCTGAAATACTTCACTGAAGAAATTTATTACGTTTTCCATAAGGCTTTTAGTACCGAAGGAGCAGTGACAGGACAGGGAATCTTTGTACAGCACACTACATAACAGGCCCTCTGCACAACTGACACTCTTCAGGTAGTCCCCATTCTTGTTCTCTCTCTGTCCCTCCCATTTACATGTAGCAGTGTTTTTCTTCCTGTGTTTTTCATCCAAATCATGTTTTAGACCTTCCAAATCCATCTGCTTTTTGCCTCCAACCAGTGACCTACGAAGTACTATCATGGTGATATGTGATGTGGACATCGTTATGGTCTCCAGTAGTTGACTGGCACTAGACCAATTCAATCAGCTGTTGAACTGATTTTATTAAAAATGCAACTGATACAGAGAAGTGTATTTACATTCCCAAATCATGCCTACTTGAAGCCTTGTGTGGTATCTCTCTGGTGCTGGTGTTTCCAGAACAGCTTCTGTCAGCTTACCCAGAACCTCCCTTTGTGTTAGATTTCTGCCTTTTTAATGATACTTAGTTTTGACTTTAAGGCTTATTCCTTTTCTATCCATTCCAATTGTCCTGCTTTTCGTTTTAATGGACTAATGAAAATAACAGGACCTGGTGTCATTGTGCCTTGTATTTGTGAGCACTTAGAGTAACCTTAGAGATTTCGATTATGTAAATGGCAATCTTTCTTTAATTGGTTTTTATAGCTCAATTTCACCCTGATGAGATGAACCTTTTTTTTACTGCTTTTGGATACTTTTAAACATTTTTCTCTAAGTGTTAGCCAGCTAACGAGGAGAAAAATGAGAGATTTGATTCTGTGGCTGATTCAAAAAAATGGAGGAAAAATCACCAGAGTGAGTCTAATTGAACAGGTGTTTTATTTTCTAAATAGGAACCCATACCCATTTAGCTTCAGCCTGTTTTGTACAGATTTTTGATGTTTCATAAAAAATCTGAATTATGTAGCCTTTCTCTAAAGCGCTATTTCTCCTATTAATTGATGATAGGTCAAAAATGCCATTTATAAACAAAGAGTGTTTTTTACTTGCACAAAAAACACCCAGAAGAGCAATTTTATTAACTGAAAGCAAAGGATAGCTTAGAAAACAGCAACAGAACTAGTTTGATAGATTTTTAAAAAAAGTTCTTTATTTTTGACAAAAGCATTTGTTAAAATTGACTTGCTTTTTGTCCTTTTTTTTTTTTTTCCAATCACATTCTCTGTCCATTCCTTATGCTGTGCCTAGTTCTAGTTACATTCTGTCCTATATTAATTTCTTATATACAGTGGTATCTCTCTGCTGGTATGTGCAGATTCACAAAGTATTCATTACTCATATGAAGGTGCTTTCCCATGTCTATGCTATGCAGTGTGCTCCCCCCCCCCCCCCCCCCCCCCCCCTCAGTTTTTTACATATTTGCAGTAGCCAGTGAGTTAGAGACCCATTCTTGGGGCATTGCGGCACAGTGGAATTGATGGAGAGCACTGAGCTGGCTTCATGCACTTATCCTGAGTCCAGAGGGACTGAGGGACAAAATATCTCCCTTCCTAGTTGTAGTAAAGTAGTTGTCCAGCCAGAGCTGGAGCCCTCCATAGAAGGAAGAAAGTGTTGTGAGGTGAGCTGGGTAAAGCATAAGCCTCCCAAAGTCTGAGAAGAAAATTGCACTGAGAAAAGGATCTGAGGTATCCATTTCTGGTAAGCAGTGCGAGGGACTTTCTCAGCTGTGTGGGCTGGGGCAGGTCTTTAGGTGGGCTTAGACTGGATTTCAGGAAGAGGTGGGTTAGAAAATGGATGCTCTGAAATGGTATGGGGAGCCAGTCTATGTGGGAGCATCAGCCTTCCATGCCTGGATCAGAGACCAGTGGATCTTGTTCCAGACCCAGGTCTGCCAGTGAAGGAGGTACCATGCCCAGGAACTCAGTTTTGCTTCTCTCACAGAACCATGCTATGATGACTGATGTGGGTTACAAAGGATTCAGGCAAGCAGCTCCCCTGAGAATCATGGAAGGGGGAGGATGCGAGACGACTGCTAAGTCATCCCTCCCTACACAGTCACTCTAGCAGCTGGTATTCTAGGAATACCCATGTCTGATAAGAACCATGCTGGAGAGACGGAAAGGAAGTAAACATTTTCGTTCAGATCAGCTTTCTGTGAGACATTACATTTGCAAGTGTTTGTTGGCAATGAACTTCCTGAGATACACCTAGCACTAAAGGGAATAAAATGGCATTGGGATTATTTGTAAAAAAGTAGATATAATTCTTCACTGTTACTTCTGTTTGGAACTGCTCAGCTCTAGACATCATAGGCTCTTTTGTCATTTTCAGTCTTTTTTCTGCTTAGACATGAACTTCTATACTTCTCTTTTCATCCCTTCTCATCCCCAGACATTGCTTCCAATATTGAAAAGCCATTCTTTCTATCACCGCCTTTGTTTTACCACATCATATTAACTCCCTGTGTTGCCCTCACAGCGACCAGAAAAGATTTTCGTTTCCAAATGTAAATGTCTACAGTAAGATTTCTAGAACACTGGGATTGTTTGAATATCTGTAATCCAAAGTGTGATAAGGAAGCCAAAAAAGCCTTCATTTAAAAAAAAAGGAGTTATAGACTATTTCCTGACAGGTACTGACCCGGTTCTAACAGATAAAAAGAGGATTTTGATGCCATCTGTTAAAGAAAAGGAAAAATTTTTAATTGCTGATTGGTTGTATGTAATATTTAAAAATAACAGAGAAAAGACAAATTCCTGCAGCATGAGTTGTATTAAAAGGATAATTATAAACAAAATACCAGGGCAAACAAAAGAAAAAATACATTTGTGCCTCAGGACACTGCTAATTGAACCTGTCTGTATAGGAAATTATTGCTGGTTTTCTTGAGCAACACACACGGCTGAATGCTTTCCATGCTGCACTCACAAGTGTGCATCCACCAAACACCGATATGGATAAGAGGAAGACATCACTGCCACAATATTAGGAAGGGCAATCACTGATGAAATCAGTACTAAGCCAGGACACAGCTTAGAGGACACTTTGGGTCCTTCTCAACAGGAAAGACTCAGTGTCAGTGAAATACCTCCTTGTGGTAAGAAGGAGAGGGAGCCAAAACATGCATAAGCACATGACAGTAGAAATTATTTGGGTAGTGTGCTTAAGAATGCAATGATTTCACCCATTTTTCCCTATTGCATGATTTGAAGCCCTTGTCCCAGGATGCAATGTGTACAGTTTCATAGATGACAACACAGCCTGCTAACAGTCCTCATCGAAGTGGCCTGTTTGATATGGAAAGAGACTACTGCAGTCCAAGGTCCAGCTGCAGTGACTTGGCTTGCAATTAATATGAATCTCTCAAGTCACAGAGCAGTGAACAGGCTCAAGTCACAGGGCAGTGAAGAGCCTGGAAAGAATGTCAGCAGGCAGACCATTTCCATCCTCCCATTAAAGATATTCATCACTGTCTGGTGACTGGGGGATTCTTGTCCCATCACTGGAGAGTAGGTTCCTCTGTTCTTTGCAGAAGATGATTACCACTGTTGTCCAACAGGCCCTTCAGTGAGACGTTGAAAGCCTTCCTTGCAATGTCAGTGTCCCTGAAAGAGCTTGGTTCCAACTTGCTACCAGCGATGTGAATCTCCTAGTTATATGTGCAGGTATGTATAATCAGGGAGAGATACTGATGCTTTTTTGCACAGTAGCTGGCTATAGATCTCCTAAGGTGAAGATTCTATTGGTTCAAATGCAGCTGTCTGAAAGTCAGGTGTCTGCTCCAAATTAAATATATATTATACTACAGGTATCCAGAGGTGATTTGATCCCACCTCTCAGACTCCTGTTTTGAGATTCTGTCTCTCTACAAAAGGAGTTTAATTTGGAGCAGACACCTGACTTTCAGACAGCTGCATTTGAACCAATAGAATCTTCACCTTAGGAGATCTATAGCCAGCTACTGTGCAAAAAAAATCAGTATCTCTCTCTGATTCATGGAATAAGTTGAACACTGACTTTCATCTAAAATGACTGCCTCTACATTTTGCCATGGTGTTGTCATAGAATAATACAGCTCATTATAATACCGTTCCCTACTGGTAATTGCTGAGTCAATGGAATAATTGTTTACGGATGTTGTCTGCATCTGCATAGAGAAAAAAAAACCACAAAAAACTGTGACCCAGGATCTTCAGGTCCATCTCTGAGACATCTTTGACCCACTTCAGGCAAATGAGACAGGAATAACCTGTGGTTCCAAGTTGTTTGAAAGGGATGACTGGCTTCTATAATTATCTTCACAAGGAGCACACAGTTTCTTAAGACCTCCCATAGTTATGAAGGATTATTAAGAAGAGACATCTCAGAATGTATCACAATTCCATGGCAGCTGGAAATACAAATGAATTAAAAGAACGTGGGAACATCATTCCAATGCACAACAGTGTTTGCCGTTGCCAATGGGGTGCTGAAGATTATTGGCTAAAATAGTTACCTCTGGTTGTGGATCTTACTTGCCCTGGGAGTTGAGACGCACATCCCTCTTCCACGTTGGTAAGTATGAATGAGGCTGTATCTAGCACTTGCCACCCTTCTTGTGGTGGCATGGCTCACTGTGCAGAACAACCCCAAACAAGTTGGAGCAGGAATAAGTAAGCACAATTGGCTCAGCACAGAACCAGGGACCAGGTTAAGTTTCATGAGAAGCAGTCATGCCAGTACCATTTTTCTCATGCCCCTTAGTAGCCCTTTTTCTCCTACCCCTTAGTAGCCCAAGGATGGGTGACCAATCAAGCTTCTTGAAGAAGAGGCAATATTACTGATGGCAAATCCTGAAACTCCTTTGAAGCTGGGAGTAGGTAAAATTTGCCACTGCGGCTTTTTTCCTATCTTTGCACCAAATGTTCTATTTTACCACTTTTATCCAAATGTTATATTTCAGTCTTAGATGTATCTTGTATGCAGGATGCCATAATACCAGTACCTAGGCCATGGTTTTCTGCAGCATACATCACATAAGAACACAGTTAAGCTTAATCTACAAAGTCTTTTGTTACAAGTCTTATGAAGAGCTAGCTAGAAGTCATGATAGCAAGAAATTATAATACACATGCATCTGAATTCCAGCCATTACTGGACTTTTTGCCAAGTCATCAATATGCAAGTAGAATGTATGGTTATGAATAGATGGGACAAAGTTTGTCTGAGACAGAAAAATCCCTAGGACTAAAGTCTTCTGTGATAATGAAATAGAAAGAAGGAGGGGATATGTGAAAATTTGCAGCAATTCCTGAAGTTCTGATAAACTGAACTGAGACTTAGCTGCTTGGAGTCTTTTCCCATGCTAGTTCTCAGCATGGGAGAAGACTATAATTCAGTAGTTACTTTTGGTACTTGACTGTGTGTCTAGCATTAACTGTAGCTGCATATCTTCCACATGATGTTGTTTCAGATTAATTAGATTTCTGAAAATAAAGCACAGTAGAAAACAGGTGCACAAATATTGAACTCTATCCAAAGTGCAGCTGATCTGGGTAACAAAAACTGTCTTACTCTGGACTCTCTGGCAAAACCTCCAGAGATGTTCAAAAAACTCAAACACAGTTCTTGGTGGGAATATAAGATTTTTGCTTTCTGTGATTGGGCATGGGGGGGGGGAGAGAATTCAAAAACAAAAACAAAAACAAAAAAAGTAGACACTTTCTGAGAATCCAGTTCTTCCCAGGGAAAATTTGCCTGTGGGCATGCTCAGCTCCTGGGAAACAACAACAAAACAAAAGTATGATGTGCTATTAAGGGGAAAAAAATAATCCCAGAAACAAATGACTACTCTGTCTAGCAAGCACAAAGGAAGGCAATGTTCCTCACCAACAGGTGGCGTGGCTTTGGGCTGCCATTGAAATTCTTGCGTCTCCAAAGAAGGCAATGCTATACTGGAAATGAAAGAAAGTGGAGCAATCAAATTGTTTTTTAAAAGGCAGTCACAAAAAGCACAACAGTAGCCTTTGCTCAAGAGAGGTTTGTGCATCCATGTGAAAGGAAGAAGGGCTTAGCCACTTGAGCTTGTTTGTAGCAAAAGACATATGTGTCTTAGGCAGACATAAAATGTATATTGCTGGTCGTGTGGCAAGCAAGGAGTAGTGTTTTGCAGTGGTCTTCACAGGACAAGGCAATACTCTGAGGGAGGGAGGGAGGAATGCGGAACGGAGGCCAGGGTTTGGAAAAATTTCTTGTTTTCTGAAACTTGGAACCTAAAGTCATCCTTGTGCTAGCTGCAAGACTAAAATGATCAATGATATTAAAAACGTGTCCAAAGAGGTACAATCTAGGGAAGCAGAAGTCTTGTATCTTGCCAAGTCTTCTGCCACTAGATTGCTACAGACTTCAGATGAAGGGAAGTGGGGGACATAATGTCTTCTAATTTCTTTTAAATCCTATCTGTGGACAGGAAATAATCCAGAGAGTAATTCATTTTTCTCAAAGTATAGTGCTCCATGCTGGACACAGTACTGCAACTGAAACCTTTTCCCCTCCCCCAGGGTGTATATTCAATATTCCTATTAACACATCCCAAGAGAGGTAGCATCCTGCTGCTTTTTGTGAGCTAGTTTCACCCTCAAAACCCCTAACACTGTACTAGTCATCTGGCTACCTTTTTTGTAATGACTTTTTTTTTTTTTTCTCCTCAAAATGTACCAGTAGTCTCTGTGGCATTTCCTGTTGTTGACCTCAGGCCCTCTTTCCAATTTGTAAAGATCATTTTGAGTTCTGATCCAGCCCTCCTGAGTGTCCCTGTCAGTTCTGTGTCATCTGCAAATTCTATAAGTGCACTTTACTCTCCATCTTCCAATAATGAATGAAAAAATTGAATAACAGAAGGCACAGGACAGACCCCTCATGGGAACCAATTTGCATCTCTCTCCCCATAAATGACAGTGAATCATCAATAACTATTGTGACTGTCCTCTAAAAAAACCAAACAAACCAACCCCCCAGCCAGCTGTCTGTTTCCTAGATAGCTCATCAGAGCCATAGGTTCACTGTTTGCTAATAGGGAAGTTATGTGCAGGTTTATTGAAACTGATACATATTGCACCCAGTGAGTACCCTTATGAGCAAGGCCAGCTACTCAATCCTTGACAAATCCCTGCTACCTGTCCTTGTCTTCTTTTCCTCCAACGTGAGCTTCATTTAGTCCCAAATTCTGTGGTCCTGGGGCTGAAGTCAGAGCTCTCTATGGTCTCTTTTACAAAAGTGGGATATTTGCCAATATTTGCCCTGCACTTTCATGGGGCTTCACCTTTCCTCTACTAAGTCTCAGAAACAGCAATCTTTAAGGTTACTCCGGCTGTTTCCTTCACCACTCAAGGATGAGTATCTTCAGATTTGGCCAACTTTCCCAGTATTTTTATCTTGTTCTTTTCCTTAATCTAGTCAGTGTTTTTCTTGCGTTGTAACATTGTCTGGTCAGAGTTTTGTGAAGATTAGAGAGAAAAAAAAAAATAGAATATTTGTATCAACCATTGTTTGCTCTCTTTTCCCATGAAGTAACAGAGCTATACTTTGCTTTGAACTGTTATGTTGCACTTGAATGTTTTCTCATTGCTTTATCAGGTTTCTCATACCTATTCCTCCCTTTTTGTATCGTGCTATTGTAGCTTTTGAGCTTCCAGGGTAACACGGAATATATGTTTACACTTTTCTCTACGGCTGTGAGCATTTCCATCTGTGGAAAGGAAATGCTATGAAAATTACTCTAGTCCTGAAGATGGGATACCAGTAAAAATGCAGATGTGATGCATATCATATGGTTGAAGAATTGGTTAGATGGTCCCATCCAGAGGGTAGTGGTCAATGGCTCAATGTCCAGATGGAGATTGGTGATGAGTGGTGTCCCGCAGGGGCCTGCATTGGGACTGGTACTGTTTAATATCTTCATCAATGACATAGACAGTGGGATCGAGTGCTCCCTCAGCAAGTTTGCAGATGACACCAAGCTGAGTGGTGCGGTTGACATGCCAGAGGGACGGGATGCCATCCAGAGGGACCTGGACAAGCTCGAGAAGTGGTCCTGTGTGAATCTCATGAGGTTTAACAAGACCAAGGGCAAGGTCCTGCACCTGGGTCAGGGCAACCCCCAGTATCAATACAGGCTGGGGGGATGAAGGGATTGAGAACAGACTTGCCGAGGAGGACTTGGGGGTAGTGGTGGATGAAAAGCTGGACATGAGCCAGAAGGCCAATCGTATCCTAGGTTGCATCAAAAGAAGCGTGGCCAGCAGGCCGACGGAGCTGATTCTGCCCATCTGCTCTGGCGAGACCCCACCTCGAGTACTGGGTCCAGCTCCAGAGCCTTCAGCATAAGAAAGATATGGACCTGTTGGAGCGGGTCCAGAGGAGGGCCACGAAAATGATCAGGGGGATGGAACACCTCTCCTATGAAGAAAGGCTGAGAGAGTTGGGGTTGTTCAGCCTAGAGAAGAGAAGGCTTTGGGGAGACCTTATTGCAGCCTATCAGTACTTAAAGGGGGCTTATAAAGAAGATGGCAGAAGACTTTTTAATAGGGCCTGTTGCAACAGGACAAGGGGGAATGGCTTTAAACTAAAGGGGGGGTAGATTTAGACTAGATATATAAGGAAGAAATTTTTTACGGTGAGGGTGGTGAAACACTGGCCCAGGTTGCCCAGAGAGGTGGTGGATGCCCCATCCCTGGAAACATTCAAGGTCAGGTTGGACGGGGCTGTCAGCAACCTAATCTAGTTGAAGATGTCCTTGCCCACGGCGGGGGGGGGGGGGGGGGGGGGGTTGGACTAGATGACCTTTAAAGGTCCCTTCCAGCTCAAACTGTTCCATGTTTCTATATAATGCCAAACTCTGAGGAACTGATGGGGTAAATGCTAACTATGGTTGGTAAGGTCGTAATGGAGTGTCCTGTAGACTAATGGGACAGATCTCTGAGAGGTAACACTAGAACGTACCCTTTGCATTCACTTCATGTTGCTGTATTACTTACTCACCCTGATTAGGATGTGGGCTAGTGTAATCAGGGAGTAGATGGGAAAATAAGAGAACTTGGGGAATTTGGACAGGACACATTTTTCTGATGTTGTTCCTCTTCCAGCATCTTGTTTCTAGGCTACAAATTCAAGTTCAGCCACTTCACTAGGAATAATCACATGTTGTTGCTCTCTAAAGACAACTGAATATATTAAATGGCTTGATGAACCGTTTTATATGTCTGTCCGAACGATGATATTTGAGGCTAATACATATTGCACACTGTAGAACTTCAAGCATAAGTTGTTAAGCAGAGTAACTGCAAGCAGTTTAGGACTGTGACATTTATGGAAAAGTAATATCTGCAGTTTATGGGATGAATTTAAGCAAATGAAAGACCAATCTTGTTGGTGCCCAATGTTAAAAAGTAAACACCTGCCACAGCAAAAGCGCAGATGGCTTGCAAGTCTTGTATGAGACTACTGGCATTAATTGCAAGGCTGAGCTGGAGAAACAGTCTAAGACGCCTACTGTTCAGCAGGGGTTTCTTACAGCATGATTAGTCATTACACATCTTACTGGATGTGGAATAAATTTCCATTGACTTGGTACCCAGTGGGTAGAGGTGTGAGTGATACTACTTGACTGCTACAGCGCTAATTGCATTTTCCGCTGTCATCAGTTCTGCAGATGCTACATCAAACACTAGAAAACTACTTTTTTCTTAATGCAGGTGACTGGCACAGCTTCCTGTGCTATGTGCTTCCCTATCTGGGAACGCTGTCTTAATGGCCTTGCTCAGCACATACCGCAGTGTTGAGCAGGAATGATTGCATGTCAGAAGGCTTCTTCAATCAGGTCAATTTCTGCTCATGTGAATAAGAATACAGAGACAGTTGTGGTCATATTCAGCAGGGTCATGTCTGCTTCTCTGCACAGCTGGTAAACTGACCCTTGGGGTAAGTATGGAGATTAGTCCAGATGTCTCCCTTGTGGATTTTTATTGAGATTATGAGACGTTTGTGTTCAGCAGGCAACAGGCAGCAGATGTGTATATATACTTAGCTGCCTGTTGTGATGCGGTTTAGTTGGTTTAAGCATGTTTGGAGATATTACTTGTTTTTATTGTAAGAAACTATTTCTTTGAAGAATTAATTTCTTTGTAGACAAGATGAGAAACTAGTCATAACTGACACTGCAGTAACAGTCAGGAGTTAGTTCAAAAGTAAGTGTAACTGATCTACATTGCTACAGAGATCATTAAATTTTAGGTTCTCCTACAATGCTCCTTGCTGTGAAGTAATATTAAGCATGGGAAATCTTTTGCTGTCATTGCAATTCATTAGGCATATAGAGCATGTTTGCTTGTTAAAAATACCCTTAAGTATTACTTACTCTTAAATAAGAATTAGAAGAGTCCTGTCCCCACTTCACAGCGTTGTTTTGAACATGAAGCCAACTCCTGCTTGTGTAGTAGAATCTGGATTGTGCACACAGGAATGTTGAGCTAGAGGCAAGATGGGAACCCATTCAGCCTTGCCTCAGCTTTCTGTGTAAAGCTTCATGTCTCCTCTCCTAGAAGTTCCTCTCCATTGGAATAGGCAGTCTGCAGTCCTGGGGAAGCCCTCCACCATGTCTCACACCTGATAGCTGGTGCATCTACTTTCAGGAAGTTCCAGACTCTCTGGTTTTACTCTGGAGGATACAGAAGAATTACAGCCTGTAACTTCTGGCTCTTCCTGCTTAGTGGATAGGCACCTTCTTTTGTCCCATCTGTCAAAGAAATAGGCAACCTGAGACTCTGGCTCTGACTTTTTCTTTGGGCAGTTGTGATTTTTCTGCAGCTGTTCAGGGAGAGACCAAGGACAGTGAAGCAAGATTAAGGAAAGCATATTTTTCATGCTTGCTGCTAAAATAACTCTCCTCTTCCTCCAGTTACAACCCTGAAGGGTTCATTTTCTTCCTTTTCTTCTCCTTTCTTTTTTTTTCTGTTTCTCCTCCTTTTCTTCCATCAAGCCCTTAGTTGTCACTGAGAATTTATGCAGAGAAACTGCAGTCCTATTGACTCCAAAGCAATTACATGGGAAAGTGCCAAGAAGGAAAAACAGTTCTTGATGACAATATCACAGCAGAGGAAAAAAGAAGTTATTCTGGAAATGTTCACCTTTCCTTGTGTTTCTTCATAATATCCATGAAGACAAGCTTCATTCCAGGTTCTTCAAGGAGAAATTTATCAAGTATGCTTCAACAGGAAGGGAAGAAATTGAGAAGTGAATTTCTGAATTACAGAGAGTCCTGCCTTGCAGATTAAGTCCATGTGGGACTATTAGAATGTCTTTAGCATCAAACCAGAGGTGAGGTGTTGTTATTACTGGTGAACAATAAGTCCTATTGGAAGAAAAGTGCAGTTTCCAAGGAAGAAAAACATCTTTCCAAATTTGCATTTAATTGACAAATATCATATTGTTTAGGAAAAAAATTAAGGGAAAGAGTGTAAGACTTGAAACAGTATTTTTAAACTTTGGGGTTTTTTTGAAGTTTGATCTTAATGTCAAAAGGTTGCAAAATAAAACAAAGCATTAAAGCTGGCTATTTCTTTTTCAGGCTCCCCACATATCAAAAACCCAGCCATCTTTTAGGGTAGAAAAATTAAGGGGAGTGGAATAGTCTTGCAGTTCTACTTTATTTGCCTCTGCAGCTGAACTAATATAATGAGAAGGGAGGTTTGCACTTCTCTGACTGAGTGCATTACACCAACATATGCAGACATCCAGCACTTTCTGCTTGTCTATGCTTTACCTTTCACAATAAACGTTGCCTCTTTGTGCATAGTTTGGCACAGAGTTCAGATTATACTGGGTACTTACAGTTAGTATTAGGAAAGCACTTCAGAGCACTGATGTCGTTAGGGAGCAATAGTAATGCACGGTGAGTAGAGAACACGATGCTGCAGATGCTTTCTAGGAAAGAAGGTGAAATGGCAGGACTCTATGGACAGCTTTGGACAGTGATGAAGGAAGTTGCAGGGATAAAGAGCTGAGGAAGGTCTTGAAATATCAAGTTCTGAAGAGGACAGGGCTAGAAGAATCAGCATTTCCTAGGGAATGTGTTGACCTATTCATTAAAACATAATTTTTACAGCTGTTCATTTATTAGCACTAATGAAATGCATCCACAAATAAGTAAAATTAGAAGGAAGTTTGGGGATATCCTTAGGAAGATATTAACAAGGTAATTAAACCATATCTAACTCAATGCTTGTGCTTCAGCTAACACATAGAAAAAAAATAGCTTCACAGCTGTGCCATGAAATGGGATAAAGTATCAGCATTTTTGAGATAGAAGAATTTGAAAACTTCAGACATCTTACGAATTCAGTTTTGCAGCAGGACTGGTTATATTTCTTAATGAAACTTGGTTTTGAATGAAAAACAGATTTCTTTTTATGGAAAATATTTTCTTTTGACAACTTCAGATATTTTTTCTGCCTTTGGGGAAGAAATATGTCATCAAAAAATTCCTGACCAGGCATAGTTAAAAAATAGTGAGATCGATTTCTTCTTCTCTTCCATAATGTTGTTAAAAGGTATTCATGTAACTGATCTTTTATGTAACTGTAACTGATCTATTCATGTAACTAATCTTTTGAACATTGTGCTCCTCCTGCTGACAGCATAAATTACCAGGATTCCCATGTCTCTCGAAGGTGCAGAAACAGTGAAAATGAGAGGTCAACCAGGCAGCATTTTAGTATCATCACATCAAGACATAGCAAAAAGGCCTGTTTTCCAGCCAAAAGAGTTGGTCCAAGAGAGCAAAGAGTTGACATACCTCTAATCAGGGAACGATGCACAATCCAGGTTATATAAAGAGGTTGGGATATATTGGATATAGGTGAGTCTTGCTATCTGATTGTGATAATAATGGATAACCATTGCATTAATTAAACAGCCATAAATCATCAATTTTAAGCTAGACGCTGGTGGCAAGAGTAGGAAATAACTGATGGCAGCTCTGCAACCAGTATCTTATTTTCTGGAAGTGAGTGAAACAAAAGGTATGAAAATGAACTTGGAGCGGGCTGACCCGTGTGTAAAGTGTGTTGTGAAACACTGTACCAGTGTTGTCTATCAGAACAGCTGGAAAACTTTGCAAAAAATGACAAATCATTTTCCTTTCTATCACTACTGGTGTCTTCTCCCACATGAGAGAAGGCACACTCTGGCCTTTGGATCATTTGCCTTATGAAAGGCCATTTCTGTTTTGTTTTTGGTGTTATGCAGTCCTGCTGTTAGCTTTCCCCGTTAATGGAACTGCCTGGAAGAAGAGTAGTATTTTTTTCTCAACAGTAAAGAATTAAATACTGTGTTGTTTTTTAATAATGTCTTCATGAAATTATTTTTTTTTCCCCCTGTCACTTTCCAGAGTGGAATTTCATTTTGCTCTAGCTTATGGGAAAAAGAAACTTCTGACTGGCAAGTTTCCTCACTAAAAAGAACACAGAAAACCCTCAAATGGCATGAAATATTTACCAAAAGAACAAGAACACTTCTGATGCTGTTACTGAAATACTGCAACAAGCACAACCACTTTTCATATTCTTTCAACTTGTCAGAAAACTCAGAACGGAATAAGAAGTATTGTGAAAGAATTCTCACTGCCTCTGATAAACCTCTTTCTACTTACTCTAAAATCCAGAAGAGTCTTTCATTCTAAAGTCAGTGTTTTTAATGAGTTCAGAGAGTTCCAAAGATATTGCTATATCTGGGATAAATCTGCCAAAGTGAAAGGACCTGCACTGGTGTTTATTTTGTTGAGCTAAACCAAACTACCTGTGGTGTTAAACCAACCAATAATGCAGGTACTTAAGTCTTGCATCTGATTTTTTGAAAGAGTGCAGGCCCCTGTTTATTTCAGTAGAATGAGTTCTGAGAAGAATATCCATCTTTTGAAAAGATGACTAAACCTGTAGATACCACAGGAGAGTTCAGGAAACAATCTCTGGGCACCTGCAGTTCATCACGTAGTTCTTTGATTTGCCCCAACCTCATAGAGGCCAGTTGAAGCTGAAAGTTACATAAATCAATATGCTTTTGCCACAAGGTGACTTCTCTTGTCCCCATGTTCAAACTTC
This sequence comes from Aptenodytes patagonicus, assembly GCF_965638725.1. Lineage (NCBI taxonomy): Eukaryota > Metazoa > Chordata > Aves > Sphenisciformes > Spheniscidae > Aptenodytes > Aptenodytes patagonicus. The sequence goes on from NC_134982.1 coordinate 58,873,790, forward strand.
ATTTAAGAAGGCACATGTGGTTGTACAGTGCTTCTGTATCTGAGGAGAACCCTCAAAGGCCTTGCTTCTAGTGCTTGGTATTGCACATAGCACATGCACTTATACTGGAGTCTGGGAGATGGCCTATCCAGATGCCTTTGATGTTTCAGGTTTATAAGGTCCAGGAATATCCCATGCAGGAATCAGGGGATAATTCCCTACTGCTTTTGCTTGCCTGTATGAAAATTAATGCCTAGAATGATGTCATTCAACATGGGCTCACCAAATCCATCTTCTTCCTCTCTGGAATTGGAAAATGAAAACAGGCTACCCAGGAATGAAGGAGTTTTTTTTCTCCAAGCTTCCTCTCCTTGCTCACAGATCTGCTTCAAGCAGAAGCCTTTGCAAGCAGGAAGCCTGAGCTGAAGCAGTGGGAGATGTGGCATAAATTTGAATTGGGGAGCAGACATCCCACTTGGCCTGCAGTGCCCCTGTTGAGCCTTGCAGCATCCCTGAGATGGTTTATTACCCAGTGCAGCTGGGATTTACAAGGATGAATATCTGATGGACTCAGTGTGAGCTAATGTGTTTAATTCATTTTGGTCCCTATTAAGCCTGGCACAAGCCCTCTAACATGGTGAGTCACTGAGGAACCTAGTAGGAACAGCTGGGGACAGCAGTTTCTCACCTTCATCTCTGCTTTTACAATATTTTGTTTAACATTACTTTGATGTAGCAGGTTGTTTCTTTTTGTCTATTAGTTTTAAGAAATAAGTTTAACCTGGTGAGTGCTTTTCAGAAGCCTCATGCCTGAGCAGTTCCAGCTCAGAAATTGAAATTGAAGAAAATACTTGAGTTTGAAGAAGTACCCATTAAGATTATTGTCACCACCTTGGTGAGTGGTGACAGACTGACACGTGTACACACCGTTGGAAACAACAGTATTGCAAACAGGAGCATGTCAGACTTCCCAAGCTGACATGGAAATTATTAAAGCCCTAAAGCCTGTCAGAGAGCTGAGTCCAGAACCCACAATGTCTGGCACTGTGCTGACACTCTGCTGTCAGCTCAGTGCTGGGGGCAAGTCAGTGTGGGTGTCAGCAGCAACATCACCAGATGTGTTCCCTGCTCCTGAAAGACTGATGAGAAGTTGACTAGGAGCTATTTGTGCTGAATGTCCTTCCTACATAGCTCGAGGAGGTCTGTGCTTCAGCAGGCACTGTGGAAAGGATCTTGGAGACTGTCTGTACTCAACAAATTTTCCTATTATTCCTGCTGTGGAACTATGCTCCCAAATAAATCACAGCTGCAGTCCCCAGCTCAGTTCACATGAGCCTAAACCAATTTCAGACCAAGGTCAGTGATTTTTCTGTGTCAGTGAGAACTTTCAGTTAGCTTGACAGGTTGGGCTAACTGGTCACCACAAACAAACTATATCTGGACAATCCCCTCTCAAGTTCACCTTTTGAGCAGATAAACTCAATGATGCCTTATACCGAGTCTTTTGGGTTTTTTTTTGTTTGCAATTTCATCAAAATAGTCTGTTTTCCTTAATTTATCAAGGACTCCACCTAAATGTTTCCAAAAGAACAAAGCAGTTAATATTTGCTCAAGGAAGGGATCTGCCTTCTGCTGCAACTCTGCTTCCCTGTACTGAAAGATAAGGGCAAGCCACAATGATATTGATGTGAAAAAATGTTGTCAGCAAGTAATCTTACTACTGAGTATAGAGTTACACTTCAGTGCCTCTGTTGGATCTGTCTTTGATACATGGAATGTTGTAAGGGTCGAAGGATTGATTATATACTCTGCAAGATGAACTAAGTAATGGATTTCCCCCCGAGTGTTTTCTAAGTACCAATTATTATAAAAGATGGTATTTTAAAATTATTTTTGCGATTTTATTTCCTGTACAGTGATTAATCTGCCTGCTCTGTACCACTATTAAAATCATGTGCAAAAACTGCACCCTTGCATCAGGCTTTCGTTGTGATGTTGTTCATCCTTGTTAGTCAGAAAGAGACCAAATTAGTGAATGGGAATAAAGAATGAATTAGTGAATGGGAATAAAATGGCAGCAGAAGGACCAGAGACCTCTGCATGAAAAGGAAGAAACTTCAGCGGCCTGAAGAAGCTGGCCTGGTTAGTAGCCAGTGCTAAACTAAGACTAAGGAACCTCTTTTCCCTAGCTGTCAACTGGGAACGTCCATGCTCGGTAATCCTGCCCACAGCATTATTTTGTGTGGGTTGAATCACTATACTGGGGAAAAATTAACTGGAGAAAAATATACAACTTGAAGCAAAAGGACGGATTTGTGGCAATCCGTGTGTTGAAAACACGGAGCTGGCCCAACTCTGGTGTCTCACCCTACAGCCCTGTTACTGGTTACAGCAAAAGAATAACCCTGCTCTGAAGAGTAAAAGGCAGACTGAAGAGGTGTGGAGAGGCTGAGCTGTCCCCTCTCCGTGCTCTGTGAGCCCGGGGGCTCCAGCATGTAATCTGTGTACATGTCATTATTTTCCCTGTCTAGTTTTTATTCCTGAAGTTTTGCTTTCATCTACTATTTCTTCTCCCCTGTGCTGTGCACGCTCAGCCTCTCTGCAAGCTCTGAACACATCTCAGAGTTCTCCATTACATGTAGCACCTACTCTTGCCTTCCTGTCTCCCAAGAAAATTCCTTATTTTCTTCTACCTCTACCAGTATCCTGTTCTTGCTCATTCATCCACTGCTAATCTTGCATGCTCTTTCCTTTTCTCTCTTTTTGTCCCAAAATTCTGGTGCGTCACTCACAACCTTTTTTCCAACAGCAACTATTCCTTACATTTCTTTTACCTTCCTTCCATTTAGTAAGTTCACTCAAAATAAAGTAGCTTTTTCTGTCCTCATGGTACAACAATGATTTATCATTCCAGTGACTTGACGTGAAAGTTTTCTGAATCTTCCAAACTTCCCCAAAGACAGATTATATAAACAGGTTGTGGTATACTGGATATGCGGTTTCCCATTCAAGGTTTCCAAGACTGCCTGTCCAAATTATATTGTTTCTTACCAGGGGATATCTGACCCCAGTGACTTTGTCTTATAGAAGAATACAAACCCTTTGTTCCCATTCAGGTTTTGCTTCTGAGTATGATATTGTGACTCAGGAGAGGTCTGCACACATCTAGAACAGTCAATATCGACATCCTTCAGTGGAGTTCATCAGGGAAATTGTTTGTGAAAGCTCCTGTTTTGTATGAAAATGGCAAAACAAACCAATTCATTTCACAGCTGCAATTTCAAAATATCCAAAGGGCTTTGCCCTGGTCTCAAAGAAGATACTGAGTGCTTCAACTCAGACAGCAGCAGTCTTGCTATGAGCCGTGCTGTGCCTGTATGCAGACCGGGGTCCTCACTCCCAGTTTGTGGTTATGGGATCTGTCACCAGTCACAATTGTTTCTAATTTCCTACTCAAATCTGGAGTGACTTCATCACTGTGGACAGCCTGGCATGCCCATGTCTTCCATAGCTAAGTGGAAGTTCATATTATGAAGAAGACGGGGAGTGGAGGGGAGGTCCGAGGGGGTGGGGGGATCCAAGATTAGTAGCAGTACTATGAGAAGATGTGCTTTCAAAATGGTGCCAGGAGGAATTTGGCAACGCTCTCATAAATCAGGAGAAATGCCCTGATTTTTCAGGCCATATCACAAGGACTCTTGTCTTTGTCTAGATCTGCATCACATGGCCCAGAGTTTTATGTTTTTACCATCCACATAGATAACATTTCCAGCCAGCGTGCTGCCCTAGGGATTATGTGAGTGTCTTTTTTTCCTGTAGTCTCTCTGGTTGCGCTTAGCTGTGAAAAGAGTTCACCGTCAGTCTCTGCAATAATCAGCTTTTGGTCACAACCTTCCTGCAGCCTGGCTGTTTGTGATTTAACTTTTTAAGCTGCTGATGGGTCAAAACATCTGTCTCTCCTAGGAAGCTCTCAGTCTCACAGGAAGACAAACATCCACATTGTCAGGAAGCTAAATAATTCATAGCCAACACAGAAACGCACTGTGGTCATCCCTTTGGCTATCCCAAAAGGAGGGCCTGCCATATCCAATACTCACAGAGGGTTTGTCCCTCGTCAGAAGCTTGTCAAAGCTTCTTTCCATCTTGGGAATATCACAGTGTCTGTGACTCAACATCTGGCACTACAGAATGGTTTCTCTCAGCAGAATTTTCTCCTTAGAAACTTTTCATGGTCTGCTTGAAAACAGATTTCAGTGCTAAGAAAGACTGTCAGTGTCTGTGCTTGAAAGGACATGGGTTCAAGCCAGACCTTACTATTTGATTTTTTTTTTATTTGACCATAGCAAGTTACAAAGCCTAAAACTTCAGGTCTACTGAAGAGCCTGTTGTGACTCAAATGTGACCATTAATTTTGGGCTCCCTGGTGTCTAGACATGCTGCAGTTCTTGAAAAGGAGGAAGGCGCATACTCCATGTACCGCATCCAAATCTTTTGCATGCAGGGCTGTCTAGCCTTGCTCGCAAACTTCTTTTTCTGAATTCTCTCCCCCATGCTACTGGGCAGGGTGTGAGTGAACAGCTGTGTGGTGCTTATCTGCCTGCTGGGGTTACAACCACATTCGTTGATCTTGTGCAGTAGGCAAGAGCTTCTAACTTGATTCTCTGTTCTGCTGCTCAGCCATGCCAGGAGTGGAGTTCAGAACCAGCTGAATCTGTTCACTATGACCTTTCTGAAAGATGACTGGAGACTTCCCTGAGGAAGAAAAAGAAAGATGCTGAAAAAATTAGGCAGCATGCAATGAGGCAAACCCAGCCTTTATTCTACAAACAACAAGTATATTTTATGCCTAAGCCTTGTGAGGGGCAGCAGAGATCAGGAAAAAGCCAAAGACCTGTGAAAAGGCCAAAGGAACGGGAAATAGCACAAAGGGGTCCTGAATCCTTAAAGCTATTAGTTGTTTGCAACCTCCTGTTGAATGCACTTGTCTTTTGAGTGCCAAGAGTTCTGTGTGTTGCAGGAACGCAATCCCCATTAAATACGGCTGGTGCTCCAAGGTGCTGGAAAGAGTAGCAGCTGCGAGAATACCAAGCAAAATGATTATCACAGCAGCTTGAATGTGGCAGGAGTCAGCTCCGCTGATTGGCACTGACTCACAGATAGAGCACTAATGAACACCCACATGAGGAGAATACCTAAGCTGTGCCAAAGGGAGCAGCGGGGGGGGGGGGGGGGGGGGGGGGGGGGGGGAATGGCTGGGGTGGAAGACAAGTGAAAGAAGATGGGAGGGGGATAGGCTGTTTGGTTCAGAAATATAACCGATACCCCTTGAGCCATTTGATCCATCTCAAATAATTCCTGGGCTTTCTGAAGGCAGAACTTGCTTTCTCTGGAGCCAGCTGGGTGAGGAACACTCCTGAACTCAGTGCCTTGTATCATACAGCTGAAATATAATAGAGAATCAGCTAGTGTTTTACTGGAGATCTTGAGGATAATTAATCTTCAAACTCTCAACTCACTGTGACTGTGCTGGCAGACTATGACATAAGCTAAGTAAAGCAAGTTCCTACTTTGTTTTTTTGTTAATGAATGAAGACATTTTCACCCTGACACTTCAGCTAACTTTTCACAGGCTATGATTTTTTGCAGTGGATGTTTTTAAGCAACTCGGGCTTAGTAAAACACAAAGCTCAGCATAGGAACATTTCTTGGTGACAGATTTTAATTGATCAAACCTTGGAAAGCACTTAACTGATTTTTCTTGAAACTCCTCAGACAATTCAAGTTTTATTCAGAGATAAGGGGCTGAAAATATGGTGAGGGTTTTTTTTTCCCCTCCTTACAATAATAAAAAAAAAAACCACAGAAATTCCCTTCCTGAAGCACAGAAGTGAATGTATCTTTAATCATGACAGTACAATAGTAGCATCATTGCCAACAGTAGATCACAAAGAGTAGAACACATTTTCCTGATGCTGGCCTTGTTCCTTTCTGAATTTGAAATTTACTGAGGCTAGGGTACATAAAATCTAGGAATAGATTGCAGCATTAGCTTCATTAATTTACTGTGCCTTCTGGAAACTTTATCTATAATTTAGAGTGCTGCTAAACAGTGCAAATGACCATAGCATTTGATGAGTAGAGGAGTATTTGGCATAGGTGGCATAGGTGTTTCTGTCATTGCAAAATCTGTCTGTGAAAAATCATCAGCTTCAGCTATTCTTTCATATCCATTTGCAAGGTTATCTGTTGCCTGGAGGTATTGAAAAGGACTCAACAAGGGAAAGAATCAAAGCTTCTACAATCGAGGCTTTAATTCAGCAAAAGTACAACACAAGGTCAAATGAGGACTGTGATGGACAGTGGGTTTATTTTACAAGGTGATTTTGTCAAAGCTGACTTTTCTTCTCTCCTGCAAAATTCACTCATCCTTTGAATACTTCATGTCTTCAAGGAAAATGCACTCATTCTGTTAGAAATACATTACTCATTTTTTTCACCTTACCTACAAAGGCCACAGATACCTACAAATTATTAAAAAAGTGCTAATGTGAAATGGTAACTTCATATTACTATCTACAAAAATACCTGGAGGCAGTAAAGCCCATTCAGAATGGCATTTCAAAACTGTAACTTTTCAAAGCTATTTAAGAAATGTTGAAGCTTTTCTCCTGATTACTTGGCCTGAAAAATCTGTTAAGGTTCATTCAAAACCTCAGTGCTGTCATTCAGAGAAAAGGTGTGAAACAAAGTGAAAATGAAGCAGAACACCACTGTAAGATAGAGGTGGATTGTCACTCTTTCTCCACATCTGTAATTAGGAAGTGGAGTGTTTGCCATGTGAAAATGTGAGAAGACAAATACAAATTTATTCTGGTTATGGAAAGAAGGTAGAACAAGGAAATTCAAGGCAAGAAGAATCTTCTTCACGAAGTAGTAGCTAGAGCAGGTTTTTTTTACATGCAGTCCATGGAGGAGGAGTTAGGTATAAAATACGCAGTGGTCCCCACTTCTCAGAAGACAACTGACTAACCATGGGGAACAGTTTTTCAGAGTTGTTGGGCAAGCCACTCAGTAATGGCTACTAAACTCCTTTCAAAAGTCATCTTGGATTGCTTTTCACTTTCTGGCTACAAGAGTCTGAGACCAAAACCCCAGAAAGCAAAGGGATCTGTCTGTTCTCTGAGAACTATGTAGATTCAGTGGATTTTGGAGCACAGCTATGAAGCCAGGCTCTTCCTGAGCATTGTTTTGGCTTCTGTAAAACTATCAGGAGAGGAGTGGGCAGGATAGATAAACCAAGAGTGGGGACTTTGTCAAGCAGTGAACAAAGCAAGGATCTTCTAAACTTGATTCTGTTTGTCTCAGTTCCAAAGCACAGGACATGGTTTCAGCTCTGATTTTTCCAAGCATAGGGTTTGTCCATAGCTGGGTGCAGGTTATAAACTTAAGCTAGAGCAGATATGCCTCTTCTGGGCATAAGCTTCTTGTCAGTGCTAATGAAAAGCTTCACTATGCTTTTCTGAAATAAAAAATAACTACTTTCATCAGACAATGAAAATATCCTTCCCTTTGATGGTGTTAAGACACTTTAAGTTGCTTTTTTACCTTTAATTTTTGCCCTTACTATAGCTCAGGTGGAAGATTAATGCAGTGCACACTGCAGAAAAACCATATAAGCCTGCATCCCTCTCCTGAGAGAGTGCTGTCCCTGCTGTGCCTTCTGCAGTCTGCTTTCTCCTGGCAGGTCCATTCAGATGACTGATTGAAAATGAGTCATTCTAAAAATATATTGTTTTTAAAATCTTCTTGCAAATTCAAGATGATTTAATAATGCAAATGCATCACTATGACAAATTTAATTAAAAAAAAAGACAGGTTAAACCAATGTCTTTCCTAAATGATATGAAGTGACTTTCAGCCATTATACAATTAAATGATGTCAGCGTTTGCTAACCATTTTCTTGAGAAGCACAATTGAAAAAAGGCCCCTCTAAAGATAGCTCAGAACCTGCAGAAAATGTTCTCATCTGTGCTGAAACAAAACCCTTTAAACTCCAATTTAAAGCTTTAGTTTTTAGAGTACCAGAGGATTGATGCTGCCTCTTTGTGGAACTGCCACTGCAGAAACCCATTCAGCTTTCTTTTTTTTTCTTTTCTATGCCCCAGCCTGAATTACTTTTCACATGCTTAGAGTGTAGTAATTAATTGTATCCTCAGAAAGTTGCCTCAGATAGGCGAGATTAGCTTGGGTACAATGCTGGTCTGACCTTGGCAGCATGCTGTGTTGGTTTGCTTTACAAGAGCTTCCTCTTATCCCTTCTGTTGTGGGATGAGAACTGAGCACGGGTACTGTTTGAGACAGAATGGGCTTAGTCTCCACTACTTAGCCCAGCATCATCCCAAAGCAACATTAAATTCCCAGCAAACTAGGACTGGAGGAGGGGAAGACCAGCAAATGACAGAAATTGGACTTTTAGTAAGCCATCAGGCTTTATTGCATGAGAAAGCAGGACTGAAAAGGGATTCAGAAAGATCACATAGTGGACCTGAAGGCAGCAGAGTGAGAGCTGTTGAGGCAGGAGATGGGATGCCCAGTTGTCTGCTGGAAGTGCTGGGACTGACAGCTCACAGCAGTGCAGCCAAGATAAGGCATGCAAGATTGGCATCACATGAACCTCCATCAAATTTTCTTGCAGAAAGGAAGTTCTGGAAAGCATTGAACAATTATAATTCTTTAATTGATTAGAAGCTTACAGCAATCACTTACCAGCAGCACACAGTAATAGTATTCTTAACCCCTGTAAACTTGTTCATATTTTTAATTCAGTTAATTCTTGGAAAGAGACATGGAAAAATACTCTTCTACTAAGTTCATCCATGAAATCTGTTAATACCATAGGTCAAGTTTAGAAAAGCTGTAGAAGTGAATTTATCCAAGGATTACAAAATTTAGAGATGCTTTCAGTTTTATATAATTTTACCTTAGTACCATATGTATAACTTTGTAAATTATTTCACACCCCTGGAATTAATATTTAACACAAAAATTAAATAGAAATGGATTAGTAAGAGGAAAACTTCAGTATATTACTGACTATCAGCACCATTAGAAATGCAAGAGCTTTTCTATTTCTGTTTTCCCACCCCATACTCTATAGCCTGTTAACTCATGATCCTGTCTTTGCTCTGCTGCACTTCAGCTGTGTAACTTTCTTTATTCTGGTATTGTTACCAAATTAAAATAGCACTGTCATTTCTCAGTATGTATCACATTGTAATGCACAATAAGCATGTGGTTAAAACTCAGTATTGCCTAAGTTTTAGCAGTGAAGTTTTTTACTGACTCTGAATCTCTCTTTTTTAAGTATTCTTAGTATTATTGATTAAAGACCTAAATTTCATGCTCTTATTCTTTTGTACAAATCCTGTCTTCCAGCATGTAACATAAAGATAAGACAACATTTCCCTAGATCTGGAAGCATTTCCTTGAACATTTTGCTAGCTCTGAAAGTTTGAAACCCTCATTTATTTTGCATTTATAATTCATGCAAATTTCATATTTAAGACTGAAATCTAAAAACAGCCTCTTCCTGATAGTTCCTGCAGAAAGAAAACTCCTTGGAGTCTCAGATGGTTGTTTTTTTTCTTGGAAGAGGAATCTTGCAATAATAATAATTAATCCATGCCATAGGATTTAAACACCCAATTTCTATGGATATTAATTTGTTTTATTTTTAAATCAACTCTGTCTTGGCAGTTTGCTTCTTCAACGTAAATATACATCTATATCATGATTTATATTGTGGGAACATCTCATGGTCTCAAGCATCTGAAGCCACAGTGGCACCCAACACTTGAACAAAACATCAGTGTGAAATTTCTAGCTTCCATGTGGAAGGTAACAAAAAGAAGAGGCAGAGAAAAGCCACCCTGAATCCTAGTCTGGTGACCTAGCTCCCAGTCCACTTGTTTCCTTCAAAGGCAGTGACACTCCGGCATCGTTCCTCCAGGATCCAGTTCACCAGCACTGGAACAAGCCAGTTCTTCCCCAGGGCATGAAGAACAGAGCATTGTACCTCTTTCACTCCTGTGCTCATTCCGCTTGTATTGGTCTCAGCTATATAATATTCTGAGAGCTGCATGACATAGCAAATGCTGAATCTCTGCCTTATTTTAATCATACCTTTTGCCAGCCAGGTCTCAAAGCCAAGAAAATGTTAGTGGAAAAATAAGCACTCATCTCAAGTTTGCTACTGTGAAAGGAGACTTCTGCAAGCCAAGAACACAGTGTTTGTGATGCAACTTTATGGAGTTTTCGTGGGCTGGGATAGTGTGTCTGGCATTTCTCTGTGTGTGTATATCTGTGTGTGTTTAACTGATTGCACAACCTATAGCAGCCTTTTCTCCCAGGAGCTCCATATGCCTTGTGGACTTGCTGGGCAATTTTAATAGGTCAAACTCACTCATAGCCAGCTCTGACAATTGCTCTCATCTGCAGCTTCCTATTAGCCCTCTAGCATTCAGGCACTCTTGTCCTCAGTAAAGGAGGGAAGTTTTGAAGGCTCTGTTTATTGCTGTGGGATTAGTTCCTCCACTGCTCTATTCAGCTGTAGTTGTTAGTTTCATGCAGTCATTTGACAGTGACAAAACCACACTTGCCTACAGGTTTTAATTTACAAAGCTGTGGTTATGATTAACAGCAGACCTGGTTTGTTGGTCTGTGCTGTGGGTTTTTTTTTTTTTCGTGAACAGCTTAACTTTTGCCCAGCCTCAGAAGTGGGGATTTTTTTTTAAAGTCTTGATGAGCACTTCAAAGTAATGTCTACCCTGAATCTTGTGGCCCCACTGGACTCTTTTCTGTGGTGATTGCTATTAAAATATTGGTGCTTGGTAGTGGCTATTGCATTTGTGAGTTATTTTAAAGTAGAGTGGACACAGTTTGGTTATTGTGTGTTAGCCAACACTCTCACTGTGAGCAAATATTGGCTTTTTACAGTGGGGTTTGTATGTGGGAGAGATCTAAGGCAGAGGTTAAAAAATATGGCTGTTAGTTCAATCTTTACAGTTTTACATGTAACGTTATTAGAAAGCAGCCTGTGCTTTTACTTAAGCCTGAATGCCAGAGAAAGTTGGTAATTGCCAAGTAGATTGATAGATCTGGTCTTTGGGGAGATGGCAGGGGAAGCATTGCTAACTGGGGCTTGAGTTTGTCACGTCTTAGCTTTAGAAGATGTGTTTACAGAAAATGTGCAGGAATTTAAGGATAGAAGTAATCTGGTTCTCTTGAATGTCCTCATCCTCTGCTCTATCCCATCTCTCCCTTGGAAGACATTTGCTGCTCCAAATGAAGTTTCTCTGCTTCCTTGGACTTTTTGTGCAAAAGAAGACCAGGCTGCATCTGGTGACTCAGAGAGACATATAATAGTGTATTCTCTTCCTAAAAAGACATTTCCACAGCAAGCTTGATGACAAGGGGAGATTAAGAGCACAGAGCTACGGCGGGAATCCCTACTGTGTGGAGTCAAGTCTCAATGGCGTACCATAGCCATTCATCTTCTGCCTTAAGCTTTCACACATGCTTATCCTGCTGCACATTGACATGACACAGCTGGAGTACATTGACTGGCAACATGTCCTTGGAAGGCATTTTGTCCTTAGCAGTCAGCCTGCAAAAGCTAGTAGTCTCCCAGTGATGTCTGGTCTTCCTTTTTCTTGTGTACTGTTGTGGTTCAACTTCAGTCGGCAACTGAGTACCACACAGCCGCTCGCTCACTCCTCCTCCCCCCACCCCCCAGTGGGATACGGGAGAGAATTGGAAGAGTAGAAGTGAGAAAAACTCGTGGGTTGAGACAAAAACAGTTTAATAGTTGAAATAAAATAATAATAACAATAATGTAATAATAATACACAAAGCAAGTGATGCACAGTGCAATTGCTCACCACCGATGATTCACCGATTCACAGATTCACCGATGCCCAGTCAGTCCCCGAGCAGCGGCCCCCCCAGCCAGCTTTCCCCCAGTTTATGTACTGAGCATGATGTCACATGGTATGGAATGTCCCTTTGGCCAGTTTGGCTGTGCCCCCTCCCAGCTTCTTGTGCACCTGCAGCCTTCTCAGTCGGTAGAGCATGGGAAACAGAAAAGTCCTTGGCTAGTGTAAGCACTACCTAGCAACAACTAAAACATCCGTGTGTTATCAACATTGTTCTCACCCTAAATCCAAAACACAGCACTGTACCATCTACTAGGAAGGAAATTAACTCTATCCCTGCCAAAACCAGGACATCTAGTCACACTGTCATTTTATACCACATTGTGCCCCACGCACCTCCTGCCATAGGATGGCAGGTGTTCAGCCACAGGCCTTGGTTGGATTACAGCTTCCATTTGGCACAAGGGTATGCTACACTCATATAGCACCCATGGTCCTGCAGGAATGGGTTTCTCCATAAACACAAGGAGATAGTGAAGGTGGGAAGCTTTTGAGAATCAGGCTGATCCTCACACAAGTACTTCTGTTCTGCTCATGCAGACATCTGGTGTGATAGTTACCACTTGCAGGGGAACTGTTATGCATGCAGTTTGGAGTTATGTTAAGCACCCAGCAAAGACTGTCAGTCCCAGAGAAGATAAAGGGAGATTTTCCAGAACTGTCTTATACCAAGCTATTTGTCAGCCCAAGGTATGACATCTTACATTACATCGACATCTAACAGTACTGCTATGTCTTAATAGTGTCCCTGAGATGGCATCCCAGTTCCTCCACCAGTAATAAATGGTGCTCCTGCAGAAATTGGGCAGGGCAGTCTGAGAGCCGCTATTGCAAGGCATGATGAGAGGGAGAGTTTTCTTCCATGATCAGCAATAAGGACATCACTCTGGCCTCCACTGAGACCATAGTAGGGTCTAAAGGGAAGGTGTGACATGTTTTAATTAAACCCTGCTCAAGGAAGGCTCATCTGAGAGGGTGAGAGAGTAACATAGTCATGTTGAGATGATGCCTGCTCACATGACCTCAGTGCTGCTCAGACCTGCTTTGAACTTAAAGACCTGGCTTTAGATGTAGTGCATTTTTTGTTTAGACAAATCAAAGTTCTAGGCATTGGAGGGTTTTGTCAGATCAGTATCTCTTTGAACCAACACACTGGGAAATGTTAGGGAGAGACCATTCTTTGATGAATCAATTAAAAATAATTTCCCAACAGCCAAGCTAACTTCAGGCTCATTAATATGGGTAAATTTCTTGTTATTCTGTCATTTTTCAGCACATTTATATAACACCATCCCAATAGCACGGAAAGCTTAAGTATAATTAATTCTCTTGAAGAAGAGAGTTGTTGATATTTTTCCCTCACTAGGTCATGGAGGTCTTCCTTGGAGAACCATGAATAGAGTTTCTTCACTGTCACCTGCCAAAGTCTATTGGCAATAGCAAGGAGGTCTGTGAAAGATACAAGCTTAAGTCTCCACCAATTAATGAACCAGAGTGGTGTTAAATGCCTGCAGAGTCTTAGGATGGGCCAGAGCCAGATGTTCTCTGCCAAACAGCAACACACTGGGGAAAAATTGTTGTGCATTATCTCCAAATACAAGCTGACAGATGTTGCTGTTATTTTTCTTACCTGAACACTCTGTGACTGCATGTAAAAATGCTGCATAAGCCTGGGTGAGGCACTTACTCTTGGGAAAGAACTGGAGCCAACCTGCCTGGGAAGTATGTTTCTTAAGCTTACTACTCAGGAAAAGCAAGTGCTAGGCCCCTAGGCTCAAGGAATGCCCTGGTATTTTTGCCCTAGAGCATGGAAGCTCAGTGAGAGCTCAGGTGTCATACCTGTGATCAAGGATTTCGAATCTCCCTTCCTGGCCCTCTGATCCCCCAGAAGTTGGAGAAGGTCCCAGGTTCTCACCAAACATGTCAGGATGCCATTAGGCAGACCATTGAAGGAGGTGTAGGGAAGGAGGTATGGAAGCAGGAAGCAAAGTATGAAGGTCCTGCATGCTGTCACTGACCTTCTGTGTTCCAGTGATATTTGGGGAACCTGCTGGGGCAGTGTGCAATTTCTGGGGTGGTGTCTCAGAACAAATTTGAACATCAGCTTGCAAAGCTGCCAATGAAGACCAAGCAGAGCCATCTGCTCCACTGCCTGAAAACTCGGTCCTCACCAGCTTCTTCTCTGCCTAGGAAAAGCTTCTCAACATGCCTGGGATGGCTGACATCATAAGGGACAAGGGAACAAAGAAGCTACTAATCTTACGAACTGTCTGCAGTGAGAGTAGGGATACCAATTCTACAGCAGCAGAGATGCACAGAAGGAATGAACCCTGCAAACAATGTGGCAATGGGGATATAAGACCATTTAATGGAGCTGGTCAAAAATATTTTCACCTGGAAAGTCTCATCCTTTCACTTTCCAGGTAAAAAGGGGAGAGGTTTGAAAAGGGAAATATGTGGGGTTTAGGCGCCTGTGCTTTAGAGAAGGCCACGTGTTTGTGGTCACTAGGCAGTGCTGGGAATGGGCCTTCTGTGCTGGACAAGGAAGGCAAATGGGTTTTCTGGCAGAGTTTGGTTGACAGGAAAAATGAACACATAATGTTTCAGCTCTGGTCAGCACTTCCAATATACCCACAGTCAAGCCCTGAGCTTCCCAGGCTTATGAAACACTTCCCCTGGTGACTGCAAGTCCTTCACTGCTCAGCAAACTGGAGCACTGTCAAGAGTGACTGTGCAGAGAGACTCACAAACTGTAGAAGAAGGATGAATATTTACCCCAGCCTTGCCTCTCCAGAGCACCTCAAGGGTCCCTCAGGCTTGCTGAGCAGCCATTCCCTGTGTGATCATGTGCCACACCGCTATTAGTGTGTGTTTGTGCCCTTTCTCACATCTTTTGTTTTTATTTTAGTCATAAAAACTGCGTACTCTCTTTGAATAGAACCAAGCCAGGGATTTACAAGCCAGGACAGACAGGGTTTAAGAAGTCTTTTACATTCATCAGTGGAGAAGTGTGTTCTGGCACACTAACTCACCAGTGCTCTGTCTCTCTCCTTTCTGGTCTCTTGACCAGACAATAGTGTTCTGGCACAGGAGATCTGCTGGGAAGCAGGCCTCTATTGGCAGGCCTGTGCTTTTTCCCTGACAGCAGCTGCTACCATATCTGAGACCCTGGATGTAGCCCAGCCGGCTTCCATGGGGAATCCGGTGTTAACTGGAGACTTCCAGTCACCTGACTGACAGTGACTACTACCAGCCACGGGACTATGGGACATCACTCACAACAAACTCTGCATTTTTTCAGCCCTAAACATTACTTTCCATGCAGACTACAACGTCCCCTGAGCCCTCATCCAGAGCTACTAGTGGGAGAGAGGCAGGAAGAGAACTTGCACAATTTTTGCTCTTCATCAATCATCTCTTACATTAATTATTAATATGTAAAGTCTTAAGAAGTTTTATTTTTTTATCTGTTTTTTTTTTTAAACAAGCCAAGAATTTTGTCTTCATTGCTTTTCCTGGAGGATCCTTGGTCTGGGGAGACTATGATAATCACAAGACAGTAAAATACTAGAGTAAGTACTTCTAGTTCAGAGAATTTCCTGACTTGGAAGAAAAACTCATGATGAGATGGCTGACATTCCACTTCTGCTGAGGGTTAATTTAAACACCCATGCAACAGCTGCTGAATGCCTTGAGTAAGGCAGGACTGCCTTGTCTCAGCATTTGAGAAAGGAAATGAGGGCAGAAAGGAATTTTTTTTGAGTGGAAAACACTTGCAGTCTCTGAGGAACAAAAAATAACATTGTGAAGCATGGCCACTCTATGGTCAGCTTTAAAGAGGCTTAGATCAGTTCATGCAGGGCAAAAAAAATCAACACCAGGTAAGTTTTATCCTTGACAAATATTTAATGGTAGTAAACTGACTGTGTCTCTCCTGTTTGCTAAGCTGCTTAAGAAGCACAGCTAGTTGTTTAAGGGGGCACTCCGTGTGCTCCACTTACATAAGTATGTAGTGGACTTTTCAGCAGGTAAGTAAATTTCCATCTGAAAAATAAATACATTTAAATATCTATCACCTAGGCTGCTCTAACTAATTTTAGTTGGTGTCATAGCCTACAGTAACATTTGGTAAGTCACATCTTTTTCATTTGTTTCATCTCATCATTTCCAAGAGTCTTTCTGACATACATTCCTTAGATATTGTTAACATCTGAGTTGCAAGAGTCCTCAGAGAAGGCAACTTATGCAGAGGACAGTGCAGCTCATTGGGACATCCCAAGGAGGGGTCAGTATCATTATCCTCACTTCACCAGTGGGGGAGAAAATGAGGAGTTCTGTAGCTCTAGCTTCTTCTCAGGCAAGTGAACTAGACTCTAATAACTGGGCAGTGTTCTCCCTTGTGCATTGCACAGGGATGGCTCTCCACAGCCTGTTCTTGTGCATAACTGTAGTGTTCCTGCTGAGCTATCCCTCACAACCTCAGTGAATAAGAGAACTTGTGTAGACTGCCTAGAAAATTTCTATTAAAGTGTTCTATTCCCATTTTTCTCCCCTTGAATGTAGTGCAGAGCTGTGTTGAGCTGACCTATAAAAACCCATGAGCCATCTGCCAGCCCATGATTTTAACTGAGTAGTGGACATTTTATTTTTCCCCTCTTTGTCATAGCCTACTAAGCTAGTCTGGCTCATCTCCACACTAAAAATGGCTGCAATCCCACAGAGTATGAAGGATCTTTTTTTTTTACATAAAAACAAGAGATCATTAGGAGCTTCCTAATGCTATACTGTAACATGACATGAAAAACCTCCAAAGGCCTTGCATCTCATCCCCATTTAGTACTGTGAAACCCAATTCTTTATTTAATCATCTAAATAAGAAGGCGTTTCAGTCTGTAACCTGCTTGTCTGCTAACAGTTGGAAATAGATGTGCTGGATTTTCTTCAAATATTACTTAGAAAGAAATAATAATTGTCGGTTTTGTCCCCAAGTCTCCCAGATGAGTTTCAGTACCAAGATATTTTTTCAGAGAGTCAATCTCTATTAATCTATTTCTTTCTAAATGCATTCACCTTAAAATGTTCACATTTGGTTTGAGATTTGCCATGCTCAGTCTTCACAAAAAAGGATTCTTTGTGGCTGAGGGCTGAATAGCTGATAAGCATCTGTGCAGCTGTTGATAAGATAGGGAAACCTGGAAAGTTGTCTCATTTTCAACAGTTTGAAAGCCAGCTGCTAGATATTGGGTTCATGTATGCAGAAAATTCACAGCTTATCAGGCTATGAAACCGGAATAGTAAAGAGTCCCATCTCAATCATACGTGGGCTTCAGGCTGATGGCTTACATAACCAAATTTGAAGGGATTGTACACATACTTTGGCTATTTTCAGCACCAATAAAGTGAAAATTGAAACAGAATATAAAGCCTTAATACCTTAATTCCATTTCAGTACACATTCTCCCTTTTCATGGAGACTGATCTTTGCTTGGGTTTGACTTCTTCTTTGACCGGTGGCTGACAAATTGGAAAGACGATGTCTCTGTGTAAATTTAAAAGTATTTTTTTATTAAAAAATAAGTAGAACTGAACTACATTTTCAGTCAGGCAGTTGTTGCTTGCTGTGATCTAAACCTCTCACAGCCCAGCTGAAACATTCACCACGTAAGTTTTAAAGAAGTCCTTTTCTGACTCAAAACAGCCTCAGCTGCTGCAGCTTGAGCTTGCCAATACACTGCTATATCTGCCCCTCTAGTATAAAAATGGGGTTTTGGAGGAAAGCAAATAGATGAAAAAATTGTTTCTGTTCCACAGAGCTAGCAGAATTCTGCTTCCCTCTAAACACTGAAGGCTCAAGGAAGCATGGGTGTTTGACACCACATGCTCCAGCCATTTGTCTTAGTTGTGCTTTCAGCATCTATCGCAACCTGTCTGTAAATATCACCAGAGGCAGGCTGTAACAGAGCTGTCTTCAACAAGGAATATCCCAATGCAGTTGTAACCTCTTTTTTCCTGAAGAGAGAAGTGACAGTAAGAGAGGGAGAATTAAAAATCTTGGTTGAGATTTTTTAACTGAGGCTATTGATGCTTGCCACAAACCTCCTGGCATGCCAATACACAGGACAGCATTGTGCCAGCATTGTCCAGTAGCATTCATTCAAGTCTCATTTTCAAAGAGAGCTTTATGAGGCCTAGATCGTCCATGGTACTTCAGGAAGAAAATGAAATGAAGCCATTATAACGGGCTTACTCAAGACAAGCAATGGTGAGTATCATTGCACCCAGCTTTTCATTTAGAAGTTTAATATCTGCCCCGAGCATGTCGTCTGTGCCTCCATTGCTGTCAGCGAAGGCTGACAGCTTGCAGTAGGGCTAATCATTGCATCTCAGGACCAGTGTCTGAGAAGTAGGTCACTAATGCACCTCTGTAACTGGAGTGATTTTTAACCAGAACTACTCAGAAAAGCATTGCAAAAAATATATGAAATCACTGGGGCTTTTATTGGCTGTGATTCCATTTTAAAAGAACATCATACCATTTACCCACATCATGCAGGAAAAAGTAGCAGGCAAATAACAAATGAAATTCACATTCACAAAGTCTCTACTTTAAATCATCTTCTAGCTGCTTGGAGAGTATTGCATGCATCTGAAAGAAAGCCAGGGAGCATTTCTACTAGAAATGCATGGCTAAGTTGAATTTTACTCTGTGTGCATGAGAGAGAAGAGAGAAAACAAGCAATTTTTTTTAATGACAGTACTGAAACATTTTACTAACTCAGTGCATGAAGAAACAGTTATCTTGATAACATATATGCAGATACAGACAACTTTCAGATACATAAGATATTACGCTGAGGTCACAACAGCTAATTTCTAACAATGCTTATTCTAGCACAGTAAGCTTGCCAAAAAGATGTATTCAGCAGCCTTGGTATGCTCTTTCTTGATGAAGGAGAGGGGCTGGGAGCCAACCTATGGTACTAGAAACATAGACAGAGGAACTCCGAAGTGATTTAGCACATGATCTTATATTTTATTTACTTTAAACACAAAAGTAGCATTCATAATTAGTATTGCAGTCTGATTTCATATGGCTTTCTCTAAAGATAAATGTGAGTTCACAAGGTCAATGGCAAACTAAATCATTTACCCTCCAAATGTGGAGGCCCTTTGACTTTTTTTTTTTTACAAACCAGTAAGGTCTTGGAGCTGTGAAGGAAAATGGCTGCAGTGTCTAGCCACCAACCTTTCTATGTAAATAAAAACTAGTTAAAAAACAAAAAAATGTCATTTACCTGAGATTGAACAGACCAGTGATGTAAATAAAACAATGGCATGGAAAGACAAAGAGATATTCAGAATCCGAACAATGAACCACGCTTCTCTTTGGTCTTGTTTAAGTGCTTCAACACCTGCTTGAGTGCTGAGGGGGGAAAGTGTCTGAGACAATGCTTCTCACATGTCTGTGTCCCATGTTGCCCATTCAGACTGGGAAAGGAAATGGATGGGCAGAAGGGAGAGGAGAGTGCCTGCTCTCAAGTCTGTTCAGCATGGCTTAGGCACTTCGGGGACAGTGGAACGACTTGAGGAGATATCCAGAACTCATGCAAGGTGCCAAAAGTTATGTGAGGCAAAACCAAACAAAACCTCTCCAGAACCTGTGGTAGATCTTCTTTCATGTTTCTTTATTGAAAGAAAAGGAAAATTAAAATGGGAACTACCAGCTTACACCTGGCTGAACTCTCTGCTGTCCAGGGAGGAAGGGCTGCTGCAGGTGTGGAGAGCTGAGGTACAGAAGTGATGACACAGCTGGGCTGGGAAGCAAACACTATTTAATAAACCACCTTCCCTTTCCCTCCTGCTCTGTGAGCCTGGCATGAGGCCTAACAAACTCAGCACAGAGTTCTTATGGCCCTCTTCAGTGTTTGGATCCAGATATTCACACAACTCAGGAGCTCAGCTCACAAAAGGAGTATTTTTAATACTCTGAGCCCAGGGATAGCTCTAGCTGCTTAGGACATTTGAGCACAGGCCACACAAGATCCTGACTTAGACCAGTCAGTCAATGGCACAGATGCTGAAGCACAGTTAGAAAAAAATCATACCAAACACTATTCCCTTCTCTCTCTTCTCCCGTTCTTCTCCCTTTTCCTCATCTTTCACACATACGTGCACATACATGCACAACAAGCTGCCAAGGAGACTGTGAAAACAAACAAACAATTGGCAGTACCATTCTGCAAGGAGGACACCAGGCAGAAAATTCTGATGCTATATCAGGAACGCTATTTGGCTAGATGAGGAAGTGAGTCCATGATGGGACCTAGGGAAAGGTCAAAAAGTGGTAGAGAATGGCCGAAGCAAAGCAGAATGAGCTCATCCTCTTTGTTTGTTTGCAGAGTTCTCCAGCACAAGGCCAGGGGAAAATATGAATGGATGTGTTCCATTTAGCAAGGGCACATTTCTGCTAGTTCTACTTATGTATTAGGGGGTGCAGGCCACAGAGATAAATCAGAGCATTTCAAAAGTATTGATGTCAGTGTGTCAGTGTGATCTGGGCTAGAAGATTCACTACCAATGAGTGGCTGAAGCAAAGAGCCAGCCTCTGCCTTTTAGCTTTCAGGGATGTTTGATTTAGTTCCCTCTGTGACAGAGCATTGCCTTTGTGACAGAAGGAGAGTTTTCAGTTCTTTGAGGTTTACTTAAATAGGCTTAAATTACTAATTGCTGAATTTGCATGGGGTGAGTAGGACACTCTCCATAGAAAATGATAAATTAGTCAACACTGCTATGCTATACCCAAGCATTGCTTCAGAAATAAAGAGTACTCTGGGTCATTAAAGTCTGAGGTGGGAGACACTCATCTTGCTTTAAATGAAAGTTAGGGCAAAAAACTACTGATATTATCCGAAAGAGTAAAACCTGCCTTTTCTTTCCTCTGGGAAGCCCTTGGCAGCCTGTACTTGAATGAACATGTTTTGTTTGTAGATCCAACCTGAAATGAGTTGCATCTTTATCAGCTGGTTCTGACTTATAGATCAGTCAAAATTCCTCAGTCTCCACCTTGGATTTGGTAGAAACGTATGGTTGAAGGTATTTGTGAAGAAGCAAGTACTAGCATACCTGAATTGTGTGAGGAGGGCAAAATAAATATGTTTCTTCTCTTTCTTAATATTTTTTCCCCTATTATGAGAGATGCTGCTAAAAGGCACAGAGTTCACAAGCTCACTGCCTTAATCATGGTGCAGATTTCTTCTGTTTACCTGAAAAGATGATAAATATCTTCTAAAATTTCTTATTCAGGAAAGTACTCAGTTCCACTGAACAAGTGCATCAAAGAAGTTCCATTGAAGTAAAATGCTTATTTTAGGTAAATAATGAAGTATCTCAGATTGCTTTCATTTTTGTTGTCAGTAGAAAGTTTGTATTCGCTTCCAAATCTCTTCCATGTACTTAGGAAACTTTTGTTGTTCCCAGGACAGGAACAAGCAATGCTAGGTCTGCCAGACAAACCCTGATTCTTTTACAAGATTGTGAGACTGAGGTGGCATGATGCTCTCACAGCAGTGACTACAGAGACCTAGCCAAATGCAAAAACTCCAGGACCAGCTCTTCAGATGACAAGCCAGATACCTGATCATGAGGATCTGTGTTCAGAATAAGTCTGTCTATGTATGTGAGTCTGTGTATGTACTAGCAAGTCAACATCTCCAGTATAATTTGGCTTATCTTATGCAGTTACTCAATAGCTACAGTGCTTTACTAAGAAGCTCTCTGTATCTGTGTCTGGGAAAGGCAACCAAGATAATGGTGTGAGAGAGAGAGAGAGAGAGAGAGATCCTCCCACCCTACTAGCATCAAGGGATGCCACACATTGTTACATTAATTAGCTCCTGCACAGCACTGGAGAAGCATCTTCACTTTATGCTTTTATAGTATGTAGAGACTGAAACCTAACTTTTACAGCTGAAGAAGCTGGGTGGGGCAGAAAAATAAGTGACCTCCCCAAGGCAACACAGTAATTTACATAGCAGGCATACTCAAGATTTCTGGATCCCCAGGGCCATGGCTAACATACAGGCCACCACACTCTCCCACACACTGCAGGAAGGGGTGGGCAGGACACAGCTGCAACAATATACCGGAACCCAAATGTCCATCCTGCAAGCACTGCTGGGAATGGGACAGTTGAATATGGCACTGGGCACAAAGAGGAAGGTTAGTTAATCAGAGTGGCCTATGTAGTTAGTCACTGGCTTCAAAGGGGTTGGGGAAGTCCTCTACCAGAGCATCATGCGCTCTCCTGTGGTTTCAGCTAGCTGAATGGCAACTGTCTGACCAAATCTGCTCTTTCAAGTGTATGGCTAACTCCCAAAGTAACATGACTCTTGCTTAGAATCTGAGGCATTTAACTTCTACCAGCATCTGAGGGCAGATGACTCACTTCTTCCACAGTTCTGAGTGATGTCAGCTGTGTAAGTCCTGCGTGATTTACCTTCAAAATGATCTCTTATTTATGCCAGTGATGGAATTAAAACAGAAAAGCTCTGCTTCCATGGGAAAACTGAGATATCCCTTCCAAGGGCAGATGTGCTCAACAACAAATGGCTACTGTGAGGCAATCAACCAGAACTTTAATAATAATGACTAATAATTATTATCAATAATAATAAAAAGAGAAATAAAGGAAATTAAAGAGGCCACTGTTCACACTTAGTGAGCACTCCTTCCTGCTTTGGATGGAAATGCATGTGAGATTGTTCCTTTTCTATGCTTAATGTACAGTTACCTTATTTAACATACATAGTACTATGGCTTATAATAAAAGTTGTGTAGTCTGCAGCTTTTTAATCTTTACATCAATTCAGAGGCATCTACTGGATGTGACTATGTACAAAAAAGGAATGGATGAGTCTTTGGGTGGAGGGAAGGGAAAAAGGCAGTCAGAAGGGAATGGGAAGCGAAGGGACTCCTAGTGACCAGTAGAGGGCAGAGGTGGGGAAGGCTGCGTGATGGATGGCAAGATTGTAAATCCCCGTTGGGCAAAAGAGAAATCCTTTGCAGTACTGTTTATGCCCATCTAACAGTCTGCAGCTATTACTTCTTGAACATGTCCTGCAGAGGCCCTGGTAAGTATTTGATGACTGTGTCTAGAATGCTCTCTTCTTCCTCCTCCTCTTCATCCCCACAGCCAGGAGGGATTGCCTTCTTTGGGCGCGTCAGACTCCCTTCAGCATTAGCTTCCAGTGCGGCCTGGGCCTCTGCTTCCTTTTCTTCCTTCTTCTTTATCCCATACTGCAGGGGAGAGATAACACATTGTCAGTCACCCACTGAACAGGATGACTGCTGAAGCCAGCCATCACACGTGGTGCCTCATATTCTGCAATATGAACATCACTGTTAATATTCTGCTTTTGCTCTTTTACACAGATACTGAAATTATCAATCCTAACAACTTCCCACTAAGTACAGCCCAGTGCATTGACAGGTCTTACAAGACAAATTGGTCAGATGTTCAGATCACTCAGAAACAAGCATGGGAGAGAATTTGGAACTATATAGCTGTGGGCCTAACAAAGACAATACAAGCTCTGTGTTAGTAAAGTTTTGGGGTGGTATTCTGGTGTTGATCCGCCTCTTTTCTGTTAACCAGTCTGATGTTCAAGTCCGTCACCCGCAATGACTTTGAAATTCCATCAGCAGCATTTTAAAGTAAAGGTTTATGGATGTGGCAAAACTTCAGGAAAAAAAAAAATTATCAGCAAAGGAAAGTAAACAGGACAGGAGAGACAGGCAGACTACAGTGAAAATGACACAGTTCTAAAATGACACATATTCTCATGTGGGAGATATCCTACACAACTTCATCCCTGTTCTCTTGGTATAAGTGATCTCTTATAATCTCTTATATGCTCTATAAGAAAGATCTCTTAGTGAAAATAAACCTTCCTGAGAAACTCTGTCTGTATTTGCACACTGAACTCTGCACTTCTGAAGGTAAAGCTGACTCATACCATCTGAAAAGAAACATCCTTAAGCCTGTGAGTAGAATGGATACCTGAAATTTGCTACTCCCATTGAGAATTAAAGGTATGCCACTAAGAACTTACATGAGTAACCAGAATCTCATTTTACGATTTTATATTCAAAATGCTAGATTTAATAGAGGGGTAAAGATATATCTGAGTGAATCAGGCTAGGGGGAGAAGTGCTGTAGTATCTCAGCTCCCACAGTGACTAGAACTTTCTTTCCAACTGCTAGTTTGAGAGCATGTCCAAGGAAAACAATTTCTGCCTTACCAACCCTCATCACTCCTCAGCCTTCATACATTTCAGTACTTCTCATGTGTTGCTGCTATTTCCATAAGAGTTTGCGCAGAAATTTTGGAGGTTATGGTGATACACGATTAAAAAAAAAGAACTCAAACTGTCACATGCAAATCTACAGCAACAAGGATACCTGCAAGCTACCCTCTTTATTACTTACAATCATTTTACTTTACTTACATTAGGGAGGCATTTGGCCTTTGTGAGGAAGAGGAAAAGCATTCAGGTTTGCTGTAGCAGCTGTCAGCTTCAAAATTATTGCTCTTTAAAAGCCATTCCTTTATTTATGCCTAAATTTTAATTAAAGTGCCAAATGGAATTAAGATTGCTCTCAATACATCAGAACCATAAAGTAACTAACCTAAACCCATGCAAAGGCCAGCAAAACATTTTGCATGAATAAGCTTGAAAATAACTTTGAAAAGAAAATTTGATATGATTTCAAAAACTTCAAAGAATTATTTTGGTACAAAGTACTCGGTATTTTCTAGTATCAATAGTACGGTACTGCTGAATAGACATGAAGTAGATGCTCTTTTCATTATTTTCTCTTTTCATTTTTTCCATTAAGACTAGACCAAATTGTTTACCAGTAAAGCAAAAAATGCATTGCTGCTGTCATGACTTTCTGATTTCAAAGGGCTCTTTCTTTGACAAGAAACTCCTAAACATTTCTGAGCAAAGGCAATATTTTTGCTTCCTTTCTCCATCACCATTAAGATTTAGGATGACAGCCTGCAAGGTTGAAACCAGTACCTTCAAAAAAACCTTAGTTCTCTAAATCAATCCTTCCAAGTCAAAATGTTCATTAAGGACATTTGTCTTATGATTTTTTATACCTAGTGGCTGCCAGTCACACCAGATTTCATGGGAGAGATGTTCAAGACAAATGATGTCTCCATTCACTGGCAAAGGAAGCACTTGATCAACTTGTAGTTACAAGGCTGAACTCCACGAAGAAGATCCAACACAGGACCAGCAACCACTGCAGACAGAATGACATACACTGCTAGGCTGTGGACAGTCTGTATGGCTGGCTGATGCTCACTCTCCCTTTCAAGTCACAGGTAGACATCTCTAGGTGATTCCCAGTGTAATTCATCTACAGACTTTATCTTCCTTTGCCAGGTAGAGGAGAAGAGCAAGTAGTGGAGACAACACAAATCATAGCAACACACAAGTCCCCTGCATGCTTTCAAATCCTCCAACTCAAAACAAGTATCAGCTAATTCTCTAACTAATGAACTTGTTGAACAAACATCCAGGGCACAGGCAACTGTGGAACAAAATGAACCATTCAAGCGCTACTGTGTGCTAGGACAGAGGGAAGCTCAAAGGTTATATGAAGGAATTAGCACTGTACTTGTCAGCCTGTGCTGACACGTTTCCTTAGGAAGCCTCTACTGATTACCTTCAGAGAACTGCACAGTGCTAGACAGACCTCAGCTCTTACAAGATATGGCCAGTCTTATGGGGCAGCTGCAGAACGGGGCAATACAAGGCCTGGAAAGAGATTTTTCACTATAAAAGGGCATTAAGAAAAAACAGGTTCTATTGTTCCAGCTTACTAGCACAAATGCCAAGTACAGAAATTTGTTTTTCTTGGGTCCTACCTGTAGTGAAGCTACAACATGTAGAAACAAGCAATTTTTCCCTAGTACGTATTTAACACCCAAATACAAATTTATTTTGGACAAAAGTATTCTTCTTTTGGAGAAAGATGATATTGCATCAAAAGCAATTTTTATAAGAAAGGATCAATTTTGAGTATTCAGTGTTATCATTTAAGCTTGGTGGTATTTTGTAATGCATTACATTAATCAAAATGTAATGCTGTGATGATTCATAGGTGAATAAAATGGCATTTTTCAGGTTTGAAATTGTTTCAGAGGAAATCAAATTATAGAAAGGAAAGTCTTAACATGAGCAAAATTTTTAAAAAACATCTTAGTTTCTTCACATGAAATCTTTTAGGTGATGTCAACAAATAATTTTAAAAAATATAACTAAAAATAATGAATTATTTTGGTGGTCTGCCTTTCCTGAGGATGGGAAATATTGCATTATCTCAAAAAAATTTGAAGGATGAGAACAATTTCATTTTTTTTCAAGGTCCAACCCCCCAAAATTTAATATCAGAGGCTGTATTTGTATCATTATCTGCTTGGCCATCACTCATGCCACCATATAGTTAATAATGTAGCATTATGGACCTAATCCAGCAAGACACTGAAACATTTTAGTGAACCACGTTGCTGCTCCTAAAGTCATTACTATGCTGTCACATAAGGATTGTTTTCACTGTGTCATATGTTGCTGAACACTGGTGGGCTGGAGTCCTCAGTCATCAGATGGAAAGAGTAGGAAAAAATATCATGGCTCTTGTTTTACCCCACACTCACTGACTGTATGCCAGGAAAAGACCAGACTAACAATGCTGCCATCAACTTCCTCCCCATCTCTTTCCTTTCCCTATTCCTTCTGCTTTCCACAGAAAGCCAAAGTAAGTGCATGAACCAGAGACCTGCTGGAAATTCGATCTAACTCTAATAGCAGTAAGGGTGTCAAGGAATAGGGGGACTGTTGAGCCAAGGTGGGCCTGCAGCAAAAATGTCAACCCACCACAAATATAGTTACCATATCTTATGGCAAGTTAACCATTGCTTACTAAAAATGAACATATCTATCTAGAAAATATCTAGACCACAGAATGAATAAAGCAGTAACATCACAGTTAAGACACTTGCAGAAGTAACTGCTTATGTCTGGGTCAGTTGTGGAACAGACTCTCCAGTAAGACAGTTGCAATCAAGGTGCAAGTGAGTGGTTATCTTTGGATCAGATTTGGAACTGACTCCTTAGGAACAAGAGATTTATCTGGAGAAGATAAGGAAATGCAGAAGGAGTTTTGTGGGGGATACAAAGACAACTCAAAGACCTGCTGGTGGGACCAGCAGAAGATTATCAGCGCAGAGGATCCTGGAGTCTGAGAATAAACTGCTGCCAAGATGAACATCTTTCCCATTGACATGCCAGGCAGAATGCCCCTGGGACTCCCATACTCTGCATGGGGATTCAAAAGACTAACAGAGTTGTCTTGCTGACCTTAGCAGATTGGGTTAACCATAACACAATAACCATAATATTATGCTACTAATATTTACCATGGTAGTATGGTGCTAAGATTATTAGAGTTACCTGCTAAGATTAATATAGTTAGTCACATAATTGTATCTGCTATTACCATGGTTGAACTATCATATTTTACAGTCTCTATAAACTATTAAATATCACTATGTATATACTTATAGTCACTGCTTCTTTCTTCACTGTATATTTTCACTGCACACTTTTCTCCCCTCCTAATACCTGGATAAGGAGGCATGAGGACTGGTGCTCTTGGTACTACACACCTGTCCTGCAGCCCACACTTGCAGCGTCAGCTGCTGAGAATGTAAAGAAGATAAACAAAGGCATGTTTCAGTCCTTGGAGCAGAGAAAAGAACCATGTTCTCTTGGCTAGCTTGACATATTCACAAGTCTGACTTACACAAGTCACACAACATTGACTTAGGGCATGTGTGTGAAGCCTACAGCAGGCAGTAGGATGCAAGTAAATGTTGTAAGGTCTTGCTAAGATAAACCCACACAGGTCTGGATAGCAGGAATTTTGTAATGGAACAGCATGTCCCAGATGGACCTATCTGGCCAGCACTTTTCATGGCTGGTAGCAGCTGTCAACCAAGTCTCCTCCACTGTGGCTGCATCTGGGTGATCAACATCTGGAGGTATGCATACAGGCACCCCGCAATACAGCTGTGCACCACCCATGGTGCTAGGAATTGTTCATGAATGGTTGTTTTCACTGTGGACAACTGGTAACATCGCTCTTCTTTCATTCAGGAAACACTTCTTCCTCCCAAGGTGCTCTGAGAGCCTGAAATTGGTCCTCAATCTGCATCCCAAGAAATAATACTGCATATCAGCTAACATTGAGTTTTAGTTTCTGGGAAAAGGTTGGCATATGAATGATACTGGTTACACTTCTCTTCAGGGAATTTTTCTCCTCAGTGGTTTTGTGTAGTTGCAAGTGGTACTGAATCTATGTCTGAACAGATGTGGCAGATACAGCCATCTCTGGAATTACTATTTTATTTACCAGATGAACTTTTAAAAGCTACCGAGAGATTTCAATGCCTGTTCTTTATGTTGATTCATATACAAATTAGAGAAGACCTTGTCTTTTCTTACACAGCCCTGTCTATTAAATTTCATTCACATTCCAATCCACAACACAATAAAAAAAGAATAAAACCATCAGCCAGACTTGAAAGCATATGGTTAGAGAATACACTGAGAGGGCAACTTGCCCACCCTTCCACCTCAAGGGTTAACTTGACCTGAACTTTACAATTGAAATATTTCTCCTCATGTCTAACCTGATTCTTTCTGAAATGCCTTTTTTAAAAGAAATCTGGAAAACTGGAAAGACACAGCTATTGCAAAAAGATTTATCTTTCATCTGCCCTTTTGGGCTTCATTTATTATGTGTGTTAAGTTATTTTTTTTCTCTTCCACTACCAAAGAGAACAGCAGCCCAATTAACACCTTCCCAGCATTACCTCATAGAACCTTCTGCCAAGACTGTATGTAGGACTGAAACAAATTGAGAGCAATAGGTAGGGTTTAGCACTGACCTTTAGCTCCACAACTGTGAGAGTCTGGGGTACAGAAAAAGACTCCATGTGTATTTCATTTATACAAACCTGAAGTCTTTCTGCATTATTTCTTTTGTCTTTCTGTGAGTGAACAGGCTGCTAACCATAGCTTTGGCTTTAAGTTTCAGGTGAAGATGAGGTAGTTTTCAGTCAGAGGCTTAGGAAAATATCTGCCACTGTGATGAACTATGGTCTGGTTTTGTCTTTTTACTGATGCTATGGTATTGCTTACAGATCTTCCTGTGGTGAGAGTGCTGCTGTGTGTTTATGTGGCAATGGAAACAGCATTTTTTTTTCCTCAGTCTATTCCCTCCAAGCCCCTGAGTTGGGGATGTCGCAGAATGAGAGAAGGGTTTTCCTACAGGAGATGGCAGTACTGAAACTCAGATCCCCGAGTACTCTGTTCTCAGCACACAGAGCCTGCTTTGATGTGGATCTGGTCCAGCAACGTGCACTGGCTCTTCTTCCACCTCAAATTAGGGACCTCTTGATTTCATTTGTGTGTGAACTTTGGCTCTTTTTTTGTTTGTTGTTTTTGTTGGTCTACTTGTCTTTCTGATCAGTTCATGCCATGCATTGTTAGAATTACCCAGACTGCCTCAAGCAGCTCAGCCATGCTGACCCTGGATAATCCCGGTGCTTTGTGAGGAATAATAAACAAAGAATCACAGCCTGCCACATGGGGAACCATGCAACTTTCCAGCTGTGGTAGAGAATGCAAGGTAAGAGAGAGAGTGCTGGGTGTCTCAGTCCCTGCCACTTGCTGGGGGTTTGGGTGGGTGTGTGTCTGAGTGTTCTTGTCACCACGTGCTGCTGCATAGCTCTGTTGACCAGGACCCTGTCACTGTGTTAGTGGAAGAGGGCTGATTAATAATAGAAAAGAACAAGGCAAAGTCTGGAAACTGCAGTCTTAAATTATGTCGTTCAATTGCATGTGAGCCAAACAGAAGCACAACTCAGAAGAGAGGTGGCAGACAGGAAGAAAGGAGGGCAATAAAACTTCGGGAAGGGGGCACTTAAGATGCAAAGGCAGAGCTACGGATACATGAGCAGTTTCTGCTTCATGCCTTGTCTCTCCTGGAACAGACCTTCCCAAGCTGTCTCCTTGGGGGCAGAGTTTTTCAGCCAGCTTTCCTGCAGAGGTTATTTGTAGACATGGCTTCTGTCCTTTGAGTCCTTTACCTCATCCAAGGCTCCATCTCCCCACAAGTTTCCTGTGGCTGCATGTGCCCTGCTCTTCTCTGCTAGCTCAGGCTTTCAGCTCTGTCAAAATCACAGCAGCTCTTCATTCATCACGTATCTTGGTTCAGGTCTTCCAGTATGCATTTCAATCTTATCCCCCCTTTCTCTCAGGGGGCTCCCATGGCAGGTAAACAGAGGCCTGCAGTTTTCAGCTTGCACCACATGCACAGATCATGCAGATGAAGGTCTCATCTGATCTTCATCCGTCTCCCATCAGCATCTTCTTCTGGTGACATTGGGGGAATCTGACAGTCACTTCATTCTCCCACAGCAACATCACTGCCTGAGAACTACACACCTGTTTTCCATTCTGATTAGCTGCAGGATTGCAACATATTCCTATGGTAATACCCATTGCTCACAGTATCCAAGAGTACTGCTGCCCAAATCAGTAGATTTGAAAGTTGCTTTACTGCTGTCCCACAATGGAGACAGTGGACGTTAAAGCACTGCTTACCTGGGCAGATTTGATCTGTACTGAACAAGCCTTGCTACTTTACCTTGATTGGAAGCAACGTCACATCTGTCCAATGCTTGCTGTTTACATAACTGTAAGTGAAAAACAGAGCTGCATGTTGTTCCTGGTTGCATAGGGCACTGCTAATTTGCTGCAAACTCGGATCAAGGGGAATCTTTCCATTGGTCTCAATGGAGGTGGGACCAGATGTATATAGTTAAAAGAGAGAGATGGGAAACATGTTTTGGCTTGATCCACTAAGGGTGCTGACTCTATGCTGAAGCAAATTGGCCATTCTGCTCACTGCTCAGCTGCCTGGACTATGCTAGGTTGTCACAGTCAAAATGCTTCTCTCCTGTTACTACATTCAGGTGGTGTGAACTACAATTTGTGAACAAATTTACTCCTCTTTGGGAAGCAAGACTCTATGAGAAAGAACAGGCATAGGTATCACATATCATGAATTTTTCAGAATACTCAGCAGAAAACATGTTTTCTTTTTCTCTGTGTTTGCAAATATGTTAATTTGCTTCCTTTCGTGTACACAGCATCCATATTAAAACAATGCCTTACTGCATAATGGTCAGCCCCAGTGAAAGGGAATGAGGTTTAGAAAGTTTCAGGAGTGGAGGTAATTAAATTGCTGCTGAATAGCAAAGACTTTCATCTTGTAATCAGAGAAGAAATCTCCAGAGTAAGCAGAGAATATCTGATTCATGAAGAAGAGCATAGGATCAGAGGCTCCAAAATACTGATTTTAGGTACCTGGAGGGTTGACTGAAATCACCACACTGAGTCATGACTACAGGGCCCAGCATAAGTACTGTACATATTGTACTCCTAAGCCTGTTAAGTCCTTTGGAAAAATCTCTCCCCTAGAACCCAACTTGCAGCTTCAATTAGGAAAATCTGGGTCAATTCCATTCTTCAAAGCAGCTGAGACAGGATAAGTGTCGTGGTTTAACCTCAGTTGGCAACTGAGTACCACACAGCCACTTGCTCACTCCTCTCCCCCTAGTGGGATGGGGGAGAAAATTGGAAGAGCACAAGTGAGAAAAACTCGTGGGTTGAGATAAAAACAGTTTAATAATTGAAATAAAATAATAATAATAATAGTAATAATAATGTAATAATAATAACAATACACAAAGCAAGTGATGCATAGTGCAATTGCTCACCAACTGATGCCCAGCCTGTCCCCAAGCAGCAGCCCCCCCCCACCCCAGCCAGCTTTCCCCAATTTATGTACTTAGCATGACGTCACATGGTATGGAATGTCCATTTTAGCCAGTTTGGCTGTGCCCCCTCCCAGCTTCTTGTGCACCTGCAGCCTTCTCAGTTGGTAGAGCATGGGAAACAGAAAAGTCTTTGGCTAGTGTAAGCACTACCTAGCAACAACTAAAACATCCGTGTGTTATCAACATTGTTCTCACCCTAAATCCAAAACACAGCACTGTACCAGCTACTAGGAACTTTATCCCTGCCGAAACCAGGACAATAAGAAAAGTTACATATTCCACACTAACAATTACAGTTTAATTGCTTATAGGCTACAGTGAAAATTTAGTTTTGCTCCATGATCACCAGGATGGGGTCAAGCTGCAGAAGGTTCCCATGAGAACAGAGGCATTTTCCAGTGATGCAGAGCAGGTGTGCTCCTAGCCAAAGTGGGATATGATTTCTTGTGTTTCCAATGTCTGCATTTAGTTTTTTACGAGAAAAACTTCCCAGAAGCCAATGGCAGGGACCTTGGAAATGCACAAATGCAGTCGCTTGTGTAAGTTTAGAAGGATTTATGTTACGGCTATGTATCTGACAGCATAAATAAATCCATAGGATATATCTGTGTTTATGTGTGCACTTTTCAAGATCAGAACATGGAGTACAAGCTGCTCCTCCTCCTCCTTCCTGCAATTTTTGCTTTGCCAAATGAAAGCCTTCCTTTTAGTACAAGATTGGTAAAATTAATTCCCCAGGATGCTACAGTAATTTAGATTAGATATAGCTATTTATTTTCCACAGCCTCTGTTTACCATATGTGAAAAGCTGTTTTTTCTTCTTTTTATTTTTATTTTTGCATTATTTCATCTTATTTTGAAAGCTCTAGTCTAGCCAGTGTAGGTCTGGGCTTGTGTTTCTACAAGAACCTAATACAAATGCTCCAGTGGATCAGAAGTTGTTCACTGCAGGATGAGGAGTCAGCTTTTTCTTACAGTGCAAAGCATGGTGAAGCTGCAGATAACTGCCGAAAGAAATACTGTTTGTCTTCTCCAGGGGGGTAGGGAACTCATTGACGGCTCATAGAAATTATTATCATCCTGCATTGCTAGGTTTGTGCTTGCTAGGGTTCGTAATTTCATTGCTTTATTGATCACAAGCACTTTGGCAGACTGGAGGTTGAAGCCAGCTGAAATTCAGAGGCTGAACCCTAAATGGCTGATTCATTTCAAGTTCAGCTCTTAGTAGATAAACTACGTGAGCTCTCTGCATCTGATCTCTTTGCAAATCTCTGGGAGGCCACTAAAAGTAGATTTTTAAAAAAACAGTTTCTGAGTGCCAGTTTTGTTTCTAGCATGTTGCATTCATTTCTCTGTGCACATGTCAGCCCTTGCTATTATGAACTTTAGGTTGTCCTTGGCATTTTGTAGTACACTGAAAAGTGCTCTAGAATATGTAGGAGTGTGTTACCAGCAAAGAAAAGTAGCAGGTAACAGAGCTCATCATGGCAGATCAAGAAGGAACTTAGAAAGCATTCTGGAAGTGGTATCATTGTACATCATTGAAAGTATGCTCCAGTGAAATTTATGTTCCCTACTGTAGTTCAGCTCTGTGAGGGACAGTTACATTCAATTGCACTCTTCTATTAGATAGCAGATTTGAGGGAAATGAAAAAGATTAAATGCTATCTAAACAAAGACAACAGATCATAAACATAGCTTAATTGTTACACAAGCAACAAAAAAAAATTCCGAATACTCAAAGAGAGCCAACTAACAGTCCCAGATATAAAAGGAGCACTCATACCACCACTGCTGAGAACCCTGGGGACTAACCTGGAAGGAAAATAGTCCCCTCAACTGATATTTAGGTATGCATCTGCATTTTTTTCCCCAGCTTTCAGTGTGACCTGTATAGGAGAAAATTAATTTCTTCTTGGTGGACAGAGAACTTAAGTAAGATTTATCCTTCCAAAGGGGTTGCAGTGACAGAGTCTACTCTGAAACACAGTCATTGGTTATAATGATGCCACACTGAAATATAACAAGTTGCTTCCACGCTATTCTCACAAGATTATTCTGTCCTCAGTAACTCCCCTGGATTGATAGGATGAGTTTGACAGGACATTAAGCTCCCTCAAACTTTTCACTAAGGATTTTTTCCTTCAGTAACCTACACCAATGTTTTCAATGCTGACTTTGCTGACAGCACAAGACAATGTAATTCTGCAATAGTAAGAGCTCAGGAAAGATGAGTTAGGTGATTATCTTTAGTCCTTGCTGTGAGACTATTTAATTTTTGTCATCAACTCCTTGGGGATTCTTCTGTGTAGAATAAATCCTGCCATACCCTATTGTGGCTAGGCTCTAATTAGCACACGCGCCCTGACAGTACATTTGTGGACACCAAGGCATTGCCACAAGCTCAGAGCCAAGACTCAGTAAAATCAAAGGCAGTTAATCAATTAGTTTCAAACCTTTGACATACACTTCCCTCTGAAGTACAAAAAGTACTTCTCAATCCCATTAGCTGGCAACAGAGAGAACTCTGACATCAGAATGCTTTAAAAATGGGAACACTTTTGACACCCAAAAAGAGCAAGTAAGAAAGTCTGAGTGTTTATTCACATGCTGTAGCCCTTCACAGGGACATGAAAAAATGAAGGGCAAGTCACTTATCTTTCTCTAGTTTTTTTTGACCTGGCACACCAGCCTCTCCCTTTCGTAATTCAAGGTAGTTTTCTTGCTCCCCAAAAGGCTGTGGAAGTCATGTTTGTAGTAAATTAAAGTTGGTAAGGGAGAATATCTGCTGTATCTTAACAATCCAGCTGAATAGCATTAATGGTGTTACAGTGCTAGAGGGACCCACTCAGGCTCTATAGCATTGCAAGGTTGGGTTGCTATTACAAATTTGGAGAACTGCTGTCACCTGTGGACAGACACTGCATAATAAAGCTCCCACCATTGCAACAGCCTGCAACCAGCTTGGGCTGAGAGTTCAAAACCCACACTAGAGATGAGGTGCATGTTTCACATTTCTTCCAGGTGGAATCAGCTGTTGACCTTTTCTCATTTCTTCTGTT
This sequence comes from Aptenodytes patagonicus, assembly GCF_965638725.1. Taxonomy (NCBI): domain Eukaryota; kingdom Metazoa; phylum Chordata; class Aves; order Sphenisciformes; family Spheniscidae; genus Aptenodytes; species Aptenodytes patagonicus. The sequence continues at coordinate 58,908,807 of NC_134982.1, forward strand.
GACTAGCTGTGGTCAGAGAACAGACATTTAGCATTGTCAGTGATATGTGAGCAGGGGCAGATCCTGTGAAGCTCACAACCCACATCAAGCTAAGAGCTGTGCAGCTAAAGGGAGAGGCAAACCTGAGGCAAAATAGAAGAGCTTGCTGACTCTACTGTGCATTTCCCATAGGCATGCCTTTGTTTTATGGCAACAAGACAAAGGATTTTCATCTCACTCCTACCAGCTTCTATTTACTAAAGTAAGAAAAGGAGCCTTTTCAAGGGAGAACAGTCACTATAATCATTTTCAAAGGTTTTTGAGCTCTTGGTTGTGACCTGCAGTTTTTCTTGCCCTCTCCATAGATGTAGGACCTCATAGCAATTCAGACAGGAGGGAACAACTGAAATCTTAACCTCTTGCTGGCTGGAGGCATTCATCCTCCAGATAGTGAGTCAGGACAAGAGTCACAAGCCCGTTTTCTTTCTCTCGCTCAAATGTGATTGGGTGCTTTTTTCTGACACAGCAATGAATGGGATCTTTTGCAGTGGCATGTTGGCTTTTTGTTGTGTCCACTTCAAAAAGCAGCAGCTCTAAGTACTCACTTATGGGATAAGTGATACCCAGCCATGCTCATGTTATCCTCCTCAAGCTAGACAAATGAAGTCTGGCCCTCTTTTTTATGTTGTCTGACCACTTTGGCATCATTAATGAGACTTCCAGTATTCTTGGGTGGGGGAGGGGTGAGAGAGACAGGCCTTACAATCACACCAAAATTGAGCCTTGGATGACGTGAAGTGGCAGGGAGCGTTGGAAGGAAACAACATCAGTAATAGAGCCTGCACATGCATGTGACCACACACATCAGAAGCATGCTCAGCTGATCATGCTGTTCCACGCCCCCAACCACTATTTAGTACCTTCCCATAATTTTCCCTTCATAAAATATCTGTGCATGCCTAACAGAGCCATGAACCAGTGGGAATGCTATCACTTCAGAAACTTCCATCTCTTCAGGCTATTAATGAACAGTTATTCTTCAAATGTAAAAAGAGTAATTAAAAAGAACAATTAAGAATACACCTCACTGAAACACACATGAGCTTTTTTGGATCAGCTAGGATTTTTATTTTTTGGCCAAAGCCTCAGCACATTTGGGTAAAGGCCCTAGTTATCCTAGTTGCTGTTAAAACCTGGAATCTTCTCATGTAATAGGTTTTGCTGAGAAGCAGGAGAAAAACCTTTTCAAATCTCAGTGTTCGCTGCCACAAAAGAAGTCCTGTGTTAGTGGAAATGTCTCTTTTACTGATATTAGAGTACTTCAAAAATTACTACCATGCAAGTACACACAGAAGAAGCTAGCACAAATGCTGTGAGGAAAACAGAAACTCTGATACTGGCGAAAGGCATATTGTTGCCTCTGAGAAGCACTAGAAAGAAAGGGTGCTCTGTGTGCAAAACAGAGAAGCTGGCAACCAACTCAGCCCAACGTAGACCGAGGGCAGGAGAAGCAAAAAGGACAAGTAGCAATGATGCTCTGTGTCTGAGCTGGCTGAGTTGCAGGACTGAAAGGAGATGTGTCATGCCCACTGATGGGCAGCTCCTGGCACCATAACAACAGGTCAAGCAGGTATATTACCCTGTGATTACCTTTCAGGTCTTGCTTAGCAGATGCTGAGGTGTGTGTTTGAGTTCTGGCACTTGATGCTCTTGACCTGATGTGCTTTGAGGGTAGAAATCCCCTCATCTGCAGGATTTCTGCCAAACGGGCTTGTAGAGTGTGGCAGGATGGGAAGTTTGCACATTGGCAAAAAACTTGTGTGTAGATTTTTAAGCTGGGCACAAGCTTCTAATTCTGGAGTTCTTTCAAGGAGAGTGAGAAACATGGTGTGCATTTTTTTTGCTTACAGAAAATTTCCCTCATGTTTATATATTCATACATTCTCGGCATCCTTACTGCTAACAGCTTGCCTGTCACTTTTCCAATGTGGCAGGTTCCTCAGCCCCAGTTCCTGCTCTTGTTTGAATTGGTTCTCTCCCCAGAAAGAAACCAGCCCCTCCCACAGGTGTGTCAGGAGAAAAAAGCGGGAGGCTTAGGGACACACAGTCTGATTGTCTGAAGACAGAACAACTCACTGACAGCATGATCGTAGCTGGCTCTAAAAGCACTCGCTTGGTCTCTAGATTACCCATCAATATTCTATCACACACCTGCTTCCCAGTGCAGCACAGCAAGCCTGAGGACACTGTGTTATTATTCAGTAATGCTGTGTGGAAATGTTACTTGCCTGGCTATTCAGGCTTGTGTTTGGAAAATGACTTTTCTGGGGTGCTAACTTCATCAGCCTTTATCAGAGCAGGTGTGGGGCTCCCAAGAGAAGAAGGTGCCAGCTTGTGCTGGAGGAGGGAGAGCAACGCTGCAGACATGAATGAAGAACATAGGAAGCAGGAAGCTGCTTTTTTTCAATGAATTTAATTAGAAGACATTAACAATATTTTTCCCACTTTGCTCTGTGGCTTTTCCTGCTGGGATAGCGTTTGGAAAGTATATTCAAACCAAAAAGCAAAAACTCCGGACACTAGAGCAATTCCCACTGCACCATGCTCTAAAAAAGCTGGGCATTTCTACAGCCCAAAGAACAAAGCCTGGGAAGCCACACTTTATTGGGTTTACATGTGCATGTGCTGGCAGCAGGGGTCTACAGGGGTGGCCTCTGTGAGAAGAGGCCAGGGGCTGCCCTGTGCCAGACACAGCCAGTTCCAGCTCCAGAGAGATACATGGACTGCAAACTGGCAGTTGATTTAAGGCCATGATTAGGAGGAACTAAGTCAATTATTCATCAAGATGTTCTCCTATTTGGGGCATTCCTCCCCACAAAGGCTTTCCAATTAATCTGGTAATAGAAGAAGAGGCTACCCATGAGCACCTTGCTCAGTTTGATAGCTACAAGTTAAGCATTTGTCCTAAGCTATTCTAGTCACTGGGAGAGACATGCACTGTGGACAGCAGTACATCCTGTCCTAAGGCAGGCACCTAGGACATTACCCTTTGAGGTATGCATTTCTCCCTATTGAGTACTGAGGAAGAATTGACCACCAGGTCAGGTGGAGACAATGAACAGTTTGATAGCTAAAGCTTGACAAGGCAAACCCACTTCATGAACCTGGTTATCCCTAAAATGATAGCAAAATATTCTCAGGGCTCCCTCCTTAGCTGAATTCATTTCTCTCTCTCTCTGAACTCTGTAGGTGCCCGTTGTGAAGTTCTTTAATCTTTTTAAAATAGATACTTAATTACACATTCTCATTCTGACCGATTCACTAAAATTAGAAAGCAGCAAGGTTCCTCTTCCTTTTTCTCCCTCTCTCTCTCAATCTCCTTTCCCTTAGGCGTAATCAATTCCTTCTGCAGAAATGGAAACAACCTGGGAATACATTTGGGTTCTGCTAATAAAAGCTGGCAATAGCTGTGAGATTCACTGTAGCACGTCCCAACTAGTTCCGATGTATATTATGTCACAAACTATCATTTCACAGCTAACAGCTAGCACAAAGAAAGAGTCTTTTAAAATGAAGGCCAAACTACGTTCATTTAGTGCTGATTGAATATACTTCTTGGCTTACTCACACGTGGATTCAATTTAGATGTAGTTTCAGGATAGTCTTCCTGCAATTCTTATTTCCTTACAAGAAGACTTTTTGTCATAAGATCTTAGCTCTTTTTAAAGGTGGGGTCTATCCCTTTGAGGAACCAAAGATTAGCTTCACTAGGTCCTGTTCTTGCCCTCTTTGGGAAAAGGAAGATATGTCTCCCCTGACTAACATGAAAGACCTTCTACAGAGTTAATGGCTTCCCTGCCAGGATGATAATACTTGCTACCTGCCCCTCAATTGAGAGATCATGCACAAAATGATCATTTCAGCTGGGGAATGTGCAGCAGGAATAGATGAGCTCTTGAGATGTCAAGCCCGATGCCCCACCTCACTAACTATTCCTGTTGCCCTCAGTGACCTGTGGACCTTCTTCAGTGAGGCTGCTAAGCTGGAGGGAAAAGTTCAGGGAACAAGCTTTGGCTGTTTTTCTCTGCACATCCTGAGCCACAGTGCAGTAGGGTCGTCTCCCAGCAGCTCTTTTATTTGGGTACTGGTCTGCCACCACTACTCTTGTAATCTGAGGCCCTCCCAGACTGACTTCTTGAAGGGAGCTAGTGGGTCTTAAGCTTTGAATGATTGCAGGGTACTTAAATCTCCTCAGCTGGTCAGAGTTCTGGAAAGCATTTTCAGTTTCTGGGGAGAATTAAGATTTTGCTACAAGAATGAGGTTTCATCAGTTACCAGTTTATGACAGTCTGAAGAAATGATGCCAGTAGTTGTATGTTGGGACAATCTGTGAAATTGAACATGTTATATTTCTTGCAGCACATATGGGGAAATAGCAGGTAGCGGGGCAAGACTCGAAGAGAAAGGAGCCTTGGGCAGAGTGTGTGGAGGTCCATAGTTGGTGGAGTCAAGTGCAGAAGGATAGAGCACAATGCTGTGTAAATATGTCATCCCCATAGTATTTTTCAGGTATGTAGTATCTAGAAAACTACAGTGACTTTGTTTGTCCTCCAGCCAATACCTTCAACTTTCTAGTGTCCCAAGTTCTTCCCAGCTCAGCACTCCTCTAGCAACAGCTTCCTTCACTGCAGAAGATTAAAACCGTAACAGCCTTCTGCTGGGCTTTGAGCAGAATAGTTGTGCTGCGGTTTGAACAACTCTATTCAGGCTCTTTTCTTTGTGCCTTCCAGTATGACACAAGGCCCAGACATATCACCCAGAGTCAGGATGAATCAGGATAGATTTTGGAGTAGAAAATACCGATTTGTGGTAGTCATTTCTGTGCCCACCAAAAGCGGAACTGCTTTTGTCTTTGAGGTTGTTCCTAGACAAACTCAAACAGATTTTGGGCAAAACTTCCAATGAGGATGATGAAAAATGCTAGGAGTCCTCATTCCAGACTGAGTCATGCTTAGTGTGAGCCAGGACTAAGAATGGAGGAGAGGAGAGGAGAGGAGAGGAGAGGAGAGGAGAGGAGAGGAGAGGAGAGGAGAGGAGAGGAGAGGAGAGGAGAGGAGAGGAGAGGAGAGGAGAGGAGACATAGTCACCAGTGCTAACAGTCCAGACTTGCTCTCTTCTTTATATGTAGTAGAGCTAAGTCACAGTCTGGACTTATAACAAAAAGAAAGAAAGAAGAAAAAAAAAATCACAGAGCAAAATGAGTAGCAGGAACACAATGGTACAGTAGAACGGTAATACTGTGTTAGATCAAGGGTCAGTTAGCTGGCCAGAAGTTGCTGCTTTGAGAAGGACTGCAAGAATTAGGGTACTATGAAGTGATCCTACCTCTGGCATCAACTACTTTCAATCGTCAGCAGTTAAGGGATATCATGAAACTAAGCTTGTATTTGGCTGTCGTATTTAGCTCTTCTCCATGAATGGATGTAATGTTTCTTCTTTTTTTTAATCTTGTTATATTTTTGCATTTCCAATTCTGTTGAAAGACTTCAGACATCATGCTTGAAGATGGATGCAATCTACACATAGAGCACTGCAACACACCTGAAACTGACAAGGATTTCATAATGTCTGCAAAATCCTACATTCCTCCTCCTTCTCTGATTAGTTGCTAGGGTGATTTGCCAAATCCCACCCTTACTGGGCATCTCTGTGAGAATATATTGAGATGTGTGTTTTCAAGTTTCAAGGCTGTTTTTAAAAAATCAAGTGACTCTTCAATATTTAGTGAAATCAGTTCTTTACAATCCCTCGTTTGGCTTCTGTGTCTCTTTTCTAGGCAAAACTGGAATGTGCTATGAATGCTTTTCCAGTGTGTGCATGTCATGACTACTGCTAATTTACAATTGGCAAACAAAAAGCTCAGAAACGTGTCAGCTCTTTATTATGTTTTGGAAGTGTATAATTAGAGAATAAATAAAAAAAGATCTTGACACTTCATGAAATACATACCAGATAAATAGCAAATATATCCTATATTTTACACGCTGGTCTTCATGACTGAATTAAACGTTGTTGTCATAATGAGACTTTACTGAGCTTACTTACAGTGGTCTGAAGATACAGGTCAGAGCTGACTTTCTAATTTTACATTCTGTGAATGTACCAGATGTACTTATTTCCAATTGCTATGCTTACCCCTTTCTCACTTAATGACATCCATGCCCTTTACCAATTTGGATTTTATAAATCTTGAAGGTACTGGGACTATTTATTGGTTTGTGTCCTCTGATCATAATACAAACTTACATTTCTTAATATAAGATTGCGTTTTGAACTGTGGTTTTGAGCTAAATTAATGCTCCTAAAAAGATCAATCCATCCCGATTAATAGTAATGAAAGTCTCTCACTGATTTCTCTGAGCAGGGGATCAGGCTTGGGACTGTCTTATTTCTTCTTCTCATCTCTACTAATGAATAAATTTTACAAATATTACTCTGCTAATCACTTCAGGGCATTTGCACAAGGGAGTCTGTTTTGCCTAGTGTGCCAGGGTCTAAAGTACACGAGTACTTTGCTTTTCTCCCCACCACACGAATAGTGTCTCAATCGGATTTCTTTTTGTCTTATAGTATTGGAAATCAGTGGGATTACCTTCTCATGCTGAAAAGCCATACAGTTAAGCAGATACAGGAATTCAAGGAACATGGAATTTTTTCAGCTTTGCCACTAAACTGCTGTGTCATCTTGATGATGTCACTTAACCCATTTTGACTCATTGTTCTTTGTCTTTTCTCTGCTGTCCTGAGCTCTTTATGACCAGCTATTTAGACCTTATCTTGCACCACAGAAGTCAATGGTAGTTTTTCAGTTGGCTTTAACAAAAACTCAAAGGGCATGATAATTTTGCTGTTTTGAAAGAAACTCTCCATGTTTGATTTTTTCCTCCCTCACTGAAATTGTTCTTTATTAAAAAAAAAAGAAGCTGCACTACATGAAAATGAGTTCCAAACACAGGCTGAATTGATCTGTTTTACTAAAATTAAGACATTCCACTTACACTGGTCTTTTCACTCACTCTCAACAATGAGTCCTCATCTGAAGAGCTAGTTCAATATTAAAGAAAAATATTTCCTGAGACAGGGCTGTTTCATCAGGCCCGAAACATTCAGTTCTTCTGTCACTAGATGAAATCCCTTTCAAATTAATGTATTTTCTTCAAAGGTCTTCAACACCAGTGTTTTCAGCAACATTTTCTTCTCTGACAATCAGTTGATGGGACATTCAGAACTACCCACAGCACACATTCTTCTCCCTTAACAGTGATTTTGCTTCAGGTCTATAATGCTCCATTGACCAGGTCAGATATAGTCTCAGGCAGTTAGCATAGATTTGTCTAAAATTCATCCTGCAGCTGTCTGTTCTTCTGGGAGAGGGGAACAATTTGGTCGAGGGAGGTTGCAAGCTTTTACTCCCCTCCCTCTCCTCACTCCTGCCAGGAAAGGAGAAAGAAAGCAACCTGAAATCCATTCAGATTTCAGATAACTTGGTGATTCAATTCTGGCAGCATCAATGGCTTAGGGGTAGCTAAGTGAAGTGGAGTCATTAGCAAGCAGAGCTGTGCTCCTACCCTAACATCATTCAAAGCACAGTTAAGTGTTTCATTCTTGCCTTTAATTGTCTGAGAGAATGCAAAGCAATTTCCAACTATAGGAAACATATTTTTATCATCAAATGCCTTTTTCCCCCTTTTCTTTCTTTTTAAAAAAGTTTTATTATTTTAATAAGGTTCAACAATGTTTCTGAGTAAAGTTGCAATTTTTGAAAGAATTGGATCTGCCTTTATTTCCATCACTGAACGACAGGCTGATGGCTGAAATGAACTCTGTCCACAGTATTGTTATTGTCACATGATGATTCACGTGAGATTTTCATGGGATGTTATTTCTTGTTCTTAATCTGGCCTGCAGAAAAGGAAATAGATTTTTCTGTTCTTCTATACACAACTGTCTTTATCTCCTTAATAAAAACATTCACTAGGTCTAGGGCCAAGGACTAATAATTCACAAGACTTAGAAGCTAGGATTTACAAGGATGTTGTTTGCAAAACCTTTATCCATTTAGTATGTATTTAAGGCTAACAATTCAGAAGTGATACTGTGCCAAGCCTAAGAATGTCCTGTCCTGAATCAAACTTCTAACTGCACACAAGAATCAGTTCTGTATTCCAACCTCAGATTGTCAAATGCAGGCTCACTGGTATTATCTTGTCTGTATTTCTTTTTCTGATGTATCCACCTAACTAGCCCGACCTCTACAGTATGTCATCTAAGTTTGCTCTTTTCACATCAGAGCTGTCATCTAGCATCATCTGTGGCTCTGAATGACTTTTAAAATTTTCATCTCTTATGCATTCTTTGTGTTTCCTGTACCCAGAAAATTTTTTTCAGCGTTGTTAACAGTTGTGCAGAATTCATTTAATAGCAGATCAATATTATTCTTAGTAATCAATATTATCCAATAGTATTCTTTCTTGGTGCATTTTTAAAAAAAAATAATCATTGTATTGCCTTTAATTCTGCCAGTTCTAAAGTTCTGCTTCTGCTCTTTTCCTTCCTTTATAAATTCTGGTACTTTTTACCATCTTGATTGTATTATTCTTCCACAATGTCTTCATTCCAGTGTGTTTTCTATTTTTAATGCTGACTTTTGTTCCCTCCAAGGCTATCAGGATTTTTTCCATAATGTGGGCATGCACCTGATAAAATTTCTTCAACAGTTTCAAATTATTAATTATGTTTTCCTGGTTAAATATGACATTCTAGTTCCTTTAGCCCATTATTGTTTTGAACTTTCTAAAGCTACCCATCAGAAGTACCAAATAGTTGTTACCTGCTTATTTAAACTTAGCTTTGCAAATATATTCAGGCCATGAACAGTTGCATCTGAGAATCATCCACCCTTAAGTATTGAGATTAATTCCTACTTATCTGTCAAGATGAGGTCTAATGTAGAACTCCCCTGTGAAAGCAACACCTCTTGAGCTAGGAAAAATATTTCCAAGGATGCTTTTAGTACTGGCAGTAGCAGCTATGCAGCATATTTCGTTTCAGTTGAACTCTCCCGTGATAAAAAAGATTTTTTTTCTACACTGTCTAGGTAAGTATTTTGAAGAGCTGGCTGTGCAGTTCTATGTTGCAACATAGTTAGTCATAGCAGACACCAATTTACAGCCTGTCTTGTACGTGAAGCATGAGAGTATCAGTTCAAAAGTATTTGGGACCATTTGCCTCAGAGCTGCCTCAGAAAACATAGGCAACTCACCATGTCAGAGGAAGGGTGGGGGGTTCAGCATGTGGTGCCAGGGAAGGGCTGTTCAGGGTTTAATCTTACAGGCTTTCCACCCGCTAGTAGAGAACATTTCTGTTCCTAGACAGTCTAGACCACAGGCACAGCACGTTGGTGGCATGTTGTCTAAGCTTCATTGCACCAGAGCAGTGTGGACATCTGTATGTACAGAGCCCCAGACAGGGTGGAAATACTCCGGCTAATTAGGGACAAAACTGTTTGGCAGAGCACTGGTTTTATATTAGTCTATAAGCACTATTACTGTTTGTATACAGAGTACAAAGGAGAGCCAGGAACTGCTTGCTACAGCCAGGAGACTGCAGGGACATGGAGGCAGCTCATGTTCCTAACTTTAATGGAGTAAAGGAGACCATGGTATCATGCCCACAGTCTGAAGTGCAGCTATAGGATACTTTACATCTCACGACTGTAAGGCTGAGAGGTATAACCAGAGCCTCTGTTGTGTTTAAGCTCTGCCAATAGCACTCCACTCCTGCACCTGGCAGAATCCAGCAGCTTGTGTCCAACACAAGCCTGCTGTCCAGAAAGGTGCTGAGGACTAGGAGTGACTGGCAGCTGCACAACTGGCCTCGGGAACAGGTGGCAGAGATCTACCACCATTTGCACACACATGTAAGTTTTTTTTTTTTATGGAGGGAATGCTTGACTTTTGCATTTTGGTCCTTTAACTTGCATAAGTTAATGACATAAGTTAAGCAAAATTTAAGTTATGACTTAAAGAGTCAGAGGACAGAGAAAATACTGTCAATTCCATTTCATATATAGTGAATGTTTCTAATCATGTAAGAAGATATTACATGCAATATCAGGTTCTGACATTTTCTTATCAGTTCACATTTAGTGATACTGTTTCAAGAAAGAAAAACCATCTACAGGCTGGGTGAAAAGCCATCATGGAGCAGAAAGGCTGATATCATGGGTCAGATAAACCATAAACAACCATCTCGTGCACACATACACAAACAAAACAAGTTTAACTATCCACACAGAAAGCATTGCAAAGCTTCCTCCTTTACAGTATGTGCAATATCCATGGCAAAACAACCCTGCACTTTTCCCAAAGAATACTTTCATTGGTTCAGAACAAAGAATCAGAGCACACCAGCTTTTACAGAAGCAAAAGAAAGGGAAAATCAGCCTTTAGTGGAAAAGATGAAAAATGTTGTGATTAGCATAACAATGTCATTAGTCCTGTATTAATCTGTAAATTTGCATTTAAACAAGTTAAATACTGTAAGGACATTTCTCTGCAGTTTAAGAGTTCTAAATAAAATTGTCAGTTACTTTAATTTGTAGCGAATATTTTGGCTGGTTTTTTAAGTGGGAAAAAAATCCATGCATGTAGTATCTTATTTAAGCTTATAATCAGCAACCTACTGTGACTTTGAATTAATTGGGTTTCTATTTTTTGGGTTTATTTTGCTCTAGGGGTGGGACACAGAGGGTGGTGTGGAATCCAAATTCAATAAGGGACATAGACTCAAAAGAAGCTTGTACCTGTTCTTGCTATGCTCTGTGATGGTCTTCACAGTGGGATGGCTCCTTAAATGAACAGTGTAGCACAAGTGATAGGAAGCATGACAAATTGAAGTTCTGCTGTCATCATTAGGATAGCAATCTATAGCAGAATCATTAACAACACTTCTCTACCACAGGGTGTTTTTCTCTTGGCTGTGGTATCATCTTCCTAAAATGTTCTGCCTCCCAGCTAAAGGTAACTGGCTGAGTAAAGGAGCCAGACAAGTACCTGCCAGAACATAAACCAATTTTTCAAGCAGGATGGAAGAAATCACCCACCAGTCTGTGACCCAGGCCCTGTCATATACCTAGCCCACACCACACCCCCTTTCTGCATCTGCTTTTCCTTTCACTTAGTCACCTCTGTCTAGCAGTGTCCTCAGGACAGGGATAACCCTGACAATAAGTGCATGCTGCCCTTCCCATGTGGGACTGTGGAGATCAAACGAACCGTCTTATAGTCCTAACTCAGACAATTGCTGGAAACAGAAGCCAGGCTGCTTCTTGTGACTGAGATCCACTTCTCCAGGTGAATTTATACTTACTGTTATGTGTTACTTCACCTGTCACAAAAGCACTGCCATAATTTCTGTTTTAGAAAGCATTAGGCTGTTAACTGGGGTGGTACTTACTGTATTTTGCAGATTATAAAGCCACTGCAACTCTTGAATTTTCCCAAGCACTACCCATAACTACAAATGAGGTTCTTGGCTTTGAGTTCTACTTTTGTGTATACAGGAACCATCAGAAGTTTTAGCCACTGTGATCAGGACTATATTGCATGCAAGAGTGGAGGTTTTTACAGGAGGGGAGCTGCATTTAAAAGCATGATCACTAGAAAGTGCATAGATTACCCAATTTAATCAGACTTGTGAAGACAGTGTTGTGTTTTATTAATCAAAATCATGTTGTGGTTTAACCTAGCAGGCAGCTAAACACCACACAGCCGTTCACTCGCTCCCCCCACCACAGTGGGATGGGGGAGAGAATCGGGAAAAAAAAAGTAAAATTTGTGGGTTGAGATAAAGACAGTTTAATAGGACAGAAAAGGAAGGGGAAATAATAATAATAATAATAATAATAATAATAATAATAATAATAATAATAATAATAATAATAATAATAATAATAATAATAAAGAATATACAAAATAAGTGATGCACAATGCAGTTCCTCACCACCCACCGACCAATGCCCAGCCAGTCCCTGAGCAGTGGTCATCACCCCCCTGACTAACTCCCCCCAGTTTATATGCTGAGCATGATGTCACATGGTATGGAATACCCCTCTGGCCAGTTTGGGTCAGCTGTGCTGGCTGTGCCCCCTCCCAGCTTCTCGCTGGCAGGGCATGAGAAGCTGAAAAGCCCTTGACTAGTGTAAGCACTACTTAGCAATGACTAAAACATCAGTGTGTTATCAACATTATTCTCATCCTAAATCCAAAACACAGCACTGTACCAGCTACTAGGAAGAAAATTAACTCTATCCCAGCCAAAACCAGGATAATCAATCCGATGTAGCCTTTTGTTAGCTCTGCACCAACTTATAAATTAGTCTGTTTCCACAGGCATGGCATTGTGCAGCTTACAGTTCTATTTTTCATTCATATTGTGAAATTGTTCAGTATGCCCTTGAGTACAGTAAAGCCAGAGAGACCTGGCATCTCCTAGCAAGACCCAGGTGCTTTAATAACTGTTACTCCACTTAGCCCACACTTCAGAGCTTTCAGGTTTGATTTTAATTAGAGGAGCTGTGACATTTTTAGTATCTCTTAAGCAACTGCCTTACTTCACAACCATGAAGCTCTGATTACAAAAGACTGGGAAACAGGAACTGCGCAATGCTGTTGCAAGATCACTGCACTAGGAAGAGCCACAGTTTTGTCCTGAGGGGTTCTTACCAAACTCCTTCAAAGCAGTGCTTAACAAGTGTTGAAGCTTTGAACCTTTTATTTCAGGCTTCTGTGTCAGAATCATGTACAAACTTGTATGTGCACAACAGTGCAGGGCTTACCACAATGTTTCTGAGTCATCACTGAGCAAATGTCAAGAAATTCTCCTAAAAAAGCAGAGTTACATTTTGTGTTAAAATCTTGCAGGGTGTATGTGTGAGATATGGGAATGGATTTCATACTGTTTGGTGTTATCAGGACAGACAAAGCACCTTTAGTGGTCTCTCTGCACCTGAATTACCTCCACCCTCAGTAAATCAATAGCTGGTTCCTCAACTCCAGTTCACATCAGACTTGGGATAAATTGATGAATTTTTACATTTAGTTTTTGAACCAAAAATTCAAATTTCTTTCTAAACTACATCAGGCCACTAGAGGAAAACAGTCCTTGTCAGTCAAATAAATCATTTCACTAAGCCTGAAGTATACTTTTTTCATTTCTGGGCATCCTTACTAAAAGCAGACAACAAATCACAGACAATCCTTCATAGAGCTACTGTGGTTATGCCAGTGCTCTTATTCACATTGCTCTGTGGTTAAGACACTTGCCAAGTTATAAGTTGTAGAAATAGGCAGGGAGAAGCTTTGAACTACCATCTCCTGCCAGGATTTCAAATATTGTCTCTGCCTGCCTCAATAATATATATGAACAATACAGGAAAAACACAAGGGCTGCCCAAATCTCTGGGACTGGAAACGAAGATGTCTCAAAACTGTCCAAGTGACTTCTTAAAAAATATAATGTCAGTGAGCCTAAAACCTTTCACCAAAGAATTTTGATCAAGAGTATGGTTTCATAATTGTGTTAAGCAGATTTAAATTATCTTAACCCTGTGTTACTGTCAGATATTTGCTCTTGTTACCTGTCATGTTGTACCTCTAATGTTCATGCATTCATGTGGATCATTAAATTGAAAAGAAGAGACAGAAAGGTCAGTTCCCAGTTCTGACACAGTGTGGGAGTGCTGAATCTAAGGCAAAACACCCTGCCTTCTCTCCTTTGCCTGATGCCTCTGTAAGTGCTCCTAGTATTCAAAAATCCCAGCTTTGCTCTTGAGAAGTAGCTGTATTTTGCAGGGAGAAGCTGCCTTTTGGAAACTCGGGACCAGTCAGTGCAAGGAGAAGAACACAGTCTTGTTTGTTTTAAAATCTGATTTTGCATTTGTGAGGCAAGCAGAAATAAAAAGCAGTGCTGGGAACATAAATTGACCATTTTATGTAAACAGCACAAGTGAACAGCCAAAAGGTGGAAGAGAAAAATCAATGCAAATATTGGTGTATTGAGTTCTCCCATAATCTGTGATTGCTTTTGCCAACCTAATTCACTCAGAGATCCTTGCCAAAAATGTCAGTGAACAGACCTGTGACTCCAGCATCTGGAAGGGCCTGGAGGGTGCAGAATGCCTTTTACGCAGGTTCTAATGTGACATATGAGAGTGAGAGGCAGATTATGACTAGCATAAGTGACAGGCCTTTCTCCTTGACACTCACTGAGCCTGTCAAGCACTCACTGAGGTTGAGTGCTAAATCTCTGAGAAAATGGAAGTTTAAACAAGTGACCACACACACACCCCTCTCAAAGGAAAAAGCCTCCAGAGCAGTTCTGAGCCAGTTACATTCCTACTACTTCCCTCACAGTGTCAGATGCCCTGCAGGAGCAGGGATACCCCTATCTCTGGGCATCGCTTGGCAGTTTCTTATTTGAAATTCTCCCACTACCTGTCAAAAGTGAAGCCCTGAAGCACCCCCTACCTCCCTCCACCTCCAAATCCACAGCTAAAGCATGTGGCAGCACATAATCAGCTTAAACCACTTGCCAAACACCCAGTCTGAATGACAGAAGAGTGGCCATTCATCCAAAAGCGGACCAGTGCTTTTCCATTTATTTCTGTTTACAGATCACCTTTCCCTAGCAAATATAGCCCTCACGGCTTAGACAGGTGCACTCTGCACTGGGTAAAAAAACTGGCTGGATGGCCAGGCCCAGAGAGTTGTGGTGAATGGAGTTCAATCCAGTTGATGGCCGGTCACGAGCGGTGTTCCCCAGGGCTCGGTTTTGGGGCTGGTCTTGTTCAGTATCTTCATCAATGATCTGGATGAGGGGATTGAGTGCACCCTCAGTAAGTTTGCAGATGACACCAAGTTGGGTGGGAGTGTTGATCTGCTCGAGAGTAGGAAGGCTCTGCAGAGGGACCTGGACAGGCTGGATCGATGGGCCCAGACCAACTGTATGAGGTTCAACAAGGCCAAGTGCCGGGTCCTGCACTTCGGCCACAACAACCCCATGCAGCGCTACAGGCTTGGGGAAGAGTGGCTGGAAAGCTGCCTGGCGGAAAAGGACCTGGGGGTGCTGGTTGACAGCCGGCTGAACATGAGCCGGCAGTGTGCCCAGGCGGCCAAGAAGGCCAATGGCATCCTGGCTTGTATCAGAAATAGTGTGGCCAGCAGGAGGAGGGAAGTGATCATGCCCCTGTACTCGGCACTGGTGAGGCCGCACCTCGAATGCCGTGTTCAGTTTTGGGCCCCTCAGTACAAGAAGGATGTTGAGGTGTTAGAGCGTGTCCAGAGAAGGGCAACAAGGCTGGTGAGGGGTCTGGAGAACAAGTCTTCTGAGGAGCGGCTGAGGGAACTGGGCTTGTTTAGCCTGGAGAAAAGGAGGCTGAGGGGAGACCTCATCGCTCTCTACAACTACCTGAAAGGAGGTTGTAGTGAGGCAGGTGTCGGTCTCTTCTCCCAAGTAACTAGCAATAGGACGAGAGGAAATGGCTTCAAGTTGCACCAGGGGAGGTTTAGATTGGACGCGAGGAAAAACTTCTTTGCTGAAAGAGTGGTTAAACATTGGAACAGGCTGCCCAGGGAAGCGGTTGAGTCACCATCCCTGGAAGTACTTAAAAGACGTGTAGATGCGGCCCTTAGGGACATTGTTTAGTGGACATGGTAGTGTTGGGTCGATGGTTGGACTCAATGACCTTAGAGGTCTTTTCCAACCTTAATGATTCCATGATTCTATCTTGGAGGAGGATGGGACTCTTCCACCATGCATTGAAATTTAACAATAGCACATTATATTCCTTTGCAACAACCTGTAAGAAATAGAACATATATCCTCACCCTACCCCTACATTGAAAACCATTGGTTTTGGGATGGGATGACCACTTTTCAAATGCCTATAGAGAGATGAGTCCACAGCCCTCTCACTGTGCAAGTCAGACTTTCCCAGCAAGAATTCAACATAAAGCCTCCCTTGCAGCTCTCAGCTTGATCTGTGTTCCTCAGCTCCTCCTCTGGAATCTGCCTCCTTTCTCAAGACATATGCATACATGAAGACTGAGAGACTGTTTCAAGAGCCCATACCGATTATTGTCTCTTTTATTGAAGGAGGCAGCATAGTTAGGAGTGAGAACTGGCTCCCTAAATTAGAAAGGACAGATTTGCAAAGGCTGGAAGACCAGCTGGCACATGGATAGAAGGCATTGGTGTTGTACTTCCTGACTTATAAAGCACTGTCAAACTTTCAGGAGTTAACTAAAGTAAGCCTGCTTCTGTTAAACAGCATCAGACTGACAAGGCCCTGTGTGAAGTCAGGGAACTGTTCTTTCAGATTTCCAGAAGGCTCTGCATCATGTCCAAGGCTTTGTGGAGATCTGAGCATGCCTCAAAAACATCTTTCTCTGTTTCTGCTTTAAATCTTTTCATTCATCTCTCCTATCAGAGCTGGCCCAGAGCAAAAACACTGTAGGGAAGAGCTGTAGTAGTAGCAATGAGATATGGATGGAGAATATCCCAGAAGCCTTGCTCTCCTAAAACTCCCAGCTTCAATTCCAGATCAAAATTCAGTTAAATTCAAGCCACAGATTTGAATTCCCACCTTGAGCTAAAAACCCATGTTATATGAAACTAACTCAAAGTGAGCAGGGGCAGAAAAGTCTTCCTCATCATTCGACTGGCTATTGACTGCAAAAAGTGGAGGTGCTGTCCTTCACTCATTGAAGGCAGTTTACTAGCTTCTTCCCTTCTAAACAAACCTAATACCTGCTGCAAATTACAGTGAATAGAAATCTGTGATTACAACATCAGAGCACAGGAAATGTGAAGATAGCAAGCAAGAATTTTCTACCCAGATATGGAGCTGGACCAAGCAAACAGACATGATGAAGCTGATCCTCTGCTTCTCTGCAATACTGCTTTGAAACTTTTGCCTTTGCTGGCCAGGTTTATAGTTTACATTGGTAGGTTCTGCCTATAGCATCTCCAGTGGTACAAGCCACTCATTAGAGAGAGGAAAGAAATGCTTTCAGCACCACCCACCAATCAACAACCAGGGATTCATCAGAAACATCAGAATGTGACAAAACATTCTAGGGATTTTCAAGAGAGGTACACTGGGATGTTTCCATTCCCAAAACTCCTTGGCAGCAGCTGGAATAAACTTCCAAGAAGGAAATCAGGCATACAAGTCCTGAATGAAACCCACCTACAAGCCCCATTGTGCTTTCTGCATTTGTGTGGATAAAGAGTTGTATTCAAGGGGCAATTTGTCAGCTGCCTTTCCCACATCAGGCCTTTGCTTGGACTATCTTTCTGTTTTGATCTCTGGCTGAAGAATCCTTCCTCTAATTTAGGCTTAGCCTGTTTAACAAGGAGACAGAATTTACATCCCTGTACTGAGCATGACAGAAATAATCCAGCAGCTGTAAAATGACTAGTGACATCCTACAGACCTATATGGTGCCAGTTTTAAAAGTCAGCTCAGCCCTATTATGACCCTAAATTTCTAGTGGGCTGCTTGGAGATCTGGCTGGGATCAAGAGCATAAAAGCACTGTACCTGCTCCACAGCACTTGGTTTAGGCTGATGGTCTTGTGAAGACCATGCCAACAGTTCCAGGAAACTCCAGGGAATTTGAATGTCATGGCCTGGAGCTGACAGGCTGCATTCTTCCTCCTTTCTTCCTGAGGAAGAAAGCTGAGGAAAAGCAATTCATCCATGAAGCCTCCCTCTCAGCCGATAATGAATAACCTGAGTCTGTGCTTCCCAGCAGGAGTAGGGATACTTATGTGCTGTTTTGGCAAAGGAGGAAGCCTACAGCAGAGACAGGACGCAAGGTCTGGAGGGAACCCTGGAAAACCACATCCAATGGAAATGATGAAAGGGCAAATGTTTCCCTAGATAGCATACTTGTCGCCCAGCTGCAGCCAGTCTTCCCCAAACTCTGACATGCTCAAAGGAAGGCCACAGCCCTTCTCCTGCATCAGCAAGAGGACTGCTCTGGTCTGGAGCCCCAGACAGGGCACCTTGCACTGAAGTCTAGTAAGATCAAGTCAACTCTACTCATGACTGCCTCAAAGCTGGCCAGTGAGGAAAGGAAGAGAACTCCTGAGGCCTGTATCAGACCCTTAGGAAGGCCATATGTATTGACACTCACTAGGAATGGGGCATGCAAAACCTCCCTTCTTTTCCCAGCTTAACCATAAGCAACAAGCATCCATGGGGAACAAAGACACACAGCAGGCAAAGGCTACACAGCTGCCACAGGCAAAGCATGCTCCAAACTTTATCACCTTGTCCCATGCATGAATTCAGACCTGGCCTTGTATCAGCCCTTCTTCTTTCAGGCATATGGGGTGAATAATTCTCCCTGTCAGTCTTAAATCCCAGTCTGATGAAACTGAAAGCGGTGTCAGAACAGATGCAGAGCTTTGTGGTGAGGCCAGCACAAAGTCACATCTCGCTCTAAGGAAGCAGCAGCATTTCAAAGGCTGAGCCTGGCTCTGATGACTTTTAACAGAAAAGAATCATGCACCCATTAGCTGAGCCGTGAAGGCATCGGGCTGCATTCTCAAGCAGGCATAACTCCACTGCTCTCATTAAGTCCTGGTGAGTTATCTGATCATTCAAGACTTAGATAACAAACTGCCAATATAAGAGACATAATGTGGCTAATGCTTGATTTTAAGCAGTAATGGGAGCTCTTTGGCTGCAGCAAAAAGGGAACAGACCTTTAAATCCTGCTTGGTGCCCTTCACAGTCCTTCAATTAGCTTGACATAAAAAAGAATCAACAACTGTACAAGCCTTCCCCCTTGCATCTGATTTGTAAGCTAGGAAAAAAAAAGTTACATGAAAAAAATGGTGTAGCTGTACTTACTACAGGCAATGGTACTGATCAAATTACCCTCAAGCCATTGTCTGCATTTTGAGGCTGACACAAGCAGCATGATCCAGGACAGAACTGTCTACCTTTAAAGATGAGATGAATGAAAAGATTTGAGGAGGGTGTGTTGGAAAAAACTCAGAGCTCCTCCAGCCACTTAGCCAAATTTTATACCATCCTGACTAAGGGGTCTTTCCACTGAGGAAAGAATATTTTATTCCCCAAAGCAGCAGAGCAACAAATAAGATGTCCTGCCTCTCGATGCAGAGGGATGCATTCATGCCCTTGTTGGGATTTAGTGAAGAAATTATTCCATGTGGTCTTGGCTCTACTGGCTAAAGAAATTCCAAGTGGAAGGGTGTGGGCATGGCAGCCACTTCTAGAGACCTAGAAATGCAGGAATGCAAAGGGAATGTAGGTCATACAGGCTCTGGGATGGTTTTCACTTCTAAGTCCTAAACTTCTGTCATGGACTGCTGCCTGTGGAGGTGCCCAGGTTTTCAGGAGGAGAAGAAACCCTATTTACACAAGGGTCAGACTAGGCCCATTTCCTAGGCCTCCAGCTCAGGAAACCAATTCTCTACTCAACCACTGCACAATTTTGGGGAAGTCGCTCAATTTCTCCACCTGTAAATCACAAGCAGTAATGTTAAGTAAAAAGTAATAATAATTAAACTATTAATTAATGTATATAATTAATATATAATATATTACAGAATATATTATACATTGTATACATTATATAATTATATATATAACATGTATAATATATAAAATAAAATAAAATAATAATAACAATTTAAAAATTAGATTTTGGAGATCTCTTGGGAAAAAGCCCTTCCTCTGTGCAGCTTGGTCTTGCTGGCTGATGTGAACAAGAAACACCATCTGGCCATACTTACAATCACAAAGAAGCATCAAAAAGGCAGAAACAGAGCTAACTGGTATTTCAGAGGTGAATGCATACTGTTGCCTTTACGTTTCTCACAGGCAGTCCAGGCAGAAATCCACTGAAAAGACCTGCCATCGTTTTCTTCATACAGGTTCTTAGTTCCAATTGTACAGACTTGGGCAGTTCCCGTTTGGGAGCACCAGCATGAATGACTCCAGCCAAAACTCAGGTAAACAGTGAGCTGTGCCTTGCTCTGCTGGGGAATTAGGCTAAGACAAGTCTGCAGCCTTTGCAAAAAGAGAACTCTGGATCCAGCATGCATGGAGGTAGCTTTCCTTCCTTCTTCATGTAGTGGATTTGACCTGTCAGTGTAGGGATGACTGTGAACGCTACCACTCAATAAGCTGGAATTCAATAGCCTCTTTATGGAGGTGTTAACCGTTGCTAGTCCCCTGAAGAAAGGCAGGTCCTTTACGGACTTCCTCAAGCGGTGGACTAGACATGGTGAAGAGTGAATGCAGACTGCCACTGAAACTGGAATGAAGTAAGGCTTTGTCCATGATGCAGACATTCCCTTTGCATTCATCTTCTCCCATAAGCAGAGAAAAAAATCTTTCTGATTAAAGAAAATCTATTCAAACTCTCTCTATATACATTTCTTTGTGTGTACATGCACACAAACTTGGTAATATACAATGGCTGTGTATACTGTTTCCCTATAGTAATGATGCTCTGTAGAAATAAAGCAATGCTTCACAGATCACGCATTCTTGCTCTTGCAAATGTAGTCAGTATATCCTGGCTCTGAAAAAAAGGTAAACTCCTAAAACAGCAGTTCAACCAGGAAAAAAAAAGGCACAAGGGAAATAGAGAGAGGCTGTACTGCGTGATCAGACAATAAATTACAAACAGTTACTGCCTTCCCACCTTTCTTGTCCTCTGGGTGGTAACATAAATAACTAACTGATGGGGTGAGGGAGGGCTGTACTGAAGAATTCCTTATTATGAATACGGAAGAATTTATCAATTAAAATTGTTGAATATTAGTTTCCAAACAGATCTGGTAATGGGGCACCCTGGTATGAGGGCCAGAAGTGTAGATTGGACTGTGAGGTGGCAGAACAGCACCTCCAGCAGAGTAGTAATGTCTGGCTGTTCAGACACAGATGCTCAGTTGCAATGGTACTGGAAGAGAACTTGCAAAAGGCCATTTGTTGGGGTCCATGATTCTTGTCTTTCCAAGTAGGTGAGCCAAATGCTTGGAGTTTCAATAAGCCACAGCCAGGAAGGCTTGAGACACCATTCAGATGTCCTTCCTAGCTAAATTCCAGCACTAATCACTGCATGTCATCTGCTTGGGTTTATTTTGCACCCAGTCCTGAGTGGATGAATCTGCTCAGCCCTGTGCCAGCAATGTGCATAGGTTTTGCCAGCCAGCTCAGTGAGACAAAAGTTGTTTAAGTGAGGATTTCAGCTGAATGACTCTACAAGACACCCTAGTCAGTTCATAACAGTAAAAAAGGCTGCATTTCAAGAGACATTACAGTAACTCCAGAAGCATCACCCAGTGGGATCTTGTTAGCAAGTATCCAAAGTGACATCTACTGGTGTAGATTTGGATTAGCGTGAAACGTAGAAATGAAGTTAGAGCAAGGCAGAGCTGGACAAAGAAGCTGACTAATGAGCCCCAAAAGGTGTTAGTGGGGGAATCAGCAGCTGGAAACTGAACCTGCTGAGTTCTGCTAAGTAATTGAACCTCTAACTATTATGGAAGCAGATGAAAAAGATGTCAGTTTGCTCCCGAGCTCCAATGGTTTGCTAATGGTGCCTCCCTTTTCTAAATTTTAAAAATGGCTTAAAGCTACAGCACAGGAAGGAATCCATGCAGCTTTTCTCATCAGGGAAGCTCTGTTAGTTTAATGCCAAGAGGTAAGACCTGGCACACACACTTTCAATCAGGCCACCTAGAGAATTCTATACATGTAGGTGACTGGATTCACAAAGACCAAGACATGTTGCATATCCTGGGACTTCCAAGGGAATATAAAGATGAAACTACAGGGGTTAGTTTCCTAAAATCACTCTGAAGATTACTATGTTTAATAATGGCCTTGGAGGTCCTTAGCAGGTACATCAATCCCTCTTCTCTGCTGAAAAGCACATCTGGGAAGGCACCGTTCTCTCTCTCAACTTTCAACAGAGACTGCTGAACTTAAGCATACCCAGATAACTTTGTCAACCTTTGGCTTTCTAGTTGTGCTTCCTCTTACTGGAGGAGACCAGTTTATTCACCTTTTCACAAAAGACAGTTGCTGCCTTGCAGACAAGGGGACTTTTTTGGAGATGCAAAACAGAAGATTAAACCTGGCTAGAATTTTCAGAGGTTGAAAGTGTTAGAGAAGAAAAGTGAGTGATTTAGTAAAACTGCAAAGGGCTGTAGTCCAGAAACAAGTTTGATGCTAAAGTTCTGTACTCTAAGCTATGGAGAAAACTGATACGGTAACTCAAGAATCTGGCTCAGAGGCAACACATGTCAATCAGGATATCTTTGCATACAACTGGCTGGGGGACAAGTTCTGGCAGGAGGTCAGAAGTCTAGTCCAGGTCATAACACTTTATCCCCTTGGATGCCTCCAAATACCAATGTGAAAATGACCTGTGGGGTTATGGTGCTCTTCAATCACCCTGTAAATGTCCTTTCCTTCTTCCGACTCTGCTTGGGCTTATGCCAGCTTCCACTGTCCTCCATAACCAATGAATCAAATGTGTCCAGAACACAGTAAACACCACAGGACATTGCCCTTGCAGCCTTCTTCACCCAGAACAGCCCAAGATTTAATTGCTGCAGAGTGCAATTCTTCTCGGTTGTCATTGTTACTGGCATTATGACTGTTCCCACCCACCCCAGAGCCCACTTCTTGGAAGGCACAATATAATCCCTGTCTTGCAAAGCATCACACTGGGAGTGTCATAGCCAGGCCTATTGCTTTCTCATAGCCACAGGACCTGTGACCCAGTTGTAAACACTCTTTGTTCTATAGCACAAAGAGTATGTGCACTGAAATAAACTAAGCAAGGAATTTTTTTCTTTGTTTGTTTTTTACCCTGAATTATCAAAAGCCACTGTGAAAGCAGGAGAAGAGTCAAGTTAATCACACCTCTTCATCTGCACAATACATACACATCTCTCAAAATCTATTTTAAGGCCCACAAACTGAACAGTAGCCACAGCTTCATTAGATCACAAGTGCGGGGTAAAAATTCACTTCACTGGTTTAATATCAATTATTTAAAAGGGAAGACATCAGACAGAATGTTTCTGTTCATTGAGATATGAATTTTATCATTTGAATTACAGAACATGATTCATTGATACGGCAAATCTTTTCTTTTTTTGACATCTTTCACCTTTTGACATGCAAAGATACAATTTCTTCAGTTTTTTCAGTTGTCAATAGTATGCAATGAAAATTTTACTATATATTTCTTCCTCGCAAGGAAGACTACACCTCCGAAATTGCATATTCAGGCAGTGAAACTTCATTCCTTTGTACAGGAATTTTTAAAGCCTTTGGCAATACCTGCACCTGAAGTTAGACAAGAATGAAACATCCCATAGATGTACTAACACCAAATAGTTTAGCTAACATTGTGAAGCTGTTTTATAGCAACAAAGTTAAGTTCCAACTCCTGAGCTTGGAGCTTAGTTTCAAAGGTCTGGTATTGCTAGAGAACAGTCAATTCACATTCTGGTATTTTTCCTGCCCTAAGACAGGATTTTCACAGCTCTGCACCAGTTACATATGGAAATATGCAAATGAAATATTAAAAATAAATAATTATGTGATGTTGCATGTTGATTATCTCACATAAG
Source organism: Aptenodytes patagonicus (assembly GCF_965638725.1). Taxonomy (NCBI): domain Eukaryota; kingdom Metazoa; phylum Chordata; class Aves; order Sphenisciformes; family Spheniscidae; genus Aptenodytes; species Aptenodytes patagonicus. The sequence continues at coordinate 58,932,542 of NC_134982.1, forward strand.
AATCTAGGATTGCAGATATAAATCCTGATTGCCTTTTTGTCTGAGTGATTTAGTGCCAAAAGCAAGTTCAGCAATCAGATTTAAAAAAAAAAAAAAAAAGCAACAGTATGAGAACACTTTCCACTGGAGAGAACAAAGGCCCTAATTTAGGACTTCTCCCGTTGCCAGCAACCCAAATGTTCTTACTTTTCTAGAAGTAAATTCCAATACCACCTACCTTAAACCATGGAAGACCTCGAAATTACATCTTGCATATCTACAAGTTCTGGATAGTTTTCATGGTTTTCCTGGGACATGGACAATTCCAAATACTGCAGAGAATCTTAATGTCTAACCACTGAGAGCATTTAATGGCCCAATAAGAAAAATGGGAAGAATTAATGGCACACATCCAGAGACAGAAGGATTCACTTAAACAGAACAAGGACTGCACATTCTCCTGCTGTGTGATATGCTGCCTGCAGTAACAAACATCAAGCCCCAGACTTCACCATTTCCCTATTGCCAGCAAAGGGACAAGGAAGTCCTGAGCATTTCTTACTGTGCCGTAGAGGCTCACTGATGCAACAAGATGTTAACATTCTTCTGCCACTGAGGCTTTAATCACATAATGACTCTTCTGCTTTTGTACTTTGCAAACAGAAAAAACTCAACAAAACTCTTTGTCCCCCACCCAGATAAATCTTAGAAGAAACCATGCTTGGCATGAACTCAACAACTATGTTAGTGAAAGCATAATAATAATAAAGAATTAAACCCTCAAATGAGGAAATTCATTATATTGCTGTCAGAATTTGGATACTACATAGTAAATGAGATTGAGAACACACATTGTAAGGTGTGGCAGAGATAAAATACTGAACATCTGCTTATTAAGAAAATAGTTGACCTCATCTTGTGCAATGGAGAGATGAGGTTCCTAGAAGCATAAACGTATGACCATGCAATTAAGCACTGTGCCACAATATTTACACAGCACTGAACACGGTCAATTACAATTGTAGAGACAATCTTAATTCTTCCAGCATTTGAATTTTCCATTTGCCCCCTTTCTGTACTTCTCATGCAGATTTCGTGCTCAATTTGGAGGGCAGGAATTCTTATTAATATAACTAAACTTCTGCTTTATTCCCCACAGAACATAATTCTAGTCAAAGACAAGCTGGGCCACTCTGAGAACTGAGTATATAATAGCTACTGAAGTAGTTCATGCTCTGTCTCAAGCATGGCCTAAATTCAAACCTAAATTCTATCTTGAAGCCAAGCCATTTAGACAGAGGACCATGCTTACATCCTTTTTGGTTGAAACCCACCATTGTGAGGATAGCCTTGAGCTCTTCCTTCTTTTCAGCATGGGCTCAGCAACACCGACCCTCTAAAGCATGTGTAAGATTGACAGGAAGCCAAACTACAGGCATTGTCTCACTAGCAGCCAGGTGTTAATTACAGAGCATGTACTAGGGCTCTCTCAGGCCTCGGTTCTATCACAGTGCTGGAAATAATTAATTATGTAAATAAGTAATTATGGATCATTACATGAAGAAAGTAATTAGCTTTCACTGCTAATTACTGCAGGTATATAACACAAACAATGTCATCTGTTTATAGAAGGCAGTATTCCACACAAGAGCACTGGAAACAAGATGGCTGCTTTAGCACAGCAAGCTGATAGTACCTGGTGTTAGCAAGGTAACAGGGATATTAGCTATCCACAGTCTCACTACCGGGGTGCTGACAACAGACCCTGACCTACCAGACACAGGTGCACTGAAGGCCTGTCTGCAGTCTTGCTTGTGTTGGTCAGCTGTGGCACCTCTCCCCAGGTGTGATAGGGAGACAACTGTGGTAGGGCCCTAGAAGATCTGTGAGAGAGTAGCGTTGAGATCAAGCCCAGATCAGAAAGTAAGCTGCATACTTGCGCCTTGGGGTAGAAGGAAGCTGGAGTATACCCCAGTTATGTTCCTTACATTCTTTCAATCCATTTTCAGCATCAGATTCTGGACTTTAATATTGGGTAGGAACTGGCAGACAACTGGTGATCCAGTTATTTCAAAACATCATGTCCAAATGTCATCTTTAAATGCTGCATATTTTTTATGAAAAAATATTTGATTGCTGCATAATTCATTCTACCCTTTCCCTAAGTCATTTCTGTGCCCAGCTGCCATGCTGGGCTGAGGGCACATGTATCTCAATTCAACAGATTGGATTTAAAACCTGAAGTTAGTACATGCTGGAACATATCTGTGGTACCTGTCATCATTCCTTTCAAGTTCTGCAATAGCTCCCACATTTCCTGAAGCCCTAAACAAGAGAGTGTATTCATCACACTTGTTGAAAAGCCAAGGCAAAAAGTCCAAAACAATAAACATGATGAGCCTGTCCTTTCTGTAAGCCTCACCTAGAGCCATATTAACTAACTGATGAAGCCGTGATTCCGTGGCTTGTTTTCCTGACATCCTGCAGCTGCGCTAAGGGAGTAACTTTGTGACTGTGGGTTCATGACCCAGGACACACACTTTCAAACTTGTATTCTGCATAAATAATCTGTTCCTACTCGCTCACTCAACTCATATACTCATTTCTCACTCTTGTATGTGAGAAATGAACAAATATCATCGGGGAGATCTCTAACACATAAAACTTCTTGGATTTAATTCATACCTGCTAACACCAACTTGTGTATGTATACATACCAGACAGAATCTCTGTTTCAGTTTTCTCCTTCTCTATATTTCTGCTTTTACTGGAGTTGGTGAAGAAATGAAGGTAATTTCTAAATAAACAAGTAATGGAGGAAATAGTCCAGCCCTTTTTTCTATTCTTTCAACATTTGTTTCACATTTCCAGCCACCAATTCACAATACTTGGAGACAGAGTCTTGTTTATCATCAAATCCATCTCTTTGTCAGGACAAAGTAATCTCTCTCTTTCATGGAACTCTCAAACCTTTAAAAAAAAAAAAAAGTACAGCTCCTTTCTACAGCTTTATCCATCTTTTCTGATTCTGCAGAAAACAGCTTCATCTTTCAAATGCATGCTACCTGGGATCATCCCCAGGAGAAAGAAAACCACAGGGAACTGAGCTCCTGCGTTTTCACAGACGGGGTGCATTCCCCAAAGCAGGACTTCCTGTTGCTAATCTCAAAGATAACCCACCACATCACTAGAAAAGCTGCAATCCAGTGCTTTGACTGAGACCAAATAACATTCCTCCAAGTAACCCTGTTTACTCCCCTTTGCCATATCGCTCAGGAGTCAATGCATTTCCGAGAGCCTTCACCACCTAGTACTCAGCCTGACTCAACAAAGTCTAGATAGCTGACAGTATCCCAGGGAAACCCCTGCTGGGTGGATGTTTCATCCAAGCTCAGGCTGTATGCATCCTACTCATGAACTCTAGTCTAGATCGCCTTGGATTTGTAACAGAGGGCATCTCAGATTTCTTAAATGCTTTTACAGCAGTTTGCCCAACAGCAAGAAAAATGCAACCACCATCTACCTCTGGGAACACTTCAACGGTCTGGCAGAAGAGACAGTGACCAGTGAAAACAGGGCATTAACCCATCTGCCTGCAACTCTGAAATTCTTTTTTTTTCCCTTGTGTCTAATGCAGACCTATGTCATTGCTTAGAAATAGTTCCACCTATAAACATACATTAAATAGATACTGCACACATTGATATGTTTATATTAATATATTACACTATCTAAATAGATATTCCTTAAATAAATTATAAAAACAACAAATTTTGACCAGGTAGGGGTTCTGAATCTGTCTGTCCGGTAACTAATACCTTCTTTTAAATGATCATATGAATACCTTTCTCTGGCAGTGTCACAGGTAGACAATTCCCTGTAAGAACTTTCTTTTCTTAGAAGCATAATCCTAAATTTCTTTCTTTGCAGAACAATTCTTGATACCTCTTTACAAGATGCACTACACCACCAGAACAATTCATCCTTATCTGTGCTTCCCTTCTGAATCATAAGGATTGGGTCAGAAGTTCAGCCCAGTGTGGACATAGTTTTGTTTATGGACAGCCACTCTCAGCTCTGCGAAGAGACTTTGAAGCTTTTTCCCAGACATGTTCTTAGGGGACTGTAACCTGCGTAGCAGTAGGCTCTGCACAGGGAACATCTCTTATACTGAGCAGGACTTTCTCATTCTGTGTACAGGTATTTTCTCTTGTTCTTTGGCATGTGATGTAAGTCAACACACAGGCCTTCATCATCAGAAACCCCTCCTCCAACCATTACCCACATTTCTTTCCAAGTTATCTGAGCTCCAGGACCTCTTCCTATAAAACTAAGTTATTCTAAAGACACCATTTTGACCTGGTCTTGAGGGTGAGGCAGCAAAACTGCCTTCTCCCTCCACATATCAATCCCTAAAAGCTAATGTACAATAACGATGGGTTCAGCTACCTTAAATTAAGCTCATTTCTCTAGTAAAGGTTTGTTTTGTACACTTCTTTTCAATCTCATTCTGAATTCTCACAATTATTCATTTTCTTCTCACACCAAACTGTATCATTACAAGAACCAACCTAAGTAGAAGAGAGTGCTTCCCAATGGTTAAGTCCTTCAGATAAATTAAACTTTCTTTCAGATTAATCCCCTCTGAGTAGTGGAAGCATAAATATGAAAAGTAGAATAGATTTGTCCCATTTCACCTGCCAACACAAAGAAAGCCTTGGAAGCAATGCAGAAGATACTTGGACTGTATCTGAATTATGACCCATCTCACAAACCACAAATGCAAGTTTGGAAAGCACCCACACAGGGGCAGAAAAGTCTCTAACATTTAAAATAATGTGAGCATTTAACAGATGATGAGAAAAATAGGCATTTTTCTCCCCTTCTTTTCACTCTCTATTTCAGCCTTGCAGGGCTTTTCAGTGTGGGAGGTGTGTTTAAACAGGGGCAGAGCTCGAGGGGCAGTGCACAAGATTAGGAAGTTCAGTGTGGCAAAGTAATTACCTGGCTCTATCCAGGTGCTCAGGGAACTTGTCACAAATCAGCTGAAAAGAGTAGTTCTCCACTGAGCATTATGAGTAGCCAAGTGTGTGCTGAAAGCTGGACCCCTACCTTGTCTCGAATCCCTTGTCTCATAACTTCTCTTTCAGCCTCCATTTTGGCATATTTGGCTTTCCTCTCTTCCTCTTCTTGCCTGAGGGCTTCCTGTCGTTCCTCTTCTTTCTTGGCAGCATCTGGGTCTTTCTCCTCATCCCCACCCAGCATCTTCCCCATGTCTTTGGTTGCCCCTAGAGAAAGCACAAGAAAAAGTCAGCCCTGTAAGAATGTGAGAAAAACACTATTACACCAGCTCGCTCCTTCCTCACACTCAGGACCTCCTTCCACTCCTTCTGCATCTGGAAAGGTTTCTCCTTCCACTGAGGAGAAGGCACACTCCCCACAGAGGCAGGAGGTGGGCAAAGCACCCAGCCTGACCAGATGGGTTACCTGCCACTGGTGGGAGAAACATGGCAGCAAGAGGAACAGACTACATCTGTAGACTTGCGTGATGGCAACTCAATTGGTTTGTAGTCCTGAAGGGGGCAAGCTGCCATCCACACAATGTTTTCAGTCCATCAGCTCAGTCAAGTGACTGAAGATTGATTTTGGAGGGTCTTTGATATAACAGGCAGGTGATACATCCAGAAAGAAATGACACCAGGGCTAGGAAAGGAATTTGAAATCTCAATTGCAGGGATGAGTAATCACAGTTTTAACTGTTGCCAGAAATTACATATCCTGTAACAGGTAGGAGCACACAGCATTAGCAAACATTTGGAGTTGCTGATGATTTCGAGGCTCCACCATGGATCAGAAAGCAGTAGCATTTCTGCATGTCTCTTGTCTAGCTTTGGACACCACTGTCTTAATGCTTAGTACGCAGGTGGGATCCTGGCTCTGCCTGGGTCCTCTTTCTACCCCTGCATGCACATTGGTCTGAAATTTTCAGCCACTCTGTGCTCCTGAGGCAGCTCTTTGTTATTGTGTAAAGCCCTTGCACAGCCATGCAAATGGGAAGGCTTCTTGCATGTCCCTCTGCCCCACAGGGCTGCATAAAGGCCATCTACCCAGTATTTCAGAGGTACTTTTATTGGCAAATGACTGGCAATCATCCAGCTGGGGTGGAAGGCACGGGCTGGGGAAAGGCGGAGAGCATTTACTGTGATACTTCATCATCAGGGCACTGGAGGGCTGCAGCAGGATCAAGCCTGGTTACATGGATGAAGTGAAGACACATATCCTTTGGGAGTTGTGCTGGACTTTGCCTGGAGCAGGAAAACGCCCTGCATCATTCACTAAAAAACGTACCTTCACCCTGGAAGAACACTGTAGGTGGCTGGTTACTGTCCTTAGTTCCTGGGTCAGGACAGCTCCAGATTGGCTCCTTGCTGGTTGAGACTTAACTGAGTTAATCTGAGGCAGCCTTGTTGTAACACACACTCACAAGCACATACATGTATACAAATTGAACATCTCTTGCCTTGCATAAGGCAAAGTTATCTGGCCTTTTCAAAGGCTTAGGCTGGAAGGAGACACTGTCAAAGTCCTTCCAAATAATTGTTTGTTGGCATTACTAGAGGCTAAGTGAAGGGAAAAGGTTTTCATAATCTCTTATCTCTCCCTTATAAATTACTTCTTCCATGTGTCAGCAGTGCTGGAGGACTGTATTTGCTCTTGCTTTCCACATCAATTCTTGGGATGATGATGGTGGAACCTTGGTTCTTACAGGGAGAAACATCTGCAACCTGTCAGGATGATTCCTCCTGAATTTCCCCAGAGATGACAGTTATTGGAATAACTACTGCCTCTAACAACCACCATGGAATTTGTTGAGCAGTGAGCAGATCCTGTGGCTTTTCCCCTCCACATTTCTTTTCCAGGACACATTTTCCCAGAGCCCTAAACTGAAAGCAGCCCTGAATCAAAAGCAACCCTCTGATCCCCAAAATGTGACAGAGAAATGTCCCTTTTACATCTCCAATAGAGAAGCATGGGGAAACTGATCATTTTAAGCCTGACAAGATCTGGTTGTTATAGATTTTTTTTTTTGCTAGGTGGGACATAGTAATAGTAAACATGACTGTCTCCATTCAGCTAGCTAACCACAAGCCTCTTGACACTTCCATCTTATTGGGAAACCTGTGGATAAAAAGAGGAAGACACCCAAGGACCCCAAACAAATCCCAACTGGAATATTCATGGTCCCTAGCTACTGTCAGCCTTCCTCTACTGTCATTTTGCATCCTCCTCTGCAGGGTCAGGGTAATACAGGAACTTTTGCATTTTGAGGGCAAATTTACTCAGACCATCTGGTGGTTTGTTTGCTGGGATGCCAGGAAGGCTAACTGAAATTGCAAGCAAGCTAGAATTTCATAGCAAGTGGAAAGGCAATGCAGACTAGTTGGGACACACATGTCTATTGCAGGGACCTCCCTAAGCAGCTTTACTGTGCATAAATCATTGATGACCAATGCCAGTAACACCTTTAATTTCTGGATTCCCATCAACAAATATTTCCACTGATGATCAAACTGATTTTGGTTCAATAATCTATTAAGTTTCTCTCTTTTTATCTTCTCTCCATTTAGAGCTACCCAGACAGTGTAATATGCTAGTTATGAAGCAAAATTCAGCAGCAGAAAGAGATTTTTTTCCCCCTCTAAGCACTACTTCTAGGCTACCATTAAGTTATCATATCGGCTCAGCTCATCATGTAAGGAATGAAATTGCATAGGCTTCTTTTTCTTTTATCTCTTAGACAAGACCAAGATTTTGAATACTTTAGGCATTTGATTTTGCAGCTATTCAGCACACAGGACACCTATAAGAACAAGAATGTAGTTTCAGGATCCTCACAGACTCTTAATTCACCCCTGATTTCAAAGTCACCTTCTAAACGTGCAGAATGCTGCACTGTGGTATCACTGTTAACTAATTGGAAGAAAATGTATTACGAGAAGCAGAATTTTACAGTACATTTTAACTCCAATCTCTTGTGTTACTTTTGGTATAGAAAAGCTTTTTTCTGTCTCATTTGTTCTTCATCCTAAACTTTAGGCTTTGTTGTTAACATTCCCTGGATAACAGCTTCTGTTTTTAGCAATTCAGCAGTGGAGGCTCCAGAGAATTCATTTGCATGCAACTGAGATGCCGCAGTTACAGGCACAAGCAGAAGGAAAGTGCCGAAGTTCTGTCCTCAAGACTGCTTTTGAAGCTTCCAAGGCAACAGGGGATGGACACACTTACTGAGTCTCTTCATATGGTAACACTCGGTCTTTTTGTCTTCTTTCACATCCCAACCATAACATTTACCTTAACATAAAGAGAAGACAGAGAACGACAAAGTAATCACTAATCAGTAAGGAGCTTCAATCAACATTATTGCCAACCTTTTTAGACAAGGCCACAGGAAGAACACAGAAATGGCTAAAGCTCCAGGACAACATGTGAAAACTGTCGCCTTTCTGGCTATAATAAACAGCCCTGCCCCTGAAGGATAGAAAACTTCCATGGGGGAAAGTATCTCAGACATGGTTTGTTTAGAAGACAAGTGGCATGGAAGGCATTCTGAACTAATAATCTTTCCCTTGATCTGTATGGGCTAAAGAACTAGGCAATCAGGTGTTAAGCCAAATACTATTAGTGCACTCAGATATGCTTTCATGTGAGATTCGCTCATTTAAGTTGTCATCAGCCATCTGAAAAACAGTAATTCAGTTGTTGGGGAATATGTGGGAGACATTCCCCAGTGAAACAGCTGTCTGGAAAGCAGTTTTGCTGTAAAGGCCTTGGGGTCCTGGTGGACACCAAGCTGACCATGAGCCAGCAATGTGTCCTTGCAGCAAAGAAGGTCAACAGCCTTTTGGGCTGCATTAGGATGAGTGTTGCCAGCAGGTTGAGGGAGGTGATCCTTCCCTTCTACTCAGCCCTGGTGAGACCAAATTTGGAGTGATGTGCCAAGTGTTGGGCTTGCAGATACAAGAGAGATATGGAGCTACTGGAATGAGCCAGCAGTGGGCCATGAAGACAATTAAGACGCTTGAGGATGTCTCATATGAGGAGAGGCTGAGAGAGCTGGGACTGTTTAGCGTGGAGAAGGTTCAGGGGCGCCTTAGTAGTGTGCATAAATACCTGATGAAAGGGAATGAAGAAGAGGGAGCCAGACTCTTCTCACTAGTGTCCAGTGTCAGGAGAAGAATGTGTACAAACTGAAATGCAGAGAATCCTGTTTAAACATAAGGAAAAAAAAAATTGGGGTTGCAGAAAGAGGCTGTAGAGTCTCCACCTGTGGAGATATTCAAAACTTCATAGGCCACAGCCCTGAACAACCTGCTGTAGGTCACCCTGTTTGAGAATGGGATTGGACTAGACAACCCCTGTGGATCCCTGCCAACTTCAGATATTCTGTGATGTTGTGAGACCTGACAAGTAAGTGGTTTAAATGGCAACCAAAAGTGACTGAAGTGAATTTTGCAAGGAAAAGGGTGAAGAGCACATATCCAAACAGATCCTGCATCTGAATTGAAGGAAAGTAAATTCTTAAACTGCCTGACCTCTGTCACAGGAACACCACCTCCTATGACCTAACCCTTCAACAGCTCACTGACATCAATCCAGCTTTTGCAGAGAAAATGCAAACTCACAGAATCAACATGCAGGAGCAGTGCTCAATTTGTTACTTGTCAAAAAAAAAAAAAAAAAAAAAAATTCTCCTAAATATTGACATGCAAAGTTCTTTGCCGCAAAAGCTATATGGAACATGATTAGGATTTTTAGGGATGACCTACAGAGAAAGAGATTAATAGGAACATCTTGGGCATTCTTAATTAAGCAAAGTATAATGGAAATTTGCACACACTGTTGCTTCAGGTAAGGTAATTAAGGGAAATCAGAAGAATTTCTTTTGCACAAAATCTGATTTCCTATTGTAGACAAATACCACCCCATACCTGTCTTTCAAGAGGGCTGCATATGTGTGTGCTTAGATCTCAGACTATGTTGCAGAAGTCCCCGCCCTCAATCACAGGTGTCAGAGGAAGCAGTGAGAGGTTTACCTGAAACAGGCATGCCCTGAGGAAACTTCGCAGGTGGTTTTTTGGTAGTACTATTTGTGGTAAGCCATATTTAGATCAAACAGACAGGACAACTGATGTCTCAGAGTTTCTAAATCACAGCATGATTTTTATGACATCATCCAAACATCTGGAGCTGATCACAGAGTACTGTCCTGAAGCAGGAATGGGTCACTCATTTTTGCAGCATCACTTCAGAATCAGAACTAAGAATGTTTTACTGATATCACTGAAGAAAGACCTTTTTCATCAAGGCCATAATGCAAAACTTATGTCTGGCATACAAGAAGTCCTTTCCCCATTTTAAGGCTCATGAAAAAGGCGAATTTGCCATTAAGAAAAAAGCCTTATAGCAATCATTATGGGACTCTTACTCTCTCCAGAAGTCAAGATACTTAATCACTAATTTGTCAGGAAAGGCTAGGCTGGCATTTATATGAAGACTTCACTAAACAAAGGAATTTCATATGCAAGTTTTTCGACAATATGAATCATATCTAAAGGAATCAGATCTTGTCCAAGTGTTTTTGTCCAAATCCCTTGGATGTTACAGAAATGCTTTCAAATTATTCCCCCTGGCTGCTGTGACATAAACTTCGTCTTCTGTTGCAGCCAAAATGCACATCAGTAGGTGAGATTCTTCTAGCCAAAATACAAACTGAACCTCTGTTCCCCCTGCCCTTAAAATACGGTGCTATATTCCCAACCTGTTTACCTTCCTCCAGCAAAGTCATTACATCTGCTGATTACACCTGAATGAACTAGACTGGCTGAGAGAGCAGTTCTCACCACTAGGGTGAAATCCAGTTCCCAACAGGGATGGCTAGATTCAGGTTTCTCTCAGAGATGTGTCCATGTCTGCTGCGCATCTGGCTTCCTGTTACAGTAAATGGAAGCCCCCCGTGACCTTCAGTTGCCTCTGTCTACCGCTTAAGAGTGAGGTTTCATACAGAGCCTGAATCACAGTCCAGCAAATGGAGTCCAAAGGTGCATCAAGCTTCAGGTAAAGCACACTCCTGCCTTTGGTGAGTTTAGATACCTATTTGCCATGTCAATACCTCATGTAGACTCCTTGGTCTATGTGTCTTACACAGCAAGATGCAGCTCCACCTATTCTGATCTTGTAAACAGTCAGCTAAGCAGCATGCTGAGATCCAGATTTATGTACACATCTTGGAGACAGTGTAAAAGCCCAAAAATACAGTCTACAGGAGCAGAATGGGGGGTGGGAGGTGAGCATAACTTCTCCCTAGCTTAAAATATAGACAAGAACCAGCAGGCTCCCAAACATATTATGTTTGGACAGCAATCCCATTTTAACGCACTTCCTTTCACCCTTAAAGAAGAGTTGTTTCCGTATCACTAACCTATGCTGCAGCTAAGACAAAGTGATAGATGAACAATCCCTAAACAGCATTTTATGAAAAAGCTAGTTCAGTGTCAAATAAAACAGAAAGTAAGGAATATGTATTCTACAACCAGACCTAACCCACTGAGCTCTAGAAGTTGTTTGGATTTTTTCAGTGCTACTGCAACACACTTCCATTCCGCAATGCATTGCAAAATCAACTGAATCATCCATGAGTTTTTCTGACTCCCAAAAATGAAACAGCCCCAAACTTACTACTCATAGCTCATTATCTTGTACACAAATAACTCCTGCAACTTTGTTTAAACCCAGCAGGAATGTAAACTTTCTCTCATAGAACTGGGTGAAAACAAAACAATGGCCTTGGGACTTTTAGCAAACAGATGGGCCAAGCAGGAAGGAACAACAGTTGATGATGGATTGGCTGCACAACCTCATTTTTGTCTTTCACTCTGAGAGTTCTTGACATTACAAGATGGTTTTGATGACTTGCATTTTCCCATAGTTTTTTGTCTTGCTCTTCTTTGAAAATGAGACTGGGAAAAAATGTGTGACCTGAGGTCTACAGGATCTCTGCCCAGTAAGATCTCCTGCGCGCCCTTTTGGGTTCTCTTCTGAGACTTATGGTCTATATATTGTGAGCTTTTCAGACATACCCTGCTGCATCTCTTTTCTTCAGTTTCCCCATCTGTAAAGCAGCAATGAATCTAGATGCCAATCTCACTCCAAGACACTATGTTCTGCAGAGGTACACAATGTAAGGCAGCTCCTGATTTCTTGCTTTTTTTGAGTCAGCTTTCACCAGGCGATGCCTGTTTGGTACAACCCAATGGAAAGTTATCGGAGTTGACATGAGCAAAAGAGATTACAAACTACCTAATCCAAAATCACTGTATTCAGACTAGGGCCAGTTCAAGAACACTTAATCACATGGACAAATTTTTTCTTGTCAAGATGAGATCATAGAATCATAGAATCATAGAATAGTTTGGGTTGGAAGGGACCTTTAAAGGTCATCTAGTCCAACCCCCCCCCCCTGCCATGAGCAAGGACACCTTCAATTAAATCAGGTTGCTCAGAGCCCCGTCCAACCTGACCTTGAATGTTTCCAGGGATGGGGCATCCACCACCTCTCTGGGCAACCTGTTCCACTGTTTCACCACCCTCAGTGTAAAAAATTTCTTCCTTACATCTAGTCTAAATCTACCCCCCGCTTTAGTTTAAAGCCATACCCCCTTGTCCTATTGTAACAGGCCCTATTAAAAAGCCTGCTGCCATCTTTTTTATAAGCCCCCTTTAATTACTGATAGGCTGCAATAAGGTCTCCCTGAAGCCTTCTCTTCTCTAGGCTGAACAACCCCAATTCTTTCAGCTCAAAACTCAACAACTCTCTTAGATCAAAATAACTGATTCACAAAGAACCATTACATACTGTCAGCTGGTCAGAATAAAGCCCTTGACTTTTCCACACCACTGGTGCAGCCTCATTGTCTGCCTGGTCTTTCTGTCCCATTGATAAAAAGAAGGACAGAGAGGCACCTGGCACATAGGGATCCAGGCCATCACACCTGTTTTGGAAGCAAAAATCTTCCTGATATCAGTACAATAAGACAATAGCCAGGAAAGATTTTGTTGCCATGTCCACAATAACCTGCTGCTCTTTGCAAGTACAAAAAGTACTCCAACTTCTGCTCTTCATCCCTTTAGGCGTAGAACAAAACAATGCTTTTAGGAATGTTTTGGAAACAAAAGAGTACAGCTCCATGCTTGCTGTAGAAAGCTGTTTTTCTGCAAATGTTTGCACATTTCTTCAGTAATAAGAACAAAGATGCCTCTACTATCTGCCTCCTACTCCTTCAACTGGGGAATAAAGGTGTAGGGTCTTTTCCTTCTGCAGCTTTATTAGCAAACAGATTACTATTGTCCATCAAAAAAGTAAGTACCACACCAATCCTTTCAGCTGAAAAAAAACCCCTGACTTCCTCCCGTTAAAGTTTCAATAAAAATGTAACAGCCCTTCAGGAGAATATCGCATGATATTCAAGTGGTACTTGCATGAACAAAATACTGTGTTTATACATTAGTACTGAATAGCTCCAAAGGAACCATCACAATGTATTAATTAACTATAACTAATACACCTACTGAAATGTATTAGTGATTCCTCTTTCGTAAACAAAGAACAGATGCCAAGTTCACTTGAGGAGCTCACTTGAGAAATCATAATCTCTGAAAATGCCATTTTCTGGTCTTTTTGGTACAGTGGGGCTCTCTGGTAAGGATCATTAACATTGTATTAAATGAAGAAATTATTAATGAAATTCAAAGCTCAAAGCAGACATGGAATTCTTTCTCTGTTTACTTTTCCAGATCCACTTAGCACAGATGTCTTACACAACTGAGAAGGGGCATGTTTATATGCATTTCTGCTCCCTGGGCCAATGTATGGTTTTAGGCTTATTTCCAGGTCAGTGAGATGCCTATTCATTTCAGCGCTAAGTTTTCTGAGATATCACAGAAAAATAATATTGGAAGGATCCCAGTGAGGTCCATCTGAACATACCAAGTGATGAGCCATGGATCATGGGTACTGTGCAAGTTATGTAGTGGCAGAACACAAATGGGCATGAAGAAGGAGTAGGAAAGAAGCACTCAAAGCTTCAGTTTACTTTGTTTATAAATGAACACTATTGAGAAAAAGCTGCACAGGAAGGTATGGATTTGGGGTTTTATTTTGTTCCTTTTCCCAACACACAAAGTGGTTAGATTACTTTCCAAATAAATGAGAATCCAAGACACCAGGCTGGTCTATCCCTTGCCCCAAGGATCAGCCTTATGCTATTCCTGCCAGCCCTTTGTCTGACCTACTGTCAAAGAACTGTAGAGTTGAAGGCAAAACAGTGAATAAGGCTGTGGTCAACAGCTAGCTAGCCACTGCAGTGCTCACCACACTGCAATACAAACTTGGTCTGCTTTCAGACTTTTCATTTTTCCTCCATCTCCATTTTCTAGGTTGTTGATCTGCTTGTTATTTTCTCGGCATCTGTAGTAATTCCCATTCCTTAACCAAGTGGAATTGACTGACTCAGTCCTTTCTGTTCTCTGAGTGCTCATGCTGGGATCTAAATATTCCCTACCATTAGCTAACCAGGAAAGACATAGTCTGAGGCTACCCAGCACGTAAAACAAAGGCTTCACTGAGATCTGTCCCATGTAACAGGTACCAAGACAAACAGAGAGAGAGAATAGCGAGAAGTTATTCACAGAATCAGAGCTGTGACAAGACATTAGGTGATCATTTCGGTGATCAACACGTAAGGGTGATCATCAGCACAGTATCTATTGTCCAGCTTTCCTTCTTCCAGACCCTGGGATTTTTTACCACACCTTGGTCTGTGTTCATGGTGTAACACCAAAAAAATTCTCAAGCCTTGCCATTCCTTGCACCTTCTTCAGAAAAGGGTCCTGGAACAAGTAGGCATTTGCTCTGACTGTCCATGTTTAGACAGAGAAGCCTTTATTTTACTGTCCCTGGTGATCTTTGCTTCAGCCATTCCCCCTCCCCAGACTTGGCTTTCACTGTCTCTGGTATTTTACTTCAGTCTTTCTTTCTCTCCCTCTGTATCCAGCCAGAAAAACTGCATTGCTTAGAGGTCTTCTTGTTGGGAAACAAATTGGTAAGTTGAGCAAACTCGATGTAAAGGTACTTGAAATATTTAAGGATATTTGAAGGTATTTGGAACTCCAGCTATTTGGAGACAAATGCGTCTTCTCACCACTACAGTAATGTTTCATTTCCCTTACACTCCCCAAGGCAGACTTTAAAGGCTGATGTTGAAGGGTCTTTTTCAAACTCGGTACAAATCCATGTGGAGGCAAATATACCTTTCCAGGAATTATTTTTCCTGCATTTTTCTGAGATAGCAGTAGGTTCTAACATGTGCAAGGGCGATGTGTCATTCTGCAGATGGGTACTGAAGCCCAAAACCGAATGAGGTAGATAGATAGCCATGTTAACAGAACATAATGATTTTCCTACTTTACAAGCTGCTGGAGAGTGTCCTTTGACAGACAAAAGAAAGTATTCTTTTTAGAGCAAGACCCTGCCAGCTCCATCAGTATCATTTCTTTGGCTAAAATCTTAGTCTTTATGATTTTTTCCTCTGCGAAGTCTCCATGTCTGCACAGTGACAGTTTCTCTCTAGCTGTGTAGAGCAGTACACTGCTTGCACACAAACCAACATCTAATCTCAGTGGTACTTGTGCATTTGTGCAACAAATGCATGTTATAAGTCCCTCTTCTATTTTCTCTTTGTAGCTTACAACTATCAATTAATGTATTTAAGTGAATTCTTCAATTCGTATATGATTTATTCCTTTGCAACAGTGCTAAGTCCTTTTTATAGTGCTTTAACTAGAACAATAAAGTTGCCTATGCAACATATGTGGAGAAATCATTTTCAGGTGATATTTGTCTGATCTCAGACCCACAGTGACACTATCCTGACATATGGGCCTCTGTGTTATTTTTTCATAGAATCATACAATCATTTAGGTTGGAAAAGACCTTTAAGGTCATTGAGTCCAACCGTAGACCTAACACTGCCAAGTCCACCACTAGACCATGTCCCTAAGCACCACGTCTACACATCTTTTAAAAATTTCCAGGGATGGGGACTCAACCACTTCCCTGGGCAGCCTGTTCCAATGTTTAACCACTCTTTCAGCAAAGAAATTTTTCCTCATGCCCAATCTAAACCTCCCCTGGTGCAACTTGAAGCCATTTCCTCTCATCCTATCGCTAGTTACTTGGGAGAAGAGACCGACACCCACCTCGCTACAGCCTCCTTCCAGGTAGTTGTAGAGAGCGATAAGGTCTCCCCTCAGCCTCCTTTTCTCCAGGCTAAACAAGCCCAGTTCCCTCAGCCGCTCCTCATAAGACTTGTTCTCTAGACCCTTCACCAGCTTCACTGCTCTTCTTTGGACGTGCTCCAGCACCTCAATATCTTTCCCCTGGGTCCTTTTCTGCCAGGCAGCTTTCAAGCCACTCTTCCCCAGCCTGTAGCGTTGCATGAGGTTGTTGTGACCCAAGTGCAGGACCCAGGACTTAGCCTTGTTGTTTGTTATTGGTTTTGTTTGTTTGTTTGTTTTTTAATTGCTAATCACAATTTCCATTTCATGACAAACTAGAAACAACCACTGGGCTAATATATACCTGTTATTCAGAATGACCCAATAGGGTTTTTTCCAGGTTGAAGCAGGTACTGCATTTTATAATCAATTTGTGAAAGATGTCAAACACTGTTGATGGCCTGTCAGTGCTATCTCATTTGCATGCATCATAGTCAGTGTACTTCTTACCTTTTACTGTGCCATGCACATTTGATTCAGTATACTTAATATCTCTGAGCAGTGAAATGTTCACTTCAGTTGATTCATTAGCTTGCAAATCTCCTCTGCTTTAAAAAAAAAAGTGCACTTCCTAGTTGAAATAGTTTATACTCCCTGATAGACTTTCATTCATTCTCTTTCTGCTCTGTGACCTCTCATGAAGCCTACAAAGCAGCATGAACAATTATTTTCTGATACATAACTGTATTGTATGCCAAACAGCTATTAATATCATAAGATGACAGCATTTCATGTCAGGGACAACAAGATGGTGGTGCATGATTAAATGATTGAGAAAAACGTACAATGCAAGTGTGGGAAGACAAAAGCTATGGGAAGGTTATCATTTACCTCCAAACTGGCAGTAAGGTTTTGCAGCAGAAAGAAACCTAAGGCTAGCAGATGTGTCTTGATAGACTCTGCTGCACTTTGGTTTTGAAAGGTTAAAAAAGTCTCAGTTCCACACATACACACATCTCACATTCTGCAAGAGAGTGGTTTCTTTTTCATCTGAGTGCATCATTCTGCAACACTCAAACCACAAAGAAGCACTTCTACCATTGTCTTTGTAGACACACAGGCCCTTAGGAAAGGCTGACTATTACTTCAGTCACTGGTGAAAGTAATACTCCTGTTGATTGCAAATAGATTGTCTGGAAAAGTGGTGAGCTCACCTAAACAGGTCCCATTGAAGATTAGACCAGGAAACCTGCTCAAAGAATAGAGTTTTTCTGCAATATTTCAAACATAATTTATATTCCCATGTTGTTACAAAAGACTTTACTGCAGTGTGCATATGTGTTTAGGTAGCACAGCTGCAATCCCAACCTTGCCATACAAGGGAACATCCGATGATGTACATGCAAAGCTCAATGTGAGCAGGGCCAATGTGCCCTGATCAGCCTGCCCCATCTTTATGCCTTGGGTTGGGGACACACCATCAGACTAAGCCAGCTCATCACCTTACTGGCCCAGATCTCTCCAAAGGTAAAAGTTAGGCTTTCACACCCACATACTTTACGCAGACATTTTCACAAACAGGTATCTTGAAGGAGCATTCTCCCTTCCCCATCCCACACACAGATGCCTGTGTCCACTGCTGAAAAGCACCAGGTCATGAGCCTTCAAGGTCCTGCAGCTGTGCAAGGTGGGGCCAAGAGACCAACACACAGAGTAGGCAGGTTCCTGAGCCTCCTTTTACCTATTCCTGCCAGTTAAATCCTGCAACAAGGCAGCAGGAGGAAAAAGCAAAAAGCTGGAAACAAAATCAATCATCAGCCTTCAGCACCCAGCACTAAGAGGATATTCAACCACTGTGCCCCTGCTGGGTACAGGCAGCTTGCACAGGAATAGAAATGAAAATGATGCAGACATGATGGGGAGTGATCCTGGTGTACCAGATTGAGCTGCCAGCTGAAGAGTGCAAACCTGACTGCTCTTTTGGAGAGACGTTATTACTCTATGATACCTGGAAGGCCACAGACTTTTACTTATGCTGCAAAGTGTGTGCAATCCTAGTTAAAAAACACTCTGCCTTACCTCCAGACATATTGTATTAATACATTTTCAGCTGCATTACACCAAAATAACAAGCCATTCACTTGTTAAAAGAACAGTGAACTGTTCTTTTAAACTATTACATTATACAACTCTTTTCCCTAAAAGAAAAGATGGTGCCTTTTATGGTTGGGCAAGGGATTAAGAGACCGATTAAGATGAAGAGAATTAACAGAGATTAAGATAAAAGGAGATTCTGTTGCCACCTCTGTTCCAGAGCTGCTGTATGCACCTTTGGGAGGGAGATTCACAGTACCGCTGTTTCTCCTTCTCAGGAATTTTGTTCATCTTCACTGGCTGCATTGTAAACCCTCCAGAGGCAGGCATTTTTGAGCCAGATCTCTGTAACTACACCTGGAAGGGTGCAGTCCCATTCTCAGGGGGACACTCCATGCAACTCCACAATCAAAAAGTAGGGACAACTTCCTGTATACCATAAATGCAGTGGCTTCTGTTCCTGTTCTTATCAATAACCTCTGGCAAATGCTTATCTTGTCCTCCTGACCCCTGTGACCCAACTAGGGTGCAGCTATAAATACTCTGTTAGCCCAGATGTCACAAGCCAGCTGCGCAGGTTCCCTTCCTAGTCCATTGAGATCTACTCCAGACAGTCACAGAGCTTGGGATAAGATTCTTCTGGCCAAGTGGAAGCATCTACTTTAGGAGGGGAATTCTACTCTGGACTTGCTGGCTGGATATCTACTGATGGAGAAGAGGACCTAGGCACCTTGTTCACATGAACCCACCTGCATTGCAGCATCCTGGTGTTAGTCATATGAAGCTTGTAGTTCCAACAGAAAAAAGTACTTGAAAGCAGGTCTGCTTGCCACAATATTTATTTGCCTGGGATTTATGATTGTTTCAGTCCCATTGCCCTGCTTCACAGAAATTATTCACTTTGGCACAGAAAGAACAGCTGAATCAAAAAAACACTGCTAAGTGTGCAAATCTCTGCTGCTCTAATAGATTTCCTAAATTCATGCTGGTGACAGATTCCAGACCTTCTCTGTTGCCTTGGAAAATGACAGTCTTCCCCATGGTTTCTGATTGACGAGCATGATGAGCCTATCCAGGACGCGCAGACAACATCAGCCTGTCAGACAATCCTGCTGACTGGAATCTCCCTGTTGTTTTAAAGAGCTAACAGAGACTGGAGCAACACCATACGACAGTAAATTCGGTGACATGTTTAATACATATACATACAGTGTTTCACAATTGGCAGCAGGCTCAAACTCATCTAAGAGCAGTGAGACCTTCCGAAGAAATCAGAACAACATGACTTCTCCCTCTGGTGGGAGGCAAGTCACCTATCTCTGCTGCCATGGAGGGGCATTAAATGCTGCTCCCTGTGTGGACTTCTGTGTTCCAAGGTACTTGGATTATACCAGTTAGCTTCAAAACATTACACTAGCACCAAAGTCAGATGAATTTGTTTAATAGTATTACAGCAAGAAAACAAAACAAAAAATTTTTACTTCAAAACAAAACAAAACAAAAGAAAACAAAACCAGAAGACCAGACATTTTAGCAAGATGTTATGGCTGCCTCAGTTGCTTCCTCAGTGGCTGGGTGGGAGATTGCAAACTGTTCCCTTGCCCCAGCAGATTACCTAGGAAAGCTTACCTCCTTGAATGAGACCCCTGTAGGAGCCTATTGGCAGGAGGAAATGATACAGCATAAGGGCACTGGGACTGGCCGTGGGCTAAAACATTGACGAAACCCAACATCCTCCCACAGCAAGGTTTTAAAGGGACTACAGTCAAATTTTCAACAATCATTACGAGCCTTTCCCATGCAGCTGAGTTCTGATGAGATACCATTGTGAACCTCTTCATAGCAGCAAGAGATATTTAAACAGCTGTAATACACTCTGACTGGTGAAATTACTTAACTATCAGAAAAGGTAGGAACTCCTTAGAAATAATTAATGCACCTTCACTTATTTTTCTTAATATACTTCAAGAAATGTGGATGCTTTGTAGCAGCAGGATAGCAAAACACTGGTGCTGTGATGCTTCTTGGCAGCTACAGTGGTATCAGTGGGGTGGTACTATACCAGACAGAGAAAAATGTTCTTTGGAATGGGCTGTTACTCAAATTAGGTGCTTGTAAACCTCAGCTTATTGCATACAATCAAGTTCTGCTTGAAGAAATATTAACATATTTTCTGTCAGTGATTTGTCATGTTTTCTCAAGCCTGACGGTCAGTAGGTAGGCTGTGAGTAAAGGAGACATAGTTTTCATGAGAATCTGTGGAACTTCCATAGTCAAGAAATAACAGTGATTGCAGACACACCACGCCCAGAGAGAACCTCTTTAAATTTGGTTTGCTCTCAGCAGTTTCTTCATACATCTACAGCAGAAACATAACATACGCACACACACACAAACATTGTATCTGCTAGCCAGACTAGCTCTCTCTTCTCCATGCAGCTTGGGCTATTTCAGTTCTATGTGGGAGTTTCATCTAGGATGCAGCATTGATGGAACATAAATAAAACCCCGAACAGACAAATCTATCTGGGAGGAAAAATTCAGACAGTAAAAGGCAAAGTGTACCTCCAGAGCTTTCAGAACAGGAGCTATCAAAAGCCATTACCCTCCCTCAATTAAAAAAAAAATTACTTCAGAGATGTGACTCCTTCTGAAATGATCCATGTCACAACCCCAACAGGCTTATTGACAGATCTGACATCATTTGAGGTGACAGGATTCTTTGTCAATGCTTGAAAAGTTTTCTTGACAAAGGGAGTTGTGTGGCATCTTTCACAATCCCTATCCTTGCAGAGCACTGCCAAAGCTGGGCCAGAGTCAGCAAAGTGGTACACACATATCCCTGCAGAACAGGAACAAGGTAATTTGCAAAGCCGCGCCCAGTCTGACCCTTCCCTGCCACTCATCCCTGCGCTTGCCCATCACTGTGGCTGGAGGGAGCTACCTCCATTCTACCATTAGGCTATTCTGTCCTGGCAAAGAAGCCCAGCAGATGCTCCCAGCACATTCTCACCTCCTGCTTCCCATGGTGCCACTGTCTTTGATTCACACAAAAGTTAAACAGCATGAACGGTCTCCTCCCTCGCCCCCACATACATACACACTTTATAGCCTTTCCAATGGGGCAACAGTGAAACTTTAGGACAAGGATTTCCTGAAACAAGTTGATGATGTGCTTCCTGTGCTACCTGCAGGCAAGCTTAGAATACAGCACTGAGTATCCCAATCTGCTGAAACAGACATGCAATGGATAAACTTACTTTTCTGGCCACCTGCCTCCATAATTTAGAGCTAGAAGCAACTGTAGACAGAATCAGTTCATGAAAGAACTAGCACATTCTGCCCAGTGTTTTCTAAACACTGTTGCCTGCCCAATGGCCTTGGGTCTAGTTGTTGCTATGGAACTGAGAAAGATGGTTGCTTGGCCTTTTCAAGAATTCCATGCAGGTCATTAAATGGACTACTTTCAGAAAGCTGCAAAAACAAAAAGATCCCCAAAAGGTGGAGAGGAAGCAGTGCTGGAGCACTTGGACCCTGCTGAGTTCAAAGTTTTCAAGAGATCTGAGATGTCAAAACTCTGTCATGAGAAACAAAGAACTGAAGTTTCTTTCAGCCTGAGACATATGGCTTTATTTGTAAAACAGTAATTTAAAAAAATCACAATGGCAAGGCAGTTATTAATATATTACATTGTTTCATATTCTAGGATACTGAAAGTGGAAATGGAAGGCTGAAAATACATTTCAAAAAACTAGAGAATAGAAAAATAAAACAAGATAAATAATTCTCTTAATGTCTAACTTAAAGGAAAAGTTCGCTGAACGGTTGTTCATGCTTCAAGTCTGACAATTAGGTAAGATGTGTGAGGTTATTTTCAAAACTCTCATTGTTGGGTTATCCTGTGATGATTGTATCTCATCTAGAAACCTTAAAATCTTTGTCCTGGTAAGAAGCAGATTCGGTATGAAATGTTTGATCTGCAAGTCCTTTGAAGTCTGTATCCATAGAAGAGAGACCTGAAGAAGTTGCCTTCACAAGTGTGAGGAGAGAGAGAGCTAGAGAGCATCAGAATCTGGATCCCTATGCTTCATTACTCAGTAAACACAGCTCCTGCATTTGGCCTGGCTATTGTCTCTTTTCAGATGCACCACGCTTTGGTTTATCCTTTAGTGTTGATTAACACAACTCTGAACTCTACATCACTAGCTTCCCTTCTACCAAGGTGACTTTACACTTTTGTCACTGTCTGCAAATGCTTTTCAAGAATCTCATCGCACAGCCTGCAACTCAGGCCTTTGAACACCTCAACAAAAAAACTTTGCCTTTTTTTCCTGATAGACTGTGAGCAGTAAATCTATTCTGACATCCAGAACACCATCTCTCAGGACTAAGAACATCCCAAGATAAGTCCATTTCCTTCAAATATCTGGAAAGAACAAGAAATATCTTCTACTCCCAAACCAACAAATGAGGCATTTCTGTTGCACATGTTTCTACCCTAGAGGTAGGCCTTCTCTTTCACCCCAACATTTGTGATTCTGGATCCTGCAGACCACAATGGATAACACCCTCAAAACAAAGGCTGCTCTTTATATTGACAGAAACAGTCTTATAAGACAATTCCTAAGGTAGGTTTTATCATTTGCTGACAAATCTAAGGACACTCCAGCTTACTGTGTCTGACACTACTGAAGTTTGTACCATAGGCTGTTCTGAGGATGCCAAGGTGAAGCCATCTCCCTTTCTCAAAGCAAAAGTCATGAATATAGCTTGAATGAGAAAGATCCATATGGCCACCTGGAGCACCACCCAGAGCTTGGCCACACACTAACCCAATACCAAAGACAGTCTTTTCCTGTCCAAACAGCACAAGAAAGGTAAGAGAAATACAGTAGCACTATTACTATATTCAAAAGAACTTCCATTTATAATTTAATCTAAACATTTACCTCATCCATAAGCAAGAACAAGGGATTTCCCTCCTGTGAGGCAGAACATCAAAGAACTCACTGAAATATCCCCAGGCAAGGCCATCAGGATGAGAGGCCACAATGGTTGCACAGCCTGCCATCAGCTTCTGTGGGCCTTCCATCAAGACCAGGCTATATAACCCTGTCTCACATAACATAACCAGGCTGCATAACACTGAATCATAAAATCCTGATTCAGCAGCACTCTTCATGCATCACTCAGAAGAGAACCCACACACGGAGAACAAATGAGAAGAGTCTAAATAGCTTCATTCTTGGTGCCTTTTTCATATCCTGGTGTCTCATTCAATCTCCATCACAGTGAGACCTGCGCAACCATTCTAGAACATGTAGATCTCAGCACAAATGTTCTTAAAAGAAGGAAGGTAAAGTTTCTTGCAGAATTTTATAGTAATTTACTTCAGGAGACAAAAGCCCCACAGTGCTGTTAAACACCAAGGGAGCAAAGACCTCTTGCAAGTTTCCTTACAGCCTTGATTGTACAAGCTGTGCTTGTTCTATTTTCAGTCTTCCATCAGTAGCTCTTTCTCTCACCCTTTTTAATATATAGGCCATGCCTGTTATTGATCCATGCATTTTTCAGCATGGTATGGAGTTACCTCAGTCTATAGAATTACTCAGAAAAGCTCAAGGGATCAGGATATAATTGGGCAAGAAAAATAATTGATGCCATTTCTGTACTTTCTTTTTACAGCAGGAGAGTCAAAAGAAAATTGAAGGGCATGGAACACTTCTGAACCAGAAGAAAATGTTTTTTGGAAACTTTTCTATAGAATATTTTTAAACATTGCCCAATTTGAGATTTCACATGCTCATTTAGGGATGAAAGATGAGGAAAGCAAGATTTTAATGGCTCACAGCTCTAGGTAAATGTCAACTCACCAAAATATTACATAAATGAAAGAGCCAACAATACAGTCCTAAAACAAAACATATTTTTATAAATCCCTATCTACTTAAAAAGACAAGGAAATGGTTGTGTAAGACTGTTGCTCTGACTCCTTGAATTCATCTGGATTTACATGGGAACAGCTTACTATCTAAGCAACACAGCTTTATTCACCCTGCATTCATTACTTGCATGAATGTTACCTTCTCTTGCGCTCTAGAGCAAGTATTGCTAATGGTGGTCAGGATTGCTCAGACACCAACTATACCTCATGGAAACTTATTTTTTTCCTTTGGGAACTGCTGTCTACTGTTGTGGCTCTACTAAGCCTGTTCTCCAGAGACACTGTCCCTCTTGCCTGCATGCAGAATGGAGGGTACAAAGCAGCCCTCCACAAGTCTTTCTTTAAGAGCCACAGCCACATCTGTTACCTTATACGAGCAACAGAAAAGTCAGGGTTTGAAAGAGACTCTGAGGGGACAGCCATGCCCAAAAACTTGATTACTACACTATGGAACAGGTTTGCCCTGGGCAAGGAGTATAGCATATGGTTCTAAATACCCTAGCAGCAAATCCAGCACAATCAACTGGGATTGCATCCTGCTCTTCTTTAAGCATTTTAAGGTGAGGGGGAGTGGTATCCCTCATAGCCATCCATAGAAGAAAGGACCAACGTATTCACTTGGTGTATAAAATGACTATTTCACAATATGAGATTCCAATATCATGCTAAAAAGCTGCATTTTTTTTCATGTGGTAAATAGATATTCTATGCAGGTGCAGCCTTTTCATTCACAGATCTGCATCTGAATTATTACCAAACTGATTGTTTCACATTAGAAAAGTGCAATATTCAACAATTTGTTCAAGTAGCTTAATCCTGTCATGGAAGCATCACAATGAGGTCTCTCACCTAGAGGAAAGATGACTATTCTCTTATTCCATTTTTTTTCCCAGTCCATCCCCTATGGACTATGCAAATAAGACTCAATATGTCATTACTGCCAAAATGGAACCAGAAATAACCTGATGAAGATTTAAGAATGGAGTAATTGGAAGATAACATGAGACTTTGGCAATAGCTGACTTAGAATGGAAAATTCTGCAGCTTTGAGTTTGGTCCTGGTGTTGCTGTCTCCTCTCCTAAAGACTCAAGTAGAATCCACACACAGCTCATTAGTTACACTGACCTCTCTTTGCTGTGAAGCTGAGCACTGCAGTATTTGCAGTAGGTAAGAGGAGAGAATACTGTTGTCAGATGTCAGGCCAGTATTTCTGGTGGCCGCAGAGCTCCTGTACCTGCCTAGATGTGCTCATAATAGTAGCTGATGCACCTGGATGAACCCAGCTGGGAGGTAGGTCCTCCATCACACTCCTTTCCAAGATCTTGGTGCTGTTGAACCCAGGCTGTTCGCAGCCAGCTGGGAGCCCTCTGGCCACCCAAGCCATCCAAGAGAGAGCAGGAGAATTCCTAAGAGCATCTCAACACACCTGTGGCTATCTACAAAAGGTCATCAGGATTCAGAACCAGAGTGTTTACTTATGTTGAGAATGCCATCTTCCCTACCCCAGGCCAGGAGAGAAAAGTAACTGGCTTTTTACTACCTACTTTCTATTGTAGAATGTGGAATTAACATCTCAGAAAAAACCTTTAACCTTGAAGGGACTACTGCTATTGCACCACTTTGCTATTCCCCATGCCCACAAGCCTTGAGACCCAAGGGAGCTCAAGGACTGAATATAAAATTTTCAGTACCAAACAAGAAAACCTGATACATAGAGACCCCAAGCCCTCAAGCTTCAACTGGGATAAGCTACCACTGG
This sequence comes from Aptenodytes patagonicus, assembly GCF_965638725.1. Classification (NCBI taxonomy): domain Eukaryota; kingdom Metazoa; phylum Chordata; class Aves; order Sphenisciformes; family Spheniscidae; genus Aptenodytes; species Aptenodytes patagonicus. The sequence goes on from NC_134982.1 coordinate 58,958,651, forward strand.
AGAAAGAGACTGTTTTTAATTCCACTGTCACCAGTGCAGTAAAGACACATTTCCACAGTGCAACCCAGTGCTGACAAGCACATACATCATTTGCTATGGGGAACTAGTTCAGGCTAAGTCTTTTGTACCCTTAGTACCTGCTCTGGAATCAACAGTCACTGGAGTAAGGCTGACATGACAGCAAAGCCAGCATCCTTTCAAGGCTATGTCTTGCTTGCTGTTAAAGACATAATCCAATGTGTGGCCTGCTGTACTTTGCGCTATTCTTCCCGACCAGTAATGCTGTAGTCATACACAGAGACCATATGCAGGGGAAAGGAGAGAAAGGCACAATTAAAAGCTTTACATAGAGAAACAAATACTGTTCATGTCAACAGTCAATTAAATACATTTAGGATCCTCATTTACAACCCAGAACTGCAGGCATAAGGAAGGACATCAATAGGACAGTTTCAGCATTGAGATGTTTAACAAATGCACTCCAGAAGAATTTTTAGAAGGGACTGTTATTTTCAATCTATCTGCAACCTCAACTGCAACTGGATTCAGTCTCATTTTTGCAGACAGATGGGCTGCAATACTGAGAAGCTGCCCATTTTTTCCTGTGAAATGCTGAGAGCTCACCATTCACTCTATGCATGGAAAAAAAAAGATTTAAAAAAGATTTAAAGATAATATATTCTTAGCTATAGGAAGTGAACATCTTTTAAATTAAGTCAAAAGAAACTTGCTGATCAAAGGTTAGAAAGATCTTCTAGCAGTGAAAAAAGTTTATCAATGGCCACTAACAGAAATAGTCTGAAGTGGTAAGCCAAGAGAAGCACAGTGCATTTTGTGGTCTGTGTATGCAGTCAGCATCTGTCATGAATACCTGTAAGTTCACATAAATGCGTAATTTAGACTCTGTTTGCATTGCAGGAAAGGACTGTGCAGCTTGTCAAGGTAAGTTAAATGACATGAAAGTAGGTCATCAAGGATGATAGGTATGGGACAGCTTCAATACAAGAAACTATTAATGGAGTGCAACTTTCCAGTCAGGGAAAAAGACACGTTGCTGGAGCTCTACAGAATCAGGAATGACTGGGAGAAGGAATGATTCTTCACTGTCTCTTTAAATATAAGAGCTACGCAGGAACTAACGAGGAAGCAAGTTTCAAACAAAGTTAGTCTGAGGAAAACTCCAGAGAAACAGAAGAATGCGGTTATTCATAAAGCAAGTAGCTGATCTGTGAAACTTCTCATCACAGGATATTGCAAATCCTATAAATTTTCATGTCATGGAGAAGAGAATAGAGAAGATCAAAAAGAAAAAGAAGGCTGCTAAATATAAAGAAACTACTTTCTGTTCAAGAAGTTCCTGAACCAGCATTGCTGGAAGCTGGGAAAATATTTGGGGAAACATGATTCTAAGCTTCCTCTATTCTTATAGCCTCACTATGAGCAGAAACAGGATGGGGTGGGGCTCAAGTGACCTGTGCTCTTATCCTGTTGGACTGCTGTTCCAGCAGTGTGTAATGTTGAGCCTAGATTAGGATTAAGGTAAAATCGGAGTTTATACCTATAGATTATTAGGTTTCAGCACTAGGCTGGGGGCAGGGGAATGAATGGAAATTGAGGCCTTTGTGCAAGAGTCCTTTAAAAAAAGAAAACAAAATGTGACTTTACAAATTCTATTACAATTTCTGGAAGCTGAGGCACATCATCTTCCCTGATGTCCCATCAAGACATGATTTCCTTTGTTGCCTTTTATTCCCCACAGTGAAAGCAGCATGTGACTGTTTGTGTGTGTATTTTACAACATTACTACATGGTATGGATAATTTCTTTGGTGTTTGGAAGTTTAAAAAATACTGTTACCATTAGAAGATTCAGACACACCAAGTCTGTTCCACCAGCAAGATCCTTTAGTAAGTAAAATGAGTTATCACTAAATATAATATATTAAATTATTGCACTTGCTTCCATTCCTTTCCTAGCTGGGGAAGAATTCCTTCATGCCACAGGAATGTACTCTGTCAAGGGAAGGATGCCTGAGCTCATGCTAACATCACTTTCACAGATGAACTGAGTGCTGTGACAAAAGTCCCTTGCTAAAAGCTGAACTAGCCCTCCTTGTCCCCCAAATACACCCATTTCTAATGGAATGATTTTGTGCTTCCTTTTCAGGAAAAAACTGTAAACCAACACTAAGGATGTGATGTGAGGAATATGTATTGACAGACTGACTTTACATGACTAAGATGGACCTCCATCATTTCAGCATGATGAGAATAAGCTTTCAGCTTTTTTTTTCTCTTTCACATACATGGACAGCATGTGTGGATGACTAAGTAAAGAAATGGGCTGTAAACTATGTAATAGTCACATAACTGTTAGTGAAGGAGAAAATAGAGCTAGACTGAAAAGAGTATTGTCCTTTAACAGGTGGAGCATGTCTAAGTATTAGTTTATGAGTTTAACAAGATACAGCATATTGCTCAAGGTCAACAGCTCTTTGGTTACAGACATTCAAATTAAGCATTCAGATATTTATTTCTGCTAGTAATTTAAGGGTATAAGCAACATATTCACTCAGGGAAGGCATTTGGGAGATAATATCTCCAAAGCCAAATAGAGCCATTTCACAAGTTCACATAATTTTGTTTTGCTTTGGGAATTAACACATTGTCTTTGCTACGTGAGGAATGTGCTTTTATCAAACTAGGAGCTTTGATACAACTAGATCAACTAGATACCCAAGTATGCTTCAGGCTTTTGGAGTTCAGTACACAGACTAACACTGCACTTCAGTGTAAAATTGAAGGTCACAACAGAAATTAAAAATGCCATCAGACTTTGCAGCAGGACAAGGAAATCCTTCCAAGCCCATCATCGAACACTTTCTTTATCCATAAATAGAGACTTTATACTTGAACAGAAAAAAGATAAGTTGCTTATTCATTACAACTTAATTCTTTTCCAAGAACATAATATCCTCTTTAATCCCAAGAAGTCCATAAGTTTGAAAACAGTTCCATTTTAAAAAAAAATTCTCATAATGTAAACCTACTGTTTCGGTAGGCTACATTTTACTTCATCAGTATTTTTCCATTAGCAGTTGTCAAACTTCAGCTGTGAGGATTCATCTGTGATGTGCAATGAATGTCTATATGAAACACAGCAAGCAATAATCCTTCATCTCCCCATCTGCTTAGTGGCAGAATGACAGGGCACCCCACTGGTCATGCTTTGTCAGACACTGACACAAGTACTTTTTATGTGAATTGCAAATTTTGAGGAGCTATTTATCGAATACAAATTCTCTTCAAAGAGGCATTTAGAGCTAATGGACTCTTCCTTGGAGACGGAAGAAGGGAAATATGTATACTCAGGAATTTTATATTTTATTTAGGCATCTGCTTAAGTCCCGGGTTCTATTCATGTACCTGTGTGTGTCACTTGACTGCAGATCATGCTGTTCTACTGAATGTTACACAGCAGTGTAGCTCAGATATATGGATGCAGAAGCATTTGCCATGACAGGGCCTGGTGCCTGGAACCTTCATTCTGTTCTGGGAACAGGTAGAATCCCCTGCCAGACTAAAAATTTCTGCTGTTACTCATCAAATTATACACACCGTCTGAGATTTTTGCCTTCAGTCATGGAGTTGGATTAACTGTTTCCATCCTCCCACTTCATCCGTCTTACTCTGTCGTCACTCTGTTACCCCCAAATGTCCCTGTGCAAATCTTTGCAGGGCTTCCCTGAAAATGGATGGGAACCTATGACAGAAGGAATTGCTATGTTGAGGACTGCCACCATCTACCATTCCTGGAACCACAGCTTGCACTATTTGCTTCACAAGATGTGAGGGTGAACATAAAAGCAGATAATTTTTCAAAAGCCTCAAGAATCCCACAGCAATTTAGCCTTTGGTATCTTTTCAAAAAGTAAGACTCTTCGCTGGGTACAGACAACATACATATTGCTAGGACTCGCTACATTCAGCCATTCATTCCTGTCCCTTCATTTTCCTACCAGAAATTATTTTCCTAAGCTCTTCAATTCCAGGTGAATCTGTGAAACCATACTGGCCAATCTGATTAGTCTGGGAGGCCTCAAATGTGAATGAAGCAGCCTGAGCAACACTTTTCTGAGCCTTCAATATATTCAGCTACCCAAGGAATCTCACCATGAAACAGACACTAGTATAAAGGTGGTGTGGTTTAACCCGGCAGGCAGCTGAACACCACACAGCTGTTCGATCACTCCCCCCACCACGGTGGGACAGCGGAGAGAATCAGGGAAAAAAAAAAAAAGTAAAATTTGTGGATTGAGATAAAGACCGCTTAATAGGACAGAAAAGGAAGGGAAATAATAATAATGATAAAAGAATATACAAAATAAGTGATGCATGATGCAATTGCTCACCACCCGCCGACTAATGCCCAGCCAGTCCCTGAGCAGTGGTCACCGCCCCCCCCGACTAACTCCCCGCAATTTATATACTGAGCATGATGTCACATGGTATGGAATACCCCTCTGGCCAGTTTGGGTCAGCTGTGCTGGCTGTGCCCCCTCCCAGCTTCTCGCTGGCAGGGCATGAGAAGCTGAAAAGCCCTTGACTAGTTTAAGCACTACTTAGCAATGACTAAAACATCCGTATGTTATCAACATTATTCTCATCCTAAATCCAAAACACAGCACTGTACCAGCTACTAGGAAGAAAATTAACTCTATCCCAGCCAAAACCAGGATAAAAGGTGTTTCCAATCCACTGTCTCTCACTCCCAGGCCAGGAAAAGACCAGATTAAAGGAGTATAAATAATTAGGTAATTATACTGGTATCCTCCCATATTCCTCAACCAATTTTTATTTGACACTACACTAATAAGAGTACTAGGACTATACAAAAATACAGTTGCCTAATAACAGACTTTGAGTTACCTTTATTGTACAGTCCAGGCTACAATACCAAGAGACTCTAGCCTAGTATGAGGTGACTATTCTCAAGAACTGTTACTGTTGCTAGATATAGTGACTTGCTGCTGCCCCAGGCACCACAAACATCATTAACAGCCACAAAAGGATGCCAAATTATTCCGGAAGACTGCTCCTGTAATACACAATGGAACATCCAGTCCTGTTGCCAGTAGTGCCACAGACCATTCCTGGCAGTATATTCTTCCCAGCTCTACCTAGATTGTTAAGGACTATCAAGGAAAGATTTTTCACAACTAGCTGTGTCCTTATCCCTGCCAGGCCAACCAAGGGGAAAATATGTAATCTGCTCCAACATGGAAATATTAACAGCACAATGTTTAAACCTGTCTGTAGAATGGTAGGGTTTGTACAGATAGCCTCTCACAGAGGGTCTTTGTTTAAGGAAACTGGGGGAACAGACATCAGAAGGACAAGGATTTTTGTGATGTACTGGGACAATCTTCAGAAGAAGCAATGCAGCTTGTTAACCTATGCAGGCCAGAGTGGGAATTCAGGCTAGTGAAAGTCTGAATTATGCTGAAGCAAAAATTGTACTGAAAACAATGAAGAGACACTCACTGACTTCAGTGCACAGTGGAGCAGGTTGCATCTGTGAGCACTATTAAAAGCATGAACTTCCTAATCACAGGAAGCCTGGTGCTTATGATGTCTTATCAGCTGCATGGAATTCTGGGGGGGAAACAAAAGTACAGCCACCCCTCTGGTAGCTTTGCAGCCTGAAGTGCCACCTGTTGATATCTCCACTCCATTTAGATCACTGCACTTTCATTTGCTGTCTTCTCACCATTTTGGGGTTTGACTATATCATTTTTCCAGTCCAGAAGCTGCCACTGTTGAACTTTTCCTCTAACCCTTTGGACACCTCAGTGTCTCTTGCCTTGGGAACACTGTCCCTTGACAGCGCCCCCAAATCTCTAGTTATGCACCAGAGTGCAAGACAATCTTCAAACAGACATGTAACATAGAGCTTTACTTGGAGAAAGAGTTTCTTCGGACTGGCTTCTAGGTTACCACAGCATGCATGCTTTGTATTGTTCTGGTTTTTGCTTTTCTTCTGTTCCAGCTCATTTGCTGCTGCCAAAATACACAAAGCCTTGAACACCTTCTGTGCTTGACATACAGGCTCTTGTTTCCATTCCCTGACACATCTCAAAATGTATTTGTACTTACCAAATTCAGCAAAACCCACAACCTTCCTTCTTGCCTAAACTGTGTAATGAAGGGATTGCCCCTGATACGCCCCAGCTCTTTTTTTTACTAAATAGACATCATTTCTGGATCATTTCATTTAGCTGACAAGCTCCATCAAGCTTTCTGCTGATCTCCCTGCATTGTCAGCTTTCTTTTTCTCCCTCTGTCATACAAGTTTGAATTTTTCTTGTGCATAATATAAAATATGAACAAGGTTTCAGAGTGACTTGATAGCAGCTTTATTTACAGTGTAGGTAAGACTTGTATGCAGCCATCAGAGAAATCTACTCTGAGTATTAACCTGATGTTGCTAAAAACTAATTTATTGGTACAGCAGCTTTTAAAACTGTGGTACATATCATGCTCAAAAATCCATGCAATGAACTTGTCAACATTTATTACTGTAAATTAACTGTCAGAATAGTTCTAAACGTAATCCTCTTGCTGGGTTTTAGGCTGCATTCAAGGCATCAATCAACGGACTACAGTGGCCTGGCGCAGCCTGGTCTACTGGTAGCTGGGCTGTAGCTCACAATGTATAAAGGCCCAGTTTCTTTCCACAGAGTCCCTAGCTTCCACCAATATTCTATATCTAGCCTTTCTTGTATACGCCTTCCAGTACCTTGAAAAATATCAGCCAACAATGCTGGTCTGAGTTTAATCTTGATTGTGATGTAATATCCAGGATAAGCGAGGAAAGAAGATCCCTTCTCACACATTTGCATTGGCTTTCCCCTCTTACTGCTAGCTCAAAGCATAGGAAGCTGCTAATATTTACTGTAATACTGGTCAAGAACATATTTTCATCCTAATGTTGCACAGAGGTGAGCAAGGAGGCAGAGAGGATGGGGAATGCTTATCTGCTGTCTTATCCTGAACACGCTGAAAGTACAGTCTAACTCTAAATGAGGAGGTTTGTGAAATTCTTGGCTTAAATCACAGCACACATTGTAAGCCCATGGTTTCTGTTTAAAAGGATATTCTGAGCCTGACCTAGGACTCAGCTTTAATCCATTCAGTATACTGTTTGTTGATATCCTAATGTAGTCAATGACAGCATGCAGTGCCTACCTTCACGTCTTCCAGAACCCAAGGTATTATATAAGCAATACTGCAAACTCTGTCTGGCATGTCATCTCATTTCCAGAAGGAATAGGCTTAGTGTGATATGATACACTTTTAAGAAAAAGTATATTGACTGGCATCAATTAAATAACGCACACTGAAGTATGCACTTACCTTCCTTGTATCAGACATTTTCTTGATTTTTTTTCAACATATAGATGAAGTTGGGTCATCTGCTTTCCCTTTCAACATTTAACTGTTGAAGTAACATCAATTTTCTTCTGGACTTCCCACAGTATTCAAAAAACTTACTGGGAAAACACAGTCTTACTTTTTCAGACAGTTCCCTGGGAAGTAATTTTAAAATTTTGCAAAAGCTGTCTTCTTCTTGGGATGGAAAGATTTCACCAGCTTTATACACCATGGCTGTACCATTTGTCCCAGTAAAACTATTTACTAGATTTACTAGTAAATAGAACTAAATATTTACTAAATTCATCCCTTCTTGTGCAGAACACTGCAAGCTCAGCTGTCATTAAAGAAACTAGATCTAAGCCTTTGGCCCCTCGCTAATTCTTTATGCCTTCCTTGGCATCTGAGTTGAATTTCCCTTTCTACTTCAGCTTGCTCCATTTTGCTCATAAACCCACATAATTCACCCTAATTTATTGCTAGACAAATATTGCTTCATTGGAAGTTTCTGCTCAAGGATACCTAAAGCACACACATACCATTTTTTAAAATAAGGGTAAATGGTAATCAGGCTAGAAATGTGAAGCTGACAATAAGAGGAGTATTTGTTTTCCAAGATAAAATATTTGCTGAACTGCTTTGCATGGCTGTTTTTAAAGGCTTATCAATATTTAGATAGTAACTTTGCACAGGGACCACTTTAAAATGCATACACATTATTATGCTTCCATTACTTACAAAGACTGGTTCTAAAACAAAAACCAAAAACCCACAGTTGTAAAATCTATTACCTTCATTTTCAACAGCTGATTCTGATGATAGCGAGGAACAGTTCTTCCTTTAACCACTGGTAAAAATTCTATGCTAGTATGGTCAACAGTCCTACAAAATGCAACTCTCTGTGAGGCATATTTCATCCACAACTTCCTTCAGGTTAAGGGAAATGGAAAGTTTCAAGTGCAACAACTTTAAAAGGGAATTAAGCTACTCTGTACTCCAAATGGTTCTGCAACAGGCATGTCCAGACATGCAGATGTTCCCAGATGAGCTCTTCTTGAAAAAGGAACATGCAGATTAATCTTAAGAGAAAATGCATTTGATTGTATTTCTTTTCGATAACTTGTATAGTTTGGTTTACAAGACAGAGTCCCCTGAATGCTAACATCTACTGAAAATATCAGTGGAACTGCAAATCCCAGGTCTAAATGTCCAGAAGTGAAAGCACAACAATTCTAAACAATGTCAGCAGCTGGAAACAAAAAGGACTTGTAGGTCTCCGGTCTTATGAATGCAGGCCTGCAGTCGCCTGGAAATACAAAGCTATGCCAAATCTATTTTACAGAAATGCTTCATCACAGATTGATGGCATATGTCCACCTGAATATTTGAATCGGGAATTAAAAGCTTGTCCCCAAAAAAGGAAAGACTGGGGCCTTTACAGTCCCTGCTCCTATTGTGACATCCTTGACAATAAATCAACAGAAAGTCTTCTGGGTGATCTTTTAGAAATAGACAAGGGCCATCACAATACACTGACCAATAGAAGAACAAGACTTGGGACTAGGCGAGGAGGGATGGCAAGGACAGACAGAAATGAAGCCTGTAGGACTGATGTAAAATGTGTATTGAAGCAGTGCCAGACCTTGCTGTCTGGAGATGATTTTTGTCTATCAACTGTCACCTTCCTTCTCTTTCTCTCCTTCCTTTTCCCCCATAGATAGACAAGGAGGAAAAGGGCAGCAGGCTACTGCAAAACATCCGGCACCTAAGTAGGATTTTGGTGACAAGGGCTTTGGTAGTAATTCCAGAACCAGCTTTCCCATGGACACCGCCTACTCAGGATTCATTCCTGATCTGTCCTACCTTTGTGTTATATTCACACAGCACAGGGTGGTCTGGTAAAGCAGAGGTCTGGATCACGAGCTCAGGGAATTAGGTCTGAAGCACTAGTCTAGCATCTTTTGGGTGTGGGTACAGGCTGTTGTGCTGAATATTTGGGAGCTCTAGAGGTGATCATGCTGCATGCATGGCCAGAGTCACATAGGTTGCGAAGAGGTGTTGATGGGCTCCCAGAACTGCTTCTAATTGCACTATTTCTCATCTATATCCCAGCTCAACCATTTTTCTTCACACATCTCAAGAACAGACAGAGGCTGAGATTTCACAGTCAGTACTCAGCAGGAGGCAATACAGAAGACATTAGCAGAAAAATCTCATCATGTCCCAGAACTTTTTAATGTCATTGGGGCTTTTGGAAATTTCAACTGAAGACTGATACCTCCATTTTATAAGTCCAAGCATTCAGCCTCTGACAGATCAGACCATCAAGGTTTGTCAGTTTGGTACTGATAAACATCTGCAGTCTCGTGACTTCCTGCTGCCTTTTGAGAAGTGAATCTTTCTCAAAACATAAATCCAAATCCATGTTCTATGTCTCTGCCTTCCTTACCTGGTAACATGTTGATGACAGCTCACTAAATGTAGGCCTTCCTTCTCAGACAATCCTGTTTCATTTGTTTGGTCTGAGGTACTCTAGGCACTCTAGGCAGTACGTATAACCTTGAATTTCTGGGTAGCAAGGAGGAAAGTGTCTGCACGCCTCATCCTGGCTCTGCACACTGGATCCACAAGACCATGTCCCTGGGATCCTCCCCAGGATCATCTAACAAAGGAAAGTAGTGTCTATTTTGTAGGATGATATAGGCAGGAGGAAATGCAACCACATGCAACCAAGTTCTGCAGTGATAGAGATTTTCCCAAGGAGGAGTGGAAAGTGTAAAATGTTTTCAGCAATATAGCAGAGAATGGAGTTAGACTGAAATCCAGGCTTGAGAGACGACACATCTTGTAAGGACAGAGACAAGGGAAAGGTTATTTATAATGATTTTTATTACTAATCATTTTAAGTAGTGTTTTTAAATGTTGTTCATTCAAGAGAAGGAAACCATCTATTTTTAAGTCTTGTGGTCCACATCTGAAATGAAAAAAAAACACGTGCTCTCCATCCTGCATTCAAAGTCACCACATTAACCCTGCAGGGCTGAAAAATATCCTCCAAAGGAGAATTTAAGCTTCAATCTCCTGCTTTTGTGGCTAATAAGCCACCTGAGAGTGATCTCAGCTCCTGCTGAATTCACGGCTGTGTCTCCACCAGAATAAAGTAGCATCTGCCCAGTGTTTACAGTCAGAAGAGCAAATGACCGACAAAATCAGGGCTCCATAAAAATAAAAATGAAAATGTTCCTCGTTCATATTCTCAACTATAGAGCAATATTCATGCCTTACAATATACATAGCTTTTGCCCTCTTCAAAACGCTTTACATTTTAGAAGCCTCCCATGCTGAGTTCACTGAGCAGGACATAATGCTGTAATTTAAAATCATTAGAAGCAATGATGCAACACAATTTAACTTTCTCTGACAACCCTGTTTTAGCACAAGTAAATCACTGTTGTGCTTAACAATTTAGTCTTCTGCGTTAGCCTTGTAATTACCTCTGAACATGGACCTTGCTACCCCCTACCCTGAAAGCATCAGCTTTCCACCAAAGATAGATAGTACAGTTTCATCATACAATTTGTACAATGAACCCCAGTGCTCTGCAACCCACCTCTTTGCTCTGTATTGAATATTTCAGCTCAGTTGTGGTGTGAGAGGAACTGGCCTTCAGTATTCCACTATTACACTTTGGTAGCTTCACAACCCATTCCTCCACAGTCCTAGTGGTTCATTCTTTTTTAAAAATTGAGACAGATATCCATGAGAAAGCCAGGGGCTTCCAAGCATGGCATATAGGTGTAAGAGACACAGTAAAAAGTCCAGAATACCTTCCAATGGCTCTGACCAACACCCCTCTTAACTGGCTAAATCACAGAATGCTTTAAGCTGGAAGGGATCTCTTGAGGTCTTTAGCAAAGCCTTCTTCCCTAAGCAAGGCTAGCTACAAAGTTAAATCAGGTTGCTCAGAGCCTTGTCCACTCACATTTTGGAAATCTCCAAGCAGAGGGATATCACAGCCTCTACATTTAAAGTGATTTTCTAACTGAAGAAGAGAAAGAATCATAAAAGTTTTCAGAGGGTGCTTGCCCACCCAAAATAACCAGAGGGCAAGGTCCTAACTTCCATGAACAAAACACAGAATTACGGCAAGGTCCTCAATAATGTTTTGAGATGCTCAGATCTGCCAGCTTTGTATCATGTCCCCTGCAACCCTGCACATCTTTGACTCCCTTTGGGGAAGCAGTGTGAAGCTCTGTTTTGAAATTACAACAGACTGGCTGAATCTTAATCTTGGTTTATTTCCAGGTCTTCGCCCTTCTGTGGAGCATTGTGCTGGTGCTGTCTCCCATTATTTAGTGACATTACTTGCCTCCAGTTTGCTTTTATGCTCTGCAGCTGTCTTTCATACTTAAGAAACTACTATCATCCAATGTGCCTCCAACTCTGCCTCTGACACTGTTGGGTTTTTCTCTTTAAGCTTTGAACATAATTTAAGGACTTCAAAGAGAAGAGCTAGGAAAGGGATGGGGGTCTTTCTTTTCTACTTTCCTTCCTACTGCTGTCAGACCTGGTTTGATGCTAGCATATGCATTTTGCGATGCCCAAAACATAATAAATAACAGCACATCACCAGCAGCATCATGCTGCTCACAGAGTCACTTAACTACTTAATGCCTCATGGGCAATATTTTTTGGGGAACTGACAAAAAGTCTCAGCTCTGCAAGAGAGCTTCCCACTGCTCCTCCAAGATCCTGGCTTCTTTGCAGGCTTTTTCTTTCATCCTTGCATAAGTACTGCTAGTCCACTAACATAAAGCCTACCTGACCTCCAATTTTATGTTTAAGTATTAACAGAACAGTCAGATTTGTTTCCCACTTTAAGACTCAGTGTACCCTGAAAGGACGAAGTAAGATTATTTTACTTGATTCTGTTTAAATAAACAGGGGAATTTCTCAGCAACTAGCAAGGTTTCTTTTGGGGGGGGTCTGTCATAACATACATGAGCTCTAGAAACAAAAATTGTACCTGGTATTAAAAAACTATCCCTTAAAAACCCCTTAAAAATCTGTTTCACTCTTGTCTCTCTCTCGCTCTCTCTGAAATTTGCTAAAGTTTCACTTGGTGAAAATGTGTTCTGTGCTACAGTGAGCTTCCAAAAGCTCTCATTATTTCATGGTCCACACAAGAGTGATTCTCTGCACTACCAAAGTCTCCTTCCCTGGGACTCAGTGGGTGGAAATACTACATTTTCTTGTATGGTTTCCAAGAAAGAATATCTGAACAAGCAGTTATCCCCACATTGTATCATACCAGTCATGAAGAGGGAAGCTCTCACAAGCTCACTGCAGGTCTTCCATCACATTGATGCTATTTCTAAAGAATTCCTGAAGTCACGTGATGGGAGATGGAACCTTTTTTTTTTTAATTGTGTACTGGGAAGAAGATATTCCAAGTAACTCTTTAATGGCTTAGTTACTAATAAGCACAGGGAATCAAAAAATGACCTTAGTATGACTTCTACACTCCCCTCACAAAAGGCTGAGCCATATAACTCAGCCCTCTGCAATTCTAAACTGCCTGCTGGAGTGACTGGGCCCCAGAGATCAGGATCCACCTGCCCTGCTGCTGTCGCAGCTTATTCCACAGCTTTGGTAGGACTCTAGGAAAGGACTAAGCTTTTATATTGCTGGGGACCCAGTAGCAGGCAGAATTGCTACCTTCCACCCCTCACACGTGTCTCCTTCCTGCTTGCACAGCAGGCCCAGCTAATGTAGAGGTCAGCAAACCATTTCCAACACAGCTAGAGTCAAGCTTAATATAAGGATTTTTGCTCTGTATGAGGAGCCATCCAGAAATACACTAATGTCCAGAGACATTACTAGGAAACTCCCTGTTCTGGTACGGCCTTCCGACTACTACCCGCTATTGGTTATACAGGCTGGCAGTGATGAGGTTCCAGAGAGAATTCCTGAAGCGATCAAAAGAGACTTCAGGGCACTGGGGTGACTGGTTGAAGGGTCAGGAGCACAGGTAGTGTTTTCCTCTATCCCTACAGTGGCAGGGAAGAATACTGAAAGGAACAGGAAAACACACCTGATCAACACGTGGCTCAGGGGCTGGTGCCATCAGTGGAATTTTGGCCTTTTTGATCATGGGGATGCTGGCGACAGATGGAGTCCAGCTGTCTCACAGGGGGAAAAGAATCATTGCTCATGAATTGGCAGGGCTCATTGAGAGGGCTTTAAACTAGGTTCAAAGGGGAGGGGAGGGGATAAAACCAGGCGCACTAGAGATGAGCCTAGGGGTGGCATGCCAATGCCGGGGGTGAAATCGATAGCCCAGCTCAAGTGCATCTACACCAATGCACGCAGCATGGGCGGCAAACAGGAGGAGCTGGAAGCCATTGTGCAGCAGGAGAGATATGACTTAGTCGCCATCACAGAAACATGGTGGGGTGACTCTCATGATTGGTGTGCTGCAGTGGATGGCTATAAACTCTTCAGAAGGGACAGGCGAGGAAGGAGAGGCGGTGGGGTTAGGGATGTTAGGGAGTGTTTCGATTGTATAGAGGTCAACGACTGTGAGGATGATACGGTCGAGTGTTTATGGGTAAGGATGAGGGGGAAGGCCAACAAGGCAGATATCCTGCTGGGAGTCTGTTATAGACCACCCAACCAGGATGAAGGGGCGGATGAAGCGTTCTACAAGCTGCTGGCAGAAGTCTCTCAATCACTAGTCCTTGTTCTTGTGGGGGACTTCAACTTCCCAGACGTCTGCTGGAAATACAACATGGCAGAGAGGAAGCAGTCTACGAGGTTCCTGGAGTGTGTGGAAGACAACTTCCTGACACAGCTGGTAAGTGAGCCTACCAGGGGAGGTGCCTCGCTCGACCTGCTGTTTACAAACAGAGAAGGACTGGTGGGAGATGTGGTGGTCGGAGGCCGTCTTGGGCTTAGCGACCATGAAATAGTAGAATTCCCAATTCCTGGTGAAGTAAGGAGGGGGGCGAGCAAAACCGCAACCATGGACTTCTGGAGGGTGGACTTTGGCCTGTTCAGGACGCTGGTTGACAGAGTCCCTTGGGAGACAGTCCTGAAGGGCAAAGGGGTCCAGGAAGGCTGGATGTTCTTCAGGAAGGAAGTCTCAAAGGCGCAGGAGCAGGCTGTCCCTGTACACTGTAAGAAGAATGGGCGGGGAAGACGACCAGCTTGGCTGAATGGGGAGCTCTTGCTGGGACTCAGGAAAAAAAGGAGAGTTTACCACGTGTGGAAGAAGGGGCAGGCGACTCAAGAAGAGTACAGGGATCTCATTAGGTCGTGCAGAGAGAAAATGAGAAAGGCAAAAGCCCAGCTAGAACGCAATCTGGCCTCTGTTGTTAAAGACAACAAGAAATGTTTTTACAAATGTATTAATGACAAAAAGAGAGCCAAGGAGAATCTCCATCCTTTATTGGATGCGGGGGGGAACATTGTCACCGAGGATGAGGAAAAGGCTGAGGTACTCAATGCCTTCTTTGCCTCAGTCTTTAACAAGCAGACCAGTTATCCTCAGGGTACTCAGCCCCCTGAGCTGGAAGACAGGGACGGCGAGCAGGATGAACCCCCCCATAATCCAAGCGGAAGCAGTCAACGACCTGCTATGTCACCTGGACGCTCACAAGTCTATGGGGCCGGATGGGATCCACCCGAGAGTGCTGAGGGAGCTGGCGGAGGAGCTTGCCAAGCCACTCTCCATCATTTATCAGCAGTCCTGGTTAACAGGGGAGGTCCTGGGCAACTGGAGGCTTGCCAATGTGACGCCCATCTACAAGAAGGGCCAGAAGGAAGATCCAGGGAACTACAGGCCTGTCAGCCTGACCTCGGTGCCAGGGAAGATTATGGAGCTGGTCATCTTGAGGGTGCTCACAAGGCATGAGTGGGACAACCAGGGGATCAGACGCAGCCAGCATGGATTCATGAGAGGCAGGTCCTGCTTGACCAACTTGATCTCCTTCTATGACCAGGTGACCCGCCTAGTGGAGGAGGGAAAGGCTGTGGATGTGGTCTACCTGGACTTCAGTAAGGCCTTTGACACTGTTTCCCACAGCATTCTCCTAGAGAAGCTGGCGGCTCACGGCTTAGACAGGTGTATTCTGCGCTGGGTAAAAAAACTGTCTGGACGGCTGGGCCAGAGAGTTGTGGTGAATGGAGTTACATCCAGTTGGCGGCCAGTCACGAGCGGTGTTCCCCAGGGTTTGGTTTTGGGGCCGGTCTTGTTCAATATCTTCATCAATGAT
The DNA here is from genome assembly GCF_965638725.1 of Aptenodytes patagonicus. Lineage (NCBI taxonomy): Eukaryota > Metazoa > Chordata > Aves > Sphenisciformes > Spheniscidae > Aptenodytes > Aptenodytes patagonicus. Next base: position 58,974,360 of record NC_134982.1, read on the forward strand.
CTGGATGAGGGGATCAAGTGCACCCTCAGTAATTTTGCAGATGACACCAAGTTGGGTGGGAGTGTTGATCTGCTCGAGAGTAGGAAGGCTCTGCAGAGGGACCTGGACAGGCTGGATCGATGGGCCCAGACCAACTGTATGAGATTCAACAAGGCCAAGTGCCGGGTCCTGCTCTTCGGCCACAACAACCCCATGCAGCGCTACAGGCTTGGGGAAGAGTGGCTGGAAAGCTGCCCAGCAGAAAAGGACCTGGGGGTGTTGGTCGACAGCTGGCTGAACATGAGCCGGCAGTGTGCCCAGGTGGCCAAGAAGGCCAATGGCATCCTGGCTTGTATCAGAAACAGTGTGGCCAGCAGGAGTAGGGAAGTGATCGTGCCCCTGTACTCGGCCCTGGTGAGGCTGCACCTCGAATGCCGTGTTCAGTTTTGGGCCCCTCACTACAAGAAGGACATTGAGGTGTTAAAGTGCATCCAGAGAAGGGCAACAAGGCTGGTGAAGGGTCTGGAGAACAAGTCTTAATGAGGAGCAGCTGAGGGAACTGGGGTTGTTTAGCCTGGAGAAAAGGAGGCTGAGGGGAGACCTTGTCGCTCTCTACAACTACCTGGAAGGAGGCTGTAGCGAGGTGGGTGTCTCTTCTCCCAAGTAACTAGCGATAGGATGAGAGGAAATGGCTTCAAGTTGCACCAGGGGAGGTTTAGATTGGACGTGAGGAAAAACTTCTTTGCTGAAAGAGTGGTTAAACATTGGAACAGGCTGCCCAGGGAAGCGGTTGAGTCACCATCCCTGGAAGTACTTAAAAGACGTGTAGATGCGGCCCTTAGGGACATGGTTTAGTGGACATGGTAGTGTTGGGTTGACGGTTGGACTCAATGATCTTAGAGGTCTTTTCCAACCTTAATATTTCTATGAAAAAAAAAAAATCTTGGGGTGTGGGGAGGAAGGGTTCATCAGGCCAACCACGTCTCCTAGCCTTACAGCATTCAGTCTTCTGCACAGACTGCTTTGCAGCCAGGTATAACCCATGCAAAGGTGCATCTCAGATCTGGCAGCACAAAAGCTCTACTGACAAGGGACATGGCCAATGCAACACTCTCTGGCCTCTTGAATTTGACAACCAGCAATAAAGCAGTAAAAGCAAGTCTTGAAGCCCTCAGGGTTCACCCAGTGGAGAGGACCCTGCCTAAGCAGAAGAGCTTTTATCTCAAGTCATTCACGTCCAGATATTTTCCTTCTGCTACTCTCATTTCTTAACTTGGACCTTCCTAGGGCATGACATGAGGCTATGCAGACTTTGCTACATAAATAATGACAGAACAGCAGGGAGAAAATGCAAGGATTAAGGCAAAGGTGAGGATATCTGAGGCCCAAGCTTCAGCATTCAGTCTGCAGGCTGGGCCTGTGTCAATGTCTCATACACTAAGTAAGCTGGGTGGATCACTCAGGCCTGCACATGGCTTAAGGTGTAGGTCAAGCACAGTGGACTTGACTTACCCATACTTGCACCACTTAGTCTTCTAAATTCATGGAATTTACATCCTAGCTGTGAAATCCTAGATAGATGCAGGGTCAGAATGGAGAGCAAGCCATCAATAGGAGATGGCTTTTTTATCAGTAGGAAATGTCATGGGAGGTTTGATTTGGAGAAAAAGGCTTTCCAGAAAAAGCCTGCCTTTGGCATGCCCTGTGCTGATTAAAAAGATGGCAAGAGAAGCTAAGCATTGCACTAGCATTTTGCAGCAAGAACCTAGGTGTTCCCTTAGCTGCCAAGCAAGCGGGCTCATAACAGCTCCGTTCTCACTCAGTACACCTCCCTTCAAAATCAGAAGGAACACTCCCTGTATTTTCCAAAGGGGTAGGAAAAGGTGGGAAGATATGATTCATTTGATTTCTCAGCATTGGCAGAGATCACCTGGGCTCTAGAGAGCAGCACAAGGGGGGGATGAGCAGAGCAGTGTCCATACTAGTATAAGTTCAAATGAATGCAGATACATCTCTACCCCACAGAAAAGTCCAGACTGCCAATTCCTTCTAGTTCAAAACAGGATAAAGTGACTTGGGTATGACACTAGGTGTGTTTGACTTTAGGTCTTATGGCTCATTGCAGAAACCAGTCTTAAAAGTTTGAGCCAGTGCTGCCTCTGGAGGTTGCAACCTTCTGCAAGTTTTCCCAGCACAGGAGGCTGATAAGAGCTCGCAAAGTAAATTGTCTATATATGTAAAGAAACACACACACATCAAAGACGCAAGTGGAAGGCGGGCTACTGTTTTTGTAGAATTTCGTTTGTTCATTAGTGCAGACAGAACAGACTTTGATGTTGTTTTGATATGCAAGTGGATGATCAAGAAGCCTACAGCTCATCTGTTTCCACCCCACCTGGCTTCATGTCTGTCCAGTCCTGCTCTTTGGTTTATTAGCTGGGCAACACAGCTGATGATACTTTCTCTTTTTCTGCCTCCACTTGACAGACGTCACACGTCTCTCAAATGAAGCATCCATTCTCACCGCCTTCTACATCTTGAGCACAACAGTGTGCTCAAGTGGCTGTTTTTCTAATGCCTTGTGTTAATCTCCAACAGCAAGCAAGTACATATTAGGCAGATCTTATTTTTCCCACCAATAGACAAATGACCTTCAGCCCAGGTCTTCAGAGGATTTGGGAGTAATTTTGCAGCAGTGGAAGAATTTATCCACCAAAGTGCCATTTTGTGCCCCTGGAAGGGACCAGGAAGACAGGAGCACAGCATGATGCACAATCCAGTCCTGTCTTGGGAGGTAATTTTTCCACAGACATTTGTTTCTTAACTTTTGTGACAAAAAAAAACAAAAAATTGAGAAGATGAACTCTGCAAGTTCTATGACTGGCAAAAATTATTCTTTATTTCCCTGGGTTCTGCATGAAAAGTGGTCTTTCTTTCAACTTTGGAAAAAAAGAAATGATAGTCTGGCAGAGTCCTTAAATTTCTCCATGGCAGTAAGGCTAGGATTCAGTGAACCTACTGACCAAGTTTGAAGTTTTGAGCAAGCTCAGTTGATTTCCTGGTTAGGCCCTGAGTCTCTGAAGCCTTTTTCTCATTATCTTACCACTTTGATTTCAGTCTTTCCCACTATGGAAATCAGATCTGAGCAGGCCATAAAAAAACCTAACTTCATTCAAACTATCAGAGACAATTTCCCTTTAAAATTTCCCACTTTAAATGAGAAAAAGTTGGAAAGAGAGCAGGAAGACTAATAAAGAAAACTTTGCATTCTAATCATAAAATATTTCTGCATATCCAGATGTTCAGAGAACTGTGACAAGGGCCATGGTTACCAAAATACAGCAAGCCCCTGCAAAAAATAATAATATTTCAATCAGTGTCCCTTAACAAGATATTCACAAACCAGCTGGCTTATTCATCTAAAGACTTTTTCCTACATCTTCAAGTGATTACAGCAGCACTACTTTCTGGAGGAATCCTGAGAAGCACTCAAAACCCAGCACATATTTAGTAAAAAATCTCTAGAATAGTTGGAGCATTGCCAAACTGCCCTGAAAGACCTCCCTTGGCAGGGCTGGACAGGACATCTTCACCTCCTCAGAAAAATACCAACTATGTTACCTACTGCATCTTTTGGTTTGGGTTGGGTTTTTTTCCTGATTTTTAAGCTTACTTCCTTGGAAGATTATATATACACCACCATACTATGGTATATGTATATATGGTATATAAATATGCCACACCAACCCTCTCTCTGCTCTCCCACTGACAGGGGGACATGCACAGTTTCAGCCCTGTTTTCCAGTTGATTAGATGGAGCAGGCCACCTTAAAAGCTCTTGACATACTACGTAAAAAGCAGAAGATAGGGAAAGATTAATGAACTAAATTAGCATGCAGAGGGACCGAGATGATGACCTTCCCTATCCCAAGAGGCAGTGATCAGCAAATCAGTCAGCATTTCTTTAGCTATCGATGCTGGCCATACAGATGGGCAGTATAGGAAAGAGCAAAGAAAACTGTGGAGTGGGAGCAAAGAGGATATGAGAGGTAGCTGGGGTACTGTTAGAAAGCTAGTGCCCAAGGTGGTGAACAGAGGGGATTGCAAGGAAGCAGAGATAGGTTACTTATGAAATGAGAGACAAAAACATGAGTTCACAGGAGGTGAGGCTTTATTCTGCTCATTCCCAAGCCATTTTGATGACCACATACACTCAAAGGGCACCGGACTTTGCATAGTGTTTAATTAGTTTTGTATCCCTTCAGAATTACCAACAGGTCTTGGAAGCGCCACTGGTTTTTCCAAAGTGGGCAGAGGCCCCCCAAACCTAAAAGGAATGATTGATTCTAGCATTGCAGAACTTGTTGGGGTAGGGGGTGACTCAGTCCATGAAGTAAAGTCTTTTCAATATCCAATCTTCAGCATTTTGTAAGTGCAAGAAAGGAAAAGAAAATCACTGAAGATGAATTGAAGCCAATTATTCCTCCCAGACACCTTTATGTCACACTTAACTGGGGATATTTTTTTTACTCCAACAAGCAAATTGCTTGATTATTGAAGTAAATTACAAGCTCCTCTTTTTTCTTCAAAGAGATAATACAGGTGACCAAGGTCCCCTTGTCTCTGTCAGCTCCAGTGTGGTTATCTTTTAGTCTCTGTTATAGCAAGGAGTTGGGGCATAACATAAACCTGAAAAAAAGCCAAAGCAGACAGGAAAGTTGTTCCAGGCAAGTCAGACTCTGTCCAATGCCAGGATGCAGTCTTGCTCAGGCAGTCTTTGTAGCCTGGCTATAGCTTTACCTTCCTATAGAAAGCCTCAGACCTGCTACCCACAGGTGTAAGTGCAAGGGAAAGATTTACACCAGAAGACAAGTTCAGAGTGTGCATCCCTACCAATATTTTCAAAAGAAGGAACAATCCCTGAATCATTTACCAATCAACACCCCTCCACAATCGACTCCCAGTAGAAAGTGTTTGCAGCCCAACTCACTCCCTGGCAAATTTCTGCAAGGACCTGAAATATTCTTGAAGATACAACTAGTTACATACCCATTACTTTCCCCAGTGCTCACTGTTGGCTCATGCTCCCTTGCAATTGGTTCAGACAGCAAAGATCTGAGGGGTAACTCATATTACATTTTCTAAACTTAACAACGACAAAATTGAGCAGTATTACTATAAAACACAGAGGCCTTGTTTTGAAAAATTTTACTTCATCAGCAAGTGCTTCCTAAGAATGTCAAGGAATTCTATTCTGGGAATACGGCAATGTGAGATCTATCCAGCAATGGAGCCAGGAAATATTTCCACTCTCCTCATAATCACCCAAGCTATGCACCTGGTGCTGATTTCACTCACTACCACAGAAGGAGCCAAGCTGGAATCCTAATTTCACATCATGATAACTTACCAAACTTCACTGAATAACCCTGGCCATGCATCTATATACTAGGCACTCAAGAGTCTTGGAGATAACATGCGAAATCAATTCACAGAACACTGCAACCATTCCAGCAGAATAGCAGTCTACTGGGGGGAAAAAAAAAAACAAAACACCCAGCACCGCCCCTCTCTCAAAATCCTATACCACTCCTTAAACATGTTTAAATATAACAAAAAAAATGCAAGACCAGGTGCATTGTGCAGCAGGACTCAGGCTAACTGTACACACAGGGTGAGAGGTCTTCCATTCACAGGGCTTTCAAAGTAATGTTTGAAAGTCATTCCTCATTTTTACAGTCAGTCCATCATAGATCTATACTCCTTCTTGCACCCATGACCCATCTTAGTAGAAACAAAAGGGCCAGGGGGAAGAAACTGAGTGTAACTTGAACATACCAGGTGAAAATACATTATCGAAACTTTACAGTGAGAACAAGAAACACATCTGAAGGAACAAAATCTATGGCAAACAACCAACTGTAAAAATAAGTACAATTATTCCCAAAGAACATGTTAATTATTAGTAATAAAGTAATTAACTTTTTTAAAACCTCTGAAAAATAAAATTGGCTATGCAAGTTCTAATTAATACTTTAATAATTTATCACCTAAAATGAGAAATCTTTGCTCCTCATTAAAGCAATAATTCAGTAGAATTGTATCAGGGAAAAACAACCATAGGGCTGGAAAGATCCAAAAAAACCCATACACTCCATCTTCCTACCATGACTAGGAAGTTGTTTCTGCATCATTTTATGTGATGGATTGTTTTCTCACCTGTTGCATATCCTTCAGAGGAACAAACTCTACCCCAGCCCACCCCCAGGAAAGAATTTAGATTTTTCTCTGCCACATATCTGGACCCAGGCCACTTGCCCCCTCGCCCTCCTTAAGTCAATATAAACCCATACTTTGTCATCACGACATGCATGGAGAACAGTTTCTCTCTTCCTCCAACAGTATATATGGAGATATTCCAAACCTGACGCTGCACAGTCCTAGGCAGTTCAAGCTGACCCTGCCTGAGCAGGGGAGTTGGAGTAGAAGATCTCAAGAGGTTCCTTTCAATTTCACCTATTCTGTGCTTTTGAGAGTACTCCTGCTAAGCATAGAAATTAAGATACAAAGCAGCAGGCGCTATCCCTCAGGTAAAGGTTTGGTCCAAGACATAGCATTGTGCTTTTCTGGGATGGAAAGAAGTGACTGAAGACTTCATTATTTCTCATTCTCCAACACTCATGATAAATTCTGTCAGACAAAGCTATCTCTATGTATTCATAGACCTTATCCTGGAATCTGCCCCAGTACAAGATATTGTGATTGTATGCGAGCATAAACTGAGCTCTAAAAAGCAACCATCATCTCCATGTCCGCTTTGTGCAGCAAGGGACAGTGCTGTCATTGCTATGACGTCCCACCTCACAAAATGAACAAAGCACATGACCCAGATGACAACTATGCTTAGAGCTGAAAAGACAAGAGCCACAGAAGGACAAAGAAAAGATTCACAAAACCTTTTCCTGAGTGCTAGGGAAATTCTGGACAGTTGATTGTCTCATAAATGCCAGTTTGCTGTGTGTCTGCAATAACAACTAAAGCTTCCAAGCCATCCATTCTCCAAGCTGTTTTCTTGATTTCAGGAGCACTTTAGGACAGATCAGTTACCATGAAGAAGTAAAAAGCAGAGGAAAAGCAATATTTCTCTTTTCTATTACTAATTTATCCCTTGCCTTTCTGTAGGATATTTTTTCCCTCACAACAGTGAATTATGAGCAAGTTCACTGTCTAAATATCAGAAAGAGATTTTAATTACCTGCATGTGCAAAATTTCCTCAAGGATGACACATGAAAAGCTGCAGGTCAGGATAACTTGTAGTGTACAAGCAAGCCATGAAAGGTTGGATACTTATGTTTCCTCAAATCTCTTATCCTCTTCATGATCCCACTCACTCCTGCTGAACATCAAATCTAACTCGTGTTTTCTTTCCCTTGCTCCCTGGTAATTGAACTGTAAACTGACACTGTTGTATGCAATCAAGGCATCCTATCAAATGTGCTATAGCAGCATGTCAGGAGAGAGAGAGAGACTCACAGTTCTCCACCAAAACTACTCAGATGAGGGAAATAGGCAAAAGAGCACTGCCAATACTATCATCTTCCAAACTCATATGCACAGGCAAAATATTAAGGCAAAAGCTGGAACATCTCTACTTCAAAAGAACCAGAAGCTACATTACCTTTTGGTTGTGACATGCATACTCACAAAAATAAGCCTTTAGGCATGACACTGTGGCCTGCAGAACAATGTATCACTAATGGGATTTTTCTCCAGGGGAGAATACCAATTGGAAAGGCACAGGCAACACAGTCCCCCTGAGACTCTCCAACAGTTTGACAAAGACAAGTGTGGCCTACAGACTGTGGCTGTTTTATAGGCAAACATCATCTGTGCTTATCCCACAGAAGCATGCTAACACTTCTAATGAACTAAATTTCACCTTGCAATGTGTTCTCCATGGAACACGTGTCTCACATCTGGTGAATTTAACTCCAGGAAATTCATTCACACTGAAATATTTCTGTTCCAAATATCAGGATGTACTACCATCCTGGGAAACCCCTTCTACTATACGTTGGCTAGAGAAAGGCAAGAGAAGCCAGTTCTATAACCTGCACAAAATACAGACTCATGGCAAAAAAGAAAAAAGCACATGTGCATTATACGTATAGACAGAGTTTCCATTTTTAATGTCAGAAGTATTCTTACAGCTAGCTCAAGCAAAAAGCCAAGACTTGGCATATCCCAAACCCCATCCTTATACTGAATGCTTTACAAATATCCTGCACTAAAATTGTTATACTGAGTTGGAGAAGACAGGAAGTCTGAAGTCCCAGCCCATGGAAGTGTTTACTGGCTTAAGCTATGATTTCACCAACTGGAGAGTCTCTTGGAACTTCTTTAGGTCTTACGGCCACCACATTCCATATTGATATTTGTGCATAGTCATTGGTCTGGTTTTACTAACTGAGAAAGGGGGTTATGAATAAATCTGTGCTGGCAAAGGTGGGAGGTTTTGTTACACCACCCCCCCTTTTTCTGAGAGCAAACTTCCAGATATTTCTCAGCTACTACCTTTAGCATTGCACTCATTCAGCTGCAAAACTGTGAATGGCCCAGAGTTTCAGCTCTCAGGCATGTTAACACACAGTTTCTCTGTGCTGAGGCATAGGGTAGGAAAGAAAAGAAATTTCAGTTAACCCATGCTACCCCTACAAAGCACAAGCACCCCTTCATGCAGAAGCAATTTGCACCATACAGGTGGCTCTCACACAAAGCACTGCAGAGGAAAGATGCAACTGCCCATTTTCTGCTCTTTTGTAAACACTTGCCCTCCTCAGCCTCAATCATTTGATTTACCCATCTGTTGTCAGCACAAGAGCTGATCCTTTTTCTCCATTTTTTCATTGATGCTACTTTCCCCAGACTAACTTAAAAACTGTAAGTAACAACAACAATAATAACAACAACAGCAATAATAGTTTAAAATTACCAAGAGGGAACTGTCCCTTTCATCCGAAGGCAAAAAAGATGGAGATAGCTAACATAACTTTTTTTTTTTTTTTTTTTCCCTTTCAGGCACTTTCTTTCTGAGCACACAGGTGGGGCTGTGATCTGGGCTCCTATCTCAAGCCAGGCTTAGACTTACATGAAATCAGGTCATCCTACCTGAGCAAGTTAGAGAAAGAATAAACAAGTGAGCTCTAACCTAATTATTCCCAATTCATCCTTTTTACTGCAAGCTTAGCAGTATCACTCAATCTTTTTTCTAATTTCTGGGGGGCGCTGCTGTTAATTTTTCACATTACTAGGAGACCACAGACAGAGAATTGACACGTGATGGAACTTTCTGAACTGTTCATTCATAGTTATGCTTCTTCTTTCTTATGTCAGAAAGGCCATTATTTGCTTAGGTCACACAGCATTTTCTATTGCTCCTTAACTGACCTATTGAATATTTAGAGGCACCTTTGCAGAAGTAGAAAGGTTTCTGCAGGTAGACAAATATCAATTCCATTTGTTTATGAAGGCTGAGCTTGCCCTTGCATAGCAAGAAAACTGTGCAGAGGTTGTGCTCTTGATTGATCAAATTCAGTTAGTTGTCAGGATCAGAGCTAATGCTTTCAAGAGTCCCTTTACTACAAGACACTTTCAAGAGTCTTTGCAACTCTGTTCCAATAGCACAACAGTGCTATCACAAGATTACCTTTTCCTTTCACAAGTCTTCTCAGACTGCTAGAAGACAATGTGGATTTTTGTCAGTGAGGATGTGATTTCCACTTTTGATTATGCAACCATCTTCATCAACAAGTTCTTGAATGCTTGAGAGGTGTACTGAGAATCATGCCTCTCAGGAGAATTCTTTTAGGTGTGTGGTCATGGGAAACAACAGACCTCCTCACTGCAGGAAAACACAATGCATTTCCCCTGTCCCATAGACTTAAATTCCAGAAAATCAGTATAAGGAGCAAGATTCAAAGACATCAGAAAGAACTGGATCTTCATGCAATGGATAGCAGGCTAGTGGAACACCTGCACAAAGTGCTGTGAACAAAAGAAGGTGCCACAGGTTCAGGGATAGGCTGGACAAGCTCACAGTGGACAGTTCCACTGAGGAGCATTAAATACAGAGAAACTACTACAGACCAGGAAGTCCCTGGACTAAAAATAGACAATGAGAGAGATGGGAGAATATTAGGGGAATTTACATTTTTGGCCTGTATTTAGACTTTCATAAAGTGTCTACCTTTGGCCAGTACTGGAGACAGGATACTGTAAGTTTGATACAGTGTAGACCTGCCCTTCTATACATATTTCTGGCATATTGGATCCCAGAACAGTAAAAAGGCCCTACTGTGAGCAGATGATGTGAGACACTTGTGAAACAGTGTGAGCTGCCCACACCACACATAGGATCAGAAAGGTCTGTGGTTTCTTTGCTCAGCCTTTTCAGAACTTAAAAAAAAAAAAACCCAAAACCCCACACATTAACTTCAGTGGTGCAGGATGTAGGCAGAATCTGCCTACCTCTTGGCAGAAAAGGACAGCCAAAGCTAGCATCTAAATGACAGTAAGCAACACTTTTCGGTAAGATTTTCTAAATATTATGTATCCTAGTTACACAAATGGACAGAAATGGACAGCCAATGAGTTGCAAATTCCCCAGTAGACTCTGCCTAGCACAGGATCTTTTAATTCCACCTTTCAAGTGAGAGATTTCCAGGAAATATGCTAGAGATGTCAGTGCTGACTGCAATCAGGCCTCTTATCTTTACAATGAGTACGATTTATAGCAATTTTATGCTGATAGCCCTCACCCATCATTATCGCAACAAGAGAGAGAGTATTTGTCAAAATTCTTTATTCACCGCAAATCATACACCACCCAGGCTTTCCATCCAATGGCTTTGAGTCTTTGATTGGGACCTACAGAAGCAAAAGGCACAGAGTGTTCCATGCAATGACTTTCACAGCCTTTTAAACTCTCCTATTTCTTTGGACAGTCTCTAGAACAGCAGAGCTTTGTTTGTTTTAAATGACAAATCCAGTGCAACACAAAATGCAGATTTGGGGGTGGAGATCCAGTTTTACAAGATCAATGAATAGAAGATTTTTTTTTCTCTATTCAAATCCCATATCAAATTAATTTTTGACATGAACAGTCCCTTGCACACAAATAGAGAATCCCCATGTTTATGAAATATATACAGAGGTAACATGTCTGGATCTGAAAGCCACAGCTACTGGAGGCTGGGTAGTATTGTGGGGTAGATCCCCACTACACTTACCCAGTTGCTGTCTTCCCAAAACATCCACTGTTGGAGGCAACACTGGGCTAGACGGTCCTTTCATTTGATCTGCTAGACTCCTGCCATCTAATATCCTTTTGAACTGACTATAAACAACAGTGAAACTGATTGCACATACTTCTGGTGTGTCCAAGTTCAAAAGGGAGGATTAAACTCACACCATGAAGGAGTACAATAGGAATTGAATCTTGAGGGAATTTCGGTGATGGTAGGCACAAAGCAGCTGCTAGGAACTAACAGGAGCTAGGACACAGAAGCAGACTTTGCTGTATTAAGATTTGTCTGCCCACTGCTTATGCCAGCTCCATTTGTATTGAAGATTTTCAGCTTACATGGCTGCAACTATGTTGGATTCAATGATCCAGGCCAATTGCACTGCACACTGAGAAGTGCTGAGTGCCACAAGGCAGTATCTTTCTTGCTCAGCACTTTTTCAGTTCCTATCAGGATCCCCTCTGTGTTTATCCTGGGTTTATTTATAGCAAATGCTTTCCTATAGGCCTGCTATGCCAAATACCAAAAATTGCTCCCACTCACTGCAAGGCAGAATTTCCATCCCTGTGTAATTTATTCTGTCTTTACATTTCTAACCTGGAGTACAGAGCAGATTCAAACCATTTGAAGCCTTTCATCATTTTCAGATATCATGTGTGTACTGCAGCAATCTCCCACATACATTAGTCAGGCTGCATCACCAGTAAGTGTGTGTAAGGGGGACATAGAAGTTGCTGCTTCTGAGAGCTATAGCTAAAAGCTGAGTTCTTACATTTTGTGAACTAGCCTGCATTTCTGTGAAGTCAACATCAATGGACAATATGCCCTGGTGATTAGAGAGAGATCTATTTTGGTGCATGTCAGACAAAGTGTGGGACGGATAACGCACGTGCACAGTGAAAGTCAAAATTGTAGCTCATCCTCAAAAAGAAACCATGTATTCAGACATGTGTACTTGTTGCATAAAACTTAGGCCTGGTTCTGGCTGACTAGTAATATAATCAGTGTTTGATCAAGGAGCTATGTATTCCTGGAATAGCCTTCCTGGTAATTCATTATCACTAAAGATATTTGTATCGCTTTTATTACCCTCCAATTTTTTTCTTCTTTTTAATCCTTTCCAACTGGATTTTGGATACTGCCTGCTCATGCATACAAAAGTCTTCTTCAATGCTCTAAGTTTCCATGTGAAAGCTGGGCCCCTTCTCAAATCCATAACAAGCTGTCGTAGGAATCACTACCATGAGTTGCCTGAGATAAGGTTCTGCTGCATCTCACATGAAAACTAATTGCAACAGTAAGACAATGCAACACACACATTTTGATTAATACAGCAAACCCAGGATCCTGCAAATGCTACAGAACTCAGTGTAGTGTTTACTACACCATATAATGCATTGTGCGTGCCCTTGGAAAATCTCCATAGCAAGATCTTGGTAAGAAATACTGGCAGATTCAAGTTGCTATTGATTATGGCAGTCATGGAACATTTCCAATGTTGCTTTGCTAAGCATTAAAAACATGTCAAAAGAAAAAAGAAAATATCTGAGCCTTAGATCACAGGTACATGGCTGTAATCCTCATCTGCATGAATGATAGATCAGCATGGAAAGGTCAATTCATTAAAATGCAAACAAAATTAAATTTATGGTAGAGCTAAAATTTCCCTCAGGACAGTTGAAAAAGGAGCTGTTAATGACACTGTAAGAGTAGGATGTCTGTATTGTATGTTATGCTGTACTAAGTGCAGCTGGAGACAGTAAACCTAAGAAAACACACAGGGACAAGCCATGTAGGTGGAAGGCGAGAGTCAGGTAGGCAGCCACAACAGCTAGAGACCCTGTGTCCCAGTTTATCCTGGCTAAAAACTTGTGGCTGACAGAGGCAGTTTGCAATACTGCCAATGTGAGTACCAGAGCACAAACTGTGTAGTGAGTTTGTGTGGCCTCAGGGTTGAGGCTTGCCAGGACTTCTTTGTTTGAACTGGTTTTGACCCTCTTGGAATTAGTTATGCTTGGTTTAACTCTAACAGCAGTTTTTCTGAAGACCAGGTGGCTGTAGCTAATTTGTCTTATTTTGCTTATCTTTCTACAGTAAAATCATAATTTTTAAAAAGGCAGTACAATCAGGCAGTTACTCTGTGTAGCTGTATCTATGACTCTAACATAATTTGGCATAGTTTAGGAGAAAACAGGTAGCAGGGGCCTTGAGAAGTGGAGACACAGGATGTTGTAAAGAAGAGCTTATATGAACAGCTATAAAGGTGACCAAGTAAACTTACTGACAAAGACAGACATCTACTTCGCCAGGGGCCCCACCCCGAGGCCTCCCTGATGAGCTCAGTGCTCTGGTGAACTCAGCAGGAGTCCAAGATATCCCCAATGACCTCAGCGATAGCTCAGAATATCCCTGATAAGCTCACCAGAAGCCGAGATATAATTGATAAGGTACAGCTGGCAGAACAAAGAAACCCTGATGAAAAAAAGCTGGGAACTACATCCTATGCCCACTTACATGTCTACACTAAAACCATATAAAAATTAACTGGCTATCTAACCAAGATGAACGTCTCTGTGGGAGCTTCTCTGCATGACATCTCCCAGACTGGACTTTCACTGGGAATGCTTGGCTGACTCCAGACTCCGTGATGTGGATCATCTATGAAGAGAGACTTTTCCATCATTGATTGGATTATTTGGTGACTGCTGTACTGGTAAGACCTCTCATAATATATATATATAGGTGAGCATAAAGGCAAGTGATCATAAGTATACACTTCCTTTTGGTAATTCTGTAATAACAAAATGTTGCCCAGACAAGCTGTGGATGCCCCATCACTGGAAGTGTTCAAAGTCAGGTTTGATGGGGCTTTGTGCAACCTGATCTAGTAGAAGGCAGAGGGGTTGGAAATGGATGATCTTTGAAGTTCCCTTCAAACTCAAAACTTTCTATGATTTTAAGAGCTTGTTATATATATTTACTAGTGGTCATTTTTTAGCAACCTGTAACATATATTTGCTTTACTGGCAGTAATTTGTAGTTATCTATAATGAAGAAATTCACAGAAACCCAAACCTCTATGTCCTTGTGTGTTACGGAATCCTGAGAACCCACAGTGGCAATCTTACATACTTGCAGGGCAGGTAAACCCTTGTAGGTTTTGTCTGTGACTGCTAAAGGAGCACAGGATAGAAGATGTGGCACCGATTAGGACTGCAGATCCTGCAACTCACTAACAGTCAGTTAGAGAAATGCATATCTAGAGATGGACAAAACCAGTTGCAGAGATAACAGGACAAAGAATATACGTGTATGGTATCATACATAGTTTATCCAAATATAGACTAAAAGAAAGAGCAAGGTGTAAAAGTGTGCTAGGAAACATACAAAAATGACCCCAAGTGGATCCTTGAGTAAGGAAGAAGAAATCATTAACATCACCATCATGTTTCTCCTGGTGAAAGACTCCCAACACTGATGACTCAACCCCACTCTCAACCAGATTGAAGCTATCCTCCTTAGGACCTCAAGGAGCCATGGAACAGCAAGCACACCATCACAAAATGGCATAGGAAGATAGATACTAGAACATGTCTATGGCAATTTTAGCTGTTATTGTTACGACTGAGAATTTTTCTGTATGGCAGATTCATTTCTGCTTTTCTTATTCTATAAAGACTAAATCTGAACTAATAATACATCTTTGATTAGACAGTTAAGTTTTCAACTATACTAGTAACACATTCTTGGCTTTAAATATGTAACAAATGTTTCCTTTGGGCCCACAACAAGATTTTGAGATTAACAGAAGGCCATGCTGACTTTCTACTCAGGCTGTAAAACAGCACATCAGACAAGAGACAAGTTCTTACCTCTAGTTTGTCTTCACTGAGTGCTCTCTCCAGGAGGACTGATATGAACCAGCACTGAGCAGACTTTACACCCCAAGAACCACTTAGGTGGGAAGAGACCTTGAGAGCTCTCTAGCCCAACCTCTGCTGAAAGGCAGTCTGAATTCAGACCTGCATCCTCTTAACACATATTTGCTTAGTTTGAGAAACTTCAGAATATCTCCATTCTTGTCTCCTTCCCTCACACGATGCTCCCATTTCCTTCCCCACTGCTTTTTGCTTGCTGTAGACTCTCCTCTCCTATCACAGGGACGCTCTCCCAGGTGCCTTGGTGACTGAGTTCCTTTCAAAGCCAGCCAGTCTAGTAACTGCTGTTTCAAAGGCTAATACCCAGGGCTGAAGCTAGGAGCAGAAGAAAACCATCTTCCAAGCCTGTGTCAGCCCTCTATCACTCCATACATACAACAGGACAGACGAGCATTGGAGACTCAGCTGGTTCTTAGTCAGGATGGCAAGTTCACCCTACTCACATCCCATTGAGTGGGCTTTACTTCTGAGCCTTAGCTCTCTCTTCTGTGAAAAGCAGTAAAGACCTTCCCATCCTTTGGAAAATACCTCACAGTCTAGTGAGTTCTAAAGAAGTAGGATCCATTGTTATCACTGAAGAGATGTTCCAGTGCATGCAGGAGGGATGGGGAGGGCACCACCTCTATGGCTGTCAATGGTACAAGAAATCTAGCTACTTTCTAAACAAATGGTTAATTTTGCTGCTACATATCAAACGAGCAGAAAAACAGTGGCTACTCAGCCCCAGGAGGATGGAGAGCCTTCAGACATTTTAATTACAGGGTATCATAAGCTCTCCTAAAATGCAAATGAAAATATAAGTGTCTCTGTGAGCTAATGAGTCCCTAAAAACCTCAATTCCAACTAGCAGCTGCTTATCACAATTTTAAATGTTATGCAAAAGAATCCAGAAGCAAGCTGCATCTGAAGCAATAGCGGAGACAGAGAACTGATGGAAAGAAAGATGGGACATGACCTAGAAATGTGGGTGGAAAAATTTGTGACTCCACCCTCTTCAAAAGGGTCAAACACCAAATTTTTAAAATGAGGGGTGAACAGGGCTTTCTGCTGCCAAGAATAAATGACAGTGTCTGCAAGAAACAAGGCTTAAAGACTGTGTTATAAAGGGTAGCAACTGATGACCGTAGCCTGCGTCTCCTCACAAATCCTGACACATCATCATTCTCACTGATGTTCTCGTCAGTTGTTGATAGCTCTGCACTCATGTTCGGCTTTCTGTCATGCACAGATCTCAGTCTAGGCCAAGACAACAAGGAAAGAATGGCTGTAAAGGCTGGGCAAGTTTTAGTTTTCTCATTGTGTAGAGAAAATGATAGAGCCCAAACCTAGCAAAGGAAGTACACATATGGTTAAATTTTAGCCCACGCTTTTTACCTTTCTGATGCCAAGGGTGAACTTCTGAAGTGTTTCTTTCAGCTATGGACTTGGATATATTCTGATGGACCATAATTTAAAGCATTTCCAGATTAAAGCCACAAATCATCAACTGGGATCTCAGGAATCCTATTGATCTTCATCCTCTTACGCTAAACATCCCAATTATTCAGCTTGCAGAGAAAGTCATGCCTTAATATTAAAACTTACACTGTTAAGGCAAGAACCAACACAACTGCTAAAAGCTGATGCTTTTTTTCCCACCTTTAACTCTGTGACAAGGCTGACAGACAGTGACTTAGGGACAGATGGAGATACGGGGAAAGCTGGGGAATAGGTTGCAACACCAAAATAGCTCTCTGAAGTGTCAATTTTGCTTAGAGCCAAAAACAAAGACCCAGCTTCAAACACGATGAAAAAAGAGAGAAGACCACTAATAGAGAACAACTTGAATGCTCTTGAGGTAAACCTTTGTTGAGTGCCATGCCGCAACTATGACTACCACTGCATATATGAAAATCTCATTAATCCTTGAGTCACTTCTATTCTGTTTTTTCGTTTTGTGAACACCAACAACAAATTTCCAGTTATCAAATTTCAAAAGAACAGAACAAGTTCACTTCTTTTGTGAACTGAGTGCTCTATTCTCCAGTACAGAAAGAACTCTTCTCCCACCACCATGTAGGCAACCTACATACAAGGGCACACTATGTTAGCCACAATTGCTGGGAAATCACACCTCCTCCTAACAGCTGGCATAAAAAAAGAGATTAAATGCCAAAGCTGCTAGAAGAAGGCTCAAACATTGTCCCAAATCAGCACACACCTGAAGACTGCCATGGGTTTAGATCCTTTTGCAGAATGGAATACAGAATTAAGACTATCTGCTTGCCTCTTTAGGCTGGAAACTTGAAGTGCTGTTAGACTGGTGGGCATATACAAAATGAGTAAGCAACAATTTTTTTGCCAGTTAGCCCTGTTCAAGAAAAGTGCAATTCTGATGGACAGTAAGAAAGAGGGCAGCATATCTCATTCACAGCAGCTTCAGGCAACTGTTCAAAGGACCTACTCCCAGTGCAAGCCACTGCAGTCTTTTTTCAGCTCCGGTAAACCATACTTCTCTTCTTGTGAACATGGTATCTCAGCCACTTTTTCCCCATATCCTCACTTCTCATCTTTATTGTGTTGCCCCGTGTTGATTCAACCTCTTTTTGATTCTCACAAGGGTTCTGAATTTGTCTCAGAAGCACAGGTGATGATCCAGTTGGGAAAGACAAAGCAAAACCAGGCCTATCACCATTGTTGCTCCCACATACCAGCTACAGGAACATCCATCCTCTGCTTGCCTTGTCAGATAACTTGGCTTTGCATTAATACCACTGAGACAAACAAAAGAAGTCCACCAGATGAGATCTCATTTTCCTTCCTGCCCTGGGAGGTGTTTCTAGTTGTGCTGCACTTTCTCCTTGTGTGGCCACACTCTCAATGGGAAGGTGTAAGCACCCAGAAAGGGCAGTGGGGATAATGAAAACTTAAATAGATTCATAGGAAACATATCCTTGAACTGCTTTCAGTTTAACAGCTCCAACTCTAACTCCAGTGTGGGCCCCTTGGCCACACTGTGGAGCAGAAAGTCTGCTGCATCTCTGTGCTTTCAGCTTATCACTGACAAATGGTGTGGCTGTTGAAGACAATTCCCACAACTGGGAATTGTCTGGAGGGAATTTGTCTGGTATCTGGCTGACATTCTGAAGACTTCCTTCCAGCCTTGGAAGTCAAAACTTTGTGAGAGGTCTTTTCCTCCCACTTCACCTACCTCAACTTAAGATGTCTCCAGTGCAGAAACACTCCCTGTACTGTTTCAGAAAAAAAAAAAACCTCTCCTGCTTGTTTCTATAATTTCCCCAGGTGACTGGTATACATATGCAGCACCGAAAAAGCTAAAGTGATCCACAGCATATAGAAATGGCTCATGCTGGTTATGTCTTCCTTTCTATCAAAACACAAAGCAATGTCCCTGAAATATGTGAGACCACATCCGTGCTGCCTCTTGCATACTGAATTAAGGCTTAGATGCCTCCTGCTTTAAATGCTACATTTTATGAACACACTACTCCTTTGATAGGACTTCCATACTGATAGAAGGCTTTAGTTTGCTCCAGAAAAGAGGAACAACATCCACCAAATCAGACTGAAGAGCACACAGAGAGAGGTAATAGCAACAGTGCTAACATGCAATAACCTGTTCCTTGCATCTATAAAGGATGCAATAAATTAGAAGACATAACACTGATAACAACTTGGTTTATTGGCTTAAGTGTAACACCAATGACAAACCCTATGGATGCTTTGCCAGCATTATTTTCTAAATTCTAGAAGATTAGGGCTATGTCTCAGTTCCAGGATACCCACAGCTCTGAAGCAGCTAATAATACAAGATCAGTCAGAGTCTAAATTCCTTGTTCCTCTCAAAATCTTTAGTCTCACAGCACCCCTCCTTGTTCCATCCGTCTACCAAGATTTAACAGGGGCAAGCAAAGGAATAAAAGGGTAAACTGTTGCAATGAAGCTATAAAGCTGACTGCTGGTTACCAGACATGAAAGCAAGAACAGACGTTCTTTTTCTTCTCGCAAATATTTCGAGCCAACCTAAACTGGGTCTGTAGCTGTGACCATTTAGGGCCTTCTCCCAGGAAGACAA
The DNA here is from genome assembly GCF_965638725.1 of Aptenodytes patagonicus. Classification (NCBI taxonomy): domain Eukaryota; kingdom Metazoa; phylum Chordata; class Aves; order Sphenisciformes; family Spheniscidae; genus Aptenodytes; species Aptenodytes patagonicus. Next base: position 58,993,656 of record NC_134982.1, read on the forward strand.
TCCTAATGGGATCCACGTCAGCTAATATGAGCATCCAGCACATATGGTAAAGCAACATTGCCTGTGCTCTCTCCATTCCCCTGAAGGAAAGCCAGTACCTCTGGGAGGTCCCTCAGAAGGTCAGTTAATGTTGCTTCTTTGAAGGGACCTCAGAATCTGCTGGTTAGTTGTGTTAGTTGTATCCATCAGTATCTTTGCAGAAACAACAATAAAAAGGCTCCTAGAGACCACTTGTATTACTTTGTTAACTCTGGAAGTTGATGCATAATTGATTTGCTGTTAGGTTGGAAGGATGTGCTGCAGGGAGAGTGTTCTGCAAGGTCTATCCCTCATTTTAATTAATCACTTGAATAAGAACATGGACAGTTATCTCATTGTTGCAATAGTGTAACTGTAAACTGGGTAATGTAAGGAAGTAAGAGATGCATGGCTTGCTAGCAGACAGAATACTTTGCATTACCAGTGGAAAAAAACACAGCAGCTTTCAAGCACACCAGCTTTTCTACAGTTCTTTATCTGGATGATGGCAAGCTAAAAGGGGCTGCCATACAGGGCAAAATTAGTATGACAAAAGTGCTCTCAAATAATGGCATGAAACAGATGAGGTGCAAAACCAAAGCTGTCTACTGAAAGAGGGATATTCAAGTGCAAAAGTACAAGTACACTCCCCGTAAGGGAGTGGGGATTCACCGGCAGTTCTGCTGAAAAGAAGACAACGGAGATCTAAACTACTGTCACAGCTAACGCATGGAAGACACTAGAAAAATGAGACTAGATTAGGTTTTGTCCTGCCTCTATAATTATTACAAGATCACAATGAGATGGAAATGAACACAATCTGCCAGGAAATAGCTGATATTGCAGATTAAAGAGAAGAGCTACTAAATACAGCTCTCCCTCATCCTGAAATAGCGTGAATGTATCAGACAGCAAACCATCCCGATGTTCTGAGTGATTGTGTTCTGCTGAAAATGTTTAAATTACCTTTAACATATTCCTTTTATTGGTGGCAAGAATATACGCCAATGCTGTATTTCATCCTTCTCTAGCAAAGAACTACCACAGATCCTGTTAAAGACTTCATTATTACCTTTTGGGCCAGAGAAGGAACACATGCTTACTCATGGGAAGAAGTTGTAAATATTCCCCAGAGATGTTGAGATCTGCTTGAGGAAAGCACATTTTTTAAATGTTACATAATGAAACAGTCTCTAGTTAAAATTATTTGTGTTACTTTCCACTGTCAAGATGGTGTATCCATTTGAGTGCTGTAATGAGCTTGTTCAGGAACGTCAATGCTTCAGCTGGAAAGTGACACAGACGAGTCTGTCACAAGTTAATTAAGCTGAAGTTTAGATAACAATGAACAGCTTTTCATTGCAAATATATTCTTCCAGCAAAACCAGTTCAACCCTCTGCACCCTTCGATGTCATGGTGGCTGACTGGTTTACAACACACAGCCACATATCTGTGCTTGTGCTTATCTGTCTGACATAGATCCCACAGTAGTGAAACCATAGCACCATTGTTTTTCAGATAGACCATCACAGCTGAAGTCCAACCTACTTCTGCCATAACACTGCATTGGGGAAAAAAGGCCATGCCCTAAAAAGCAGTAACAGCACCATTGCCTGTCTGATTGGTTTCCTCTCACACATTTGCGGCTACAGCCACACTCTTGTAAGAAAAGCATATTGGGTTCAGGCATACATTCTGCACTCATCAAATAACTAAATATAACCATACTGGTAGACATAAAGGTCAGTGCAGGTATAAGCCAGACTGAGCTTGTTAAAACCTGGAGGCCTGCTGATACTACATGGACAGTGTTGAGAAAAATGTCTACCAACTAACTGCCATTTGGGAGCACAAGTCAATGACATGCCAGGAATGAGAGCTAAAGAAGAACTAGCTCTGCTTCTGATAGTGGGCTAAGGTGATGAAACACAGACAGCAGCTCTGGCATTACCAAATACAATTAGCAAAATGTCAGTAGATTCATACTGTTACCCCCTCCCAACTGGACAGTTAAAAAAAAAAATGTCTGCTCCTAAGGAGTAAAAGAGAAAGGGACCCTCAACAGTGCCATGTAGGTAGACAGGGGTGATTAAGTGCTCTGTGCAGGGTGATAACATGGGCATGAATCACCAGGTGCCTTCAGAGAGCAGCCAGACAGGAGCTTGCATGACAAGGACGACAGGCAAGAAAGCAATATCAGGGCCAAGACCTGCCTGTCTTTCTCACATGAAAGACTATGTAAAGCATTCCTGATCCTGTGGGCGTGAGTAAACAAATAGATCTTCTCTGTGCCTCCTCAGGGCACAGCAGCAGTCCTGAAGGAGCTGAGAGAAGCGATGCCAATGACCTGGCATATTATATGCCTAGCAGCATATGCTGCTAGGCACCGCATATTAGACAAGAAATACCACACAGATAGTCTGATCCTGGTGGATACATCTAAATAAATCGTTCCTAAGCTCTCCTGTTAGGTGGTTTTAGTGCTATCTTAGCACCAAAGTAAAACAAAGATAACATCCTGACAGGACAGCTCATGAAATGAGGAAAAAAAGAAGACTGTAAGACTGGTCAGTGTCCGTATGTGTTAGTTATTGAGAGAGGACAGAAAATTAACCATGAAAGTCAATATAAAAGTACAACATGGAGGAGATGCAGAAAAGCATCTGAAATCATGTGCAAGTGTGTCTCAGATGATTTGATATTTCAAATGGCACTCAGACCATTTGAAATCAAGTGTGGCCTTCCCCTTTATGTCAGGCATCTTTAAGTCAAGGCCTTCTAGGACCTTCAGGACCCTCAAATTACACGACTGGCTTTTATCTTCTGTGGTATCTCTGACTAATCCTTCCCAGTGGAGCAAAATTTCCCTATAAAGATGAACAGTGCTTAATTCTTACAAATTGTTTGAAGATAGAAGAATGTTATCTTCCTCTTTTGCCCTAAGTGAGCTGCACTTGGAGCAGATCTGGCTCCTGTCAAAACTAATGAACTCAGCTATCAGCTTGGTATAGAGTCTCCCAGAGTATTTGCATTCTGCTTCCTTACCAGCCCACTCCTCCCTGACACCGGGAAGTTCAGCACAAATACAGGAAGGGGGTTTTTCCCAGGCCCGTCTCCCTGAGCTCTTCTCTGATCCCTGAGGAACTTCTTTAAGCCCCAAAGTATCAAAGGCAGATTTTGGCACAGATGAATACTTCTTTCATGTGTTATTGAAGCCAAATAGGAATCCAGGCAGGTAAGGCGAGCATCCATCTCACACTCTATAAACAGAGTTTGTAGCTCTGAGACCACTTTCAGAGACTTAAGTAGTAAGTAAGTGAGCAGCAAGACAGCACACTACAGCTGAAATTGGGTAATGGGACTTTTCAGAGGAGGAATGTAGAGGCTTCTTCTGTCCTGCCATCAGGAAATGTGTTTACGGCATCAGCTTTCCACACTGTCAGAGACAGAAAAAAAGAGCAGAATGCCAGCTGCTTTTTCAGATGGCAAAGTTATCATGCTTGAATATGCAGGTGGCAACAGTGTGAAGGCATGTTGCTCAGCTGCAGGTGATGTGATAATACAGCAAGAAGCTGTGCTGAGCATCCAACCCAAAGAGACAGAAGGTACTCCTCCCACCACTTGGACTCCATGCATAAATCTGGTGCTGGGTTCCATTCACAGCTTCTTCCCTCCTGCAGATATCTACCTAGAGATATCTTCCTAGAAGTATCTACCTAGGAGTGCAATCTGACTCTACATGTCTTCAGGAATTAAGACCTCTCATTGGATCCTTTTTCTCCTTTAACTTCATGGGAAGAGGACTCTTACTTTCCAGCTTATCCTGCACTGAAGAGATTTGCTTTTGTTCTGTTCCCTGAGGTTTAAGTGAGAGGAGAAAATAGATGGGGAAACAAATATGAAACCAAACCAATGTCAGTTTTAATTAGGGTCCATTAGCATGGACCACATGTTATCTGGCTGATAATTTTGTTACCAAAGGCTGTGTAGGATGGGTTGTTTTCAGCTGGAGTTTTGTCTCCTCCTTTGCAAAGTCTACCTGGATGTTGTTTGCACTCCTGATGCTTCTCATGATTTCTTAAGAGAATTTGCAGGTGCTTTAAAATTATAAATAATGCACAAGTGTCAACGTGTTTTATGTATTCACTTCAAACAAAATATGAACTATGCTGTCACTGCATTTACTGACTTTGGGCTTATTTTGGCTTTGAAGCTTATTTTAAATCTTATAAATTAGATTATTACCTTTTCTTTCTTACCATGAAATGCACCACTTCTCATTTAGTCACTCTTGCATTCCCTACTGCCAGCCAAGGTTATTGTGAGATATCTGTCACCCAAAAGCTACTAAAACTAACGCTTGTCACTTGATCCCAACCATAATTTCCAGCTAACCAACAAGGCAAAAAAGAAATTATTTTACCAGCTCCAGTCTCTTTACATCTGCTTTATTCCCGACAGAAATACAACAAGTTATAACTGAGTTGCAGTTTAATCAACTAAGTGGGCCACCCCGTGAGGAAAAAGGGGGGGGGGGGGGGGAGAAAAAAGAAAAAGAGAAAAAGGAAGAGAGAATCTAGGTCGCTCTGTTCTTAAGCCAACAAAACAGCTAATTGCTTCACTCCAAAGCATCCATGCTGCACTTGGGGTACGTTTGAGATCTTATGTAACTAATACTACCTCTGGATTAGCCAGCCCTTCCCTAATAATGTGCCACAGATGCCTCTTCCACACACGTTTTGGAGGTCATAGATGTGACCCATCCATTTCAGACTGTGTGGAAACAAGAAATACTCAAACCCATAAGATTTTTTTTGAGTTTTTTTTTGGGGGGGGTTAAGGAGAAAGGGAAGAAAAATCCTGTGATTATTTTACTTGCATCTGTAAGAAATTAGTAGAAACGCTTGTGTAGACTGACAGATCTCTGTCAAAAAAGACACGTTTAGAACTGAAATTTGTAAATTACATTATGCTGTGTCAAAGCAGTGCCTATGAGGGCTCAGGACCCTGTTGTGCAGAATCAAGCCCTGCGTTTCACTGGTCATCCAGAACTTTTCTCTGTTGGGCTAGATTAGCTCAATTGTTGTCTTTTAATTAGGACTAATTTTTAAGCACATAAAAAGGAGCTAGTCTTCTAAAGTACAAAGCAAAATACATACTACATTCACAATAGTTGGCAGGAGTTAAAATAGTACAGAAGGTAATATACACTGGGTTAAACCTGGGGAGAAGATCCAAGCTGTGAAGCAAAGTTACAACTGTAGCAGTTTTGTCTTCACTTTAGATAGTGGAAGCAGAACACTCTCGTCTGTGGTGGTGATTGAGAGGATGTGTTTTACCCACATATTTTAAGCAAGTGTTAGCACAACTGCCAGCATAACAGGAACACACATATATACTGTCTTGGAGGAGAGGAACTGAGGTCCAGGTGGAAGCAGTACCACCTGAAAAGTTTTACCAGATGACAGTTAAAAAGCAAAACCAGTAGTCCCAATCAAGCTCCTTAGCCAAGAGGCAAGTCATTGTCTCCATGACAGGAGAACTCAGGCCACATGATCAGAAAAGGGAGCACCTGGACATGGTGTTCACACAGATGAATTGCACGGGGATCTCTGCCTGGCAGAGTGCTTGCTGGTAGAAGATGCACAGTGAGCAAAAAGGAATGGCATGTTCCTCTTCTCTTCCAGAAGCCAACATCTTTCTATGACAGTGATCTGGTGTCCTATCATCTGCCTGTGTGCCCTTGCTCTTCCTTTGGATAATCATGCCTGAAGTGATCAGGCAGTTTTAAAGAGATTTCTTTGGAAAGTTATCAGCCATGGGGACAGAGCCTCAACAATGCTGCAGGAGACATTTTAGCACAAGGGATTCAGTCCTGCATGCCTCTTTTCCTGGGTGCTAAACCAGCATAAGGCACCCTCCTAATGTGCCTACCTAGGTAGAGGTTTAAGTCATATTGGAATCTGAGCCTGAGTCCAGGATATTGCCACAGTATAGAGCAGGAGCATAAACTGTGTCTAACAATACGCCAAGTCAAATAGTAAATATTGGTACTGAGGAAGACAGAATAGCTTGCTGTCAGACAACTGTTCAAAACTGGTAGGAGATTCCAGGGAAAGACCTACTTCTGAAGTTAGTTGTTTCTTAAATGTAGAATAAAACAAATGAACAAATGTATTGAAAACAGCTGCTTCCATGTGAACTGCAGGTAGAAATTACCATGGAGGGAATTTCAAACTATACTTCTTAAGTGAAATTCAAAATCTACTCCTGGACTGAAACACCACATTTGGAAAAATATCCAGTATACCTGTCAGCTTGCTTTACTCAGAAGCAACAAGACCAGCTAGTCTAGAAATGACTTTGTAAATCCACCAAGTTTTTTGACATAAAATCACTTTCAGTGTGAATCTGATCATTGCTTTCAGATCATCCTTGGAGCAGTGAGATGACAGATCACCAGAGAGCTGGCAGACCTCTCCTCCTCTCATACGGACACAACAGGACTAAAAAGTTTTCAGAAAAGAGAAAATTAACCACAGCACTGTGACAACCTCACCCAGAGGGGCAACTGCTAGTTCCCACTGAGCTTGGCCAGACCCCTGGACCCCATCAAAGACTATCACATACTGTAATAATGTCAAAATTGAGTGTAAAAACTAAACATATTTTAAAGACAACTTTGTTATTATGGACAGTCTTAAAAGTGAGGAGCCAAAGATGTTGTCTGCTTTCTATAGAGGTACTCAGTATAGAAAAGTATTTCCTGCCTCACTGGCCCTATCTGGGCCCTCTGGGCATGCACAATTACACTGATACATTATTTGAAACCTACCTGAGACTCAGCTTCTGTTTCTCCCCACTTCACCCAGCAGCAGGCTCCCCCAGCACCTCTGTCCTCTTCCACCAGTCAGAAACATTCTTCTCATTCCTGACTTGAATATGTTTATGGCTAATTTATTCACATTATTCTTTTACCAATGTTGTCCTTCACCTTAAATAGCTCTTCCTTCACTGCAATGTTTACCTCTCTCATGTATTTAGAGAGAGTGGTTGTGTCCCTTCTCAACCTTTTTCTCAGCATTTTACTGCATTTCCATGTGATTATAAATTTCCTCTTTCATGGTCCTTTTAACCTGTCACTGTGCAGCTTGGCTGACATGGAACAAGAATAGCTGATATTTAAACTGTGTAGTAAGACAAATACAGATGAGACATTTGCAATTATTACAAGTGTTTTAAATTTACAGAATGCAAAAAAATATTAAAAAAGACATTTATTTGTAAACACTTTACCAAGCAGTATTATTCCCAGCTAGAACTGTGCACAGGAGCAGCTATGTTGATGTGCTGGCAGTTTACAAACCTCTGAATAGTTTATCCTTCTCAAATTTTTCGGTTTTTTTTTTTTTTTATTTTGTTTGTTTAGATTTTTAAAATAAAATATATTTAATGAAAAAATACATCTGAAGGAAACTGCAAAGAGAAATTGGTTCATTCACAAAGAAAAAAATTCACTCAGTAAGAGCCACACATTGATTCAGGGAAGAGTGGCATGGATATACATAACTAGAGCATAAAATAAATGGCTGTCACAGACTAAAAATATATCTGTTTGGATATAATGTCTTAGCCTCATACAGTCTTTCAGGTTTGTGATGACTCTTTCTTGATTGTTGAGAAAATATGAACTGTGTGTTTAAAAGCTTTCTATGAAAAAAAAATTTAGTAAAACACTTCCAAAATTCTCTTGCAAATTAAAATTTTAATTAAAACATGCATTTTCAAAGAATTAATGGACACATACACTTAGGACAAGCACTGGAACAGAGACCAGGCAGTCCCACACAGTTTCTGCCCCTTCAGGGGGCATGCAGAAACTCTCACACAATAGCATAGTGGGAGGGAGGCAGAATGAAAAAAGAAAGTTTCCCTGCCACTATCAAGTCAAGGACAAACTTCACAGCCATTAAATATGCAAGTTCAGCTGTGCGAAGCACCAAGAAGCAGCAAAGGACTGACAGAAGGAAAAAAAGAATGCTATTCCCTTCCCATGAAGAGAACGGCAGAGTTCAGGTGCCCAAAAGTCACACTTGACTCTGCCTTGCTCTTGGGTATGGAGCCACATACTGCTTCCTATGCAAGGGGACTGGGAGAGACACCATCTAACTTAGAAAGTGACCTTCCCAAGCACACCCAGGGTTCTCCCACAGACAAGGCCAGCAGTTGAGACAACCATCTCCCACTCAGTTGCCTTAAACACAAGGTTCAAACTTATTTTCCACTGGTCAACTTTTCTTGGACTAGTTAGCAAAAAAGAAGAAGTGGATCCAGGGACACAGAGACATGGCAGTTCAGCTATCAGCCAACTTAACCATTGACACACATTTCTTTGCCATCCCTTTTCCTTTAATTGTTATCTGTCTTCCCATTCATTGCTCCCATTCTCTCAAGACATAAGTTTTCAAAACAGCTCTACCATTCCAGACTTGGTTTTCTTTGTTTCTTTCCTTATTTTCCACAAAGACACTGCACAGCCATTAGAATCCCAAATTTCTGTTGATGTTGCCTGTTTGACATTCCTTCAAGGTCAGTATCACTGCAAACAAGCCACAAGACTCAAATCATGCTGCAAAACCATAAGTAGCTGCTAAGCAGCTTCATTTTTGTAGGTAATGACAAATTCAAATTGTAAAAAGATGCACACTGAAGTCAGCAGATTAAATTTATTGTTTGTATTAATGCATTTCTGCAGTGACAGCATCCACCTAATTTGATGTCAGCTCATTTAAAACTGCAGGAAGAAAGAAAAAAAAAAACAACTCAATTCTTGAATTGCACAGTATGATCATCTAGGAACTACATATTTCCTAGTAGAGAGAGAGACACAGTTTTTTTAAAGTATTTTGTTTCTAATATACACTGTGATTTGTACCAATGATAGGAAGATCACTAGTAACCTTTGCCATGTCTGTAACTGCAGCTCTTACACTTTACCAAACTACATAGTCATCTGCTCAGCAGACTGTGGAAATCCTCAGCCCTCTCAGCAAAGCTCTACATCCTTTGAGACACACACTCCAGCCACTAAAGCGAATCTGCAAGAAACAGAACTGACTATATTCAAACTCTCACAACCAAGCTGTATGTGAGAAAATAAGACAGCAACCAACATAGATCTCAAACCCACAGCTTAGCAAATGTTTAAGGTTCTCTGTAGCCTTCAGCACTTGATTTCAGCACATGGAATGAATATACAAAGGCAAGGCAGACTTGCAACCTCCCAAGGAGCGTCCAATGCTAAGGCAGAGTGCTCTCTGCTCCACCACTGAAAGAGGAGATTCAAAGAACTTCAAAGAGCCTCATCATCCTGCATCTGCAGCTGTTGGAAGTGGGAGCAGAAATTCTGCACCTTTGAGGGACTAATATCCCATAGTCACCACTTTATGAAGCATATCCCCTCTCCAAGGACCTGAAGACCTGTGGATTCCCATCCTAGAGAACACTAGAACCTGTATCTGTCTCTGAGTCTCAGCACCACCTCTATTGCCTCTCTGAGCACTATTACATAATTTTGGGGGGGGTCATGGTATTCAAACAGAAGAATATGCATTTGCATGTAGCCCTCTGACATGAGACAAGCCAGTGGCAACACTCTAGATATCTGTCCTTTTCTTTCTGCTAGCCTTTCCTGCTTACTGCCATTCATCTTCCAGGCATCCTCAACAATTTGTTGGCCTTCAAAAATTTCTGGAGAACTTCTAATCTCCATGCAGCTGCCACAGATTTCATATTGCAATTTTCCATGCAAATATCTTACTGCTAGAATGGATTTTTTTGTGCTGTTGGTGTTGGGAGTGCTCCTGAGCAAAAGAGACATTCCAGCCCTCTATAAGACCAGGGTGCCTTTTTTCCCTTAAGAATGCAGAGCCTTTGCAGAGATTATTTAGGCCTTTTGGAGCCCTGTACATTACTGCAGTGCTAACAAACAGTCCATACACTCTCAACTTAACTCACCAAGACTGCTAAACCCATGTAGCCCTCATGGATTTGATTTCATAGTTTTATCTTCAATTCTAATCAAAGCACGAAGCCCTCCCATGTACATCAGCCTTCTCAAATGCATGTCCTTTTGCCACTACATGAGCAAGTGAATAGGTCTCCACAGCTAACAACAGAACTACAGTCTGAACTTCCCTCTATAATGACCAACACAAAGATAAACCAGTAGCTTATATTTTCAGAGTCCCATTTCACCAGAAAGGTCTGAATAACTGGAATGCATCATGCACTAGACTCCTGCCCAGTTCCAAATCCACTGCTGCAGATAGTGTTTCCTATGCAACACAGGCCAAAAATTTAGCACTGAAAAACTATTTGTGCCAAAAGTATGCAGCTGGCAAGAAACCACCACTTTTCTCTGCCTCCATGAGAAACAGCTTCAATTATGAAAGATACAAAAAAGAAAAAAACAGAAAGATTCAGGGGTACAGCAATACATGTTAAAATGAAAAGCATGCAGGACTTCCTTCGAAGTTGCAGAGAATCAAAAAGAAGCAACTTTTGTTATGCCATGAAGGAATTCCAGACAAACTCCTTAACACATGTGAAATTCCCTTATTTCTCCCTCTCTCCCCTCTCTGAAAGAGAAAAACTTCCTGCTTTTCCATGTCACTCCACTCCAAGCAGGTTCTTGGCAAGCAGATGCTCAGCAGGAAAACCTTTAGTTAAGCTCTTTGTGGAGTACCTCTACAATCAGCAGGGCTGAAGGTTGCTCATTTCCTCCAAGGATAGTAAATAAGTACACTCTGCTCTCAGTGCCTGCTTGCAAATATGACAAACAGAAGTAAGAACCCAGGAGACACAAGTGAGAGCATTTGTATGATTCTAACAGCAACAGGCCCAACAGAGGCAAGCAAACATAAAAGGAAGGTTTCTGAAGAAAGGCACAGAAAGAAAAAAACCTGCCGAGTTTTCCTCCTCCTGGTCTGGATCATGGATGGAATAAATCACCTCACACTCACTCTAGTTGTTTCACTGGTATGGTCTCCACAGTCAATGAGCTGCTTCCTTGGAAGACATGTTGCTCCTTGCTTTTAGTGGAAATTCCTGAAGAACAACCTAAGCCTTGCAGGTTGCCATTGGAGGAACTGGTGTCAAATGAACAAGGAAGATCCAAGGCTGGTACAGATTAATCAGCCTTGAGCAGCTATAGAACCCATGTTTGTTTTGTTTTTCTGGAAGCACTGGGACACCTACATGGGTTTTTTCCTTCTATCATTCTTTCAGCAACAGATATCATGATTGCACTCAACTTAATCCAATTTCTTGAAGAAAAAAACTCTTTGCCAGCAGTGTGCATTAGAAAAAGAAGGTCTGTAAAACCATTCCTTGTGAAAACTGTACGCATCAGATATCCACACTACTTCATCTTCAAAATTTCATTAAAATGTTTATACTCAAAGCATCAAACAAAGAAAAAAGGATCCGAAAGATAATAGATCAACTACACAACCGTACTACACACTGGGGGTGCAGAATTAATCTTATACTCTTACTCAATAATTCATAGTATAGAATAGTATAGTTCAATGCAAGGGACATACAGCAATCTAGTCCAACTGCCTGATCTCTTTAGGGCTGACCAAAAGTTAAAGCATGTTATTAAGGGCATAGTCCAAATGCCTCTAAACACTGACAGGCCTGGGACTTCAACCACCTCTCTAGGAACTTTTTTCCAGTGTTTCATGACCCTCTCGGTAAAGAAGTGGTTCCTAATGTCATGTCTGAACCTTCCCTGCTGCAGCTTTGAACCATTGCCATGCATCCTGTATCCCAGGGACAAGAGATCAGCACCTCGTCTCCACTTCCTCTCCTCAGAAAGCTGTAGAGAGCAATGAAGTCACCCCTCAGACTCCTTTTCTCCAAACTAGACAAACCAGAGACCTCAGCCGCTCTTTATAATACATGCCTTCCAGCCCTTTCATTAGCTTTGTTGCCCTCCCTTGAATGCATTCAAGTACCTTAACATCCTTTTTTTAAATTGTGCGGCCCAGACCTGCACAAAATATAGGCAGAAGTTATCTGAGACCAAATGTAGATGGGCCCCCAACATCTACCACATGCTACAATGGGCTGGATGCCTCCTGTCTCATGTCAGATTCTCCAGTCTCTGTGATTTGCAAGCATCTGACTGCAAAATGAAAGACCTCATGTGTCATGGCTTTCAAGGATTACAGGCAAAAGAGACCCCAGAAGTAATTACCAGCACTACAACTTGTAGTTCTGCATTACAGTTTCTGTCCTGCTCCAGGATTTCATACATTAACAAACAGTGGAGCACAGTCTACCTGATGCATGAGGTCCCAGAGCAGGAGAAAGGCTCAGCAGAGAACTGCAAATGTGAGAAACAAGAGGCTGAGTTCGATGAGCACAAAGCAGAAACCACTGTGTTTATTTCAGTGTCTGTTCCACCCTGGACAGGTCTGTACTGCCCCTGTACTAACTTCTCCAGGGGAAAAAAAAAAAAAAAAATCAAGGATTTTATCCGCACATCACAACCAAGTAAAGTGAGGCAAATGCAGCAGCAAAATATATACTTCATAAGCCACAGAGAAGGCCATTCCTAAGATGTTGTTAAACACTAGTATGGTTTCCATCCAGGCTTTTCTGCCATTCACACACACTCGCTTCTTCACTAATGTAAGCTTATCATAGGGGGCTGCTTTTTCAGAGTTTATGGAGAGTGACTTAAATCCCATTATCTTCAAGAGGGTTTAAATTTCTGCGTACATTCAAGAACAAGGGGATTCCCTGTGGACTGAGTTTTGTGGTATACCTAGGTGAACAAATGCTGCCAGTAACGGACATGAAGTAGGCAGTCCCCCCACCCCCGCTGACATATTCTAGATGGCAATTCGCTTGAATTTCTCTTTTGCCTACAGTATTTTAAGAATCCTTATGAACCAAAACAAGTCTCCACTGAATCTTGACAAACAAAGAAGTGAATGCCAAGTAGCAGTCCTCAGTCTAAGATGCTGCCAATAAAACAGAAAAATCATGCCTGTATTATAGCCCAGTGAATATCTAACAAAAACCCAACTGTACCCTTCCTCCTGATGGGGCTTGCATTGCACAATGAATTCAAGGGGTACTGGCAGCATGAAGAAGAAATTTACACAGTACAGTTCGTATGAATAATTATATATGAAATGAGTTACATGACAATACACAGGCTGACATTAGGAAAAGTTACTATTTAAGACAGACATCCCAGCCAGAAATTTCTTCTATCCATGGCAATAAAAGGACTGCATTAAAAGGGCTCTGCACAACACCATATAATACAGAGTTAGAGTGATTTTGGCTGTTCTGTATATCCATATCTTCAAGGCCTTCTGGTCTGCACAATGCTAGTTTCTGCTGTAAGAAATATCTCTCTTCAACCACATCGTAGTCCCACCTCAGACAAATCCTCCTCACCTTCCCGTGGGATTTCCCCTTCTCTTTTTCCATATGAAAATGCCTGAGACCCTTGGCCCTCAAGTCTCCCAGTAAGAGAATGAAGCAGCGCTTCATGAACTTTAGTGTCTCTTCTACTTCAGTCCAGTTTCCCTATTTGTCCAAGCCACCAGTGACAGAGGAAGTGAGTGTAGTATGACATGGGAGTTAGCTTTGCGTGAAAGCAAAGCATGCATGAACACCTATGAAGAAATAAACAATGCCCAGTGAAAAACTCTCTGGCTAAGTTCCTCCAGGGACCATTTCAGTTCCTCCACTTCCAGCTTTTTCCTGTGAAGTCATACACCTTGGTCATGATGCCAGTGCTCCAGTGCACTGACCTGGCTTGGTAAAGAGCACTCCTAATGTAAAAATGCAATCATGAAATCAGTCTGTCTTCATTTAGTGAATTGTCACAGAAACAGCAAAGTGATCACTCACTCTGGCTACACACTTATGTCAGTGTCTGCTGGTGTGGCAGAGTCAGAGGTACAAAATGTCCCTTTGCTGTCTCTGTTAGTTCTATAGAAGAAGAAACAACAATTTTAAGCCTCTAGGTTTCCTCTTGCTATTTTCTTATTGTCGTCGTACACAACTAATCAGCATTATGACTGCATTTTGTATCTGTGGTATCAGTCACTGTGAAACAATAAACAGAGTGACTTTCACAGAGAGTGCTGAAAGATCTGAGGAAAACAAAAAATGCCACAAAAGCCAATTGGTCTAAAAAGGTAATATTTTGTACTGTTTTTCCTGGACCACAGGCCCCACTGCTAATGAAATGGCCAAGGATTTTACTTTGAAGATGCCACAGATTTGCAAAGAGACATTTTAAGCTTGTCAATCGCTAGGCAAAGACTTTGCTAGCAACACTAGCAGCAAAATCCCAGTGCTGGCAACACAGTGGAGGATGGCCTTCCACTGCACAAAAAGAGCAGGTATCGGCGGAGCCCCCTTAACAGAAAAATCAGGGAAAGAACAAATTGTACTTCAGCAATATATTAACCTGCCAAACTGATTTCACAAAACCTAAATCCCCTTGTCACACAGATTTCAAAACAAAGCAACTCTACTAAACATAACTGCCATTCCTTGCTTGATAATTTAGCTCACCTACCTTTCAGAACACCTTCCTGCCTTCTTCCCCTCTGACTGGCAAAACTCAAAGGAAAAACAAATCTGATTGTCCTGTGCTATTAGAAACAAAGGAAATGTCTTCATGGATTGCTTCAAAAGCAATGGGAAAACTCCCACAGGAGCATTCTGCTGAGGCTACTGTTTATTGTTAATTAAGCACAGTGTGAGACCTCCTCTTCCTCAAGAATGAGAATAAGGAAGTAGGACAGCAGTGATTTTTTTTTCCCGTACCTCCTCTGATTACTGCAGTATGATGAAACCTGGTCCCAAAGTCCTCATATGCTTCAGAGCCCTATACAGCCCTGTCCAACAGAAAAAGTACAAAAGCAGCCCACCTGCAAAGAGTTCTCAGATCCAGGCTGTAAGCTACCATAACCTCTGTCCTAAGCCCTGCTTCAATGCTGGATGCTGGGAAGAGAAGATGCCATGCCCGTATTTGTCAAACAAGGAAAACCAGTTGGCTCCCAGCCTTTGTGAGGCCCAACTGAAATAGTGAAAGTATTAAGCTATCATACCTGTATGTTTTCTGCAAGCAATAGCTATAGCAAGTCTGATTCTCTGTAAATTGGAGGGGACCTCACTGACAAAATTGTGACTTTATTTCTTTCTTGCAGGAGTGTCAGAAGAGACTTTGAGGATGGGAATAAGAACTTTTTTGCTCCATTCAGAAACTTCCAAACAGACAGCAAAATGAATTGAGCGGTGTTCTGGGAAAAGTCACATTAAAGTAAAATCACAGCCATGAATTCCACAGGAAGATCTCCCTGAAACTGGGGATAATAAAAAAGGTCACTAGAAGATCACACCATGTATCCTACCCGAAGCAAGCCCGTAACCCACCAGAGGTTTGGTGCTTTGCTCAGTTTCGGCATCTCCCTCTGGATGCCAGAACTGGCAGACAAAGAAGGTTCTGGCCCTATAATTAAGGAAACAAACTGTAACCTTTAGTCCTCAGCTTGCTGTGCTAGTGTGGCCAAATTGCATGCTTACATCACCTTTGGCTTTAACTCCAGTGAGAAAGAGTATGTGCAAAACAACCTTTAGTATCCATGTTGTATTTGCCCCGGGAGATCTTTTTTTAACTCTTTGAAATTATTTCTAATTTAGAAATAGGTCTCTGCTTAATGAATTAACATTTACTGGACTTTACCACCCTGCAGAGGCTTCTCCTTTACTGAACAAGTGAGCAAGTTCCAGACACATTTTGCTAATACATTGTCATCTGACAGAAGAGCTTGTGCCTTGGGCACCATCTTGACAGAAAATAGAAATTCAGGCTTCACCAAAAGATGCTTTTTGAATTTGTCTTCTCAGCAACTCCTGTTGTACTGCAGATCCTGACCCTGGCATGCAATATTATGTTAGAATGAATATCTGCCCAGACTAAGTGCTGTTAAGTATGCTGAGACACTGCTTCCAACTCAGGTTAGTCACTAAGCTAAAAAAAAAAGCATGCATCTCAGCTGTTACTCCTTTGCTGCAACCCTCCTCCCCATGCCTTTAACTGCAGTTAGTTCCCTTTAGTGGATTCATTGATTTCCAGCTGCAGTGGCTAGATCTCCAGTTTGCAGGTACACTTATTCTGTGCAACCAACTTTATTCACACCATAGCTAACAGAGCAGAATCTGCTCTTCTGAAAAGTATTTCTTCTTCAAAACAGGCACTGAAAAGTAATGAACTGTAACACTGCTGCCATACAAAAGTTATCTTCTCACATAGCTATCTTGTGCTATTCATATCTTGCTGTTTTCTGCAATCAAATCAGACCCCTTCTTCACCAATTTGATCCTCCCGTTCAAAACAACATACCTAAAACTTGGGTTGCTTGCTCTCTTCTTAACTGTGAGAATTTTGCTCCCATGGTAAAAAAAAAAAAGTTTCTTTGCTTTCAAAGATAAAAACATGTTTCCATGCCACGGAAGAGACTCTTACAGTAAATGTTGAAGCTGCATATAACATAAATAACACCAGGCATGAAACATTCCCACACTCCCATGACTCTACAGTTTCTCCAAAGGAAAATGCATATATGAGATATAGTACAAAAGAGAATGATCAGAACTACCTCATCAACTTCCTCTGATGCCAACTATAGCAGTTCTCAAAAGCAGCCAGCATTCAACATCATCTCAGTGACATCGTTATGTTGGCTAAATGTCCAGGCCGAGCAGCACAGAAAGGCAGTATAACTGTGGTAAAATGAAGGAATCTCATTCCAAATACTTCTGCATTGTTTTCCATTTGTCTCCCCCCCGCATTGCCTTTTCTATTTCCACCATTAGGTTAAAACAATTCATCGCACATAGAAGGAAACAAATTGAAACCATGTAAAAGATTGCCCTCAAATCCAGTTAGGGTGGAGGGGTACTTTATTACTGTTTCCCTGCTTATTGTGGCAATATTCTTATTAAAAATAGCTTTAAATATCAGGAACAAAAAATTCTGCACTAGCCATTTGGTAAAGGTCTGGCCAACATTTGGGGGAGGATGAAAAGGGGCTCAAGCACACACAAAATGCTACTTTTTCTTTTAGTTTACTCTGGCTAAACCTGACTGCAGCTTTTGTAATATGTGTCTCAGTGGCATGGCATGAAGAAAAGCAAGACCTGCACACTGTACAGCAGGATATGCACCCAGCTGGTAGGGTGCCAGATGATCCAGGGCCTGCACACCTTGTGTGGTATGTCTCTCCCCTGATACTGGCCTTTGGTGTTTGTTTGTTGCTGCCCTCTCCTGCTCAGATTCTTCAAACACTTGGCTCTGGGATCATGAATCAGTGGCAGGCACACTCTTCTATATGTCCAGACAGCTCTTCCAGCTGCAAAGCCTACCAGCGGCTCATAGCACTGCAGCCTCCTTTTTTGCCAGGTGCAAGGGGGGGGGGGGGGGGGGGGGGAATGTAAGACCCATCATGTTGCAACAGCACTTACCTCCTAGAGCTTGTTTCATAACAAAATCCATGCTGCTGGCTTAGGGGTGCTGTCCACCTTCTCACCTCACATGCACAGAGACCAGGAATCCTTGGACGGCAGGCTGTAGAGAGGTACAATCAAAAGAGGAATGGTGTCTTGAGGAGGAGAAGGCTGATGCCTGGTCTTTCTCACCTCTCCTCCCCAGACTAGACTCCCTCTAGTTTAAGTGCAGGCAAGTTTCTAACCCCCCCCATCTCTGCAGACCCTGGCTTTGCAGGACAAGGAAACCCTGCCACTTAGGGAACAGTGCTTCATGCTGGCGGTTGGGGAAGGGGGCGAGGAGGCGGTAAGGGGACACGGACTTTCGCCCAGGCAGAGCACGTGGCTGGGAGTCAGCCTGGAGGAGCAGTGCGGTTCTCCTCCCGGCTTGTCTCCCGCAGACGGCCAGAAAGGCGTTAAACCTTTGAACTTTCTCATTTGCCCGCCTGCCTGTCGCCTCTCGGTTTTCGGAGGACTAGCACCGGAGAAGGAGCTCCGCCGGGGACCGCCGAGGGGGCATTTGAAGGTGCCCGGGAGGACAAGCCGAGGAAACTGGGCGACTCGAGTGTGGATGCAGCCCGGGCAGCGGGATGGAGAGCACAGATGCGGGCCAGGCTCCCGCAGTCTAATCCCTTAGGAATCTCACCCAAAAAGCCCCTAGCGCAATGCCAGCGATGGCTGCACCTTTTCAGGAAAAGCCGGGACGGCTCAAGGTTGAGATCGGCCGGCCTCAGGTACAGCACAGCAGCCCCACCGCACAGGCTACTGCCTCCCTCTGCTGGCCCCGGCCGCGGGAAGCAGCGGACTTGGCTCCAGGGCAGACTGCCCCCCCGCTCGGCATTGGCTCCGGTACCAGATCGCAGCCGTGCCGTGGGGCTGCCCGACCCGCCAGCACCTGGAAGGACGAGAGCTTCCTCCATCCCTATGTACCCACACCGCGCCTCTCCTCTCTGCCTTTCCGCAGGCCGGCCGGCACGGCACGGCCCGCCAGCCCCGGCGCCCATACCTGGCTCGGCGGAGGGCACGGTGCTGAGTTGAGCTGTGCTGTGCCGGGCCGGCGGCTCCTCTCCGCTCCTAGAGGCTCCGGTCGGCGCCCATGTGCCTGAGGAGGGCACGGAGTGGGGGACAGAGAATGACTCCAGAGCTTCTCCCTACTTTTCCCCCGCGCCCCTCTTTTTATCACAGCATTTCCGGACCATCCCACCGACATGGTCCCTCCTTCCTCCTCCCCTCGTTGCGGGAGCGGGGTTCTCTCCCTCCCCCTGCCCCCGGCTCCCCCGCCCCTTCCCTGCATCGCCCTCGCCCCTCGATGCTCGCCGCGGAGGAGTCCCCCGTCCCCGTCCCCCCCGTCCCCCCCCCCCCCGAGCTCCGCAGGCCCTCGGAGGGATGCGTGTATTTGCATGCCTGTCCCCCACCCCGTAGCCGGCTGTCTGCAGCAGCCAGGTGTCCTTGCGCTTTGTCGTGGGGGAAGGAGGGGAGGTTGTCAGCCCGCTGTTGCATTTTGCAATTGCTTCCCTGCATCTCCTCGGGAGTCAGTGTGTGTGTGAGCCAGGGGAAATCTCTGCAACTACGGCAAAAGGGGGAGTGCACGACACCGATCTGCGTCCTCTCTTCTGGGTCCTTCCCTGAGATCCCTTCTCATCCCTAGGTCCTGGAAGGAGTTGGAGAAGCAAGGAAGAAGGTAGGGAGGGAGCAGAGCCTTCTCCTCCCTTGTTCTTCGTCTCAGATTTTACTGCGGCCAGAAAAGGATCGCCGGCTTCTCGGCTCAGTTCTCTCGCTAGCCAGTAGTGTTTACAGCCAGGAGGAGGCTGGGTGCGGGTGGGGGGGGGGGGGGGGGGGGGGGGGGGGGCTTCTCCTTGCGGTTGCCGGTTGAAGGGCGCGAGTGTAGCGATCCGTTGTCCAGCCTGGATTCGGGACGATGTCTGAAGGTGAGAAGGAAGGATCTGTGTGCCGTGCGAGCACTACGTGGCAAAGCAGAGCAATACCCCCCTCACGGCACCAGCACCCACCTTTAGGAACGCCGGCAGCCCGCTTGGGCTGGGTGGGGAGAGACGTGCTCTACTCTGATCCACCCTCGTGTCGCTAGCAGGAGAGGTGGGACAGCAGTCCCCAAAGCAACCGATATGGCCGCGGAATGGTGCTGGCAGAGCGGGATCTCGGGAGTGGGAGGGCAGCGGGGCCGGCATTCTGGGGAAGCGCTGGTACGGATCGTCGGGTGACCTCGTCTGAAGGTCAGGGAGGGAGCCGGGGCCGCACCTGCCACCGCGAGGAGAAACAAGCAGGTCCAGCAGGTGCGGGAGGCAAACTAATCACCCTCGTGATAGAGATGCCGGCCACCGGGGCTCCATAGCCTGTAAAGCTCTCGTGTGCAAGCTGCAAATGCAGGATGGCGTGCTTCTGCATTCATGACAGTGTCCAGGCACCTGGGTCTGCTTGCGTGCTCCATGCCTGTCACTGTTTAAGAGGCAAGTGGACAATGCCCTTAATGACATGCTTTAACTTTTGGTCAGCCCTGAAGTGGTCAGGCAGTTGGACTAGATGATTGTTGTAGGTCCCTTCCAACTGAACTGTTCTAATCTAGTTTATTCAAAGAGCTTCCGGAAAACGACTTTTGCAGCAGACACTAGTATCAGCCTATGAAGCTCCACTGATTGTACTGCACTTTTTTAACAGATTTCAGAAAGGAAAAAGTAATACTAAGAGGGGGGAATGGTCTTTGTTTAAGCCTTAACTCACTCCCAGCATTTGCAATGCAAAGAGCATACTCATACATTTTTAATGCTCTCTTTTCCATACATACCATAGCAGTGGCTCAGTAGAGGTGGCTGTGTCCTAGAAATGAACTTGGGAGCTTGCTGGAGTTGTGTGCTCAGGTTTTCTGTGCAACTAACACAGTATTTCTAGGTCTGTGTTTCCTCCCCAAGTGTCTCTATAATTTCAAGCACGACTTATAGTTTGGATATGTCATAAAACACTTCACATCTTTCCTTCATGTGATTGTTCTTGGAGAGTACAGTCTGCCTGCCCAACATTACTAAACCTCCAGGTGCCCACCATGGTCTTATATGGTGGATTTTGTGAAGGAACAATTCAAATGCCCTCAAATGCAATGATCAGAGAAGTGTGGGCTGATAGTTAAAACACCTAAATATATATAAATATGGTTTTCTCCTCCCTGCTTGGGAATCCTGGAGCATGCTATGTCAAGGAAGTTCTGTAGCAGGCAAGACTCAGCACAGCCAAGTGTTGCTGAGAAATATCATCTTGCCTCTCCATAAGCTTCTCACAAGCTTTGCAAAGGCAAATGTCCTCTGTTGTGTGCAAAAAATAAACTGATGTCATCCACAGGGCCTTTCACAAGTCAGGCAAACCAATAAGCATATCAAGCAGAAGACTCTGAGAGGTCCTTGATCTTCTCATTGATCTGTTTAGAGCTGCTGGTCTTTCCCCAGTACCAGGTGACTCTCCAAAAGTCATGTACCCATGGTTCTCTCCTCAAACTACTCCTGCTTTTTCTAGATTATACAGCTGCCACAGAAAATCAAGATACATGAAGCAGTGAAACATGCCCCCCCACACACACACACCTCCACCCCCCCCACTACTTCACAGGTCCCACTTCAGAAGAACAAGGCACAGGATCACAAAACCACAAACCCCACTGATACTCGTAGTTCCAGCTTCAGCATCTCTTCCCTACCTCAAATGCCAGTTTCTGAGCAATTCCTTGAAGAAAAAAATGCTTATGAGCCTGATTTGGGTACTTCCTGTCCAGGTGGTACCCTGACCTATCAGTCAGGAAACATTCCCACCAGTACCCTTCTTATCACACAAGGTTCAAGCAGACAAGCAAGGACATGGTCAAAAAGAGGTAAATGTAGTCTATAGATCTGTGCCTAATAGTCTCAGAAAGGCTTTTGGAGAACGCTTTTACCTTGGAAATTGAACAGAGGGGTTCTGACACAAATTTTCCTGTTTGTTGACAAACACAAATGGATGGATGGATCATGGGAATCTGTCATCTGATTTAACTGAGATGATACATAATCTGCTACAAGAGAAATAACAGCTTGCCCAGCCATGGCAATGATATGACCAGTGCCCCATGCATCTTCTTTGTGATGACATATAACAATAGATTATGTCCAGAATACTTTATGAATATGAATCTGGCAGTAATACAATTTAATAGCATATTTACTGGACAGCAAAAAAAACCCCAAAAACCAGAAATAATAATGTGTTAATATCAGGGCAAGGGTTAGAGATTGGTATCTGTACGTGGGATCTGTCGTAGCACCATGGACAGAAGAACCCTGCTGCACACACTGAGGCTATCGCTGATACCTCCAAAACTTCCCAAAATACGAAAGCCACTTCTTAGTCTGATTTGTACTGTGTGACTGAGATGTACGTGCTCCCGATAGTGGGAACAGGCTTAGTCTTCCTTTAGAGAACCACACCTATAGCAATCCAGTTGGTGACCTTGCTTGCTGCAGGTGAAGGGTACAAAAAAAAAAACCCCAAAGATCTCCTCATGGAGCTTTGTCCATGGAACTCAGACTCCTTTGGCCACCAGCTGTAAATCTCTGTGTTTAATGATATTGGCGTAACAAGCTGCAATAAGTCAGTAGTCTGTTTTCGTCACATATTCCATAGAAAAATGAATATTCGGGACTCAAAAAAATGAGGACAATATTTCCAGAAAAAAAGTCCAGCTATTTCTTTTCAACATCTTTAAATGCAAAGTTTGATTATTCAATTCCATATGGTGTTTGACTGCTAAACTGAAATCAATGCTGTGAAAAACAATACTAACAAGAAAGTTCACAAACCAAGTATGAACGTTACAGAAAACACTTAAGCAGCTGCCCAAAATGAACCTACCTTGTTTCTTTCCTCCCCCACCTTATTATCAACTCACACTGATATAACTGCAGCACTGTTCAGTACACTGCAGACAGGACCTGGACAGAAGCAAGATCACTAGCTGCTTGCACAGACAGTTGCTAAGGGTAGTTTGTGGACAGCAGTTGAATACTCTCCAGCAGTTCAGTTCATTGAACAAAAACCTACGGCATGTTTCTGCTTGCTGTTCAGCTGTCAATTCTGGCTACCGAAATATTTAAAATTCACACATTTTTGTCTCTTCAAATGTTTTTTTTTTGTTTAGTGTTTTTTTACTCAACTTACTTACAGCAGATTTTGAGTAAAGTAGGGGTTTTTTTTAACGATATAGAAAAAGATATATATTCTTTAAAAGAACTGGGTGTTTCCCTTAAGTCTTCCCTTAAAGAAAGGACTTTTCAACAATTTCTGTTACTCTGAAGAAAATGTCATATTAGGTTTCTTGAAGATGACCTTTCTAGGTGAGCTTTTGCTACAGCTATTACAAGATGAAATTTTAGCTGCCTGGACTTACAAAGGCTGAAACAAACATGTATTTATTGCCCTGTCTCCATGACATGCAGACAGAGGCCTAAATATTATATTTTCCTTTTTTGTGAGCACAAATGTCCAAGCATGGTTTATAAAAAAAGGCCCTTCCTAGGCTAGCATTTACAGCTTCTAGCTCCTAACCTAGCGGTTTCTTGTTTGTACTCTCCCTTTTCTACTCCACTTGTCCATGTACCTCCATCCCTTTGTTTTCTGAATAAGCTCTGTCATTGCCAGAGAGATTAAGAGTCCCATGTCATAGGGCTCTGATTCCTGCAGATAGGCATGATGGGGTAAAGAGCCTGTAGCTTTTATCTCCAGGATTTACTGCTCTGAAATATAAGAATCCTTTGGCACACAGAAGTTGTCCACAGAGATGAGAATCCTTCTTTATCACTTGGATGATCAAATCATGATGTATCTAAACAAACCATATCAAGATTTTCTTGTGAAATTACTATATCAATTATGTTTGAGAGGAATTTTTCCATCAGTAAATAAGAGTACATTCTATGGAAATGTGCCAGTTAATACTGAACTTTAAAGTTAAAAAAACTAAAGAAAATTTTTTCACTTTTTTGTATTTTTTGCTGGTGATTCATTCAGCTTCAATATGGCAAAAATACAGCACTTTGACAATAACTAAACCATTTTGCCTTGACTCTTTTCACCTAGCAATACATGTCTGTATAAAAACTAAACATATAATCATATCAGAGTGCATCTTTTTCCAGATTTTCCAAGTCATGGGGGAGAGGCAGTCACATTTTTTTTTCCTTCTTTGTTGCAATTTAGAGTGTAAGCAAGATTCAAAATTTCAAATATACTTTAGAAGAGCATTTCCATTTTCCCAGACACTTCTGTGCCTCACCTTCTTTTATTACTCTATTCTGCGAAGAAAAGGAACAGAGGGAAACAGCATACTCAGCTGAGACATTAGTTTGTTATGAGATACTGTGGCCTGTAGTTCTTTTCCTGCATAAAAAACAGTATTCCAAACTTCTGAACTCTACTTGGAAGGGAGATATTCACATCAGTAGGCATAAATTCCCAGCCATAACAACCAGCTTAATTTTTTATTATTTTTAATTTTTCATTATGAACTGAATGTGTGCCTATCTTTTTAGATACTTGTAGAGCAATTACTCTTAGGTGTGATGCTGACAAATTAAGCTCTTAAAATATTTTTTTTTTTACACTCCGCTGTCTCTGAAGAGACCATAATAGTTAGATGCAATCCAGCAGCTCAGAAATCCTCATACCTTCCTATTTCATTGTTGAACTTGCGCTCCACTGCCTCACTTTGATAAGGAACTTACGCATGTGATTAAGTAATTTTCTACGTAGAGAGTATTTGCTGAATAAGGATGGGTGAAATAGCAGCACCTGGAAATAACAAATCTATGTAATGCACAAAATATAGACACACTTTTCACATTCGAATGTGTATTTTTTTTCTCCATGGAACTGTAAAAACTAACTTTTAATGTCATATAAAAAATAAATATGTCCAACCAACTCATTTCCTGCTTTTACTGTCATAATACTTCTTGCACTGGTCCAGTCAGTGTCAGTCAGCTCTGACAGTTGTGTCAGCTCCACATATGTTCTGGGAACAAAGTTACACGGAGGTAACAATGTTGGCACAACTAAACACAAGTCCACCATGCAAAGAGGAAAGCCATGTACAAGGGCGACCACAAACTTATACAACAGCCTGGTCTTTCATCAGCCTTTCTCCCAGAGGCTCTAGGGATATTCAGTACCCTCCCTCTTCCTGCTTCATCCTTGTCTAGCCAGTTGATCACAAAAGTCATAGTCCCTATATTGTGGCTTTTTTCCTTCTGGTGTTTTTTTTTTTTTTACTTGCTCTCGCAGTAAGTGCCACAACCTCCAGACAATACTGTGTTTGCATTTCATATCTCTTGCTCTCAAGGTGTCCTCATGTGCCAATGAATGCAAGTGGAGCGAAAATGTGGCATCTATTCTTGATTCTTCTCATACTGACTTTTTGTACACCAGATCGTTTAGGCCTGTAGTATTATCCCACTATCTTCTTGGATTATAGCAATCGGACCTCAGAATTTTTTCTGGTCCTGTAACAATATCTATAGCTAAAATTGATTGGGAAAAAAAAACCACAACTGTTTTTATTCTTTCCATTTCCACATCCTCCACATGCCCAGTCCATGCAAGTGAATCTCAGCAAAAAGGGGGGGAAAAAACTTAGCTGTGCTATAAATTGTCAATATCTCTTGAACACATCAGCTGTGACTTTATTAAAGAGTCAAGAAATGGATAGCTGACTACTGGTCATCAGAAATGAGACTTCACTAGCCATAAAAAGTCATTAAATCTCAATGAGATGACTGTTAGACAAGAGTGGCCAAAACACAGTTTCCAAGTTAAGCTAAAGCACTACAGAAAGAGTTTAACTTAAAGCACGTCCTTAAGCTACACTGAAATTATTGGACTTCAGCAGATACTTCCATTACTGTCCGTGCATGTGCTTTCCTGAATCCAGATTAGCTCCTCTAGCCTGAACATGTCAAATGATGAGTTTCCCTGAATACAAATGATGTGATTTGGAAATATGACCTGTCAATTTAACTGTTACACAGGGCCTTCCTGTATAATCAGTCTTTGTTAAAATTAGTTACAGACTAAATGAGAAAATTCACTGTTTAGTGAATTTTCAGGAGATGCAGCAATAAACAGAAAAACATCTTATGTTGAGACTCAATGCATTTCAGGATTCAATAACTCGAATGCTTAATCATTAATGTACCTGAATCTCAAAATATTTTTGAAAATATTTTCAAAAATCATAAAATAGAACCATTGTTCCTGATGCTTCTCTGGGTTTTAATTCCATATTGCCTGCTACTAATTAGTTTATGTGTCATTTCTCATCTAATCACGTTTTTGTAATATTTAATCTTCACATGGTAGCATTTATCTAACACACAAAGCCAGGTTATACACGTCAAGCAAAGCAGATAATTATTCTTGCAGATAAAAATGAATGCCTCTCTGCAAGCTTCCCCTTGCTGTGTCAGATAAAGTTTAGCACAGTGAGTTCCTTTACCTACTTTCTGAAACTAAATACCATGCAGGGGCGGGGAGCTTGGTTGAAGCGGTCTGGTTGACGTTACATTCATTCTTGGCCCATACAGTACTGAGAAATGTGTGTTCAAAGCAGAAAATTTTGTTTTCCTATTCCATTTTGATATTTCTTATCTACGTTTCCAAGCTGCCTGGGAATGGTGGCAAATTCCGTGCTGGTGCTTCGTCCAGAAATTTTTTGTTTCACACCCATTCAGCCTATACTTTGGACTTAACCATTCACTTTGGAGAGTTTTCTGCTTCAGTAGCATGGAGGAACAGTGGTAAACATTCAAATAATGCGTTAAGACTCAGTGGTTAAACACACATCTAAGCAACCAGCCTGAAAAACAGCGTCAGACTCCAAAGGGGTAAGAAGTAATCAAAGTTTTTAAGGGGGGACATAGGACTTACACAACTCAATTTTGCTTTTGTTTTTCTATCGTCTGTCGTCGCCTCTGTAATTTTTTTAACTCATCAGCAAGTTTCCATCTCACATAACACAGGGGGAAAACTCTCAAATTATGAGTTTTGATAAATTTCATGGAAATTGTTGGCATGGTAAAGAAGAGAGAGTTAAATATATTAAGTCTGCATGAGGGGAAAAAGTGTAGTAAGAATCCCTAGTAGTCAATACAAAATCTACTCAGGAAAATATTTAAAGAATTCACATATCTTAGCTTTGTTGGGTGTTGGTTTTGTTTTCCCTTCAATTTGAAAGAGTGAGGGATTCAACTGAAGCCATCTTTTCTGCACTGCACTTTTTACCTGGATCTACCGCTGTCATAAGATGAATTTATCAATCAGCTAACTTTAAAGGACTTTCTGCACACTTGTGTGATCTGAGATTTGCCTTCTTCTCCGTGCCATATGACACTGCACTGACACTAGAAAATTAAATAAAAAAAGCAATTGCACTTTGAGAGGCTCTAAAAATCTTCTGCCAGACATCTGCATAGATTTCAAATTGCCTCACTCATTTATAGAAAATTTATTGAACAAGTATTTCTTTCAGTGCTAAGGATCATGGGCAATGAATCCATCCTCTCTACATGGAAAGCAAAGGTAAGGAAAACAAGAAAGTCATCATTGTGCAGGAGCAGAATTTGAACACAAATTTCCAGATATGCATATAGAGTGAACTCTTACTCATAATATGAACCAACAGCTCTAGTATTAATCTTGTCTGATACTACAAATATGAACAGCTGAAGTTCAGCAGCAAAGTCAAACGAAATAAGTGTGAGACTTACTAAAAGACACCATGAAAGAATGTTTCACCCATGACAATTACAGTAGTATATCCACAGGAGAAGAAAAAAAAAACCAACTATCCCAACACACCTTAGTGACAGAGGCAGGAAATAGCAATAGCAATACATTGCAATAGCAAAGGTGGGCCTGCAAGCACAAGATGAGCTTTCTCTGGAAGAACCTCTCAATTCCAAAAGGTAAGTGTGATTTTTTTTCAATATCCTAGCTCTAGACAAGATAGCAGTCCCATAGGACCCCCCCCTTAGGATTTTTTTTTTTTTTTTATACAGAGCAGATACCAAAATACTGATCATGCATGAATGGCATCATCTTCATGAAGATGGAACCAGTGGCATTCCACTGCCGATATGAGGGCACACTAAAGCCAGCCACTGCATTTTGACTTGTGTCCCAAGGGACTGCTTCCTAGATTAAATGATTGGCTACCAAAACTGATGCAGCTAGATGTGTCTTGCTGTGAAGTCAGAAAAATGTGGATATGCACTGAAGCCTTCTGGTCCCTAAGGAACCGAACACACTTCCTGGGAATACGCAGAGTAGGATGCTAGAATCAGGATTTTCTAAGATGGATAGTGATGGTGTTAATTTGCAGATCAGAACTAGTTCCTTGTCAGGTACCTTGATCTTTACAGAAGCTCAGAATTTTTCTATTCAAAAGAATAAAAAGAATTATTTTCTGTGCTGTCAATATCTTATAAAGTGAGGATGTTGGAAAATTCACAGAATTGTGAATATGTTGTCTTTAACCTGTTTGTTGTTTACTGCCTTCCCTTGGCCACAGAGCAAGCTATAAATTTATAGCCATTCAAAGCAGTGTAAGCTTTTTTTTGGGGGGGGGGCTTTCATGCAGAATGACACTTCTATGATGACAACTAAATGTATACAGAGTACACAGAGTAAATCCTGCCACATTCTTTTGATCCCTCTGTCAAATTATACCACATCCGGTAAGCTAGCTTCTGACATCTGACATCATAGCATATCCTGAGCACTGCAGGCCTCTGCCCCTGAGAACCTGCCAGCATCCTATATCTCTAGAGGTAAAAAAGGTTGAGGTGCTGAAAAAATTTCGGGCTGCAATGGTGGAGTACTAGAAATTACTGGGCAAAAAATCTGTTGATGCCAGTGGATCTAAATGAGATCTTAGAGACATTACAATGGAGCAGAGTGGGAGATCAGTCAACTGTAATAAGTGCAGTGGTTTTTGTACTCAAGCATCATGCCACCACAGACCAAGTATTCTCTGCCCTCCAATGCCTGATTTTTACTGCCACTTTCCCACTTTAGTTTTAGCAGCTCTCTGCAAGTCTAGCAAAGAAGCAAAAGAAAAAAAAACAAGTAAAAGCTTACATTTACGGGGCCCACTCTTCCTCCAGGGACTACTGCCCTGAAAGACTATTTCCACAGTCTTGCTAGCACTAGGTTTATCCACAGTTTACATGGCCTACTATGCATTCATAGACAGGGAGTATATATTTACTCAGAAACTGCCCCCTTCTCTGTAGAAGGTCTTCCCGCTGGACAAACAAGCCATATTGAAGAAACATAGCTAGTTTCTTCACGCTCGTCTTCCAGCTTAATTTTCTCTGCATTCTGATTTGGGAAAAAGTTGTCCACATAAGGTCTGAAGAAGAGAGACTCTGACTGTGATGGGTCTGGTGAAGATGCCTTAATCTGAGTGCCAGAAGAGAAGCAGCTGCTCTTTCAGAAAAATTCTTTGACTAGCAAAAGTTACTTTCTACTAATTCCAGCAATCTTTTCGTGACTCTGTATTCAGCAGGGACTTTTGTGGCACAGTGGCTTTGTGCATGTGCATGAGAACATTGATGGAGAGACATTCAATGTTCTGTAAAAATGCAACGTCTATTATAGATAAAGGCTCTTTTGTGCCAGAGGAGAAAAAAATATTTTTCTAGTAAGAACAGTGGTAGGTTGGAAAGGATAGAAAACACTATTACAGACATGAATTCCAGCCACACATACTTCCTCTGTGAAAAGCAGGCAGTGCATTTAATAAAACTAATTGCTCTTCCCTTTGGGAGACTCCCCAAAGGATTGCCTATTTTGCGACATTCCCAACAGAAGGAAAGCAGAATCACAGATTAAAAACTAACTGACACTAAGGTGTAAAGGGGGGGGGGGGGGGGGGGGGGGACAGGACCACCCACACCATTTGAAAGGTGATGAAGGAGGATTTCCTCAGGTGTTGCACATTGCAGTCCACAAAAAGTTTTGACTTCTTCCAGAGCTTGTACGGTCGTAAGTTCCAGCCACTCTGAAGTACTTGCCCTCATCAGAGAATCAAAGAAGCATTTAGGTTGGAAGGGAATTCTTGACACCTTTAAGTCCAAGCCATCTGCTCAAGCTGAATCACACAGACTAGATTATCCAGGACTATGTCCAGTCAGATTTTGAATACCTCCACAGATGGAAAATCCACAACCTCTCTGGGCAATTGGTTCCTGTGTTCAACCGTCGCTATAGTAAAAGGAAGTGTTTTCTTGTGTTGAGATAGAAGTTAATGCTCTAATTTGTGGCTAGTCCCTCTTGTACTGTCACGGAATGCAAGAGAGAAACATGTGGATTCCTCTGCTTTATTCCCTCTCCTCAGATATTTATAGAATCTGATTAGATCTCCCTGAGCCTTCTCTGAAGAGGCTGAACAGTCCCTCCCCTCTCAGCTGCTCTGCATAGGCTCCATCCTATAGTCAGCTTTTTTTTTGGTCCTTTGCTGGATTTGCTCTAGTGAAATCATGTACTTGTACTGGGAGCCTAGTACTGGACCCAAGACTCCAGATGCAGTCTCACTATGGCTGATTAGAAGGGAAGGATCACCTCCCTCAAACTTCTAGCAACAGTCCTCCTAATGCAACCCACGATGCTATTGACCTTCTTCGCTGCAAGGAGAGATTGCTGGCTTGTGGTCCACCAGGACCCCAGGATCCTTCTCTGCTGAGCTAGTTGGCCCGCACTGCTTAGTGGTGCCTGTGGTTTTTAAATCTTCAGCTGCGGGACTTCACACTTCCCTTTTTTGAGCTTCATGAACTTTTTTCATGAAGTCATCAAAGATCTGGCATGGGCCTCTCTTCTCCTAGCGCCACATCTTTTGAGATTCTTCCAAGCAGAAATTTGAGGACATAAAAAGTGATCTCCTGAAGTCCAGGTTTTGTGGTCCTGCTTTTTTACCCTGGTCCATCCTTGCAGAATCTTTCACTATGTCATGAACATTGCAGTAAAAGCTGCCCCTGACCTTCACATCCTTGAATAACCCATATACATGGGCACAACTCCAAAAGACAGTCTACCTTTAAGACTATATTTTCTACAGGATCCCTGGAGCCAGCATGTGCTGAGTGTTGTCAGTCTGCACCTTAAGGCCTGCTCAGAGTGCTGCCAGAGAATTTTTCTGAAGGGAATGTATGTCCAGTGCAGCTGTGTTCAACCAGAATAAAAAAACACTAGAGGAAGAAAATTCCAAAGGTGCAAAACAAGGAAAGGTGCCACTGTCACATTGGCATGCACCTTTAATCAATGGAGAAAAAGCAATGTGAGGTGCCCATAGCCCCCACTGTTGCACATGAAGTGTGCCTAAACTGCCACTGCTCTGAACAACACTTTCGGTACTAGGGAAATATGTGATTATTTGACAAAGTGGACTAAGGATCCTGGGAAAGAGATTAACATTTTTTTTTTCCACTTGAGCTATTTTCATATCTTTACTGTCAGGCTGTTGTGAATCACCTAATACCAATGACTGCAGTGCTGCAGCTTCATGCGGTGTCCTTCCACAATCTCTAGTCTTTGCCCTTAGGTGCATCACCATTTTCTCCATAGGCCATGCAATTAAATGAGTTGCTTTTTTTGGCTAGTCTTTAAAAGCTCAGGGAGTCTAGGAAGCTTTATTTTTTCTACAGCATCTATGTCAAATATTTCATGTCAATCAGAGGTCCAACTGACTGCTTCAGTCTGTGAGGCACTTAGAGATTCACTGCAACACTAATGACCATGGTCCATCATTGCAGATTCAGCAAGAGAAATTTACTGCCCTTCTCTTGCCCCACAAAACCCTTGCTATCATATCAAATATTCATGGCCTTCCAGCATTCTCAGAAGTCAAGATAGCATCATTGCTCAATCTCTAAATGATCTTTGCTTTCAGTCTTGCTTTGTAGACAGCAAGGTATGTAACTTCCAATCTGCATAAAGATCAGATGATTTTTGACTAGTGGAGACTTGCCCGTGTTCCTTGCCTGGTTCTACCAAACAAATCCTGAAATACCTCAGGTGCACCATTTTGCTCTGAATGGACACTATTCCTCCCTTCAGTGTTCCTTGGATTTGAAATGGATTGTTCCCAGGAATGGTTGTGTTTGTCATGACATCTCAGCACTATTGCTGATCAGCTCTTCCTGAAAGGGGAATACTACACCACCACTTTTGTGGTTATGTTGTTCACAACCATCACCCAGCCTGAAAGGTCTGCATCTGAGCTGAATGTGCACCAGTCAAAGCTCCTACACAAGGGTGTAAACTGAAATCAATGAAGCAGCATTTACCAACCTATTATTAAGGAGAGTTTCAGTCCAAACAAAAATAAATGTAACATTTAAAAACATTCTTAACCGTCAGCTCTAAAAAAAACCACGATTGAAATAAAAAGTACATCATGATAGCATTTTTCATGAAAGTTTCTGTAAAAGGACTTTTTTGCTTTGTTTGGGCTTTTCTCCTCTGTTTTTGTCGAGTTTTGAGTCAAATTATTTTTGCTCATGTTTTCAAACAGTCAAGAAATGCTAAGTAAAAAACCAAACACAACCTTGTTTCAAAACAAGGTATTGAGTAAAAATCATGATAAATTAACTTCTGAAAACTCTTTTTGGTATAAAAAAATTCAAAGTCACATTTTTATGAAAGTATCTGAAAAACCAGATACTATTGGTTAGTACATAGAAATTGTTTGAAATTAGAAATTTAGAAATTAGTTGATAGAAAATATTGCAGACAAAACTTTTAAAATGTTATTACTCATTTCTGCTTCCAGTTTCTGCGAAAAAAGTATTTTTAACCAGAAAGAAAATCGTCTTCAAAAACATTTCTCTTAGTCTAACAAGGGCTTGCTTTAATCAGAAAGTGTCTAAAACCCTTTTATTTTTGTAAAGCTATTGTACGGAGCAAAGGGTAAGCGTTTGATATCTTTTTTCCTAGGAAATATTACTAAAATAAAATGGTAGGACTTTTTTGTGAGTTCCTGAGACTAAATTAGTTTTAGAACAGAGAAAAAAGATAGGAAAACATTGTTTTTCCTTTTAAAATAAAGGCTTCAGAGCAAAGAGACAGATAACGTAAGAAACCGAATTCTCATGACATTTCAGGGGAGATAGAAATATCTTCTACCAACTCAAAAGTAAGATGGTGCCTGAGACTTACCTGGAAA
This sequence comes from Aptenodytes patagonicus, assembly GCF_965638725.1. Taxonomy (NCBI): domain Eukaryota; kingdom Metazoa; phylum Chordata; class Aves; order Sphenisciformes; family Spheniscidae; genus Aptenodytes; species Aptenodytes patagonicus. Next base: position 59,026,514 of record NC_134982.1, read on the forward strand.
CTAGTTCTGTCTTCTGACAGGATATTTTAACGTTATATGGCTACTACAAGAAATTGCAAAATTGAGAAGCGTAATAACAAAACAACCTTTTCCATATAATTACCAAATTGTATACAGAGCGATGATTGGGTTACTCCTTCATGACTCTACAATTTCATTTAGGCTGATTACTTGTGTTGCTTAATTATAAGGTATATCGCTGCTTGGAACAGATTTACTCTTTTGATTATTACATCATGTGATAGCCTAGTTCACAAAAAAAATTATGCGCAAATAAAAGTCACTGCCTGATATTTGGAGAATTGAAATCCTGCAGCGAGCAAATTGTGTCTTCCCATGTGGGTTTTCGTTGTCTAGATTATTTCTTGTCATCTTTAAGCATTGTGCTTCTTAGGAAACACAAGTATGACAAAGCAAATTGATTATTTGCAGTGCAGTGATTGTGTGATCTCATAATTATGGCGCGCAAAAAAAAAAACCGCATAGGTGAAAGATATGCTCTCTTGGCTGAAATCAGATAATTTAGACATTCTTGTCTGTGTGTCAGAAATGGGTGGTCCATGACAGCACCTACAGATAGTCATATTACCTCCTCACCTGTGCATTCTTGCACTCAGATAGGAAGAGATAATATATAAAAAAGGAATTATCACAAAAGATCTAAACACAGAATTCCAATCACAACATACCCTTATCCCAATCTCCACAGAAAAATATCCTATTATTTTTTTAATTTAAAATGAAAAATTTCCGTGGACTTTTTGGCATAGTTTGAAAAGACTTTGGTGTAAGAAAACTGAAGATGAAATTACAACTAAGGCCAAATGTGAGGTTGCACACTTTTCCTGACGTAGAAAGATTTCTGCAGTGGCACATCAGTGGTTCAACCAAATCTTAGGGCCAGATCTTGGCCCTTACCAGGGAAGGAAGCCACAACAGCGGAATGATGTGCTGAGTCCTTTGATTTATGGAAATGGATATGTATTTAAATATCTTTAGTACTCATCCTCAGGAAATGATTGGTAGGTTTTCTAGATACGCTGTTAGTTCTGATTCTGTTCTGAGAGCACCAGAGCGAAGAGGTAGCAGTGCATTTATGTATCATGGGGGAAACAGTCCCTGTTATACTCAGAAGAACTTCCTGCAAGGCATACCTTAAACCATCTGCAGAAACCTGCTGAAATTTGCAAAAAAGTAAAAAAGGAACCATATCTTGATGATAATATTAAAGGGGAGAAGGCCTGTCCGTACTTTCAAAAAAACTCTGGACTCTTGATACCTGGACTGAGTTACAAGTTGCCAGTACTAGAATACCATCTTTGGTTCAGAAGGAGTAAATTTTCCTCATACCAAGTCATATAATGCAATATTTTGATATGTGGCCAAAAAAAACCCTATTGAAAATGTAGAGGAGATTTATTTATGAATACAAGTTACAAAACATCAAGACCTTCTCTGTTTCTCACACTACACTGCAGCAAGCAGGCCGGGCTTGCATAAGAAGCTGGAAGGGGACACAGCCTGGGACAGCTGATCTCCCAAGTGATAGAAGGGATATCTCACATGATATCACGGGGGGGGGGGCAC